>NC_091141.1:11908827-13261327 GCF_041381155.1 Argopecten irradians | reverse complement strand
TACCAAGGCAACAACCAAACCACTACTAAATTACCAAAGCAACAACCAAACCACTACCACATTACCAAGGCAACAATCAAACCCTATGTGCATTACCAAGGCAACAACCAAACCCTTACTACATAACCAAGGCAACAACCAAACCCTTCCTGCTTTACCAAGACAACAAGCAAACCGCTACTTTAATACCAAGTCAACAACTAAACCACTACTAAATTGCCAAAGCAACAACCAAACCACTACCACATTACCAAGGCAACAACCAAATCCTACGTGCATTACCAAGGCAACAACCAAACCCTTACTACATTACCAAGGCAACAACCAAACCCTTACTACATTACCAAGGCAACAACCAAACCCTTACTACATTACCAAGGCAACAACCAAACCCTAAGTGCATTACCAAGGCAACAACCAAACCCTTACTACATTACCAAGGCAACAACCAAACCCTTACTACATTACCAAGGCAACAACCAAACCCTTCCTACATTACCAAGGCAACAACCAAACCCTTACTACATTACCAAGGCAACAACCAAACCCTTACTACATTACCAAGGCAACAATCAAACCCCTTCTACATTACCAAGAGCAACAATCAAACCCCTTCTACAATTACCAAGCAACAATCAAACCCCTTCCAACATTACCAAAGCAACAATCAAACCCCTTCTACATTACCAAAGCAACAATCAAACCCCTTCTACATTACCAAAGCAACAATCAAACCCCTTCTACATTACAAAAGCAACAATCAAACCCCTTCTACATTACCAAAGCAACAATCAAACCCCTTCTTCATTACATATATTTAAAACCTTGACCATCCTCAGTCTTGTCTTAATGTGATCCTGACTCATTTGGAAGCATGGATATAAGTCATTTCTAGAATATCATAACTTTGGTTGTTAAAAACTGGATGACAGTAGGTGAAAATAATTAGGTTTTTGCTTGCTATTTATTCCATGTAAAGTTGAAACTGATGATAAGGATAGAAAAATTGTCTAATAATAAGTATCAGTGTTTTAAGGTGAATTTAGAGATTAGAGTCTGGAACTGCTGATTAGGGTAAAACAAACACTGATCTGATACTGATTTGGTTGGGGGCTGTCTCAAGGGCAATTTGTAAACAAACAGATCTGACGCTGATTAAAATGGGGGGAGGGGGGGGGGCTGTCTCCAGGGCAATATCTAGGTCAAAACTGTTTAGGAAGAGACCAATTAAAAGGATGGCCTTGAAAAAACTCATAACCTTTACTGTACCCCGCTGATTTAGCACACATGAGCTAATGCTGTATAGGGCTCTCATGTGCAAACTTACAGGTCATTACTATCAAAATTTGGGGAAAAACCAAGGTCATCTTTCTGTAATTAGCAAGAACAAAGGTGATTATTTGATGATTTACAAAAAATGTAGAGAAATATGAAAAGACATTATTAATTACCATAACGAATGTTAATTGAGCCTATAGGCTTTATGGAGAAATGTTGATACACCAGGGTACAAGCGTTTTTCTGGAAGGAATCCTCCAGAGGCATTAGGGTTAGGGTTTGCAATTCTCGACAATTCTATCATCGGTGATTAGGGGAGTTCTAAGGTCTTAGTTTAAATATTAAAAACATGATTATCAATGTATTTTTATGAAGAAGAAAAGAATTTACAAGGCCGATTTGATTATTATTACCCGTATTTATTGAACAAATAGCCTTCAAATAAGAATTACCTCTTTTGATTCTACCATTTAAAATGTTAACATGAAAGTTTATTCAGTAGAAATTAAAATTAGTGTGGGAATTTGTTTTTGTATCTATTTTTAAGATTATGTCAAGGACAATAGGTTTTTTTATTAGATTTTAAAAAAAAAATAAAAAATTAATGGAACTTTAATGGAATGAAAAAAATCTGAAGGAGCAGTTCCAGGACTGATCAAAATTATCTTTCTGGATAGTAAGCAGATAAAAGGGGCTTCTTTACTTCCTGGTAGCACTTTTTAAAGTGGTTCATAGTTACACTCAAATACTCTCTACCCCCACCCTGGTTCATAGTTACTCTCAGAATAATCTTACCCTAACCATGGTTCATAGTTACTCACAAATACTCTCTACCCCCACCTTGGTTCATAGTTACTCTCAAAATACTCTCTACCCCCACCTTGGTTCTTAGTTACTCTACTCTAACCCCCACTGGTTCTTAGTTACTCTCAAAATACTCTCTCTACCCCCACCTTGGTTCTTAGTTACTCTCAAATACTCTCTACCCCCACCTTGGTTCTTAGTTACTCTCAAAATACTCTCTACCCCCACCTTGGTTCTTAGTTACTCTCAAAATACTCTCTACCCCCACCTTGGTTCTTAGTTACTCTCAAATACTCTCTACCCCCACCTTGGTTCTTAGTTACTCTCAAATACTCTCTACCCCCACCTTGGTTCTTAGTTACTCTCAAAATACTCTCTACCCCCACCTTGGTTCTTAGTTACTCTCAAATACTCTCTACCCCCACCTTGGTTCTTAGTTACTCTCAAAATACTCTCTACCCCCACCTTGGTTCTTAGTTACTCTCAAAATACTCTCTACCCCCCACCTTGGTTCTTAGTTACTCTCAAATACTCTCTACCCCCACCTTGGTTCTTAGTTACTCTCAAAATACTCTCTACCCCACCTTGGTTCTTAGTTACTCTCAAAATACTCTCTTACCCCCACCTTGGTTCTTAGTTACTCTCAAAATACTCTCTACCCCCACCTTGGTTCTTAGTTACTCTCAAAATACTCTCTACCCCCACCTTGGTTCTTAGTTACTCTCAAAATACTCTCTACCCCCACCTTGGTTCTTAGTTACTCTCAAAATACTCTCTACCCCCACCTTGGTTCTTAGTTACTCTCAAATACTCTCTACCCCCACCTTGGTTCTTAGTTACTCTCAAATACTCTCTACCCCCACCTTGGTTCTTAGTTACTCTCAAAATACTCTCTACCCCCACCTTGGTTCTTAGTTACTCTCAAAATACTCTCTACCCCCACCTTGGTTCTTAGTTACTCTCAAATACTCTCTACCCCTCACCTTGGTTCTTAGTTACTCTCAAATACTCTCTACCCCCACCTTGGTTCTTAGTTACTCTCAAATACTCTCTACCCCCACCTTGGTTCTTAGTTACTCTCAAAATACTCTCTACCCCCACCTTGGTTCTTAGTTACTCTCAAATACTCTCTACCCCCACCTTGGTTCTTAGTTACTCTCAAATACTCTCTACCCCCACCTTGGTTCTTAGTTACTCTCAAATACTCTCTACCCCCACCTTGGTTCTTAGTTACTCTCAAATACTCTCTACCCCCACCTTGGTTCTTAGTTACTCTCAAAATACTCTCTACCCCCACCTTGGTTCTTAGTTACTCTCAAAATACTCTCTACCCCCACCCATGGTTCTTAGTTACTCTCAAATACTCTCTACCTCCACCTTGGTTCTTAGTTACTCTCAAAATACTCTCTCTACCCCCACCTTGGTTCTTAGTTACTCTCAAAATACTCTCTACCCCCACCTTGGTTCTTAGTTACTCTCAAAATACTCTCTACCCCCACCTTGGTTTCTTAGTTACTCTCAAATACTCTCTACCCCCACCTTGGTTCTTAGTTACTCTCAAATACTCTCTACCCCCACCTTGGTTCTTAGTTACTCTCAAAATACTCTCTACCCCCACCTTGGTTCTTAGTTACTCTCAAAATACTCTCTACCCCCCCACCTTGGTTCTTAGTTACTCTCAAAATACTCTCTAAACCCCACCTTGGTTCTTAGTTACTCTCAAAATACTCTCACCCCCACCTTGGTTCTTAGTTTACTCTCAAAATACTCTCTACCCCCACCTGTGGTTCTTAGTTACTCTCAAATACTCTCCTTCCCCACACAATGGTTCTTAGTTACTCTCAAAATACTCTCTATCTACCCACCACCTTGGTTCTTAGTTACTCTCAATATACTTCTTTACCCCAACCTTGGTTCTTAGTTTACTCTCAAAATACTCTCTACCCCCCACCTTGGTTTTCTTAGTTACTCTCAAAATACTCTCTACCCCCACCTTGGTTCTTAGTATACTCTCAAAGTACTCTCTAACCCCTCCTTGGTTCTTAGTACTCTCAATAATACTCATCTATACCCCCCACCTTGGTTCTTAGTTACTCTCTCAAAATACTCTCTACCCCCACCTTGGTTCTTAGTTACTCTCAAATACTCTTACCCTAACCATTGGTTCTTAGTTACTCTTAAAATCTCTACTCACCTTGGTTCTAGGTTTACTCTCATAATATCTCTCCCACCCCTAAATTTGGTTCTTAGTTACTTCTCAAAATACTCTCTAAACCCCCTCCTTGGTTACTTTGGATAGTACTCTCAAATATCTGTACCCCTGTGGACCTTGGTTCTTAGTTACTCTCAAATACTCTCTACCCCCACCATGGTTCATAGTTGACTCTACCCCACTTGGTTCTTAGGATTATACAGTCTCAAAATACTCTCTACCCCCACCTTGGTTCTTAGTTACTCTCTAACCCTAATAGATACTGTAACTCTATACCCCCACCTTGGTTCTTAGTTACTCTCAAAATACTCTCTACCCCACCGTAGGATGTAAACACCTCTTATGTAGATTATTACATTTCTAATACTCTCTACCTCCACCTTGGTTCTTAAGTACAATACTTTCCAAAGTTTCTTTAGATGTCTACCCTGATGGTAAGTAGGATTTTACATGTTTGTAGGATGTTTACTCTCAAAATACTCTCTATACCCCCACCTTGTGTAAATACAGATTAGGATTACAGGATGTGGGGGAGATGGTATGTAGGATTATACAGGAGTTACTGATGGTAAGTAGGAGTATACAGTGTGGGAGATGGTATAGGATTAAATGGTGTGGGAGATGGTAGTTGGATTATACAGTGTGGGAGATGGTATGTAGGTGTGGGAGATGATACATAGATTATACAGTGTGGGGAGTATGGTATGTAGGATTATACAGTGTGGGAGTATGGTTTGTAGGAATAAACAGTGTGGGAGATGGTATGTAGGATTGTACAGTGTGGGAGATGGTACGTAGGATTATACAGTGTGGGAGATGGTATGTAGGATTATACAGTGTTGGGAGATTATGTAGGAGTGTGGGAGATGGTATGTAGGATTATACAGTGTGGGAGATGGTATGTAGGATTATACAGTGTGGGAGATGGTATGTAGGATTAAAAGTTGTGTGGGAGATGGTATGTAGGATTATACAGTGTGGGAGATGGTATGTAGGATTAAACAGTGTGGGAGATGGTATGTAGGATTATACAGTGTGGGAGATGGTATGTAGGATTATACAGTGTGGGAGATGGTATGTAGGATTATACAGTGTGGGAGATGGTATGTAGGATTATACAGTGTGTGGAGATGGTATGTAGGATTATACAGTGTGGGAGATGGTATGTAGGATTATACAGTGTGGGAGATGGTATGTAGGATTATACAGTGTGTGGAGATGGTATGTAGGATTATACATGTGTGGGAGATGGTATGTAGGATTATACAGTGTGGGAGATGGTATGTAGGATTATACAGTGTGGGAGATGGTATGTAGGATTATACAGTGTGGGAGATGGTATGTAGGATTATACAGTGTGGGAGATGGTATGTAGGGATTATACAGTGTGGGAGAGATGGTATGTAGGATTATACAGTGTGGGAGATGGTATGTAGGATTATACAGTGTGGGAGATGGTATGTAGGATTAATACAGTGTGGGAGATGGTATGTAGGATTATACAGTGTGGGAGATGGTATGTAGGATTATACAGTGTGGGAGATGGTATGTAGGATTATACAGTGTGGGATGTATGTAGGATTATACAGTGTGGGAGAGGATGGTATGTAGGATTATACAGTGTGGGAGATGGTATATGTAGGATTATACAGTGTGGGAGATGGTATGTAGGATTATACAGTGTGGGAGATGGTATGTAGGATTATACAGTGTGGGAGATGGTATGTAGGATTATACAGTGTGGGAGATGGTATGTAGGATTATTACAGTGTGGGAGATGGTATGTAGGATTATACAGTGTGGGAGATGGTATGTAGGGATTATACAGTGTGGGAGATGGTATGTAGGATTATACAGTGTGGGAGATGGTATGTAGGATTATACAGTGTGGGAGATGGTATGTAGGATTATACAGTGTGGGGATGATGGTATGTAGGATTATACAGTGTGGGAGATGGTATGTAGGATTTATACAGTGTGGGAGATGGTATGTAGGATTATACGCAGTGTGGGAGATGGTACATAGGATTATACAGTGTGGGAGATGGTATGTAGGATTATACAGTGTGGGAGATGGTATGTAGGATTATACAGTGTGGGAGATGGTATGTAGGATTATACAGTGTGGGAGATGGTACGTAGGATTATGCAGTGTGGGAGATGGTATGTAGGATTAAAAGGTGTGGGAGATGGTATGTAGGATTATACAGTGTGGGAGATGGTATGTAGGATTATACAGTGTGGGAGATGGTATGTAGGATTATACAGTGTGGGAGATGGTATGTAGGATTATACAGTGTGGGAGATGGTATGTAGGATTATACAGTGTGGGAGATGGTATGTAGGATTTTTACAGTGTGGGAGATGGTATGTAGGATTTTACAAGATGTGGGTGGTGGGAGATGGTATGTAGGATTATACAGTGTGGGAGATGGTATGTAGGATTATACAGTGTGGGAGATGGTATGTAGGATTATACAGTGTGGGAGATGGTATGTAGGATTATACAGTGTGGGAGATGGTATGTAGGATTATACAGTGTGGGAGATGGTATGTAGGATTATACAGTGTGGGAGATGGTATGTAGGATTATACAGTGTGGGAGATGGTATGTAGGATTATACAGTGTGGGAGATGGTATGTAGGATTATACAGTGTGGGAGATGGTATGTAGGATTATACAGTGTGGGAGATGGTATGTAGGATTAATCGCAGTGTGGGAGATGGTATGTAGGATTAACAGTGTGGGAGATGGTATGTAGGATATTAGAAAGGGATTAACAGTGGGAGATGGTATGTAGGATTATAAGGTGTGGGAGATGGTATGTAGGATTATACAGTGTGGGAGATTGGTATGTAGGATTATACAGTGTGGGAGATGGTATGTAGGATTATACAGTGTGGGAGATGGTATGTAGGATTATACAGTGTGGGAGATGGTATGTAGGATTATACAGTGTGGGAGATGGTATGTAGGATTATACAGTGTGGGAGATGGTATGTAGGATTATAAGTGTGGGAGATGGTATGTAGGATTATACAGTGTGGGAGATGGTATGTAGGATTATACAGTGTGGGAGATGGTATGTAGGATTATACAGTGTGGGAGATGGTATGTAGGATTATACAGTGTGGGAGATGGTATGTAGGATTATACAGTGTGGGAGATGGTATGTAGGATTATACAGTGTGGGAGATATGGTATGTAGGATTATACAGTGTGGGAGATGGTATGTAGGATTATACAGTGTGGGAGATGTATGTGGATATACAGTGTGGGAGATGGTATGTAGGATTATACAGTGTGGGAGATGGTATGTAGGATTATACAGTGTGGGAGATGGTATGTAGGATTATACAGTGTGGGAGATGGTATGTAGGATTATACAGTGTGGGAGATGGTATGTAGATTATACAGTGTGGGAGATGGTATGTAGGATTATACAGTGTGGGAGATGGTATGTAGTTATACAGTGTGGTAGATTTACAGGTGTGGGAGATGGTAGGATTATACAGTGTGGGAGATGGTATGTAGTTATACAGTGTGGGAGATGGTATGAAGGATTATACAGTGTGGGAGATGGTATGTAGAATTATACAGTGTTGGGAGATGGGATAGGTTTCTTTGTTACAAAACGTGCACATGCATTCATTGAATTTCATATTAATTTTACACTGACAAATACAGTGTGCAGTGCAGGCAAAACTGCGGGCCTGAATCACTGTGTGGAAGATGGTATGTAGGATTATAAGGTGTGGGAGATGGTACGTAGGATTATACAGTGTGGGAGATGGTATGTAGGATTAAAAGGTGTGGGAGATGGTATGTAGGATTATACAGTGTGGGAGATGGTATGTAGGATTATACAGTGTGGGAGATGGTATGTAGGATTATACAGTGTGGGAGATGGTATGTAGGATTATACAGTGTGGGAGATGGTATGTAGGATTATACAGTGTGGGAGATGGTATGTAGGATTATACAGTGTGGGAGATGGTATGTAGGATTATAAGGTGTGGGAGATGGTATGTAGGATTATACAGTGTGGGAGATGGTATGTAGGATTATACAGTGTGGGAGATGGTATGTAGGATTATACAGTGTGGGAGATGGTATGTAGGATTATACAGTGTGGGAGATGGTATGTAGGATTATACAGTGTGGGAGATGGTATGTAGGATTATACAGTGTGGGAGATGGTATGTAGGATTATACAGTGTGGGAGATGGTATGTAGGATTATACAGTGTGGGAGATGGTACGTAGGATTATACAGTGTGGGAGATGGTATGTAGGATTATACAGTGTGGGAGATGGTATGAAGGATTATACAGTGTGGGAGATGGTATGTAGGATTATACAGTGTGGGAGATGGTTTGTAGGATTATACAGTGTGGGAGATGGTATGTAGGGTTATACAGTGTGGGAGATGGTATGTAGGATTATACAGTGTGGGAGATGGTATGTAGGATTATACAGTGTGGGAGATGGTATGTAGGATTATACAGTGTGGGAGATGGTATGTAGGATTATACAGTGTGGGAGATGGTATGTAGGATTATACAGTGTGGGAGATGGTATGTAGGATTCTACAGTGTGGGAGATGGTATGTAGGATTCTACAGTGTGGGAGATGGTATGTAGGATTATACAGTGTGGGAGATGGTATGTAGGATTATACAGTGTGGGAGATGGTATGTAGGATTATACAGGGTAGGGTGGTTTGTATAATTCTTCATCACTGTTTATTTGTAGCATACTTGATTTAAGGGCCATTAAGTGTAACTAAAGAAATCAAAGATTTGATAATCAAATATGCTGATATTTAACATATCTCAAAATTAAGATGATCAAGAATGTAATGTTGGGCGTGTAGTATGCAGGGAAGAAGGACTTCAAACTTTGTTATATGAAAGACCTTGCTATTTATTCAAGGTTCTTGAAAATAATCTACACAAGTTACAAAAGGCTTGGGTACTAATTCAGTGATTAAAGTGACTATTGGCCCGGGTTATCTTTATCAAGTGTTTCACTGATAATTAATGTAGAAGAACAAATAATTAGTGAAGAAGAACAGAGACAAATACAAATTGCTGTTGAGTTCCCCCAAATTGAGTCTCCTGGGTGATATACTTGTTGCTCTACAGATTTAGCTAGGTCACAGAAACCATACTTAATACTATTCACAAACCACACCAAACCCATTTTTCTGGAGATTTCTTTAATCGTAACCTGAGACTTTTTAACCACTCTTCTTGGGTTATTTAGCAATGGAAGTACGGGGAAACACACATTCCTTTTGAGTGGCCTGACCAGAATCAAACCTGTGCCTCTGGCATGATAAATAAACAGCTTTATAACAAAGTTTGGTTTTGTTTGGTTGGTTCTAATAACAGCCAGGGTCATTTAAGAACATATGAGATTTGACCTTGTGACCCAGCAGTGCCAGGTTTGTTGGGGGAGAATAGCCAGAGTTCTTGGAGAAAAACTACTGTTCAGCTGTCAGTACCTGGCAAGTGTCTCACATGACATTCAAACTCGCATCTCAGAGGTGGAGGGCTTGTGGTAATATGTCTGGACATCTTAACCACTCGGGCACCATGCCTATGAAGCTTGTTTTGTCTGATATGTGACAGAGACCACATTTAACATGAGCTGTTCCTTTCACACTCCTTTTACACTGAGAAACATTTAAAACTAAGGTTGTGGATGATCAGTAGAAATATTTAGAAACATTTGTTTCTAAATGCGAACAATGTTTTTATCATTGATATCTTAATTCTGGTGAAAACCTACTGAATCTCTGTTTTATTGTCGTTTATCCGTTGTAGTGTTTCATTTCTGCGAGAAAAGATTAATTTTGTTTCTCCCACTATTGCACACTTGTTGACCTTTTTACTTCAGTCAAATGCAGCTTTTATGGAATGTTACTGAACATATCTGTCACGGTACTATATGGTTATAAATATGTTTGTACCACGACACTCCTTGCTTCTCGCCGCTGTCTTCAGTAGGGGAGCCCACGCAGTGGTGCACAGCTAACTACACATAATCAAAGATGGGTTAATATATTGTGAGTACTTGCTCATTAAAAACCTCTTTCAATACACCAGGTTAATGCAAATTATTGCTTCAGCAACTCTCAGAACTCCTCTCCATAAAGCTGTGATCATTAGTACCTCTTAATCAAATCACAGCTATAGTTTCTCTACAACTTACTGCAGCGTTTAAAATACACCATTCATTTACAAGTGTTTCAATCCAAGAACTTGACATCGTTTGTGAGATTCTGTCCGATCATTGTTTACAACGTCGAACAAACTGATACAAAGGCCACAAGCTGTTATGGGCTTATGACATTTCCCCGTTTGCTGATGTTAATTATTTAAGAAAAATGTCATTTTTAATATCGGAAAGGTTATGGGACGAGTGGATCAATACTAATAAGACCAGGCCAATAAAATACACAAAATAAATAAAATGTGATTTAGGTGAAATGGGAAATGTCAAATTTCTTGTAAGTTGTCTTGAATCAGGGATGTGTTGTAAATTTTTCATGGAAATGGACTTGAAGGCAATTAAAGCAGTAATGTATTTATGTGGGGTACTGACAATTGCAGCAATTACATTCAGTGCAATTATATAAAGCATAAAAAATTATAAATGAAAATTCATCCGTAAATTTCTGACGAATAAAGTATTTGTGGAATGTCAAGGCGGTCCAAACCTGCATAAGTCAGAAAGATAGAAGATATACCCTGAAGGTACGGAGAGGCACAAAGGTCTGTAACAGGAGTGGGATCACTGGCGCCGAGGCAGCGCAAACCTCGTCAGTTAGCTAAGAGAAATATACATCTTTTGACAAACCCATCTCTGGTAAATCACAGTTTGACACCTTTTTAAAATCTTGAAAACTGTGATTGCTATAAGGTGTTAAAACATTGTTATTTGATGGGAAGAGACACAAGTAATAAGATGAAAACTAAATAAAAATGTTCAAATTCTGATTATGGTGTTTCGTGAAGTGTAAGTTGTTTTTTTCACCACAAATACTTCTACTTTTACAAATGTGTAAACGGTTTCCATCTTTTGTCTAATATTGTATAGCTTATTCAATGAAAACTAATTATTGTGCACATATATAAAATCCAAAGTTCATTGTAATTGTGCATTGGCGCCAGTCTACTTATAAGCCCTCTGCCTAAAAATAAGCCCCCCTGACTACCTATATTAATCTGCTGTTGCAGTGACAAATACCAAATCTTTGTCCTCAAATAAATAATAAGCACAAATAAGCACCTCATTTTTCAAAAAACAAAAAAATTGAAAAAAGTATACTTATTTATAAAACCTTCATTAGGAATTTTTAACACTATCATAGGTTTGAGCATAATTTAGGTAATGTTTCATATTTTTCTTCTGATATTTATAGGAACATGAAAAAATTGAGTGTTCACCTTATATGAAATGAACACATTATTTAAGATACTTTTTATCACATATAACTACAACAACCTATATTTCAGCTGAGACTGCCATTTTATCCCAACAGACTCCTCAGATTCTATCATTGTACACTGACGTCAAGACATGACGTCACAATGAATTTCCAGCCAATGAAAAGCGTTCCAGGTCATATTGCACTTACATGTATGACATATACAAAAACATTACATGGATGATAATACTGGATATTGGTAGGATTATGTAATAAACACTTAAATAGATGTTTTATTCGCATTAAATCTAAGTTCGCTTCCTGATTTACAGCATTGCCTATATGAACTGCTTCAGTTGGCTGATATGAAATGATGAATGCCAACAAAGCCAAAAAAGCATTAACTGGTACACCTTGTTCAACGGCCATCTTTCATGAATGACAGTGTGACATTAGAGACGAACAATCATAATGACATCATACCATAACAGGCAGTAGCTGAAGGGCTCAACCCCAATCGCTTGTTTTAAAGTTTTGATAGTTAAGTTTAACATCCTGAGAATAGTCAGGCTCATTTAAGGGTGTACCAGGTTTAGGAGGTGGAGGAAAGCCTGAGTACCCAGAGAAAAACCACAAACTTATACTTGGTACCAACCTCACATTAGAATTGGACAGGAAACCCAGAGCTGGATGACTTGTACTGCTATGTCGGGCTATCATATGTACTAAAACTGTGACATTCTCTATAGCCCATGTTGACTCTCTGGCTTTATCAATAACCATTGTTTATACCCAGCCAGGTTTCAGAGATGGTAAGGAAGTAGATGATGATGTGAGTAATTATCAGGACAATCGACATGCTACCTTAGGTAAAGTTCACCGCAGATTCTACATCAATATCATATCATGACTCCCACTCATCAAATTTAGCCAATCAGCAACAGTTATTATCTAATTTTTAAAAATGTTTTTGAAAATTTCATTAAGAGGAATTGTTTCTGCTGAGTCATTCAAACAATTATATGACCTAGTTCCTTCTCCCACAAACTCATACTCCTACCTTCCTATCTCTTCGCCCCATCCCCCTAATACTTCCACATCTCCTTTCTCACATTCTAATACCCTTTCCCACATTCCCATACTCACACCTTCCCTTTCCCACACCCCTATACCCAAACCTTCCTTTCCTCTCACCTTTCATTTCCCTACACATTCCCTTTCCACACATTATCATACTTTCACTTTCTGTTGCCCACACCCGCATACTCTCAGCTTTCCTTTACCCACACCACCATACTCATGCCTTGCCTTTCCCAACACCTTCCCTTTCCCCACACCTTCCCTTTCCCCACACATTTCCCTTTCCCCACAGCTTTCCCTTTACCCACACCTTCCCTTTCCCCCCAACACCATCCCTTTCCCCACACCACCATACTCATACCTTGCCTTTCCCAACACCTTCCCTTTCCCCACACCTTCCCTTTCCCCACACCTTTCCCTTTCCCCACACCTTACCCTTTCCCCACACCTTTCCCTTTCCCCACACCTTCCCATTCCCCACACCACCATACCCATACCTTGCCTTTCCCAACACCTTGCCTTTCCCAACACCTTCCCTTTCCCAACACCTTCCCTTTCCCCACACCTTCCCTTTCCCAACACCTTCCCTTTCCCCACACCTTGCCTTTCCCCACACCTTGCCTTTCCCAACACCTTTCCCTTTCCCAACATCTTCCCTTTCCCCACACCACCATACTCATACCTTGCCTTTCCCCACACCTTCCGCTTCCCTACACCATCCGCTTTCCTACACCTTCCCTTCTCCCACACCTTTCCCCCACACCTTTCCCCCACACCTTCCCTTCCACACCTTCCCTTCCCCACCTTCCCTTTCCCACACCTTTCCCCCATGTACACCTTCCCTTCTCCCACACCTTTCCCCCACACCTTCCCTTCCCCACACCTTTCCCCCCCACACCTTTCCCCCACACCTTCCCTTCTCCCACACCTTTCCCCCACACCTTTCCCCCACACCTTCCCTTCCCCACACCTTTTCCCCCCCTTCCCCACACCTTTTCCCCACACCTTCCCTTCCCACACCTTTTTCCCCACACCTTCCCCCACACCTTCCCTTCCCCACACCTTTCCCCCATGTACACCTTCCCTTTCCCACACCTTTTTCCCCACACCTTTCCCCCACACCTTCCCCCCACACCTTTTCCCCCACACCTTCCCTTTCCCCACACCTTTCCCCCATTCCCCCACCTTCCCACACCTTCCCCACACCTTTTCCTTCCCACACCTTTCCCCCACACCTTCCCTTCCCCACACCTTTCCCCCACACCTTCACCTTTCCCCACACCTTTCCCCACACCTTTCCCCCACACCTTCCCTTCCCCACACCTTTCCCCCACACCTTCCTTCTCCCACACCTTTTCCCACACCTTTCCCCCACACCCTTCCCCCTTCCCCCCCTTCCCCCACCTTTCCCCTCCCACACTTTCCCACACCTTTCCCCCACACCTTCCCTTCCCCACACCTTTCCCCCACACACCTTCCCTTCTCCCACACCTTTCCCCACACCTTCCCTTCCCACACCTTCCTTCCCCACACCTTTCCCCACACCTTCCCCCCCACACCTTTTCCCCACACCTTTCCCCCACACCTTCCCTTCCCAACACCTTTCCCCCATTACCCTTCCCTTTCCCTTCCCCACACCTTTCCCCCACACACCTTTCCCCCACACCTTTCCCCACACCTTTCCCCACACCCTTCCCCTCCCCACACCTTTCCCCCATGTACACCTTCCCTTTTCCCACATCCTCTTACTCTCACATTCTCTTTCTCACATACTCACATCTTTCCTTTTTCTTCCCTCCCGATACCTTTTTAGCCCACCATTACCAGCCTTTTCATTTGAGTTGCATTTTGGGACCAATCAGTTAACAAGATGGCCACCAGGCAGCCATCTTGGATTTTGATTGTCAAAGTTTGTTACCTCTATTTCTCAGAAAGAACTGAAGGGATCTTTCTCAAATTTCATATGTAGGTTTCCCTAGGGACCCAGTTGTGCAAATTGCATTTTGGGACCAATTGGTCAACGAGATGGCCGACCGCCCGCCACCTTAGATTTTGATAGATAAAGTTTGTTACCGCTATTTCTCAGAAAGTACAGAAGGGATCTGACTCAAATTTCATGTGTAGGTTCTCCTCGGGCCCTAGTCTTGCAAATTGCATTTTGGGACTGATTGATGAACAAGATGGCCAACAGGCCGCCCGCCAAGATCCCTCTGGGATCTCTTGTTACTTTACTCTACCATACTACACTTTGTACCTCCCTTTTCTACATTCTGTGATTGATATATTCTCTTTCATTTAAGGTTATTTTACCAAAAGCACTCCTCTACTACCGTTTAATTCACTTTATTCTCAAAGCTGTTGTGAACTGTCATTAGTTGTAATATATAATGAAAGACAAGATGGCAGAAGTTGTCAGATCGTTACTGTGAATCGGTTCCCTAGAAACAGTTGTCAAAGTCTCGGAGATAAATATAGACATATATTGCTGGGTGCTCATAGCGATGCAGCATTTTGTCTGTCAGATTTTTTTTGGTTTTGTGAAAGTCCTGCCAATATGTTTTTCAGAACAAATTTGATGAAATGCACAGATAAATGATACATTGTGTGAAAGTGTGATATATCGGTGAGAAATGTGGAAGTATCTTAAGAAATATCTGAAACACAGTGTCATTGACTCATATTAATTAGGTTTGTATCGCATCTATTTCTGTTGATTTTAGACATTGTAACACAAACAGTGAACACATGTGAAGTAGTTTAAATGACAGGCGACGTAGATTTGTAGCTGTTTTATATAAAAATAAATCTCACAGAACATGTAGATCTGACACTGTTTTATATATAACTCTGTATGTGACAGAATACATAGGCTTGATGCCATTTTAATGGTTACTGCCTTCAAAAATACTTCATTGATCCAAAACTACGCTAAATGTAGTGAGATGGAATAGATATAGCGGCCCTAATGACATTAGGGTCACCTTGACCTTTGTGTGACACTGCAGCGAGTGATGAGGATTGATAAGTTCTGTGTACATTGATATATCTGCCTCCTTGATCCCATTGTTGTATTAATCCTCGGGGTTGATATCTCACAACTACAGATCATCGCTTGTTAATCTAGGATGATCCTGATGCTGGTGCAGTAGTTAAACGCTCTGGGACATTTTCATACAACCTGCTTACCATAGATTGAACCTATAGGGTTACATGTATGTGTCTTGTAAAGTATGTCGAAAAACTGCAATATTTCTTGTAAAGTGTATGAATATATTTACTTTATATGACGTACTGACAATGATAGGATCTTGTCTAGATATAAAGTAAAATACGTTTATAACAAACATGCTCATTTCGGGTTATAATGTAGAAATTTACATTCCCCATCACCGTTTCTATTTAAGATGTTTAAATACATATATAACAAACTATGTGTATAACTAAGAAATTTCATCGGTTCCAAGAGGATCGTTATGGTCACGGTTTACTGTATGTATTTTGTTATTACCACACACAGGCATATGAGATGATGTAATAGATCGTTTTTCCTTCACAAACATTTGTCTTGACTAGGTAATTTTAATTGATGTTTTTCATTCAGTAAAATTTCAATGTTAACACTTTATGATTTAGCTTCATTCATTGTCATTAGCTTTATTCCAATGTGGTGTATTTTGGGATTTCATATACATGTAATTCTATCAAACAATGATCATTATCATCCATATATTACGCTGAGAAATAAAATATGATTGAAATGCCCTGATATGCCTGCGGACTCTCAGTAGAAATATTTTAACACAAAACTTACATTGTCTATAAGGAATTGTATTTAGTCAATTACTGTGACATGAACTATTTTCCTTCCTAACTGCTAGTGTCGGGAATGCCATCTGGTACAAGCTTTTATATGGCTCAGATCACATCTCTAGTTATCAATATCGGGAGTCGAGCAGGGTGACATGACAGGCAAGGTCACACGCCAGCGGTGTCATGTCAGGAAAACGTAACTCTATTACCATTGTCTAACATTTAACAGGAGGCCCTCCCGTGGGATTACCTCACTGTCTTCATCGAACACAGGTGATACATTTCGTAACTTGTTTTTGTAACTTTAACGCGAACATGATGTGTTCTTAAAAACTTTTTAAACCAGCTTAGAAGATATTGATGATACAGATACACATGATTAATCAAGGACGTACTGGTTTCATTTCAGAATTTCCTTGATGCATTTACGGATGCCGCTGAAACAGTGTATGGCTGTCTATTGGTGGAGGGCAAGATTGCCGTAGCAACCAAAAAATGGTGGAGTCTAACAGCCAATGAACTGGTCCTATTAAGAATGTTGGTGTCCTCAATGTCCGATTGTACATCGCGTGATGTGCCAGTTTACCTGCCTGACAGTCACCCTACTGTAAGTTCCTGGATGTGACACTTCTAGTTCCCCACCACTGAACAATTGAATTCCTCTAGTTCTAAAATTCCCTATCTGTTCTATCTCTTGTTCACACTCTCGCATGCTACTATACTACACATGTCGAAAAACCATGGTTTGATATGTCGAAAGAAGGTCATTTTGACCTACATTTTTACCTTTTATCTGCCATATATAAAGAGTGAGTTTTATTTCCTTTAATAGGTATTATTGAAAAGTAATTTGGCTCGAGTTAGCCTCAGCTACATAATGATATTATGTGTGACACCAAAACTAGGTCGTTTTGACCTGAATTTCAATCTTTGACCTAGAAAAAAATCATGGGAAGTCATATCATATTATATGTGCTATTATGTACTGTGTAATTATTGATTGTTGATAGGTACCTCATCGCCTGATGACCTTTCACCTTACAAAGTGTGTACAGGTGTGCGTTATATGTGGTCCCTCACCGAGCCTGTGTGACCTTGAACCAGAGGTAAATATCCATCGTGTATAACTCTACCTCTTATGATCATATAAAATGGGTCAAAATGTTTTAATTAAGTCACTTGAGAGGAATGCCAAACTCTGACCTAATGCGTATGTTGGTTTCAAATGAATGAATGACCTTGACATTCTTTCAGTGTCACATGGGTTGTAAAAATCTTATTCTGATGAATGTTTAATCTGAATAGTCGTATTGGGGGTAGCAATATTTTTGAAGTTTATGATTTAATACTGCTATTAGTAATATTTTATGTTTTATTTCTGAATGTTATCTTATCAAACTGAAGAAGTGTAAATGTTAACACTGTCAAGTACACCTGCTTACTTCATGTTGTCAAGTAAAAATGATTAGTTCTGCCATATGGCACCTGTGTTCTGGATAATAACTCTGTATGATGATATATACTCATGGTATATAAAGAATTGTATAAGTGTTTCTTCCCTCGGTGATCTCCAGTGACTTCTAATTAGTACTAAGACTGTTGGAATGGGGTAAAACATTTCCACTACAGCCTAATAAAACTTAATTTAGGAAGAAATAAATTTTCAATTATATTGAATTGGAATATATGTTTGAATAGAAGGGATATTCTTTTTATTTTATTGATTGCCATTATGTGGCCTTGTGAGTAGGAAGTGATAAAACTTATTTAATGTATACAGTGAACTTCACCTTGTAACAGTTGTAGGCTCAGCACAGCCATAGATTAGATTCTTGTTGATGTATCAAACCATAGATATATACTATGGAGATTTGTAATTTCCTTAAACATATTGGTTCTCATGTTTTCAAAAAAAGGATATTTTTTGGTTCTCACGTTGTCAAAAATGGATGTTTTCTTTGCCCGTATCAAAAATCAAAATTAGGGCCAATATACTGTTTATCTTTAAAACGCTACTAGTCAAAAAGTATCCTTTGGATTTTAACCAAATTTTGTCAGAAAAATCTTTGGGGGAATTTGAACAAATTTTGTATAAATGATGGCTCTGATCCCCCTGGGGCAGGAGGAGCGGGGTCCAATAGGGGAAATAGAGGAATATTCCTTCAAAATGCTACTTGTCATTAAGTTTTGAAAGAATTTCAACCAGATTTGGTATAAAAAATCTTTACGGGAAGGGGAACATATTTTGTATAAATGGTTACTCTGAACCTCCAGGTTCAGGAGGGGCGGGCCAAATAGTGGAAATAGAGGAAAATTCCTTCAAAATGCTACTAGTCATAAAGTTCTTATTGGATTTTGACCAAATTTGAACAAAAACATCTTTTGGGGGAATGTGAACAGATTTTGTATAAATGATGGCACTAATCCCCCTGGGACAGGAGGAGCGGGGCCCAATAGGGCAAATAGAAAGGAGAATAGATTTTGTAAAAATGATGGCTCTAGATATGATCCCCCTGGAGCAGGAGACATGGGGCCTCAATAGTAGAAGATGAAGAATTTGTTTTGAAAAAACTTGTTCATAAACGCATCAATGAATTTTGGCCAAATTTTATCAAGCATTCTTTTTGGAATGGAAAAAGATTTTGTATAGTGACTCTGCCCAACACCGTTGTTTTGGTTTTTATTTCACCAAATATTTGTTCCCCCCCCCCCCCCTGTTATAATTTGTTGAAATAATTTTCAGTTAAGCATTGATGTTACTATTTTTTAACTTCATAGGGGTATGACAGAAATTTTGTTTGCAAACTGTGTGAATCCGCGTAGCAGATTCTCACAAAAGTTTGCCAACCAAATTTATTTCATAACCCTATGAAGTTAAAAAATAGTTAAATCAATGCTTATAATTAATTTTTCAGACTACTTGATAGAATAAAGTCCATTTTTTTTAAATTTTTCAATGGATAATTGTTTTCTAAATCAATACATAACATCAATGTCGTAACAATCTTGAAATTGTTCTTCATAGTAAATGAAGAAAAAGAATATCGGAGAGTTGGATTTAGTATTGTTATAGCAAAATTTGTGATATTATTTATTTTATTGATATAACCATAACTTATATCATAGAGATTCCCATTAAATGATTAAATGCAAACTTTAATCTTCACAAACTTGTAAAGAAATAAAAAATCACAATTTATTAGCTGCGAAAGAAAGTTGCTTTACAGTATTTTCTCCTGGTTTGCTCTTTCACACTGAGATTGTCCTAGTATAGTAACCCTAGGTGAAAATGACAAGTTGTTTGTTTGATTCTTGAAAGAATACAGTGAATCAACTATAAAGACTGATATAAAAAAGATACAATATGTTGATTAGGATGCCACATTTACGATAAGCAGCCTATTGGGCCTGTATTGCTCCATTTGTTCAGTCATTATATTGATAAGAAGAGGCCTATTGGGCCTGTATTGCTCCATTTGTTCAGTCATTATATTGATAAGAAGAGGCCTATTGGGCCTGTATTGCTCCATTTGTTCAGTCATTATATTGATAAGAAGAGGCCTATTTGGGCCTGTATTGCTCCATTTGTTCAGTCATTATATTGATAATAAGAGGCCTATTGGGCCTGTATTGCTCCATTTGTTCAGTCATTATAATTAGCTCACCTGGCCCGGGCCCATTAGGGGGGATTAATAGAGGTAAATCCTATAAATCGCTACTTGTCCTAGAGTTAGTTCTGCATGATTTTATAACTCACAATTTGGCCACAAACAATCCTGTGGGGGACAATGGGGAACAGAACTTGAATAAATTATGGCTACTGCCCCCAGTGGGCAGGATTGGGGCGGGGGACCAATATGGGAAATAGAGGTAAATCCTTTAAATCGCTTTAACTAAGTCATAGAGTTCTGCACTGGAATGATAACTCACAATTTTTGGGCCACAAACATCCTTGGGGTAAGGGAACAGTAACTTGAAATAAATTTGGCTTTTGGTCTCCACGGGGGCAAGGAGAGGCGGGCCCAATAGGGAAAAAATAGACTGGTAACTCCTTTAAATTGCTACTAGTCCATAGACATTTTCTACATGGATTGTTAACCAAAATTTGGCCACAAACAACCTTGGAGGAAGGGGAACAGGAACTTGTATAAATTTTTGGCTCTGATCCCCCCCAGGGGCAGGAGGGGCGGGGCCTAATATGGGTGAAAATAGAGGTAAATCCTATAAAATCAACTACTTGTCCAAAGAGTTCTGCATGGATTGTAAAACTAAATTTTATTGCAACAAACAAATGAGGCTTTGGAGAAGAGAGACAGAACTTGTATAAATTTAGCTCTGGATCCCCCACCCATGGCAGGGAGGGGCGGGGCCCAATAGGGGGAAAAAGAGGAAAAATTCCTATTAAATCACTACTTGGGTCCTTTAAGAGTTCCTGCATGGATTGGTACAACATAATTTTTGCACAAAACACTTCCTTTGGGGAAGTGAGACATGAAAACTTGTAAGTCATTATATTTGGACTTCTGATTCCCCCAAGGGCCCGGCTAGGGGCTGGGGCCCAAATAGTGGGAAAATATAAAGGAAATTCCATTTAATTGCTACTAGGTCATAGAGTATCTCCAGCATGGAATGGTTCCCCAAAAATTCTGCCATCACAAAACATCCATGTGGGGAATGGCGATCAGAACCTTGTATAAATTTTGCTCCATGGCCCCCACGGGCAGGACTGGGTAGGTGGGGCCCAATTAGGGGAAGTAATCATTGTTATTTCATCAAACACAGGATCAATAACACATTATCATATATCTGTAAAAGCTGTAGGGCATAACGTGATACCAAATAACACTTAAAACTTTTCATACGAACCGGTTTATTCCAGTATAAATTAACGCAACTTTAATGCATATTGCATATTCTGAATTGTTACTTTTGAGTGAATATGAAGCCATATGTCCGGATCAAATTGAAATATTACAAAATGTATATAATCATGACATTGGGGATTTTTACTTCATTTCATTGGAGAAACTTATTACTATTACATTTTTATTTAAAAAATCTTGTAACCTATTTTGTTCACCATAAAAGTTTGTTAATGTGTACATTCAGGGGCTTTTTCTTTGGTAATTAAAATTATACTTCCAAGATATGGTTGAGATGTGAAAAATAGGACTATCTTCTGAAGATTTATATAAGTTGTAAAAGAATAGGACTACCTTCCGAAAATTAAGATGAGTCATAAAAGAATCAAACTACCATGTTTGAATTGGGAGCGTTATTTCACCTCCAATAAGGTAAAAGAATAGGACTACCTCTTCCAATTGATTAAGATATGTTGTAAAAGAATAGACACTACCGTTCCCCGTATTAGGATAAGTCTTGAAAGAATGTAGACTACCCGGTTTTGAATTGGGAGATTGCCTATTTTTATTCCTACATGCGGATAATTTTATGTTCCATATCATGCATGCACTATTGACACTGGATTTTCTGATATTCCAGGTGTTGATTCTTTAAACATGCTGAAACATGGAAGTGCTACAGGGTTGGTTAAAATAAATGGACAATGACTTAAATATACGGCCACTTAGTGTCACATATGGTTACAATCTTCACAATGGACCTTCCTCTATCAATAATTGTGACTTGTCCTGTTGCCATGTGCATTGAACATGTATTTTGTTTGTTAGCATGCTAGGGATGAAGGGCCTACCTAATTAATAAGTTGTGCATCCACATGAATCGACCTTGACCTTCTTATTCAAGGGTACAGTCCACAAGGTTCAAACAAGACTAAAATCGTAAAATGCCTACTTAACAATACAGCGCAGAGTATTTGTTTTCTAAGCTGTTGAAGGGACCGCATCTTTGTTCGCAGCAATCCTTCCATACAGGTGCTCGCCCACTATGGTAGTTTAATTGACACAATAGATCCAATGCGCATTGACTTGACACTATCTGTCGGATATTTCAATATGACATGAGTTTATTCAATTCTTTGTACATTATGCGTCCTCATTTCATTCGTCAACGCAATAACGCCTGTTAAGGTGTTGACTCCACGTAGTAATGGAATGTAGTAGGTAAAAATCCTATAAATCGCAACTTGTATCTAGGAGTTTACCTTGGTTTTTGATCCAATATTGTACCGCTATAAAATAAACCCCCACTTTGGGGAAGGGGATATCCGGGTACTTGGTATATAATTTTGGCTTCATCCTGACCCCCATGGGGCAGGGCAGGAGGGGTGGCCCAATAGGGTGTATTTAGAGGTTAACATTAGGACGGGTGGGGCCCAATAAAGGGAAGTAGAGGTAAATCCTATAAATCGCTACTTGTCATAGAGTTTTGCTTGGATTGTGACCAAATTTGGCCATAACATCCTTGGTGGGAAGGGGAACAAGAACTTGTATAAATTTTGGCTCTGACCCCCCTGGGGGGCAGGAGGGGGTGGTGGCCCAATACGGGATTTAGAGGTTAATAATTAGGGAACGGGTGGGGCCCAATAAGGGAAGTAGAGGTAAATCCTATAAAATCGCTACTTGTCATAGAGTTTTTGCTTGGATTTGTTACCAAATTTTGGCCATAAACCATCCTAGAGGTAAGTGGGATACAGAACTTGTATAAATTTTGGCTCTGACCCCCTGGGGGCACGGAGGGGTGGGGCCCACAATAGGGGATTTAGAGGTTAATATTAAAATTACATCAGTATTGTTACAATGAACTGTATTCAGAACATTTACTTTCGCATTACAAAACATGTGAGGCAAATACAGGCCCCTTCTGGGCCTGCTTTAATTGGATATTAAGGTTGGGCCTATGTGGGCCTGAAATTGCTCACATTTTGTTCAGTCATTGTTCTATTGATACTATAAAAGGTCCTAATGGGGCCTGGGTAATGCACCATTTGTTTCAAGTCCCATATATTTATAATAAGAGGGGCCATAATGGCCCTGTATTGTCTCCATTTGTTCAGTCATATATGATGAATAATAGAGGGCCTTATTGGTGCCTGTTATTGCTATATTTATTTCAAGCTTCATCTTTACCTTTGATGATATACGATAAACCTATTAGTGGGTTAATGTATTACTCTTTTAGTATTGGTACATTACATTTCACATGCTGGTTGTCTATACAGGTTAATAAGCACTGGAAAACGCTTATGATCCTTTTATCCCTATCCCCCATGGTTACCTCACTTTTTTTATCCTGTCCCCATGGTTACACACACTTTTTATCCCTATCCCCCATGGTACCTCACTTTTTATCCCGTCTCCCCATGGGTACACCACTTTTTATCCCTATCCCCCTATGGTACCTCACTTTTTATCCCTATCCCCCATGGTACCTCACTTTTTATCCTGTCCCCCATGGTACACCACTTTTTATCCCTATCCCCCATGGTACCTCACTTTTTATCCTGTCCCCCATGATACCTTACTTTTTAATCTCTATCCCTAGCCATATGTATAAATGACCTGTTTAATCCTCAGTATAAAGTACAGGTGACATGTAGTCCCTCGTGTCTGTGTAAGTCTGTCGCTACATCTACCTGCATACTACTCGCCAACAAAGTACCAACAAACCCTACAAAAAGGTCCACTGGGGAGCAATATGGGACAGGATAAAAGGACAAGTAGTCATGGTTACCAGGAATATGATCGTGGGGCTAGGCCTAGAAGTACATGTATGTGTGATGTCACCTATATCTAAGGCAGGACTTTGGTCATGGTTACCAGGAAGGTGGTAGTGGGGCTAGGCCTAGAAGTACATGTATGTGTGATGTTTTTATATCTCAACTGTACTGGATTGATGTGCTTTTAGATCTCCAACCATTGAAGATTAAACATTTAGATGTAACCTTTGCGAAGTAGGCCTTAAAATCTCAACCTTAAGGAATCAACTCTTTAACTGTTATATCTCAACTTTTAGGGATAAGGCTTTTAAAATCAACCTTCAGAAATGAAATTTTTAGATTTCAAAATTTAGGGAATAACAATATTTAGATTCCAACCTTTAGGGAGATAACATTTAGATCTTGGAACATTTCATGATCTTGTTAAGTGGATCTATAATTTTTTATATGTATTGCTATTAGGCACTTCTATAAGTATGTAGAGTGGCTCTAATGTAAGGGCTATAGGTAGGAGAAACAGGGAGAAGATGAGTTTTGTTTGTGTTAAAAGCTAGTCTCTCCAGAAACATGAATATTATAGAAAATATTTTCTGATGTAAAATACTATGTTTTTGTTTTCATTGTTTAGGTTTTTAGTGGTGAATAAAGACACCAATCGATGTCTTCATAGTACAAGTCCTTCTCTGGAAGATAGGTCAACACTGGGTAAGTTTACAGTTTTACCTGTCCTATATAGGTCAACGCTGGGTAAGTTTCCAGCTTTACCTGTCCTATATAGGTCAACACTGGGTAAGTTTACAGCCTTACCTGTCCTATATAGGTCAACACTGGGTAAGTTTCCAGCCTTACCTGTCCTATATAGGTCAACACTGGGTAAGTTTACAGTCTTACCTGTCCTATATAGGTCAACGCTGGGTAAGTTTACAGCTTTACCTGTCCTATTATAGGTCAACGCTTGATAAGTTTACAGCTTACCAGGTCCTTATATGGTCAACACTGGGTAAGTTTCCAGCGCTTAACTGTCCTTTATAGGTCAACGGTCTGGGTAAAGTTTACAGGCCTTACCTGTCTATATAGGTCAACGCTGGGTAAGTTTTCCAGCCTTACTGTCCTATTATAGGTCAACACTGGGTATGTTTACAGCCCTTTACCTGTCCTATATAGGTCAACAGCTGGGTAAGGTTTACAGCATTACCAGTCCTCTATAGGTCAACACCTGGGTTAGATTAACGCCTTACTGTCCTATATAGGTTCTATGACTGGGTAAGTTACACAGCTTTACCTGTCCTATATAGGTCAACGCTGGGTAAGTTTACAGCCTTACCTGTCCTATTATAGGTCAACAAACTGCGGTAAAGTTCTACAGCCTTACCTGTCCTATATAGGTCAACACTGGGTAAGTTTACTGCCTTACACCTGTCCTATATAGGTCAACACTGGGTAAGTTTACAGCCTTACCTGTCCTATATAGGTCAACACTGGGTAAGTTTACAGCCTTACCTGTCCTATATAGGTCAACACTGGGTAAGTTTACAGCCTTACCTGTCCTATATAGGTCAACGCTGGGTAAGTTTACAGCCTTTCCTAACAGTCCTCCCCTGTCAAGTCACTTGGGTAAGTTTACAGCCATTAACAAGTCCTATATTTGGTCAACAAACTGGGTAAGTTTACAGCCTTACCTGTCCTATATAGGTCAACACTGGGTAAGTTTACAGCCTTACCTGTCCTATATAGGTCAACACTGGGTAAGTTTACAGCCTTACCTGTCCTATATAGGTCAACACTGGGTAAGTTTACAGCCTTACCTGTCCTATATAGGTCAACGCTTGGTAAGTTTAACAGCTTAGCCATAGACCTATATAGGTCAACGCTGGGTAAGTTTACAGCCTTACCTGCTCTATGGTAGGTCTATTACTGGGTAAGTTTACTAGCTTGTCTGTATATATATAGGTCATCACTGGGTAAGTTTACAGCCTTACCTGTCCTATTTAGGTCAATCACTAGGTAAGTTTACAGCCTTACCTGTCCTATATACGTCAACGCTGGGTAAGTTTCCAGCCTTACCTGTCCTTTATAGGTCAACACTGGGTAAGTTTACAGCCTTACCTGTCCTATATAGGTCAACACTGGGTAAGTTTACAGCCTTACCTGTCCTATATAGGTCAACGCTGGGTAAGTTTTACAAGCCTTACCAGCCTTATAGGTCAACCACTGGGTAAGGTTTACAGGCCTTACTGGTGACTAATATTAGCGTCAACACTGGGTAAGTTTACAGCCTTTCCATGTACTATACTAGGTCAACACTGGGTAAGGTTTACAGCTGTTACCTGTTCCTATATAGGTCAAACGCTTGGTAAGTTTACAGCCTTACCTGTCCTATATAGGTCAACGCTGGGTAAGTTTACAGCCTTACCTGTCCTATATAGGTCAACACTGGGTAAGTTTACAGCCTTACCTGTCCTATATAGGTCAACACTGGGTAAGTTTACAGCCTTACCTGTCCTATATAGGTCAACACTGGGTAAGTTTACAGCCTTACCTGTCCTATATAGGTCAACGCTGGGTAAGTTTACAGCCTTACCTGTCCTATATAGGTCAACACTGGGTAAGTTTACAGCCTTACCTGTCCTATATAGGTCAACACTGGGTAAGTTTACAGCCTTACCTGTCCTATATAGGTCAACGCTGGGTAAGTTTACAGCCTTACCTGTCCTATATAGGTCAACACTGGGTAAGTTTACAGCCTTACCTGTCCTATATAGGTCAACACTGGGTAAGTTTACAGCCTTACCTGTCCTATATAGCGGCAACATCACTGGGTATGTTTTACATCCTTAACCTGTCCTTTATTGGTCAAATCACTGGGTACGTTACAGCCTTACCTGTCCTATATAGGTCAAAGCTGGGTAAGTTTACAGCCTTTACCTGTCCTATATAGGTCAACGCTGGGTAAGTTTATACAGCCTTACCTGTCCTATATAGGTCTAACGCACTGGGTAAGTTTACAGCCTTACCTTGTTACCTATATAGGTCAACACAAGGGTAAGTTTACAGCCTTACCTGTCCTATATAGGTCAACACTGGGTAAGTTTACAGCCTTACCTGTCCTATATATAGGTCATCACTGGGTAAGTTTACAGCCTTACCTGTCTCTATATAGGTCAACAATGGGTAAGTTTACAGCCTTACCTGTCCTATATAGGTCAACACTGGGTAAGTTTACAGCCTTACCTGTCCTATATAGGTCAACGATGGGTAAGTTTCAGCCTTACTGTCCTATATAGGTCAACACACCTGGGTAAGTTTACAGCCTTACCTGACCTATATAGGTCAACACTGGGTAAGTTTACAGCCTAACTCATGTCCTATTATAGGTCATACGCTGGGTATAGTTTACAGCCTTACCAGTCCTCTATAGGTCAATACTGGGTAAGTTTTACAGCCTTACCTGACCTATTATAGGTCATACACTGGGTAAGTTTACAGCCTTACCTGTCGCTATATAGGTCAACGCACTGGGTATGTTTACAGCCTTACTCTGTCCGATATAGGTCTACACGCTTTGGTAAGTTTACAGCCTTACTGTCCTATATATGTCAACCGCATGGGTAAGTTTACAGCCTTACCTGTTCCTTATATAGGTCAAACACTGGGTGTGTTCACAGCCTTACCTGTCCTATATAGGTCAACGATTGGTAAGTTAACCTGCGTTACCTGTCCTTTTTATAGTCATCATCTGGGTAATAGTTTACAGCCTTACCAGTCCTATATAGGTCATCACTGGTAAGTTTTTCAGCCTTATCCTGCACCTTTGTAGGTCATCATGGGGTAAGTTTACAGCCTTACCTGTCCTATAAAGGTTCAACAACTGGGTTAAAGTTTACTAGGCCTTACCTGTCCTATATATAAGGTCAACAAAATGGGTATACGTTTACAGCCTTACATGTTCACTATTAAAGGTCAACATGGGTAAGTTTACCAGCCTTACCTGTTCCTTATATAGTCAAAACACTGGGTAAGTTTACAGCCTTACCCTGTCCTATGATAGGTCATCACCCCCCACTTGGGTAAGTTTTCACAGCACTTACCTGACCTATATAGGTCATACGCTTGGTAAGTTTTTTACAGTTTACCTAGCCTATATAGGTCATCTCAATGGGTATGTTTACCACAGGCCTTACCCTGACCTATGTAGGTCATCAATGGGGTAAGTTTACATGCCTTACCTGTCCTATATAGGTCATTCACTGGGTAAGTTTACAGCTTATATCCTGTCACTATATAAGTCAAACACTGGGTAAGTTTACAGCCCTTTACCTGTCCTATATAAGGTCATCACTGGGTAAGTGTTATAGGTCAATGCGACCTTTCCAGTCCTATATAGGTCAAACACTGGGTAAGTTTACAGCCTTACCTGTCCTATTATAGGTCATCACTGGGTAAGTTTACGCAGCCTTAACCTGACTATATAGGTTCAAACGGCTTGGTAAGTTTAACAGCCATTACCATGTCCTCATATAGGTAATCAACGCTGGGTAAGTTTACAGCCTTACCTGACATTATTAGGTCATCCACTGGGTAAGGTTACAGCCGTTAAGCTTAAGTCACACTGGGTAAGTTTACCTATTTAGGTCAACACCACTGGGTAAGGTTTTACCAGCCTTTACCTGTCCTATATAGGTCAACGCTGGGTAAGTTTACAAGCCATATACCTGTCCTATATAGGTCAACGACTGGGTAAAGTTTACAGCCTTACCTGACCTTATATAGGTCATCCACTGGGTAAGTTTACAGCCTTACCTGTCATATATAGGTCAAACACTGGGTAAGTTTACAGCTCTTACCTGTCTTATATAGGTCATCAACTGGGTAAGTTTACAGCCTTACCTGTGCTCAATATGTCAACAATGCTGGGTAAGTTTACAGCCTTACCTGTCCTATATAGGTCATGGCTTGGTAAGTTTACAGCCTTACCAGTCCTATACTAGGTCAACAACTTAATAAGTTTACAGCCTTACCTGCTACTTTATAGGTCAACAGCTGGGTAAGGTTAAGTTTTACAGCCTTACCGTTCTATATAGGTCAACACTACTAAATAAGTTTACAAGCCTTACCTGTCCTATATAGGTCAACACTGGGTATAGTTTTACAGCCTTATCTGTCCTATATAGGTCAAAACATGGGTAAGTTTACAGCCTTACCCTGTCCTCTATAGGTCAAATGCTGGGTAAGTTTACATCCTTACCAGTCCTATATTAGCGTCAACGAGCATGGGCTAAGTTTACATCCTTTACCAGTCCTCTATATTAGGTCAACACTAAAATAAGTTTACAAGCCTAGTCAACCTGTCCTATATAGGTCAAACTATTGGGTAAGTTTACAGCCTTACATGTCCTATTACAAGGTCAATCTCACTGGGTAAGTTTACAGCCTTACCCTGTCCTATATATAGGTCAACGCTGGGTAAGTTTTACAGCCTAACTGACCTATATAGGTCATCATCTGGGTAAGTTTACAGCCATCTACCAGTCCATACTATTAGGTCAACACTGGGTTAAAGTTTATAGCTCTTACCTGTCCTATATAGGGTCAACGCTTGGTAAGTTTACTGCCTTACCTGTCCTATAAAGTCAACACTGGGTAAGTTTACCAGCCTTACCTGTCCTATTATAGGTCATCATGGGTAAGTTTACAGCCTATTACCAGTCCCTCTATAGGGTCAACACTGGGTAAGTTTCTACAGCCTTACCTAGACCTATATAGGTTCATCGCTGGGTAAGTTTATAGCTTTACCTGTCCTATATTAGGTCAACGCTGGGTAAGTTTACAGCCTTACCTGTCTATATAGGTCAACACTGGTGTAAGTTTACAGCCTTACATCTGACCTATATAGGTCAACACTGGGTAAGTTTACTCAGCCTTACCTGTCCTATAGGTCAACACTGGGTAAGTTTACAGCCTTACCTGCCTATATAGGTCAACACTGGGTAAGTTTACAGCCTTACCTGTCCTATATAGGTCAACGCTGGGTAAGTTTACAGCCTTACCTGTTACCTATATAGGTCAACGCTTGGTAAGTTTACCAGCCTTACCAGTCCTATATAGGTCAACACTGGGTAAGTTTACAGCCTTACCTGCCTTACAACATGGGTAAGTTTACAGCCTACCTGTGACTATATAGGTCAACACTGGGTAAGTTTTACAGCCTTACATGTCCATATATAGGTCAACACTGGGTAAGTTTACAGCCTTACCTGTACCTATATAGGTCATCACTGGGTAAGTTTACAGCCTTACCTGTCCTATATAGGTCAATGCTTGGTAAGTTTTACAGCCTTACCTGTCCTATATAGGTCAACACTGGGTAAGTTTACAGCCCTTACCTGTCCTATATAGGTCAACACTGGGTAAGTTTACAGCCTTACCTGTCCTATATAAGTCAACACTTGGGTAAGTTTACATCCTTACCTGTCCTGTATAGGTCAACACTGGGTAAGTTTATAGCTTTACCAGTCCTATATAAGTCAACACTGGGTAAGTTTACAGCCTTACCTGTCCTATATAGGTCAACGCTGGGTAAGTTTACAGCCTTACCTGTCCTATATATAGGTCAACGCTGGGTAAGTTTACAGCCTTACCCGTCCTATATAGGTCAACGCTTGGTAAGTTTACAGCCTTACCAGTCCTATATAGGTCAACACTGGGTAAGTTTACAGCCTTACCTTACCTCTATAGGTCAGCACTGGGTAAGTTTACAGCCTTACCTGTCCTATATAGGTCAACACTGGGTAAGTTTACAGCCGCTTTCTGTCCATATTATAGGTCAACACTGGGTAAGTTTACAGCCTTACCTGACCTATATAGGTCATCACTGGGTAAGTTTACAGCCTTACCTGTCCTATATAGGTCAATGCTGGGTAAGTTTACAGCCTTACCTGTCTTATATAGGTCAACACTGGGTAAGTTTACAGCCTTACCTACGTCACCTCTATGTAGGTCATCACTGGGTAAGTTTACAGCCTTACCTGTCCTATAAAGGTCATCACTGGGTAAGTTTACAGCCTTACCAGTCCTATATAGGTCAACACTAGGTAAGTTTACATCATCCTTACCAGTACTATATAGGCCAACACTAGGTATGTTTCCAGCCTTACCTGTCCTATATAGGTCAACACTAAGTAAGTTTACATCCTTTTCAGTCCTATATAGGTCAACACTGGGTAAGTTTGCAGCCTTACCTGTCCTTTATATCTGAAAGTATAGTACAAATACCATGAAAATAAGATATCTGCTTAAATATGTACAATCACAGTATGTAGATCTACAGCTGTATCAAAAGTTGGTTGATTGTTAAAGAAGATAGTATAAATTATTTGATTGGTTGTTATAGGATATGGTATAAAGATTTTGATTGGTTGTTGCAGGAGATGGTTTAATTGTTTTGATTGGTTCTTACAGGACATAGTATAAAGTTTTTGATTGGTTGTTACAGGCAGTAGTATAAAGATTTTGATTGGTTGTTACATGAGATGGTATAATGAGTTTGATTGGTTGTTACAGCATGTAGTATAAAGATTTATGTGGTATAAAGATTTTGATTGGTTATTACAGGAGATTGTATAATGAGTTTGATTGGTTGTTAAAGGAGATGGACTGAACCCTGCCCAGCGTAAGGAGGTGCTACAGTCCTTCTATAAAAAAGTCATTGGCTCGTTCTTCTCATCAAACATCGAGGGCAGTGAGCTAGGTGAGTAGTTTATTTCCAATAATGAAGTCAGAGAATTAAATAAGTGGCGTGATAGTGTACATATAAGGTATGTAGGATTTATCACCATTGAGCATTATGAAGATAATCTGCAAAGCTCTAGCATTTATATAGACCATAGATTCCTTAGGAAGATAGTTTAATACATATATTTACATTCTCAAGTTAACTCATTTCAGGGGTCTATGCATTAAAATTGTTTAAAGTAGACAAGGAAAACCATTTATCAATGACAATATACTCCACAAGATGACACTGCCATTTTTATGTTGATCAGTTGATATTAGTATACAAACATCAGTGATGTGATATTGTTCATTTTTTAATGCCAATAGACTTCACTTTGGCTTGGTTAATTTACTGTAAACGTGGACATGTTCACGGATGTTTTATTTCGCAATTTCCTTCAGTAAACTAAATGTGTGGGGTTATTTTAGGTACCATATGACCATATTTTGTGACACTGATATTTGTCTGGACTTGCTGGTTTTCCATTATTACCAAATGTATGAACATTTTAAAACGGCCATAGGAACAGCTTTCTGTAGGATTTTAACAAAACCATAGCAAAAGCAATGATTTAAAAAAAAACATGTATGGATTTGCAAAGAACATACCAAATGAAAACTGTACCTGAAGGGAAGCAACTCTTACAAAAAAGTTTAAGCAAGCCTTTATAAATTGTTTATTGATATAGAAGAATTAGCAATACTGTTTACAGGTCTAAAAGTACTTATTATATATTTGTAATAATTACTGAAGCAGTTTTATATTAGGTTTATAATTAAGTTAGTTTATATGCACTGGTATGATACATCATGAGTATTTAATATGTTATACTCGTATCATGTTAGTTAGGCGATGTGGTGGCCAAGTAGTTAAGATGTCCTGACGTATTACCACAAGCCCTTTACCTCTGGATGAAAATTGAAATCCTTATGGAGTAGTTGCCAGAAACTGACCACCTGTCAGTGGTTTTTCTCTGGGTACTCCGGCTTTCCTCCATCATCTAACCCTAGCATGTCCTTGAATGACCCTGGCTGTTAATAGGACATAAAACTAAACTATATACCAAACTAAGTTACTGTATTCAACCAAATAAGCGCCAAGGGAGCTTAAAAATAGAGAAAGGAAATTAGGGACCAAGTTTAGACAAACCTTTCACAAAATTATTGCATAAAGTAAACCATGAACCAATTTTCAAAAGACGTCAAATAGGAGCCTACACAGATTTCTTAGTCCCAGTCTGTATGTAAATCGAGGCAAGTGAAATTGATGCCACAGAAAGGGGAAGGGGACTTATTGGGTCAAATACGGTAGTTTTAATACTTAAAAGTGCTGTAGTAGAACTAGACATCAGGTGAGTATGTGTTTAGAGCCTCAGTCAGACATCTTTCTGTATGTTGTACAGGGCCCGAAGAATACAGTCACAGCCCACAAGAGACCTACATCACTACCGACATACACAAGTGTTATGCCGCTCAGTCTGGCTCCCACCAGATTTTCATCCTCTACGCCGACACTATTCCTACATACGCCATGAGGTAATGGTCCTAATTTATATTCTACAGGGTGTCTGAAAGTAACATGTCTTGGTACATTAGAATTCAATAAGTAAAATATAACATTACAGGAATGCATTAAAAGTAATACGTCTTGGTATATCAAAATTCAATAAGTAAAATATAACATTATAGGAATGATTATTATCATGACAAGATATCCCAGAGAAATTTTGGCGACCACCATAGTGATCTACCTGGTCTAGGGTGGTCATGAAATGTTTGCTGAATATCTGTATGAATTTTTGCACTATCTATTGATTTTATTCTTATTTCATGTCAAAAAACATCTTGATTTACCAAAAGTTAAATTTACTTTGTTTCAGATCCATCACACATAAGACCCTCAATCTTCTTACAAAAGATAGACATGTCTGTATATGAGGATTGTTCTGACTTCTCCGGAATGGTTCGGCTACTCGTGCCTGTAAATGAGGGCTATCAAATCTTCCGAGCCAATATGGGGTACAGAGAAATCTTTCTGCCTTCCTGATGGCCAGTATTCTTCAACGTGTTGGTGGATTATGAATGGCATTGCCTGATTGGGCGGTCCATATCTAAACCATGTTTGTCCTTGACATAATTTATAACGATACTGCCATTGTGCCTAGTAAGATATCCTACTCACAGAGGAAAATGAATCTCACCTGATGACAATGATGGAGTTAAGCTTATGATGTCATCAGGAGGTCAACCAAGTCACATGTACATGTCAGAGGTCAACCAAGTGGCTGCAAGTTCTGAGGTTAAACAAATGACCTTGAATGCATGTTTAGCATAGCTGCATTGGACAGAGACAAACACCAGAATTGGAGTTTCTACGTAATCATTTATAATATATGATCTGACGATGAATAGCTACTAGGTAAACTTAATTATCTAAAACAAATAAGTTTTGCAATAGTAGAATATGCTGTTCTGTGTATATAATGATGCATCGATTGTGTACTGTTGGCATTGCTTTTAAGAGTAAATAAATCATGCATTCCCTGTTTGTTGACAGTTAAAGATTTGTTGTATGAAAGAAATATGTTTCTTGAATGTGATTTTTTTATGTTAGAGTTGTTTAAGGATGAATTTTATCAAATAAAGTTATATGATCAAATGGTATTTCTCTTTTGTAACAAAAAAATCATAAAAAAATCTTTTGGTTCTCTTGATGATCTTGAAGGTAAGGCTCCTGTAGAGAAATAAATAAAGTAGAAAGCTAGATTCAGTGGTAGATCTGTTGCATGTTGGACTATTTTGTGACCTTCAAGTATGCTTTACAGGGCGACCAGCTGGCTAAGCCAACCTACATAACTACTGAAAGCAAACTTATTTTTTAGCATGCAATTTAATTTCACATAAAATAAATGCTGCAAAGATGTGAAAGTTATAAGGTCTGAACTGAAAATGTGAAATTAAATCACCAGTTTGTTTGCAGTATTCTTTTGAGGCTAAGTTGAAACTTAAGACTGTTAAGTGATCTGTAAGTCTGAACTTGTCGAGGGCCATGATGGCTGAGTGGTTACTATGCTCTAACCTCCTCAGGGTAATGAGTCAGAAAACCTTGTGGGCTAGTTGCCAGGTACCAACCCTACGTCAGTGGTTTTTCTCCGAGTACTCTGGCTTTCTCCACTTCCTAAAACTGGTACATCCTAAATTGACCTAAACTCAAGTAACATAAAATCCACATGCATACAGCTAGATCTTTCCATAATCAAATTCCTGATCAAATGTTCTGAAGTAGCTGCCTGAATATGTTGTCTATGGTACATATAACAAACAAGACAGATAGCAGTTTCAGTATTGAATTGTATTGGCAAATTCATTACAATAATATACATGCAGCAGTTATACAAATATTGACAGAACATCACACAATTCTTCATAGTCTCGGGCAGACTAACAAGTGTTATTGAGGACAGGTCTGAGAGATGTAGAAAATACATCACAGAAAGGTCTTTATATAACTAGTACATTCAGTAAGTGTAGTTTATATATCCAGCAGTCTCAGCTGGAACACGATGTCATCGTATTTCAAGAAGATGTAGGTCATGTATAAAGACTTGAACAAGCTATAACAGAATATTGGTATCCTAAATTTGTGAAACTGTTGACCATGTGACTGAAGAACATTTCATTCAAAACATTGTAAACTTACTTATTTTGATGCAATCATACTGCAATTATAGCAAACATGATATTTTAGCACAAAAAGTCTAGTGCCAAAAGAGACAATTACTCCCAAAATGTGTATGTTTGGAGTACTATGAACAATACTAGTTAATTAAATGAAATCCAATTAGCACTATCACATTGAATTTGCTTGAAGACAATTAGCACAACCAATATATTAGTACAAAAAGCACTTGTACAGGATAGAAAACTTACTCCAGTGAAGCATTGCCAACTCAAAAATAACTTCTACCCTTTGATGATATTGTAAACTAACCTTTTTCGCAAGCGATTATATTTTTCCTATTTTACAGAAATCAGGAAAATAAATCGCTATAAAAATGCGAAATAAAGTTTATGAAAAAGGAAGAAAGTTGGTTGACAGTAGCTATATAAGTTAGACATCATTCTGGAATAGTCTTCTGTACCAATACAGGGTTACATGAACACAAGTAACAAGATCATAGTAAGAGCAGAAGATGCAGACCCGATTTAGATTTTGGAAATGTGTGCCTGATAATAAATTCACTGACCATCAATATTCAATATTATTGCGACAAAGACCGACTGAAAATGTCTACACACACCAAAACGAGATAAGGACTGTAGTGCCTGGTAATTAAAATGACCTTTTAATGCCAATATCATGTAAATTAAGCGGACAAAAAAGGTTTCATACACCGAAAATGAGACATATCACCACTGCAAGTAATATTACTTAAATATGTTTGGACGAAAATGATATTTATAATGAAAGTGATTGTGCCGACTGAGGTATCAACATTTCTTTCTTTCCATTCTTCCTTCATTCCTAAACTCTTCTTCTCTCGCACACTAACTCCCCACACATACATGTTGAGTTTTCAGTTCAATATCACATAAATTAAGAGCACATTACTTGGTACATGAATGCCCTGTTCTTCTACACAATACATAACACACACAAAACTATCAACCGTACACCAGCCTATCAACATAACACACACAAAACTATCAACCGTACACCAGCCTATCAACATAACACACACAAAACTATCAATCGTACACCAGCCTATCAACATAACACACACAAAACTATCAACCGTACACCAGCCTGTGTTCCTATCAACTTTCACATTAATTTGATTTAAGGTCATAACAGGAGGTAAAAGATGGAGAGACGAGTAGAACGGAGAGGAGACAGAAGGATTGAGTATATAAAGGAAACATAATGCTGATGATGTCATAATATGGCGAAATGTGACAACATGGGTTACACAGCAAGCACAGGGACGTCTATATAACTAGACATAAATACCATACAGTGACATCCTCAATACTCCAGGGGTTCCAATCACTTATGATCTACACAGTACTCTGGACTATCTCATAGTAAAACTGGAGGCAACAGAACAGGTAATTTAGTCCTTTGATGCACATCAAAAGAGAGCCGTAAATGGTACAATGTGGTTGACTGAGTGGGTTTGAAGTTGGACGTCGCTCTCGCTGTAGAAAGAAATTTTTTGATGGCCTGTGATCGGTTCAGATTTTTTCGTCTGAGCTGCCTTCAGTTTTACTATGAGATAGCCCAGGGGTGTAGAGATTGTAAGTGATCAGCCCCTAGAGTATCGAGGATGGTAAAGAGGGTAAAAAACCAATAACTATCATACACCAATATTAATATCAGTATTACAGATCATCATTATAGTGAACACTTGCATACTTATGTGGTATTACGTATCTTTTAGCAAGACAAAGGACCATTAACAGATAATAGTATCATGATGAATAGTGGAAGCCACAGTGCTTTATAACAATCAATTTCAAAACAAATATGTGCAATTACACCGAAGTTGCAATTACAAATAAAATGTGAAATCTATGTTCTAGTAAATTAGACAAACATTAAAAGGCAGCATTTTGTTGACTGGCCCGTCAGAAATTCTTCTATATAAAGGTCTACATGTGCATGATAATTAATGCATAAATTCATTTCATGTGCCCAATAAATGTCCAAATATATATTTGAACTCGCTACATAATACATTTAATACATGTTAACATAAACATCGGTTAATTTACCCCCATGAATACAATTTCTATACACATAAAATAGTATTGGTGATTTGTTTCATTAACATTGTGAGAGTAACGAACAATGATTAATGATCACCGCTAAAGTGCATGCACAGTAAGTAAACCTCACTTTGAAAACAAGGGGGAAAAGGATGATTTGTGGGATAACAGTAGGGTTACATCTGAAAAATATTATTCAAAACCTTAGACAAATTAACAAACTTTTGGGTTTACATCATGAAATTGGGTTATATTGAAGTTTGGGTTAATAAGCCAAGTGTATTTGAATTGCCTACCGTAGCATGATAATTTCAAGGGTTACAAACATGTGATTGCCACACTACAGCTGTACACACAGTATATATGTATAACTGTACACATACTTAAAGCCTAACAAACATTATATGTGGTTTTGTATGAAATGGGGAACACAGGTCATATAATTAGGCGAATGGGGCGACATTTCTGTGACACAACGAAGCAAGACTGTCTAACTCACGGTATTGAAGTTACACACATAGTCGTTAACATTCTCTTCTGGTAGGACAGGGATACTACAACACTGATCAAAATGATGAGATTGAAACACAAACTTCTATAGGCAGTGCTTTTATACCAGAACACCCTTCTCATCATCCATAGAATTAAAACACTGCACATTACATAAAATTTCAACATTAGTATAATGTACTAAACACATTTAAAAGTCAAGGTGTCCACAGTTTTCTTATTTAGTAATCTAATGAGCAGGAAACAAGATGGAATACTACAGGTAAATGACAATGAGTAAGTCTACTTTTCATCATAGGTAAAATGTTCTACCTGCTGAAACTGAAGTATAACTAACTTAAATAATTACTGGCTTGTAAAATTGAGGGAATCTATGTTTACTTCAAACGCCGATGCTAGAGAAAGGGAACCTCTGGTTTCACATTCATCATAGAGGAAGGAATTCAATAAATAAAAGCATGATGATACATCAATCAATCATCAAATAAGGAATAATAACTCTACAGTCCAAGCACCAAGATAATGAAAATATTATCTACACAAGGTAAAGAGTTATCTGTCCCTAAGTCCAATGTCCAGTGTTTTCATCATTAGAGTTATACCCCTTATGAGACTCTCCCTCATTACAACAAATACTTTTGGCACCACTAAGCACACCATTTTATATCATGTCCATTGCTCAACTGTTGGCAAGTCTTTTGATACGTTCGAGTCTCATTTTGAGTTCGTTGATGTCTGCAGCAGACATTGTGGAAGCAGGCTGGTCTTCTGTAGAGGGCGCTGTTGAAGGGACATCATTTATCTGTAAAGGAAATTTTTTCTCGGTTACCTTTGTTTAATAATTTCAATTAAAAGTACCCTTGAAAGACCAATATTGGTCAGGGTAATCAAATCTTCCGTATATCAACAAACCAGCAAGAAATAAAATGTACCAATTTTATCAACACAAATATATAATATTTTGTCTTACTTGTACAACAAGTTGTCTATCAATTTGTTATTTATCTATCGCGATACGAAAGATTTCTACCTGCCGGTCGCTGGGTGATGGCCGACACAAGAGGGAACTATTTTCGTCAGGGGGGATGTTTGTCTTATCATGAAAATTTACGTAATTCCAAATAAATGTTGAGCAGCAAGCGCTTGTGAGACAGTGTTAAAGCTGAAAATTTCTTTTTGTTACATCGCTTTTAAGTCTTTAAACCTCTTGGTCATGGAAAGTGGCGACCACCTCTGTTTACATAGAATAACGTTATGTTTTCAACAGTACCGCCCAAAAATTTCGGGTACGTTGAATCGCCAAAATAATTTGTAATAACCTAAAATCTGGGCTATGAATCACATGATCAGACACGTAACTTCCGGTACTTTGTTGACATTCTGCTGATCAGTACACATGGACAGTCGAACGCTGACGCTAGGGATTTAAAGTTTCATTTAAAATGGACTTAAGAAAATACCTTCATTTTGGGGAATATTGCTGCATCGTTTTTATAAAATCACTAAGCACACAACCTTTTTTAAGCAAGACAAATCTTCCTTGATCAAATCTTCTTTGGCAGACGACACTCTTTATGAAATCACGGGATAGTTCATGAGATATAAATATAAGCAAAATTGAAAACATGACGAAAACAGGTCCCTGATGAATTTAGGGCACTTGACCATATATAAAATGCAAATTATCAAAAGTCTCAAAAGAACTGCAGAACCTAAGATCTTAGTCAAAGTGAACACTCTCCCCATGGTCTGAACGCCAGCCTAAGGAACTCTCCAATACCAGTAAAATAGGCTGAGCGAATGGTTCATCAGGTTGGTTCAAAACATGGAAGGTAAAGACTGATAAAGCAGGAAACAATCCAGAAAACATCTATAATGGAATATTTATTTCAATAGTTTCAATATTTTCCCCTTCTGGCTAATTATCAAATGTTTTGATATTCACGAATTTAGTAGGAAATTTTCTGAGCATACCATCTTAGCTCACATAAATATATTAAGAGTTAACTTGTCTTACCACGGCATTGTCTGTTTCCTGTGGTGGTGGGGCCTCAATATCTGGCTTGGACATTTCTGTCTTGTTGGGCTGAAACACGTTGATTTGCCATTAAGTATATTTCTATTTGTCTAGTCGTACAATAGAAATTCCAGCTGACATATCGTGGCATGATTAGATTCATATACAAACTAACTTTGGATTTGAACTTATAAGCATAGAACATGGAAAGGAAGTTCTTTCTGAAAGTCTTTTTCCTATCTTTAAAAGGTGCCCCGTTTTATCTGAAAATGACACTAAGTTTGAATTGATTCGTTTAATATCCTATTAAAAGGTTCATTTGTAAACCTGCACCTGACAGAAAACAACGAAAGTGTCGCCAGAGTGGACTACTAATACACTCTGCTGCACAAATCTAGTAATAACTCCATTAATAGGGGACATTACAGAACCCAATATAGTTAACTCAACTCTCCTTTATATCAGGGTTATGTGTACCAAATTTTATCAAAATCTGTCAAGTAGTTCAGAAGGAGTTTGCCAGACAAAGGTTTGTCTACAGACAGACAGATACCGCGATTCCAGTATACCCCTCTTCCCCTTAACTTTGTTGAGTGGGGTATAATGATAAAAGCTGCAGTCTGGGAGAACCATACCTCTTCAATATTATCGAGTCCACATCTAGCTCGTAACACCTTGAGTCTGCGTAGGAAGTCGTTTGGTCCTTCTGAGGTCTCACTAGTGGTGGTGGGGTTGTTTATTACCTGGATATCTGACTTTATATACCCTGTGCAGAAAAAATATGACATTATATAATTTGTATCCATAAATGCTTACTTACTCTGTATAAATAAAGACTCCAGGCCCAGAGTACTAAAATGACCAGTACAAATTATCTATTTTATTCAAACCTTGTACATGTCTTTTTCACAAGTTTGAACTTTAACCTTTAAACTGTATCAAATGAACCCAAAAAGACCTTGGAGTCACTAAATAAGACAACCCATCTGCAGACTCAGAAGGAATATCCTCATACTTCATACTCCCATATAGAAAAGTCTAATATATCTTAGTACATGTGTACCTGTGTTTGATGTGGGTTGTTTGCCTTCTCTCTCCTGCTCAATTGTGTTCAGTCCTCTCTCTATGTATGTCTGGAAGAACTCAGAGGATTTCTTCAAAAACGGTTCCAGGTCTGCGTCAGGATACTTCTTCTTGAAGTCGTACAGAGCATTCAGGCCCTGTTAAAATCAACATTGCCGAATCAAACAGATGTGTAAATTAACCCTTAGATAATCTTATTACACTATGAAATTCCAAGCTCAATCCCTATTCAGTTCACTATGAAAAATGAAGCAGCTTATGAAGATATAAAACATTTTTTCAATTATGTTAATTTTTTTTTTACAGTCAAATGTGTAACCATGTGATAACACCTTATATACTCATTCTAAGTAATGTTCTCCATAAATATGCTACAAATCTGAAACCACAAGATATTGAACCCGTGAATTTAAAACGCAGTACATAATGTTCTCCATGACCAACAGCAGTCAGATTATTCCAGCTCAATTGATACCTCTTTTGTGTTTTCTTTGGATCCAATCTTTTTGAAGATGACAGCTAACATATCGTGTGTGTTCTTAGTCAGTCTCTTCTGTTTCTGGGTACTCTGTAAACCAGACCATTCATTCCTCAGACTTTAATACAGCAAGATGACTTTTAAATTATTTAAAATCATAGCTTACAGTTAGTTAAAAATAAATGTTAATGGAGTTGTAAAGTCACGATAAGACAAAAATTATTGACCATATCAGTTGATTAGGGATTTGAATTTGGTAAATCTCCACATGGTTGTGAGGGGAATTTTTACAGCTACGAGAACAAAATCACTTGTAACTGTTAAATAACTGAAACTTTATTAGAACGAATATACGTACCCGGCCAACTATATCTTTTGGCTGGGTACAAAATGGTGCCTATGTGTCGTAGTGCCTCAGAAAATCACTCCGGCACAATTTCCGATACTTTTTTGTAGTTTTCCAATTATTTTATGCGTATACATGCATTTATATATTATATTTGTCCAAAACAAACATAACTACCATTCTTAATATCTACCGTCCCGCTTACAAGATGTGAAAATCACAATTTGTAGACTTGCCGTATAAATTCCCTTTAGAAAGACCTTCATATGTATATGTAAAAAAAAATATAATGTCTCGCCGAGAATTTTATATTCTATACGGTTCAGTTTTATTGCCTAGTAGGTAGGAGATACAAAACAAGTATGATAAAATGCATACAAACGTTATAATCATGATCGTTACTTTGCTCCATTAGCAGTAATGGGCACCAATTGTAGCTCTAAAGATGACACCATTTTCTGTCTAAAGTCTTTTGAGCTACAATATTGCAGCCAAAACTATATTTATCCTTGTACTGGTGAAGAACTTCATCTGTTTGCTTACCTCTCTCTGAGCCCCAGAATCTGCCTGATGTCATTAACCTACCCCTCTCTGAGCCCCAGAATCTGTTTGCTGTCATTAACCTACCCCTCTCTGAGCCCCAGAATCTGTCTGCTGTCATCAACCTGCCCCTCTCTGAGCCCCAGAATCTGTCTGCTGTCATCAACCTACCCCTCTCTGAGCCCCAGAATCTGTCTGCTGTCATTAACCTAGCCCTCTCTGAGCCCCAGAATCTGTCTGCTGTCATCAACCTACCCCTCTCTGAGCCCCAGAATCTGTCTGCTGTCATCAACCTACCCCTCTCTGAGCCCCAGAATCTGTCTGATGTCATCAACCTGCCCCTCTCTGAGCCATCAATCTGCCTGATCTCTGAGCCCCAGAATCTGTCTGATGTCATTAACCTAGCCCTCTCTGAGCCCCAGAATCTGTCTGATGTCATTAACCTAGCCCTCTCTGAGCCCCAGAATCTGTCTGATGTCATTAACCTACCCCTCTCTGAGCCCCAGAATCTGTCTGATGTCATTAACCTACCCCTCTCTGAGCCCCAGAATCTGTCTGATGTCATTAACCTAGCCCTCTCTGAGCCCCAGAATCTGTCTGATGTCATTAACCTAGCCCTCTCTGAGCCCCAGAATCTGTCTGATGTCATTAACCTACCCCTCTCTGAGCCCCAGAATCTGTCTGATGTCATTAACCTACCCCTCTCTGAGCCCCAGAATCTGTCTGATGTCATTAACCTAGCCCTCTCTGAGCCCCAGAATCTGTCTGATGTCATTAACTTACCCCTCTTTGAGCCCCAGAATCTTCCTGATGTCATTAACCTGCCCCTCTCTGAGCCTCAGAATCTGTCTGATGTCATTAACCTTCCCCTCTTTGAGCCCCAGAATCTGTCTGATGTCATCAACCTGCCCCTCTCTGAGCCCAAGAATCTGTCTGATGTCATTAACCTAGCCCTCTCTGAGCCCCAGAATCTGTCTGCTGTCATTAACCTACCCCTCTTTGAGCCCCAGAATCTGCCTGATGTCATTAACCTAGCCCTCTCTGAGCCCCAGAATCTGTCTGATGTCATTAATCTAGCCCTCTCTGAGCCCCAGAATCTGCCTGCTGTCATCAACCTACCCCTCTCTGAGCCCGAGAATCCTCTTCCATGCTCCCATTTTGAGCTTCAGTGGTCTTCAGGAATTTGCCAAGGTATGTCCTCAGCTCTGAGTTACTGTCAATCGTCGCCATGTGATTCAGGATCTGGGAGGAAACAAGCAAACATGAAAACAGAACAAAGTCACACATCATTTTGATAGCTTGATGGTCGAGTGGTTAAAATGTCCTAACATTTTATCACAAGTGCTACGCTTCTGATTCAATAGGAAATTTCCTCATTTTGTGTAGTCAGCATTTTTTCATGAAAATTTTGCTCTGGTTCTCAGGATTATTCATTCATACTAACAAATCAAGCTATCAAAGCTGCAAATAAAATATGTTGGTCATTTATTGTGACCATCCAGATATCAATACAGAATTTGGAATCCAAGGCATGCCTTAGCATTAGTATAACAGATCAGGCCAAGATTCCTCAAAAAAAACTTTAGTCAAATATAACTTCAGCCATTTTATTCACATAAGTTACATAAGGAGAAATACTTAAATTTTGTTTAATTTTTGTTTAAAGTCTGCACTTTTATTTCGAGAAATCATAGCCAGTTTTACTTAGAACAAGAGGCCCAAAGGGCCTTAACGGTCATCTGACTACCTTGGCAATAGTAAAATTAATTATATATGGTGTCACTTTGTCAGGACCATCTCAGGATCATTTTCAATTTCTTTCAACAAATTTTATTTCAAACAAGAGGCCCAAGGGCCTTAACATATAGGAAATTAATTAGATATAGTGTCATGGTAGCCATCTTCGATTTGTAATCAACCAGAGATGTAACAATACTTTGTCGAGACCATGTCAGGATCATTTCATGCAAGTTTCAGCCAAATCGCACCGGTAGAACTTGAGAAGTTCAAAATGTGTTTTCAAGACGGCGGCTGTGGCGGCCATCTTGGATTTCGGATCAACCTAAAAAATAACAACACTTTGTCAGGACCATGTCAGGATCATTTCATGCAAGTTTCAGTCAAATTGCACCGGTAGAACTTGAGAAGAAGTTCAAAATGTGTTTTCAAGATGGCGGCTGTGGCGGCCATCTTGGATTTCGGATCAACCCGAAAAATAACAACACTTTGTCGGGACCATGTCAGGATCATTTCATGCAAGTTCCAGCCAAATCGCACCGGTAGAACTTGAGAAGAAGTTCAAAATGTGTTTTCAAGATAGCGGCTGTGGCGGCCATCTTGGATTTCGGATCGACCCGAAAAATAACAACACTTTGTCAGGACCATGTCAGGATCATTTCATGCAAGTTTCAGTCAAATCGCACTGGTAGAACTTGAGAAAAAGTTCAAAATGTGAAAAGTTAACGTACGGCGGACGACGACGGACAAAACATGATGACTATAGGTCATCCTGACCCTTCGGGTCAGATGACCTAAAAACAACTTCCACATGAAAAGCAAAAATGCTGCAACAGTTCATAATGTCACACCAAAACTAGCTCAGCTTTTGGTACTTACCGCTGCTCCTTGAAGTTTACTGATGGTGTGGATAATTGTTCTGATTGTTCGTATCGGTAAGTCGTTGGGACGCGACTTCCACGACGGGCCAGGGAAAGTTGTCAAAAACGTATGGATATCCAGTAATATACAGTCTAGATTCATGTCATTGATGATCTCCGGTAGCATCCGCACTATCTTCCACAAACACTAAAACAAAATCAAAATCTTCAATAGAATACTTCAGTTATCATGTTTTAAAACATCCTATCTTTATGTTATTGCAATCTCTAAGCAAATTCGTTTAAAAAACAAACTTTAACAACTTTGCACTTTGAAATAAATCACCTCTTTTTTTTCATTCATTAGACGCATCTGTCTGTTCTAAAGAACTCAGTTTTCAATCCTTGAAAAATTTAGATAACTATTCTTGTACCTTCATGATCAATTCCAGAAACTTTCCAGAGCACATCTCACTAGCCACACAGTCCTGTAGTAAAGTTATCAAGGCACTGAAACATAAAAAGTTAGTATATTTACATTTTCTTTACCATCCAATATACCATATTCCACCCAATAAGCGCACCTCCCCCTTTTTCAATTGAATAAAGACCAAAACTACACAAAACTATAGCTTTGCAATAATTTCGTCTTATTAGCACCTTTTCATTTTTTAAAATTTTTTGAACACCATGGGCGCTTATTGGGTCGACTACGGTACATGTGGAATTTATTCTTTTTTATTGTTATTTTTCGTTTCCTAATTATAAGCTTGAAATTGTTTTTTTCTGAATTACTGATATACAAAAGAGTAAATACCTGTGAATGAACACATGCATTTATCTACGGTTTAGATAGCAACACACAGTTAACCTTTCTTAAAAGTCACCCCTGTATAAAGACCACCTGCTTACTAATAGAACTCTTTTTAGAACTCCTAAAGGTCAATTTCACCACAATTTTACCAGTTTATAAAGATCAATTGGCTATTAGGATTTCAACTTTGTCTTTTGGTTGTTCATTATAGACAGGTTTGACAATGCACTATTATCGAGATTTATTATAGACAGGTTAGACTATGCATTAACATCAGGGTTCATAATAGACAGGATTGACTATGCACTAACATCAGGGTTCATAATAGACAGGTTTGACTATGCACTAACATCAGGGTTCATAATAGACAGGTTTGACTATGCACTAACATCAGGGTTCATAATAGACAGGTTTGACTATGAACTAACATCAGTGGTTCATAATAGACAGGTTTGACTATGCACTAACATCAGGTTCAGGGTTCATTATAGACAGGTTACTATGCTAACATCAGGTTCATGCAGTGACTATACTAACATCAGGTTCATAATAGACAGGTTTGACTATGAACTAACATAGGAAGTGACTATACACTAACATCAGGTTCATAATAGACAGGTTTGACTATGAACTATACTCATGGTTCATAATAGACAGGTTTGACTATGCACTAACATCAGGGTTCATAATAGACAGGTTTGACTATGCACTAACATCAGGGTTCATAATAGACAGGTTTGACTATGCACTAACATCAGGGTTCATAATAGACAGGTTTGACTATGCACTAACATCAGGGTTCATAATAGACAGGTTTGACTATGAACTAACATCAGGGTTCATAATAGACAGGTTTGACTATGAACTAACATCAGGGTTCATAATAGACAGGTTTGACTATGCACTAACATCAGGGTTCATAATAGACAGGTTTGACTATGCACTAACATCAGGGTTCATAATAGACAGGTTTGACTATGCACTAACATCAGGGTTCATAATAGACAGGTTTGACTATACACTAACATCAGGGTTCATAATAGACAGGTTTGACTATGAACTAACATCAGGGTTCATAATAGACAGGTTTGACTATGAACTAACATCAGGGTTCATAATAGACAGGTTTGACTATGCACTAACATCAGGGTTCATAATAGACAGGATTGACTATGCACTAACATCAGGGTTCATAATAGACAGGTTTGACTATGCACTAACATCAGGGTTCATAATAGACAGGTTTGACTATGCACTAACATCAGGGTTCATAATAGACAGGTTTGACTATGAACTAACATCAGGGTTCATAATAGACAGGTTTGACAATGCACTAACATCAGGGTTCATAATAGACAGGTTTGACTATGCACTAACATCAGGGTTCATAATAGACAGGTTTGACTATGCACTAACATCAGTTTTGCATCCTCTTAATCAGGAATAGACCGGGTTGACATTTGGAATAATTCAATTTATCAAAGGTCTGTTGGTCACTGTATTCCCTACAGATAAAGTTGTGGTGTTTATACCTCATTACAGCGGTGTGGTCAGCCTTTTCCACAATCTTCACCACCATCACGTTGACTGACCGAATGACCTGTGGCCCCTCGTCCAGCTCGGCCAGTCGGTTGTCCAGCAGAATAGTGACTAGGTTATGTATAAGATCCTTCAGTATATCCTTAGAGGCTTTGGCTGCGAGACTAGGGTTTTGAAACAACTGTGGTAAAAAAGGCGATATAATGGATAGAATATATTCACAAAACAAGATTCGACAAAAGTGTGATAAAATCTTAATGAGTGTGCCCAAATATGACACAAGTATAGAACTAAGATAAAATTAGCGTAGTAAGACGAGTTCTATACTTAACTACAGTATTGTCTCGGACACCATCTGCTTCAAATTACCACTTTCTTGGGGTCTTATATGGCCAGTTTGCCCTGTGTTTAAAGACTACTTGTATGATTAAATCCATTTTTTCTTATCTGATCCTAAGTTGTTTTTATTGACAAACTTGACTGTATATAACCTATGAATTATGACCTTTGTGACGCTGTGTGGTATTTATAGACATGTTTGACTGTATCTCTGAATCATAACCTTTGTGACCCTTAACAGGTATTTATAGACAAGTTTGACTGTACATAACTTACGAACTATGACCTTTGTTACCCTTACACTGTATCTAATGACATGTTTGATTTATCTAACCCATGGACTATGACCTTTCTTTGTGATAGGATACTCACGGCCAGAAGAGTTCCAAACAGACATCTGTACAGACGTATGACATTGTCCTTGGGCGTGGACTTACTACCCATGTGGGTAGAGTACACCATCTTCATTTGCATTGACATGGACAACAGAAGCTGATCGACATGGTTACCCATCACCTCCGCTCGACCTTCTTCTTTCAGTACCTCATCTATCTGTAATACAAGTTACATTTCAGTTAGAAATAAATTTGTTGTATTGTTTCCCATAAACACAAACTACAGCCTACAGATAACCTATACACCTATCATCTATGTGTACATACCTGTGCGAGAGCCTGGATACACAAAGTGATGTCGGCGCTGGTGATTTGAGAAATTACCATGCTAATTGTTGTGGCTGCGTCAGTTGACTTGGCCATCCTCAATGATGGAGATGGAGGTCTGTTACGGCTGCAAACACACACATCATACATTGTAATCAATTCTGTTTATGTCAGAGATAGGTGCTACAAAGATGAAATTCTTCCTGTATTCTGCAGTGCATACAAAGTATGGTTTTCAAATCATAAAGTTTGACTGTCAAGGTTTAGGGTTAGGGTTACTATATTGTAACCACCATGGCCACATATACCAAGAACCCAAAATATCCACCCACCCCTAAGCCAAGAACAGTTTGGGGGTGGGTAGGTATTATTTTATATCCAGAGGATGAATTTGACAGATTAAGTCTAGAAGGCCTTACTTGACAATCTGTGGTAGTTTGACAGGCTGGAATAATTCATCCAGATCATACTGGAACAGTTTGGGGAACTCTGGCGTCTGGACGTCCTCAACCTGATCTATTGTGTACTTCTTAACGGAGTTGGACGAGGCCGACTTCGGAATGGCAGTACCGGGTCTCTGTATCGTAGCTCTGTAACACAGGATAGATGACGTCAAAGTGGAAGCCTTAGTTACCATGTAATATACATTGAAGTGTAACAAAACTTACAAGTGTGTCAAGATAATCTTGTGAACTTATAGCAAATTATCCTTTAGCTTCAATAACATGATTTTTATAAAAAAAAGGTCATGTATTGAAAAATTGTCATAAAATATCTTTTAAAAGTTGTGCAGTCCAATCCCCAAAACTGTAGGCTTTTCAATTTATAACATGATGTTCTTTCAAGAAGAAATTCTATGATATTACAAGCTTTTAACTAATTGACCCCTGAAAATTCATAATGAACTCTTCCAATCTTTGATTTAGAAGAGTTGAAATGTTTCTTCAGGGGATTACAATATACATACTGGGAGGCCGATCTCTGTGGCTGTTGGGGAGCTGTTTTAGGTCGCTCTTCCTGGGCCTTAGACTGAGCTGGTCTATTTTTCAGCGATCTTTTAATTCTCTCATCTAGCAGGTCCTGGTCTTTGTCATTGAGCTATAGAGAAAGCAGGCTCAATATCAGGAATGGTCGTGTACAAAGTCTCCAATATACAGAAAAATATCACTAGTTAATCTATTTCTTTAACCAATAAAATGAGATTATAATGAAATAAGACATTTTCATACATATTCAATATTTGTTTATATCGTAGCTGATCATGTTACATGAAGTCTACTAATATATTGTATATACATCCAAGTCATCAGTCATTTACAAATATGATAACATTACTTCATGTTTTTTTATTTTTGATAAAACACCTAAAATCACAATCTACATTACGTTGCAGCACATGTTACCATTACAATAGAACTCACCGCCCCCGTGTACTTGTACAGGTTGTCTCCCAGTATGGTATGGGCCACTACTGTAGTATTCAGTGCTGCGTTCCTAACACCATTGTCACGGTTACCAATCTGTCCTGTGATGGTTTTCAGGGCTTGTCCAGGTGACGGCTGACAGATGGTGATTCCGTAAGCCTCAATAAGACTTCCTAATTCCTCCAGACACTCTGAAACACAGCATTAGAAATCCTTTTATTTCCCTTTTTTTTCAGTTAACAAATCAGAAATAGCGGACCCTCAATAAATCCAACACTCAAACGTCCAGTTTGACAAATTCCATCAACCTAGACAATTATCAAACATTTCCATTCCGATTACGAGTTTTCTGGACTATCGGTGTACAGATTACCTGGTATTACAGTTTGGAAATGCTGATAAAGTTAATATAACATTTTCGAAACATTGAATTCAGTATTTTTTCATTTACTCTCCATCATGCCAAAATATCCTGGCCCAAATGTTTCAATCTATCCCAGCTCCCCAGACATTATCTTTCAATAATGATGTACCATGTGATGATATCTGGTATATTTTCAGATAGCATAACAAAAATTATCCCTAGACATGGTCTGTATTTATACAATAGACAACATTAAATATAACATTTTCGAAACATTGAATTCAGTATTTTTTCATTACTCTCCATCATGCCAAAATATCCTGGCCCAAATGTTTCAATCTATCCCAGCTCCCCAGACATTATCTTTCAATAATGATGTACCATGTGATGATATCTGGTATATTTTCAGATAGCATAACAAAAATTATCCCTAGACATGGTCTGTATTTATACCAATACATTCAATAAATCACCCGATATCTGTTACTGAATTAATATTGTAAAAACAGCTAGTTATCCAAATTTCCTACCTAAACAAACTAACCCCAGTAATACATACCCATACGCTGCTTGGAGTTTTTGGACTTGAGACCGTCTATGAGGTAGCTGAAGGTCTTACTAGCTGGATAGACTTTATGGAGAAGCTTGAAAAGGACACGGACATCTCGCCTCACACCATCTTTTGAGTCTCCTACCTAGAGAGGGGAAAAACAAAAAAATTTAGTAAACACACTGAAATCAAAACTGATGGCAGAATGTATAGCTAAACTTCTTAAATCTAGACATGTGTTTTGGCAATTCACAAATGCAGATATGATAATTCAATAGATATCTCCCTCTTTTTTTGTGTTAAAACGTAAATGTTGACTTTTCTATAGAAGGACACTTGTTAATAATTAATACCTTTTTTAAGTTATTAATATTAAAGATGCTCCACCGCTGACAAATAGTATTTTTTCTCTATCAAAAACAGGAGTAGACAATTTAGTATTTTTTTTCGGTTGCAAAAGTTACTTATTTTATACCATTAACACCTTTGAAAAATTTGAGCTTCTAATTTTATTTCAAGATTAAAATATTTAAAACAATTAATTGCATCCTGAAAAAATTCCAAGGCACTATCTCTTATATGGAATGAACTACTGATTGCGTGTGCACCAAAAGCAAAATAAATTATTTTATATTACTTTTTGTCTTAATTATACATATATACACACGATGAAACACAAATTATTGTTCAAATTATGAACATCGTTTATGCTCTGTCGGCGGTGGAGCATCTTTCATCAGTGGAAGCAATAATATATCCATTTCCTACACAAGAACTTAGTAAATACAGAATAGTAATCATTACAGACCTTGATAATGAGATACGGTATGAAGGACGTCGCCTCATACTCAGCCAGATGGTAGTCCTCCTCCACCAACATGGTGAAGAGTAAGCGTAGATACTCCAGGGCCTTGTTCAACATACTAGGGTTAGTATCGAAGAACCGGATAGTAAACCACTTCAGGATGATGTCCAGATTTACCATGGTAGCATCGTGTTGGCTCTCAAGACACTGGGGTGTAAAAGGAAAGAAATAAGACATTGAACATCTTCAGTCTTATAACATGACTTAAGGCAAACTTGCAGACCTAAAGATCATCTATCCCATCTGAAGTTTAATGAAGATCATTAAAAGTTCATTAATGACATGTTTACTGAGATAACCTTTAAAGTATATTAATGAAATTTGAATTGTATAATATCACAAGTTAATTAATGACATCTGAAACTCATTAAAGGTTTGTGAGTGACTTAAAAGCTTACCTGAATGATAATGAAGAGTGTTATGTTAATAATATTTTCAAGTTTACCTTGATGAATGTAAAGTGTAATATTCACCACGGTCATTTTTCGCAATTTACCTTGATGAGAGTTTCTATTGCTTTGGTATGACATTTGAAATCAGAGTGGAAGAGTAGATCAATCATAGTTTTGCTGAAATTCTTTTCCATCTGTGTCCGTAACTGTTCAATATATTCTCCACGTATTTCAATGAAATTCCATTTCAAAACCTACAATAAACAAATTAATAGAATGTATTTGGACTGGAGCAAGACTGCAAAATTAATATATTTTTTTTTTATTTAACTCAAGTTGGACCTTACATTACACAAAATAAAGCTAATTTACCAGCTGTTTTGTTTCTGGGCAAATATAATATATTTGTGAACCATCAAGTAAGATTTACTTTTGTTTAAGGACTAAGAGAAAATATTTGTGAACCCATAAATGACAAATTCTAGTTTTGTTTCTGGGCTAAGGGCTAAGAGAAAATATTTGTGAACCTATAAATGACAAATTCTAGTTTTGTTTCTAGGCTAAGGGCTAAGAGAAAATATTTGTGAACCCATAAATGACAAATTCTAGTATTGCTTCTGGGTTAAGGGCTAAAAGAATATATTTGTGAACCTATAAGTGACGGATTCTAGTTTGATGTCTGGACTAAGGGCTAAGAGAATATATTTGTGAATCTATAAATGACAAATTCTAGTTTTGTTTCTGGGCTAAGGACTAAGAGAATATATTTGTGAATCCTCAAGTATTCTACAATACAAAGAGAAAATGTGTGTCTTTACCTTCATGTTTTTCTCATCTTTAAAGCGCTGTTCCTTTGGTACTGTTGTATTCATGGGAGGCCCCACGTCCTCCTCCTCCTTCTTTTTCTTACTTGTGGCTGGGGCCTGTTATTATAATACATTTAATTCAGTTTCCTAATTCACTCTAGTTTTCTGAACACTCAACAACTTTTACATTTTGTACATATTTTTTTTCCTTCATTTACATCTCTCAACATTTGCTCAAAATGAACCTCGCCTTCATTTTATGATAATAAATTATTATACAAAAATAAATACATAGTAATTTGGTTTTATCAACTGTTTATCTTTTTTATTTAAGACAGTACTAAAGGATATCAATATACATGTTGTTTATTTTACGATAAAAATGTTATATATTTATTTCATTTTATTAATTTGTGCAATTCTTCATAAAGAAGAATGGGTAAACTTTTCCTTAATCTGATGTAGATAAATATCTTACAGGCTTTCCCTTGCCACGGACTGTTTTACTTGCTGCAGGTTTACTCTCGGGGACACTCTCTTGTGAGGCTGTTGACAGTGGTCTGCTTGGTTTAGTATCAGGCTCATCATAGGATTCCGGCGTACTAGCCTTGGCCGGTGGGGCCGCTTTCTTGGCCTTCTGTGGCTTGGCTGGTAGGTTTGCTTTAGCCTTCTCTATCAGGGCCATGATGGTATCTTTGGATCCAGGCTGTCAGGTTCAAAATACATATTTTCAGGAATCAATAGATTTGCAAGAGTCTGCCTTCAACCTCCGCTCACCAAACGGTCGGACTCACCAAACGGTTTATTGTGTTAACCTTTATTATCATATTTGCTTCTTTTGTCTTTTCATATTTTCTAATGTTAACATTTAAACTACAGTTCTGTTGTAACAATAACAGTATTAAAATAGACTCAAAAAATCTCACTTTATTTTTTTTCTGTTCCATAGTTACAAAATAAATATAACACATGGTTTACAGAGAAATTCAAATAGTCTTTCAACAGACTAACTATCAATATGGTACCTTCATTTTTGAGGTCGCTTTGAACATGCTTTCAAACCCCACATGGATCATGAAAGGTAGGAGTGCTTCCTGTGCCTTTTTCCTGACGTCACCATTTCGATCCTCCAGACAGTTCAGAACTAGAGGTGTACACTGCTTAAACTCTGGTGGTAGCTGTTTATGGTTTGGCAGTCTCTCTGTCAGCCAACCAAGCAACTGTACACAAAACACATTAAATTCTACTTATCATTTCATATCTTAATGCAGACAGAACAGCAGAATTTAAAATGGGTCTTTTGAGCATTTCTAGAATCATTGCATTGCCATATATTTGAGGGTCAAGATACCTAGTAATTTTCATTTGAAGCAAGAAATCAATTACTAAAACAAGAAATAAATATTTTGCTACCTTATTATAGCAAAGATTTAGCCATTATTCATCATTTCCAATTTAATTTTGGCGACAATACCAGTATAAAATAAAATCATGAATTATCAGCTACACAGTATAAAGTAACAAATAATAGCCACACAATTGGATCAGGTAAACTACAAGATTTTGAGAATTACAATCTCTACCCTGAAATAATAGGTCCCCTTACCTCCTGCCTAAGGTTTGGGTTTTCTAACCGTAAAGCATCGAGGATAGCCTCCGACTCCACCAATGGTACCAAGTTACACTGGTCCACCCAGGCATTGAGTGCTCCTACGGCCGCCGCCCTCAATGCAGGCTGTAACAAATCAATACACAATACTGTAAAAACAACACATGTTTGCATGCCATTGAAATTTGCATATAATTAGAATTCCCAAAAATAAATTATCATGAAAAAGTTTCATCTAAAATGAACTCGTCATAAAATAAATTACAATTACATCAATAAAAGGGGTCTATATGCTACAACAGCTATTCTGACTTTTTAATCTCTACACTTTGACCTTTACCTTACTGTCCCCTTCACTTTGACCTTTATCTTACTGTCCCCTACACTTTGACCTTTATCTTACTGTCTTTTACACTTTAAACTTTACCTTTCTGTCCCCTACACTTTGACCTTTTTTGTTACTGTCCCCTACACTTTGACCTTTTTTCTTACTGTCCCCTACACTTTGACCTTTTTCTATCTGTCCCCTGCACTTAGACCTTTTTTCTTACTGTCGCCTACACTTTGATCTTTTTCTTACTGACCCCTACATTTTGATCTTTATCTTACGGTCCCTTAAACTTTTCCTTTACCTTACTGTCTCCAAGACAACTGATGAGAGCTGGACCAATGACTCTGATGTGATGTTTACAGTGAGGTCCCATATTTTTGGCCAAGGTTAAACAAATGGCTATTGTCATATTCACCTGTAACAGAAGAAACATAAACTTCTATATAATTTTTGTTGGAATAATATTGGTAGGATTTAACACTAATGAAGAGCAAAACGAATATTAGTAAGACATTAGGTGGTGGACTCTCCATAATTGTATACTTTCAGCAAAACACCTTTTCAAGCCATTTTAATGATTTCTTCATGTTTTATTTTTATAAAGTGTATCTCGCACCCTAGCATGCTTACAATAAATTACTCACAACATGAACTCTACCGGCTACCAGTACTCTACTGGCTACACCAAATGGTAAATGTAGAACTTCTAGGACAAAATGACATATACCGGTAGATCCTTTGGGGAGATGGTCACAGAACAACATGTACAGAATAAAATGCCCTACAACTAGTGTGATAATCAAACCTACCAGTACTTTGTTGGAATCCCCAAGTCGGAGCTTAATGGACTCAGGTAGAGGGCCAAGGTTGGCTTTTATGAACTTGGCTTCATTTAGAATGGCGGCCACTTTTTCTAGCGATTCTTTCCTGACCTTCCAGTTCTTGTCAGCCATCTCTGCCATGAATTCAGGGGTAAATTTCTCCCTAAAGAATAAAACATACACTGAACAACTAAACAGGGTTTGACTGAAGCAATAATCAATTATCAATTTCATCAAATAAGATCTCAACACTGTCTCCTTAGGATAACATATGTTGATATAGGACAAGGTTCAAACATGCTTTCAGTGTTATAGAGTAAACCCAGCTGATTTCCATGTCAACTTGATTTCATGTTTACACCATGTATAATGACTTTTCTGCAGCTATTTATTTTCGCGATTTATAGTTAAAAATGCTATCGTTTTTGTAGTTTAGACATATTTGTATTGATTTACTTCTGTACATTCAGTTCATACACTAAAATAAGATGGTTTACAGTAATCATATCTTGACCAGAAACTGCCCTGGTTTCTGTTACCTACCCAATATCATTCCTTGGTATGAGATCCGCCACATTACTTTCTCCCTCCTCACCACCCTCTTCCTCGTCTTCATCCTCCTCGTCACCCCCAGTAGACGTGACTGGTCCTCTAGTTGGAGCTGGAGGCTTCTCGCCCTTTACCTGTAAAGTAACATAGTAGTAGCCTAAATAATGCTACGGTGGTTTGATTTGGTTTCTTTTAACTCATTCACCCCTAAAAATTCATAATGAACTCTTCTACCATTTAAATAAGAAGAGTTCAAACATGCCATCAGGGGTGATCGAGTTAGCATCCTATTAACAGTCTTTTGAGGATGTGCCAGGTTTAGATGGTGGAGGAAAGACAGAATGCCCAGAGAAAAAACATCAGCCTTCAGTCAGAATATGGCAACTGCCACGCATGGGATTTAAACTTGCAACCCAGGTGATAGCTTGTGGTAATATGTCGGGACATCTTAAGCACTCACCCACCGTGACCCTAATTAATAGTGCCCTGCTTTATAATAATGTAAAATCTCCAAATCAAGTAAATGATGTGAATGTAAACTATGAAACAGACTTTATGGGACTTTAGAGTGAAAGTTGGAAACACTAAAATTATAATAAGAATTTCAATCTGTTTACATATAAAGCACATGTGCATAAATATCAATTCAAGGGACATTTACAAAGATCAGAGTTAGCAGTTTTACGGAATATGTCTGAAACTTACATTAGCTACAGTTATTTGATAACCATATATGAATATTTGTCGCATACCTTTTCAATCTCTGCATCTATCTGTTGAAGAAGTGCTGCTTTCTCGTCTTCAAAGAACGTCCTGACAGCGGCCCCCATGTATAGGTATAGGACACACACCAAATTAATGGCCGAGGTTCTTACAGCCTGTCAACACAACAAATCATATTCTGTCACTCGCTTAGCACTTTCAAGAAGAAACTAAACTTAATTTGGACATACACTTTACGTCCAAATCTTATTCATTTGAAGTTATCTTCTCCATTATTATCCATCTATGCTGTAAAACCAACTTTATTTCACAGATCCTGAATTTTCACAATATCCATTTCAAAGAAATTAAGCTTCCCAAATTCAAAGTTGAATGGAAATTAATACCTTTCAGTTTAATTGTAGATATAAGCTCTCAGGGATGAACTTAAAAGCTTCACCTCAATCGCGAAAATTCACCAAAATAAGGTAAATTATTAAGTAAATTGAAAAAATTTGATTGATGAATCTGTTTTTTACAGGCAAGTGTCCTTTATATAAAGATGTGCTTTCTTCAAGTTGTACTGTAACATGTTTTGGTCTGGAGACATGAAGTGAAAAACAAACTTACGGGGTTTGTAGCTCCAAAAGATTTCTTTATCTGTGCCACCAAAGGTTTTGCATTTATCCTGAAAGTAAAAATTGTAAACATGAGATAACTTGTCTTCTTGTTTTGATTTTAAAAGACCTTCTTCTACAATTATACTTATACTGCCACAGCAGAACAAGTTCATTTTACTCAAAATCCTCGAATACCCCCTATCGACAGTATACCCAACCCTATTCATCCAACTGATCACAACCCCTTCCCCAGGTCAAATATAATTCATGTCGCTATATATTTCATTAATTCAATACATAACCTTGGAGGGCTGAAACAGTTATTCGTCGAATACCCCTTATTCCTCGAACAGAAATATATCCCCATTTAATCAAATGTTCATTTTCATGTAATTTTTTTTTTTCTCAACTTGATATTGCTATAAAAAAAAAAAATTCTAAATGCTGAAAATCATGGTAATTGAAATGTTATTGACACATATTGTTTGTCATAGTTCAAGACCAGACAATTTAACTGTGGATGATCGATCGTGACCAACCTCAGATAAGTTGAATACCCTTTATTCCCTGAACTATTGATCTGGTCCACAGCTGTTAGAAGTTATAAGGGTTTTACTGTAATTTGTTTTGCTTTAAATTTGTTTTACTTCCATTTTTCCATTTATTTACAACAAGATTTATACTCACTTCAATCCAAACTCTTTTATTGCATTCCCCAGCCAGTTCATACATTCGGAATTGTTCTTGGGATTTTTCTGCTCGGACGCAAGTTTCATTACCTACGAAAAATGGTGCAAGAAAATTTCATCAATTACAATGCAAGCAATTTTTGGAATTTTTGATGCACATTTAGATATGGTCCTCAATTGTTGTCAGGAGTTGATAATGTAGAAACATTTAACAGCATCAATATCCAAATAAACATATTGGTTGACTTGAACTGTTTAATCCCTACAAACAAGGTAATAATTCTGTGGTTACAGTGACGATAGAGACAGTTTTATCAAGACAACCTACCTCTCTGCCGACAAAGTCGAGAGACAAGGCCTCAGCTATACAACTTAGGGTTTCCTGAACAGCCGCTCCATTCTTCACATCACCCGCTTTGTCCACAAGGTCTGACAGGCAATACTCGGCAGATACTCGAGAAAACTTGGCATTTTTTGCCAAGCTCCCCACTACTTCCACACGTATCTTCAGCACCTGATGTATGAAAAGTTTACGGTAGGAAGAGATAATAATTCTATTAAAATTTAATGAACAAATAAAGCTTTTCTCTTTCAAATAAAACATTTGATGAATTAAAAACTGTAAACCAATTTCCTTTCCATTTCAGAATAAGTTCGCGAAGGTTAACAATCCCAAATTAATTTTATTTAAAAATTTTAAAACTGAGTGCAAATACTGCTATCAATATACATGTAGATATTAATTTGCAGAGATGAACTTTTGTGAATTTACTTGGATTGTAAACAGATAAATCTCACAAGAAAGAGAGTTTGTTAAAGATAACTGTATTTATATCATATGACCAACAAACTGAAGCGGACCTGAAAGTTGGTGTCCTTGAGACCAGGTTTCTTACACACAGTACGCAGCACCGCCTGACAGGGTATTTCGTCTCTACTGAGTCCTTTCAGAGTCTGAAATCACATATTAGAAGTTCCCACTATTTCACTCTCATGGTGCAGACCAAATAACTTCTTATCTTTTTATTACTTTACTTTTACATGCGTAAAAAAATATATGGTAAAATATGAAACAATTAGTTGAGTGACTTTTTATGTTTGAAAACAAAACTTTTACACTTGAACCTGTTAGTTGATAATCTATATAAAATCTAAACCTCATTTAATATATTAATTCCTTTAATATCAATTCATCACTCCATGAGACCATTAGGTTGGATGAGTAGTCGATCATCAGTTTATAAGGTATTGTTTTGTGGCCCTACATACATCACAGAACAGACACTATAGAGTATATACTGACCGTAGCTATCTTCTCCATGCTGGCTAGCCTCTCCTTCCAGTTGGAGCTAGATAACTGAGCCACTGTCTCTGCAGATAGTACTGCTGTAGCCTTCTCTTCTACAGCTTCATCCTGTTAACACACACCATAGTCATATAGAACTACAAATAGCCTGTCAACACACACCATAGTCATATAGAACTACAAATAGCCTGTCAACACACACCGTAGTCATATAGAACTACAAATACACACCATAGTCTTATAGAACTACAAATAGCCTGTCAACACACACCATAGTCATATAGAACTACAAATAGCCTGTCAACACACACCATAGTCATATAGAACTACAAATAGCCTATCAACACACACCATAGTCATATGGAACTACAAATAGCCTGTCAACACACACCATAGTCATATAGAACTACAAATAGCCTGTCAACACACACCATAGTCATATAGAACTACAAATAGCCTGTCAACACACACCATAGTCATATAGAACTACAAATAGTCTGTCAACACACACCATAGTCATATAGAACTACAAATAGCCTGTCAACACACACCATAGTCATATAGAACTACAAATAGCCTGTCAACACACACCATAGTCATATAGAACTACAAATAGCCTGTCAACACACACCATAGTCATATAGAACTACAAATAGCCTGTCAACACACACCATAGTCATATAGAACTACAAATAGCCTATCAACACACACCATAGTCATATAGAACTACAAATAGCCTGTCAACACACACCATAGTCATATAGAACTACAAATAGCCTGTCAACACACACCATAGTCATATAGAACTACAAATAGCCTGTCAACACACACCATAGTCATATAGAACTACAAATAGCCTGTCAACACACACCATAGTCATATAGAACTACAAATAGCCTGTCAACACACACCATAGTCATATAGAACTACAAATAGCCTGTCAACACACACCATAGTCATATAGAACTACAAATAGCCTGTCAACACACACCATAGTCATATAGAACTACAAATAGCCTGTCAACACACACCATAGTCATATAGAACTACAAATAGCCTGTCAACACACACCATAGTCATATAGAACTACAAATAGCCTGTCAACACACACCATAGTCATATAGAACTACAAATAGCCTGTCAACACACACCATAGTCATATAGAACTACAAATAGCCTGTCCAACACACACCACATATAGAACACATAGCCTGTCAAACACACATAGTCATATAGAACTACAAATAGCCTGTCAACACACACCATAGTCATATAGAACTACAAATAGCCTGTCAACACACACACCATAGTCATATAGAACTACAAATAGCCTGTCAACACACACCATAGTCATATAGAACTACAAATAGCCTGTCAACACACACCATAGTCATATAGAACTACAAATAGCCTGTCAACACACACCATAGTCATATAGAACTACAAATAGCCTGTCAACACACACCATAGTCATATAGAACTACAAATAGCCTGTCAACACACACCATAGTCATATAGAACTACAAATAGCCTGTCAACACACACCATAGTCATATAGAACTACAAATAGCCTGTCAACACACACCATAGTCATATAGAACTACAAATAGCCTGTCAACACACACCATAGTCATATAGAACTACAAATAGCTGTCAACACACACCATAGTCATATAGAACTACAAATAGCCTGTCAACACACACCATAGTCATATAGAACTACAAATAGCCTGTCAACACACACCATAGTCATATAGAACTACAAATAGCCTGTCAACACACACCATAGTCATATAGAACTACAAATAGCCTGTCAACACACACCATAGTCATATAGAACTACAAATAGCCTGTCAACACACACCATAGTCATATAGAACTACAAATAGCCTGTCAACACACACCATAGTCATATAGAACTACAAATAGCCTGTCAACACACACCATAGTCATATAGAACTACAAATAGCCTGTCAACACACACCATAGTCATATAGAACTACAAATAGCCTGTCAACACACACCATAGTCATATAGAACTACAAATAGCCTGTCAATACACACACCATAGTCATATAGAACTACAAATAGCCTGTCAACACACACCATAGTCATATAGAACTACAAATAGCCTGTCAACACACACCATAGTCATATAGAACTACAAATAGCCTGTCAACACACACCATAGTCATATAGAACTACAAATAGCCTGTCAACACACACCATAGTCATATAGAACTACAAATAGCCTGTCAACACACACCATAGTCATATAGAACTACAAAATAGCCTGTCAACACACACCATAGTCATTATAGAACTACAAATAGCCTAGTCACACACACCATATCATATAGAACTACAAATAGCCTGTCAACACACACCATAGTCATATAGAACTACAAATAGCCTGTCAACACACACCATAGTCATATAGAACTACAAATAGCCTGTCAACACACACCATAGTCATATAGAACTACAAATAGCCTGTCAACACACACCATAGTCATATAGAACTACAAATAGCCTGTCAACACACACCATAGTCATATAGAACTACAAATAGCCTGTCAACACACACCATAGTCATATAGAACTACAAATAGCCTGTCAACACACACACCATAGTCATATAGAACTACAAATAGCCTGTCAACACACACACCATAGTCATATAGAACTACAAATAGCTGTCAACACACACCATAGTCATATAGAACTACAAATAGCCTGTCAACACACACCATAGTCATATAGAACTACAAATAGCCTGTCAACACACACCATAGTCATATAGAACTACAAATAGCCTGTCAACACACACCATAGTCATATAGAACTACAAATAGTCCTGCCTCAACACACACCATAGTCATATAGAAACTACAAATATGTCAATACACCACCATAGTCATATAGAACTACAATATAGCCTGTCAACACACACCATAGTCATATAGAACTACAAATAGCCTGTCAACACACACCATAGTCATATAGAACTACAAATAGCCTGTCAACACACACCATAGTCATATAGAACTACAAATAGAACTACAATAGTCATATAGAACTACAAAGCCTACAACACACACCATAGTCATATAGAACTACAAATAGCCTGTCAACACACACCATAGTCATATAGAACTACAAATAGCCTGTCAACAACACACCATAGTCATATAGAACTACAAATAGCCTGTCAACACACACCATAGTCATATAGAACTACAAATAGCCTGTCAACACACACCATAGTCATATAGCCTGTCAACCCACACCATAGTCATATATACAAATATAGCCTGCCTGTCAACACACACCATAGTCAATAGAATAGAACTACAAATAGCCTGTCAACCACACACCATAGTCATATAGAACTACAAATAGCCTGTCAACACACACACATAGTCATATAGAACTACAAATAGCCTGTCCACCACCATGTCAACACACACACCATAGTCATATAGAACTACAAATAGCCTGTCAACACACACCATAGTCATATAGAACTACAAATAGCCTGTCAACACACACCATAGTCATATAGAACTACAAATAGCCTGTCAACACACACACCATAGTCATATAGAACTACAAATAGCCTGTCAACACACACCATAGTCATATAGAACACAAATAGCCTGTCAACACACACCATAGTCATATAGAACTACAAATAGCCTGTCAACACACACCATAGTCATATAGAACTACAAATAGCCTGTCAAACACACACCATAGTCATATAGAACTACAAATAGCCTGTCAACACACACCATAGTCATATAGAACTACAAATAGCCTGTCAACACACACCATAGTCATATAGAACTACAAATAGCCTGTCAACACACACCATAGTCATATAGAACTACAAATAGCCTGTCAATACACACACCATAGTCATATAGAACTACAAATAGCCTGTCAACACACACCATAGTCATATAGAACTACAAATAGCCTGTCAACACACACCATAGTCATATAGAACTACAAATAGCCTGTCAACACACACCATAGTCATATAGAACTACAAATAGCCTGTCAACACACACCATAGTCATATAGAACTACAAATAGCCTGTCAACACACACCATAGTCATATAGAACTACAAATAGCCTGTCAACACACACCATAGTCATATAGAACTACAAATAGCCTGTCAACACACACCATAGTCATATAGAACTACAAATAGCCTGTCAACACACACCATAGTCATATAGAACTACAAATAGCCTGTCAACACACACCATAGTCATATAGAATTACAAATAGCCTGTCAACACACACCATAGTCATATAGAACTACAAATAGCCTGTCAACACACACCATAGTCATATAGAACTACAAATAGCCTGTCAACACACACCATAGTCATATAGAACTACAAATAGCCTGTCAACACACACCATAGTCATATAGAACTACAAATAGCCTGTCAACACACACCATAGTCATATAGAACTACAAATAGCCTGTCAACACACACCATAGTCATAGTCATATAGAACTACAAATAGCCTGTCAACACACACCATAGTCATATAGAACTACAAATAGCCTGTCAACAACACCATAGTCAACTACAAATAGCCTGTCAACACACACCATAGTCATATAGAATTACAAATAGCCTGTCAACACACACCATAGAACTACAAATAGCCTGTCAACACACACACCATAGAACTACAAAAGCCTGTCAACACACACCATAGTCATATAGAACTACAAATAGCCTGTCAACACACACCATAGTCATATAGAACTACAAATAGCCTGTCAACACACACCATAGAACTACAAATAGCCTGTCAACACACACCATAGACATATAGAACTACATATAGCCTGTCAACACACACCATAGTCATATAGAACTACAAATAGCCTGTCAACACACACCATAGTCATAATAGAACTACAAATAGCCTGTCAACACACACACATATAGAACTACAAATAGCCTGTCAACACACACATAGTCAATAACTACAAATAGCCTGTCAACACACACCATAGTCAATAGAATACAAATAGCCTGTCAACACACACCATAGAACACAAAGAACAATAATACATCTAACACACACCAAGAACTACAAATAGCCTGTCAACACACACCATAGAACTACAAATAGCTTGTAAATTCACACATTCAACTACAAATATGTAATTACATACAATACATATGTAACTTTTCTCAAAGATATACAAGTATGTTGAGAATGGAATATCAAATTATGTTCAATTTATATTAGCTGGAAATTTCTTTTCTTGATGTGGATCTTGATCTTGATGCAAAAACCGATTAGCTTAATCATCTTTCGAATAACTGGTCCCTGGTTGTTAGTCTTGTCAAAATGTAATAATCAAAATTGTGTTTTACCAAGTGGATAATCTCAATACTGAAGTAAAGGATTGTTTTTCTGTTTCTACTGTGTGTCTTACCGACAGTGCATTCTCTGTAAACTCGTTACTTCCGTCCGGTGCTCCTCCTTTCTTGTCTTTTCCTTTGGCTGCTGCTTTGGCTGGAGCTTTCTTTCTTGGTGGCTATAGCAATGAAATGTACAATTGGTTTCAATAAATTAATTAATTTTGAATATGTCATTAAAAATTGAAAGTTTATTGCAATAAAATTTTATATTGAATAATAATTCTATTCAAACTGATAAGTTTCATTATCACTACAAGCCCCCTCCCCCTTTTTTGAGACTACAAGCACCTACCCCTTTTTGAGACTACAAGCCCTTCTCCCTTTTTGTGACTACAAGCCTCCAAGCTCTTTTTGAGACTACAAGCCCCCTCCCCCTTTTTGAGACTACAAGCCCCTCCCCTTTTTTGAGACTACAAGCCCTTCTCCCTTTTTGTGACTACAAGCCTCCTAGCTCTTTTTGAGACTACAAGCCTCCTCCCCCTTTTTGAGACTACAAGCCCCCTCCCCCTTTTTGAGACTACAAGCCCCTTCCCCCTTTTTGAGACTACAAGCCCCTCCCTTTTTGAGACTACAAGCCTCCTCCCCCTTTTTGAGACTAAACAAGCACCTCCCCCTTTTTAAGACTACAAGCCCCTCCCTTTTTGAGACTACAAGCCCCCTCCCCCTTTTTGAGACTACAAGCACCTCCCCCTTTTTGAGACTACAAGCCCCTCCCTTTTTGAGACTACAAGCCTCCTCCCCTTTTTGAGACTACAAGCCCCCTCCCCCTTCTTGAGACCACAAGCCCCCCTCCAGTTTTTTTGAGACTACAAGCCCCCACCCCCTTTTTGAGACTACAAATCCCCTCCCCTTTTTGAGACTATCCCCCATACAAGCCCCTCCCCCTTTTTGAGACTACAAGCCTCCTCCCTCTTTTTGAGACTACAAGCCTCCTCCCTCTTTTTGAGACTACAAGCCCCCTCCCCCTTTTTGAGACTACAAGCCCCCTCCCCCTTTTTGAGACTACAAGCCCCTTCCCCCTTTTTGAGACCTCAATTTCACTTACCTCGATTTAAAGAATGAAAATATGAAAGCTGCATAGGTTTCTTTATTTGATTTATTTTACAAATTGATTTTTTTCTTCAAGTTTTGAGTACATAATATTGATGAAAATTTACAAAATTTTCATTTGACTGTGATGTTGTCAATACTCACCCCTCCTTTACTTGCTGCTGGTTTTGACGCAGCAGACTGGGAAAGAAACGAAAAATCATTACAAAATCAATGAACTTCAAAATTATTAATTAAGAACACAATTATAATACATTTATTCTAGATGTTTTAGATAGTCATAATTTGATCTTTCAAAATATTTTTCCAATTCCATTTTATACATACAATTAAAGGAATGCTATAGCGATTTTAATTTGTAGTAAGCTGATGAGGACACAAACATCTTCAAACTGTATGTAAATTTCATAAATGGACCTTTCATGTATACATCGAAAGATATCTATAAAAAATAAATCAAATTACACAATATCAACTTACTAAGAATACAAAATATGTGATTTCAAAGATAAAACGTATGAAACTTACAGCAGTTTTGGCTGGTGCAGTACTGGGTCTCTGTACTGGTTTGGGTTCTTCTTTCTTTGGTTTTGGTGCTGCAGCAGCCGCACCACCACTACGAGGCTCACCATACATATTGAGGAGAACAGCAGCCTGACAACACTCCTGGATCTGTTATCAAGAAATCATATTATAAATCTAAGTGTTGACATCACAGGTTTTTTATTCTGTGATCAGGGTCCAAGACAAGCAATTCTGTACTTGCATATTACAGATTTTAGAAGAAACAATTATGACAACATATATTTTCAAGCATAAAGCCATATTTTTCAGATAAAATAATGTGACTTTCTTCTTTTACAAAATAGTGACGTCGCAATCGATATCTTCCCATATTGGTTAACTCCATAATATGAAAAAGATGTAATGCAACTAAAGAGCTCATTTTCATTTTTTATTTGATGAAGCCATGACACCACGCATTTCATAACTTCATTTTATGGTTTATATATAAATTAATTTCTCACAAAGTTCTGAAATGAACAGTCTTTCAATAATCATCCTATCCCACCTTTGCATTTCTACATAGATGTTTCAATACATGGATTGAAAACCAGCAATATCTGTAGAAATAAATGCCATATTTCAAAGTGGGATGCTACATGACCCGATGGGACATGACAGGATCAGACAGACATGCATGGTAACACTTTAAGCCCTGCCAAACAGAACAAGACACCATTTGGATAATAATAATAAGCTCGGAATGAGTTCATACCTTTAGTTTTTTTTTATCTGTGTTAGTTAAGCTCGAAATGAGTTCATACCTTTTGCATTTTGATGGCGTCCACATCAACGAGGAATGGTACGATGTGTTTTTCCGATACAACCTTCATTGCCATCCCCAGGGCTTCATAGGACCGTTCTCGCACTTCAGGCGCAGTGTCATTACATGTCTGTACAAAACTTTGTTGTCAAAAACCAAACCAAATATTCTGTTCCCAACTCACAAATTATAAAATTAAGATTCAATATTTCTTTCAAACAAATCATATTACAATCACATGAGAAATGCACTCATTAAAATTCCTATGATAAAATCTAAATTATTTCTGCATGTAAGATTTAGCAACAAAATGTGTAGCATGTATTTTATAGAACCACGCTTTATCAATCTATAACTTATTTTAATTAAAAGATCACATCTTAAATCACATAATTTCAAATGACGACCTACCTTTAACAGACTGGCACAGAACAGCTTTAACAGTTTCTTTGGCAATGTGCTTATTGTTGATTTGGCAAAACATCTCGACAGGAAATAGGCAGATTCTCCTTTGATGGATGGGTTCTTATTTTCTAAAGCCGCAACCAAATCTTCTGATATGGCATCTAATGTCGTCTGTAAACAAGTCAATGTCATCTCGTTATTCAGTTGATCTTTAACTTGTACAACCTTATTCCAATCTAGGTAGTTTGCTGGTCATAGTGAAGCTTTACATTGCATCAGATTTCAATTAATTTCATTAACTTATTCATCTCTAGAGACTAATTTAGGCTCTTCTTATTCAAAGACAAGACCAGTCCATTATGAAATGTCAGGGCTGAATGAGTTAGAGATAACTTTTAAAACTTTCCTTCCAACTCAAAAATAATAGGTTTGACTACAATATCAAAACTGTGACAAAGCACATATTCTTGATGTGAATGGTTTAATGTCAGTTGGCCATACATAATATGGTTGTTATTGCTATTTTGTGACTCTGGTTTCTGTTACTTACACTGATAAAAGCAGCATCTGCAGCCTCACGGAGCTGAACTACCACCATCTGTTTCTTTTCCTTGAATTTCTCTAGAATAACCTGTATAGTCTGTTAAAATAAACAACAATCATTATGGTTTTTTTTTTCAAATTGGTTACAAACCTGAGTATAACAGTTATATTATGGTTTTTTTTTAAATTGGTTACAAACCTGAATATTTCATCAAAAGACTTGTTCAGCTTCATCACAAAAAATATTTGGGATGTAGTCTGAAACTGCAGAACTACTAAATTTCTGTTTCAGTTGTTTTTTTAGGAACAAAGGAAGGATACTGTTGTGTACATTCATGAAACTGGTGAAATACTACCGTCCCAGTCAAGAATATGTAATTGATATCACACAAGTTTGCTCAACACTTGGTTAATGCAGACATTGGACAACATAGCACAATGGTACCATCTTATGATTAACCATACTTCTATCCAAGTTCCATACTTACATTCAGAGCATAGGGCCCATACTTCTTTCGCAGACCTTTAGCAAGTCCAGCCATACATTTGGCGCCGGCAGCTACTAGCATCACATTGGTATCTTTACCGACCACCTGTCATTAGTAAAGGCTTCATCAATTTTTATTTATAAAGCTGGTTTGTCCTGTATCTTATAAGGTAATTCTAAATAAGAAACAAAACTCCTTAATATTATTGTTTGAGTGATGCTACTGAATCAGGATTTGTAGGAATTGGTTAGTATTTTACAGCCTACATGACTGTCTATCACTAGGTTTTGTTTCACTAAGTAAGTCTTATGTCCAAGTGGTAGGAATTACATATTAAATCAGTTGTTTTACTGGCTACTCCTGAGAATTATTACATTTTTGTTGGTCAAATTTTTCAAGAAATTTAAATTCAAAACAAATCAAAATTGGCGATCAGGCTAAAAGTTCATATTGCGAACAGATTTTTGTAATGACCCACAAAATCTCCAGAACATCATCTCAGAGAAAACAACTGGTTTTATAATTTTCCTGTGTACAGACTTACTTTGATTAAGGTCTTCACCAAACTGCCGTAATCTCCACTTGCTATACGGGGGCTGTCTGTTAACTTCTGGAGGGCTTCCAACACTTCCTTCCTCTCCTGCCACTTTTTAGCTTCCTATAAAGGGATAAGATAAAGAATTCTTAAATACTTTTTCTTATATTGTAATATATCTCTCTCCCCCAACTTTGTTATGGTAGGTTTTAGATAAAGATTGTCAATTTCTTATATTGAAATAGAAATGTAACCCTGGTGATTACTAGTCGCAATATATGGCACAGCTAGACAGACCTTCTCTTAAGCTCGATTGGTGGGCATCAGACTCGTAACCCAGAGGTCCCGAGTTCAAATGCTGGCAGAGGCAGTGTTTATGTTTGTATCAAATCATGTGCTCTGTTACATTGGCGCCCATGTAGGGACTCAGAAAATACTCAGACATGCCCCACAGGTATTGCTGTTAACCCCTGGAAACTTGAGGACGAGTTCTGTCCTTGAGGCGGGAGTATGTAACCCTGGTGAATACTAGTCGCAATATACCACTCGGCTAGAGAGAACTTCTCTTTAGCTCGATCAGTTGGTTTAGACTCGTAACCCAGAGTCCTGAGTTCAAACTTACCACTTTATCATAGTAATCTTTGGAGAGTTGAGACAGGATGTCCAGTAACACTTACCACTTTATCATAGTAATCTTTGGAGAGTTGAGACAGGATGTCCAATACTTACCACTTTATCATAGTAATCTTTGGAGTGTTGAGACAGGATGTCCAATACTTACCACTTTATCATAGTAATCTTTGGGGAGTTGAGACAGGATGTCCAATACTTACCACTTTATCATAGTAATCTTTGGGGAGTTGAGACAGGATGTCCAATACTTACCACTTTATCATAGTAATCTTTGGGTAGTTGAGACAGGATGTCCAGTTACCACTTTATCATAGTAATCTTTGGGAGTGACCACTTTTTATCATAGTAATCTTTGGGGAGTTGAGTCAGGATGTCCAATACTTACCACTTTATCATAGTAATCTTTGGGAGTTGAGTCAGGATGTCAAACTTACCACTTTATCATAGTAATCTTTGGGGAGTTGAGACAGGATGTCCAGTAACACTTACCACTTTATCATAGTAATCTTTGGGAAGTTGAGTCAGGATGTCTAGTAACACTTACCACTTTATCATAGTAATCTTTGGGGAGTTGAGACAGGATGTCCAGTAACACTTACCACTTTATCATAGTAATCTTTGGAGAGTTGAGACAGGATGTCCAATACTTACCACTTTATCATAGTAATCTTTGGGGAGTTGAGACAGGTTGTCCAGTAACACTTACCACTTTATCATTGTAATCTTTGGGGAGTTGTGTCAGGATGTCCAATACTTACCTCTTTATCATAGTAATCTTTGGGTAGTTGAGTCAGGATGTCCAGTAATACTTACCACATTATCATAGTAATCTTTGGGGAGTTGAGACAGGATGTCCATTAACACTTACCACTTTATCATAGTAATCTTTGGGGAGTTTAGACAGGATGTCCAGTACAAACCACTTTATCATAGTAATCTTTGGGGAGTTGAGACAGGATGTCCAGTAACACTTAACACTTTATCATAGAAATCTTTGGGGAGTTTAGACAGGATATCAACTAACACTTGCCACTTTATCATAGTAATCTTTGGGGAGTTGAGTCAGGATGTCCAGTAACACTTACCACTTTATCATAGTAATCTTTGGGGAGTTGAGTCAGGATGTCAAATAACACTTACCACTTTATCATAGTAATCTTTGGGTAGTTGAGTCAGGATGTCCAGTAACACTTAGTAACACACTTTATCATAGTAATCTTTGGGAGTTGAGTCAGGATGTCAAATAACACTTACCACTTTATCATAGTAATCTTTGGGGAGTTGAGTCAGGATGTCCAGTAACACTTACCACTTTATCATAGTAATCTTTGGGGAGTTGAGACAGGATGTCCAGTAACACTTACCACTTTATCATAGTAATCTTTGGAGAGTTGAGACAGGATGTCCAATACTTACCACTTTATCATAGTAATCTTTGGGGAGTTGAGACAGGATGTCCAGTAACACTTAGCACTTTATCATAGTAATCTTTGGGGAGTTGAGTCAGGATGTCCAGTAACACTTACCACTTTATCATAGTAATCTTTGGGGAGTTGAGTCAGGATGTCCATAATACTTACCACTTTATCATAGTAATCTTTGGGGAGTTGAGTCAGGATGTCCAGTAATACTTACAACTTTATCATAGTAATCTTTGGGGAGTTGAGTCAGGATGTCCAGTAATACTTACCACTTTATCATAGTAATCTTTGGGGAGTTGAGTCAGGATGTCCAGTAATACTTACCACTTTATCATAGTAATCTTTGGGGAGTTGAGACAGGATGTCCAGTAACACTTACCACTTTATCATAGTAATCTTTGGGGAGTTGAGTCAGGATGTCCAGTAACACTTACCACTTTATCATAGTAATCTTTGGGGAGTTGAGTCAGGATGTCCAGTAACACTTACCACTTTATCATAGTAATCTTTGGGGAGTTGAGTCAGGATGTCAAATAACACTTACCACTTTATCATAGTAATCTTTGGGTAGTTGAGTCAGGATGTCCAGTAACACTTACCACTTTATCATAGTAATCTTTTTGGAGTTGAGTCAGGATGTCCAGTAACACTTACCACTTTATCATAGTAATCTTTGGGGAGTTGAGACAGGATGTCCAGTAACACTTACACTTTATCATAGTAATCTTGGGAGTTGATAGATGTCACAGTAATCTTTGGGGAGTTAGACAGGATGTCCAGTAACACTTACACTTTATCATAGTAATCTTTGGGGAGTTGAGTCAGGATGTCAAGTAACACTTACCACTTTATCATAGTAATCTTTGGGGAGTTGAGTCAGGATGTCATAACACTTCACTTTATCATAGTCTTTGGGAGTTAGCAGGATAAACACTTACCACTTTATCATAGTAATCTTTGGGGAGTTGAGTCAGGATGTCAAATAACACTTACCACTTTATCATAGTAATCTTTGGGTAGTTGAGTCAGGATGTCCAGTAACACTTACCACTTTATCATAGTAATCTTTTTGGAGTTGAGTCAGGATGTCAAATAACACTTACCACTTTATCATAGTAATCTTTGGGGAGTTGAGTCAGGATATCCAGTAACACTTAACACTTTATCATAGTAATCTTTGGGGAGTTGAGACAAGATGTCCAGTAATACTTACCACTTTATCATAGTAATCTTTGGGGAGTTGAGTCAGGATATCCAGTAACACTTAACACTTTATCATAGTAATCTTTGGGGAGTTGAGACAAGATGTCCAGTAATACTTACCACTTTATCATAGTAATCTTTGGGGAGTTGAGTCAGGATATCCAGTAACACTTAACACTTTATCATAGTAATCTTTGGGGAGTTGAGACAAGATGTCCAGTAATACTTACCACTTTATCATATTAATCTTTGGGGAGTTGAGTCAGGATGTCCAGTAATACTTACAACTTTATCATAGTAATCTTTGGGGAGTTGAGTCAGGATGTCCAGTAATACTTACCACTTTATCATAGTAATCTTTGGGGAGTTGAGACAGGATGTCCAGTAACACTTACCACTTTATCATAGTAATCTTTGGGGAGTTGAGTCAGGATGTCCAGTAACACTTACCACTTTATCATAGTAATCTTTGGGGAGTTGAGTCAGGATGTCCAGTAACACTTACCACTTTATCATAGTAATCTTTGGGGAGTTGAGATAGAATATCCACCTCTGGTAACATCTCATAAGCATCCACCTCATCTTCTCCATCACCGCCATCTGTACACAATAAAGCTGGATTTCAGTATTGTAATTAATTAATTAATTACAAAAGAATACTGAATTTATCACATAACTGGCCATGTAGTATGACCATGCCATAAATCTTTGTACAATTATCTCAGTAGATGGAAATGTCACATCTGAGGCAGATTTTGTCCTACAGAAATGAAATGGAAAGATTTCCCTATATTTCTATAACTATGTACTAGTAATGTGATAAATAGAATCTTATACCCATGACTTTGAATTTATTAGAAGCTTGTGTCATAACAAATGATTGAGCTTGTTCAATAATTTTTTTATTATACAAAGCTATTTTTATAAAATTCTCTAATTTGCTGCAATCGTATAAGAAGGGTTTTTTTAAAGAAAATTTTCCCTGCTCACCATCGTCAGCACAAGCCCCGCCTTCCAATGCTTGCTCCTCCATCTTAGCTTTGAGATCTTGCTGAGATTTCATAAACCTTTGCTGGTGTGGTTTCTCTTTGGGCTGTTTTTCAAATTCAGCCTCCATTTCTGTTACCTATAAAAACAAGCAAATTCAAATTTAAAAGTTAAACAACTTTTAAGCAAGACAATTGTATTTCTATGGATATTTTTGCAGCAAATACTATTTTTGTAATTTAGAGTTGAAAAGCTCTGTTGTATTTACAGTTTAAATTTATTAGCAGCAAACTCTATTGCAATTCTTATCACCAAAGAAACGTTTGAAATTTAATAATACAGGAAGATAAATTAGGTTACTGTAATCAGAAATATAATCCTTCTCTATAAACTGTATAACTGTATCAGTAGCTGATAGATGGAAAGGGAAGAATGAGACAAAATGGGAGGAAATCATTCAATATTGAGGATGGGTAGGAAACAATTCAGGTATATGAATTGTGGTTCAAGTGACAAGAAAATAATTTGAAAATAGTCTCTACGCTGTTTCCAAACAGCGTCGGCCCTAAAATAGTCTTGCCTCTTTTTTTTTTGAAAACAATTTAAGCATCTGGAGAATGGGAAATAACATGGGTGTTTTTTATCTTATGTACCTGAACGGGTTTAAAATTTGTCATCATGGGTTTGAGGGCTGGTCCTATCCACCGATGGATCTCGATCACCAACAGTTTTGTCTCCTCTCGGACATTTTTGTCTCTGTCCTCCAGAAGTTTGGGCAGAAACTTCATCAGGGGCTTGATAGGCATTATTTTATTGCTGAAGTCCCTGTAGACAAAAATTATAAACATGACTTATGAACTCTGCAGAAACAAATTCCAGTTATGAAGTTAACTCTGTAAACAGTATGAGTTTGATACTATTGAATTACAAAGACCCTTTCAACATTATCAGATACTGAACACATCTGAATTGATGTCACTACAATAAATCATACTAAACACAATATTTATGTAATTTTAACACCAAAATATAGTATTCAAAGCGAATAATTTGACATCAGCCATTTTAGACTGAAACCAGAATACAGACATGACACAAATGACAACATTTCATGTAAATATTATGTTTTGCATCTAAAATTGATAAGCTATAAGCTCAAAGCAATAAAGAACTTGAACTCGAACATAAGCCTGCCATCACACCATGAATGACTATTACCTGAGGGCCATCCGTAGACACTGGACACAGGCCACTACTATCTTGGGTTGTTTGTTCTCCAAGCCTTGTATCAAGCATTCCTTTAGTTTAGAAAACAAAAGAGAAAGTTCAATAAGATTTGCAAACAAAAGACCAACAGAATGAAAGTGCATTTAAAATGCTAGGAATGCAATAAATTTATAGAACAATGAAGTATGAACACTAAACTAAGACACCCTTGACCCTTTATTGACCTTATTTGATCTTCCCCTCCTGTCCTTTGGTGGTAAAGAGTTTATAAATATAGTCTGCAAAGTGTTCCTCTTCTTACAACGATACTTTTGACAAAATTTGGTCAAATTTCATTCCACACTTCATTATCATTTCCTAACCAGTGCTAGTAATCATTAATAACTAGTATAGTTTAGAAATGAGGATAAACAAAGAATGGATGGACGGACAACATGATATGGACACTGAGGCTGCACCATGACATATGCTCACAATCAACAGCTCTATGGGCCAGGTGAGTCAATACTAGTATAACATAACTCCTAAAACAAAATTACTTGTTACATCTACCAGAAGCTACCTTCAATGGATCAAACATCATGAACAGGACAACTGGTTATCATGGTTACATCTTATCCGTACCTGAACAACATCGGCTTTCTCAATCTCTATATACAACATGATGATTTCTGTGCCCTTTTCCTTTGTCTTTTGTCGACTAGAATTGAGACATTTAGCAACAACAGCCGACACCACTTCTCCAGCCGTCCTAAAAACCAACAAAATTATTCATTAACAATGGATTTTTATATATCTTTCATCAACTGACACATTACAATGGAATGATAGTTAATTAGTACCATGTTTGACCTACTAAGAACCCAAGATTGATAAAAAATTGCCTGATGAACGCCCCTTTTATAATGATACAAAATGATATTATGAAGTAAAGTTGTGATATGATCATATTAAATGGAAAGATTTTCTGACAGTGAATTTGCTCAATTTAATTAGGTACATGTAAGAAAACTGTTTACGGATATTTAGATAAAGGTCTAGAATAATAGTACTAGCAGTATGTGAGTAAGAAAATTCCCATTTATTACTGTCACACTTATACTATATAAACAGTACATTTATTGGACTTATATTAAATAAACATTTATTTATATCCACTATATATTATATCTAGCTGTTTGCTCAACATCCACTGCCTAAGTCAAGCTTTATGTACAAGAGGAAGCAATTGTAAATGTACAAAAGTAGAAATCTAACGATCATTAAGATATACATAACTAGTATTAATGAATGACAACAGGTGTAAATTTACAAGTAAAATATGAATACTTGAATAGTCATTATTTTCTTTAACAGTTTGTGAGCTACATTAAATAAGACATTTAAATACCAAGTGTAACTAACATGCTATCATTATATATGACTATAAAAACCTCAATATACGGTAAATGAGTTTAAAATTTCAGGACCTTTAAACTTGTTGTAGCCTGCAATCTTAAGGACACTGCTGAAATTACCTGGTTTATAAATAGCAACAAATATGATCAATACCAATTTGTGTGTAAGATACAATCAAAAGTTTATTTCAAAGGCTCAAATTTCTTTTCATCTGTCTTTGATCACTGATTACATAACATTAAGTATTAAACCAGAAATAACCTCTACATGTATACCTGTAAATTACTAAGTAACGACAAAGTAACTGCTATATAATTAAACCTTTTAATCTAACAATAAAGATCTACCACATATTTGATTCTCGATTTTTTGGGGATTCTATAAAATGTGATGTCATTACAGCGTTACAATTTGCCTACTATTTTCAAATGACAAATAATGATTGTTTTCCTTTACCTTATTTTATACATGCATTAATAAGACTGTTTGCATGTTGTATACACATCTTCCAAAATTTTAAGACAATATTGTTATTTACCCAATTTCCTTGTTAATGACAAGCTGTTGCATAATTTCGGCGACAATGAATTTTGATATTTTGCATAATAATCTATCAATAAAATTAATGGCTTAAAGCCTTAAGATAAATCAATTCTGTACAAAAGAACAACTATTATAATCATATTGTTTACTATATGAGGAAAATCTCACAGAATGAAACAGATGTCTGCAATTACAGGTAACAGGTGTAAATAGCTTTGTCATTACTTCAGGTATAATCAACCTGGGTTAATTCAATACATTAAAGTACTACTAGAGAACTCTTTTGACAAAACAAATACAGCAAAATTATATTGGTGGACTTTAAACAACAACACAACTCTATAACTAGATAATTATGTATATGAAGCTACTACACTACAATACACAGAAATTCAAGTATATAAGAAAATACATGATCACCGATGCACCATTTTACTATAATGTAATACTTATATAAAGGTGATTATTTCGTTGACGTCTTTTGATCAGTTTTACAATGAATCAAACATTTTATCACATATTTCATTTTTCCCTCGTTAGTAGTAAAACAATATTTGTAGTGGTAGTGTGGTTAACTTTCTAATTTCATATTGGAAAGGTCATTTCCAAGAGAAAACTGGCATTTTTTAAATTGACTAAAATTTGAAATAACCTTCACTAGGAATTGGGCCAATTAACAGCCACAAAACCTCTAGAAATAATTATCTGTGGAAAAAATAACAGTCTCAAAGCCAAAGAACAATTATCTGTGTCCCTTGTGACATTTTTTTACATAAGTAAGAGACATATAGTTAATCAAATGTGTTTCATTCAGTTATCTCCTGTGCATTATACACAAAATATGCACAAAACCAAGGGGTGGGTTCATATCAACAGCATTTTAATTGCTTCAAAAACAATTAATAGTATACAGTATTAATTATTTGAAGGATGATAGAAAGCTTTTAACTTGTTATGATATATATACACATGATAAAGGTATGTAACCATACCTGTGCAACTTTTTTTACAGGTGACCTAAACCAACCACCAATTGTGACAGGCATGCATGAATTTTAAATTGCCATCCACACACCCCGTACATTCATTTACCCCTTACTAATATAACTAATAATAATACATACTTGTTAGCGATGGCAGCATTTTGGACAAACACTTGGACAGCATCCAACGCTTTCTCCTGAGCTACAGCATTGCTATCTGTTACAAACTTCTTCAACAACCCAGCATATCTAGAGAATTCTGGACTCTTCTCATCTGTGATTCCGTTAAACAGCTTAGTCACCTCCTCATAACCTGTCAGTCTTGCTCTCCAAACCTAAACACAAAGTTATTAAACACTTTATTATGGTTATGTGGCAACAGTTTACAACTTTACCATACAATTAATACTGTTTTTTCTTAACATTTTAAATATATTGTTATATCTGTATCTAAGCCAATTTTAAACTTCAGTGTTTGGTTTGAATGATTTTTAACGTCTTATTAACAGCCAGGGTCATTTGAAGACGTGACAGGTTTAAATTGTGAGGAAAGCCAGAGTACACAGAGAAATACCACCAACCAGTAGTCATGCAGTACCTCGAAATCGGCCCACATGGGAGTCAAACTTGCGACTAAGACGCTAATATGTTGAGACATTTATAACAACTTGATACTTCAGTAAAAATAATAATATTAAAACTGTAAAATTTAGCATTTCACCACTTGTGAGATTACAGATGACACCAAGATAACATACCTTGTGGGTACATTTCTCCTCTGTTGGGAGCTTCATCCATTCAGAATCGTCCCCCATTTTGTCAGCTCTTTGAAAACCACTGCTACTTCAGATCTATGGCATTGGACATCTGAAACAAGAAGAAATCACTTGAAATTTCTCTGTACATTTATAATAGTGCATGTATGTAGGTGACCCATTCACGGTTGGTATACAGATGATAATTAGATATATACTAGTAAGATACATCAAATGGAATGCCTTGTTGAATTCTTCAAATGGAATGCCTTGTTGAATTCTTCAAATGGAATTGCCTTGTTGAATTCTTCAAATGGAATGCCTTGTTGAATTCTTATCTCAATTTCTTGAACAGATATTATTCTCTGTTAAATGTGCATTCTGGTTGTTCCATATGACAATTATGTGTATTAATTTTTCAGTTATTTATCCTAAAGACCTTAGTTAAAGCTAGGTCCAATAATATGATGTATGAATCAGCTTTTATTTACAGCTTTTATTTACCTTCTTTCATTATATTAAGTTACTGTAGTTTTTTGAGATTTGGCGTATAACCAAAAGTAAGCTAGCTAGCTAAGATCTAGAGTTTATTTCATATGGTACACTGTAGTACAATACCAAGTTCATGAGGAACAGGTCAGGTACACATGTAGACATCGCTGACAGTATTACACCTGGAAACCAATTAATATAAGCAGATCGAGCTAATGACATTTAATTAGCCTCAACTCATAAAATATCAAAAGGCAAACATGTCATTAAAAGCCCATTGCAATTTGTTTTAATTCATTCCCCTGGCTCTGAATTAAATTGCAATATTTATGTGCTCTATAAGTAATATACTATACAAATATTTCATGGCCTACTGTGCTCTAGTTCATAATATTTAACCCGAGGTGGTGGTAATCAACAAATGTTATATTGCACGAGGCCGAAGGCCGAGTGCAATATAATATTTGTTGATTACCATCACCGAGGGGTAAATATTATGAACTAGAGCACAGTAACCCATGAAATATTTGTTTTATTACATAATCACAAGTTTTTCAGTTGAATATTATTATAAAATGAATACGACAATCACTTAACAAAATCATCAGCACCGTACCGTACGGAAAAGCTTCAAATCCTATTGAAGATTGACGTATAAACCACGTACGTCACGTTGTAACTCCGGTTTGGATGTCTTATTGTCTTCTTTAACAATATTAGACCTGCATGCAGCCTTTTGATCTAATACATTCGCCGTGTCCGTCCTCTACTCGATAAACGTCTACATGACGTGCTTGTTTCGAGATCTATAAAGCTAGCGCGAAATTGAACGTGAACCTTTGTGACGTCATAATAACGTAACTCACTGTTACGCGCGATTCCTCGGAGGTTTTCTACAAAACTAGACAACAACAGCGAGGTGTTCCTAAAGCCGTGCAATATAACATCTCGAACCGTGCAATATAACGTTTCCATGGGAGCGTGCAATATAACTTTGAACCGTGCAATATAACAAGGTTTTATTGAACGGTCGGTGTAATAGTTGAAAATATTATATTTCTTCATATATAGATTGGTGTAAACGAATTATGTAATAAATAACAAGAGATCCCAGAGGGATCTTGGCGCCCACCAAAGAATGATCTACGTCTGACAATAGAAAGAGGGATCTTTTCTCTGCTTTCAAATTTTTACTACATATTACTATATATGACATTTGAGAAAGATCTTTTCAGTACTTTCTGAGATATATAACACTAACAAACTTCAATTGTCAAAAACCTGTTGGCCATCTTGTTGACCGAACGGTCCCAAAATGCAATATGCAGATCCTAGGAAAACCTACATATAAAATTTGAGACAGATCACTTTAGTACTTTCTGAGAAATAGCGTTAACAAACTTCAATTATCAAAATTCAAAATGGTGGCCTGTCGGCCATCTTGTTGACCGATCGGTCCCAAAATGTATCATGCATAACTAGGGACCAAAGGGAACCAGCACATGAAATTTGAAACATATCCCTTCAGTATTTTCTGAGAAATAGCGGTAACAAACTTACACTATCAAAATCCAAGATGGCGGCCTGGTGGCCATCTTGTTGACCGATCCGTTCCAAAATGCAATATGCACAACTAGGGCCCTAGGGGAATCTACATGTGAAATTTGAGAGAGATCACTTCAGTACTTTCTGAGAAATAGCGGTAACAAACTTTAAATATCAAAATCCAAGATGGCTGCCTGGCGGCCATCTTGTTGATCGTTCGGTCCCAAAATGCAATATGCACAACTAGGGCCCTAGGGAAACCTACATGTGAAATTTTTTGAGAGAGATCCCTTCAGTACTTTCTGAGAAATAGCAGTAACAACTTTTAACTATCAAAATCAAAGATGGCGGCCTGGTGGCCATCTTGTTGACCGATTGGTCCCAAAATAAAATATGCACAACAAGGGCCCTAGGGCAACCTACATGTGAAATTTGAGAGAGATCCCTTCAGTACTTTCTGAGAAATAGCGGTAACAAACTTTAACTACCAAAATCCAAGATGGCGGCCTGGCGGCCATCTTGTTAACCGATCCGTCCCAAAATGCAATATGCACAACTAGGGTCCTAGGGCAACCTACATGTGAAATTTGAGAGAGATCCCTTCAGCACTTTCTGAGAAATAGCGGTAACAAACTTTAACTATCAAAATCCAAGATGGCGGCCTGGCGGCCATCTTGTTAACCGATCGGTCCTAAAATGCAATATGCACAACTAGGGCCCTAGGGGAACCTACATATGAAATTTGAGAAAGATCCCTTCAGCCCTTTCCGAGAAATAGCGGTAACAAGAAATGTTAACGGACGGAAGGACGGACGGACGGACGGACGGACGGACGGACCGACGGACCACGGACAAAAAGCGATTTGAATAGCCCACCATCTAATGATGGTGGGCTAAAAATATACAACCTGATTTACAGTGTCAATGTTGACGGTCCTACATATTGTTACAGTATACGTACCTAATAGATTTTCTCATTCACATTGAGTGATTTCTACAGCTTGTGAATTGTTTATAACATCCAATTTAGAGTATAACCTATTAAACTTTTATACATTTATAAATATGCAAATAAATATCATTAATTAATCTTATTCTATAAATGCTATACCTTAGAAATTACTTGAAGTATAATTAATATTGATTAAAACATTTTTGCAACTAAATCACCCTAAATTATTAAAATATTTCAGTATAGATTACCCCATCTCCATATACATATAAGGACAAAACATCTGCAGACATCGGAAATACTGTTTGCCTTCCATTTCAAGGTGTCACAGGGACAAAAGACATATCAAAATGTTTGGTTTGATATCAGATAATTCCAAAATGATTTTGCTAAACCTTTAGATAAATGGAACCTCCTGTTAAAGTTCTTACAAAAAAAAATCAACTAAATCACAGCCTCAGAGACAGATCAAACTTGACCTGGATGAGGAAAATTAACCTATCAGTGAAGCAATACCTATATATGATGGATATATCTGCAGACTATATTTCATACCAGTAAATTTCCACCTAGGTATATAGCTTTGGTGACTTCCAAAAATTCAAGAAAACAATTCAAATCTCAAAGTTTGAAACAGAAGACTTATAGGATTATATCATGAAATATATTAAGCTTTACATCAGTGTTTCATTTTACTTGATAAGACAAGTATTTAATTTGTTGAGAAAAATGGTTTTTATTTCCAGTTCATAGGTGTCTCACTCTCACGTGGCCGGTGTAAATTAAGAATAAGATCATGTCAAGACAGTGACAAATCCTTCTCATTCATAAATCCTTGATAAATCTGTTTTCAATTCTTAAAATGTATAACTTAAATATTGCACCTTTTAAATAACTATGACATGATTTTACCATTATTTTGATTTTAATGAATGAACTATAAAATGATTTAACACCTAAGCATGCATGTTTAATGATAATTTTACCAATGTGTTTTTTTCTTTTTTTTTCTTAATTCATGTTCATTTGATACTGCACATGATCATGATCTCCAGTTTGCTATTGATAGTATTTACCAAGGTAACATGTACATGGTACATGATTGTACATGAAAATCACATGCACGTACACCATGTTGTTATAATTCAGCATCAGGACCATGAGTCATTATGGGATTTTTTTTGAAATGTCAGCATAAGCAGCGAATGAAACAATTTTAGGCATGTAGGCATCAGACAAAACCTTATTCATATTATACATTTGTCAGCCATCACTCTGTTTAATCAAAAAGATGACATTATAGGCCTAATTGTATATCATAATATGTGTTGAGAAACGTCTTAGTCTATATTTTGAAATCTTGTAACTACTATATTCTATAATCGAGTAGATCCACATATAATAAGCATATCTGTGTTTTCACTTTACCAAAACATGTTGCAGTATGCACTATATGTCAATTATCATCACTAAACCAATGCATGTAACAACATAACTAAATCAACAGTACCAAAATCTTGACCGCCTTTCAAGAACTGTCAAGCACCAGTAGGCCTAATGCAATATTTTCAAACTTATCACCATATTGATTCGTGAATGTTTTAAAATCATTACAAGTAAAATAAATTTCTGTGATACGTACGTGTATTAAAAAATAATCGTGATCAGATATCAGAATGATATCACCATCAGAGGGTCTCTTCAGCAGTGACAAAAATTTGAAAATCGGCTGTCATGACCCAGGGATTGGATAAACTTCACTTCCGGTAACGCCATCTATCGGACGGGCACTTCGGGCACTGCCAAATTATTATTTTATAAACATTCACCAAAAATTTTAGCAGAACGCACACAAAAATACCTACATCCTGTAATAAGTGTATGTATATCAATAATTCACTTTGTTGACATATATATTTTTGCATATAAAGTGCGTGACTGCAATTCAATATGTCTGCCCACATGACGATGTTTATGCACGTGTGAAGTTTTTGGAAGAAAATGAAACAGTTTGGATTTGAAGATGCCATTCAAATAATAGAAACCGACAAATATGCCCAATTTGAAAAAGTATCAACGACTAAACACGTTGTGTTGTCACCGAAGTATCTAGGTCGGGTAAAAACAGGAATTGTTGAGCAACTCAATTCAGAGTTGAATTTCTCATCAGAAAGGTGATTACTGTTATATATAGAAACTGAAACATCAACTTCCTTTTATCATTTTTCTTTAAATCATGATTGATCATGTTATTTCAATTTAGAATACAAGTAAATAATAATTTCCCTATATGTCGGTACACTGAAATGCACAATCAACATCCCAATGTGTTACCTTGTCTGCATGTTGGGGCATAGGTATTAGCACGCTGGTAGGTCATGATCAAAGAACCATTATAGACCAGACTCAACTGATCAGTGCTCGAACAGGACAGTGCTCGAACATCTATTTTATTTTTCGCTTCTCATTCCTAAAATCAGTCGATTCTTTTGTTCATGGTGCATAATAATTAGGGTGTGTGTTGACACTTTTCTTCTGCCAATAAGAAAAGTTCGCTAAGTAGTTCCGTAATTTGAATATGAGCAGACAACATCTGACGGCAAATCACAAAATTGACAAACGCCAAAATAAACAGAATCGCATGAAAAGTTAGAAATATTCTAAAAATATTCAATTATGTTAAAATGATAACAAAACTTCTCTTCTTAGAGAAAAATAACAATAGCAACATGTTTTTGGCATGAATAATGAAAAAATGTGATTTCATCAATTTTGGTTCACTTCCTGCCCCGTTAAAACATGTGTTAATCCATGATTTTCGGTGTATTACCCATGAAATAGTTGACTTAATTTTTTGTCGAATATGAACAGGTTGGGGGATTTGGAAAATATTGTTTGTTGCTGTTTTATGAAATAGAGATCTAAATATACCAGAATAGGTAGAAAACTTGTCATAAATACAAAGTTTTTATTTTTTTGGGGGGGTGTTCGAGGACTGGTCCCTTCTTACGTAATTTCCACCATTTTGACAGTGATCTTTGACTCGCTGTCGTAAAAAAACCAACATGTGAACTTAATTTTGATTTTGTTGAAATTATTCTTCATAAGTCTGTCCTAAGTTACAATAATACAAACATCAACCATTGCTTACTATTGTAATTTTAACAACCGAAAACCGTGTTTTTTGTTCGAGCACTGGTCACGGGTGTCTAACATAATTTTGGGCAAAGGCTTTCTGAGAGTGCAGCAGTTAATCCATTCTTTTGTTTCGTTGTATTTTAACTGTGTTACTAAATAGATATATGCCAGGTAAGTAAAGGATTTCCAACGGCGAAAGTGTGATCTCCCCTGACCCATCAGTCTTGACATATGCTTTGTTTTTATTGCTTATTGTGTGCGCTGACTAACTGTACTGCTAGAAACATTTATTTACTTTTAAACTACTAGAACCATAGCTTTGCTGATTTACAGGCATTTGATTTTATAATAAGAAAATCAATGTTGAACACTGAATTCTTCTACTTTCACTTTATGCAAAAACACGTGACTGCGGCTACAAAATATATCTCAACGTCTCCATTGTCAGACGGAAAATTCCGAAGCAACTGCTCACATACAACGGCTTTTAAGTTGAGATTCAGGACCAAATATAATTGTTAGATTCAGACAACAATAAATTGGGAGGTTCATCTTTCACTAATGTTTTCATTTTGAAGTTTTTCCAAGTATAACTTGTTTGTAATCAAGCGAGAGTGTGACTTTGAATACTGTCTTGCGCAATACTGGATCTTGTTTTTACTTCCGGTTTCCGGTTTATGAGAAAGTTTTCCAACTCTACATATATTGGATGATTTACATAGAATAACATTACCGATCGAGGCACCTCTATCACAAGAGTTTGCTTCGCTGCGCTCTCTAACATATAGAGAAAGGTAAGGATCTCCTCCTTGATGCAAAATTTGGTAATTTTGTTCAAAGTGCTGTAAAAAAAAATATCCAGACCAGATATCTCAACAGCTTTGGTCTTAATTAAAAGTTAAGATGTTAAACTTCAATATGATAGCAAGAAGTCATACTGAACTAGTCTAGTTTGTTCACCAACAGCCACGAAACTTGTGTATTAGTCTATAGTGGGTCTTTGACTTACCAGTGTGCTAAACACCTATGTTGGGGGAGGGGTTGGGGATAGTTCATTAGAGGACTCGTATTGGGGTTACTCTGAGTTTACTCTGAACTACCACTTTGAAACCATAATTGATGTTTTGACAGACATGTGTCTGTGTAGAAAATATGAAAATCTGTATTAAAGTCAGTTGTATTCAATTTATGCATATGGCATACCATACTTGATCCAATAAGCGCCCAGGTGTTTAAAAATGAAACGAATAAGGGACACTTGAATTGATAGAACCGAATTTGGACATCCTTTCATAACATTATTGCACTAGGTAATTAAACAATAAAGCTTTGTTAAAACAAAGTCAATAAAGAAAGCTACAGTCTTTAGTATTTTCTGTCTGCATTTAATTCAAAATTGAGGGCGGTAATTATATATATATATGTATAAGTTTGTGTTTGCTGAACAGAAAAAAAAACTGACTGCAGTTTATTTCATTATGTTCAAACATTCATATGGTCGCACACTCTCACTCTGGCTACACACATACATGACATAGATATTTGCAAATTAATGGCAAAACAGTATCAGGGCCCTAGTAAACTACCACTATATGTCAGACTTGAACATTATAATTGTTATCAGGGCTTTTTCTCACTGCTTTGGGAATAGGGCCTGTGGCTTTGAATTTGGGAAAATGGTGCACCAAAAGCAAGATTTGGGAAAAATATGAAAGATGAAATAAAGCATAACAAAAATTTTTTATTTCCAGTGTAGTTTATGTACATTTCTGAAGCCAATTAATATATAGTTAAAGCCTTTACCAGCTAAGCTCATGCACTATTTTTGGATAGTTTTCAAGAAACTTTGATTTTGGGAAATTTTAGGCTTGAATTGGGAAAGATTTAGAGGTTTTGCCATGGGGAATGGGGCCGAAAAATTGGCCCCAAATCATGCTGGGGGAAAAACCTGGTTATAAATAGTAAGATAGATGACAAGTCTGAGCTCATTAGCAGTGTAAAAGGAGCGGGTCGGTGTGGTTTGTACGTAGCGTTAAGTACAGTCTCTGTCACTCAGCTGACTGAGCATGCTTCTTTGGCTCAGTTGGTAGAGTCGTAGTTTTTCACACCAGAGACCCAGGTTCGATTCCTGGTCCCAGCACTCAACAGGAATCGTGTGTGTATTTTCCCTTCTAGAGCTGTATGAAAATTTGAGGTATTATCCTAACTAAATATTTGGTATTTGATAGAACTTCCTATGCATAAGATTAGAGATGAGAAAATCTGGCAACATAGATGGAACTCAAAGACACCAAACCTATCTGGTAATACCACAAACTTTAGCACTGTCCAGATCCAATCATAGACCTATCTGGTAATACCACAAACTTTAGCACTGTCCAGATCCAATCATAAACCTATCTGGTAATACCACAAACTTTAGCACTGTCCAGATTCAATCACAAACCTATTTGGTAATACCACAAACTTTAGCACTGTCCAGATCCAATCATAAACCTATCTGGTAATACCACAAACTTCAGCACTGTCCAGATCCAAAAAGAGAACATAGGGTTTGATGGAAATTTAAAACCGGGAAACTTGAAGCCTAAAATGGAGACTTTATGAAATTAAATTTATCTAAGGAACTCTATAAATTATCCCTTTCCTATTGTCCAAATACATACATGTAGGAATAAGGATGAATTTTGATTAGTGTCCATCTGTTTCCTTCCTTTATATTTTATCCACCACAAGTACTTGTAAGAAAGGTATTCTTGCCTTGAATTTCATGTTTTAAAATCTTAGGTTGCAATAAATAAAGCTGACATTTATTTGAGTTATCTCCCTTTGCATACAAAAAATTATTTTCCACATGTGACAGCTAGCGCTAGAAGTGCATATTATAACTTAAAAGCGTTTGAACTGTCTCATAATTTGTACATTTCATACATGCAGAAGTGTAGGTATTGCAGAGAAGTATGATATCTAGGTGTGGAGACCAAGATAATTTACCGATAGATTTGATAATTATTTTACTTGCTCCCCAAGTCCTTGCCCAGGTCTTCATAGCCTCATTAACCTGCGACCTGCCTTTTGAATGCTTAGCTAATACCTGCTGGAAATATCTGGCTATATAAACGATATACTGATCAAAACATTACTAAATAATATTTTGAATAGTGCAGTAATGTGTAAAAAGTGCCAAAATAAGATCACCACTAAAATCAGTATGTTAACAGTATATGTTCCATTAAACACTTAATTACCCTGTATAGTTTATTCCTAATTTTCTTCTTTTCTTCTTTTACAGTTTGGATGGAATTCTGATTGCCTACAGCAACATCCAGCTGTTACAGAGAGTGGGCCAGATATTAGATGAGCAGCCATACATCCATTTTAAAATACAGGCCGATTTTATAGTATTCAAACCAGTGGTTGGATGTTTGCTACGAGGAGTGGTGAACAAAGTTAGCAAGAATCACATCGGCTGTCTTGTTCATAACCGCTTTAATGCTTCATTGGCACGACCCAACCAAGCAGGGAAAGGATGGGCAGGCCAACATATGTCCGTCGGGGAGGAATTCATCTTCCAAGTGACCCATGTTTATTCCCACAACAAGTTCCTCTCCATCAAAGGCAAACTTACAAATGAAGGGTAGGTATACAATCAGTATGCTATTCCAGGTCTCATTTTGGTGTTTAGGCTGAAAAAGATTTAACACTTTAGATAATGTTGAACTTGGTTGACTTGAACTCTTAAATAACATATCATAATGATATTGATAACCCCATTTTATCAGGTCATCTGACCCAAAGGTCAGGAAGACCTTATAAAATTGGGAAACTTTTTCATTCAAACAACTTTTTCTCAATAACCGAAAGATCCAAGGTATTGATATTTAGCCTGTATCATGCTGGGATGAAGGGCTACCAAGTTTGTTCAAATGAATGACCTTGACCTTCATTCAAGGTCACATGGGTCAAAAAGGCTAAAATCTTTAAAAGACTTCTTGAGAATAACTTGGAGACCGAGAGACCCGATATGGGCCTGTGACATGCTTGGATGAAGAGCTACCATGTTCGTTCAAATGAATGACCTTGACCTTCATCCAAGGTCACATGGATCAAATAGGCTAAAATCTTGAAATATTTTTTGTGTGAATAACTAAGAGGCCTAGACACTATATATTGGGCCTGTGACGTGCTGGGATGAAGGACTACCATATTATTTGTTCTTTTTAAATGACCTTGATCTTCATTCACAGGGGTCAAATAGGCTTAAATCTTTAAACGACTATGTTGTAATGTGTCAATATTCAGATGAGCATTAAGGCCATTGGCCTCTTGTTTGAAGAATTGAAGTGTATGTATCTTCTAATATGCCTCTTTTAACTCTTTATTAAAGAGTTAAAAGAGAAATATTAGAAGATACAAAGATTACAATGATGTTAGAATTACACAATATTTTAAAGATGCTACACTGCTGATGAATGGTATCAAAAACAGGAGCAGTCAAATTACTATTTTTATTCAGTTACAAAATTTACTTTACACCCTTACCACCATTAAAAGTTTGAATTTCTTGTTTTACTTCATATGAAAATATTAAAAATAATTAATTGTGTATGCTCCCAAAAAAAAATCCATGGCACTATGCCCTATATGGATTATGTAAACACCAACACCAATTACGTAGTTCATATGAATTGATGATTATAGTTTATGCTCTGTCAAAGGTACAGCATCTTTAATTTGTAATGTTTTATCATATTTTTAAGGAAAAATAAGTTCTACAAAGTCAATCTGATCGTCCTGGAGTAAATTATCTCAATAATGTCATCCATTGATTCAGCATTGAGGTTGTCTGCTTTCACAAACAATAAAATATTTTTTTTTTATGCAAGAAAACATTTCTACATTTAATGATTGTGTTTCATTTCCATTCTTAAAATATGTTGCACTTACTTCCAACCTCGTTTTTGTGTCGCCTGCAACGCAAGGGCGACACTTGGTATCACTATGTCGACATCAGCAGTGGCATCTGGGAAATGGTTTCCGTGCGATAACTGAATTATTTATTGTCCGATTTCAACCAAATTTGGTATTCATATCAATGAGATCTTAAATGGGATCAATACCGATCAAAATCCATCATTTTTAGCTCACCTGGTCCAAAGGACCGAGGTGAGCTTATGGGATACCGCAGCGTCCGGCGTCAATCGACTTCTTCTTCATAACCGCTGGTTGGATTTCAACAAAATTTGACTGGTAGCATCCTTATGGGCTACTAACTGAAAATTGTACAAATGATGGGGCTGACCCCCCGGGGGCCTGAGGGGCGGGGCCAAAAGGGGTCAATTTGGCTATTTCCATATAAACGACTTCTTCTCTGAAACCAAGCATGGGATAGCACTCATAATGCAATTGTAGTATCGTTATAGGGTGGGGATTCAAAATTGTACAAATGATGGAGCTGACCCCCGGGGGGCCTGAGGGGCGGGGTCAATAGGGGTCAATGTGGCTATTTCCATATTAACGATTTCTTCTCTGAAACCACGCATTGGATAGCACCCATAATGCAATGGTAGCATCCTTATAGGGTGGGGATTCAAAATTGTACAAATGATGGGGCTGACCCCCCGGGGGCCTGAGGGGCGGGGTCAAATGGGGTCAATTTGGCTATTTTCATATAAACGACTTCTTCTCTGAAACTAAGCATAAGATAGCACTCATAATGCAATTGTAGTATCGTTATAGGGTGGGGATTCAAAATTGTACAAATGATGGAGCTGACCCCCGGGGGGCCTGAGGGGCGGGGTCAATAGGGGTCAATGTGGCTATTTCCATATTAACGATTTCTTCTCTGAAACCACGCATTGGATAGCACCCATAATGCAATGGTAGCATTCTTATAGGGTGGGGATTCAAAATTGTACAAATAATGGGGCTGACCCCCCGGGGGCCTGAGGGGCGGGTCAAAAGGGGCCAATTTGGCTATTTCCATATAAATGACTTCTTCTCTGCAACTAAGCATGGTATAGCACCCATAATGCAATGATAGCATCCTTATAGGGTGGGGATTCCAAATTGTGCAAATGATGGGGCTGACCCCCCGGGGGCCCTGAGGGGCGGGGTCAAATGGGTCAATTTGGCTATTTCCATATAAACGACTTCTTCTCTGAAACTAAGCATGGTATAGCACCCATAATGCAATGGTAGCATCCTTATAGTGTGGGGATTCAAAATTGAGCAAATGATAGGGCTGACCCCCCGGGGTCTGAGGGGCGGGGTCAAAAGGGGTCATTTTGGCTATTTCCATATAAATGACTTCTTCTCTGCAACTAAGCATGGTATAGCACCCATAATGCAATGGTAGCATCCTTGTAGGCTGGGGATTCCAAATTGAGCAAATGATAGGGCTGACCCCCGGGGGCCTGAGGGGCGGGGTCAAAAGTGGTCAATTTCCATATTAATGACTTTTTCTTTGCAACTTAACATGGGATTGCGCTCATAATGCAATGGTTACATCCTTATAGGGTTTGGATTCAAAATTTTGCAAATGATGGGGCTGACCCCCCCGGGGGCCTGAAGGTAGGGGTCAAAAGGGGTCAATTTGGCTATTTCCATATAAACGACTTCTTCTCTGCAACTAAGAATGGAAGAGCACTTATAATGCAATGGTAGCATCCTAATAGGTTTGGGATTTGAAATTGTACAAATGATAGGGCTGACCCCCGGGGCCTTAAACGGCAATAGATGCGAGGTCAAAAAGGTCAATTAGGCTACTATTTTCATATAAATTACTTTGTCTCTGAACCTATGTATTGGATGGCATATTTGTATTCAAAATTAAACTTTGGGAGTCAAATTTGCTTATTTTTAGCCAACCATCATCAGATGGTGGGCTATTCAAATCGCCTTTCGTCCGTGGTCCGTCGTCCGTCCGTCCTTCCGTCCGTCCGTCCGTTAACAATTCTTGTTACCGCTATTTCTCAGAAAGTGCTAAAGGGATCTTTTTCAAATTTCATATGTAGGTTCCCCTAGGACCCTAGTTGTGCATATTGCATTTTGGGACCGATCGGTGAACAAGATGGCCGACAGGCGGCCATCTTGGATTTTGATAGTTAAAGTTTGTTACCGCTATTTCTCAAAAAGTACTGAAGGCATCTTTCTCAAATTTCATATATAGGTTCCCCTAGGACCCTAGTTGTGCATATTGCATTTTGGGACCGATCGGTGAACAAGATGGCCGACAGGCGGCCATCTTGGATTTTGATAGTTAAAGTTTGTTACCGCTATTTCTCAAAAAGTACTGAAGGGATCTTTCTCAAATTTCATATACAGGTTCCCCTAGGACCCTAGTTGTGCATATTGCATTTTGGGACCGATCGGTGAACAAGATGGCCGACAGGCGGCCATCTTGGATTTTGATAGTTAAAGTTTGTTACCGCTATTTCTCAAAAAGTGCTGAAGGGATCTTTCTCAAATTTCATATACAGGTTCCCCTAGAACCCTAGTTGTGCATATTGCATTTTGGGACCGATCGGTGAACAAGATGGCCGACAGGCGGCCATCTTGGATTTTGATAGTTAAAGTTTGTTACCACTATTTCTCAAAAAGTACTGAAGGGATCTTTCTCAAATTTCATATATATAGGTTCCCCTAGGACCCTAGTTGTGCATATTGCATTTTGGGACCGATCGATGAACAAGATGGCCGACAGGCGGCCATCTTGGATTTTGATAGTTAGGGGTTTTCACTTTTTGGTGAAAAGACCTATTGTTTTCGTTAAGTTTCTTATTCTTCTTATTATTATTATTCTTATTATTCTTCTTCCTGTTTTTGTGAACGCTCTTTCGGTCAAACGGTAACACACAGGTTAAAAATGATTTCAGTATGTTTTAACCAAACATCTGAAGGTGTTCCATGAACAAAATTAAGTAGGTCAAAAATTCCAAAATGGCCGCCATGACGTAAAACCTAAAAACCACAAAAAACTGCTATAACTCAAAAAATATGAAAGCTATTGCAAATCTGAAGGTATTTTATTGTAGTAAATGAACATATCTAACTTTTACCCATGACATGTTTCCACAAAATATGTCTTGTTAAAAAGCTCGCTAGAGGTCAAAGTTTACAAAAAAGTGACTATTTTTAGAATTTTTCTATTATTCAATTTTTTCCAAATTTTTTCCATTGCATCGATGCAGTATCTCATTCTGAAGGCTTTGATGTCTTCAAATTAAAAATTAGTCCACTAAATAATTTTTTATGACGTAATTAATATTTAACTAAGATTTTTTTTCAAATTTCGACAATTATATTTTAAACATCCCCTCTGATTCCACCAGTGCGATCAAGCCCAAACGCACTACAAATCTTCCACTTGTCACCGTGACCAATTCTTGTTAATATGGTGTGGATTCAAATTCAAATATGGCCGCAATGACGTCACTTCCGGTTTAACCTAGACATCCATAACTCGTTAACCACTGAGCCAATTCCTTTCATGTTTTTGTATGTTATGTAGAATAGCATACTGAGAAACTTTGTAATTGTACATTTTTCTCTTAAATGTCAACTTCCGGTTGATCATTGACTCATAATGGAAATTCGCCATTTTCGGTGAAAATCACGAAAAAAATCTTCTTATCAAGTTCTACATAGTATAGAGGCTTCATGATTTGCATGAAGTAAGCTTAGGTAGTTGACTATCGGGTTTGAAAAAATAAACGAGCTTGACCATCATCCAAGGTCACAGAGTGCGTGTAATTGTAGAGTTATGAAAATGATCCTGTGAAAATTCAGCTCATTGAGACAGCCGTAGCTCGTTAACCACAAAGCCAAACACTTTCATTTTTGGATATGTTATGTAGAATTGAAAATGAAACAATTCATTTAATTACAACTTTTCTGTAAAACGTCAACTTCCGGTTGGAAATAAGGGACAAAGTTCAAATATGCAATTTTTCGACAAAATCATTTAAAATATTTTCTTCTCAATTTCTAGAAGGCCTTGAGACCTAATATTAAGCATGAAGCATGCTGACATAAATGCCTACCAAGTTTGTTAATGTGATTGACCTTGACCTATATCAAAGTGCACTCGGGCTAACAATCCTAAAATCTTCAAATGACTTATTGTAGTGTTCTGAAAGGCCTAAGACCTGGTATTAGACTTTTGGTATGTTGAAACTTATAAGCACTACCAAGTGTGTTACGAATGACCTTGAACGGAGTAGCTTTTAGGTGAAAAGCCCGTCAAATTGTCCCGGTGACAATTTCTAGTTATTATTATTATTATTCTTCCTGTTTTTGTGAACGCTCTATCGGTCAAACGGTAAGACATAGGATAAAAATGATTTCAGTATGTTTTAAGCAAACATCTGAAGGTGTTCCATGAACAAAATTAAGTAGGTCAAAAATTCCAAAATGGCCGCCATGACGTAAAACCTAAAAACCACAAAAACTGCTATAACTCAAAAAATAACAAAGCTATTGCAAATCTGAAGGTATTTTATTGTAGGGAATGAACATATCTAACTTTTACCCATGACATGTTTCCACAAAATATGTCTTGTTAAAAAGCTCGCTAGAGGTCAAAGTTTACAAAAAAGTGACTATTTTTAGAATTTTTTTATTATTCAATTTTTTCCAAATTTTGTCCATTGCATCGATGCAGTATCTCATTCTGAAGGCTTTGATGTCTTCAAATTAAAAATTAGTCCACTAAATAATTTTTTATGACGTGATTAATATTTAACTAAGATTTTTTTTCAAATTTCGACAATTATATTTTAAACATCTCCTCTGATTCCACCAGTGCGATCAAGCCCAAACGCACTACAAATCTTCCACTTGTCACCGTGACCAATTCTTGTTAATATGGTGTGGATTCAAATTCAAATATGGCCGCAATGACGTCACTTCCGGTTTAACCTAGACATCCATAACTCGTTAACCACTGAGCCAATTCCTTTCATGTTTTTGTATGTTATGTAGAATAGCATACTGAGAAACTTTGTAATTGTACATTTTTCTCTAAAATGTCAACTTCCGGTTGATCATTGACTCATAATGGAAATTCGCCATTTTTGGTGAAAATCACGAAAAAAATCTTCTTGTCAAGTTCTACATAGTATAGAGGCTTTATGTTTTGCATGAAGTAAGCTTAGGTAGGTGACTATCGGGTTTGAAAAAATAAACGAGCTTGACCTTCATCCAAGGTCACAGAGTGCATGTGATTGTAGAGTTATGAAAATTATCCTGTGAAAATTTAGCTCATTGAGACAGCCGTAGCTCGTAAACCACAAATCCAATTACTTTCATTTTTGGATATGTTATGTAGAATCAAAAATGAAACAATTCATTTTGTGACAACTTTTCTGTAAAACGTCAACTTCCGGTTGGAAATTAGGGACAAAGTTCAAAAATGCAATTTTTCGACAAAATCATTAAAAAAATCTTCTTCTCAATTTCTAGAAGGCCTAGAGACCTAATATTAAGCATGAAGCATGCTGACATAAATGCCTACCAAGTTTGTTAATGTGATTGACCTTGACCTATATCAAAGGGCACTCGGGCTAACAATCCTAAAATCTTCAAATGACTTATTGTAAAGTTCTGAAAGGCCTAAGACCTGGTATTGGACTTTTGGTACGTTGAAACTAAGCGCTACCAAGTGTGTTATGAAAGACCTTGAACGGAGTAGGTTTTAGGTGAAAAGCCCGTCAAATTGTCCCGGTGACAATTTCTAGTTAAATATTGAAACCGCTATTTCTCAAAAAATGCTGAAGGGATCTTTCTCAAATTTCATATTCAGGTTCCCCTAGGACCCTAGTTGTGTATATTGCATTTTGGGACCGATCGATGAACAAGATGGCCGACAGGCGGCCATCTTGGATTTTGATAGTTAAAGTTTGTTACTGCTATTTCTCAAAAAGTACTGAAGGGATCTTTCTCAAATTTCATATATAGGTTCCCCTAGGACCCTAGTTGTGCATATTGCATTTTGGGACCGATCGATGAACAAGATGGCCGACAGGCGGCCATCTTGGATTTTGATAGTTAAATATTGAAACCGCTATTTCTCAAAAAATGCTGAAGGGATCTTTCTCAAATTTCATATTCAGGTTCCCCTAGGACCCTAGTTGTGTATATTGCATTTTGGGACCGATCGGTGAACAAGATGGCCGACAGGCGGCCATCTTGGATTTTGATAGTTAAAGTTTGTTACCGCTATTTCTCAAAAAGTACTGAAGGGATCTTTCTCAAATTTCATATATAGGTTCCCCTAGGACCCTAGTTGTGCATATTGCATTTTGGGACCGATCAATGAACAAGATTGCCGACCGACGGCCATCTTGGATTTTGATAGTTTAAGTTTGTTATAGCTATTTCTCAGAAAGTACGTAAGGGATCTTTCTCAAATTCCATTGATAGGTTCCTCTTGTACCCTAGTTGTGCATAGTACCTTTTAGGACTGATGCATAATGCCTTTCAAGGACTGATCGGTAAACAAGATGGCCAACCGGCCGCCATCTTAGATTTCATTGTTGAAGTTTGTTACCACTATTTCTTAGAAAGTACTATAGCGATCTGTCTCAAATTTTATATGTAGTGTGTTTGAAAAAGTTTGAAAAGCAGGGAAAAGATCCCTCTTTCCATTGTCAGACATAGATCATTCTTTGGTGGGCGCCAAGATCCCTCTGGGATCTCTTGTTCTAATTGTCAGAGTCTTGTGATAATTACTAACAAAAAACAAGGTGAGCGATACAGGCCCTCTGGGCCTCTTGTTTGCAAGAGTTACAGGACTTTAAAATTGTCAGTGCAGATAAATCCATGGTTTCCACTCGATAACTTAAGCATTTATTGTCCAATTTCATCCAAATTTGGTATATGCTTTATATTAATGAGATCTCGGAGTGATACGATACTGGTCAAAATCCATCGATATTTGCAGGAGTTACGGGACTTGATAACTTCACCTAATTATTAACAATATATTCAACTTTAACTATATTTTGCGACACATCCACTTCCATGGAATTCTTGTCTGAAACTAATGAACTAATATAAATTGATGATTACTGTTTCGTTTAAGCAGTTCATACTTGGTATTAAATATGTTTAACATATGATTTTGTAGATCGCCCAAAAAATTAAACAAAAAGCGGACATGGGATGATGTAGAAGAAGTTCCAGATTCGGGCGACATGGTTGACATAGCAACAACTGGCAGTCAAGACAACACGGATGATATCACAGATGTTACCTTAACAAAACCAAAATCTAAGAAAAAGAAAAAGCATCGAGATAATAAGGAGGAAGAGAGTGTTAATGATGTTTCCTTTTCACAAATTAGTGACACACAGGCCAATGAAAGTGATTCTTCTCACAGAAAGCACAAAAAGAAGAAACGCAAGAAAGAAAGATTGGATGAATCCTGTAACATTGAGACCCAGAGTCTGAATACAAGTTTATTGTACAACGAGGAAGTCGTGGCTTCCTCGGAAAAAATGAATGGATCACTAGACATTTCAGGGGTGTATCCATTAGAGGCCTCCCCCATGAGTAGTAGTACATGTAGAAAGAAAAAGAAAGCCAAAAAATCTAGAAAGTCTGAACAGGAGCCTGATACACAGTGTAATGGAGAGGAGCAACCCAATAAACCGAACTCATTAACAGGAAATACAGAAAACGTGCCAGACATTGATCCACCAAACTCTCCTTTGTTATTTTCCAGTCAAGATGTCGATGAAAATTCAAACATTGATAAAAAGAAACATAAGAAGTCTAAAAAGCATAAAAAGGAAAAAGATACTGATACTAATTCCTAGCAACATTTTTCTGTGCTACATTTTTTCTCTTGCATGGTTCAAGTGGATTTTATGCTTTATAGTGTCTTTCATTTATCTGTCGTCACTTCCGTATTCCTTATAAAGTGACTGAATGGTTTTAGACTGAAGTTATTTCTTTTTCTGTGTATTTGAGGATAAATAGGATTTCGTCCGATACTCTCTGTTAGTAAGACATGTGAGAGAAATGTCTTATTGTGCAGAAACCTATGGAGAAAAAAAAGAAAGGGGGATGGGGGAAAAAACCTAGATAGATTGTTCTTGGTGCTAATCATAAGGACTGGTGCAGAAAAATGTCACGATATATGAAACACTATGTATGAATTAAACAAACCCAATGTACCTTCAACCTTAGTAATGTTGTGCAGACTTGATGTGATCTGTTATATCCTCTGGTATAGGAGTTTTATACAGTTATTGAATATCTTAATAAAGACACTATGTTAACATTACATTTTCCTTTGCTTTATTTACTGTAAATCGACTAAATTTAGCATATTATTCTACTGTATGATTAAAAGTTACAATACCTAAGTTGACTACCCTGTTAATCTGAACTCTTCTATCCCAAGTCCAAACTGTCCAGATAGCGAATTTTCCGGACTTCCAGATTTCATTTGTAGTTAATAATCCCTTCCGTTCCCTGATACTTCTGTCCAGATTGTGAGTTTTCTGGACTATCAGCGTTCAGATTATTCTGTATTTGCATATTACCATATTACAGAGTTATCTGCCCTTGCGGGTAAGTATTAACAGATTGTGACGTCATGTGTTTTCCTAGCGTAATACGGTAACAAAATATTTTTCGGAAAAAACAACATGAATTTCACCCACAAAATAATGATGTCATAATCAATACCTACCTGCAAGGAGAACATTATGTGATCAGCTGTCTGATACTAATTCAAACGGAGAGATGTTCATTTAATGTTAATTTCTAATTGTAATATTCAGTACAAGTGGTCTTACATGTCATTACCAGAGCTTCCAGTTGACCCTTAACTTTTAGTAGATTCAGTGTATTTAGAAATCTGAAGAGTCCAAACGTATGACAAATAAACATGTGCTTCCTACCCAAGGACTTATAAGTTATATACATCCTTGTTCCAACCCAAGAGAGTTAAAAACATACTCCCAGGGGTCTACTGGGTGCCCTGATTACATGTATTTCCATTGTATTCGTAGGTATTTATATCGCAGAAAATAACATGAATGCAAATAAGCAAAATTGAATCCCCTGCAAACAAAAGCAGTTATACAGTACAGTGTACTATAACTTTAGAAACGCTTGAACTTTGTTCAGAATGATAAAGGATGACTTCATGAATTCAATATAACTAAGAGATAACTAATCCCTTTTCATCAAATTCATTTGAAAGTTTTTATGGTAAATATGAAAAATTAATAACTGTATTATAACAATGACTTATAATTGATTTACAAATAATATACATGTAGATAAATACTACGGATTCGTGAGTCAAATGAGAGAAATTACTGTACATTATCTTTGCAATATAGATTCAATAAAACGGATTATCTTAACACCTATTAAAACCACTTTATAAGTTTTCCTTCATTGATAGAAATACATCATACATGTACATTGTATTAGACCACTGGTACCAGAATAACACCTGAATAAAGCATCATCAGTTACCCACGTAATCTGCCTACATTATTCTGCCGTCTACATAGGAAGTGAAGTATATCTCACTGGTTTCCGAGAGTGGACTTAAGGGTGTTGAAACAATTACAATTTTAATTGTAGCCTAGTAGGTTACCTGGCACACTTTAACCTTATTAAATTCTTGATGATATTTCACAGATATCTGATATTGGGTCTTACAAATATTAGACTTGATAATCGTTTTAATAAGAGCTTTAGGGGCTGGGAACTAAGCATGCTGAGGACTGCCATGTACAATGCTTTTCAGATTTGGCCATGACATTAATTTAAGACCAGAGGGTAATTACTCTAATATCTTTAAAACAGCATTTCTTCAGCATTTTTCAGGAACAACTTATAAGACCAATTGGTATTATACGGAGCCTAAATTGTGACTTGACATAAACATATTTTATTGTCGTAATAATTACAAAGATAATATAAAGATACACAAAGATATAATTCTCCCAGGATTGCAAATTAAATATCCCGCGAAGCAATAAAACAATGTGGGTCAAGGAAGTAATATCAACAGTTATTTTCCGTATAACACTGGATCCTTATAGACATATGTCTGTAGGATACGAATTACTTAAAGTAGTAAATATAGGTCAAAGAAGTAATTCTAACAGTGTGGACAAAAGATTGTCAAATTTTCGAGGCAATCTGCCCCTTTGCCAAGACACAAGAATAAATTAACAAATAAGCAATAAAAAAATAGTATATGCCTGTCCAAAGTCCCACTTTGTTTTACTTCTGTAATTGTTGTACAAATATTAACCTAATTAGTACGGAACCCTCATAATACGAACGTATCCGAAGGGTCTCCAGAAATTTGTAATAACCGGGTTGGACTGTATACAAGATATCGTTTTATACAAACAGTTTACATTTACATCGGTTTCTTTAACTAGTGTGTTCAACATCCTGTCTAGAATCATTGTTATTTTTGACAGGGATACAGATTCATACATCCTGTTCAAGCATAAAAAGGCTGCAAACATCTTTTAACCACCTGTTGTGTTTTGACGATTTGTAACAAACACCCCCTAGTCAGCTCCCTCGCTCACACTGTACTAATTGAATTCCAGTAAATACCATGAATTACGATTTACAATGTACTTCAATGTGCTATAATGTGTGTAATGAATTAAGATCACATGCTTAGGACCTCTTTGCATATGACCCCAGTGACCTGAATTATTCATTTAACTAACTTTGTAGTCCTTCATTACACATGCTACAGACGCAACATGAGATTTCTGTAGATCTTGTTGGAACACGAAGTCACCTTATATGGTAGATCTACTACCCGGTAAGCACAATTAATTTGTGGTAGAAAATTGATAATTTGGAATTTTGAATAAAGAAAACTTCTAAATTCCAAATTATCGACTTTCTTCTACAATGAATTCCTTCTTTCCCACTACTTTAGCTAACTGGAACAACTTAGAAGACAATATTAATTCCCTACATTTTTCTTCTTTTAAACTTGCTCTTTCCCAACCTATTTCTACTAGTCTGCCATGTTACTTTAATTATGATGAAAGAAAGTCTAACATTATACAATACGAAAGTAAGACATCAGTGTAGTTCTCTCTGAGATGACCTTTTCTGTGTAAACTTGGCACTAGACTCTATCAGTAATGTATTGTGCCAATAGTCAAATGACCGTTAAGGCCCATGGGCATCTTGTTTGAATGTCAGAATTACGCTACTGCCCATCCATATATGCTCCAAGTTTTTAATGACATGTATACAAGTAAATTTAAAATTATTACCTTATATTATCATTTGGTCGGGACTAACACTGTGTGTGGATTATTCACTGCATACGGATAATTAGAGTACAAGGCAATGATGTATTATCAAAACTTTATAATATTACGCAGGAAATTTTGCATATGTTTGGTGTTGTAACCTCGTCTTAGTCTAACGATATATATTTTCTTTAATAATGTTTTCATGAAACCAGGTAGTTGTCTTAAACCGTTATCTTTGCATACCAATTATGCAATTTAGAAACAGGCGGAAAAAAACGAAGAAAAAAACATAAAGTAGATAAAGATGACTTCGATTGATTTGGAACGAGAATGAAATAACAGTAACAAACGCCAATTGTCAAGCTTTAGGATCACACTGACTGCCTAGTACATGTATTTCAAACTAATTTGAAATAAGAACCTTAATTTATTCTCAGAAACAGTGATGATAGAAATTGAAAAAAAAAAATCCCTTTCTGTGAGAAGCAAAAACATTTTATTGTCAAAATCCAAGATGGCAGGCAGTCTGTCGGCCATCTTCTCAGATCCGTCCCAAAATGCAATATGCATCTAGGCGAAACTAACTATGAAAAGATAATTATACCTTGTAGTACTTTTTGAGAAATAACATTTAACAAAATTCAATTGTCAAAATACAAGATGGATGTCAGTTGGTCATCATTTCCGATTCGTATAAAATATATGCAGAGTGCATAACTAGGCATTAGAGGCCCACTATCTTTCTGAAACGACTTTTAATTTTTAAAATGGAATGTAAAACGAGATTGATATTTTTTTAGAGTTGCAAAAGTCATTAACTTGTCAATACTTCACCTGTCATCATCTTTGGAACATATTAGTGCAAATAAATTAAATGATATTTTTTATAACGCTGACCGTTTTTGATTACCGCCGTCTTCCTAATTATCGGGCGTTAGTTCCCTACAACTGCGCCAGACACCCAAACAGCGAAATGAATCTTCACTGTTAACATAGATTACGCACGGAGTCTTGCAATTGTTTGATATTGTATTTGTATGGTTGTATTTTCTGATAGAATGTTGTTTTAAGAAACGTTTGCTTCTTGTGTCTTTTTTTGGGGCCTTTAAGGGAAATACATATTTTGAGAAAGATTTATTCAGTACACTCTGAGAAATAGCGATAACTAGTACTGTTTATGAACGGAGGGACGGACGGACTGACAAAAGGCGATAGCCATCATCTGATGGTGGGATAAAACATTCAGTGGTTTTTTTATCAAAGGTTAGCGAGAGGCAGAGTATCAGCTCGCGACTGGACAAACCTTACTTACTCAGAGATTTTTGAAGTAAAGAGAAACTCGATGTCTGATCATTTAAACATGGTAACCAAACATTGCTTAGCACCCAAATGTCATTTGATATTCAATGTATGTAACGTAGTAATCTAATTAGGCAGATAACTGTATGTCAATATAACCTTACTTTTGACACCGTTAAGAATAAACGTGGCATAAACACATTTTTTTTCGATTTTTAGATTTTCTCGCGAAATTCACTACATAAAAGGTACATCGATACTGCACTGTTTGTCTGGTGCAGAGTTCACGCCATATATGGAAGGCATTAGTCGTTGTCGAGCAAGGCGATTATTTGTACAAGAACCCAGAAGTAGTGACAAACAATGTCATCCCAATCTGTATACGTAACACTGTATAGTTGGTTTTAGTCGCTGAAGATTAAGTTTCGCTATATTTGTGGTCAGGTAAATATCCGCGAATGAAATGGGGGAAAGTATAGATGATTACATTTTCGATATTCCAGGGGTTGCTATCAATCTCGTTATATACACCACTGGAAAATGTAATAGCAAAACGGAAGGCAGTTTAGGAGAGAAAACCCTGGATATAACGACAGTGATAGTAACCCTTGGAATATCAAGGATGCGTTTAACGACAAATGCGCGAACCATTCTCCCCGTTTCAAGTATCTCAACCATGAAATGTTCTCCACAAAATTAAAAAGAATGTGAAGTATTTATATAACCCATGATCATTTGGAATAATAAAGAGACAAAAAATAATAATTTTCTGGTAAATAAATTTTATTGAAATTAAGTCACATTGAACATGACAGCTGCTAACATCATTGTACATTATAACATGTATATGATTTATAAAATTCACACGTTTATGACCGTATCATCCAATTTGGACAAATCAAAGTAAGGTTTGTGATAGAAGAATATTTCGTTCAAATGATCCAGTCCCAGCTGTGATTACTCTAGCCTTGTATGTCAGCAAGACTTTCAACATACGAAAGGTACATCTTTTACAATATTGTTTCAACCCTAATAAAGCAGTGAAATTATCTAATATAAAAATGATCTGTCTTGTACATTGTCTGTGTAAAAAGTCATACCCTATATATACCATAACATTAACTACAGTGCGCGTTAGTTTGTGGAAACAAGAACCAGAATTGGACCACTAGGATGTCTGTCTTTTCTTTAACTCTTAAGAATACAGGGACCTGACACGAAATTTTTTAACCAATAGCATACATACATGTATATATATTATAGTAATAGATAGGTATACTGCTGGTTAAAAAAAATCGTGCCAGGTCCCTGTGCTCAAGAAGGTAGATTTGCTTATAACTATTTTTCGATGTTGTATGCTATGCTGCAATGTTGTATACAAGCAGTTGCTTTTGCCAAGTGATGGCGATGAATTTGAATCTATTCAAGCAGACAGCTTCCTCATTCGTCGATATGCTAAATAGGCAAGCTTTTTCTTCATAGCTTTTTCTCTTGCGATGGCTTGTTTACGCATGCGTATTTGCCTCGCTTTGAAGATCTTTGCGAGCCTCCAACATTGGTTGACGGAGAATGCCGTGCGGTACATCAGTGGACAAAAGAAGGCTTTTTTCTGTGTACGAATTACTTCCGGAGCCTTTGGTCTCCCCAGGGCCATGACGTCTGCCATTGTCTTGACTGGCTTGAACAATGGACTTTTAGCCGTATCACTTTCGTTAGTACCATCTCTAATGTTTCCTGACATGGTAAGCCCAAACTTCCCATGATGTAGATCGCCGAACATGAAACTTCCCAGTAGTTTCGCCATCATAATCGATCTAGAATCTTGCCCGCTCCTAAAGATCTGCAATATTTCTTCGGTGATGCTTTTGGCAACATCATCAAAATAATCTGGGATGATATCTACATCAGAAACGGGATTCGATCCTTTTCCCCCGACGTTATTCGGGATGATGTCAAGGTAATGTGGCTCCGTCCTGCCCTGTTGTGGGGTCGAGTTTCCCTCGTCACCGATTGGATCATTGTCCATAGTGCGGTAGTAGTCACCTGGAATCTCCTGTTGGATTGTAAAAATTGGTTCAGCTATACCTGGCGATGATAAATGATTGACTTTAATCATTGGATCGTTTGTTAATTCGCCATCTTGGAGGCCATTATCACCAACAGCCACTTTCCCGCTAATGCAATCTACCAGGAGTATGATAAAGTTTACAGCGACTAGAACAGACCACATCGACATCTGAAAGGAAAAAAAACCCCAGTTACCACAAAATATTTCCATTAACGATAAGCACACATTATGAAAGTACAGTAAAACCTGTCTTAGCGACCACCTCTATATAAAAATATCTGCTTAATAAGACCACTTTTCTGCATTTGCTTAAAATATCTAACACGAGTGTTGGTCTTTTCCCCCATTCATTATTTAAAACTTTTTATCACGCAGTACTTAATATCTATCTCTTAAAATAAGTAACTTTTACAGTTTTACGTACCCGGCCCACTATATACTTTTCAGTCGGGTACGAAATAGTGCCTATGTATTCTATTGGAGCAGTGCCTCTGTAAACCACTCTAGCATAATTTTCAATACCTTCTTTGAAGGTTTCCAAGTATTTGATGCGTATACACGCATTTACATATTATTTTTGTCCAAAATGTAAAATGTATGTTTAATGTAAAAAAGAAATGCCTCGATGAGAATTTGATATTTTATGCGATTCAGCGAAATGCCTAGTAGCGATATAAAACAAGTACGATAAAATGGCAACAAACGTAATGTAATGGTTTGCATAATCATTACTTTGTTCCATTAGCAGTAATAGGCACCAATTGTAGCTCTTAAAGATGCTCCACCGCCGACAGAGCATAAATGACATTCATTATTTGAACAATAATTAGTGTTTAATCGTGTATACATAAGTCTAATTAACACAAAAGATAATATAAATAATTTGTTTTGCCTTTGGGTCATGAGCAATCAGTACTTCATTCCATATAGGATATAGTGCCACTGAATATTTTCGGAATGCAATTAATGATTTTTTTTATATTTTAACTTGAAGTAAAATTAGAAGCTCAAACTTTTCAATGGCTGTAATGGTGTAAAGTAAGTTACGTTTGCAACTGAATAAAAATATATAATCGCCTGCTGCTGTTTTTGATAATGAAAAAATACCATTTGTCAGCGGTGGAGCATTTTTAAGACGACACCATTTTCTGTCTAAAAGTCTTGTGAGCTACGTACATTGCAGCTACCAAGATAGCAGTGTATGATGTAATTCTAGTTAGTAGTACAAAATGTGCAGAAATCAATATTAGAATACAGTCATTACTTGTAGCAAACTATATGCATTTTCAAATATAAAACCAGAGACTTGAACATTTAAATCTTTGATAGGACGTAGTGAGCGGCACTTTAAGATCTGTCTTTGCTACAATAATATGTTTTAATTTAAATATCTACCTGTATAATTGCCGCCTAATAATTTATTTTTATATTATAATATGTCGCTTTTCTTTAGAAATCGATTATAAACAGTCTTAAAGCGATTTCTACATTAATTCTCCCTATCTTACCTTGGATGGATCGGTGAAGCTTTTGATGAACCAGAAAATAGTCTGACAGGCTGAGAGTACACTCCTATCGTCCGTGCTGCCGTACTGCCGTACTTACTTTACACCATTACCGCTATTGAAAAGTTTGAGCTTCTAATTTTGCTTCAAGTTAAAAATATGAAAAATAATTAATTGCATCCCGAAAAAAATCAGTGTCACTATATCCTATATGGAATGAAGTACTGATTGCGTATGCACCAAAGGCGAAACAAATTATTTATTATTATTTTTTGTGTTAATTAGACATATATATACAAAATTAAACACCAATCATTGTTCAAATGAAGAATTTCATTTATGCTCTGTCGGCGGTGGAGCATCTTTAACAAATAAGCAATAAAACAATAGTATATCCCTGTCCAAAGTCCCACTTTGTTTTACTTCTGTATTTGTTGTACAAATATTAACCTAATTAGTATGGAACCCTCATAATACGAACGTATCCGAAGGGTCTCCAGAAATTTGTAATAACCGGGTTGTACTGTATACAGGATATCGTTTTATACAAACAGTTTACATTTACATCGGTTTCTTTGACTAGTGTGTTCAACATCCTGTCTAGAATCATTGTTATTTTTGACAGGGATACAGATTCATACATCCTGTTCAAGCATAAAAAGGCTGCAAACATCTTTTAACCACCTGTTGTGTTTTGACGATTTGTAACAAACACCCCCTAGTCAGCTCCCTCGCTCACACTGTACTAATTGAATTCCAGTAAATACCATGAATTACGATTTACAATGTACTTCAATGTGCTATAATGTGTGTAATGAATTAAGATCACATGCTTAGGACCTCTTTGCATATGACCCCAGTGACCTGAATTATTCATTTAACTAACTTTGTAGTCCTTCATTACACATGCTACAGACGCAACATGAGATTTCTGTAGATCTTGTTGGAACGCGAAGTCACCTTATATGGTAGATCTACTACCCGGTAAGCACAATTAATTTGTGGTAGAGAATTGATAATTTGGAATTTTGAATAAAGAAAACTTCTAAATTCCAAATTATCGACTTTCTTCTACAATGAAATCCTTCTTTCCCACTACTTTAGCTAACTGGAACAACTTGGAAGACAATATTAAATCCCTACATTTTTCTTCTTTTAAACTTGCTCTTTCCCAACCTATTTCTACTAGTCTGCCATGTTTCTTAAATTATGATGAAAGAAAGTCTAACATTATACAATACTAAAGTAAGACATCAGTGTAGTTTTCTCTGAGATGACCTTTTCTGTGTAAACTTGGCACTAGACTCTATCTGTATAAACTGTGGCAACATTTGTTAAAATGCTAACCATCTTTTTAGGTCATCTGACCAAAAGACCTTTTGTCATCATGCACTGTCCGTCGTCGTGCATAAACTTTTCATTCAAACGACTTCTTCTCAATAAGCGAAAGGCACAGGGTACTGATATTTGGCCTGTAGCATGCTGAAATGAAGGGCTACCAAGTTTGACCTTCATTTAAGGTCACAAGGGTCAAATAGACTAAAATCTTTAAACAACTTCTTGTGAATAAATAAAGAGGCCTAGATACCTGAAATTGGGCTTGTGGCATTTTAAAATGAAGGGCTACCAAGTTTATTTAAATAAATGACCTTGACCTTCATTCAAAGTCACAGGGGTACAAAAGGCTAAAATTTTTAAACGACTCCTTCTCAAGAACCAGAAAGCCCAGGGTACTGATATTTGGCCTGTAGCATGCTGAAATGAAAGGCTACCAAATTTGACCTTCATTCAAGGTCACAGGGTCAAATAGGCTAAAATCTTTAAACAACTTCTTGTGAATCAATAAAGAGGCCTAGAGACCTGCAATTGGGCCTTCGGCATTTTAATATGAAGGGCTACCAAGTTTGTTTAAATAAATGACCTTGACCTTCATTCAAGGTCACAGGGGTCTAAAAGGCTAAAATCTTTAAACGACTCCTTCTTAAAAACCAGAAGGCCCAGGGTACTGATATTTGGCCTGTAGCATGCTAAAATGAAGGGCTACCAAGTTTGACCTTCATTTAAGATCACAGGGGTCAAAAAGGCCAAAATCTTTAAACAACTTCTTGTGAATAAATAAAGAGGCCTAGAGACCTGAAATTGGGCCTATGGCATTTTAAAACGAAGGGCTACCAAGTTTGTTTAAATAAATGACCTTGACCTTCATTCAAGGTCACAGGGGTCTAAAAATAGGCTAAAATCTTTAATCAACTTCTTCTCAAGAACCAGAAGGCCCAGGGTACTGATATTGGGCATGTAGCATTCTGGGATGAAAGGCTACCAAGTTTGGTCATATGAATGACCTTGATCTTCATTCAAGGTCACAGGGGTCAAATAGGTTTAAATCTTTAAACTTCTTCTTGTGAATAACTAAGAGGTCTAGAGTCATGATATTTGGCTTGTGACATGCTGGGATGAAGCCATGAAGCGCTACCATGTTTGTTCAAATGAATGACCTTAATTTTCATTCAAGGTTACGAGTCAAATAGGCTAAAATGTTTAAATAGCCTCTTGTGAATAACTAAGAGGCCTAGAGTCCTGATATTTGGCGTATGACATGCTGGGATGAAGCCATGAAGCGCTACCAAGTTTGTTCAAATAAATGACCTTGATTTTCATTTAAGGTCAAATAGGCTAATATCTTTAAACAACTTCTTGTGAATAACTAAGAGGCCTAGAGACATGATATTGGACCTGTGACATGCTTGATGAATGACTACCAAATTTGTTCAAATGTATGACTTTGAACTGCATTCAAGGTCACAGGGGTCAAATAGGCTAAAATCTTTAAAACGACTTCTTCCCACTAACCAGAAGGCCCAGGGTACTGATATTGGGCCTATTACATGCTGGGATGAAGAGCTACCAAGTTTGTCCAAATGAATGAAATTGAATGAGGGATCAAATAGGCTAAAATCTTTAAATACTTCTTGTCAATATTGGACTTGTAGCATGGCGGGGATGAAGGGGCCTTCATTCATGGTCCAATTCATCAAATATATCAGAACCTGCAATTCAAAGAGTTCCACAACTATATTCTTTGAGGTGTAATGTATTGTGTCAATAGTCAAATGACCGTTAAGGCCCATGGACATCTTGTTTGAATGTCAGAATTACGCTACTGCCCATCCATATATGCTCCAAGTTTTTAATGACATGTATACAAGTAAATTTAAAATTATTACCTTATATTATCATTTGGTCGGGACTAACACTGTGTGTGGATTATTCACTGCATACGCATAATTAGAGTACAAGGCAATGATGTATTATCAAAACTTTATAATATTACGCAGGAAATTTTGCATATGTTTGGTGTTGTAACCTCGTCTTAGTCTAACGATATATATTTTCTTTATTAATGTTTTTATGAAACCTTAACACTTTGCTTCGGTAAGGTAGTTGTCTTATACCGTTATCTTTGCATACCAATTATGCAATTTAGAAACAGGCGGGGGAAAAAACCATCATAAAGTAGATAAAGATGACTTCGATTGATTTTGAACGAGAATGAAATAACAGTAACAAACGCCAATTGTCAAGCTTTAGGATCACACTGACTGCCTAGTACATGTATTTCAAAATAATTTGAAATAAGAACCTTAAAGTGAACAGTCGGGCAAGGATGGCTAGTAAAAATGATGTGAGTGTATCCAGTAGAATTTCTTATGAAATAGAAAAATAAAATATCTCGTCAAAATCTGTCTGCGTACGAAGAAATTTATTTAAAGTACATACAGGAATCCTAAAACGTCCTCCCGGCTGACTATGTCCGTGGTTACATTTCCACGCAGCCTCTTTTTCAATGCTTTCAACTTTTCTTTATTTCAATGATCAGAACTGGGAAACGTAAGCAGAACTTGACCGTCGTTTTAATATGTGAGAACTTTTGGAAGGCCAATGAACGCATTTAGACTGAATTTCTTTGCCCGACTATTCACTTTAATTTATTCGCAGAAACAGTGATGATAGAAATTGAAAAAAATCCCTTTCTGTGAGAAGCAAAAACAAAATTTTATTGTCAAAATCCAAGATGGCAGGCAGTCTGTCAGCCATCTTCTCAGATCCGTCCCAAAATGCAATATGCATCTAGGCGAAACTAACTATGAAAAGATAATTATACCTTGTAGTACTTCTTGAGAAATAACATTTAACAAAATTCAATTGTCAAAATACAAGATGGATGTCAGTTGGTCATCATTTCCGATTCGTATAAAATATATGCAGAGTGCATAACTAGGCATTAGAGGCCCACTATCTTTCTGAAACGACTTTTAATTTTTAAAATGGAATGTAAAACGAGATTGATATTTTTTTAGAGTTGCAAAAGTCATTAACTTGTCAATACTTCACCTGTCATCATCTTTGGAACATATTAGTGCAAATAAATTAAATGATATTTTTTATAACGCTGACCGTTTTTGATTACCGCCGTCTTCCTAATTATCGGGCGTTAGTTCCCTACAACTGCGCCAGACACCCAAACAGCGAAATGAATCTTCACTGTTAACATAGATTACGCACGGAGTCTTGCAATTGTTTGATATTGTATTTGTATGGTTGTATTTTCTGATAGAATGTTGTTTTAAGAAACGTTTGCTTCTTGTGTCTTTTTTTGGGGCCTTTAAGGGAAATACATATTTTGAGAAAGATTTATTCAGTACACTCTGAGAAATAGCGATAACTAGTACTGTTTATGAACGGAGGGACGGACGGACTGACAAAAGGCGATAGCCATCATCTGATGGTGGGATAAAACATGCAGTGGCTTTTATCAAAGGTTAGCGAGAGGCAGAGTATCAGCTCGCGACTGGACAAACCTTACTTACTCAGAGATTTTTGAAGTAAAGTGAAACTCGATGTCTGATCATTTAAACATGGTAACCAAACATTGCTTAGCACCCAAATGTCATTTGATATTCAATGTATGTAAACGTAGTAATCTAATTAGGCAGATAACTGTATGTCAATATAACCTTACTTTTGACACCGTTAAGAATAAACGTGGCATAAACACATTTTTTTTCGATTTTTAGATTTTCTCGCGAAATTCACTACATAAAAGGTACATCGATACTGCACTGTTTGTCTGGTGCAGAGTTCACGCCATATATGGAAGGCATTAGTCGTTGTCGAGCAAGGCGATTATTTGTACAAGAACCCAGAAGTAGTGACAAACAATGTCATCCCAATCTGTATACGTAACACTGTATAGTTGGTTTTAGTCGCTGAAGATTAAGTTTCGCTATATTTGTGGTCAGGTAAATATCCGCGAATGAAATGGGGGAAAGTATAGATGATTACATTTTCGATATTCCAGGGGTTGCTATCAATCTCGTTATATACACCACTGGAAAATGTAATAGCAAAACGGAAGGCAGTTTAGGAGAGAAAACCCTGGATATAACGACAGTGATAGTAACCCTTGGAATATCAAGGATGCGTTTAACGACAAATGCGCGAACCATTCTCCCCGTTTCAAGTATCTCAACCATGAAATGTTCTCCACAAAATTAAAAAGAATGTGAAGTATTTATATAACCCATGATCATTTGGAATAATAAAGAGACAAAAAATAATAATTTTCTGGTAAATAAATTTTATTGAAATTAAGTCACATTGAACATGACAGCTGCTAACATCATTGTACATTATAACATGTATATGATTTATAAAATTCACACGTTTATGACCGTATCATCCAATTTGGACAAATCAAAGTAAGGTTTGTGATAGAAGAATATTTCGTTCAAATGATCCAGTCCCAGTTGTGATTACTCTAGCCTTGTATGTCAGCAAGACTTTCAACATACGAAAGGTACATCTTTTACAATATTGTTTACACCCTAATAAAGCAGTGAAATTATCTAATATAAAAACGATCTGTCTTGTACATTGTCTGTGTAAAAAGTCATACACCCTATATATACCATAACATTAACTACAGTGCGCGTTAGTTTGTGGAAACAAGAACCAGAATTGGACCACTAGGATGTCTGTCTTTTCTTTAACTCTTAAGAATACAGGGACCTGACACGAAATTTTTTAACCAATAGCATACATACATGTATATATATTATAGTAATAGATAGGTATACTGCTGGTTAAAAAAAATCGTGCCAGGTCCCTGTGCTCAAGAAGGTAGATTTGCTTATAACTATTTTTCGATGTTGTATGCTATGCTGCAATGTTGTATACAAGCAGTTGCTTTTGCCAAGTGATGGCGATGAATTTGAATCTATTCAAGCAGACAGCTTCCTCATTCGTCGATATGCTAAATAGGCAAGCTTTTTCTTCATAGCTTTTTCTCTTGCGATGGCTTGTTTACGCATGCGTATTTGCCTCGCTTTGAAGATCTTTGCGAGCCTCCAACATTGGTTGACGGAGAATGCCGTGCGGTACATCAGTGGACAAAAGAAGGCTTTTTTCTGTGTACGAATTACTTCCGGAGCCTTTGGTCTCCCCAGGGCCATGACGTCTGCTATTGTCTTGACTGGCTTGAACAATGGACTTTTAGCCGTATCACTTTCGTTAGTACCGTCTCTAATGTTTCCTGACCTAGCAAGCCCAAACTTCCCTTGATGTAGATCGCCGAACATGAAACTTTCCAGTAGTTTCGCCATCATAATCGATCTAGAATCTTGCCCGCTCCTAAAGATCTGCAATATTTCTTCGGTGATGCTTTTGGCAACATCATCAAAATAATCTGGGATGATATCTACATCAGAAACGGGATTCGATCCTTTTCCCCCGACGTTATTCGGGATGATGTCAAGGTAATGTGGCTCCGTCCTGCCCTGTTGTGGGGTCGAGTTTCCCTCGTCACCGATTGGATCATTGTCCATAGTGCGGTAGTAGTCACCTGGAATCTCCTGTTGGATTGTAAAAATTGGTTCAGCTATACCTGGCGATGATAAATGATTGACTTTAATCATTGGATCGTTTGTTAATTCGCCATCTTGGAGGCCATTATCACCAACAGCCACTTTCCCGCTAATGCAATCTACCAGGAGTATGATAAAGTTAACAGCAACTAGAACAAAACACATCGACATCTGAAAGGAAAAAAATCCCAGTTACCACAAAATATTTCCATTAGCGATAAGCACACATTATGAAAGTACAGTAAAACCTGTCTTAGCGACCACCTCTATATAAAAAAATATCTGCTTAATAAGACCACTTTTCTGCATTTGTTTAAAATATCCAACACGAGTGTTGGTCTTTTCCCCATTCATTATTTAAAACTTTTTATCACGCAGTACTTAATATCTATCTCTTAAAATAAGCAACTTTTACAGTTTTACGTACCCGGCCCACTATATACTTTTCGGTTGGGTCTGAAATAGTGCCTATGTATTCTATTGGAGCAGTGCCTCTGTAAACCACTCTAGCATAATTTTCAATACCTTCTTTGAAGGTTTCCAAGTATTTGATGCGTATACACGCATTTACATATTATTTTTGTCCAAAATGTAAAATGTATGTTTAATGTAAAAAAAGAAATGCCTCGATGAGAATTTGATATTTTATGCGATTCAGCGAAATGCCTAGTAGCGATATAAAACAAGTACGATAAAATGGCAACAAACGTAATGTAATGGTTTGCATAATCATTACTTTGTTCCATTAGCAGTAATAGGCACCAATTGTAGCTCTTAAAGATGCTCCACCGCCGACAGAGCATAAATGACATTCATTATTTGAACAATAATTAGTGTTTAATCGTGTATACATAAGTCTAATTAACACAAAAAGATAATATAAATAATTTGTTTTGCCTTTGGGTCATGAGCAATCAGTACTTCATTCCATATAGGATATAGTGCCACTGAATATTTTCGGAATGCAATTAATGATTTTTTTTATATATTTTAACTTGAAGTAAAATTAGAAGCTCAAACTTTTCAATGGCGGTAATGGTGTAAAGTAAGTTACGTTTGCAACTGAAGAAAAATACTAAATCATCTGCTCCTGTTTTTGATAATGAAAAAAATACCATTTGTCAGCGGTGGAGCATCTTTAAGACGGCACCATTTTCTGTCTAAAAGTCTTGTGAGCTACATTGCAGCTACCAAGATAGCAGTGTATGATGTAATTCTAGTTAGTAGTACACAATGTGCAGGAATCAATATTAAAATACAGTCATACTTGTAGCAAACTATATGCATTTTCAAATATAAAACCAGAGACTTGAACATTTAAATCTTTGATAGGACGTAGTGAGCGGCACTTTAAGATCTGTCTTTGCTACAATAATTACCTTATAATTGCCGCCTAATAATTTATTTTTATATTGCAATATGTCGCTTTTCTTTAAAAATCGATTATAAACAGTCTTAAAGCGATTTCTACATTAATTCTCCCTATCTTACCTTGGATGGATCGGTGAAGCTTTTGATGAACCAGAAAATAGTCTGACAGGCTGAGAGTACACTCCTATCGTCCGTGCTGCCGTACTGCCGTACTTACTTTACACCATTACCGCTATTGAAAAGTTTGAGCTTCTAATTTTGCTTCAAGTTAAAAATATGAAAAATAATTAATTGCATCCCGAAAAAAATCAGTGTCACTATATCCTATATGGAATGAAGTACTGATTGCGTATGCACCAAAGGCGAAACAAATTATTTATTATTATTTTTTGTGTTAATTAGACATATATATAACAAAATTAAACACCAATCATTGTTCAAATGAAGAATTTCATTTTTATGCTCTGTCGGCGGTGGAGCATCTTTAACAAATAAGCAATAAAAACAATAGTATAAATCCCTGTCCAAAGTCCCACTTTGTTTTACTTCTGTATTTGTTGTACAAATATTAACCTAATTAGTACGGAACCCTCATAATACGAACGTATCCGAAGGGTCTCCAGAAATTTGTAATAACCGGGTTGTACTGTATACAGGATATCGTTTTATACAAACAGTTTACATTTACATCGGTTTCTTTGACTAGTGTGTTTCAACATCCTGTCTAGAATCATTGTTTATTTTTGACAGGGATACAGATTCATACATCCTGTTCAAGCATAAAAAGGCTGCAAACATCTTTTAACCACCTGTTGTGTTTTGACGATTTGTAACAAACACCCCCTAGTCAGCTCCCTCGCTCACACTGTACTAATTGAATTCCAGTAAATACCATGAATTACGATTTACAATGTACTTCAATGTGCTATAATGTGTGTAATGAATTAAGATCACATGCTTAGGACCTCTTTGCATATGACCCCAGTGACCTGAATTATTCATTTAACTAACTTTGTAGTCCTTCATTACACATGCTACAGACGCAACATGAGATTTCTGTAGATCTTGTTGGAACGCGAAGTCACCTTATATGGTAGATCTACTACCCGGTAAGCACAATTAATTTGTGGTAGAGAATTGATAATTTGGAATTTTGAATAAAGAAAACTTCTAAATTCCAAATTATCGACTTTCTTCTACAATGAAATCCTTCTTTCCCACTACTTTAGCTAACTGGAACAACTTAGAAGACAATATTAAATCCCTACATTTTTCTTCTTTTAAAACTTGCTCTTTCCCAACCTATTTCTACTAGTCTGCCATGTTTCTTAAATTATGATGAAAGAAAGTCTAACATTATACAATACTAAAGTAAGACATCAGTGTAGTTTTCTCTGAGATGACCTTTTCTGTGTTAAACTTGGCACTAGACTCTATCTGTATAAACTGTGGCAACATTTGTGAAAATGCTAACCATCTTTTTAGGTCATCTGACCCAAAGACCTTTTGTCATCATGCACTGTCCGTCGTCGTGCATAAATTTTTCATTCAAACGACTTCTTCTCAATAACCGAAAGGCACAGGGTACTGATATTTGGCCCGTAGCATGCTGAAATGAAGGGCTACCAAGTTTGACCTTCATTCAAGGTCACAAGGGTCAAATAGACTAAAATCTTTAAACAACTTCTTGTGAATAAATAAAGAGGCCTAGAGACCTGAAATTGGGCTTGTGGCATTTTAAAATGAAGGGCTACCAAGTTTGTTTAAATAAATGACCTTGACCTTCATTCAAGGTCACAGGGGTACAAAAGGCTAAAATCTTTTAAACGACTCCTTCTCAAGAACCAGAAAGCCCAGGGTACTGATATTTGGCCTGTAGCATGCTGAAATGAAAGGCTACCAAATTTGACCTTCATTCAAGGTCACAGGGTCAAATAGGCTAAAATCTTTAAACAACTTCTTGTGAATAAACAAAGAGGCCTAGAGACCTGATATTGGGCCTTCGGCATTTTAAAATGAAGGGCTACCAAGTTTGTTTAAATAAATGACCTTGACCTTCATTCAAGTCACAGGGGTCTAAAAGGCTAAAATCTTTAAACGACTCCTTCTAAAACCAGAGGCCCAGGGTACTGAAAATGCTAAATGAAGGGCTACCAAGTTTGACCTTCATTTAAGATCACAGGGTCAAAAAGGCAAAATCTTTAAACAACTTCTTGTGAATAAATAAAGAGGCCTAGAGACCTGAAATTGGGCCTATGGCATTTTAAAACGAAGGGCTACCAAGTTTGTTTAAATAAATGACCTTGACCTTCATTCAAGGTCACAGGGGTCTAAAAGGCTAAAATCTTTAATCAACTTCTTCTCAAGAACCAGAAGGCCCAGGGTACTGATATTGGGCATGTAGCATTCTGGGATGAAAGGCTACCAAGTTTGGTCATATAAATGACCTTGATCTTCATTCAAGGTCACAGGGGTCAAATAGGTTTAAATCTTTAAACTTCTTCTTGTGAATAACTAAGAGGTCTAGAGTCATGATATTTGGCCTGTGACATGCTGGGATGAAGCCATGAAGCGCTACCATGTTTGTTCAAATGAATGACCTTAATTTTCATTCAAGGTTACGAGTCAAATAGGCTAAAATGTTTAAAATAACCTCTTGTGAATAACTAAGAGGCCTAGAGTCCTGATATTTGGCGTATGACATGCTGCGATGAAGCCATGAAGCGCTACCAAGTTTGTTCAAATAAATGACCTTGATTTTCATTTAAGGTCAAATAGGCTAATATCTTTAAACAACTTCTTGTGAATAACTAAGAGGCCTAGAGACATGATATTGGACCTGTGACATGCTTGATGAATGACTACCAAATTTGTTCAAATGTATGACTTTGAACTGCATTCAAGGTCACAGGGGTCAAATAGGCTAAAATCTTTAAAACGACTTCTTCCCACTAACCAGAAGGCCCAGGGTACTGATATTGGGCCTATTACATGCTGGGATGAAGAGCTACCAAGTTTGTCCAAATGAATGAAATTGAATGAGGGATCAAATAGGCTAAAATCTTTAAATACTTCTTGTCAATATTGGACTTGTAGCATGGCGGGGATGAAGGGGCCTTCATTCATGGTCCAATTCATCAAATATATCAGAACCTGAACTTCTGCAATTCAAAGAGTTCCACAACTATATTCTTTGAGGTGTAATGTATTGTGCCAATAGTCAAATGACCGTTAAGGCCCATGGACATCTTGTTTGAATGTCAGAATTACGCTACTGCCCATCCATATATGCTCCAAGTTTTTAATGACATGTATACAAGTAAATTTAAAATTATTACCTTATATTATCATTTGGTCGGGACTAACACTGTGTGTGGATTATTCACTGCATACGCATAATTAGAGTACAAGGCAATGATGTATTATCAAAACTTTATAATATTACGCAGGAAATTTTGCATATGTTTGGTGTTGTAACCTCGTCTTAGTCTAACGATATATATTTTCTTTATTAATGTTTTTATGAAACCATGTAGTTGTCTTAAACCGTTATCTTTGCATACCAATTATGCAATTTAGAAAAAGGCGGAAAAAAAAAAAAAAAAAACATAAAAGTAGATAAAGATGACTTCGATTGATTTGGAACGAGAATAAAATAGCAGTAACATAGCCAATTGTCAAGCTTTAGGATCACACTGACATGCAAACTAGAAATACATGTATTTTAAACTCATTGATGATAAAAATTGAAAAAAAATCCCTTTTCTGTGAGAAGCAAAAAACAAAATTTTATTGTTCAAAATCCAAGATGGCAGGCAGTCTGTCAGCCATCTTCTCAGATCCGTCCCAAAATGCAATATGCATCTAGGCGAAACTAACTATGAAAAGATAATTATACCTTGTAGTACTTCTTGAGAAATAACATTTAACAAAATTCAATTGTCAAAATACAAGATGGGTGTCAGTTGGTCATCATTTCCGAATCGTATAAAATAAATGCAGATTGCATAACTAGGCATTAGAGGCCCACTACCTTTCTGAAACGACTTTTAATTTTTAAAATGGAATATAAAACGAGATTGATATTTTTTTAGAGTTGCAAAAGTCATTAACTTGTCAATACTTCACCTGTCATCATCTTTGGAACATATTAGTGCAAATAAATTAAATGATATTTTTTTTATAACGCTGACCGTTTTTGATTCCCGCCGTCTTCCTAATTATCGGGCGTTAGTTCACTACAACTGCGCCAGACAACCAAACAGCGAAATGAATCTTCACTGTTAACATAGATTACGCACGGAGTCTTGCAATTGTTTGATATTGTATTTGTATGGTTGTATTTTCTGATAGAATGTTGTTTTAAGAAACGTTTGCTTCTTGTGTCTTTTTTTGGGGCCTTTAAGGGAAATACATATTTTGAGAAAGATTTATTCAGTACACTCTGAGAAATAGCGATAACTAGTACTGTTTATGAACGGAGGGACGGACGGACTGACAAAAGGCGATAGCCATCATCTGATGGTGGGATAAAACATGCAGTGGCTTTTATCAAAGGTTAGCGAGAGGCAGAGTATCAGCTCGCGACTGGACAAACCTTACTTACTCAGAGATTTTTGAAGTAAAGAGAAACTCGATGTCTGATCATTTAAACATGGTAACCAAACATTGCTTAGCACCCAAATGTCATTTGATATTCAATGTATGTAACGTAGTAATCTAATTAGGCAGATAACTGTATGTCAATATAACCTTACTTTTGACACCGTTAAGAATAAACGTGGCATAAACACATTTTTTTTCGATTTTTAGATTTTCTCGCGAAATTCACTACATAAAAGGTACATCGATACTGCACTGTTTGTCTGGTGCAGAGTTCACGCCATATATGGAAGGCATTAGTCGTTGTCGAGCAAGGCGATTATTTGTACAAGAACCCAGAAGTAGTGACCAACAATGTCATCCCAATCTGTATACGTAACACTGTATAGTTGGTTTTAGTCGCTGAAGATTAAGTTTCGCTATATTTGTGGTCAGGTAAATATCCGCGAATGAAATGGGGGAAAGTATAGATGATTACATTTTCGATATTCCAGGGGTTGCTATCAATCTCGTTATATACACCACTGGAAAATGTAATAGCAAAACGGAAGGCAGTTTAGGAGAGAAAACCCTGGATATAACGACAGTGATAGTAACCCTTGGAATATCAAGGATGCGTTTAACGACAAATGCGCGAACCATTCTCCCCGTTTCAAGTATCTCAACCGTGAAATGTTCTCCACAAAATTAAAAAAAAATGTGAAGTATTGTATTTATATAACCCATGATCATTTGGATTAATAAAGAGACAAAAAATAATAATTTTCTGGTAAATAAATTTTATTGAAATTAAGTCACATTGAACATGACAGCTGCTAACATCATTGTACATTATAACATGTATATGATTTATAAAATTCACACGTTTATGACCGTATCATCCAATTTGGACAAATCAAAGTAAGGTTTGTGATAGAAGAATATTTCGTTCAAATGATCCAGTCCCAGTTGTGATTACTCTAGCCTTGTATGTCAGCAAGACTTTCAACATACGAAAGGTACATCTTTTACAATATTGTTTACACCCTAATAAAGCAGTGAAATTATCTAATATAAAAATGATCTGTCTTGTACATTGTCTGTGTAAAAAGTCATACCCTATATATACCATAACATTAACTACAGTGCGCGTTAGTTTGTGGAAACAAGAACCAGAATTGGACCACTAGGATGTCTGTCTTTTCTTTAACTCTTAAGAATACAGGGACCTGACACGAAATTTTTTAACCAATAGCATACATACATGTATATATATTATAGTAATAGATAGGTATACTGCTGGTTAAAAAAAATCGTGCCAGGTCCCTGTGCTCAAGAAGGTAGATTTGCTTATAACTATTTTTCGATGTTGTATGCTATGCTGCAATGTTGTATACAAGCAGTTGCTTTTGCCAAGTGATGGCGATGAATTTGAATCTATTCAAGCAGACAGCTTCCTCATTCGTCGATATGCTAAATAGGCAAGCTTTTTCTTCATAGCTTTTTCTCTTGCGATGGCTTGTTTACGCATGCGTATTTGCCTCGCTTTGAAGATCTTTGCGAGCCTCCAACATTGGTTGACGGAGAATGCCGTGCGGTACATCAGTGGACAAAAGAAGGCTTTCTTCTGTGTACGAATTACTTCCGGAGCCTTTGGTCTCCCCAGGGCCATGACGTCTGCTATTGTCTTGACTGGCTTGAACAATGGACTTTTAGCCGTATCACTTTCGTTAGTACCGTCTCTAATGTTTCCTGACCTAGCAAGCCCAAACTTCCCTTGATGTAGATCGCCGAACATGAAACTTTCCAGTAGTTTCGCCATCATAATCGATCTAGAATTTTGCCCGCTCCTAAAGATCTGCAATATTTCTTCGGTGATGCTTTTGGCGACATCATCAAAATAATCTGGGATGATATCTACATCAGAAACGGGATTCGATCCTTTTCCCCCGACGTTATTCGGGATGATGTCAGGGTAATGTGGCTCCGTCCTGCCCTGTTGTGGGGTCGAGTTTCCCTCGTCACCGATTGGATCATTATCCATAGTGGGGTAGTAGTTACCTGGAATCTCCTGTTGGATTGTAAAAATTGGTTCAGCTATACCTGGCGATGATAAATGATTGACTTTAATCATTGGATCGTTTGTTAATTCGCCATCTTGGAGGCCATTATCACCAACAGCCACTTTCCCGCTAATGCAATCTACCAGGAGTATGATAAAGTTAACAGCAACTAGAACAAAACACATCGACATCTGAAAGGAAAAAAATCCCAGTTACCACAAAATATTTCCATTAGCGATAAGCACACATTATGAAAGTACAGTAAAACCTGTCTTAGCGACCACCTCTATATAAAAAAATATCTGCTTAATAAGACCACTTTTCTGCATTTGTTTAAAATATCCAACACGAGTGTTGGTCTTTTCCCCCATTCATTATTTAAAACTTTTTATCACGCAGTACTTAATATCTATCTCTTCAAAATAAGTAACCTTTACAGTTTTACGTACCCGGCCCACTATATACTTTTCAGTCGGGTACGAAATAGTGCCTATGTATTCTATTGGAGCAGTGCCTCCGAAAACCACTCTACCATAATTTTCAATACCTTCTTTGTAGGTTTCCAAGTATTTGATGCGTATACACGCAATTACATATTATTTTTGTCCAAAACAAACATAATTATCATTCTTAATATTTGCCGTACAGCTCACAAGACTTCAAACTTGCCGTTAAAATTTTCCCCAGAAAGACCTTCATATGTCTAATGTAAAAAAGAAATGCCTCGATGAGAATTTGATATTTTATGCGATTCAGCGTGATTGCCTAGTAGCGACATAAAACAAGTACGATAAAATGGAAACAAACGTAATGTAATGGTTTGCATAATTATTACTTTGTTCCATTAGCAGTAATAGGCACCAATTGTAGCTCTTAAAGATGCTCCACCGCCGACAGAGCATAAATGATATTCATTATTTGAAAAATAATTAGTGTTTAATCGTGTATACATAAGTCTAATTAACACAAAAGATAATATAAAAATTTGTTTTGCCTTTGGGTCATGAGCAATCAGTACTTCATTCCATATAGGATATAGTGCCACTGAATATTTTCGGAATGCAATTAATGATTTTTTTTTATATTTTAACTTGAAGTAAAATTAGAAGCTCAAACTTTTCAATGGCTGTAATGGTGTAAAGTAAGTTACGTTTGCAACTGAATAAAAATATAAAATCGCCTGCTGCTGTTTTTGATAATGAAAAAATACCATTTGTCAGCGGTGGAGCATTTTTAAGATGACACCATTTTCTGTCTAAAAGTCTTTTGAGCTACGTACATTGCAGCTACCAAGATAGCAGTGTATGATGTAATTCTAGTTAGTAGTACAAAATGTGCAGAAATCAATATTAGAATACAGTCATTACTTGTAGCAAACTATATGCATTTTCAAACATAAAACCAGAGACTTGAACATTTAAATCTTTGATAGGACGTAGTGAGCGGCACTTTAAGATCTGTCTTTGCTAATATAATATGTTATAATTTAAAATATCTACCTGTATATATTACAATATGTCGCTTTTCTTTAGAAATCGATTATAAACAGTCTTAAAGCGATTTCTACATTAATTCTCCCTATCTTACCTTGGATGGATCGGTGAAGCTTTTGATGAACCAGAAAATAGTCTGACAGGCTGAGAGTACACTCCTATCGTCCGTGCTGCCGTACTGCCGTACTTACTTTACACCATTACCGCTATTGAAAAGTTTGAGCTTCTAATTTTGCTTCAAGTTAAAAATATGAAAAATAATTAATTGCATCCCGAAAAAAATCAGTGTCACTATATCCTATATGGAATGAAGTACTGATTGCGTATGCACCAAAGGCGAAACAAATTATTTATTATTATTTTTTGTGTTAATTAGACATATATATACAAAATTAAACACCAATCATTGTTCAAATGAAGAATTTCATTTATGCTCTGTCGGCGGTGGAGCATCTTTAACAAATAAGCAATAAAACAATAGTATATCCCTGTCCAAAGTCCCACTTTGTTTTACTTCTGTATTTGTTGTACAAATATATAACCTAATTAGTACGGAACCCTCATAATACGAACGTATCCGAAGGGTCTCCAGAAATTTGTAATAACCGGGTTGGACTGTATACAGGATATCGTTTTATACAAACAGTTTACATTTACATCGGTTTCTTTGACTAGTGTGTTCAACATCCTGTCTAGAATCATTGTTATTTTTGACAGGGATACAGATTCATACATCCTGTTAAGCATAAAAAGGCTGCAAACATCTTTTAACCACCTGTTGTGTTTTGACGATTTGTAACAAACACCCCCTAGTCAGCTCCCTCGCTCACACTGTACTAATTGAATTCCAGTAAATACCATGAATTACGATTTACAATGTACTTCAATGTGCTATAATGTGTGTAATGAATTAAGATCACATGCTTAGTACCTCTTTGCATATGACCCCAGTGACCTGAATTATTCATTTAACTAACTTTGTAGTCCTTCATTACACATGCTACAGACGCAACACGAGTTTTCTGTAGATCTTGGTGGAACACGAAGTCACCTTATATGGTAGATCTACTACCCGGTAAGCACAATTAATTTGTGGTAGAAAATTGATAATTTGGAATTTTGAATAAAGAAAACTTCTAAATTCCAAATTATCGACTTTCTTCTACAATGAATTCCTTCTTTCCCACTACTTTAGCTAAATGGAACAACTTAGAAGACAATATTAATTCCCTACATTTTTCTTCTTTTAAACTTGCTCTTTCCCAACCTATTTCTACTAGTCTGCCATGTTACTTAAATTATGATGAAAGAAAGTCTAACATTATACAATACGAAAGTAAGACATCAGTGTAGTTCTCTCTGAGATGACCTTTTCTGTGTAAACTTGGCACTAGACTCTATCAGTAATGTATTGTGCCAATAGTCAAATGACCGTTAAGGCCCATGGGCATCTTGTTTGAATGTCAGAATTACGCTACTGCTCATCCATATATGCTCCAAGTTTTTAATGACATGTATACAAGTAAATTTAAAATTATTACCTTATATTATCATTGGGTCGGGACTAACACTGTGTGTGGATTATTCACTGCATACGGATAATTAGAGTACAAGGCAATGATGTATTATCAAAACTTTATAATATTACGCAGGAAATTTTGCATATGTTTGGTGTTGTAACCTCGTCTTAGTCTAACGATATATATTTTCTTTATTAATGTTTTTATGAAAACCATGTAGTTGTCTTAAACCGTTATCTTTGCATACCAATTATGCAATTTAGAAAAAGGCGGAAAAAAAGAAAAAAAAAAACATAAAGTAGATAAAGATGACTTCGATTGATTTGGAACGAGAATAAAATAGCAGTAACATAGCCAATTGTCAAGCTTTAGGATCACACTGACTGCCTAGTACATGTATTTCAAACTATTGATGATAAAAATTGAAAAAAATCCGTTTCTGTGAGAAGCAAAAACAAAATTTTATTGTCAAAATCCAAGATGGCAGGCAGTCTGTCGGCCATCTTCTCAGATCCGTCCCAAAATGCAATATGCATCTAGGCGAAACTAACTATGAAAAGATAATTATACCTTGTAGTACTTCTTGAGAAATAACATTTAACAAAATTCAATTGTCAAAATACAAGATGGGTGTCAGTTGGTCATCATTTCCGAATCGTATAAAATAAATGCAGATTGCATAACTAGGCATTAGAGACCCACTACCTTTCTGAAACGACTTTTAATTTTTAAAATGGAATATAAAACGAGATTGATATTTTTTTAGAGTTGCAAAAGTCATTAACTTGTCAATACTTCACCTGTCATCATCTTTGGAACATATTAGTGCAAATAAATTAAATGATATTTTTTTTATAACGCTGACCGTTTTTGATTCCCGCCGTCTTCCTAATTATCGGGCGTTAGTTCACTACAACTGCGCCAGACAACCAAACAGCGAAATGAATCTTCACTGTAATTAAACATAGATTACGCACGGAGTCTTGCAATTGTTTGATATTGTATTTGTATGGTTGTATTTTCTGATAGAATGTTGTTTTAAGAAACGTTTGCTTTTTGTGTCTTTTTGGGGGCCTTTAAGGGAAATACATATTTTGAGAAAGATCCATTCAGTACACTCTGAGAAATAGCGATAACAAGTACTGTTTATGAACGGAGGGACGGACGGACTGAGAAAAGGCGATAGCCATCATCTGATGGTGGGATAAAACATTCAGTGGTTTTTTTATCAAAGGTAGCGAGAGGCAGAGTATCAGCTCGCGACTGGACAAACCTTACTTACTCAGAGATTTTTGAAGTAAAGAGAAACTCGATGTCTGATCATTTAAACATTGTATAACCAAACATTGCTTAGCACCCAAATGTCATTTGATATTCAATGTATGTAACGTAGTAATCTAATTAGGCAGATAACTGTATGTCAATATAACCTTACTTTTGACACAGTTAAGAATAAACGTGGCATAAACACATTTTTTCGATTTTTAGATTTTTTCGCGAAATTCACTACATAAAAGGTACATCGATACTGCACTGTTTGTCTGGTGCAGAGTTCACGCCATATATGGAAGGCATTAGTCGTTGTCGAGCAAGGCGATTATTTGTACAAGAACCCAGAAGTAGAGACAAACAATCTGTATACGTAATACTGTATAGTTAGTTTTAGTCGCTGAAGATTAAGTTTCGCTATATTTGTGGTCAGGTAAATATCCGCGAATGAAATCGGGGAAAGTATAGATGATTACATTTTCGATATTTTAGGGGTTGCTATCAATCTCGTTATATACACCACTGGAAAATGTAATAGCAAAACGGAAGGCAGTTTAGGAGAGAAAACCCTGGATATAACGACAGTGATAGTAACCCTTGGAATATCAAGGATGCGTTTTAACGACAAATGCGCGAACCATTCTCCCCGTTTCAAGTATCTCAACCGTGAAATGTTCTCCACAAAATTAAAAAAAAATGTGAAGTACATGTATTTATATAACCCATGATCATTTGGATTAATAAAGAGACAAAAAATAATAATTTTCTGGTAAACAAATTTTATTGAAATTAAGTCACATTGAACATGACAGCTGCTAACATCATTGTACATTATAACATGTATATGATTTATAAAATACACACGTTTATGACCGTATCATCCAATTTGGACAAATCAAAGTAAGGTTTGTGATAGAAGAATATTTCGTTCAAATGATCCAGTCCCAGCTGTGATTACTCTAGCCTTGTATGTCAGCAAGACTTTCAACATACGAAAGGTACATCTTTTACAATATTGTTTCAACCCTAATAAAGCAGTGAAATTATCTAATATAAAAATGATCTGTCTTGTACATTGTCTGTGTAAAAAGTCATACCCTATATATACCATAACATTAACTACAGTGCACGTTAGTTTGTGGAAACAAGAACCAGAATTGGACCACTAGGATGTCTGTCTTCTCTTTAACTCTTAAGAATACAGGGACCTGCCACGAAATATTTTAACCAATAGTATACATACATGTATATATATTATAGTAATAAATATGTATACTGTTGGTTAAAAAAAATCGTGTCAGGTCCCTGTGCTCAAGAAGGTAGATTTGCTTATAACTATTTTTCGATGTTGTATGCTATGCTGCAATGTTGTATACAAGCAGTTGCTTTTGCCAAGTGATGGCGATGAATTTGAATCTATTCAAGCAGACAGCTTCCTCATTCGTCGATATGCTAAATAGGCAAGCTTTTTCTTCATAGCTTTTTCTCTTGCGATGGCTTGTTTACGCATGCGTATTTGCCTCGCTTTGAAGATCTTTGCGAGCCTCCAACATTGGTTGACGGAGAATGCCGTGCGGTACATCAGTGGACAAAAGAAGGCTTTCTTCTGTGTACGAATTACTTCCGGAGCCTTTGGTCTCCCCAGGGCCATGACGTCTGCTATTGTCTTGACTGGCTTGAACAATGGACTTTTAGCCGTATCACTTTCGTTAGTACCGTCTCTAATGTTTCCTGACCTAGCAAGCCCAAACTTCCCTTGATGTAGATCGCCGAACATGAAACTTTCCAGTAGTTTCGCCATCATAATCGATCTAGAATTTTGCCCGCTCCTAAAGATCTGCAATATTTCTTCGGTGATGCTTTTGGCGACATCATCAAAATAATCTGGGATGATATCTACATCAGAGAAACGGGATTCGATCCTTTTCCCCCGACGTTATTCGGGATGATGTCAGGGTAATGTGGCTCCGTCCTGCCCTGTTGTGGGGTCGAGTTTCCCTCGTCACCGATTGGATCATTATCCATAGTGGGGTAGTAGTTTACCTGGAATCTCCTGTTGGATTGTAAAAATTGGTTCAGCTATATCTGGCGATGATAAATGATTGGCTTTAATCATTGGATCGTTTGTTAATTCGCCATCTTGGAGGCCATTATCACCAACAGCCACTTTCCCGCTAATGCAATCTACCAGGAGTATGATAAAGTTAACAGCAACTAGAACAAAACACATCGACATCTGAAAGGAAAAAAATCCCAGTTACCACAAAATATTTCCATTAGCGATAAGCACACATTATGAAAGTACAGTAAAACCTGTCTTAGCGACCACCTCTATATAAAAAAAAATATCTGCTTAATAAGACCACTTTTCTGCATTTGTTTAAAATATCCAACACGAGTGTTGGTCTTTTCCCCCATTCATTATTTAAAACTTTTTATCACGCAGTACTTAATATCTATCTCTTAAAATAAGCAACTTTTACAGTTTTACGTACCCGGCCCACTATATACTTTTCGGTTGGGTCTGAAATAGTGCCTATGTATTCTATTGGAGCAGTGCCTCTGTAAACCACTCTAGCATAATTTTCAATACCTTCTTTGAAGGTTTCCAAGTATTTGATGCGTATACACGCAATTACATATTATTTTTGTCCAAAACAAACATAATTATCATTCTTAATATTTGCCGTACAGCTCACAAGACTTCAAACTTGCCGTTAAAATTTTCCCCAGAAAGACCTTCATATGTCTAATGTAAAAAAGAAATGCCTCGATGAGAATTTGATATTTTATGCGATTCAGCGAAATGCCTAGTAGCGATATAAAACAAGTACGATAAAATGGCAACAAACGTAATGTAATGGTTTGCATAATCATTACTTTGTTCCATTAGCAGTAATAGGCACCAATTGTAGCTCTTAAAGATGCTCCACCGCCGACAGAGCATAAATGACATTCATTATTTGAACAATAATTAGTGTTTAATCGTGTATACATAAGTCTAATTAACACAAAAGATAATATAAATAATTTGTTTTGCCTTTGGGTCATGAGCAATCAGTACTTCATTCCATATAGGATATAGTGCCACTGAATATTTTCGGAATGCAATTAATGATTTTTTTATATTTTAACTTGAAGTAAAATTAGAAGCTCAAACTTTTCAATGGCTGTAATGGTGTAAAGTAAGTTACGTTTGCAACTGAATAAAAATATATAATCGCCTGCTGCTGTTTTTGATAATGAAAAAATACCATTTGTCAGCGGTGGAGCATTTTTAAGACGACACCATTTTCTGTCTAAAAGTCTTGTGAGCTACGTACATTGCAGCTACCAAGATAGCAGTGTATGATGTAATTCTAGTTAGTAGTACAAAATGTGCAGAAATCAATATTAGAATACAGTCATTACTTGTAGCAAACTATATGCATTTTCAAATATAAAACCAGAGACTTGAACATTTAAATCTTTGATAGGACGTAGTGAGCGGCACTTTAAGATCTGTCTTTGCTAATAATAATATGTTATAATTTAATAATTTACCTTTATATATTACAATATGTCGCTTTTCTTTAGAAATCGATTATAAACAGTCTTAAAGCGATTTCTACATTAATTCTCTCTATCTTACCTTGGATGGATCGGTGAAGCTTTTGATGAACCAGAAAATAGTCTGACAGGCTGAGAGTACACTCCTATCGTCCGTGCTGCCGTACTGCCGTACTTACTTTACACCATTACCGCTATTGAAAAGTTTGAGCTTCTAATTTTGCTTCAAGTTAAAAATATGAAAAATAATTAATTGCATCCCGAAAAAAATCAGTGTCACTATATCCTATATGGAATGAAGTACTGATTGCGTATGCACCAAAGGCGAAACAAATTATTTATTATTATTTTTTGTGTTAATTAGACATATATATACAAAATTAAACACCAATCATTGTTCAAATGAAGAATTTCATTTATGCTCTGTCGGCGGTGGAGCATCTTTAACAAATAAGCAATAAAACAATAGTATATCCCTGTCCAAAGTCCCACTTTGTTTTACTTCTGTATTTGTTGTACAAATATTAACCTAATTAGTATGGAACCCTCATAATACGAACGTATCCGAAGGGTCTCCAGAAATTTGTAATAACCGGGTTGTACTGTATACAGGATATCGTTTTATACAAACAGTTTACATTTACATCGGTTTCTTTGACTAGTGTGTTCAACATCCTGTCTAGAATCATTGTTATTTTTGACAGGGATACAGATTCATACATCCTGTTAAGCATAAAAAGGCTGCAAACATCTTTTAACCACCTGTTGTGTTTTGACGATTTGTAACAAACACCCCCTAGTCAGCTCCCTCGCTCACACTGTACTAATTGAATTCCAGTAAATACCATGAATTACGATTTACAATGTACTTCAATGTGCTATAATGTGTGTAATGAATTAAGATCACATGCTTAGGACCTCTTTGCATATGACCCCAGTGACCTGAATTATTCATTTAACTAACTTTGTAGTCCTTCATTACACATGCTACAGACGCAACATGAGATTTCTGTAGATCTTGTTGGAACGCGAAGTCACCTTATATGGTAGATCTACTACCCGGTAAGCACAATTAATTTGTGGTAGAGAATTGATAATTTGGAATTTTGAATAAAGAAAACTTCTAAATTCCAAATTATCGACTTTCTTCTACAATGAAATCCTTCTTTCCCACTACTTTAGCTAACTGGAACAACTTGGAAGACAATATTAAATCCCTACATTTTTCTTCTTTTAAACTTGCTCTTTCCCAACCTATTTCTACTAGTCTGCCATGTTTCTTAAATTATGATGAAAGAAAGTCTAACATTATACAATACTAAAGTAAGACATCAGTGTAGTTTTCTCTGAGATTACCTTTTCTGTGTAAACTTGGCACTAGACTCTATCTGTATAAACGGTGGCAACATTTGTGAAAAAAGCTAACCATCTTTTTAGGTCATCTGACCCAAAGACCTTTTGTCATCATGCACTGTCCCTCGTCGTGCATAAAATTTTCATTCAAACGACTTCTTCTCAATAACCGAAAGGCCCAGGGTACTGATATTTGGCCTGTAGCATGCTGAAATGAAGGGCTACCAAGTTTGACCTTCATTCAAGGTCACAAGGGTCAAATAGGCTAAAATCTTTAAACAACTTCTTGTGAATAAATAAAGAGGCCTAAAGACCTGATATTGGGCCTGTGGCATTTTAAAATGAAGGGCTACCAAGTTTGTTTAAAATAAATGACATTGACCTTCATTCAAGGTTACAGGGGTCTAAAAGGCTAAAATCTTTAAATGACTTCTTCTCAAGAACCAGAAGGCCCAGGGTACTGATATTGGGCCTGTAGCATGCTGAAATGAAGGGCTACCAAGTTTGACCTTCATTCAAGATCACAGGGGTCAAATAAGCTAAAATCTTTAAACGACTTATTGTGAATAAATAAAGAGGCCTAGAGACCTGAAATTAGGCCTGTGGCATTTTAAAATGAAGGGCTACCAAGTTTGTTTAAATAAATGACCTTGACCTTCATTCAAGGTCACAGGGGTCTAAAAGGCTAAAATCTTTAAATGACTTCTTCTCAAGAACCAGAAGGCCCAGGGTACTGATACTTGGCCTGTAGCATGCTAAAATGAAGGGCTACAAAGTTTGACCTTCATTTAAGATCACAGGGGTCAAATAGGCTAAAATCTTTAAACAACTTCTTGTGAATAAATAAAGAGGCCTAGAGACCTGATATTGGGCCTATGGCATTTTAAAATGAAGGGCTACCAAGTTTGTTTAAATAAATGACCTTGACCTTCATTCAAGGTCACAGGGGTCTAAAAGGCTAAAATCTTTAAATGACTTCTTCTCAAGAACCAGAAGGCCCAGGGTACAGATATTGGGCATGTAGCATTCTGGGATGAAAGGCTACCAAGTTTGTTTAAATGAATGACCTTGATCTTCAGTGAAGACACAGGGTTCAAATAGGTTTAAATCTTTAAACTTCTTCTTGTGAATAACTAAGAGGTCTAGAGTCATGATATTGTTGGCCTGTGACATGCTGGGATGAAGCCATGAAGCGATACTATGTTTGTTCAAATGAATGACCTTGATTTTCATTTTAAGGTCAAATAGGCAGATATCTTTAAACAACTTCTTGTGAATAACTAAGAGGCCTAGAGACATGATATTGGACCTGGACATGCTTGATGAATGACTACCAAATTTGTTCAAATGTATGACTTTGAACTTCATTCAAGGTCACAGGGGTCAAATAGGCTAAAATCTTTAAAATTCATCAAATATATCAGAACCTGAACTTCTTCAATTCAAAGAGTTCCACAACTATATTCTTTGAGGTGTAATGTATTGTGCCAATAGTCAAATGACCGTTAAGGCCCATGGGCATCTTGTTTGAATGTCAGAATTACGCTACTGCCCATCCATATATGCTCCAAGTTTTTAATGACATGTATACATGTTAATTTAAAATTATTACCTTATATTATCATTTGGTCGGGACTAACACTGTGTGTGGATTATTCACTGCATACGCATAATTAGAGTACAAGGCAATGATGTATTATCAAAACTTATTATAATATTACGCAGGAAATTTTGCATATGTTTGGTGTTGTAACCTCGTCTTAGTCTAACGATATATATTTTCTTTATTAATGTTTTTATGAAACCAGGTAGTTGTCTTAAACCGTTATCTTTGCATACCAATTATGCAATTTAGAAACAGGCGAAAAAAAAAGAAAAAAAAAACCATAAAGTAGATAAAGATGACTTCGATTGATTTGGAACGAGAATGAAATAACAGTAACAAACGCCAATTGTCAAGCTTTAGGATCACACTGACTGCCTAGTACATGTATTTCTAACTAATTTGAAATAAGAACCTTAATTTATTCTCAGAAACAGTGATGATAGAAATTGAAAAAAAAAATCCCTTTCTGTGAGAAGCAAAAACAAAATTTTATTGTCAAAATCCAAGATGGCAGGCAGTCTGTCGGTCATCTTCTCAGATCCGTCCCAAAATGCAATATGCATCTAGGCGAAACTAACTATGAAAAGATAATTATACCTTATAGTACTTTTTGAGAAATAACATTTAACAAAATTCAATTGTCAAAATACAAGATGGGTGTCAGTTGGTCATCATTTCCGATTCGTATAAAATATATGCAGATTGCATAACTAGGCATTAGAGGCCCACTACCTTTCTGTTCAAAACGACTTTTAATTTTTAAAATGGAATGTAAAAACGAGATTGATATTTTTTTAGAGTTGCAAAAGTCATTAACTTGTCAATACTTCACCTGTCATCATCTTTGGAACATATTAGTGCAAATAAATTAAATGATATTTTTTATAACGCTGACCGTTTTTGATTACCGCCGTCTTCCTAATTATCGGGCGTTAGTTCCCTACAACTGCGCCAGACACCCAAACAGCGAAATGAATCTTCACTGTTAACATAGATTACGCACGGAGTCTTGCAATTGTTTGATATTGTATTTGTATGGTTGTATTTTCTGATAGAATGTTGTTTTAAGAAACGTTTGCTTCTTGTGTCTTTTTTTGGGGCCTTTAAGGGAAATACATATTTTGAGAAAGATTTATTCAGTACACTCTGAGAAATAGCGATAACTAGTACTGTTTATGAACGGAGGGACGGACGGACTGACAAAAGGCGATAGCCATCATCTGATGGTGGGATAAAACATTCAGTGGTTTTTTTATCAAAGGTTAGCGAGAGGCAGAGTATCAGCTCGCGACTGGACAAACCTTACTTACTCAGAGATTTTTGAAGTAAAGAGAAACTCGATGTCTGATCATTTAAACATGGTAACCAAACATTGCTTAGCACCCAAATGTCATTTGATATTCAATGTATGTAACGTAGTAATCTAATTAGGCAGATAACTGTATGTCAATATAACCTTACTTTTGACACCGTTAAGAATAAACGTGGCATAAACACATTTTTTTTCGATTTTTAGATTTTCTCGCGAAATTCACTACATAAAAGGTACATCGATACTGCACTGTTTGTCTGGTGCAGAGTTCACGCCATATATGGAAGGCATTAGTCGTTGTCGAGCAAGGCGATTATTTGTACAAGAACCCAGAAGTAGTGACAAACAATGTCATCCCAATCTGTATACGTAACACTGTATAGTTGGTTTTAGTCGCTGAAGATTAAGTTTCGCTATATTTGTGGTCAGGTAAATATCCGCGAATGAAATGGGGGAAAGTATAGATGATTACATTTTCGATATTCCAGGGGTTGCTATCAATCTCGTTATATACACCACTGGAAAATGTAATAGCAAAACGGAAGGCAGTTTAGGAGAGAAAACCCTGGATATAACGACAGTGATAGTAACCCTTGGAATATCAAGGATGCGTTTAACGACAAATGCGCGAACCATTCTCCCCGTTTCAAGTATCTCAACCGTGAAATGTTCTCCACAAAATTAAACAAATGTTAAGTATTTATATAACCCATGATCATTTGGAATAATAAAAGAGACAAAAAATAATAATTTTCTGGTAAATAAATTTTATTGAAATTAAGTCACATTGAACATGACAGCTGCTAACATCATTGTACATTATAACATGTATATGATTTATAAAATACACACGTTTATGACCGTATCATCCAATTTGGACAAATCAAAGTCAGGTTTGTGATAGAAGAATATTTCGTTCAAACGATCCAGTCCCATCTGTGATTACTCTAGCCTTGTATGTCAGCAAGACTTTCAACATACGAAAGGTACATCTTTTACAATATTGTTTACACCCTAATAAAGCAGTGAAATTATCTAATATAAAAATGATCTGTCTTGTACATTGTCTGTGTAAAAAGTCATACCCTATATATACCATAACATTAACTACAGTGCGCGTTAGTTTGTGGAAACAAGAACCAGAATTGGACCACTAGGATGTCTGTCTTTTCTTTAACTCTTAAGAATACAGGGACCTGACACGAAATTTTTTAACCAATAGCATACATACATGTATATATATTATAGTAATAGATAGGTATACTGCTGGTTAAAAAAAATCGTGCCAGGTCCCTGTGCTCAAGAAGGTAGATTTGCTTATAACTATTTTTCGATGTTGTATGATATGCTGCAATGTTGTATACAAGCAGTTGCTTTTGCCAAGTGATGGCGATGAATTTGAATCTATTCAAGCAGACAGCTTCCTCATTCGTCGATATGCTAAATAGGCAAGCTTTTTCTTCATAGCTTTTTCTCTTGCGATGGCTTGTTTACGCATGCGTATTTGCCTCGCTTTGAAGATCTTTGCGAGCCTCCAACATTGGTTGACGGAGAATGCCGTGCGGTACATCAGTGGACAAAAGAAGGCTTTCTTCTGTGTACGAATTACTTCCGGAGCCTTTGGTCTCCCCAGGGCCATGACGTCTGCTATTGTCTTGACTGGCTTGAACAATGGACTTTTAGCCGTATCACTTTCGTTAGTACCGTCTCTAATGTTTCCTGACATGGTAAGCCCAAACTTCCCTTGATGTAGATCGCCGAACATGAAACTTCCCAGTAGTTTCGCCATCATAATAGATCTAGAATCTTGCCCGCTCCTAAAGATCTGCAATATTTCTTCGGTGATGCTTTTGGCGACATCATCAACATAATCTTGGATGATATCTACATCAGAAACGGGATTCGATCCTTTCCCCCCGACGTTATTCGGGATGATGTCAGGGTAATGTGGCTCCGTCCTGCCCTGTTGTGGGGTCGAGTTTCCCTCGTCACCGATTGGACTATTGGCCATAGTACGATAGTAGTCACCTGGAATCTCCTGTTGGATTGTAAAAATTGGTTCAGCTATATCTGGCGATGATAAATGATTGACTTTAATCATTGGATCGTTTGTTAATTCGCCATCCTGGAGGCCATTATCACCAACAGCCACTTTCCCGCTAATGCAATCTACCAGGAGTATGATAAAGTTAACAGCAACTAGAACAAAACACATCGACATCTGAAAGGAAAAAAATCCCAGTTACCACAAAATATTTCCATTAGCGATAAGCACACATTATGAAAGTACAGTAAAACCTGTCTTAGCGACCACCTCTATATAAAAAAATATCTGCTTAATAAGACCACTTTTCTGCATTTGTTTAAAATATCCAACACGAGTGTTGGTCTTTTCCCCCATTCATTATTTAAAACTTTTTATCACGCAGTACTTAATATCTATCTCTTAAAATAAGCAACTTTTACAGTTTTACGTACCCGGCCCACTATATACTTTTCGGTTGGGTCTGAAATAGTGCCTATGTATTCTATTGGAGCAGTGCCTCTGTAAACCACTCTAGCATAATTTTCAATACCTTCTTTGAAGGTTTCCAAGTATTTGATGCGTATACACGCATTTACATATTATTTTTGTCCAAAATGTAAAATGTATGTTTAATGTAAAAAAAGAAATGCCTCGATGAGAATTTGATATTTTATGCGATTCAGCGTGATTGCCTAGTAGCGATATAAAACAAGTACGATAAAATGGAAACAAACGTAATGTAATGGTTTGCATAATTATTACTTTGTTCCATTAGCAGTAATAGGCACCAATTGTAGCTCTTAAAGATGCTCCACCGCCGACAGAGTATAAATGATATTCATTATTTGAACAATAATTAGTGTTTAATCGTGTATACATAAGTCTAATTAACACAAAAGATAATATAAATAATTTGTTTTGCCTTTGGGTCATGAGCAATCAGTACTTCATTCCATATAGGATATAGTGCCACTGAATATTTTCGGAATGCAATTAATGATTTTTTTTATATTTTAACTTGAAGTAAAATTAGAAGCTCAAACTTTTCAATGGCGGTAATGGTGTAAAGTAAGTTACGTTTGCAACTGAAGAAAAATACTAAATCATCTGCTCCTGTTTTTGATAATGAAAAAATACCATTTGTCAGCGGTGGAGCATCTTTAAGACGGCACCATTTTCTGTCTAAAAGTCTTGTGAGCTACATTGCAGCTACCAAGATAGCAGTGTATGATGTAATTCTAGTTAGTAGTACACAATGTGCAGGAATCAATATTAAAATACAGTCATACTTGTAGCAAACTATATGCATTTTCAAATATAAAACCAGAGACTTGAACATTTAAATCTTTGATAGGACGTAGTGAGCGGCACTTTAAGATCTGTCTTTGCTACAATAATATGTTTTAATTTAAATATCTACCTGTATAATTGCCGCCTAATAATTTATTTTTATATTACAATATGTCGCTTTTCTTTAAAAATCGATTATAAACAGTCTTAAGGCGATTTCTACATTAATTCTATATCTATCTTACCTTGGATGGATCGGTGAAGCTTTTGATGATGAACAGGCTGAAAACTCCTATCGTCCGTGCTGCCGTACTTTCTAGGAAAGCTGCCCTTTATACCAGCAGTAAAACGGAAGTTTGTCTTGTTGTTCACAGATATCTAGTGATGACAGTTTTATAGCGACCAACTGCTTGATAAAGTGATAGAAAATCTAAGCACTTATCGGAACATCATGTTTTAGACAAAGCGATTACACCGGAAATTGTTTTCTCGAAATTTCTGTAAAACACAGCATGATAGATCTATAACGTGGGAGGACATCGAACTCCCGCTGTTATTACAGATTATTGGGAAATTATTTGTTATGTGGTAAACATAACAGTTGACACGGCGTTAACATAGTTTGTGAGTGTAAAGGGATAGGGATCTATAACTGATATGCAGGGGCGTAGGAAGCGGGGGGGGGGGGGGGGTGGGGGTGTAGGGGGGCAAACATGTCTTTTTGCACACACACCAAACATGTCTTTTTGCACACACACAAACACACACCATTTTCGCCGATTGAAATGTTCTAAAAATGCACATTTGAAAGAAAAAAGGGTCCTCCTGTACATTTTTGTACTTCATTTTAGAAAATTTTCCGCTGCGCGGCGCGTTTCTTAAAACATTCAAATTCAAGCACGTAATGCTCAAACTTTTAATAATGAAAATTCAGTACACAGGAACTATGCTTAAAAAATCCACCAAGGGATTATACTATTTCCAAAAAAAATTCTTTTCTTAAAAGATTATTTTGTTTATATGTCTTCAATTCATTATTATTTTTAGTTACACAACAATGTGCCGATGTGTGTAATTTTTTTTCTCGGGGGAGACCCCCGGACCCCCCAAACAAATTTCCGACCCCAAATTTCGCAAAACCCCAAACAAAAATTCAAAAAAACACAAAATATCACGCCTTCGGTGCTCACAAATTCATCAAAAACCTCATCTCAGCCATTCTAAATCTTAATTTTTTCCCGGGGGAAACCAACGAACCCCCCTCCCCCCCCCCCCCCCCCCAAACACCAAAATATCGCGTCTTCGGCGATCGCAAATTCAACAAAATGCATCGTAAAACTCATCTCCGCCATTATAAAACGTAATTTTTCCCCGGGGGAGACCCCTCGGACCCCCAAAACAACAATATCTCGCGCCAGCGGATCTTTCAAATTCAACAAAATGCATCGTAAAACTTATCTCTGCCATCCTAAATCGTACATTTTTCCCGGGGGAGACCCCGGTCCCCCAAACACCAAAATCTCGCGCCTTCGGCGCTCGCAAAATCATCAAAATGCATCGTAAAACTCATCTCGGTTCTCTTTCAGATTCCTGAATATTGTCTGGTTATAGAATTCGCACCCTCGATACTCCAGGAATTACTATCACTGTCTTATGATATATGGATAGTAATAGTGATAGTAACCCCTGGAATATCGCGGATGTAGAATTCAATAATGATAAATGACTGGCTAAGTCGAGATTTTAATGAGTGTCAACAAAATGTTGAGCAGGGGGTTGTTCTGATAAAAGTGTTTTCAGGCATCATATCGTTGAAAGAAATTTTCATTGAAAATATTTTATTTAGAAATGGGCCGTGTAAGATAGATATCTTAAGAACCGAACTTCACAAATCCAATACAAATGTATTTACATGAACAAATTTCAAAACATATCTATATTCTAATACTATATACTCTAATACTGTATCCAATACAAATGTGTTTGCATAAAAAAACTTCAAAACATATCATCTATATTCTCATACTATATACTCTAATACTGTATCCAATACAAATGTGTTTGCATAAAAAACTTCAAAACATATCATCTAGATATTCTCATACTATATACTCTAATACTGTAATGTTGTTAGTTTCGCGGGTGTAATATTCGCGGGGGTTTATTTTCTCGAATTATCTTTTAAAGTCCCAATTTTATGACAGGCTATGATATGTCAAAAAAAACAACAACATGATTTTGATAAATTTTGCGAGGTATTAAATTTCGCGATTTTGGATGGACTCGCGAATTATCGAAATTAAACTCCCTCGAATATTAGCAACGATATAGTATTTAATTAATAAGGACTTAAACAATTAAAATATGAATTTTAACCCTGTGATATTTTGACCTCTGAAATTATAAATTACCAGGATAGGATATTCTGATTAGCATACACTATGCAGCTGACCCTAAAGTATCATCATGCAAACTATTTTGCTTATCACTGAGTCCAAAGTGATACTCCTTCATTTAGAAAAATCCATTCTTTACTCTCTGACGAGACTGAGTGGTGGCAAGAGTTATAAGAGGACAGACGGACAAACGGAAGCCCACAGACGAAATGATGGTGGGCTAATTAGTACAACCTAACAAACTGTTGATATTGATAGACTGAATAATATGAATGTGGGTGTTGGTAAAAAATAACGTAACATTGACCAGACGGTGTTTTAGGGTTTTTGTTTTGCTGTACGTATAGGGTTTTTGTTTTGCTGTACGTATTGTGTTTGATCGTGGCAAATTAAAATACTCCTTAATTGTAAAAAAGAGAACACGTGGCATTTTTTTGTTTTGTTCTTTTTGTTTTGTTTTATGATACTAGTTGATGGTGACTTTAAACCACTTGATATATTTAAAGATATGTGATGAATAGAAAATGACAGTTCTGCGTCACGTACCCAGTCCTTCCCCCTACACGGTGGGGAATCACGTGGTCTGTAGTTGGTGTGTTACACGAAACAAAATGGCGGCCAAAATGGCGCCCGCCAGCAGTTTTGCCAGAAAAGGAGGTAATTCATTGAAAATACCCTTTATATCGGCATTTTATAGTGACGAGCATATGCTATACATTATTCTAGACAAACCGATACCTTAGTTGTAACATTCTGATTTTATAGACGAGTGACATATGCTATACATTATTCTAGACAAACCGATACCTTAGTTGTAACATTCTGACCAAAGTTTTGAATCGGAACGATTTTGCTCGTAGTAGAATTGGTAGTATACACGAACATACATGCTTTTCGTACGTTTTCTGTGTAAAACCTTAAAACTCTGTTTTTATTGTTATTGATAAACAGTCCAAGAGAAGTCATTGAAACTTTGTGTACTTGGAATAAAACATTTAATTTTTGTATACATAAGATCTACAAACTTTATTATAATCAGACTAATAGAATGTACATGCACAGGCATTTGGTTCTATAAAATGCCGTGACACCGTACGTATTACTCTATATACAGAAAAATATCTATAGAACAAAACCTGTGCTATATATATATCTAAGTCTATGCATTTCTGCACATTTCGATGTATACGCTTCATAAATGTATATCTACATACCTGTGTGTATCAAAAGAGGTTTCAATTCCTGTCCGTTAATGAATATACAACAAGAAACTCATAATCTTTGGAGAATTTATGTCTGAACGGAATGAGTTTTGCTTAAAGAGAGTTTCGTCAACAAATATCTAACCTTTATTCCGCCATCTTGCGCCGGTAGTAGCCGGCGATTCCAAAACCGGCTGATTTGGCGTACGCCGGTCGCGCAACCGGGGCACTTTTTCTTTGAATCGAGTGACTTTGCCGCCTCGGCGGGTCGCCGGCGGGCGCCCGCTCTTGACGAATCGAGCAGGGGTCTTCTTTATGTATATGTGGAGGGTCCGGTACTATTTTTATCCGATGCGTATCGCGTCAGTCCTACTGTAATCCTAATATGTCGAGACGTGTTCGTTTTCATCATGGTTATTTTAGTGTTTTTCGGTGAATTTTCCATAGCATGAGAAGCACTATGTCATCTTATATAAACACTTTCAGTTACTCTATTTTCATTTCTCATTCATGAGTTAAAAGGATCACTCGGAAGACATATATTTTGACTTAAATAACCCAATTAGCTATGCAGGACCAGAAAAGAAAGGTATCTAAAGAAAGAAGAGAAAATACAAGGTTGGTCTTTATGCCATTCGTCGCTTCCTTCAGTACATTGACGTCTATACATGTAGCTTACAGCGTCCACTGGCGTTGCAATTTAAGACTAGGGAAGTAATATCTCAAGGTATCGATGTCTTATGGGACGTAGACCTTGCCGATGTGTCCAACCCTGCAAAGAAAACGATGGAGTGCGATGTTTATTTGTTGCCATTGATGTGTTTACACGTCATTTATGGGTGATTCTATTGAAAAATAAACACACCACGAGTCCATCATAGACGGATTCCAGACAATATTCAGCCAAGAAAGAAAACCAGAAGAATTGAGATCAGACCCAGGTAACGAATGGAAAAATAGATGGGTCAAACAGTATCTAGACAAAAAGGAGTACAACATTATGTCATCAATAACCCTACACAGGCAAACTATGCCGAAAGAGTAATCAGAACATTGAAAATGCTGATGTACCGCTATTTCACTCACAATCGGACTCACCACTACTTGGACGTTTTATAGGACATTGTCAGGAATAACAATGACCGACCTCACAGCGCTTTAGATGGGAAATCACCCGATGATATCGTAAAGTCGAACGAAACACTCTTGTGGAAACCCTTATAAACGACGATTCTAAGAGGCCAGGAAGGGTGAGCAGAAAAACAACGACAAAGTCTTTCAAGTACAAAGTAGGTGATGTGGTGCGCATCTCGAGTACAAGACGAAGTTTCAAAGAGATTATGAGCAAAAATGGATAAAAACACGATACTTGCGCCAAGGAATATACAAAATTGTAGATTATGATGGAGATCCAATAACAGGAACGTTCTACAATAGCGAGCTGCAAATGGTTGAGAAAAAATATATGGAATAAAAGAAGTTTACGTGAAATGGCTCGGCTATCCTAAGAAATTCAATTGTTGGATAAAAGCAGGCGACGTGCAAAGCCTCTTTTTGCAGCTTCGATTTTTTGCCGCTTCGTTCCTAATCATTAATTGCATCCCAAGAAACTATTACTCATATTACTCCTGGAATTTAGAATTTCCTCATCATAAATAACACTGAAAATATGGTATTTCGATGTTAAAATCTTCAATTTTCATTTTCATGAAAGATGTAAAATTATTTTGACAGGTTCCCGCAAAGGAGTTTATGAATCCAATGAAGTGAATTTGAGAATACTTCTCATTCACATAATCAATTATTTAGGGCAGAAATAATGCAGTGTATTTAGTAGGGTATAGGTATGTAATGCACATTATTTAGTAGGGTATAGGTATGTAATGCACATTATTCATTTCTTTTTATTTTAAGCACCATATACATTTATAATAATTATTTATATATTAGTAACTCGTACACATCTTCGTCGACAATTTTAAATATATATATGCCAAATTCTGATCTATTTGTATGTTTACATGAAAAATGACCATGTTTGCTTTATACGACTTGATGCTACCATCCATTCACCCATCCACCCTACCGCGTGCCCCGCCCAGCTGACAATAAAACGTTTAACTAATTAAGGATTAACTTGGATATAATTTTATGTTATGGAGTTATAACACAAACATCTGAGTATAGTCTAAATAAACCGCGAAGCAGTTTACTAACGATAATCTATTTAAACTTTCGAAATCATTTTGGGATTATTTTCTTCAATGAAATCATTACACCATTATATCAGCCAATCAGAAGCGACGTTACAAACGGCGACGCTATTTTTTCCTTTATGGGCTGATTTTTAAGTCAATGAAAATGCTTGTTACAAGCAAAACTGAATTTGTACATGATAATCTAATCCACACATGGAAGTCTTGTTTGCATTATGTGATTTCTGGATTTTAGAAAAGATGTTTTTATAGTCATTTTGAAAATCAGTAATGACCAATGTCTTCCAGATATGAAATTGTATTTGTTCAAGCTACATTTATGAAAATGAAATTAACTTTTGAAATGATCTCTGTTCATATCTGCGTTACAGATTGGGGCGGGTCCACATTCGTTCGCTGGGGCTGGACAGACTGCCCCACTCATGTGACAAAGATCGTTTATTCCGGTATGTTTGTCTGGAAAAGAGGTTTCGCCTGTAATTCAGGAAATCTGTCACTCACTGGATGAGAATGACTTACACGGAAGAGCTTTTTGAAGTCACTTGATGATTCAAACCATTGAATGTGTAAGATTTAAGGAGTGGAGAGCGAATGCCATATTGCTGTAATGCATTTAGAATTCCAGAAACTACTAGGCCTACTGCGTACCTATTCTCTCACAGGTTATGCAGGCGGTTTCTGGTCTAGTCATACAAGAGCTGCACAGCTTACCCTCTCTGTCTACCTCCTGATCCAGAATGGTTAAACACAACAATCGTACCAGACACTTCTACTGGACAACTTTACAGAGAAGCGGAGTACAGGTCACCCAATACTCCGTTTGGGTTGAACTTGAACAACGAAGAAGTTGTGAGGTCTGTAGCCTCAATCCTTTCGTTCCTCTGTGACGATACCGGCGAGGACGAAGCGTTCGGCGGGTCATTGACCTCCGGGTACTACGGCCACCCGGCCAGCTGTTGAATGAGAATGGCCAGGCTGTCAACGGAGGTGCAATGATAACGGTCTTTTATTTTATGTGGTCAAGGCATTTTGTGGCTCCCTGAGATGTCCCCATACGTGCAAGGTAAATTTGTAGCTTGTGTGGTTTGCATGAAGTAAGATCCGCTTGAAGCTTCTAATTTCATATTATTTCTAAATATCTAAACTTGCCTTCAAAACAAAGCCTATCAAAATTAATTCCATATATTCAACTGGATGGACGCAGATATTATTAGTCTCGTTTTACTCTACCAAATTATTGTTTGTAAATACATGCGCGCTTGATCGCTTGAAAGACATCTATGACCTTGACAAAACCATTTACAGTGGGATTTGTTTTGTACTTTCCATCAGGCAGCACTCCCACAGTTTGACAACATACCTCGGATTGCGATAACCTTTTCGCCTACCATTGTTTCCGCTTGGCCTGGAAAGATCAACAGTAAGTACAGAAAATGTTTCTAAGAAGCATTATACTCTGTATATTGTTTATATGTACAAATTGTGAAGACAATCCTAAGAAGAGGATACTCCTGAGTGACCCTGCCTACGTCCAGCAACAGCTGACCCACCTACAGAGCGAACTACAAACACTTCAGGCGACGGTACTGTCCCAAACTTCACAGCTACAATCACATCAGGACACGATTCACAAACAAAACGAAGAAATGCAGACCATGAAGGCTACGGTACAGTCTCAGACTAATGAAATATCATCTCTAAAACATCAATTGATCCAGGCAGAAAATGGTAAAATGTATTTTAGCTATTACATGTAATGTAATTGCCTGTAAATGCAAATTCATGCATGATAAATGCAGCGTAGCAATTAAGATCAGCATACAATGTATATTTGGTCGTTTTGTTGTCCCCATATCTGTGCATTTAATGCCATAGATTGACCCTCATTTAACATGTAGTAATCAAAACGAGCTTTTCTATATTCTCCTATAACATACATTATGTTGCACATTTTGTTTGCACAAGCATCTCGGCAAATATATCGACAAAACAAGACACATAGTTAGTCATAATAATGCATATAAATAATTTATAAAACTTACTATATCATAATATATAGGGATACAGAATGTCATTATAGTTTTCCATACAAAGAAATCAAGGATACAGAATGTCATTATAGTTTTCAATACAAAGGAATCAAGGATACAAAATGTCATTATAGTTTTCAATACAAAGGAATCAAGGATACAGAATGTCATTATAGTTTTCAATACATAGGAATCAAGGATACAGAATGTCATTATAGTTTTCAATACAAAGGAATCAAGGATACAGAATGTCATTATAGTTTTCAATACAAAGGAATCAAGGATACAGAATGTCATTATAGTTTTCAATACAAAGGAATCAAGGATACAGAATGTCATTATAGTTTTCAATACATATAGGAATCAAGGATACAGAATGTCATTATAGTTTTCAATACAAAGGAATCAAGGATACAAAATGTCATAATAGTTTTCCATACATATAGGAATCAAGGATACAGAATGTCATTATAGTTTTCTATACATATAGGAATCAAAGATACAGAATGTCATTATAGTCATTATAGTTTTCAATACATATAGGAATCAAGGATACAGAATGTCATTATAGTTTTCAATACATATAGGAATCAAAGATACAGAATGTCATTATAGTTTTCAATACATATAGGAGTCAAGGATGCAGAATGTCATTATAGTTTTCAATACAAAGGAATCAAGGATACAGAATGTCATTATAGTTTTCAATACATATAGGAGTCAAGGATGCAGAATGTCATCATAGTTTTCAATACAAAGGAATCAAGGATACAAAATGTCATAATAGTTTTCAATACATATAGGAATCAAGGATACAGAATGTCATTATAGTTTTCTATACATATAGGAATCAAAGATACAGAATATCATTATAGTCATTATAGTTTTCAATACATATAGGAATCAAGGATACAGAATGTCATTATAGTTTTCAATACATATAGGAATCAAAGATACAGAATGTCATTATAGTTTTCAATACATATAGGAGTCAAGGATAAAGAATGTCATTATAGTTTTCAATACAAAGGAATCAAGGATACAGAATGTCATTATAGTTTTCAATACAAAGGAATCTAGGATACAGAATGACATTATAGTTTTCAATACATATAGGAATCAAGGATACAGAATGTCATTATAGTTTTCAATACAAAGGAATCAAGGATGCAGAATGTCATTATAGTTTTCAATACATATAGGAATCAAGGATACAAAATGTCATTATAGTTTTCCATACATATAGGAATCAAGGATACAGAATATCATTATAGTTTTTAATACATAGGAGTCAAGGATACAGAATGTCATTATAGTTTTCCATACAAAGGAATCGAGGATACAGAATGTCATTATAGTTTTCAATTCATATAGGAATCAAGGATACAGAATGTCATTATAGTATTCAATATATATAGGAATCAAGGATACAGAATGTCATTATAGTTTTCAATACATATAGGAATCAAGGATACAGAATGTCATTATAGTTTTCAATACATATAGGAATCAAGGATACAGAATGTCATTATAGTTTTCAATACATATAGGAATCAAAGATACAGAATGTCATTATAGTTTTCAATACATATAGGAGTCAAGGATAAAGAATGTCATTATAGTATTCAATACATATAGGAATCAAGGATACAGAATATCATTATAGTTTTCCATACAAAGGAATCAAGGGATACAGAATGTTATTATAGTTTTCAATACATATAGGAGTCAAGGATGCAGAATGTCATTATAGTTTTCAATACAAAGGAATCAAGGATACAAAATGTCATAATAGTTTTTCAATACATATAGGAATCAAGGATACAGAATGTCATTATAGTTTTCTATACATATAGGAATCAAAGATACAGAATATCGTTCATTATAGTTTTCCATAAGTCAAAATTCCCTAATGTCCATTATAGTTTTTTCAATACAAAGGAATCTAGGATAGTTTTCAAGGATACAGAATGTCTTATAGTTTTTTCAATATACATTATAGTTTACAATTCATATAGGAATCAAGGATACAGAATGTCCAATATATATATGGAATCAAGGATACAGGAATGTCAATTATAGTTTTTTCAATACATATAGGAATCAAGGATAAGAATGACTTATTATATTATTCAATACATATAGGAATCAAGGATACAGAATGTCCATTATATTTTCAATACATATAGTGAACAAAGATACAGAAAGGCCCCCCCTATTAATAGTTTTCAATAAAGCCGGGTCCACCTTCGTTCGCTGGGGGCGGACCGACTGTCCTGTCAATGTAACAGAGCTCGTGTATTCTGGTATGTTCAACCATCTTTTCTTTAGTAAATAATATTTCCATATGATGATGCTAAAATTCCTAACCAAAATATAATTAGAAATGTTAATCGTGCAAATTGTATGACGTTAGCAGCCACGAACCGTGGTATTCAATGTCAGATTGGTCACACATAACACGACATCACTTATCCTATCTTCCATTTAGGTTATGCCGGCGGTTCCTGGTACAATCACCAAGGAGCTGCAGCAGGACATCTGTGTCTGCCATCTGATCCAGAATGGTTAAATACCACGGTGGTACCAGACGACGACACAGGGCGAATTTACGGGGCAGAATACCAAGGAAATATGGGACACACTATGTTCGGTTCTACTCGTGACGAAGACGTCCCCTGTGCGGTCTGTAGACCTACATTCTTTGCCTCCTCTTTGATGATACCAGCCAGAAAGACATGCTACAGCGGCTGGACGAAGGCGTACAGCGGGACATTAGTCTCCGGGGACTACGACCACCCAGCTGCTACCGAGTACGTGTGTATGGATGAGAATGACGAGCCCATTGTTGGTGGAGCGGATCGAAATGATAACGGTCTTTTGTTTTATGGGGTCAAGGCATTCTGTGGCTCCCTGAGGTGTCCTCCATACAAGCAGGATGCATTTATAGCCTGTGTAGTTTGCATGAAATAAAAACATAAGTGTTTCGCAGTAAACAGATCTGTATTTATTCTTTCCTAAAAGACCTGATACGAGACGGGTAACAAACCAAATATATGTATTCATTCGATTAGTCACTTTTTAGATGTTTCATGTGGCTAACGTTTAGAATATGACAAAGAAACGTTGCACAAATTTGCTTACCTCCTTTGTGTCAATTGAATAAGCCGATACCATTATTGAAACATATATATCCAAATGTCTGGGCCAAAGAGTTCAAAATGTAATCAGTTTAATAACAAATCAAGATCAAATAATATCTGCTGATGCTATTGTTTTACAGTTTACAAAAATTTACTACTTGTGTGTAATTAGCTCAGATTACTGCCCAGTGTATGTTTCAAACTTATGTCAGGAAGCCTTTTGATACCGCAACCGAGAGATGGAGGGCTAGTGGAATCATCGTCCATGTCAAGCCACTCGGTTAGTACAGTATAATATGCAATTTTACATTGTATGTAGATGTTGAGAGTTTGTGTTACAATGTCAGACACTTTCAGCAATCCACCACAGTGGCCCAGATATGGAGGGATAGCTTTTCGATATCGAACAATTTGGTAATGCGAAGACTATATAGTCAAGACGTGCAGGGTCACTGCGGTCAAGTGGTAGAATATCCAATTCATCAATGCTTCTTGCAGATGTATCTCTTATATCGCTCCAAATGCCTTCATTTAATCTACAAGAATTACACGTTATTATTTGTATTGTGTACATGTATCTTGCTTTGCAAGACAGAACAAATAAGTCTCCATAAGGCCCGGTCCCACTGACGAGCGAATAAATTACGTATGAATTTAGTTTACAAATTTTGGCCGTTCGTTGTCATCCGCAATAAAATTGGCTAAAATAACAAATTTCCAAGTATAGATTACGGATATATAAATAAAATTCTGCGAATTTATTTAACAATTAAACGCAAATGCGGGTATTTCACGAATAAAAGCGAATACGATAATGGATGCTCTCCCGTGAGGGGTACAATCGGTAAGATTACCAATCAATGCGGATACGTAACAATTAAACAATTACGAATATATAACGCATATATTGAGGAAACAGATCGGAAGTATTGCGATTGTAACGGAAATATTACGAATCGGTAATAATCTATAATAATGCATTGCGCAGATGTAGCGGAAACGACGGTTGTATTGCGCATGTAGGGCATCTGAATAAGCGCGCTCGGGCCTTCAAGGTTCAGTCTGTTTCAAAATCAAATCAGACAACGTTTTCTTTTCTGTCTTTTAAACGATCATTGTTATGCTGCATTGGTATTATTGCAGAGCACCCATTATTACACCTGTACTTCTCGACGGACGAGAAATGTCGATTTTTGCCATATTTATATAATAGTTTTGGTTTACGCAACACCTTGTTATATAGTGCTAAAATATCAAGGCCTACACTAGATGATTAAGACCATCCGAGTTCTTACTCCTCATCCCCTTGGTTGGTGTTTTGTAAATCGCTCTTCACCCGTGGTCCGTCCGTCCGTTAACAATCCTTGTTATCGCTATTTTTCAGAAAGTACTGAAGGGATGGTTCTCAAATTTCAATTGTAGGTTCCTCTAGGGCCCTAGTTTTATATGTTGTATGTTTGAAAAAGTTTGAAAGGTTAAGAACCCTCTTTTCATTTGCAGATATAGATCATTCTTCGGTGGACGCCAAGATCCTTCTGGGATCTCTTGTGACAATTGAAGTTTGATACCGCTATTTCTCAGAAGTACTGAGGGGATCTGTCTCAAAGTTCATGTGCAATTTTCCATAGGGGTCTAGTTGTGCATATTGCATATTGCATTTCCAGACCGATTGGAGAACAAGAGGACCGATATGCCACCATCTTCGATTTTGATAGTTGAAGTTTGTTACTGCTATTTCTGAGAAAGTACTGAAGCAATCTATCTCAAATTATATACATGTACGTAGGTTCCTCAAGGGCCTTCGTTATACATAATTCAATTTTGGAATGATTGTGAACAAGATGGCCGAAAGGTAGTCATCTTGGATTTTGATAATTGATGTATGTTACTGCTATATATCTCAGAAAGTACTGAAAAAATCTTCCTCAAGTTTAATAAGTAGTATGAAGTAAGTATGAAAAGCAGAGAAAAGACCTCTTTCCATTGTCAGACGTAGATCATTTTTTGGTGGGCGCCAAGATCCCTCTGGAATCACTTGTTTCAAATGCAACTGATGTCGTTGAGGCTTTCATTATACTATTTTCTCCAAACATTTGACTGAGATGCCATCGTCAATCTAGTTTCTCCAAAGTCTTTTAGTGGGAACTACAGTAACTGTGTTATCTTTCCTGACCGATCGCCAGGTGTAATATAGCCACGCCTCGTGCTTACAAACGCACGTGTTTCTATTCAATGTCGGAGCAAACATCGTAGCACACACACAATACAAAATACAAAGTCACGTGCGGTTTGATTGACAGCTGGCGATCCGTCAGTTCTGAGAATGAATGAAGCTTGATGCTTTATGGTGGCGCGTTGGGAGTAATTTTCTCAGTAGGGTTAATTGTGACATTTCTCGGTGGTGGTGGCGTGCAATGTTTGTCTCGGTCTCTACATTTGGTCTCCCTTTCTCAAGCGTCTTGATCATCATGTTCGTCCGTTAGCATGACTTTTTTTGGTAAATAAGACCACCAGTCATATTACCGTTACTAAGTGACCAAGTTGTATCCCACTAAAGCATTTAAAAGTGATCTATGTATGACAATTGAAAGAAGGATATTTTCTCTGGTTTTCAAACTTCATCTACAAACTATATATGAAATTTGAGAGAGACACCTTCGGTACTTTCTGAGAAAAGCAGTAGCAAACTTCAAATATCATATTATAAGATGGCTGCTGGTCGGCCATCTTATTGACCGATTGGTTCCAAATTGTAAGATGCATGACTAGGCCTCGAGTTTAATTTACATTTGAGAAAGATCCCTTCAGCACTTCCTGAGAAAGAGCGGTAACAAGAATTGTTAATGGACGGAATGACAACTGATGACAGATCATGGGAAAAAGGTGATTTGAATAGCCAATCATCTAATGATGGTGGGTTAAATTTTTTTACAAAATGGCGGCCATTATGCCTACTGAAACAGGATACCGTTCACATTGACTGTGAGTAAATCTTTGTCCGAGATCACAAGTGTTTGTGCTTTTGAAGAATTTTGAAGAGATAATTTCTGATTTTGAACAGTATCAATTGGTCATGTCTGATTTTACTAGCTGGCTCTGGCTAAAAAAAATCATGGACATCGTGATGCATGACTGAATAGATTAATTGCTACAATTTCACACCTTTTTAAAGTTTGTGTAAACACAAACATAGCTACCTGCATTATACAAGGGCCTGATATGAGTGTTAAGCCCTGAGATGTAATTAAAATTGCCCTAATATCATTATCTGGCGAATATTTTGTAAGCTTTTTGACACTTTGGTCCAAATGCTGAAAATTGGGTTATACATTCTAAAATGTCCAAAAAAAACGGGTCAACCCGGGGAAATTGGGCGAGTTGGCAATACTGGTTAAAATACCGCCCCCCTCCCCCCCCCCCCCCCCCCCCCCCCCCCCCAAAAAAAACAACCCAAAAAACAAAACAAAAAAACCCACGAAAATGTAAACAGAATTATGATATGAAATTTATTGCCATAATAAGATAAACTTCAATACATTAAATTTGTATTTTTTTTTTTTTTTTACATCAATGTCAAATCAATCCCCAATCTTAGCATACTTTTTATAGAGGTCACAAAAAATAAGAGAGATTATGAATAAAAACAAATCTTCCATAAATGGCTGAAAAGTAAAGTTAGGAACATTGCATTACCTTGGCATGGACCTGTGAATACTTGAAACAATCATGATATTTTAGCCTTAAAAGAGCTATTTACAGTGCACTGGGTATCATCTTCGAGTGATTCAAGTATATGATACGGATTCTATTACTGTATTGTAAACAGATTTTAAATAGGTCAGCAAATGAAATCTGAAGAAAATTCATGTGGATTTGACATTTGATATAGAGGTCAAGGTTATAGTGACCTTGTGGTAGTACACAAACATAGCTTTACTACAGATTTGACCATGCTATTTGCATTTTTCTTTATTTCTTTATGCATTTAAGACACAACAAAATGTTATAAACTGAGACATATTCATGAACATAATTGTATACTTGCACAGAAATTATAATTACAGCATATGAATATCATAAATGATATATCACTATATATCAAAGCTCAAGTTTGTACCAAAGTAAAGGAACCGTAAAACATTGTCCTTTAACTGATGGTTAGGAGCTCAGCTACAAAAGTACTTATGAAACATTAAACTATCCTTGACATCAGAACAAAATATCTCACAACTCTTGTACTTGTAAAGTCCTCAGACCATTCATTAATCATACATCTTGTAGTTTTATCCTCATCTGGCTAACTAGGTTTGACTGTAGCTACTAGTTATTCCAGTAACATTATAGCCAAAGGCATCTGATAACAAGATAAATGTACCAAATAAAAGTGAACCCTCGTTAAAATCCGAGACCTAGTGTTTCATTGTTTGTTCTTGCCAATATTGTCATAACACAATTCTCAAAATCCACAAAAATTCTGATTTCATACCAGTAAATTTTTTTCACATCTTTGTTTTACATTATACAACATGTAACTACACAAAGTTTTTAACATTCCTCTAATTATACATTATACAACATGTAACTACACAAAGTTTTTAACATTCCTCTAATTATACTACACACATTTTCATCATATAACCAAATTTTTTATTGTGACTGCAAACTTAAAGGTAAATACTGTTCCACTTCAGAAATGGAATCTCCAGTTGTACACTTTCAATTAATCTGGTAAATGGTATCAATACATCTGATGTGAATAACATTTGTCTGTAATAATTTGAAATACATCACATGACAGGGAAATAAAATGTTGTGTTCCCTCCGATAAAACATATTTATATAACGTCTTTAACTGGGGCGCATGCCACCAAGGTATGAAACAAAGGCTTGATATTTTTTTCTAGCTTTATGTACAGGTCATCATCCAAAGTGTCATTTTTTTTGGTTCAGTATTTGTATCGATCTTTGTCCTTAGATACTGATTTAGTGACTCCTATCAATCGCTGTCCTCCGAGGCAGATTTAGCCGGAGATCCGCCCCCACTCCCTGACCCTGCCGGTGAACCTGGAGCAGAACCAGCCCCACTTCCACTTCCTGCAGGTGACCTTCCACCTCCATCAGAATCGCTTCCAGATCCACTTTTTCTTCCTCTATCAGATTCGCTACCTGACCTACGAGGTGAACCTCTATCTGAACTGGACTCAGAGCCAGAGCCTCTTCCTGAACGCGAGCTCCTACGTGAACGTCCACTGTCAGAGCCGGAGCGTCTCTCGTTATCTGAGCCACTACCTTCCCCACTACTAGAAAGGATTCTTCGATTCCTCCCGACACCCTCTTCTCTCTCTGAGTCACTGCCACTGAAACATCGATTGGCAATAGAATAAATTCATAATCAACAGCTTTGTTAGTAACAATTCAACTTATTACTGGTTCACATTGTACATGCATAATGTATTATCAGAATAATTGCGTAAATTAAATAGATAGTTATACTATCAAACAACTGATAAATTTCACATGAATGACATTTTCAATGATCCCTGAAACAGGAAGACATTCAAAGATTGCATAATCTGAAGTAAAAATTGTGAATTTATAGTAACTCCAAGTTAAAGATAAGAACATACGGGTCATCAATTTTGAGTCGTCTAGCTCCGTCAGAGTCTGAACCTTCGCTGGATGATATAATCTCCTTGGAGACAACCTTTCTGCGTTGTTTTGCTGTGAGCCCATCTTCGTCCAGTTTTTTCTTTGACACTTTTTCTTTCTTTCCCTTTCGTTTTCTTGGTGGTCGGTCATCATCCTCATCATCGCTGTCATCGCCACCTCCTCGTCTTGATCTAAATAACAAACAACACTCCTTTAAAAATAACAAACTATTTTCCCTTACACTGCCACTTTCTACAAAGTGGCAGTGTTCCCTTACACTGCCACTTTCTACAAAGTGGCAGTGTTAGACATGAAGAAACAGATTTAATAGCTGTTTTTTTTTTTATGAACATGATCTTTTGTAAAAGTACCAGTATCTATAGTATGATGGGATCTTAAACAAATATAATGCAGAATGACATCTTCAAATCTTCCAGCTTTTCCCAAACCTCTCAATGAGGTTTTTTTTCTCAGGATGTCAAAATTAATTTGAGGAAAACTGCTTTCATAATCATGATAAATTATATAAAAGTTTTTCCACTTTAATGTGTATATGAACAGTTACCATTGTTAAACACTGAAAGCTAAATCCAAAAAACAATTGCTCTAGCAACAAAGCTGTCGGCTAAAAAAGGTTTGAGATGAAAATATACAAAGATGTGGTCAAAACAGAATAAACAAACTTAGATGTGTTAAACACAATCTGATGCCAACAGGTGATTGTCAGGCAATTTGATAAATACAGGTAAAGTGTTTATTTCCTCAAGGGTTTTAAAGAATTACAGTCAAACCTGTGTAAACATCAATTAGACACCCCAAGGGACAGACAAAAATGGGTCTGATTATACAGGTGTCTCAATATACAGGTTACCAAAGGGTCGTAAAAGAAACGACGATAAAAATTTGATACATCACAATATTTACTTTATTAACATGGAATAGTAAAAGAAAATATTGGACTTAAATTGAATTAGTTGAACATGTATCATAATTATGGATAATGTAATAATGTATTTAATTTCCGTCACAACAAAAGCACTAAAGCAGAACAATAATTTCAAACTGGTTAAAGTAGTAGTTAAAATGTAACTAATGTTCCCTAGCTGTAATTGCAGAATTGATGATAAAGAAATAATGACTGACGGCAGACGTGGTGCAATGACATAAGGTAAGTTTATATTTAACTTGCTCTCCACTGACTCTCTTCCGTTTTCTCATTTCTCTCTATTTCTACCCATTTACTTTGATCTTCCTGTGGCTCTCCTCCATTTTTTCTTGCCCCTCTCTGTGCTCCCTTTACATTTAACTTACTTTCCTGTGGCTCTCCTCCGTTTTTTCTTGCCTTTCTCTGTGCTCCCTTTACATTTAACTTACTTTCCTGTGTCTCTCCTCCATTTTTTCTTGCCCCTCTCTGTGCTCCCTTTACATTTAACTTACTTTCCTGTGGCTCTCCTCCATTTTTTCTTGCCCCTCTCTTTGCTCCCTTTACATTTAACTTACTTTCCTGTGGCTCTCCTCCGTTTTTTCTTGCCCCTCTCTTTGCTCACTTTACATTTAACTTACTTTTCTGTGGCTCTCATCCGTTTTTTCTTGCCCCTCTCTTTGCTCCCTTTACATTTAACTTACTTTCCTGTGGCTCTCTTCCATTTTTTCTTGCCCCTCACTCTGCTCACTTTACATTTAACTTACTTTCCTGTGGCTCTCCTCCGTTTTTTCTTGCCGCTCTCTTTGCTCCCTTTACATTTAACTTACTTTCCTGTGGCTCTCCTCTGTTTTTTCTTGCCCCTCTCTCTGCTCACTTTACATTTAACTTACTTTCCTGTGGCTCTCCTCCGTTTTTCTTGCCCCTCTTTCTGCTCCCTTTACATTTAACTTACTTTCCTGTGGCTCTCCTCCATTTTTTCTTGCCCCTCTCTCTGCTCCCTTTACATTTAACTTACTTTTCTGTGGCTCTCATCCGTTTTTTCTTGCCCCTCTCTTTGCTCCCTTTACATTTAACTTACTTTCCTGTGGCTCTCCTCCGTTTTTTCTTGCCCCTCTCTCTGCTCACTTTACATTTAACTTACTTTCCTGTGGCTCTCCTCCGTTTTTTCTTGCCCCTTTCTTTGCTCACTTTACATTTAACTTACTTTTCTGTGGCTATCATCCGTTTTTTCTTGCCCCTCTCTTTGCTCCCTTTACATTTAACTTACTTTTCTTGGCTCTCCCGTTTTTTCTTGCCCCTCTCTGTGCTCCCTTTACATTTAACTTACTTCCTGTGGCTCTCCTTTTTTCTTCCCTCTCTTCTGCTCCCTTTACATTTAACTTACTTTCCTGTGGCTCTCCTCCGTTTTTTCTTGCCCCTCTCTCTGCTCCCTTTACATTTAACTTACTTTCCTGTGGCTCTCCTCCGTTTTTTCTTGCCCCTCTCTCTGCTCCCTTTACATTTAACTTACTTTCCTGTGGCTCTCCTCCGTTTTTTCTTGCCCCTCTCTCTGCTCCCTTTACATTTAACTTACTTTCCTGTGGCTCTCATCCGTTTTTTCTTGCCCCTCTCTTTGCTCCCTTTACATTTAACTTACTTTCCTGTGGCTCTCCTCCGTTTTTTCTTGCCCCTCTCTTTGCTCCCTTTACATTTAACTTACTTTCCTGTGGCTCTCCTCCGTTTTTTCTTGCCCCTCTCTTGCTTTACCCTTTACATTTAACTTTTTCTTGCCCTTGTCTCATTATTTGCTCTCTCTTTTTCTTGCCCCTCTCTTTGCTCCCTTTACATTTAACTTACTTTCCTGTGGCTCCTCCGTTTTTTTCTTGCCCTCTTCTGCCCTTTCATTTAACTTACTTTCCTGTGGCTCTCTCCATTTTTTCTTGCCCCTCTCTTTGCTCCCTTTACATTTAACTTACTTTCCTGTGGCTCTCTTCCGTTTTTTCTTGCCCCTCTCTCTGCTCCCTTTACATTTAACTTACTTTCTGTGGCTTTCTTCCGTTTTTCTTGCCCCTCTCTCTGCTCCCTTTACATTTAACTTACTTTCCTGTGGCTCTCTTCCGTTTTTTCTTGCCCCTCTCTCTGCCTCCTTCCTCCTCAGATCCACTGTCAAGCTTCTTTTTCCTTTTCCTCCTTGGTGCTTCGTCTCCACTCTCAGACAGAATCTCACCATCATCATTGTGCTTCTTCTTCTGCAAGAGTATAATTAAAGCATTAAACATATTTTTTGTCTTGTCTGTATTTACTTGTCAATTATGGAGGATTTAATATGAATGGTTGTGTTATCTGAAATTTATTAAACGAGTTAAATCATTTGATATGCAATAAGCCTTAAGTTTAGAAGGTTGCATATCAAATTATTTAATGAGTTAGTGAGATAAATTTCATATATTACGAAGCCATGACTGCAAGATTACAGTTATCACATAACTAGTATTTATGGAAGAATAGACCAAACTATTAATTACATTTCGATATAAGAGTGAGGAAATCAGACTCGGATTTGTCATTTCAAACTGCTGAGACAATCGTGCCATGTCATATTTTGATTACGATGTCACATTTTTATTATGACGTGATTACAATATTTATGACATGGCTGATCGGGCCTATTATGTGATAATATGTATTCCTTCACTGCATATTTTTCCAATCTACAAAAACATATCACACTTACTCTGCCACCAGTTTTACGAGGCTTGTCTTCCATTTCTGGTTCCAGGGCGATCTTTTTGGCCTTCTCCACAATCTTGGCACGCTCTTCCATCATCCTGCGACCCTTCTCCACTCTGACCTTCTGTTTCTCTTCCTGTTAATGGTAAAACAACCTGTTAGTTCTATTACAGTACATTCACACATTTATAGAGGTAAGCAAATAGTAGAACATTGGAGAGTATTTCAGCAAGAGTAATTTTTCTTCTTCTTCTTTTTAATTTTTTTTAAACTTCTTACCATCTTTTAAACACAACATCAAATTTTTGTAGTGTTTATAGCAGTGAGTCATGATAAACAACCCAGACTGCCAGAACGATAATAAAGTACAGTTTAGTGTAGTAGCTGGTGGCTAGTGCCCTGCAGCCAAATTCACCTCATCTTGTCTATGTTTCTCGCGGATGGCTTCTCTTTCTTCCTCATGTCGTTTCCTCATCTCACGTTCTGCCTCGTCAATCTTGCGTGCTCGTGCTACGTGGTATTGAGCTTGACTCAGCAGATCTGAACATTGTCTGAAATTTTTTTAATTAAAGTAGTACTTGTAATTTATTCACATGACAACTTAAGACTGAGCCAGCATGGATGATCTAGCTTTGATACTCCATCACACGTAGATTATTTTAAACAGTACCTTCATACCTGAAGTCTACACAGAAGGTTCAACACAAGCTGTTTTATGTTTTACTGAGCATGTCACTATAAAACTAAACATATCCATAAAATAATTTAATTGAACTTGAAGATCTGCCATAAATAACTTGAATGCATAAATAAACCAAAGCGTTACCATGGTACTACTGACATCAAGCTAACAAAGTTAAACATACGTGTACTTAGGCAAATTATGATTATGTAAATTTGTTAAAATTTCTATTCAAATTCTATCTAATGTTTACTTTTATTGTGTACTATTCTATCTTGATTTTAGTTAGGCCTGACATGTGAGTGTAATGAAAAGTTCTGTGGCTTACCTGGCTTCAGCCTCAGCTTGTGCTAGATCAAACTTCATCCTATCTCCATGCTGACTGAGATAACTGAAGTACCTGGGGAAAGGAACAGTCACATAGATGTACATTTGTTATATTGGTTCAACATCCTATTAACAGCCAGGACCATTAAAGGACACTCTAGGTTTGGTGGTGAAGGAAAGCCACAGTACCTGAAGAAAAACCACCGACCAGCAGTCAGTACCTGGCAACTCCACCATATGGGATTGAAAGTGGAGGGCTTGTGGTGATATGTCGGGACATCTTAACCATTAATTCATCATATATTTATATACTATAAACCAACTTATTATCATGGCGATTTAATTTCAGACTTTTCTGCTGAACAACTTATTCATGATGATCTAAATTTGCAATATAAACTCTTATGATTTTTTATACTTGTATTTGAAACAATAACGTGACAATTTTATTTTCACAATTTACTGAACATGTGAAAATTAATAACATATGAAAGAAAATATGTTGGTTTTCAGTATCATATAAAGACCAACTCTAATTAATTCTCTGGGTCTCCATATGGTCAACACAATCAGTCCTGTGTATAAAGACCATTTTGTCTTGGTCACTTTGGTGGTCTGTATAGACAGGTTTGACGGAGAGTACATTGGCACAGATGATCTTAAAAACAAGAGGGTCTGTATAGACAGGTTTGACAGTAGAGTACATTGGCACAGATGATCTTAAAAACAAGGTGGTCTGTGTAGACAGGTTTTATTATAGAGTACATTGGCACAGATGATCTTAAAAACAAGGTGGTCTGTATAGACAGGTTTGACAGTAGAGTACATTGGCACAGATGATCTTAAAAACAAGGTGGTCTGTATAGACAGAATTGATGGTAGAGTACATTGGCACAGATGATCTAAAAAACAAGGTGGTCTGTATAGACAGGTTTGACAGTAGAGTACATTGGCACAGATGATCTAAAAACAAGGTGGTCTGTATAGACAGGTTTGACAGTAGAGTACACTGGCACAGATGATCTTAACAAGAGGCCCATAGGCCTTAACGGTCACCTGATTTCAGATACAGAATGAAACAAAGACATGCATATAAACACTATATATTGGCCCATCAGGCCCTTGAAGTCAGTCAGTGATTTTATAAATTTGACTTTTTAATCTATGAAGATTATGTGAATTCAGAAGAAAGATTTTTGAAATGTTATCCATTTGGACCCCTTTTGGCCCCGCCCCTCTCGTCCCTGGAGATCGGCCAAGACCAATATGAATATGATGTTAAAATGCTATCTCAGGCTAATAATTCTAACCCAGATTGACTAATTTCCTATGAAAACTAAGCAAATAATGTTCTTAAATGTGTTTTTTCCTTTATAAACTATAGTAAATTTGACCCCCTCCCCAGGGGAAAATCTGAGATCCCAGGACCATGAAATTCACAATTTTTTGTAAAGGGCCTTAAGACCTTCCAATCTATCAAGAGTATCTGGGTCCATCAAATCTGTGAATTCAAAAAGAAGATTTTTGAAATTACCACTTTGACCCCTTTTGGCTCCGCCCCTCTGGCCCCTGGGGGTCAGCCATGAACAATATGGATATGATGTTAAAATGCTATCTCAGGCTAATAATTCTAACCCAGTTTGACTAATTTCCTATGAAAAATAGGCAAATAATGTTCATAAATGTTTTTTTCCTATATAAACTATAGTAAACTTGACCCCCTCCCCAGGGGGAAACGTGAGACCCCAGGGTCATATAATTCACAATTTTTGTAAAGGACCTTAAGACCTTTCTATTTATGAAAAGTATTTGATTCTACCAGTTCCAGTATTTCAGAAGAAGATTTTTTGAAGTTTTAGCCTATTTGACCCCTTTTGACCCCGCCCCTAAGGCCCCTGGGGGTCAGTCATAGAAAATTTGTTAATAGGATTAAATGGCCATCTCATACTGATAATTCTGACAACATTTGACTCATTTCCTATTACAAATGACCAAATAATGCGCAAAAATGTGTTTTCCCAATATAAACTATAGTAAACTTAACCCCCTCCCCAGGCGGAAACTAGAGACCCCATAGAGACCCAGTATAGTACATTGGCACAGATGATCTTAAAAACAAGATGGTCTGTATAGACAGGTTTGACAGTAGAGTACATTGGCACAGATGATCTTAAAAACAAGATGGTCTGTATAGACAGGTTTGACAGTAGAGTACATTGGCACAGATGATCTTAAAAACAAGATGGTCTGTATAGACAGGTTTGACAGTAGAGTACATTGGCACAGATGATCTTAAAAACAAGATGGTCTGTATAGACAGGTTTGACAGTAGAGTACATTGGCACAGATGATCTTAAAAACAAGATGGTCTGTATAGACAGGTTTGACAAGAGTACATTGGCACAGATGATCTTAAAAACAAGATGGTCTGTATAGACAGGTTTGACAGTAGAGTACATTGGCACAGATGATCTTAAAAACAAGATGGTCTGTATAGACAGGTTTGACAGTAGAGTACATTGGCACAGATGATCTTAAAAACAAGATGGTCTGTATAGACAGGTTTGACAAAAGAGTACATTGGCACAGATGATCTTAAAATAAGATGGTCTGTATAGACAGGTTTGACAGTAGAGTACATCGGCACAGATGATCTTAAAAACAAGGTGGTCTGTATAGACAGGTTTGATGGTAGAGTACATTGGCACAGATGATCTTAAAAACAAGATGGTCTGTATGTACAGGTTTGACAGTAGAGTACATAGGCACAGATGATCTTAAAAACAAGGTGGTCTGTATAGACAGGTTTGACAGAGTACATTGGCACAGATGATCTTAAAAACAAGGTGGTCTGTATAGACAGGTTTGACAGTAGAGTACATTGGCACAGATGATCTTAAAAACAAGGTGGTCTGTATAGACAGGTTTGACGATAGAGTACATTGGCACATATGATCTTAAAAACATGGTGGTCTGTATAGACAGGTTTGACAGTAGAGTACATTGGCACAGATGATCTTAAAAACAAAGAAATAAGATCATAAAGGTATAAAACCATATCTTATTACACATACAGGATGTGGATATGAGGTGAGTGGGTGTGGGCTTTGGTTAGTGACTGTTATCAACACCCTGGGTTGGCAAGATTTATGCTAAAACCAGAGGATTCTGTGAAAAACAGTCAACTATCCCTTTGAGGTATTTGAAAAAGGTCATAGGTAATGTAGATCACAACGACTTCCTTTTGGTAAATGATACATACTGCCCTAGATGAACCCATCATTCCGACATGAAGATAATAGCAGGGTAGGAGATAGTCTGGAAAGGTCTTTTAATTACTTTAATGTTCATAAAATTTCAAGAAGTCACCAGTATAGAAAAATTATACATTTTTACATTACCAAAACCAAAACAAAACATGCTTACAAATCATAAAAGTCATAGTCATAGAGCATACAACTTTAAGTGATAACTATATGACTTACTTGTGAGCCAGTTCCAGATCACGAACAGCACAAAGTACTGTCTTCAAACTACTCTTCTCATCCTTCAGAATAGAGGTGGCTAATTTCTGTTGTACCAGGGCGATATTGTACAAAAGTACAGTGTCACTGGGCGAAACATGGCGTGCCTGAAATATAACAGAATGGAAAATATGGTGTGTCAGAAATATAAAAGGATGGAAATATGGTGTGTCTGAAATATAACAGGATGGAAAATATGGTGTGTCTAAAATACAAGAGATCCCAGAGGAATCTTGGTGCCTCCAATGAATGATCTATGTCTGACAATGGAAAGAGGGATCTTTTCCTTGCTTTTCAAACTTTTTCAAACATACAACATATAAAATTTGAGACAAATCACTTGAATACTTTCTGAGAAAAAGTGGTAACTATCAAAATCCAATATGGCGGCCGCTCGACCATCTGGTTGACCGATCAGTTACTAAATGTAATATGCACAACTGGGCCCTAGGGCAACCTGCATATGAAATTTGAGACAGATCCCTTCAGTTCTTTCTGAGAAATAGAGATTACAAACTTTAACTATCAAAATCCAAGATGGTTGCCTGGCGGCCATCTTGTCAACAGATCAGTCCCAAAATGCAATATGCACAAAAATGGCCCAAATGAACCTACATATGAAATTTGAGAATGATCCCTTCAGTACTTTCTGAGAAATAGCGATAGCAAACTATAACTATAACAAGAGGCTCATGGGCCTTAACGGTCATCTGACTATTAGCACACTACAACCTAGTCGTTTAAAGATTTTAGCCTATTTGACCCCTGTGACCTTGAATGAAGGCCAAAGTCATTCATTTGAACAAACTTGGTAGCCCTTCATCTCAGCATGCTGCAGGCCCAATATGAGTATCCCTGGCATTTCAGTTCTTTAGAAGAAGTTGTTTAAAATGTTCAGCCTATTTGACCTCTGTGACCTTGAATGAAGTTCGAGGTCATTCATTTGAACAAACTTCGTAGCCCTTCATCCCAGCATGTCACAGCCCCAATATCAGTTCTCTAGGCCTCCTAGTTATTCTCAAGAAGTTGTTTAAAGAGTTTAGCCTATTTTGCCCCTGTGACCTTGAATGAAGGTCAAGGTCATTCATTTGAACAAACTTGGTAGTCCTTCATCCCAGCATGCTGCAGGTCCAATATGAGTATCCTGGGCCTTTTGGTTCTTGAGAAGAAGTCGTTTTAAAAGTTATGCCTATTTGTCCCCTGTGACCTTCACTGAAGATCAATGTCATTCATTTAAACAAACTTGGTAGCCCTTCATCCCAGCATACTCTATGCCCAATATCAGTACCCTGGGCCTTCTGGTTCTTGAGAAGAAGTTGTTTAAAAGATTTTAGCCTTTTTGACCCCTGTGACCTTGAATGAAGATCAAGGTCATTCATTTGAAGAAACTTGATAGCCCTTCATCCAAGCATGTTACGGGTCCAATATCAGGTCTCTAGGTCTCTTAGTTATTCACAAGAAGTTGTTTAAAGAAGTAAAAGCCTATTTGACCCCTGTGACCTTATATGAAGGTCAAGGTCATTCACTTGAACAAACTCGGTAGCCCTTCATCCCAGCATGCTACAAGCCAACTATCAGTACCCTAGGCCTTCTGGGTCTTGAAAAGAAGTTGTTTAAAGATTTTAGACTTTTTGACCTCTGTGACCTTGAATGAAGGTCAAGGTCATTCATTTGAACAAACTTGGTAGCCCTCATCCCAGCATGCTACAGGCCAAATATCAGTACCCTAGGCCTTTCGGTTATTGAGAAGAATTCGTTTGAATGAAAGGTTTACGCACGGCGGACGGCGCACGACGACGGACGGTGCATGACAATAGGTCATCCTGACCATTTGGGTCAGATGACCTTAAAAATCCAAGATGTCTGCCTGGTGGCCATCTTGTTGACCAATCAGTCCCAAAACACAATTTGTACAACAAGGGCCCTAGGGGAACCTACATATGAAATTTGAGAATGATCCCTTCATTACTTTCTGAGAAATAGCGATAACAAACTATTACTATCAAAATCCAAGATGGCTGCCGTGCAGCCATCTAGTTGACGGATCAGTCCAAAAATACAATGTTGTGTGTCTGAAATATTTTGGTTTGGTATACTGTCACTAGGGGAATATGGTGTGTCTGAAATATTTTGGTTTGGTATACTGTCACTAGGGGAATATGGTGTGACTAAAATATTTTGGTTGAGAGGTGGGAAATATGTCTGAAATATTTAGGTTGAGGGATAGGGAATATGGAGTGTTTGAAATATGGGTTATACATTCTGTAAATATAAGTAATATATCGGAATGTTCTAAGCTAAGGCATATAAGTGTAATGATATGAAGCAACCTGTTAAAAATCTGTGTTACACATACCTTTAGTAAGATGTTTTTACACTCTTTGAGGCGACCACACTTATAGTAGGCCCTGGCCAAGTAAACCATCACCTCCATGTTGTGGTATTTGTAAAACTTCTTCAGGCAATTCTCGTACTGAAACCATATAACTCAAAATGTTCAGTGGCTTAAAGACAATCATCACAGGCAATAAAGTGTTAACAAGAGGCCCAGAGGGCCTGTATCACTCACCTGGTTTGTAATGTCTAGTAATGTTCTGAATACAGGTTCATCGTTTCTTTTCTGAAGGAATTTGAATATTTACCTCTAATTCCCCTATTGGACCCCACTCTTTCTGCTCCAGGGGGTCAAAGCCAAAATTTATACAAATTCTGTTAACCCCATGGATGTTTCTGGGCCAAATTTGGTTAAAATCCAAGCAGAACTATATGACTAGTAGTGATTTATAGGATTTACCGCTATTTCCTATATTGGGCCCTGCCCTGCTGCCCCTGGGGGGTCAGAGCCAAAATTTATACAGTTCTGTTCCCCTTCCCCCAAGGATGTTTCTGGCCAAATTTGGTTATAATTCATGCATAACTCTTAGACAAGTAGCATTTTATAGGATAAACCTCTATTTCCCATTTTGGGCCCCGCCCCTCCTACCCCGGGGGGTCGAGTCAAAATTTATACAAATTTTGTTCCCCTTCCCCCAAGGATGTTTCTGGCCAAATTTGGTTACAATCCATGCATAACTCTAGGACGAGTAGCGATTTATATGATTTACCTATATTTCCCATAATGGGCCCCGCCCCGCCCCTCTTGCCCCTGGGGGATCAGAGCCAAAATCTATACAAGTTCTGTTCCCCTTCCCCCAAGGATGTTTAAGGCCAAATTTGGTTACAATCCATGCAGAACTCTAGGACAAGTAGCGATTTATAGGATTTACCTCTATTTCCCCTATTGGGCCCCGCCCCTCCTGCCCCCGGGGTCAGAGCCAAAATTTATACAAGTTCTGTTCCCTTTCCCCAAAGGATGTTTCTGGCCAAATTTGGCTACAATCCATGCAGAACTCTAGGACAAGTAGCGATTTATAGGATATATCTTTATTTCCCCTATTGGGCCCCGCCCCTCCTGCCCCCAGGGGATCAAAGCCAAAATCTACCGGTATATAAGTTCTGTTCCCCTTCCCCCAAGGATGTTTAAGGCCAAATTTGGTTACAATCCATGCAGAACTCTAGGACAAATAGCGATTTATAGGATTTACCTCTATTTAACCTATTTGGCCCCACCCCTTCTGCCCCCGGGGTCAGAACCAAAATTTATACAAGTTCTGTTCCCTTTCCCCAAAGGATGTTTCTGGCCAAATTTGGTTACAATCTATGCAGAACTCCAGGACAAGTAGCGATTTATAGGATTTACCTTTATTTCCCATATTGGGCTCCGCCCCTCCTGCCCCCGGGGGGTCAGAGCCAAATTGTATAAAAGTTCTGTTCCCCTTCCCCCAAGGATGTTTCAGGCCAAATTTGGTTACAATCCATGCAGAACTCTATGACAAGTAGCGATTTAAAGGAAATGTTGACGGACGGACGACGGACGTCGCGCCATGACATAATCTTAAAAGTTGAGCATGAAATAATCTTGATCACTAGAAAGTTGATTTAGGTAAACATTTGTCCAGTGAGACTGTTATGCCATCCAACAAACATATACAGTGAACCCTTGATGATCTGGACACCTGTGATCCCAGCCTAAACCGTCGGATTATGAATTTTCAGGACTGACGAATTTACCGTAGTGCCCTTAGTCATCATTACAATAATCTGTTCCCTGATATTTCTGTCCCAACATATTACCACAAGCCCTCCACCTCTGGGAAACAGGTTCGAATCCCATGTGGAGCAGTTACCAGGTACTGACTGCTGGTCAGTGTTTTTTCTTCAGATACTCTGGCTTTCCTCTATCAACAAACCTGGCACGTCCTTACATAACCCTGGCTGTTAATAGGACGTTAAAAGAATAAAACCAAACCAGAGCGAGAGTTTTCTGGACTATCGGTGTCTGTATTATCAGGGGTCCACTGTTGTAGATTTCTCCCTTTTCATTTTTTGAGATTTTCTCTGCAGACTCACCATTTGTACTGCAGCTACAAACTGCCTTTGCTCCACATAAATATGGGCAATGTTGAGCCAGACATCACAGAAATCTGCAGTAGCCTCACGAACCTGGGCAAAAACATCACGGGACTCATTGATACAGCCTTTGTGAGCCAGGACGCAACCTAAAACAAACAGACACAACAAGCTTACAGTAAGTGTTGTAAGCTACTTACGTCCCCTGCTGTCAATTACATTTACTAATCCATGTCAAGTTATTATTGTATAATTATGCTATCACTGTATGAAGTTTGAACAAATTCTGTTGATGTGTTCTTAAGTTATCATCTGAAAACTAATTTGTGAAACAATCTATTTTTAGTAACAGTGACCTACTTGTAGTTGATCTTTTGATCCCGAATTCAATCCCAAAGTTTGGTCAAAAGTGATCAATTCATTCTGGATGGACAGACGGGGCAAAACACTATAGCCCCCCCCCCCCCTGGTTTCACTGACAGGGGGACTAAAATTATCATGGCTTATAAACAAGTTCAGTTGAAATTACAGTTTCATTTTCTATCTTAGACAGACTTAAATGCCCCAGTCTCTATAGAGACCAAGGTGGGCTGCGACAGGACAGGACGTGGGGGGTATAATCACTAAACCCCATTACTATATTGGGAGTAAAACACAAGTACATGTACACATATATCTAATTTTACATTAATCGTAATTGTGCCTCTCTGTTGTCCAAGAACTAGGTAAACAATGCGCAATGCATATCGATACAGCAAGATCATAAAGGTTTTTTTTTTGCATCAGTACAAAGGACATTCTTTCTAAATATGGTTTCTGGAACACAACAGTTTTAATCGGTAGACAATTCTGTATAACAATAATATCCTTAATCAAATTATTACTGTATAAACAATGCTTTACGACAGGGGGAGTGTCAGAAACAAAAAACAATTCCGACCAGAATTCCATAATAGTTACGTGGTGGTATTTACATTTCTAATTCAAACATGCCAATATCAAATTGATTTCTTTTTTTTCCTCTCCTCATTATAAAATTCAATGAATAGTGCACTTGAATTTTGACGAAGTAATTTCCTTTTTTCTTCGACATGGATTGTTCCTGTAATATGTGAGCCAGAACACATGTTCTGTACCCATATGACCCCTTAGTGCCGATCGATATCCTAAAACGTACCCTTCTTAGACGCCTCCACCCCTATAGAGATACCAAACAGGCTATACTTAGGAGCTAATTCTATAGCAAGTCAAGCTTTCCTGGGACTTTGAAGTACTATTTGTGTTCTAATTACAGCTGTGGACAGGAGTGAGGGAGGGACCTGCTTATTTAGCTCCAAACAGGGACAAATAGTGTGAGTGTACTTGTCCGAACAATCCGCACCATCTTCAGTTCGTGTCAATTGGTGCATCGTTCAACACAGGTGATCGGTTATAAAATGAAAACATTGCGAGGGGTCGACTTGTCGACCAGGTATTGGGTATCAGCGATAATTGAGTTCAGTTTCGTTTGTCGTTGTTGACCCCAGTTCCCTAATGATATAATCCCGTTAGTGGTATTTCATTCCGAACCCGATGTAGACTTAACAATGAGACTGAAAGAACTCCATTCATTGGAGGAGAATTACAGAACACCTCATTCAAATAAGTGTTTTATTATACGCGTCCCTTAGATCTATACAAGTGAGTTATATATCAAATAAATGATGCCTGTTATTAAGGCACCCCACTGTTTAAGTAGCTGAGCTTTTCACACCAATCAAGTGTTTATATGAATAGGATCAATCATTGGCCATCAAAAAGTTGCCATTTGTTATTCAGAAAAGGCCACATACATCCTGACAATTGCACTTGCATTCTGCATTTAATCGCGGTTACTGGGGGCGGGGTACCACCCTATCACAGACAATAGCTGTGGAGCGGACCTTTGTTTTCTGTAGGCCCACACCACGATTATGTACTAAATGATCCAACACGGGGCTCTAGAAGTCGCCCACAACGACGTACAGTGTAACAAATTGTAACATAACTATTTGGCGCGATAAAATGTTGCTATAAAATTTATTTTGAATAGGTCAGCGGAGAGGATAATTCAAGATATCTGATATACATGCAATCATATTTCAAAGATGCCCACCAGCGAGAAATGTTTGAAAATATCATTACATGTAGTTTTGCCATCCTGCAAAATTATAGAAATTGCTCTCATCTTCATGTGCTACATAACTCATAAAATATTGTAATAAATACAAGACGATGAACTCTGATTGCATTTAAGTAATCCTCCTTGCTCTGTTAGCATATTTACTACTAAGATTGGTATTTACTGTAAATATACAGTAAATTGTGTAGTGATAATCGGCTCATTTTCCTAAATGAAGTGGTCATGTTCATTGAATTTTCTCACAAAAACAGACATAAAATTATCATTTCTCTTCTTTTTTTATACAGTAAAATAATCTGTTTCTGGCATAATAATAAACTTTCTACAAAAGTAAATAAACGCAGGTGAGCAGAATAAAGTATTATTCACCAATTTGACATTGTCAATCACCACCCATATACAACAGTATAGTACCACATCCCTAAACTAAGTAGCATCAGTAACAAACAGAGCAATAGGGTATTTAAAATACAAACTCTGCTTTCCCCTCTTCCTTTGAAACATTTGATCATGTAATGGTCTGATCAGTCCAAGATTGATATGCATTATAATAAAATTGTTTAACCTATAATTCTGAAACGAATTGGAAAAGAGAACCCTAAGCTTTGGTATATTGTGAGAAATCATTCCTTCAGTAGCAATACAAAATATCAGTTGTCAAAATCCAAGATGGCTGCCTATCAGTCATCTTGTTTTTCAAATCAGCTCCAATATGTATAACTAGGCACTGGGGGAAATCGAAAGAACCTTTCATTACTTCTGAGAAATTGCGATAACAAGAATTGTTTACAGACAGGCAGACGAAGGATGATGGACCATAAATGAAAAGAGATCTAAATAACCCACCATAATTAACATTCTATACAGAATGCATCATGAGAAATCCACCTGAAATATGGGAAAGAGATATTTAATGCTTTCTGAAAAAGTAGTTTAATAAACCTTCTTGAAAGAATTTAAAAAACATTAGTGTTATTTTGGTTACAAAACATCAGTTCTTTTGGTATACCAAACATCTTATGTTCTTTTGGTAACCAAATGTCAAGTGTTCTTTTGGTAACCAAATGTGTTATTTTGGTAACCAAATATCAAGTGTTCTTTTGGTAACCAAATATCAAGTGTTATTTTGGTAACCAAATATCAAGTGTTCTTTTGGTAACCAAATATCAGAGCTCTTTTGGTAACCAAATATCAAGTGTTATTTTAGTAACTGCATTCAAAGTGTTGTGTTGGTAACCAAATGTCAGTTTTATTTTGGTAACGTAATTCAAAGTGTTATTTTGGTAACCAATTTCAAAGTGTTGTTTTGGTAACCAAATGTCAGTGTTATTTTCTGGTAATGCTAAACTAAAATCCAGGGAAAAAGTGAAAAAAGAACAGTTAACATATCACCAACACAATTATACATGTAGCAATAGATAGTTTCATCAAATAAAGAAATTTTTTTCTTGTTACCATTGACCTTGAACGTCCTCTAAATTAAGTGACCTTAATCATCCTCTAATTCTTTAAGTATTTTGATGTATCCATATCTTAAATTGCATGGCAGTTTACACCATTGTGAAAAGTACCAATTGAATGGTGTCATGTTAATTCTGACTTTTTCTGACAACCAGGATTCAAACTACCATGCTACACCGGTAATCAGTGAAATCTATATGTCACCATATGTCACTGACGCAATAATCTCTTCGCTTCGGGATTCTGAATTTCCTGAAAAAATACTTGTACGTGTTGAGTAACAAGCTAACTTATGAAAAACAATCGTCATTGCCACCTAACTGATAATAGGTATCACGTCGATTCTTGAAGTGTTAAATGTCAGAAATGTTTTCTCAACAATGTCTTTGTGATCGTTAGTGTTCTTTATGATGTTAGAAACGTCTACGAAATATTATGAAATACATATACTACCATTTTCATATGAAATTGATAAGGGATGGCATAGGGCTGGAGCACAATGAACTAAATTTATAATACTTTTTGGTAACCAAATATTTTGATCGGGTGGTGTAGTGGTTTAGCGCTCGCCTTTCACCTAGCCGCCAGGGTTCGATCCCCGGCACAGACATGAAATGGTTAGGGATCACCTGCCCCATCATGTGGGTATTCTCTGGGCACTCCTCCCACACAGCCACACGCGTGCTTACATCTGGGCCATCAGTGATTTGCATAAGTTGTATAACTTTATGTTTCGCAATATATGTAAAATAAATAACGTTTTAAATAAATTCACAATAAATCCAATAGAAATTGTCCACCGATCATCATGTGCTACATAACATTGTAAGTCGACAACGTACTTTTTGCATGAACTCTAATTGCAATGACGTAATTCTCCATGCTCTATCTGTGAAGCTCTGTTTGCATATTTACAACCGATATTTTTGTTGTTTTTTTGTGTGTTTTTTTTTTTTTTAGCTTTTCTTACATTTGTTTTTGGAGGGAGGGGAGGACTAACACTATGAATAAATGATTAAAGAAAATCATCTAGCTCTGACTTTATTGACAGGGAAGAGGGGTTAGAACTAAAACTATTAGAAATTGATTAACAAATTCCTTCAGGCCTTACCCTTTTTTTTTTTTATTGGTGGTGGGGTAGGGATGCATGGGCGGGGGTGTGGGGGGTGACTAGAACTAATTAAGGCACATTAGACTCTATAACCCTACTACTACCACTAAGATCAGGTAGTATTTAGTATGACATCCTATTATAGCACCCATCGTCTATATACATACAACATAAGGTTGTAAATGATGATTTCTCTACCTCTATTGCTTCTCATATTGGATGAGGTAAAACCTTCCAAATAATAATCCTATAGCCATTTTTTGTTTCCTTTTACATATGGAAAAATGATCAGTTATTTTGTGGTTTTGCCGTTTATAATTTCCTGTTTCATATGAATCTTTTAAAATGATCAGTTGTACAGTTATTTTGTGGTTGTAGTATTCCTATTATTAATAATGATGGGTAGCGGATGGATATATTTGCATTAAGAATAACAGTTTAATGAAGTCTTTAAAAACATGAAAAGCAATGCCACTTATCTCGACAAACTCCTGTGGAGCCCCGATGTGTAAACAAGTGTCCATTAAATAAGGAAAGGTCAGAAATAGTCTTGCATTTTTGTTGCATCAAAGCTGCCTAATTTAATGGCAGAATTGGGGGTGAATAGGGGACTTCAAAGACGTTTAGGGGACAAAAGATCAAAGTATCAGATTTCTTCGGGCAGCGAGTACAATTCCATTGACCCTCTTTAACACCTCAGCCCCTTCACTGAGGCCTTGAAATGGAACAAATGTTCAAAACTAGTTTTTTCTTTTTACGTGTATCATTTTAATTAATATTTTCTAACACTTTTCAACACGTAAAGCACGTGACCCATTTTGAAATCTATAATACAGAAAATTCCATTATCTCATTCATACAAGGGACACAATGGATTATTTCAATAATCTCTCGTTCAACTATAAGTCGTCACTGCTGTGTGGACGCAGTTCAATCTGAACGAGTCTCTTCACTCGTGCTGTCATATATAACGAAGACGACGATACACATCAGAACGAAGACAATTTCTGTGTTTTACGCATTGAATCAAAGACAATTTCTGCACTTCCAGTTAACCAAAATGGCTTAAAATGCTCGGAGTATTTATATCAAAATGAAAACAATATTTGTGTTTTCTGTATTACAAGACCGGTACATTTGCTTCGTACATGGATAACTGATGTAATTGGAAATCATCTCTATCCCATCTGATTTATGCCATTAATTTACATTGAATCATGGGAACATTTAGATTTATCAACATTCAACACAAGTAACGTTGCTAAAGCATTGTAGTGTTGCGACTATGGACATTTTTGACCTTCACTTCAACTGCCAAGTCTCTCTGCGATCCAAACAGTCAAAGCATCCTTTCTACTCAGATTCGTTTTGTAGATTTGACACTTGGCCATCATCGGCACACAAAACATCCTTCATGGATATTGACCATCATCGTAACCGTCATCGCAACGCCATGTACCCAGATCACACCAGTTTTCATCCTCTAGAAGGACATTATGACCTTCAAAATGTATCGGCAGCACAGAATGACCACTGGTCATCGTACAATTACACACTGCATCCATATTACCATGGATACGGTCAACAGGATGGTGTGGAGGTTTTCCAGCCATCCCCACTCGTGGTGACCCCTCAGCAGTATTACCCTAGCTGGCACCTCCCATATGGGTCAGACTCTAGTTACCATGGAAACCCTGACCACTACGGACAAATATATTATCAGACACGGGACTCAATACTGTATCCAGGCATAGATCGACCCACTGCTGCAAGTGATCGCCAATATCATGCAGACATAACTTCAGAACAATTTACAAATTATTCAACATCTCAGGACGACCTAAGTAACACAAGTCAAGGTCAGTATAGAAATGACTATAGTACTGATAATAAGTCATGTGTCTCGCCAGGAAAAGACAACATGGCTGCTGTCGGCAGTAGTGGGGCAATAAGGAGATTAGCAGTTACAAAGGATACAAATCAAACACCGGCAGAGATAAACGATCCAGTCTCATTTTACCAGAAAAATACACCCAAGCACGAGGAGATGTACAACTCGGAAATCAGGGCACAAGAACAGCCATACATAATGTCAACAAAGAGTAATGGTAGTGAAAGACCCAGTGTGTTCCAGATGCCTGCTCCATCCCATGGAGATAGGACTAACGTGTTCCAACTCTCAAGTCATGTCAGGAAACAAGAACGCAAGATGAAGAAAATGCTTCAGGATCTAGAGAAATCAGATCCAGGAAAGGCAAGGCAGCTACAGGAGTTTTTCCAATTCAATATGGCCGTGATACAACAACAATACGACCGATATAGAAAGGATGGATGTGACATTACAGGACAAAGGTTAACGTCTGCGGACTATGATTTTCAGGTCCAGCGGATCATCCAGCAGGTTCATCAGAAGATAAGTGTGTGTGGTTATAGACAACTAGACAAGCCGTCAGGTGGTACAGAGGTCAGAAAGACACGTCTGCTACCTAAACATGCCGTGAAGACATTAGATACATGGTTTGAGGAGAATCTTAGTAATCCGTATCCGTCTCGCGACCAGACTCTACATATCGCACTGGACTGTGGTCTCTCTATTGAACAGGTACGAAAGTGGTTTGCAAACAAACGAAATAGGTCTCGAAATAATAAACTCTACAAGTAAATATAGTCTTAATGAATGTAAAAATTTAAATATCATTTCATCTTTTATTAGTATTGCATCAATTTATACCATTGCTAATGATATCAATTGACTGATTAATATTTTGTAACCATTCTGGAATACAATAGTTGTATAAAAAAAAAAATTATTTGCTCGCAATAAAAATCAACTCTTGTGATTTTTTATCTCGTCTTTTACTAGGGGTCTTTGATCATCAAAGAAGCCCATCCTCCGGATATATCAGTGCTTAATGAATCAAGCATTTTTTTATTGTCCAAACATGTTATGTATATCAAACTGGATGCATATTATTTCAAAAGACACAGGAAGGTTTATAAGTCGATAAAACTGTAAATCAACGACAGTAAACTCCACATTTCTTGAAGTCAGATCTAATTATATATTGCATTTTATGAATTCTTAAAACAAATATTTGTCAAGCTTTTATATAATCTAATATATTATTACAAAGTCAATATGTATTGCATATCACTTTGTACAGAGTACCCAGTGGTACTCAAGGAGAAATGCACCTGTTTTTACAACTAATGCTCAGTCCAGAAGCTATTTCTATAGGTGAAAACAACTCAAAATATCAATGTTCATGCTTTCTCTAGATCTGTTCATCCAACTGCTGCAATTCTATCATAACTGTCGTAGTAACTTTGATAAATTCCAGCACAGTTGATAAAATTAATAAAAGTTGTTAGTCTTAGAATAATAACAAGAGCTGTTGGAGAACAGCAAAGCTTGCCTATTCAGAAGAAGTTGATGTTCAAGTATTTACTATTTAAACATGGAAATATGACAAATTAACAGACTCAAAAACCCCCTAAAGGGCCCCAAATTGGTTGTATTATCACGTTCAGCATCCATACACATTAGGAAAATAAAATCATAAACATTTATGATGACTTAAGCTTAAACAATAGACAAAATAGAAACTTGCTCAAAAACTTTAACATGGAAATATGACAAATTAACAGACTCAAAAAAAGCCCTAAAGGGCCCCAAATTGGTTGTATTATCATGTTCAGCATCCATACACATTAGGAAAATAAAATCACAAACATTTATGATGACTTAAGCTTAAACAATTGACAAAACAGAAACTTGCTCAAAAACTTTAACGTGAAATGGGACGCCAAAGCTGACGCCAACGCCGACGCCGGGGTGACAACATTAGCTCCCCCTATTCTTCGAATAAGAATTGTAATTCCTGTACATTAAGTCTTTAGTGATGAAAACACAAAATCAAGTTGTTGAATACCTAAGTCAGTTTACAGTAATACTACAGTGTTCATTTTAGGACTTAAGTTCAGACAAAATGTCAAAGATATATTGCTCATATTTCATTTTCAAACTCTGTCCCATCACTCAAATACCAACAGAAAGCCTATTGGCTTGTCTAGATACATGGTAATATTAACATTTATCATTAAAAACATTTAACATTGAGTGCAGTTTCATATGAAATTTCTTAGAATTACATATCATATATACATGTAGTTGTCCAAGGTTGGTGATAGAGATTTCATTTCTTTCCAAATATTTTGTCAATCAAAAGCTATAAATATTTCGTCTTTGTGGTTACACACAAAATTTATAATAGTATATCTCTGGCGTTTTCTTGTTTTATCATAACGTTCATTTTAAATGTAACAATTTTTGATTCATTTGAATATATTGAGATTATAGGAAAATGAACGTTAATAAAAATCCAGAAATCCATTCATGCCAATATTGGTGCTGAATGAACTGTGTTCAATATTACCCTAAACATATATATGGTTAAGCATAGACGTAATCAGATATCAATGATCCTTTGAGCGTTTGTGTTCAATGTCAATTCTTGAAATTGCTGATTCACGTTTTTACAAATTTTTTTAAGATACCGCTGACAAATGGTATTTTTCTATATTATAAACATGAGCATAGACAAAATAGTAACTTTCTTAAGTTAAAACAGTTACTTACTTTACACCATTACCACCATCGAAAGGTTTGAGCTTCTTATTTTAATTCAAGAAAAAAAAATATTAAAAATAATTAATTGCATCGCGAACAAAAATTCATGGCACTCTGTCTTATATGGAATGAAGTTCTAATTGTGCGTGCACCAAAAAAAAATAAATCATTTTATATTATTTTTGTGTTAATTAAAGATGCTCCACCGCTGAAAAATCATATTTTTTCACTTATAAAAAAAGGAACAGATAATTTAGTCATTTTCTTCAGTTACAAAAATTACTTAATCTACACCATTACCACCATTGAAAAGTTTGAGCTTCTTATTTTACTTCAAGATAAAAATATTAAAAATAATTAATTGCACCCAGAAAAAATTTGATGGTATTATGTCCTATATGGTATGAAGTACTGATTGCGCATGCACCGAAAGCTAAATAAATAATTTATTTATTATTATTTTTGTTGTGTTAATTAGGCATATTTATACACGATTAAACACCAATTATTGTTCAAATGATGAGTATCATTTATGTTTTTGTCTGCAGTGGAGCATCTTTAAACATATATTTACATGAATAAACATCAGATATTGTTTGAAGGATGCGTATCATTTATGTTCTGTTTGCAGCAGTGCATCTTTAAACTTAAAGATGCTCTACCGCCGACAGAGCATAAATGGCATTCATTATTTGAATAATGATTGGCGTGTAATCGTGTATATATCTGTCTAATTAACACGAAAAATATAATGAAATACTTCATTTTGCCTTTGGTGCATGCGCAATCACTATTACCTTCCATGTAGGATATAGTGACACGGAATTTTTTCGGGATGCAATTAATTATTTTTTGTATTTTGAACTTTATGTAGAAATAGGAGCTCAAACTTTTCAATGGTGGTAATGGTGTAAAGTAAGTAACTTTTGTAAGAGAAGAAAAATATTAAATCGTTTGATCCTGTTTTTGATAGTGAAAAAAATAGCATTTGTCAGCGGTGGAGCATCTTTAAATTTAAACGAATAAACATCAGATATTGTTTGAAGGATGCGTATCATTTATGTTCTGTCGGCAGTGGAGCATCTTTAAACATATGTTTACATGAATAAACATCAGATATTGTTTGAAGGATGCGTATCATTTATGTTCTGTCGGTGGTGGAGCATCTTTAAACATATTTACATGAATAAACATCAGAAATTGTGTAAAGGATGCTAATCATTTATGCTCTGTCGGCGGTGGAGCATCCTTAAGAGAACCTGTAAAATAGTTTCCCTGTAATTGGAGGCAAGAGATTTAGTTTTACAGTAATATGAGTATCAATTTAATCACAAATTACATGGATCAAAACACGACTTTCACAAATTTGTTGTTTCTGACAGGAGTAAATGAACGCCAAAGCCTTGCTTTTCGCAACTTTTTCTATTCTTTACGATAAATACCTAATTAGCTTCTCATGTGTGTTCTATAGTCGGAATCAAACTGTAAAATTTTCAATCAATCGTTAAAATAGCCTTCGTAAGATGCGGATGTCAGCAATGATACCTTGAAAAACATCTCAAGCTGATAAATCGTTCCCTGATATAACAGTTTTTTCATTTACATTTTCAACACCTTTTTTTGTTGTTGTGAAATATCGAGAGAAGAAAAGAAAAGAAAAACAAATATTGTACAAATGGAGAAAAGGACTTGGGAAATACTGTCGTACTTTGAATTTTAAAAATATATCAGTATCAAGTATCTTTGAACATCAAACTCGATTTCAAATGCAAATCTGTCAACATTAAATTCTGAATAAATGTAACACAGAAATGAAAAGGAGGTCTCGGGGTGGTATCCCCGAATTTTTTTTTGAAATTCTAGAAGCTTTGTGGTGCATTCTAAGCTGTTTTCAGGGGACAATAAAAGGTTGCAAAATAAACATATTTTCAGTGGAAAAAATAGGGTCATATCCATCGATGCTTAAAACTAAGCCATAAAAACCACATTGTGGGTTATCAACAAATCACATGTACACGTCACACATCTGGCATAGTTTGACCCTTTAGAAGAAACAATGTCAGCATATTTCTTAGAATACACTTCCCTGAAATACTGAACACAATTCTGCGTTTTTTGTAGGTGTTTCCGCATTTTCAGTTGTTTCTTTTGGATCATCGGCCATTGCGACCTCATGGTATCAACAATGTAACCGCCTAGACGCTTATAGTATATGTACTGTGCAATACAAGTGTTTCACATATCTGATTCAAAGCGTGATGGCTACATTAAAATATAAGTCAGAAGGGGACAAAAATCTGGAAATCTAATTTTTTTTTCTAAAAGAGCAACTACTTCCGGAAAAACGTCACAGCATAATTTCAGCAAAAACAGGGTAATAATTATACCAAAAACGTTGCAGTTGACAGGCCTGTAAATGCAAAATTAAATGTAACAATCAAAAAAGTTCTGATTTGATGTTAAGGACAAGTAATTTCTTTTTTTTTTTTAATTTTTACATTACTTTTCCAAAGATTTAGTTTCAAATAATTTGACAAATTGCCACCTGTCAATCAAACCGCACGTACGTGACTTGGCATTTTTTTTTTTTTATTGTGTATGCTATCATAAGATGTTTTCTCTGACATTTAATAGGTGTTTGCAGGCATGAGACATGGCTACGGTTGGTCAATTGCGATTCAACATAAGACAATCTACTAAAAATGCAAATGATCATCCAGACTCTTTCCACCTAATAACTATAAATTGTTTTGAATGAATTATGATGTCTTCCTATCAAAATAGTTATATTTGTTATTAAAAGACAAAGATTAAGAAAATGGAAACATTATCTTCAGTAACTTCGACCTAATCATTCAAAACTCAATGCAATTAAAACATGTTAGCAAATTTTGAGTTTGAAACTAATTTCCATGCTGTCAGTTTTTGTACATTTTTTTTTTAAATCATTAAAACCTTGGAGAATCAAACAGTAGTAATTAAGTTATTTATATCAACTGTCAAGAGGATGAAGAGACCAAGGCTTGAAGGACAGTGCATCATCTGATGTCATGGAGATGAATTGTACACGTCTCTCTTATTTCCTTTAATTATGTGTGAATTATTTTCAATCTCAATATCCATAATGTAAATACTTTAATAATGCTGTGGTCGCAAAATTGTCCTACAAGATTTGATTGGAAGAAGATTGTGAAATTTTTTTTTCAAGTCAAGTAATCTTTATTTAGAGTCGGTACAAGTGGTAAAACATATCAACACAAGCCATTATGGCTTTTAAAACCGACTATTTAACAGGGTAAAAATAATAACAATAAAATACTTAACTATTTACATTATCTGATCACATCTGTTCATTATCGCAGTACTGCATGTATTTAACTGAAAGGCACACTATACGTAACTATCAACAAATAGTCAAGTTAGATTCAACCTCTTGTAGGTGTAGTTGAAATTAAGTTATATCAAAGAATATTTACAATGATTTCTTAATAACTTTCGTTCAGCGGTTGTTGAAAGCCCATACTGGTAAACATGCCTTCATTTTAAACTGGTTGCCATAGAAGTTACGATTATTGCCGAACGGAAGTCGGAAAGTTCATGACCCGTCCTCGGAAGAGTTCGGACAGACGTTACGCAGTAATGGTAGTCACATGATGTTCTCAGCAACGACGTTACAATGTCGGCTAACTTTGGCTTGTTTGACTAAGTGGGACCCACCTAGCGATGTTCAATATTTATTTGATTTTTATCAAAAGTTTCCGAAACATTATCGATCATCTCGACTTCGATTTAGTCCTATCTCTGCATAATTTACAACAGGATTTTTTTTCAACATTCTTCTAAATCATGAAAAAAACAAGAGGCCCATGGGCCTTAACGGTCACCTGAGTTAGAATATATAATGAAACAAATTAAAGACATATAAACACTATATGCTGGTCCTTGAAGTTGGTCAGTGATTTATAAATTTCACTTTTTAGACTATGAAGAGTATTTGCTTCCATCAAACCTGTGAACTTAGAGGTATTTTTTGAAATTTTAATAATTTTGACCCTTTTTGGTCCTGCCCCTCTGGTCCCCCAAGGGGTCCTCGAGGACGGATATGAATGTTAAAATGCTATATCTTAGGCTAATAATTCTTATCAAGTTTGACTAATTTCCTACGAAAATTGGGCAATAATGTTCACAAATATGTTTTTCCTATATAAACTAAAGTAAACTTGACCCCTCCCCAGAGGGTAACGTGAGACCCCAAGGTCATATAATTCAAAATTTTTATAATACACCTTAAGACCTTTCCATCTATAATTATTTGATTCCACTATATCCAGAATTTTAGAAGATTTTTGAAGTTTTAACCTATTTGACCCTTTTTTTGCCCCTCCCTCTGCCCCCAGGGGATCGGCCAGGACCAATGTGGATATGATATTAAAATGCTATCTCAGGCTAATAATTCTAACCAAGTTTGACTCATTTCCTATGAAAATTGAGCAAAAAATGCTCATTAATGTGTTTTTCCTATATAAACTATAGTAAACTTGACCCCCTCCCCAAGGGGAAACGCGAGACCCTAGGGTCATATAATTCACAATTTTTGTAAAGGACCTTAAGACCTTTCTATTTATGAAAAGTATTTGATTCTACCATTTCCAGAATTTCAGAAGTAGATTTTTGAAGTTTTAGCCTATTTGACCCTTTTTTAGCCCCACCCCTCTGCCCCCAGGGGGTCGGCCAGGACCAATGTGGATATGATATTAAAATGCTATCTCAGGCTAATAATTCTAACCAAGTTTGACTCGTTTCCAATGGAAATTGAGCAAAACATGCTCATAAATGTGTTTTCCCTATATAAACTATAGTAAACTTGACCCCCCTCCCCAGGGGGAAACGCGAGACCTCAGGGTCATATAATTCACAATTTTTGTAAAGGACCTTAAGACCTTTCTATTTATGAAAAGTATTTGATTCTACCATTTCCAGAATTTCAGAAGAAGATTTTTGAAGTTTTAGCCTATTTGACCCTTTTTTAGCCCCACCCCTCTGCCCCTAGGGGGTCGGCCAGGACCAATGTGGATATGATATTAAAATGCTATCTCAGGCTAATAATTCTAACCAAGTTTGAGTCGTTCCCAATGAAAATTGAGCAAAACATGCTCATAAATGTGTTTTCCCTATATAAACTATAGTAAACTTGACCCCCTCCCCAGGGGGAAACGCGAGACCCCAGGGTCATATAATTCACAATTTTTGTAAAGGACCTTAAGACCTTTCTATTTATGAAAAGTATTTGATTCTACCATTTCCAGAATTTCAGAAGAAGATTTTTGAAGTTTTAGCCTATTTGACCCCTTTTGACCCCGCCCCTAAAGTCCCTGGGGGTCAGTCATAGAAAATTTGTTAATAGGATTAAATGGCCATCTCATACTGATAATTCTGACAACATTTGACTCATTTCCTATTACAAATGACCAAATAATCCGCAAAAATGTGTTTTCCCAATATAAACTATGGTAAACTTAACCCCCTCCCCAGGGGGAAACTAGAGACCCCAGGGTCATATAATTCACAATTTTTGTAAAGGACCTTAAGACCTTTCTATCTATGAAGAGTATTTGATTCTACTACATCTGTGAGTAGAGAAGAAGATTTTTGAAATTTTACTCAATTTTACCCCTTTTGGCCCCTCCCACAGCCCCCTGGGGGGTGGGGACCATATAATTCACAATTTTGATTGATCTTATGCCTAAGAAGGTTTGTGCAAAATTTCATTGAAATTGCTTCAGCAGTTTTGGAGAAGAAGTCGAAAATGTAAATTGTTTACGGACATACGACGGACGACGGACGACGCACGACGCACGACGACGGACAAAAGGCGATTAGAATAGGTCACTTGAGACTTCGTCTCAGGTGACCTAATAAGACAGATACGGATATTGAGACTTTAAAAAACGACATCAATTTCTGTTAAGATATGGACATATAATCCTTTAGGTCACTGACATAATTTACAAACAAGATAAAGAGATAAGAGAGAGGTGACTTTTTGAGTAAAATGCTACAGCTAAGTATGTTATAAAAAAATTCTTTTTCACATAGTACATTTAAATTTTGCACCACTCAAATTTGAAATAATGTTTTTAAAATTTCTAAAAGATGTTGTTGATCTGAAACAATCAGGTAAAGAATTCCATATTGTAGCTGCTAAAACTAAATTTTTTATGTGAAAATATTTCTTTGTAGAACAGGCTAAGTAGCGATGCTGACTTTAATTTTGTCAGATTAAGGATTCACAAGATGTATTATGCTGATAAAAAATATATATCATAAACATGTCATGTAAAATATCTCATTTATGCAAGTTTGAACTAGACCTACAACAGAATTGATTTTGGCATTGCCCATAAGTGTAATTTTTTTATTCTCTTAAAATAAACTATTTGTGTAATTTTTTATTCACTCACAATACACATTGTCAAATAAAAAAAATGTTAAAAATATTGAATCAAAATATTTTAATTATTCTTCATCGGTGATAAATGTTTTTCTGACATTAATGAATCCAGACCACTAGCTAACTATAACCCAGTCCTTACCTAACAGTAATGAGCAGTAATTACCTGTGTAAACACTTTCTCCAGCAGATCAGGGCTTTGTGACGGGTAATAATGATCGCGAGGAGGACAGATAAAGGCTTTAATTAAACAGTCCAAGCAGTAATCACGTTCGTCTTTGATCTCGAGGCGTGGCTGTACTGTGGAAACCAGACTATAACTCGGGACGCATTAAAATGATCTACCTGTACTCAAAATCAATTATGTCTACAGGGAATCGAATATTCTTTCAGATGTTTTGATATGTTCATAAATTGAACATGCATAAGTTTTTATTTTGTTGTATAAACCTTTAGTTTAACTCAATCATCCTTACTCCCATCTACATGTACTTTACAAATACTACTTCTCATTATCAATACTACTCTAAATATAGACTTCAACTGTAGTCATGATTTGGAAACTTTCACTGAGTAGCTTGTGTATAGATAGAAATTAGCTGATATCAAAACATCAACCTTATTGTAGAAATTAAATGTTGGATCCCAAGTTAAAAATTGTTGAGGTACCTCTAACGAAGATTGAAGTCCTGTTTGAGAACAATTTTTCAATCAACTTATAGTAAAATAAATACCTCATACAAATTAAAATTTAATGTTTTATCCCAAGTTAAAAACTGTTGAGGTATCTCGAACGAAGTATGAAGTCCTGTATGAGGACAATTTTTCAAATCAATTTATAATGAAACAAATGTCTCATAAAAATTAAATCCTTACAATATTTTATTGTTTGTAAAATATAGTTTCCCAATCCTTTGACAGAAATATTTCTCTGTACTCCTAATTAAACATGGCCTAAAAATGTGAATAACGGGTAATTCATATTTGATCCGTCATTTACATGTATTTAGCTAATACATACATCTGATATATATATATATATATTTTTTTTTTAATCTTTTTCCCCCCTTTTTATTTTACAATAATTATTTTAAACCATACTTGTAAAATCAAGATATTTCAAACTACCACTACAACTATCAATAAAGATTTTGTATTATTTTTAATCACCCATTCATTTATCATATTTCAGAATGTTTGGATTCCATATATAGAAATGAAGTTCCATCAGAAGTGAAATACATGTATTTCATGAATTTGGTTTATTTCCTCAGTAAATATGATTTATATTGATTCACTAGAATTGTAACAGTGTTATTAACTTTTCATAAATGAAATGCATGTTATGTTTTAAAATACTGTTTTTATGTTGCAAAATATGTCACCTTTTCAACAGATTACCACATCACAAGTCTGGAAATACTCTAATATATGTTATGTCGCCTTTTTTACAGATTACCACATCACAAGTCTGGAAATACTCTAATATATGTTGATTATAATAATCTAGGTAACCAAATTTCATAGAAAAAGACTGGTATAGGACTAGCCTCATATACAATATAGTATGTCTACCTTCATGTGTAAAATTAATTGACAATAAAATATTTTGAAATGAAATGTTGAATTAGTGTCTGTACAGTGCATATCTAGCATGTATGTACAGGGAATTATAAATCATTTTGAAATGAATAGGTTAAATACAACACTGAGAATGTTTTCATTTTTAAATAATTCTTTGATTTAAAGACATAATGGCACATGTTTATATTTATCAAATTTCAAGTTAAGATACAACTTGATATTCTTGATTAAAGATTGGCATTTGTTGGTTTCAGCTGGAAAGTTGAACACAATCATGCCATATCTATCTGTAAAGCAGTTTTTAAAATCTGTATTATTTTCAATAAGTAACGTTTTGTCGTGATCTGTCTAATTTAATTTCTCCCCGTTTTATTTTTTTACCAATATTTTTATTTAGAATTCACTGATTTATTTTCCATTTGTAATCCATTGATTTTGTATGTTTTTTATCATCCAATTTCAACTTGATTTTATGAAATGTTTTATATCAATGTGATCTCGGATGACTTTAATGATGGTCAAAATCCATCAATATTTGCAAGAGTTACAGGACATTGTAATAGTGGAAACATGGTTTCCGCTTGATGACTTATATTGTCCGATTTCAACCAAACAAGCTGGTTATAACAATATTTTCAACTGTAAATAACTATTTTTTGTGATGCTGTGCAGGCGACACATCCACTTTCGTGGAATTCTTGTTTTATGTTATATTCCTTGAGGTTTTTTTTTTTCTTTTTTTCATTTGTATCATTTTTGATTGGTTTTTATAGTTTGAAGTTAAATTCTTTGTATTTTTCAATTTGTTATAGATTTAATTGGCATTTATGAATTATGTAAATTCCCTGTATTTTTTTTTATTTGTAATAGATTTGTTGGGTTTTTATGATTTTATGTAAAATCCCCTGTATTTTATTTATATACATATATATAATGATTTTTCCATATTAAGTGTCATCAGTGACATGCTATTACTGGACATACACCACTACCATGACTTGTTTACACAACAACAACACCAGGGTGTCACACTTCACTGATTACCCCCAGTAGCTCTAATCAACACAGGTAATTAGTAATCACCTGTTTCAGATCAGGCAAGTGTGACCAATAGGCCCCGCCCATCAACTCACCCTAGGACCAATCAGAGGCATAGCAGGGGGTTAGCTTGGTAGGTGGGGTCAAAAATTGAAACCATACACATGATCCCTTAAAGATTTTTTAACATGAGAAATCAGCTGTTTTTACCTTAGCCAATCGTAAAATGGCATTTTAAAAGTGAACAGTATTCAGATCTCAGACCACTCAATACAAAAACCTTGACATTCTCATCGGGGTCATGTCACTTTCATTTGACACTGCTTGAGTTAACTCTGACCTCTGAATCTTAGCCTTGGACACTTTGAGTAACTAGTGCCTCTGACCTGGTGCTGCATCATGAATGCCTTCATTGACTCTCTTAATCAGCCATCATCTCCTGTGCCAGATGTTCTCGACCTGCCAGCGACCTTGAGCATGTCACCTCACGACCTGCTGGATGAAGTGATCTCACAAACTTTGAAAGATGAGCTACCAGATCGGGCATCATTATCCGAGTACGAGTGTACTGCCACAATAACTAATTACCGAAGTCCAGAATCATATACATGGGCATCGTCCAATGACAATAGTGCTAGTGATTTGAACTTTGACCTTGAGGGCTATGCTTCTAGTGTTGCTGCATCACCTCCAGAGGTATCCCCTGTGAATACTATTATCTACAATGAGCAGACAACTCCAGCCCGAGACCCAAAGAACCAGGCATTATGTGAGCCAGTTTACACAAGTCCAGGAGTAGACAGTCGGTTTAATGACTCCTTGAGTGGTTTACTAGGAAGTCCACCACCGGATAGTCCACTAGCCAAAAATCCATTCTTCAGTGACCTCCAGGCCACCCTCATCAATGACTGTCGTGAGGACATGTTACCACAGTCACTGCTTGCTACCATGACAACCCAGCCACAGGCTGATGTGTTTAATCGTGAACAGGACTTACAGGAACGCTTCAATCAGTTGTCAAATACTTTTCCAGAGGATGTGCAACAACTGTCTAGTTTTTACCGTTACCAAGCAGCGGTAGTAGAGACGGAACGCTTTCGTTCACTACACTTAAATAATTATTCGACAGACTACCAACGTTCACTCAACCTTCACTATGATTCCCAGCTACATCAGATTATGACCCGAGTAGAACAAAGTCTTGCTTTGTTAGAGGAGTCGTCCATCAACAAAGGCTCCAGTCGACCAATCAAGCCACGTCCACTTCTCTCTAAGAAGTCAGTAAAAGTGATGGAGGAATGGTACCAAAGCCACCTAGAACATCCTTACCCGACGGCATCTACAGTAGAGTTACTGGCAGAAAAAGGACACATCACAGCTGAACAGGTGAAAAAGTGGTTCGCCAACAAGAGAAACAGATCTAACAACACTCGTACCCTGACAGAGATCGCCAAGGCCAAGAGGAAACGTCAGATGGCCGCTTTATAAACTGTAAATATTGTTTTTCTAAAATAAGTCAGCAGATACAATTTGTGATTATAAACTAGGACATTGTGCCAAGTACAGACATTTATATAGTGGAACAGATAGCTGATAGTGACACTGACATCCTCTGAACGATAGCCTCGACCTGTTGAAATGATAGTGTGTATCCAAGATAAGTGCTATGTACATAACTCTCTCACATTTTAATTACAGTTTTGTGCCAAACAACATTGTACACTACTTTGTTTTGTACGTATTAAAGTTGGAAATAGAACCATGGCTTTGTTCTTAGTTTTCAAAACAAAAATCATACGGATACTGTTAGGATACTTGGACAGTGCTATTAAACAGAATTTGACGATATTGATACTCTAGAACAAGAGTAAGAAATGTAGAAATAAATTTATACTTTTATGTAACGAAAGCACTACTGTGACATAAGTATCCTAACTGTTCCAAATGATTTTATAAACTGGAATATCATAGAGGATTTTGCATGACTGTCCATGTAAGGTATATATTTAATAGCAATATTGTATCAACATCACTAAATTTACAGCCACATTCGTTCATTTATAGCAGAACAAAATACATTTTTCAAATTTAAGAAAATGTAATTACATGGACAAAACTGCTAGATCCTATTTCATCTCACAACATGGACAAAACTTGTATCCATAATGGATGGATATTTTTTTTACTTCCACAATTCTGTCTTTGCATATTGCAAAGTTACCTCCCTTGCAGGTAGGTATCCATGGTGACGTCATTAATTTGCGATATTTTCTTTGAAAATTAAGATGTTACACGATTTTATCACATGAAGTCACAATCAATATCTATCTGCAAGGAAAGATAACTCTGTAATGTACAAAACCAAGACAGTACTGACATTCATGGTCTAATACTGCTGTTAATTTTTAGACAATTCAAATCATTGATTTTAGAATGGGTGAAACTCTACATTGAAGTCTAAAAAGAGCTAGCATGATTGGTTTTGGTGGATTTATCAAGGCCCTGCAACAGGAATTGTTAGCAGGACAGGAAAAAATATATATATATATATATTACAGAAACAGATCATATGTTGAAAATATAAAACATTGAAAGTAAAATTGATGGGTTTTGCAGGTAAGAATCAACATGCATTGTAATACCGTTTTTACCAAGCAGCAGTTTTTTTTATCTCATTTTTTTATCACAAAGTAGAGAGCAGAAGATATCTGAAATTATGACCTTGACCTCTGACACTTGACCTGTAAAAACAGGTGACTGCCAAAGTATGTTTACATAGGCTGTCCTGTAAGGTGTGTTTATATAACACCAGGTGAGTGATTAATTTAAATCAGCAAGAAAACACTATTCAGGTGATTATTGATTAAGAGAGTATTCTAAGGGTCTAAATGTATTGATTTAACATTTTCTTAAAGTCTAAATGTATTAAGTAGATACTTTTTAAAAGGTTGTCAATCAGAAAGGTATTTTTTCCTGTTAGTGACTCAGGAATCAAATCTTACATAAAATAGCCCTAAATGGTAATTTGAGTAACAGTATTGATGATAAGATATGAGATAGGTCCTTACCAATTCCGTTGGCTGCCCAGATGTTGCGGTCATCATTTCGCAGGACTTGTTTGTACATGGCCAGAGCTCGATCCTGGTGACGTTTCTCCTACAATAGTTTAATGTTAAAAAGAACAAAACTAGAAAGGGTATTTAATTAAAGTCTCATGGTTACACAGATCAGAAATCATTTAATATGATATGGATATACTATAAACATATTTAATTTTGGTTAAACCTAATCTTAGTGTAAAATTGATTTCTAATAGAAAAGGACAGTGATGAATTCACCAAATCAGATTTTTTTTAAATATCATAATATATATGTAAAATCAACATATGTATATTTTTACTCAAAATTAATATTTTTTTTTGTACAAAAAATGCTAAAACCGATTACCACTAAAACATATATAGGTTTCCAATAATATCTGCAGTATATATAACTTTATGCTATGCATAAGAATTAGAATTCTAATTTTCTTGTATCTCAAAGATGCTACACCCATGCCATCGTCTGTTGAGGTGTTATTATTGAGAGAAAACCACAGTGAATCAGGTAAACAGGTGAAATACACAGCAGTGAAGTCAACTTTTCTAACCTTGTCCTTATCTCTCATTGGCTGATGAAGAGATGACAGCCACACGTTACCGAGGGCGATCAGAGAATAAGCATCGTTTTTGGTGTTGGGACGGCTGATGATACGTTCAAACTTCTTCTGTCCGGGTCCCCACTCTTGTTTGGCCAAATGCAGGTTTCCAATCAATGACCAAGCATCTGGATGGTCCTGATCAGTGCATCAGAAAATTAACGCATTTTTATAATATCAAAATAAACACATTTTTATGATATCAAAATTAACACTAGTAATTGTCTGAATAGACTTATTGTTCATTTCAATTTCCAGTTTAAAACAAATTCAAAATAGAGATACCAGAATAATAAAACAAATTCAAAATAGAGATACCAAAATAATTATTTTAAGATCATTCTTTGAAATACATTTTCAACATTATAGAAAGTGATGTATCGTCAGCTGTTAATAAACCACCAGACACCGCATATGACTTAACATTTTGTATTGTGTATGTTACAAAGTTTGCTCCGACATTCAATTGGTATGTATGCGAACATGAGGCATGGAAACATTCTGCCTGGCAATCAGTCAATTCAATGAACAATATTTTAGTATTCCTATAGTATTTGTGATTTATATGCGTTTTAATGTAATATGTACCTGATTGATCTGCAATGCTTCTTTGAACCAATCAGAAGCTTCGTAAATCTGTCCACGGTTTCTGGCCATACAACCAAGTCGTAGATAGCCTACAAAAAGAGCAAACAAATATAAGATACAGTAAATACACTATCACTGAGAGTAACGGTTTCAAAGTCAATAGATTCACTAAAGACTAGACAGAATAAGTCCAAGTAAATATCATAAAAATTGATTTACACTATCACATATTGACCTTCAAACACTAGCTGGATACTCTACCAATTGAGCTACCAGATCACAGATGATTGGCACAACCCAATCCCGCTACAATAGCAAGTAATTCAACTTTGTTATACAATTGGAAATGTTAGGCAAAAAGCCCGGCCTTAATACCGAACATACATGAATAAAACTCAATATATCCCCATTTTATAGCATAGCCATGGAACTGGAATCTATGTTACCTAGGAGTACTTACAATCAACATAGTTGGGATGTTCTCGTAGAATGTTTTTGTAAAGTCTCTCAGCCTCGTCGTACTCGTGAGTAGCCTCGTGTAATCTGGCTAAGTTGTAGGTTGTTGTCACTGATATTGCACTGTAATATGTCTCATCATGCTGGGCATCACTCTTGGATCTTTCCAAAGATGCTTCATAACATTTCTGTCAACCACAAAAATTACAACTTTTTTTGGACTGAACTCATACAACAGATATCATTTAAAGTGAATATTATTCATTCATGATGCCTGATCTGCAGAAAACTGATTAAACTGGCATAAACGATCAATGTTAAAATCAGATTATGACATGTATATATACGATGCAGCTTAATCACAAAAGATTATGACATGTATATATACACGATGCAGCTTAATTTCACGACTGGTTTGTTTTTGCAATATTTGCAGTTTGAGACACCAGTGAAAAATTCAGTAGTTCATTGACATATAAGATAACAATAGTATTGTATATTTTACAAATAACATGAACCGCAAAATTTAACCTCAGCGAATATGTCCCATGTCCCATATGGGAAAATGCAAAAATTGACCCAGCCTTTATAGAGCTATACAGTTAAGCTCTGACTACAGTGACAGGTCCTATTGTTAAAGTGATTTGTATGAAGTGTTTTTCAGTTTTTACACAGGATTGAAGAATTAAGAATATCTTATAATGAGTTCTACAAACCTTGGCTTCCTGTAGATTACCGAGTCTAAAATGGAGAGCGGCTACGTTGTTGAGGATCTCGGGTGGTACATCTGCTTCTACTTTCTCCTTTAGGATACGTGTAGCAGTACCATAAGCAGACAAAGCTCCCTATAAACAGTGTACACAGACTTTCACTCATTGCAATGAAATGATACCCATTAATATGTTTTGTTTTTTTCTTTGAAGAAACTGCTAAAAAGTATCAACTTTTACCGAAAAAATAAGGTCTCTATATCATGCACATAAATCTTAAATGCTAACCATTTAGTGTATAACATTCAAGATATCAACCAGGTCTAGAAATATTATCATATACATTTACAGGACCTTAGGCAGTTTCTAGTGTACTCTAATGCACGGTATAAGGTTATAACTACATCTTTACCTGTACATCTGTCTGTTCCAAAATCTGGGCAAGTTCTATCCATGCTTCCACATCATCTGGAAACTGCTCTGTTACTTTCTTCAAATGTTGCTGCAAACAAGATGAAGCATATTGGAAGATAAAGAGGTGTAAACCATGTATAGAAACAGATGGGAAGGATCCAGACGTTTGTTTTGTACAGCTGACTGACAAAATGTTCTAGATATATCACACCATCATCTTGAGATTTTTTTTAACAGAATCAAATATTAACTGATTTTTTTTTATTATAATGTAGTGAGATGTATAATATATATAAATATTGAAGCTCCTCTTTGTAGCCGGATCTCTTTACACATGAAGCTTACCTTGGCGATGTCTCTTTTTCCAAGATCCTGTGAATTTGCATACAATGATCCAAGGATTTTCATTGTCTCATAATTCCCAGGTTGGATTTTCAGCACTTTCTCAAAACACTGGGAGGCCTGAAAATATCAATAAGTATCAAGTATGCATTATTAGGAGTTTATTATAAAGCTTAGGATTCACAGCAAGAGCAAAAAGGGAAGTAATTCGGACTTCAATTATTTCCTCTGTATTTTTAATTTCTTGACAAATTATCAATATATTGATTTCTATCGCCATTATTACTGACATGAAAAAATCATATTGATTTAAAGTTTTCTGACTTTTGATCCCTCTAGGATTTAAATGACACATACATGCTTTCTGCTAGTACCTTAAAATTGTTGATCACAGAAAAATACAATGACTTCACAACGGAAATTCAACTTTTTCACTTCATTATCAAATCACCATTTTAATTAATGTCAATATTAGATAGCCAGCTATTTTGGCAAAAGATCTAGTAATTTTGACTTCAGTAAATAATTTTTGTTCGTGAACCAAAATTTTGTAATCGGGAACTATGAATACATGGGTTTTAACCAAATTTTGTTTTAATCCAGGTTAAAATTTTTGCGACCTTGAAAATATCCTGCAGACTCTATTTTATCAGCATAAAAAGTTAAAGACTTAAGCTTTAGAACAATGTCAATGTCATGAATATGTCAGTTCAAGATACATTCCCAACCCCCACCAGTTTGAGTTCCCTTATCTTATCAATACTGCCATCCCTGCCAGCAACACATCCTTACATTTTCATTGTCTCCACGGTAGATGTACATCTGTCCCAGACCAAAGAAAGGCAGGACAAAGTTGGAGGGTGAGAACTGTGTAGACTGGTAGTAATACTGGAAGGCCTGGTCATAATCATTCTGAAAGGAACAATAACAAATTGTTATCAACTCAAAACACTATAATCAGCACAATTTATTGAATAATAAAAATAATTATTCTTGCAGATTCAAAGAATTATGACAATAACAAAATAAAGTATGCCAGCTTATGTTAGCAGATATCTGGTAGTTATTAGAGTTTAAATGGAAGTATGTGTAGCAGGAGTGGAAAAATGCACAACCAGACTGAGGCTTAAACCCAGGACCCTGCAAACACAAGCCAGATGCTCTACTGATTGAGCAACCTGGTCACAGCGTTTGACCCAATCCAAAAGTGTTACACACAACCAAGAATTTAAGAATCCTAAGGCTTTTGTGTGAGCAGGTAACTACATTCCCCACCTTGGAATTAAATTTCTGCTCCCCTACTTAAGAAGGTACGAGACCAAGTGTTTTACCTTTTGAATCAACATACCTGTACATGGAAAGCCCGTGCCAGCTGGTAACAGCTCTCTGCTCTCATGGCTTCATTTTCTGTGTTGTGGAAGGCATGTAAGGCAAGATGCTGCACTTTCTGGTAATCCTGTTAAAAAAATAAATACAATATTCATTTTTTTACAAGAAAATAAATCAACACTATACTGTTCACTCCTTTTATATACCCTGTCATTTTGAGAAAACTGAGTATAACAGATAGGGTATGATTTACACAGGGAATTTATTTACACATCAGTATCTTCGTTTACAGTAGTAGTATTTGTTTTGTGTGGAAGGTGTCATTAAAAAAATCTTAACATAATTCTGAATCTGCAATATTTGAAGTGGAACAACACCAATATTTAAATTGCTTTAGAAGTAAAATCAAGTATTAAATATGCTTTATGTGGATATTTTTCAATATACAGTAAAACCTGCCTTAGTGACCTCCTCTGCATAAAGACCACATGCTTAATAAAGCCACTTTTTCATGGTCCCAAATGGCCAATTTCAACACAATTTGGCCTGTATATAAAAAAAAACATTTGGTGAAAAAGAAATGATCTTTATAGACAGGTTTGACAGTACATATGTATTGTACTAACCTTTTTGTAAAAGAAGTGGTTAGCAAGGTGGTTGAGGACCATTGGGTTGGAGGAGTCTATTGTGTAAGCCTTGGACAGGAGCTGGACACCAGCCATGATGGACTCTTGTGTTTTAGCATTAACCTCAAGGATAGCCATTCCAACCTGGGCACCAACACATTGGGGGTCCAAGTGGAGCGCTCGCTCAAACGCCATTCTGAAATGTCAAATACTCAAAATGTCAAAATAGAACGACAGTATTGATCATTCTGCTGAAATGAACACTTAACTATGCTCAAGAAAGATAGGTCTTCTTGTTTGTTACAAAAAAATCCAGATTTTTTGAAGTTCACCATCACAATGAAAGATTAATTCTTTCAGATAAAATTTTTTGAACTGTAAAGTCAAAATATTTCTAATGGACATGATTTTGCAACTCTGACCTCAGCATATTGTGTTTACTAATGTATTTTATCCAATAGAAGACACATGTATAGCTTAATTATGAAAAAGAGTTTCTTCCAAAACAGCATTTTCAACACCCAATAATTTCAATACTTCATTTAACACTATCCAAAGTTTGACTGAGTTGTTCCATTTTTAAGAAACGGTCTCAAGTTTCAATTTGTCTTTAACAGTTCTTTGATTTTATTTATGACACCCCAATGACACTTACATCTAGCTTACTGATATATACAACACTAGCCTTGCATTTTCTAGCTTATTGATCTATATGATACCTACCTTGCTTTCTCCAGCTTATTGAGTTTGACGAAGCAGTGCCCCATTCCCAGCCGGACAGATGCTGGACAACTTGGGTTTGTCCTCAATGCTTTCTTGTAATAGGCAAGTGCTCCTCGATAATCCTTCTTGTTGAAAGCAATACAAGCTTTCCCAAGTAATGATGGAATATTGTTACTGGTCTATAAAGAAATACATTAAATATATAATCATAGTTTTTTAAAAGTACAATTTAAAAGTAAAATCCTTAACTGCATCTAAATAACAAGTATCATAATGTTTGTATCATAATATTTTTGTATTAAACAATGTTGAACTACCAGATACTATCCTATAATTTTTGGAGAGGGCATACATATGCTTTGTCTGCTGCCCAATCCAAGTTAAATATTTTTCATTTTGAAGTAAATATTTTGAAATGAAATGAGATGCTATTCCAAAATGATAACCAATTATACCTGTCCCAACACAAAGTTAAACTGAGCATCAGCCTGGTCCATCTTGTCTCCTTCCAATAGACAAAAGTAGGCTCTTCCCAACAAATGGCTCTGTAAAAATAAATAATGTCAAAAAAAATGGATCAGTTGAGTCTATGCTTGTAAAACTGCAGAAATTCAGTAATATTGAGAATTACCATAAATACTATAATTATAATTTATACAATTTTGACCCTTTTCATCTAGCACTAATACATCATGTAGATGGAAAGATTAGTTATCTTTAAAAAAAAATCATTTCAACCATAAACAAATTGCAGCAAGCTAATGTTCTTGAATCTTTAGCTTTTAGGATAAAAGTTTAACAAGATCCATTAAAAGTATCAATTAGTTATCTGTTTACCTGATCGTACATGATGATTTTGTCTGCTGTAGTGTACAGAAGCGTGGCTTGTGTGAAGAGTTCCCTTTTTTTATCCTTGTTCTTCTCCTTATGGGCCTTCTGTACATAGTATGCAGCTAAGGTATCCAGGGCTCGCATCTGGTCTCGCTCAAAGTTGGGATAGTCAAGCCCTGCATCTGTTCGGGAGGCATCCAGGATCTTTACAAAGTCTTCTACATAACTGGATTTGTAATATTCCAACTGAAATAATAAAATACCTTGTTTAATTTAGTGATTTGAAAAATCATGTGAGCATTTAGAATGAAAAGATCAATCAACATCACATCCAATTATTCAGTAATTGTGAAAGATCTAAACCAGGAAAATGTTGTTGGTAAAGTATAATTTTACAATTAATAGACTATTGAAATTTGGATAGACAACTTGAAATTAATACATAAGTGATCGACTGACCAAAACTTTAGAATTTCTGTTGTTAATTATTTAAGTGCTGATCAACTTACCGCAAGTGTGACCCAGATGTGAAGTGGAGCCACTTCCTGGCGTAGAATACTGAGAACTTCATCTCCCTCTGGTAGCTGGTCAAGATCAAGCTCGATCACCTAAAATAAAAACAGAGCGGCCATGATCTTACAATTTGGTATATACCTAGTAAACACTGTCAACCCCTCCACACAATATATATGTCATCTGGAGATCTGTCACCAAGCAATGAGTTACTCAGTAGATATTACAATTTGTGACATGTCAAGTGATTTTTCTTTTCCATCTACAAAATGGAAACACAATACAATTCAAATTAAAATACTACCCATACAATTTGTGATGTTATCTGAATAACATGCATTAATTTCATGATTTGCAGTATTTTGAAGAGTCTGTCATAATTTTCCTATAGGTACCTTGCATCACCAATATCATTTCATCAACAAACACTCAGGTCCGGTAGCATCGCTAAATCTGGCTACCGCACCTGACACTTACAAATGCATTGTTTGTACAATGATCGATGTAAGTACAAAATTTATTTGCGTCTGTATCAAAATCAAGAATGTTGACATTTGACAAAAATATGTACAAACAATAACCTCATAAATGTTATGTAAAGCTAGCTTGCGACAAATATAATTTCTTTTACCTAGCGTATGACTAGTGCGTCTGTTCAGATTCAGATGTTTGCTTTTGTCACTGTTTGTTAAGTTTTAAACGAGGAAGAGTGTTTATGGATTTTGTTCATTGCTGGTCGTAGTTCGAATTAACGATGGCGAGTGAAATGTATTTTTACAATAAAATGATGCATAGCTGCGATGATAAAATGTCATTGTAGTGCATAGACTTATCAGGAGAACGAGTACTTACTTCATCTGTATCCCGGAGTGGGATTTCGATCGAGCCGGCCGCCATGCTGCTTCCTGGGAGCGGTGCGTGAAATTAGTTTTTGACGAATCTCCGAACAAATATCTGTCGTATGATTGAAAAATAAAGATGTCTTATACTCTTAAAAAAATAAGAGAATAATTAAGTATCGGTAGAGACACAATAAAAAATCAATAATATTGTCACATGTTTTAAAATTGAAATTTAATAAGGAAGAAATAATGAATGATCAATTCTAAAGCGACATCTATAGGCGCATCATAAAACTAAGAAAAAACAACCCCATTTTGAAACTATTTCTGTGGCAATATTTGAAAATTTTATTTGTTTTTAATTCATTTCTACCGTAGATATAATGATCTAAAATGTTTTTCACACGACAGTAAAAATATAATAATAAGATATTAAAACCATATGGCATTATCTTATCATAGTTAACTTACAGTAGAATCTACATTATAAAAATTCTAAATTTAAAGTTCTGCCTAGTACTACAAAACTTTGAAGTGATACTCACCAGTTGCTTTCATAAAAGATCATGTTTTTCATCTTGTATTTTATATATTATAGAGTAATTTTCATACTAATATTTCTATAAAATTGTAAAAGGTGCACTTTAAGAAGAATTTTCTTATTTAAGGTTCAAATCAATAAATTTTAAAAGCCCAATATCCGCATCTTTCTTATTTTTTTCATGATTTAGGAGAATGTTGAAAAAAAATCCTGTTGTAAATCATGCAGAGACAGGACTAAATCGAAGTCAAGATGAGCGACTATGATTCGGAATACTTTGATAAAAAATCAAATAAATATTAAACATCGCTAGGTGGGTCCCACTTAGTCAAACAAGCCGAAGTTAGCCGACATTGTAACGTTGTTGCCGAGAACGTCATGTGACTACCGTTACTACGTAACGTCTGTCTGAACTCTTCCGAAAACGGGTCATGAACTTTCCGACTTCCGTTCGGTAATAATCGTAACTTCTATGGCGACCAGTTTAAGATGAAGGCATGTTTACATGTATCGACTTTCAGCAACTGCTGTACTAAAGTTATTAAAAAAAATCATTACAAATATTCTTTAATATATCTTAATTTCAACTACATCTACAAATACTAACAATATAGGTGCACTTTAAGAAGAATTTTCTTATTTAAGGTTCAAATCAATAAATTTTAACCAAGATTATGTAGGTTTTTTTTACAAACAACTTTTTTCTTGTTCTTTATTGTCCAAACAGATGTTATATATAATGTCTAGTGTTATACACATTAATTGTGTAAATTGACTGTAAAAACTTGTGTTAATAGCGCACCTGTGACTGAAAATGCAAAACATCCAGTATCTTCTGGAGACTCTAGTTTTAGACTTGTACGAAATGCTGATGAGAAAGTAAAAGAAAATATACATTATGCAAGCATAATATCCACTCTTCACTTTTTATTTTGTTCAGGTTGGAATTTAGTATGGTGTAATGATATTTGTCAAACAACCAGTGGATGTTTCATGTGTGATGTTTCAATGACTATAAGCATCCCAGATCTGTACAATGTCACAAATTGTATCACCTTCATCAGACAAAAGAGCATTGTTTATGATCATTTTTACAATAAGTATTAGCATTGAACGTCTTTCAGTTGGTATTCATATGTTCTATAAATGCCAACTAAAAGACGTTTAATGCTTATATTTACATTTGGTTACAATTTTATGATGAAATCCAAAAGAATTTTGCATCTCTAATGAATACATCTTTCGTTATTATCAAGGATGGAACAGCCATTTGAACAGTCATTTTCCATGATCCCTGGCACGACAATTGTGAAGTCACAATGATAATAACGTAATAATAAGGGGCTGTGGTTCATAAACTATATGAATGCACATTGCGCAAGCTTGGTAAGGTTGCATTTTAGTGAGACTGTAAATGTGGGTATATGAAAGTGAACAAGTTAATTGTTTTCGAAATGAAAGATCCATGTCGATCATGGTTAGCATACACAATATCTGGTCATTTATTGGCAAGTGTTTATATATGTTTCCCATCTCAATTAGGGATTACAGTACAATAATATAGCCAGCAATTTACACGGTGAAAATTGGTAAAATAGATAAAACAGAAAAAATTATTTTAAGCTGAGTATTAAAATTACGCGATCTGTTTTTCAGGGAACAATATTATTTATGATTCTATTTTTCAATATTTTGATGATCAAATTTCCCTGATGATAGCAATGTCCTGTGAAATCTTGATTACATAACCCCCCAAAAATAACCAGTTATACAGTAGGTACTTGGTATGAAAAATTTGACTCGTGTGGACTGATGGAAATTTTTTATACCAACAATTTACTGGTTTGAATTGGTAGAGTAATGTGACAGTTACTTGACATTTATTTCGGCTATATCAGAATGCTCCTTCACAAACATAAAACAACAAATGAATATAATTATATGAATATTTTATTCCAATATTGTAATCGCTGCAACCTCTGGGTTGGTACATATCCCAATTGCACTGCTGCCCCCAAAACACGTAGATGTATCAGTGACATACACAAATGAACCGTTTATAAACAGTACTCTATATAAACAATGGTAACAATATCAACAAATGCCAAAACCAAATTGCTTCTTATCTGTTTAGAGAGGTCTCAAAATGATTGATGAATTGCTTGAAGAATGAAAACAAAAATTCACTAAATTTTTGTTTTCAGATGTTTTAAAAACTACAAATTTAATAGTGTAACCTCATTTTTTTCATATTTAATCCAACAAATCTCAAAATAATCTTACCAATAAGACAAAAGACATACTGTACAGTTTCTTACATTTATGGGTTTTAATTTTCATTATTTGCAGATTCACCAAAAATAAAAAAAAATATAATACCTTGCAAAATTCAAATCACATCAATTATACTTTAACATGTTACAATGATGATTTTCAAAAAATAAAATTTCACAAGTAAGTTCCTCCAGTAAATCACAAAATTTTACGCCATGAAAATTTAACAACCGTACAGTATGAATTATGAATTTTAGTTTACAATATTCCGATATGGTAATAGCTAAGGCAATTTGGTTCTGTTGATAAGACTAGATATGGTGTGATATGATTTTCTCCCTTGTATGGTTTGATATAACCACAAAGATATTCTGTGTTAAATCCCTCCCCAATTCACATAACATACTTCTGGGGAAAACTTCAACGTACGGAATATATAGAAAATATGATGATAGAAATTTTCAAATGATTTACAAGTATATTTGCATAAGCCCACATAGTTACAGTATAATAACATTTGGTTGATAGAAAAATACTTTAAACTATAAATAAATAAAAGTACATTTAGTATCAATTACGAATTTGTTCCATCATAGTAGGAAACACTAAAATATCATCATCATAATAGCTAAGCCATGATAATCCAGGAGCAATAAAAGTAGATTATCTCCCTTAGTCTTAAGGGCAATACATATAAAATGTTAGTAGAATGAAAATTTATTTAAATTATCTTACCAGAATTTCAAAATACAAATTTTATAGAAAAGGATTCTAACAAACATTTTATAATCTTACTTAGGTACTTGCTTTTTAATGGAAAAAAATGGAATGGGATACTATGACCATTTTCCAACTGCTTTTAATTGTATCTTAAATGATTAGTATACAAACAAATGATGTACCGATCATATTCAACTTTACGCCAAAGATTACATCATCAACCAATTTTATTGATCTTAGGACACTAATAAAAAGAAAGATATAAAATTGCCCTCTTAAATGTTGTTGTTGAAAAAATTACCAGTTTTTTTTACACATCACATATTCGCCAAATTTGATGGGATTTCATAATATATGGTTGTGTCATTATATTAATCGTGATTGAGTTATAAATAAAGGATAAGAGGGTTATATACTTTGTCTTGGTTATGACAATGTAATATCTATATGGTCTATACTGTATCTATTGGCGTCTCTGATATATGAAAGTTTAATTTCTTTGCTCCTAAAATTTGATAATGAACTTTCAAGCCTATATATAAAGTATCAATTTTATAAAGTTCCTATTAGTTATCATGGAAATTTGACTTGATTTTCAATACATTAAAAATAAGACCGGTACATCAGAAATAATAAGAAAATATGTAGAAAACACTTCATACAAATCAGATTCACATAGTACAATAATGAGAAGTGTTAAATTGTATTAAATATATAGGTAGCTATCATCATATAGTTTACAATTGTTTGTAGAATATACTCTTTAAATATACATAACAATGTCATTCACGTCTGGATAAAATGTTTCTAAATATAACAGTCAACTTAATTAAACGATAAGATAATTAGTAATTCATCAACACCGGTAGACAGTAGGGTTTTCTGTCCTTAAAAGCAAAAGCTTTATAACTTTGCTAGGAAAGATAATGTTATTAAGTTATTCTACATCTGTGTTATACATTCTCTTAACTAAGCAGCATTATTATTATATTGGTTATTTAGCAATACATTTATTTCGAGTTATCTGTCCTTGTTGGCAAGGACGACATTTTTCACAATCGATGACAACACTTTTATTTACCTGGTAACAGGGACAGATAGTCATACTAAATAAACAAAAGAGGAATGTCGTTATCAAAATTGTGATAAAATGACTGAAAATACAATACTTTGCTCAAATATTAAGAAAATTTCAAATTTCTACCAATCCATTAACAATGAGGAATCAATTCCATATAACCACTGCTTTTATCACATAGATCTGATACCTAGTATATGATAGTAGATATTAACTTTTCTGAAGAAGCTGTGGCATGTCACTGACTTACACTAGATAAATTATTAAGTACGTAAAACAGTCATATCAGAAAAAAATATGTTAAATAAATATCAAAAATGGTTTTCACTGAGCAGAAGTTTTCCAATGTAGTTAGTGAAATTCAAAACACTAAGTATCATAATATTTAAATAATATGTATACTCATTCCCAATCTACCTGCACATACAGTGGTTTACAAATGTGGTGTTATAAAAGCTTTGTAAAAAAAGGAAGCCATCTATGGTTGATAACAAGAGGGAAATAGTACTCTAAAGAATTCATCTTTTTGACAATTGATCAGGGTCACCATTTCTCTCTCATCTTGGTCAAAATGTTGAGACTTGTAAAGGTACATGTATACATATGTCTCTGATATTTACTATGTAAATGTACATGTATACATATGTGTCTGATATTTACCATGTATAGGTACATGTATACATATGTGTGTCTGATATTTACCAGTAAAGGTACATGAATACATATGTGTTTGATATTTACCATGCATAGGTACATGAACACATATGTGTCTGATATTTACCATTTATTGGTACATGTATACATATGTGTCTGAAAGTTAAGTTTTAACTGCTTATCAACTTGAAATTATGAAACAATCATGAATTAAACAATAACATGAAAACAACAACAATCCAAATTTAACAGAAACATATTGGAATGAGGTTTTGTGTAGAGCAGACATATTCAAGCCAAAAATTACAAAAAATAACATATTTATAATCTAACAACATTAAAACTTGATATGCAAATTTTTTTCTGGTTTCTTCTTTTGCTATTTTTAACAAAGTTACCTAGGCCTCCCCTTTCTGCAGAATTAATGTTTTATCAATAATTGCCAGAGAAAGACCGGCGTAATCTCATTCCCAACTGATTAAAGAACATCAATGTACTGCTGTATCTATGGTTATATTCTCTTTTCTTGTCTCGCCTTATAACCTTGGTCACAATTGTAAAGGAATTCTTAAAGGTGCTGTTAACCTGGAATGTTCATTGACAAGACAATAGAAACAAACAACATAATAAGTTGTGTGATATTCTGTAGGAATCCTACTTTCCTTCCAAAACACAACTGTGTATATTATATTCCATTTGAAATAATTGTACAAGGGAGGTAACCCATCAGAAATCCAAAGTCTTTCACACTATTAGAATGTTTGATTGTGTCCTCTAGGACTTGGTCTGGTGTTATGACTTTGGAAGTAACAGCTTGGTTGGTTGGACATGTTCTCTCCATGCTGGTTTGGTTAGTCCTGGCCATGGGGGAGTCTGTCTTGGTCCATGAAGGGATTCAATCTGACAGTGGTCCTGGTAGTGAAGTCCTGGTCCAAATGCAAGTGAAGTTTTTGTGGCACAGCCTCACACCCACACACCATTAGGGTTCTTGCTGACAGACAGGACTTTACTGAGTGGACTTGTAATATATTTCCTCCCTCCCAGACCGGGGTGTGGCGAGAGTCGACCCTCTAAGGCTTGTAGCACAGCTGTAAAGAGAAAAACACATTATCAACTTAAACAAATTATCAACTTCAACAAATTTTCAACTCATCAAATTATAAACAATGGCTTAAGATATGCATGAACTCATTGTATGAGAACAATATTGTATCCTGATCTTTTTCTGTTCTTTGCACTTATAAAATATAAGCGAGTATATAAACATGTACCAATTTTGTAATGTCATAATACTATATGCCCAAGAGAATAATGTAGGCACCAGGTAGTAAAATTGCCATTGTTAATGTTGGTATTGTATAAATTCTTGTTTTTAAAAAATATGTTGTTAATTATATGACTGATACTTCCTAATAAAAAAGTTTACATACCTTTACCATTTTTGCCTGATTTTTCTCCCTTACTGACAGAATTCAGTTCCTGTATATTTACTTCCTTTATCTCATTCTCTAGAGAATCCACTTCCTTCTTTTGGCTTTCCTTTTTAACATCCAGTGACTTCAGTTCCTCCTCTACCTCCTCTAGACATTTTGTGTTTGTATCAAATGTTTCTACCCCCTTTTCTATTTCCCCTTTCATTTCCTCTGTTTCTTTTTCTATTAGAGTTATCTCCCTTTCCTGCTCCTGTTTACACTCTTCAAGTTGTTGTTTTTCGGAAGTCACCTGTTTATCAAGTTCGGAAATTCTGTCATTATTCACAGCCAAGTCTTTGATACATGTATCTGTTTTACCCTTTATAAGAAGAATGTCTGACCGGTAGGATTTCTCCCGAGTTTGCTCAGCATTTATAACATCGACCCAGCTGACTGCAGAAAGCTGGACCACTTCAGCCTCGTTCTGATTGTACGTCTGCTGTAATCGTGTGATCTCCTCCCCAATGCTGTGTTTCTGGTCCAAAGCCTTACGGTCCTCATCCTCTAGAGTTACCAGTTCTGTTATAATATAAAATCACATACAATATCACCTTTTATTCATTTTCTTTTATATAATTATAAAATTGCATTTTAACAGAATGATTGTTTATCTTGTTTATGATAGTTAAAGTAAATATAAGATTAGAGATATTGATATTTCATACTGACATAATTAATTTGGTCAAACGATATGAAAATTATTATATTATTACATCTTTATGTATATATGAAGTATATAAATGTGTGGGATTGTGGTGGCAAGAAAAGGAAGATTTGATGAAAAGCAATTTAAATTGATTGCTTATCAATAAGTTCAATATACTTTTCAAATATCTTCACAGTATTTGAATGCCTAGTTGTCTACCGATAAACATTTTCCTTAATTTGCATAAAAGTACCAATGATATATATATGTCATACCTGTATCGATTAATTGTAACTGTGACTCCTGCATCCTTATCCGTTCCTTCTGCTGTGATAACAACCTCTGCATCTTGACCACCTGAGGGTCAGGTTCAATGACCTCTTTGACACCGACGAACCCGTCGCCACTCTGGCGTTCATCAGGCATGGTGTACTCCTCTATAAGTACCTCCTTACGTGAGGACTTCAGGATATCTGGGAAGTTACTGTCAAGGTCGTATTCCTCAACTTCACTAGTGACGGGTCGTGCATGGTACACAGGGAGACTGCCTATTGCCTGTGCTGGCTGAGTCAGATCGAGGCTGTCTGTCCTCTGTTTTTGCGGAACTGGTTGGAATGCTGAAGGTCGCGAAACATTGTTTTGCACCAATGGCAAGATAGAAATACTAGGTCCATTGTTACTATGGTTACCTACACTGGGTTTTACATTTCCATGGTTATTGGAGATACCAGGTTTTTGATGATGAGAAAATGAATGACTGGTTGTGTTGCTATGGTTACCTCCAGTCTGCTGAGGGTTGTAAGGGGAGGCAACTCTGTGATGTTCAGTTCTGTGTTGAGCCTGCCGTGTGCGAGGTCCATTATGTTGTGGATAAGAAGGATGTGGATCTGGATTTACATGAGTTCTTTCCCTTGGATACACATTTTTCCCCTTCATTTGGGAATGATGCTGAACACGAGGGTCAAGGTCAGGTTTCACACGAGGGTCAAGGTCAGGGTTATAACCATTATGGTTATTAAGGGGTTGAATGTTCGGTTGGGGTTCTCCTCCATGTGTAGCTTTCAAGCGAACCCCAACTCCGTACACTTGGTTCTGTTGGGCCTCCCGGTGTCGAGGCAAGACTGGCTGAGAATTCACAGAACTTGTCTCATGTTTGTCCAAGCTCTTTCCTGTCTGTAAATATCTTTGTCGTTGCCTTGCCCCCTCAGGTACAACATTGTGAGCACCACTAAATGTTAATGACCTACGAATTGCTGTATCCCGCGGAGGAGACGTGAAATTTACTTTTGGTTTTTCATTCTCCTTCTGAATTTCCGCAGGTGAAATGTCTGTCTTTTGTTTCCCAGAGTGTCTCAATAATAAATGGACCTCTGTGGAATATTCTCCCCATTTCTGTAAAATCTTCACTGGACATTCATCCGGTAGAAGTGGTCGTTCATTTTCTCTCCATTTCTCTATGAGTGTGAAACGGCCAGTTTTGCCCATAGCATGGGCAAGTGCTATCACCACATCCTGGCAGGTAGAGTTCTCTGTTACTCCACACACAACTCGAAGTATTCCATCTACACGCACCTTTAACTCCATTACGAAAACACAATCACATGGAATTCATCGAAGATTTGTAAAACATTGGAGGAAGTAGGTTGTTTTCTCATGTTGGAGATCCAGTTGTGTTCTTTACCTGAAATAGAAAAGAGTAAGATATGAATCCACCAAATACATCATATTCTGTTTGTAATCCACCAAATACATCATATTCTGTTTGTAATCCACCAAATACATCATATTCTGTTTGTAATCCACCAAATACATCATATTCTGTTTGTAATCCACCAAATACATCATATTCTGTTTGTAATCCACCAAATACATCATATTCTGTTTGTAATCCACCAAATACATCATATTCTGTTTGTAATCCACCAAATACATCATATTCTGTTTGTAATCCACCAAATACATCATATTCTGTTTGTAATCCACCAAATACATCATATTCTGTTTGTAATCCACCAAATACATCATATTCTGTTTGTAATCCACCAAATACATCATATTCTGTTTGTAATCCACCAAATACATCATATTCTGTTTGTAATCCACCAAATACATCATATTCTGTTTGTAATCCACCAAATACATCATATTCTGTTTGTAATCCACCAAATACATCATATTCTGTTTGTAATCCACCAAATACATCATATTCTGCTTGTAATCCACCAAATACATCATATTTTGTTTGTAATTCAAGGACTTACATTTTGCTTATAATACAAGCTGCAATCTGTATTACCATTCTTACTAAAAACTCCTTGCTTATACAGTACATAAAACATGTTTATAACGAACATGCTCACAAAAAATTCATGGTAATAACATAGAAATTTTCCTGTCCCATCTATCTTCCTGTAAGATGTCTATGATATGTTGTAATATTTTTGTTGGTCCCTAAAGGTTTGTTATAACTCTGTTTTATTATAGTATTTTAGTTCTACCTTATAATGATTTTCACTTTTTTAAGTGAAATAAATTTCCTTCCATTAACTTCCTGTAGTTTTTTTCTAACACTATATTCCTCTTGTGTAATTAAGTATGTCTTTTTTCATTTTATTCCATTATATTCGACTGATTATATTTAATTTGGTATGGTAACTCAAAATTCTGTTACACAAGAATACTAAAAATAGCTTTATTTTACTAGTTATACATTAAATAGTACATTAATCATGCATAATTAGTGTACTGTTGCAGAATTAATGCAAAATAGATAATCAAAATACAACGAGTCAGTACAATTAGTATAATACAAACTGTATGTTGATGATAAAAACAGAAATATAACCAGTCATGTATGTAAATGTATATAGTAAAGGTACACTTATAACAGAACTCCAACAGAGAATACCTAAGTAATAAGTTAGGTAAACATCGTGTCACTAATAGTATACAGTGATACTTTTTCCAAAATAAAGAAAAAAAACCGTCAGTAACAAGATATAACAATATAAAGAAGATACTGTATACTAATTATGTGATACACATTATTTAAATTATTCCTGGATCCCATGCACACTATGTAAATTACCCCTAATATCGTGTCTGATGTTTGTAGATTTTAAGCGCACGCAGTATCGTATAGCTAGTGTTGAGTAACAACATTTGCATAAAAGGTTTAAATTCTCAAAGAAACACATAAAAATGTACTTATATCTAGGCATACAATATATAGGAAGCTAGTGACATCAAACATACACTGTATATAGGTAGTGATACTATAGACATACAATATACAGGTATAGGTAAAGGTGAGAGCTCATTGTCTTGTGACACATCTGTGAGTTACACTCTGATAAGCTTACGAAAGTTAATGTCAGAAATCCGCTGATTGATTCAAACCACAATGCACCAGCGACATCAAAGATTGCCTTTATATCTACATAGGTAAAATGTACTGTACATATATGTCTCTCCATGGAATGACAACAATCTTCTTACTGGCCTGGGATGAACCGGGTCTGTCACCGGTCACTAGCTGTATAATTAATGTCTTTTTTACCTGGGTGTACTACACCGATCTATCAGGATGAGAGCCAGGACTCTGTAGCTTACATTAGGACCTGGGCCAATATATATTAGATATACTCTAGCAATAGGATTAATCTAACTATATAAAGATATACATGGATAGTATTTTGAGAATGTATCAGGATTATAGGATATCTACAGACGTAATAGCTGTAGGGATCAAGATCTTAACATAGATGTTTTAGGATTAGGTTCTAGTTCCAAAAGATGTATACCCTTATTTAGGACCGTCTTTTTACTAGAATTTTATCTCTTTAGATGATATATTATAATACCACAAGGCCTCTATCTCTGGGTAGCGAGTTTGAATCCCATGTTAGACAGTTGCCAGGTACTGACCATTGTTCAGTGTTTTTTCTCTGGGTACTCTGGCTTTACTCCTGGTCCAACATCTAAAACCACTAATCAGCAGTCAGTAGTAGATCTAGACAACTACCCTACACAGGGTTCAAACTTGTGACCAAGAGATGGAAGCCTAGGGCATGTGTGGTAATTATATATGGAGAAATATCAACCACTCGGCCATCTCGGTCCTGTTTAATATATTTAGGAAATTAGGATCATATATCATGAGGATGAAGCCACTGTCCTGTAGATTGAATACTGCCTGTATAGATGCATGTAGATGATAGTGAAACATCACAAAAGGAAAAATTTGTCCATTAAAATATTTTTACAATATTTACAGATGCTCATTCTCAGCAGGCTATATATATGTAGTCAATATAGACTCTAGTTTGAAGCCCTTTGTGTATTTAAGATAAAAAAGATACCTTTTGATGGAAAAGCTTTCCTCAGCCCAGTACGACCCATCTAATGGATATTGTGGCCAGGATTACTTTGGACAGTCCTTAATGTATTAAGACAGATAGAATCATCTCGGGGATATAGGCAATCCCTATGTCTACGAATAACCCACTTAGTCTACACCTTAAAACCTTCTGATTATATTTGTTGTTGTTTTTTAAACAGGAAACTTCTATCACAGGAGGAAACATTGTATGAGTCATTGACGAGATGAGATCCACAATGAGGAATACTTCACACAGGTGGTGTACATGTGGGTATAATGTCCACACCTCCAATATATCACAGGTATAGAATTCTAGGTACAGCATTTTACAGCCCAGAACACAATATCCATGCTGCCAGAATTAGAATAGGTCTGCATATATACTGACTAGTCAAACTTATAGCTTTTATACCCAGGTGCTATATGGAATCTTAACAAAACAACCTTCCGTGAGATTCATATCCCCAAGTTTATATGAAAATATCTGGAATACACCCCCATATCTATCTATTTCATTTATAAAGGAATCTGCCTAAGTACCTATTTTATATGAATCTTGAATCAGTGGTATTTTCATGTCTCCACCCATGTTTTTATACAAATATACGTAAAGGCAAATCCTTCAAATAAGTCCTTTTCAGTGTAATTGACAGATTTTTTTTTTTGTGTTAACAACTCCAAATTTTAGCTTTCTTGACCTATACAGTCATTTTACTACTACAGTAAATAGTGACTTGGACAATCATATTAAAAAAAACCTAAAATACAAATTGACATAGTATTGAAGTATATTTTTAACTAATGGTAAGTAGTTGGGACAACTATATATCTATAATACACTGTATATGAAATTTTATAATCACAAGAAAAAGAGGAAAAAAGTTGACAAGAGGCATCTATTATGGTAAATACTGTGCTATATCCTTATGTATAATGGAAACAGCTCATAAATGACATTTAAATGGAGGGGGCTTATTAGTGAACATGGGGCCTATATATGCTGAATTACTACAAATTTACAAAGACATACTTCAAAATTTACTTCACAACTAAAACCTAGAGATCAAAACACAGTAGAACTTTAATATTTCCTGTGACAGATCAACTTCACAATACAGTGACCATCTAGTTTATATAATTGCTTCCATTAAAGGCATTATTAGTAAACTCTCCGCTTCCTGTGCATTATCGAAAGTCTTTGTCAGTCCTTCACTGCGAGTAAAAGCCGTTTGGAATTTTACAGAAAGTACTCATTCAAAACTTGGGTGATTTTTACCAAACAGGATTTAATTCCTTCTTTGTGAATAATCATTCTCCGTGAGATAGTATTTACATTTAATTATTGAACGCATACAAACTTAATCTCGGGTTAACGTACGCCTAAGATCAGTTGTCCTATCTCAAGCAGTTATTAAATCCATAGTTATCATTGAAGACGAACAAAATGACATTTGAGACATTTTAACATGTAATGCACACATATGCAGGAAGTATTGTATTATTGATGTGACCTTCACGGTGACATTAAAAAACATAATATCTATTGACCATTGTTCTCTCTGATATGATAATGATATCATATGTACCGTAATATATACTGTACAGGGTATCTAATTTGTATATCGGGTGTATACACATGTAGTACCCGGGTACCTTCAATCCTTTAATTGTGATTCCTTCTAACTTATATCAAGGATAGCATTCTATCAATAAAGCTGTTAAATAGGTCAGGTCGGTGCCCCCCCCCCCCCCATCCCGATATAATTACTGAATTATTAATGGGAGTGCGGAGGGGAGGGGGGGGGGAGAGAGAGATGGTGACAGGTGGCATATAGTACCCAGGGTACATTATTTTATATTGAGGGCAAGAACTTTTATGACCATTAAACCTAGGAATTTTATGTTCAGATAAGGCAAAGCCCTACTAATTAGTAATGATTCTAATAAAGTGAACTTAGACCTGATATGTGTAAAGTCAGCAGTAAGCCAGCTGGTATTTTATTTGTTAATTTACCCTTTATCATTCATTAACATTTTAGGTTTTTATTACTTATTTTAGTACATTAATTAACTTCTTAAAATGTTTCAAATTAAAAGATTCTACTTATATGATTTTAAACGTATTCAGTTGATTGAACATACAATTAATATAAGAAAAGAGTAAATATCAAACAAGAAAAGCGTAATTGTTAAAAGCTTTTTGTAGTATAAGTGTTAAGACCAAACTGATTCTCTCAGTGATTGCAGCCTTGATTTGTGACAGAATTGTTTTGCAGTTAATTACCATAGAAAAATTCATTAACTATCACCTATCATTTACTCAAAAAAATTTGTAAACATTATAAAGAGTTTAAATGAAATATTCATGAATGGATAAATATAAATAAGCTGTACCTACCACAGTAATGAAGTACTAGTCTGTATCCTAATAAGAAATCAGAACATAAGGAGACTGGGTCGGAAGGGAGAGATAAGGGAGGCCTACAACAATGGGTGATCACTGTCAATTAGCATTGTTATCTAGTCCTTATAGACCACAGTGTCTGGTCTGTATCAGGACCAGCCCAAGGGGCACCAAAGGGAGGTCACTCTCAACATAGACAAGGTATGCGATGGGGGATTTCAAGCAGTGTATAATGCTAAATGTGGACAGATGGATGACCAGATATCTGTACCATTACTTCATTCATATATAAAAGTAATAATCTTAAACTTCATAAAACAGACAAGTAAATTTTTTTCTCAAAGACTTCCGAAATAATGCTATCAATAATACAACTATCGTCACAAACTTCAGTTTCTTCATAACATTGCTCAAAGGGGCCACTAACAGTGACTGAGTGGTTTAGGTGTTCAATCATTTTAGGTTTTAAGTTTGAATATTTTTCTGGCTTTCCATAACTTTTTCATTCATGACCTTAGCTGTCACATCAATAAATTACTTTTCCACAAGTGTCAGAAGATAGGTGACCTTCCCTGGATAAGAGAACACTCCACAGCCTTAAAATGTCCCTTTATTAGAACATTTTTGTGTGCAAAGCTAGGTGGGAGAACATTTTCCATGTACTTTGTCCTGGAGAATATATGATTATCTGTGGAGCAGGAGAAAATTTCTGAAATGTCTTCCAGGTATCATTTCCCTGAGCATCCCTGGGCAGGAGATCAATTCCATAGCGTTTCTGGCCTGGAGAACATAGTAATTGTCCCCTGAAGAACCTAACTGCATGATAAAGTAATAAATCCTGACCAGATTAGTCGCCCAGCACAGGACAACTGGACTACATCACTGTCATCGAATACAGTGTGATCTAGATTTTGTGAGAACAGAAAATACAATGTCAGCTATCTTCAGCTTAAATTTATCAAAACACATCTACATGTACCAAAGACCCGTTGCATGCCTCATTTTAAATGGTTGACTGAATAAACATGCCGACAGAATAATTATACTGGTCATATAAAATTAGCTCACTGCAGTACTTATCAACATAGTTGTGAAATGAGTCCATATATAGTGACGTTACTAAGCAATATCAGACTTTTTGTGGAAACTAAGCTCACTATCGCATTGTACTAATTACCCACCCATTTACAATGACTGTAAAAAGATTTAACCTATGGTACACTTGAAAAATACTTCTGCAACATGAATAGAAATGGAACTGAATTTGATTATAAGTTTGCATTTAGAAAAAAAGCTTATTTTGTTTTCTCCTTAGAAAACAAACTTCATAATTATAACCAAAAAGATTTGTACTGCTTCAACTGAAAATATTACAAAGATTAAAATATCACATTTTACTTTTCAATTATCATCACCAGCACCAAAGACATCCAAAAGAAAAGAATACTTTGACAAAGGCTACACGACATTAGAAAACTTCTAAATGTTACGATGTTTATTACCTCCAGGCATGCAAGAGTTCCATTAGAACCAATGATGAAAAGGTAATAACAAGGGATTCAAACTGTTAAGGAGATTATAGATTCCATCTAGAGAAAAGATAACACCATGTAATAACATGACAGCATCAAGTTACCTCCCCTTATTATCCACAAGGTCATGGAGGTTGGCATGACCACTGTCAATGACATTGAAATGTCTTTTTCTATTGTGTGAGGAGTTAAGGATAGAACCTGACACCCAAGGTGACAAGCCTGTCTTTAGATGATAGGGTAGTTTTACCCTTGGAGATATCGTACAGGAAATAGTGAGCGTTGATTGGTCCAGAGGCTATGCGGAATGTTATCTCTTTCATGCCTGAATGATCAGGGCCCAGAGGGGTGAAACAATGGTTGACTTGTATAACAACACACACTTCTATGGTGTCTATAGCATCGCCATCAACACATGTACAGCATTGTAATGTAACATATAAGTAACACATCCCAGACATGCAACTTTAAAGAATCACACGTTTTGTAGGTAAAATGATATTAATTCCCTGTGCTCTCTATTCACATGGAAACAATACAATAATGTTACAGTATTTCTATTAGCTAAGCTATTGTTCAATGATGTGGCAAAGAATAACACACAAACACATGCATAAATAAATGTCTTTTTCAGATTTAAATAAAAAGTCGCTCTATCACATGATTTCAATTTGCTTTCACGGATAAACAGCTTTGTAATCTTCATTTTCAAAACCATTCATTTATAAGTTGTTGTTTTACTAATACGATCAACAAAGAGAGGGGGTCGTTAAATATTAATGCTGATGTGTGTTACAACTCTAATGTTTTTTTTCTATACATTAGAACCGTGCAGGCCCATCAATTTTTCATCAGCCAGGTGCTTGTGCCTAGTACAAGAAGCCCTACCCTACTCATGGCCCTAACTAGGCTCTATAGTGGAGTCCCGCAGGACCCTAATCTTGGCTCTAAAACAGTTAAGGCTATTGTGTGTCTGGTATTAATCAGTCCAATCAAGCTGTCAGTACAGGAAATTTAATTTCCAATTTCTACCCACTGGTAGTATTAATGGCTGCTGAGTTAATATACAGTTATAATTATTGAATGATCGCACCAGCCTGTTCTGGTATTCAAATATAACCGATGAAAAGACAGTCTGAAAATTTTGCCTTTTATTCATTTTAAGTCAAATTCAAATATGAACCTACTTTTGCGCAAGATGTATAGTAAGATTCAGCTAAACACCCTTATAGATTTGGGTCTGCCTTAATTAGTTACAGATTTGAGTCTTTGTCTGTGATCTGTGATAGCTATATAGAGTCTACCAGCACATGTGATGTGATTTGGTTGACACATATCTGATATATTCATACAACATCTGTAATACACATTTTAGTCAACTGCTTTGACATTCATAATTGTGTCAACAACTGTGATGAATTTGAGTCAGTATAACTGACATACCAGGTAATAAGTTTTCGTCAATCATGTTTGGATCAAAACATGTGACATGGTAGAGTCAAGATCTGTGATGTGTTTGAATAAGATCTTGATCTGTCATGTGTTTGAGTCAGCATCTGTAACATATGTTTTGAGTCAGTATGTGATGTACATGTGATTGCATGTCAAGTCTACATATGAAAATGTTTAGGTCAACATTTGTAACATACAATTCAAAATTTGTAAGCATGCGATTTGTAAAATTGTAATTATAAGCAGTAATTGAAGCTACAACATCCCAGACTAAGGATCTGTTTTTATTGATATCAATTTTGAGTCAGACTTAATTAACATATATATACTGGATATATAGTAGTTTGTGATAGAAAAATAACAGTTCCCTATGATATTGTATGCCCAAGTTGTTTTAATTATGGCGTTATTGTATAATTGAAATGACTTTCAAAAAAATATGTTTTCGTGACTGACAAAATTCCTCACCCTATTCTTCTGTGTATATTTCCTATGTTTTGACTGTAAATACGTCTTTTGCAGTCTCTAGAAGTTTTGAAATAACAAATCAGCTATAAATAGCGAATTTACTCTGAAGATTTTCAGAGTTATTTTTGAAAGGGATACATAGCCTGAATGTCAATAAGATTAAATATCACCAGCCTTTATTAGAAATAAATAGCATGCCCAGAATTCCTTTTATTTATCTACCATATAGAGCGTGTTCAGAAAATCCCAACAAGTCACACATTTACTGTTGTAGATAAAATCCATTTCAAAATAAAGTTTGCATAAAACACTTCATTTTCATTCAAACATTTAAATGTTGTGACGTAAAGCTACACAATATATACCTGTACCGTATAAACGTTTAACCTTGATAACACAAGTTCTAGGCTTATATTTACCGTTGTTGTCTTTGGAACTTTTGTACAAACCTTCCGTATACCTATATACCAGGGAATTTCTGTTATATCAAGTCCAATAGCTCCATTTCTACAGCTGTTTATCACCACATAGACTAAACTATGTCCATATGAGACTCTGAAAAGACTGACCTAAAAATGATTGTATCTAACAATATACCAGTATATATCTGCTGGTATATATATATATATCAACGTAGGTAAATTTAAATAGCCAACAGACATACAAAGGCCCTGGCACTGTGCATATACATAATTTATAATTTGATATTTCTTTTGATTAACATTATAAATGACGCATGTCATGCATGTCTGTAACCTCACAGCGACAAATTTAAATATATTAATGAAATTGTTTTAAAACAAAAGTAATAGATACGACATGAAATGTATCTAATGCTTTTGTATTAAACAAAATGCTACAGATTATCATATATACAAATATGGATTTTTTTTTATGAATTCTAAATTGCCTACCTTGTGTGTGTCAGCATGTATACATCCAGTTTGTGTTAGTACTGACACCTACACTTGTCTGTATGAGTATATAGTATGACACATGTGAACTATCCAGACCCTAGTCATACCTATATCAGTCTTTGTAAAGATTTTCCGACGCTTCAACAATAGGTATATATACCCTACAGACCTCCTTACCTATAGATACTCGGACTAAGTCCTGCCCCCTGCAGTTTTCTTTGGCCCTGCATGTCAACAAACACTCCACACAACAATAGGAAGACGGCCAGCCTGATACACTCTGATCCCTGTTAAATCACTACACTACAATGAAATTATGACAAACTCCACACCATGTAACAAGTGCTTCCTGCGCGCTGTCATGATTTCCACGCCTCGACGACCAGCAATAGAATCAAGCAGACACCGTGAGATTCCGCTTCATAGGCTTAGGTGTGAGATGTGGATACACATTTTATGTCCAACTCTATAAATCCATTATAAATTATACCCCCACACACAGATCATTACAGGCACAGCATATGGCCATGTTTACCTGTGTGAAGTGACCAACATAAGGTAATACACTCGAGTAAAATATTGCATGGTCATTCAACCGGAACAAAATAGGTCAATTACATATATGAAAGCCTTGTACAAATTATCAGAGAAACTTATCTAGAAGAATTCTCTTTCAATTGTCAAGCAATTATTAGAAAAGAACCATGTAGCTGTCAGAAAGATGCCCAAAGGGCCTGTATGCTAACTGCTTTATAAAACCTTCAAGTTGATCTTATTCCTACTTACCTACGTCAAACCTTGTTCACACAAATTCGACAGAACCACAAATTCAAACTCTTGCATCAGTTTAATAGAATAAATAGAGAAAGATTAATTTCTTTGTTAGGATTAGCAAAATACTTCACATAAAAAGTTACAAGTTAAGAGTTTGATATCTATAGTGAAAAGTCACAACAAATTAGTGAGGTTACATAGATGTATCAGTCAGTTCACCTTAACAAGCTCACTCACTGTGATAACAGCTAATAAAGTTCACCTATATATGTTTAGAAAGAAAACATGACTTTAAAGAGATTTTCTAGTGAAGAACATTTATAGCTTCCTCCCCATAAACAACTGTGTTTATAGGAAACTAAACAATAGAAAATTTGTTTAACAGCCTAAAGTACAATAATCTTTCCATATGTGACAGGAACGTACTGTTGGTTTTACATTGCTATACATCCTTTTAGTTTAACAGTAGGGTTGTTTAAGGACAAGTTACACTATAAGTAGGATACAAGACAACTGGTAATGTTTTGGGAGGCTGTGGTATCTTTGTCTTCTTGTGATAGAGTGAAACTAGCTACCTTCAATTGATAATGCTATCTTATAATTACTGAAACATTCTGCACAAGACCATCTATTGCATTATATTTACTCACAAGGACCAAACCTTCAAAAAACTTCAGCAAGGGTTAATTCTTTATGGCCAAAAGTGAACCACATTTAAAGGCCCACTACCTTTCCGAAACGGCTTTTAATTTTCAAAATGGGAAATTAAAACGACATTGATATTTTTGTATAGTCGCTAAAGTTATTAATTAACTTCCCGTTAATACTACACATGTCATCACATTCTGAACAATTTGATTAAAATAAATAAAATGTTAATTTTCATAACGTGGGTCGTCTTATGTTTCCTGCCATCGTCCTAAATACCGTGCGGTAGTTGACTATCACTGCGCCAGACGACAAAACAGCGAAATAACTCTCCACTGTTATCAAACATTACGCAGGAAATCTTGCATATGTTTGGTGTTGTTAACTCATCTTAGGCCATTGGTATATATTTTCTGATGTTATTAATGTTTTTAAGAAACCTTTATGTTTTCCTCTGGAAAGGTAGTGGGCCTTTAAAGAAGACAAGACTTCTAACTAAGTTTACTTTGGAAGGTGTTGTTTTTTCAAAAATGGTGTCATCAAGAATATTCTACCATGCATGAGTATATACGTATACAGTATGTAACAGAATAAATTGAAGATCAGTGAAATCAAATTTTGGCAATAGACGGGGCCATGTAGGTGCAGATAACACATTAACAAACTTATCAAGGTTATAGAGGATACAAAACGCTATTGCAATAAGCATAATCTTCATTGAGTTACTCTAATAAAGCAGACATGGCCAGGTTTGGACAGAAAGTTCTCTAGACCGTTGAGAAAATATCACATCTGGAATTTACAAAGGATGCAATCAGATAATATTAATTATAGATTCAAATTAATGAATATCATAACACGTACTGGAGAGTAAAAAGATAGCTTTACTATGCATTGATAAATTTGAAATCTAAGGAAACTTATAAAACAGGAAACAGATGCACAAAATTAGTACAATATGCAGACTCGCATGTTTTATGGTTAGTTGTACAGTCATGTATGTTCTCAGGCTTTGACCTCCCGGAAATCATGTTATTGTTTCACTTGGTGGAATACATGTATGTTTAAAAATTCTTTCGCTTTTCAACAAACAAAAAAAATTCAGTTGTTCAACTAAACAATGAGTTGACCCGATTTACAAACAATGAAGGTCAAAGTTAGAAAACCTATGGGCGATGATAGACATGACTATAACATAAACACTAGTACTGATGTTTATGATATACAAGTGTTCCCATCAATATTTTAAAAACAGTTATGAATTTTTTAAATTCAGATTTTTTTATAGCCAACCAGTATTTGTCATTCAAAGTTACTATAAACAATGGTGAATTGCCACTATTGTTAAACGGTAAAACCCATGGCAAACATTGTCTAAAACAATAAAAACACATTTTACAAAGGCCGGATGCAAATCAACCATGTTAAACTAAAGGGAATTTAAATCATGATAAAAACTCATTAAAGGAGAATGCATCCTGTCTGTTTTACATAGCATTAAAACTAAATGAGGCAGATAGAACATCAAACGGAAATCATCAAACATCCTAAATGACTACAACATGCTTTCAATCTTCATCTCCCTGAGTCTGCATATATTACTTTTGTATTTAGCTGTTTAATTTCAAACTCAAAGCTGCTTTACTCATTCACCCCTGTAATTCCATAATGAACTGTCCCAGTCTTAGATAGGAAGAGTTCAAATGTGTCCTCAGGGGTGAATAGGGTGCTCACACATAAAACATCAGATGTATTAGATTAATGTTTTTGTTTTTCAAATTTATCAAAATATGTTATCTTTTCATGCTACGATCTAAAACCCTAAATATTGGCATTGTGTTAACTACATCTTTATGACAGGACTGGGATTTCTCTTTAAATTTTATGACATAACAAACACAATTTTATGTCTTTACAAACAAAATTTTATGTCTGTACAACAAACATTTATCTGCCTTACATTTAGTTAACATTCTAACAGCCAGGGTCACATTGAGGATGTGCCAGATATCGATTTACATGGTAGAAGAAAGTTGGAGTACCCAGAGAAAAAACCAATTACCTGTCCTCAGCATTCAGTATCTAGCAAATTGCAACTGCCCCACATAGGATTTGAACTCGGAACCCAGAGATGGAGGGCTTGTGGTAATATATTTGGATATCTTAACCACTCGGCCACCGAGACTACAAATGTCTTTACGTACATACAATGATCATGATGTACAATATCTCAATGTGCTTTAGTTGAGATTCTAGATAAACACAGAAGATTAGATTTTACTGCATTTTTCCCCCTGTGCAATAACATTTTGATGATTCTGTTTTCTTTAGGAGCTGAAAACAGCTCAATATGGTATACTCACTCAAAAACTATATTAAGTAAAGCTTATAAGCAACTTCCATATCCTTGTAGAAGCGCATACATTTGCACTTTATGCATTGGAGGGCACACTATGTCAGTCGTTATGTCTGCCAAGTTCTAATTAAAGTAATTTATTTACAGGAAGTCATTTACACATACGAAACTCGAGTTGGTTGTTACATTTATTAATGAGTCAGAAAGTTTAGGAGGACAACAACATGTAATATTCATTAAGCTATATAGTTTCATGCAATGTGGTATTTCTGACTGGTATAACGAGATTATATATCTTACATGTAGTGTGGTATTTCTGACTGGTATAACTAGATTATATATCTTACATGTAATGTGGTATTTCTGACTGGTATAACTAGATTATATATCTTACATGTAATGTGGTATTTCTGACTGGTATAACTAATTTATATCTTACATGTAATGTGGTATTTCTGACTGGTATAACTAGATTATATATCTTACATGTAATGTGGTATTTCTGACTGGTATAACTAGATTATATATCTTACATGTAATGTGGTATTTCTGACTGGTATAACTAATTTATATCTTACATGTAATGTGGTATTTCTGACTGGTATAACTAGATTATATATCTTACATGTAATGTGGTATTTCTGACTGGTATAACTAATTTATATCTTACATGTAATGTGGTATTTCTGACTGGTATAACTAATTTATATCTTACATGCAATGTGGTATTTCTGACTGGTATAACTAATTTATATCTTACATGTAATGTGGTATTTCTGACTGGTATAACTAATTTATATCTTACATGTAATGTGGTATTTCTGACTGGTATAACTAGATTATATATCTTACATGTAATGTGGTATTTCTGACTGGTATAACTAATTTATATCTTACATGTAATGTGGTATTTCTGACTGGTATAACTAGATTATATATCTTACATGTAATGTGGTATTTCTGACTGGTATAACTAATTTATATCTTACATGTAATGTGGTATTTCTGACTGGTATAACTAATTTATATCTTACATGTAATGTGGTATTTCTGACTGGTATAACTAATTTATATCTTACATGTAATGTGGTATTTCTGACTGGTATAACTAATTTATATCTTACATGTAATGTGGTATTTCTGACTGGTATAACTAGATTATATATCTTACATGTAATGTGGTATTTCTGACTGGTATAACTAATTTATATCTTACATGTAATGTGGTATTTCTGACTGGTATAACTAGATTATATATCTTACATGTAATGTGGTATTTCTGACTGGTATAACTAATTTATATCTTACATGTAATGTGGTATTTCTGACTGGTATAACTAATTTATATCTTAGATACACTATTTACATTAGTTAACTATTATTCACATAGGAAATGTTCTATGTACAATAAAAAAAATATGTGCATTATTTGGATAGTGCATGTTCATTATTTTTTATTGGCAGTAATTATCATTGAAATGATATTTGTATACAATTGCATAAATGCATATTTTTCTGATTGTATGCATAGGCCTTTGGTGTCCTAAGGCATATATACAATTACAACGGTTCAATTTCGTTTCTTCTTTTTTTCATATAAACTAGAACACTGCATGGTCTTAAAGTTTCTATGATGTTTATGCAAGATCAGGTGATAAAACAACTTTTACAGATCACTTAATTACAAAACATATACCAATAAAATATCTGAAGTTGAATAGCTTTCATTTTTAAATATCAGTACATCCATTTCTTATATATTCCCACACAGATCCACTTTCTTGTCTATAATTTAGATCCTAATTGATGATAAATGTACAATAACATTGGGTATACTATAGATCCCACTCCACCCACCAGTAGATTTAAACATGATTCAGTCCATTCAGATAATATCTACTGGGTGTTTTAAATATCTATTATATCATAGCCATGCAGTAATAAAGAAAGCTCTTTTTTGGGGGGCTATGTTTATAAATACTTATATACCGGTCTGTTAGCGACCAAACAATAAGCGTCCTTATTGACAGATCTTGTCATTTCCATTTCCATTAGCTACCAACAATACACACAGACATTTGACACTACAATGTCTAGTCATTCTAATAGAAAATTCCCAATTTTATAGTCTGATACTGTATACCTCTCTTGGCGTCATCAAAATGACATGCACATCACCCACCAATAATATGTTTCAAAATACATGTATTTGATTATCTCCCTTGTTTCACCAACACTACCTAGCCATCATACCATCATCATACATAATTATGATATATATAAAATATATATATATATATATATATATATATTTTGATTGATTTACAATCTCTCAGTTACACTAGCAAAATATCTTACTTCCTTGAAAGATTACTTCACATAGGGTATACATATTATATTGAGTATTCCATTTTCTAAAGCAATCAGGTAATTGAATTAAGTATGCACAGATAACACATCAAAATTATAATTGAGTGTGGCAATTCAAATTTCTATGAATATTGATGCATGTTTCTATATATGTATATTTGTCACGCATATATGCTTCAGCAGACAAGATAGAGAAAACAAACATAAATAATGAATTGATTTGCAGTCAAGGTAACCAGACACTAATACAGATGAAACATGTTGTAATTACCAAAAATAAACAAATGAAATAGATGACCTAAATATCTTTGCCTTGTTGCATTATTAAATGATTAATTATCTCTAGATCAATATATTTAATCTGTATTAATTCCCAGTATACATTCAACTCTATAGCATAATTTCCGTTTCAGACTGAAAATAATCACACAACCCATTATAATCATCATATTTTGATAATGAAGTACTGACAGAGATGTAAATACAGGTAACGGAATCCAATTACCTGTTGACCTATAATCCCATCAAAATATACGAGGGTATTCAGACTTAATCAGATAATAAGGGCCAGGTTCCTATAACTCAATGGAGTGCTATATTTATATTGGAAGAGAAATCCTCAACCTTTACTTATATTTATTTATATATCTTAAATTATTACCGAGCTCTAAGTCAGAGTGTTTTGAATTTCACAGGTTCTGACATAATCACCCTAGTAAAAAAATTCCAGTGAATAAAAAACCTATTGATCAACATTAAGTACTTTTGTATCTTACATCATTATTTTCCTTTCAGTTGAATTAATTAATCTTTTATAAACACTCTGGGTCAAGCATAGTGTATACAAACAGGATTAATCAGGGTTTACTTCACACAAAAAAGGAATTTACCTAGTGTTGTTGAATATACTGATCATGAATTTCCCAGCTAGGACATTGTATTTACAGAACATACAATATTTGACCCAAATATTAGTACCCTGATCTAATAAGCACCCCTGATCCCCTTTTGAGGCCTCAAATTCACTGACATTGACTTAAACACAAACTGAAACTATGACAACTGTGAAGATGTCTCTATTTAATTTATTTTGTAAATTGATTATTGGCTTACTCTGTCCAATAATTTAATAACATGTTAGCCTAAATTTGGTGCTATCTTTTTCAAATGTTTAACCATACTGGGCGAGTACATTTAACAATATCACTTTAATCATGCCACAAGTAAAATAGTCTAAATTTATATGTTTGTCTTAAATAATGAAATGAAAAATGAAAACTGCAATGCTCTCTTTTTTTTAATTTGCATACTGGTATTTTAACTTTGTAATTATATAGTAAGAATTGAAAGATTATTTTGATTTAAGGATATATGATAATTTAGCACCATATAAATATTATATACAAACCCGGTGAACATGAATACCTACATGTATATGAAGTTTGGCCTGTGGTCAGCTGAATGTGTATATGTATCACATTTTATAAATGACTGCTGAAGACTTGACCACTGAAAAGGGTCATGCAGTAATAAATATCCTTAGGCAACTGTCGGTTTGACAGATCCAAATCAAAGTTAATGTATCTGAGCACAGTTTTCCCATGGAATATACACACTATTGCAATTATAGAGGATGTGCCAAGTTAAAGTCCAGCGATTAGATGTGTAATGGATAGGTATATACAGTTACACACACAGGAATGTACCTGGTTGAAACTAATGCATGATGAACAGGTGGGCAGCCACAGGTAGAAATCACAGAGTAAACATGTACACTGGAGTCTTCCTATGGTCACTCCAATTATGGATTAACTGTGTACTAGAGATAGCATTAATGCTATGTCCACACAATCTCTTTGTTCCCTAATTAGGCTTGTTGTTTACCTGAGCGGGTAGGTTACCTTATCTGTGGACTAGGACCATGGGATCAATCGGCTCAAGTGGGCTGTGTTTGATAACTAGGCAGTACCATTATGGAGATATTTCAGTCTTGATGAATTTTGTAAATGAATACATAAATATGCCACATTTCCTTCACATGAATCATAAATCATTAAACAGATGCTAGCTGTCATAAATACATAATTATGTAAAATTATCTACCACTTAATTACAGATAGAGCATAAACAACACATTTATCATTTGTACAATAATTGCAGATATTTAATTGTGTAAATATATATATATGTCTGATCAACACAAAAATACTGTACCTATAAAATCATTTATTTTGTTTTTATTATCTGCATAATCAGAACCTCATTAAGGGCATATATAGTGCCATGACACTTTTATTCTTAAGTAAACACTAAACAAGAATCAAGTTTTCACTGCAGATACATGTACATATGTATCTCTAAATTAAATTCCCAACATCTATCATTGAATTATAGATCCACACAATTTTATGAATAAAGTTTACTGATAAGTTTGTTTGCTGTACAGTATTTAATACTCCTCTTTGGCCTCAAATTTAACATATAATATTGTACAATTAATACAGATATTGTAATATGTTACCTGGTAATTATACTAGATTAATTTCAAAGATTATCTATGTTTCCTTTGTCCCATTATTTCATCATTTCGTTTATTTGATCTTTATTAATAAGTTCAAATTCGGTATTTGGCTTTTAACAATTCACCACATATTGTGGCAGATTATATAATTATTTCAGAGGCTTTAAAATAAATAGGATCTTTTAATCTGATTAAAAGAAAAACCCGATCCACCCACTCCATCAAAAATCCAAGCATTAATGACAAATACCTGTTGTTTTATTTTGCTTGGGTCTCATTTGTTTATCTGAGCTAGTTATTAGTATTTGGTTCCATAACTACATGGTAAAGACAATAATAGTTATGTCTGATTAAATGTGATCATTTTCATGGCCCATTGTTTCTGACATCAGGATAAAACAAGATACTTGCCAGTTGGTTATATATGTGCTAAAACTATTAAAATGGGTAGGTCGTAAATCAGACTGTGATACAAAATTATGTAAATTAAAGTTTACAGCTACAGCACCATGTAAGAAGATTGTTAATTGCAGATATCATTAAAATAGTAATTAACAGTTGAGAGTTTTTCTACTTTCAGTGTTTGTCACACACAGTTCTGAACTAAGTTACTCTAAATATATCATAAAAACAATCCAGAAGAGAAATTGATGAAACCAAATTGACCATACCTGATCCAGTATTGATCAGCATGCAGTTTACTTACACGACAAGACTCCTGGGTATACTGACTTAGTACACTTGCTTCAATAGAGATGTCAAACAGGTGAGTAGGTTAAAACGTCTAGACGTCTTTAATTGAGTGCGAACCAGCGGTTGTCTAAACTATGACACAATATTACCACCTCATAACCCCCACATACCTGGACACAGGTGAATCACAGATGTCAAATGAAACGAGACTGTTTCAGTACAATCGCAGTTTTCGTTCTAACTCATGTGTTTCAAATAATTCAATCAAACTATCTCACTGATCTATCCAACTTGATTAAACAAATCAATATCGAACTATTTTAAAAATACGTACCTGGTTTCTTATCTCCAGACTTTCCTTTCGTCTACCTGCTTGGCTTGTTGATTATTTTCACTTCCGGTGAATACTACGCCCAATTTGATGACGTATAACACATACACATTATTATGAACGAAAACCCTAAAGGAGTTCCACATGTCTTCTTATTAGGAACACCTTTAGAGTTTACCTGTAAACAGTTAGAAGCAGTCAAGACCGAAACAATCATGGTGATCACAAAACCATCAACATGTGAGTTAGTTTTAAGAAATTGACAAGTAAGTGGTTGTGACCACCGTACATGAATAACATCCTCAGAAACAAAATAATGTCATGTTTAAACTCTATGTATGTTTGTCTAGTGTGGTGTGAAAGCGCGAAGAAAAATCGACGATTATGAAATATCACAGCACATGTGACACTGACAGCTACTGCATTTATACCATGTATATACTATCGCCCTTTTACATTTGGTGCCGTAGACCACTTCAAATCGAAGTATTGATATGCTTCCTTGGAAAGAGAACCTAGGCTGGTCTGTGTTTGGGGCGAACACATTTGAAAGTGGGGAGTACGTAGCGTAGCAGGTTTTAATTGTACATAGTGATACGGTCGCCTCTAGCTTCGTGCTAGGGGGAAATTTCCCTTTAGCTAAGTCGGTTATAGTCCTGGGTTGCAGGTTAGAGCCTGACTGGCGGCACACTACTCTCGCCCTGTTACAAACGAGTAATATTAGCCCGAGATACTCTGGCCCGGACACTAATCCCTATTGAGATTCCTCCTCTAGACTCTTTTATATTCGGACGTTTGATAGAGACATCTATCAAACGTCCGAGTATAAAAGAGTCTATAGGAGGAATCTCAATAGGGATTAGCCTGGACACCAGACTTCGACATAATGACAGATAGATATCTGGTGTAGGGCTAGAGTGCAGTGCTACATCAAAAGGTGGAACTTGCCGACACCATTTGGTGTCGGGCCAGGTCATCTCCTAATTCAGACTGACCTCTGAGAAGTCTCACTTACCTTGGTCTTTTCAACAAATGAATAATTTATCTACCCAAACATAGCGATCCTCCGAAATCAGGGACGATTTGCATACTATGAGAAAATTGCGACAACGAGGAGGAAGATTTAAAGTTGCGTAAAGGAAACTATTGTATTGACATAATATAACTTGCATGATGGTAGATAAATTATTCATTTGTTGAAAAGACTAAGTTAAGTGACTCTTCTCGGTGGTAATGTTTTGTGAGCAGTCTCAATCGGACCAAAGTCTCTGACAGGTCTTCTTTTTTGTTGGAGGCTGTGAATCTGCTCATTTATAGGCCTTAGCAGATCTGCAAGATTGTTTGGGAGATATGTGCATGTTGTTCACTTTCGGGATTGTCTGATGGGAATTAGACAGAAAGGCTTATCTACTGAGGGTGTGCTGGGGACACTGGTTCACAGTGGAGATATCCCTGCTGGAATCTAAAGGGTCTATAATCTGCATCGCCATGGACCCATGGGTGATACACTATGCTACACTTATCACCGGGTGATAATAATCTGCAGCTCAGCAATTTCAACATCATGCTGACTTAGTATCTCTGGGTCCCTTTGGTATGTTGAAGCAAGGGTCCTCAATATTGATGAGGATACCTGGGCCAGCAGGGGGACTGGATTCTTCAGTAGCTGGATATTCTAACAAAATTGGGATGTCCTCCTGCAGCGACGAAGCCATCACCAGCTCTGCTTTCAGACTTGTGATCTCCAAGGGAGGAGATTCTCAAAGCTTAAGACTATACATATAGGCACCTGACTGACCTCGCCCAGAACATCCTCTGGCATACTGACCTCCTCCTCTTCTAATTTCATTAAAGTTTGGCTGAGATTGCCAGATATATCATTAGGCATTATTTAATAAATCTGGCAGTGTATTATAGCCACCAAGTTTGGTGAAGTAACTTGCCCCTGAGTGAGACTGACCATGCCTAATGACAACAGTATGCTCAGCATTCATGTCATACTCGCTGTCTAATACATATTTTGATTTCTGTGAAATCTGTTCACTTAGAATAATTACAGGATTGCTAAGTTGCCAGTCATCAGAAATGGAGACATGGCTTTGTTTCTCTTACAGATTCTTCTTAGTGAAAGGGATGCGTGGTGTCATAACGTAGAGATGGGTCAGGGAAAGAGTTTTCCCGACCCAGAGAAAACAGTGGGACTTTTCCATGGCAAGCTGAAATTGCATTTAGGGACCATTACAAAGATAGCCAAATTGTCATACAATGACCTTATACAATCTGTGAAGGATATTAATGAATTGTAAGTATATTTAGATCAAACCCAAATATAAGTATGTCAATTGTCATGTAATAAGTAGTGTACATATATATATGAAAATCTAGCTGATTAATCATATTGGATCACTAATTAGATAATAGATTAGTGTGGTTTAATTATGATCAGTTTTATAGGAAAAAACCTTCACAAAATGTTACATCATCCTATATAATTAGATATTTTTTCTGATTTTATGTAAACACTAAAACATATAAAATATATCAATACTAGTTTGTGAATCTAAAATAATGAAAATTGTATTGAAATATTTGATAGAAAAGATATTTAATAGTTAAGAACTTTTGTTTCAGAACTACAACCTTTACAGACCACAAAGGGAAACAGCTCTTGTTTTCTGTGGAAGCTGGAACAGATACAACCATATTTTGGAAACACACCATACGCATCTGTTGTCAGAAGGTAAGAGCAGAACAGTTTAATATGCATAAATGAGTTTCAATTAAAGAGTTATTTACTCTAAAAGTATATGGTTTTACATTCATAAATCAATACCTCCTTAGGCTGAGGTGGCCAATTGCAAGTGGATAATTAAAATGTCCCAACATATTACCACAAGTCCCCCATCTCTGGGTCAAGAGTTCGAATCCCATGTGGGGTACCTGTAGTTCCCAATTACTGACTGCTGGTTGGTGTTTTTCTATGGGTTCTCCTGCTTTCCACCACCAACAAACCTGGCATATCCTTAAATTTCTGGCTGTTAATGGAACGTTAAACCATCCATTTACTGTCGACGCAATAATAGTGTGAACGGTTTCGGTTGATCACTACATCAGCATGCTGTTGCTATTGACTGGCAGGCTGTTGGTACACTCTCGATAGCTTGGTCACAATGTTATCTCAACGTTAAAGACAGGTGGCGCTGAAGGGGAGATAAATAATATCCTTTCAGAAGGGGAGATAATCAATATCCTTTCAGAAGGGGAGTTAATAATATCCTTTCAGAAGGGGAGATAATCAATATCCTTTCAGAAGGGGAGTTAATAATATGTTCTCAGAAGGGGAAATAATGAAAATGTTCTCAGAAGGGGAAATAATTGATATCTTCTCAGAAGGGGAGATAAGTAAGCAATATTTAAATTCAGAAATAATTGTGATCTTTCTTTCAACCAAAAGATGATTTGAAAGATTTGTGTAAGGAGACTTATGATCATCTACATCATTGTATTACTAAAGAGTATGATTCCATTTCCAGGTAAACACACGACGTAACCTCATTGAGTCGTCGCGGATCCTCAATCTACGCCAGTACATTGAGGTGTACAGTGAGATAACAGACCAAGTGTCTAGTCTCTCACTCGCCTCAGACCAAACAGACATGCCTTCGCCCCTTGCAGCCTCCAGTGATATATCAGCCTCCATTATATTTGAAGAGTAAGAGATTTAAACTACTTCTAACCCAGGGAACAAATGATTTTACCATTAACAATCATGGATTTGAAAGTAATGAATATATCTTTGAATTTAATTGTACAAGGATTGTCTCGGAAATCAATTCATGGAGATAAACTTTCGCAAATTTACATTGATCACGATATTTGAAACAATAATTCGCACACGAAAAAAAGTTGGTTTACAGTATCTGGTTTATTAATTTTGATGGAAGTGCATAGAAAATGGCAGTTGTGAGGCATCTAAACATAGCTGACATTTTGATATTTACAATGTTCTGACAATCCTGTTTATAAAGATCTAAACCATCCAAAAGTATTCTTCATACACATGTCATATTGTGTTATAAGTGGCCATTTGGGACCTTGAGAAAGTCATCTTATTAAACAGGTGATCTTTATACAGTCTCTGAAGCAGATTGTACTGTATACTGTAAACATGAATGTTTTTGTGAGTGCTTAATTTCACAATTTGCATGCATAAACCTTTCACTGTGTTCTTATTTTTTCCAAAAATACACTCTCATACTTAAACAACAAAGTCCTTATATGTACAAAATATTATGCGTGAGGGAATTTTTTGTGATCAAGCGACCTTCGTGTAGTTAGTGCAAATTTCCCCCTATAGTAAATTTCCACATTTACAGTATATGATCAGACAGTACAAAGATCATGGTTATACTAGTCATTTTGATGGAAGTGGAAAGCTTTCTACTGACCGAGGGAAAGGGGAGGGGCTGTAATGCTATGAAGATTTAGAAATATAAAGCATTATGAAGTTATTATTTCACATGTCCTTAAAACTATTTCTTCTTCAATAGTAACATGATTTCTGTGATATTGATATTGATTCCAAAGCAATGTGTGTTTCAGGGCGGCGAGGAAGGTTGACCCAGAAGAATTGGAGTGCTGTATATGTATGGAGAATAAATCCGAGATCATCCTCGCATGCAGCCATAAGTTTTGTGAGAGTTGTATCGACCAATGGTAAGTTGTAGATAAAATATTTCATCTATTGTAGTAGGTTTTATTTGTTAATAGTGTACAATGATACAGTCACTGTATAGCTTCGCCGTAGTTGGGGGATTTTCCCTTTAGCACAGTAAGTAGAGGGGCAGGCCAGATCAGAATCTCGGGTTTGAGTCTGGTTGACGATGAAAATTGGTTTTCGGTTTCCCACATGTAGATAGGAAAACTATAGATTTGCATATTGTCTACCATTATTCTGTCCATCCCTTAGAACTCATCTTGGCAAGAAAATGTGTGACATGCCAAAACTATTAATTTCATTAATATTTAGGCCATTAGATAATATAAGTGAGAATAAACGTCTTGTACTAAAAGTAAGTAGATAAGAGATTGGGGAAGATCAGGGTTAGGGTTGCTTTAGTTTTTCACATTTTCTTATAAACTTGTTTTATAGGAATGTCTCAAGTCAAACCTGTCCAATATGTCGTGCTAAAGTACGCAGTACAGATGATACCTGGGTGCTGACCGAGAAGCCCTCCGCTAACGAGTTCCAGTCTGAGGTGAAGGATTACCTGTTGGGAATGGTAGACAATAAGGGCCATCCAGACTCACATTAGTGATATTACTTCTATGATAATACCAGTGCTGGATGTAAATTAGTGCTATGATTAGATACTGTTAGAGTAATACATAATGGGACTAATTCATGTACCATGTGATACTCAATAACGTTTGTGTGGGATTAGTATTTCCAGTGGTGATGGAATATAACTTTTTGTAATCTTTCCGCTGAAATAACTTTAGCGCGGGATATCATCTTTTGACTTCATTCCATCACCAATAGAAACAATAGTACTGCACAAAAGTTATCGGTATCACGTGGTACGTGAATTATTCCCGTGGGTTTATTACATTATCTGTATAATTAGGTTATTATGGTGTTGTCTGTGTCAGGGGTACAATCCAATAAACATTAACACACCTCTGCAGATTTTTGAGGAAGAATTAATATATGGCACTCTGTACAACAATTGTTATGGATATTGACTGATGAATACTGAAACAGTAATGTCTTATGTGAAATTCATTCTAATGCTATTGTTTCCAAATTTGGATTTAAACGTCTCAAAAAATGTATTCCTTATTTGCATATTACAGAGTTATCTGCCCTTGCGGGTAGGTATTGATTGTGACGTCATGTGTTTTCTAGCGTGACGTCATACTTTTCGGAGAAAATGATGTGAATTGCGCTCACAAAATAATGACATAACAATCTATACCTACCCGCAAGGGAGCTAACTTTGTAATATGCAAAAACGGAATATCACAGATAGGTGTCAGTAATAATAGGCTCTACCGGTAAGCATTAAACCAAGATTCTGCCACTAGCTCAAGAATGATCTTTTCAAAATAGAATGAAAATAGAATGGAATGTTAACGGGCAAACTTACACAAAGAACTAAAATTCCAGTTAGTTTGAAACTCTGAATTATCGAATCTTCTATGGAAGCCTGGAGTTCATGACTTCAGAACTCGAGGATAAATTCTGACTTTGTGTTCAGACTTACTTCAAGCTTATAACGGGTGTATGTGTATTTCATAAGAGTAGAATTATCAGAATTAATCAAAATTCCGAAAAATTTTATATTGTGGCATTAAAAATTAATCATATATACTCATTGTCTACAGAAGTATTTGGTGTATGATGATTGTACATAACATTATTAAACTTGGATGAATTAGTTCGACGATTCCGCTCTGTGGTACCATTATTCAGGTATATGTATGTTTACTTATTTGCCAGTATATTGTAAAATGGTGACCATTGCTAGAGTTGTGATAAGTTTATTATTAATTTGTATCTTACAAATGTTTTTAAATGTTATTGATATATCAAGGTGTTAGATTGTTACTGAACGTATAGCCAAATATTTTGCAGGTATGATATTTTCTATTTTTCATAGGACATTGCTACGATCGTGAACATTTGATCCACTTTAACATTTAGAAATGGTTGAAATATATATAGAATACTCTGAAAGCCAGATCGCAAAAATATAAAACTGCTTAAATTCAATTTTCTAACTTTTAGTTAAATTCAGGAAAATTTTGACCTGTGTAAATGTCTTGACTATTCTTATTCTTATGCAAGATAATGTGATATTAAATCAATTACCGGTATTATTATCTTGAGTAAATTATTTATATGGAGATAATCTAAGGGAAATTATTTCCTTGGTTACCATTTGCAGAATATTCCATATTACTAGATTTTGTCTCAAGATTAAAACCTGAGTATTATTTTGGGGATTATTTTGAGAGTGTAGATGTATATAGTATATAGGATGTACCACAAAAGTTTAATGCGCAGGAAAATTACTTTTACTAGTGTTCATCTGTGGTTTAAAACCAAAATTTGTTTTTAAAAATTTTTCCTTTCTTGTTTATGACTTTTCAAGTAGGACCTCATTGGTTTAGCTATTTCAATATATTTTTGACAAAACAAAACAATTTTGGAAATTAAATGTAGACTTGTTAAAACTGTTTTGAGATAGATACTAAGGTTTATGATTGAATTTTCTATGGGCATTAGCAAAGGGCGTTTACCATAGACCTAGTGATATTCTATGATATTTGTTATTGTCAAATGCTGCTTTTGTCCATGCTTATATAAATACAGTAAAACACAGCTATAACGAACCTCTAGGAACCAATGACATTACTTCGTTATAAGTATAGTTTGTTATACACACTACAGAATCTTATAATAACCTTCACAGGGAATGGAAAGTACTACGTTATAATCGTGATTTGGTTATGTGCATGTTCGTGATAAACGTAATGTACAGTACATCTAAATACTGATGTGTTTGAATCATGTAGTGATTGATGTATTTCTAAAGTTTAACAAGTTCTATAATTGGCTTGGTAAATATCAAAAAGGAAAGGTTTTGATGGTCATTACAATGTATAAAATGTCTGCATCATAAACATAGGGTGCTTTAAAGTCAATTTACTATAGCTTTAGACCCATATTTCGTATGCTGATGAAGGCCACACTAGTTTAGAGTAAGTTTTGAGCCAGTTACCATTACCTGGTATCTGATCACATAGATTTGGAAAAACAGGGTTAAAATGTTGATAGTACTGTTTTTATTTCAGTTGTTTGTTGTTCACTTTGACTGCATATGTTTGTGATGTCATTTCCATATCGGGTATGGGCCGCAGTATAGTGGCCGAGTGATTTACCAGCAGTCAGTACCTGGCAATTGCCCCTCATGGGATTTGACCTTGCAACCCAGAGTTGGAGGGAAATAAGCTAGTTTTCAATATAAGACCAAGTTGCCTGACAACATTAAATTATCAAGAACAAAAGCCCAACGGTCATCTGATAATCATTTAAATGAAGGTTAAGGTAATTCATTTAAACAAACTTGACATCATCCTAGTATGCTACAAGTCCAATATCAGGTCTCTAGGTGACTTAAGATCTCTTAGTTTTTAGCCTTTTTGACCTCTGTGACCTTGAATGATTGTCAAGGACATTCAGTTAAACAAACTTAGTTATTCGGGTTAGATGACATAAAAAGCCTTAGACATGAAAATGCACAATTAAGTCACTACAATATACCAGAAGGAGTATGGTAAATTTAGATATGGACATTTCTATAGGTACCAGTTTCATTAAGTAATCCTAATTTGAATTTAAATCCAAATGTATCATATTAATTATCATCTGTTGTGTGTAGCCAGAATGTTTTCCTCATTGCAAGTATGTATGCAATGTTCTTACACTTTAATTTTGTAAACAGAAATATGTCCAACAAGTAATTCACTGTACATGTATATTTGTGTTGTAATTTTCTGTCATTTATTTCATGTATGTTTCAGTAACCTGTTGCTACTTAAGAGACCAGTATTTACCTTTTGTTTAGTGGTTGATATCATGTCTGGATATTCCTCAATTTCCTATGGAAAATCAAACATTTATTGTACTTAGATTTGTAATATTATTGAACCATTTTGGAAAATAGATCATCCAATTAGAAGCACTAGAAAGTTCCTTTGTTTAATCAGAGAAAGATATCATTCACAACTACAGTATCCTATGTTTACTAATACTGGGGCTATCAACAAATTTTGTTTTTCATGCTATTTTTTCTACGCTGAATGCCATAATTTTGACAAAGTCTTGCGTTAAATGACAATCATGTCCATCTCACTGAAGTCTCAGTTCCTTAAAGAGATATAATATCAGCAGTTTTGAGGCAAAAATAACAAATTGACAAGTCCTGACAATTAATGAGATCACATTAGATGATGGTCTCTTTTATTTTTTATTCTTGTTTTGGTTTGTTGTATTTGCACATTTGATATTTTTGGTACATTGATGTTGTGGAATTACTTTGATGTCCTCTCAGATATTTGTCCCTGATGTTACTAAGGGGAGCTCACTCTGATTACCGTGCATGAAGACATTTCTTTATGACACAAGACTTGAGAAATGTGGTTACTGTTATGTCCAGTTAGTGTATTGTGATACTATTAATAATGTATACAAAATAATCCAGATAGGATGTTAATTATAGTTAATGATAAATGTTTCTACCATTTGGAAAAAACAGAAAAAACCCTTTTGTATATGTTTATCATTCTGATCTACCAGAGTTACTTCCCTTCATTTCACTCTGTCAGTACCGATGGAGGGAATCAAAGGGAAGTAACTCTAACAGACCAGAATGTACTACATGTATAGGTGTAATTCCTGTATGTTTAGGTCATCATCGTGTTGTCGTGAAATAGCGACCACACAAGTCTGTTTTCAGATATGTATCTTTTATACTAGATTATATTAACTAGTTAAGACCTTGTTTACCGTATGTGGATTGTTGTGATGTACATGGATACATGTATGTTTGTCATCCATTAACCATTATTCATACCACACTGATGTAAAAACATGAATAAAATGTTAACACTTTTTCTTTGATTTGTAATTTTTTCTTTGTGATCCATCATTAAGCTCATTGCTTACAAAATTTAATGCTGTAGAATACTGTTCCTGACATATCCGAACATATGTATCTAACAGCAGCCAACATCGTGTTGTGTCTCCTTGTGATAGTGGAACTGTTGCCTATTTTGTAGTGCTGTCTCACTGAAGTATGCTGCCAAAGACACTGAACAGCACACCCCACCCAGTCACATTCTACTTAGATCATAGCTAGGATGTATACTGCATAACATGAAATATTTGTTGGGTAAAACTCACTCTTTTTATATTCTTTCATTTTTTGGCAAAAAAACATTGAAAGCTCAAACAATCACAAACATCATGAAATGTTTTAGCCTTAGAGCAAGATGAGTTGAAAGTTGTCTTTTATGGGAGGAATGAAGATTAAGCTCCAACCCATTTCATGTTATACTGAAATACAGTAGTTTATTGAACTATCTTCACTCAGTGTAGTATTAATCCAAGAGGTCAACAAATCACCGGCATTGACCACATAAAGGTATTGGCTCCACAAAAGTTACAAACAAAAAAACAAGTCTTAGGATTGCTTCCATATTTATTTTAAATTTGATAGAAGATAATGCTAAAAATAAACCTCTCCATATCATTCAATGCAGAACTCTCGACTATCTGGACGGAAAGTATATATATATATTTCTACAAAGCATGTGGTTATCCCCCTTTGATAAATATGATTACTTGAAAATGAAGTTGTAAATAAGACCTAGTGGTCAGTTTGACAGATAATTAATTCAATATTTACCATCCAAATAGCACTGCAGAAAACCTTTCACATGATATTTTTATAACTCATAAAAAACAAAAAACAAAAATTGATAAATATATTTGCCAAGTTAAACGGCATTTCCACCATAATTACTATTTTAACAATGTTAACATAAAATTTTATAAAAAGAAAAAAAAAAAATCATGAATTAATTAATAGTGAGAAATCATACCATAACGTGTTCTTGATTTGGTAAAATTACTAATTGTGTTACCCTAAATATCCCTCAAGCATCAAATTCATTTGATGAAACAAGTTACATATACATGATACAATTTTCCCTTAAAACATAAAATTGTTATAACAAGCAACTTATAGCACAAGATTAAGGGCTATACTCCGAGTGATCCTTCCTCTATCCTAATCAGCATTAATATGTAAATATCACAGGTTCCTTTGGATGGAATGAAATAAAATGAAATCTACAGGCACAATAAACAGTATAAAGTTGGTGACGGGATGAAAATGATAGCCGTCTACGTCTACATAACATAAATGATATCTAAAGTCTAAAAGTCTCACAAAAATTACAAATATAGAATGTTCATCTTAGGACAAACCAAATTGGGTTATCTCCCTTGATAAGGAATTACTTCTGATTATTGGACAGATAAATTGAATGTTTGGCTTTATAGACAATATTTTGTTCATATGTCTATAGGTTAAGTTTATAAATATAAAATAAGCTTCTCTATTGTATAGATGAACTAATTGGGTTATTTCCTTATAAGGAATAAAATTCTGCTTAATATAATTGGATATTTCCTTATAAGGAATGAAATTCTGCATATCAAAATACTTTCTACATGAACAGATATATCAGATGTTAAATATGGACGGAAACACAAGGTAAAGATAGAACTTTCTTAAATGAAAATATCTAAATAAATATCTGATATAATATGTAAACTACCTCCAATATAACATTTTTTATAATTATGCATATCAATATCGTGTTCAAAGTTCCCTGAATATCTTCTAGTATAAGCCACTTTAGTGTTCGACTAAGGTACAAGTAATGGCGATAAAATATACCTTACTAGCTATCTGGTGTTATGATACCAGGTAAAACTATACGTAATGGTGACGATATATATCGTACGATATGATGTGGTGCCAGGTAACAATATAGCCAATGATGATAACATACCATACTATGGTATTGACCCAATATTACAGGTGTTTATAGGTATAATTTGAAGATAATGAACAGAAACACAATATACATTGACATGTAACTAAATCATGTATACACAATAAAAACAAAGATCTAATACTGTGTCTGATCACCGGTGATCACTACACTTGGTGATTTATATGATTCTTGATCCAGTCGTGTCGGCATCACAATTGACACAGTCCCTAATGGCAGTAAGACTCATCCTCAAGTTGTCATGGCGATAAGTGTATATATATAATGTATAATGGACATCCATTTAAATCAATATTCACATTTAACAGAGTAATATTCTGTAACAGCACATTAATGTGATAAATAGTAAAGTTGTATAAAACCATTTTGATTTCACTTCTAATCACAGCATCATCTTTTAGATATACACAATTCATTTGCCTGAACATTTACCTTATTTTGATAAAATGGACCATTTTGAAGATCCTGTTAGACACAGGAAAATCTTCCATAAAGACTTGTATACTGACAGTGACAGGTGACACAGATTGGTCATTACATAGCTTAGAACGGCAGGGATATAGAATTCAAAGTGACGATTTACACATCACCAACAACATACAGGATACACGAAATAGAGCGAAAGATTAGGGAAGACTCCATTTTTCAAAATGGTCCACTGACAGATACGAATACAAAAGATGGGTATGCTAACATTTACGAGTTACAGTTAGCAACATTCTCTGATTAAAATTTGACACCAGTTGTTGGAGACGGTGATGATGATAATGGGCGTGACTCTACCATGAGGAGAAGAGAGGGGGGCGTGGCATCGGGGGTAGAAAGTCCATGTTGTGCTGGGACTGGATCTGTTTTAACCCCTTCTCAAATCTGTTGTGGGGAGTCATGAAGGAATTGGGAGGAGTTGATGGACGCTCATTCTCCTGAAAGAAAAAAAAAAGAGGATTTATTAGTAAAATGAAGTGTACAACTAACTGTTTTTCTGGTCAATAGTATTATGTCAATGATTGTATCCTGATTTTGTTCTATATAGCTGCTATAAATTATGGATAGTTAAATACTTTGGAGAGTATAGCACTATTTACTTTCTCTAAAATAGATATACCACTGCCTATCTAAACTATAAATTTTAACTATATTCTATTTCTATCCATGAACAGTAAAGTACAAATTACTATGGTTTCTGATAGTAGAACGGTATCTACGAACACTAACACTAGCGATTATACCACTACTTACTGTAACTATAGAGAGTATAACACTCCCTACTGTAACTATGGACAGTATACCACTCCCTACTGTAACTATGGACAGTATAACACTCCCTACTGTAACTATGGACAGTATAACACTCCCTACTGTAACTATGGACAGTATACCACTCCCTACTGTAACTATGGACAGTATACCACTCCCTACTGTAACTATGGACAGTATACCACTCCCTACTGTAACTATGGACAGTATATAACACTCCCTACTGTAACTATGGACAGTATAACACTCCCTACTGTAACTATGCACAGTATACCACTCCCTACTGTAACTATGGACAGTATAACACTCCCTACTGTAACTATGCACAGTATACCACTCCCTACTGTAACTATGGACAGTATAACACTCCCTACTGTAACTATGGACAGTATACCACTCCCTACTGTAACTATGCACAGTATAACACTTCCTACTTACTATACTCCCTACTGTAACTATGGACAGTATACCACTCCCTACTGTAACTATGCACAGTATACCACTCCCTACTGTAACTATGGACAGTATACCACTCCCTACTGTAACTATGCACAGTATACCACTCCCTACTGTAACTATGGACAGTATAACACTCCCTACTGTAACTATGGACAGTATAACACTCCTACTGTAACTATGACAGTATAACACTCCCTACTGTAACTATGGACAGTATAACACTCCCTACTGTAACTTTGACAGTATAACACCCCTACTACTAGATACATGTAACTACCAGTATAACACTCCCTACTGTAACTATGGACAGTATAACACTCCCTACTGTAACTATGGACAGTATAACACTCCCTACTGTAACTATGGACAGTATAACACTCCCTACTGTAACTATGGACAGTATAACACTCCCTACTGTAACATATAATCCCTGGACAGTATAACACTCCCTACTGTAACTATGGACAGTATAACACTCCCTACTGTAACTATGCACAGTATAACACTCCCTACTGTAACTACGGACACAGTATAACACTCCCTACTGTAACTATGGACAGTATAACACTCCCTACTGTAACTATGGACAGTATAACACTCCCTACTGTAACTATGGACAGTATAACACTCCCTACTGTAACTATGGACAGTATAACACTCCCTACTGTAACTATGGACAGTATAACACTCCCTACTGTAACTATGGACAGTATAACACTCCCTACTGTAACTATGGACAGTATAAACACTCCCTACTGTAACTATGGACAGTATAACACTCCCTACTGTAACTATGGACAGTATAACACTCCCTACTGTAACTATGGACAGTATAACACTCCCTACTGTAACTATGGACAGTATAACACTCCCTACTGTAACTATGGACAGTATAACACTCCCTACTGTAACTATGGACAGTATAACACTCCCTACTGTAACTATGGACAGTATAACACTCCCTACTGTAACTATGGACAGTATAACACTCCCTACTGTAACTATGGAACAGTATAACACACTCCCTACTGTAACTATGGACAGTATAACACTCCCTACTGTAACTATGGACAGTATAACACTCCCTACTGTAACTATGCACAGTATAACACTCCCTACTGTAACTATGGACAGTATAACACTCCCTACTGTAACTATGGACAGTATAACACTCCCTACTGTAACTATGCACAGTATAACACTCCCTACTGTAACTATGCACAGTATAACACTCCCTACTGTAACTATAGACAGTATAACACTCCCTACTGTAACTATAGACAGTATAACACTCCCTACTGTAACTATGGACAGTATAAACACTCCCCTACTGTAACTATGGACAGTATAACACTCCCTACTGTAACTATGGACAGTATAACACTCCCTACTGTAACTATGGACAGTATAACACTCCCTACTGTAACTATGGACAGTATAACACTCCCTACTGTAACTATAGACAGTATAACACTCCCTACAGTAACTATGGACAGTATAACAACCCCTAATGTAACTATGCATAATGGACAGTATACCACTCCCTACTGTAACTATGGACAGTATACTACTCCCTACTGTAACTATGGACAGTATAACACTCCCTACTGTAACTATGGACAGTATAACAATGTAACTATATGGACAGTATAACACTCCCTACTGTAACTATGGACAGTATAACACTCCCTACTGTAACTATGGACAGTATAACACTCCCTACTGTAACTATGGACAGTATAACACTCCCTACTGTAACTATGGACAGTATAACACTCCCTACTGTAACTATGGACAGTATAACACTCCCTACTGTAACTATGGACAGTATAACACTCCCTACTGTAACTATGGACAGTATAACACTCCCTACTGTAACTATGGACAGTATAACACTCCCTACTGTAACTATGGACAGTATAACACTCCCTACTGTAACTATGGACAGTATAACACTCCCTACTGTAACTATGGACAGTATAACACTCCCTACTGTAACTATGGACAGTATAACACTCCCTACTGTAACTATGGACAGTATAACACTCCCTACTGTAACTATGGACAGTATAACACTCCCTACTGTAACTATGGACAGTATAACACTCCCTACTGTAACTATGGACAGTATAACACTCCCTACTGTAACTATGGACAGTATAACACTCCCTACTGTAACTATGGACAGTATAACACTCCCTACTGTAACTATGGACAGTATAACACTCCCTACTGTAACTATGACAGTATACACTCCCTACTGTAACTATGGACAGTATAACACTCCCTACTGTAACTATGGAACAGTATAACACTCCCTACTGTAACTATGGACAGTATAACACTCCCTACTGTAACTATGGACAGTATAACACCACTCCCTACTGTAACTATGGACAGTATAACACTCCCTACTGTAACTATGGACAGTATAACACTCCCTACTGTAACTATGGACAGTATAACACTCCCTACTGTAACTATAGACAGTATAACCACTCTCCCTACTGTAACTATGGACAGTATAACACTCCCTACTGTAACTATGGACAGTATAACACTCCCTACTGTAACTATGGACAGTATAACACTCCCTACTGTAACTATAGACAGTATAACACTCCCTACAGTAACTATGGACAGTATAACACTCCCTACTGTAACTATGGACAGTATAACACTCCCTACTGTAACTATGGACAGTATAACACTCCCTACTGTAACTATGCACAGTATAACACTCCCTACTGTAACTATGGACAGTATAACACTCCCTACTGTAACTATGGACAGTATAACACTCCCTACTGTAACTATGGACAGTATAACACTCCCTACTGTAACTATGGACAGTATAACACTCCCTACTGTAACTATGGACAGTATAACACTCCCTACTGTAACTATGGACAGTATAACACTCCCTACTGTAACTATGGACAGTATAACACTCCCTACTGTAACTATGGACAGTATAACACTCCCTACTGTAACTATGGACAGTATAACACTCCCTACTGTAACTATGGACAGTATAACACTCCCTACTGTAACTATGGACAGTATAACACTCCCTACTGTAACTATGGACAGTATAACACTCCCTACTGTAACTATGGACAGTATAACACTCCCTACTGTAACTATGGACAGTATAACACTCCCTACTGTAACTATGGACAGTATAACACTCCCTACTGTAACTATGGACAGTATAACACTCCCTACTGTAACTATGGACAGTATAACACTCCCTACTGTAACTATGGACAGTATAACACTCCCTACTGTAACTATGGACAGTATAACACTCCCTACTGTAACTATGGACAGTATAACACACCCCTACTGTAACTATGGACAGTATAACACTCCCTACTGTAACTATGGACAGTATAACACTCCCTAACTGTAACTATGGACAGTATAACACTCCCTACTGTAACTATGGACAGTATAACACTCCCACTATGTAACTATGGACAGTATAACACTCCCTACTGTAACTATAGACAGTATAACACTCCCTACTGTAACTATGGACAGTATAACACTCCCTACTGTAACTATGGACAGTATAACACTCCCTACTGTAACTACTACACTAGTACATAAACACTCCCTACTGTAACTATGGACAGTATAACACTCCCTACTGTAACTATGGACAGTATAACACTCCCTACTGTAACTATGGACAGTATAACACTCCCTACTGTAACTATGACAGACAGTATAACACTCCCTACTGTAACTATAACAGTAATTGACAGTATAACACTCCCTACTGTAACTATGGACAGTATAACACTCCCTACTGTAACTATAGACAGTATAACACTCCCTACTGTAACTATAGACAGTATAACACTCCCTACTGTAACTATGGACAGTATAACACTCCCTACTGTAACTATGGACAGTATAACACTCCCTACTGTAACTATGGACAGTATAACACTCCCTACTGTAACTATGGACAGTATAACACTCCCTACTGTAACTATGGACAGTATAACACTCCCTACTGTAACTATGGACAGTATAACACTCCCTACTGTAACTATGGACAGTATAACACTCCCTGTAACTATGGACAGTATAACACTCCCTACTGTAACTATGGACAGTATAACACTCCCTACTGTAACTATGGACAGTATAACACTCCCCTACTGTAACTATAGCACAGTATAACACTCCCTACTGTAACTATGGACAGTATAACACTCCCTACTGTAACTATGGACAGTATAACACTCCCTACTGTAACTATGGACAGTATAACACTCCCTACTGTAACTATGCACAGTATAACACTCCCTACTGTAACTATGGACAGTATAACACTCCCTACTGTAACTATGGACAGTATAACACTCCCTACTGTAACTATGGACAGTATAACACTCCCTACTGTAACTATAGACAGTATAACACTCCCTACTGTAACTATGGACAGTATAACACTCCCTACTGTAACTATGCACAGTATAACACTCCCTACTGTAACTATGCACAGTATAACACTCCCTACTGTAACTATAGACAGTATAACACTCCCTACTGTAACTATAGACAGTATAACACTCCCTACTGTAACTATGACAGTATAACACTCCCTACTGTAACTATGGACAGTATAACACTCCCTACTGTAACTATGGACAGTATACACACTCCCTACTGTAAACTATGGACAGTATAACACTCCCTACTGTAACTATAGACAGTATAACACTCCCTACTGTAACTATGACAGTATAACACTCCCTACTGTAACTATAGACAGTATAACACTCCCTACTGTAACTATAGACAGTATAACACTCCCTACTGTAACTATGCACAGTATAACACTCCCTACTGTAACTATGCACAGTATAACACTCCCTACTGTAACTATAGACAGTATAACACTCCCTACTGTAACTATGGACAGTATAACACTCCCTACTGTAACTATAGGACAGTATAACACTACTGTAACTATGACAGTATAACACTCCCTACAGTAACTATGGACAGTATAACACTCCCTACTGTAACTATGGACAGTATAACACTTCCTACTGTAACTATGGACAGTATAACACACCCTACTGTAACTATGGACAGTATAACACTCCCTACTGTAACTATGGACAGTATAACACTCCCTACTGTAACTATGGACAGTATAACACTCCCTACTGTAACTATGGACAGTATAACACTCCCTACTGTAACTATGGACAGTATAACACTCCCTACTGTAACTATGGACAGTATAACACTCCCTACTGTAACTATGGACAGTATACCACTCCCTACTGTAACTATGCACAGTATAACACTCCCTACTGTAACTATGGACAGTATAACCACTCCCTACTGTAACTATGGACAGTATAACACTCCCTACTGTAACTATGGACAGTAGTATAACACACTCCACTACTGTAACTATGGACAGTATAACACTCCCTACTGTAACTATGCACAGTATAACACCCCTACTGTAACTATGCACAGTATAACACTCCCTACTGTAACTATAGACAGTATAACACTCCCTACTGTAACTATGGACAGTATAACACTCCCTACTGTAACTATGGACAGTATAACACTCCCTACTGTAACTATAGACAGTATAACACTCCCTACTGTAACTATAGACAGTATAACACTCCCTACTGTAACTATAGACAGTATAACACTCCCTACTGTAACTATGGACAGTATAACAACCCCTAATGTAACTATGCATAATGGACAGTATACCACTCCCTACTGTAACTATGGACAGTATACTACTCCCTACTGTAACTATGGACAGTATAACATTCCCTAATGTAACTATGCATAATGGACAGTATACCACTCCCTACTGTAACTATGGACAGTATACTACTCCCTACTGTAACTATGGACAGTATAACACTCCCTACTGTAACTATGCACAGTATAACACTCCCTACTGTAACTATGGACAGTATAACACTCCCTACTGTAACTATGCACAGTATACACTCCCTACTGTAACATATGACAGTATAACAACCCCTACTGTAACTATAGACAGTATAACACTCCCTACTGTAACTATGGACAGTATAACACTCCCTACTGTAACTATGGACAGTATAACAACTCCCTTCTGTAACTATGACAGTATAACACTCCCTACTGTAACTATAGACAGTATAACACTCCCTACTGTAACTATGGACAGTATAAACACTCCCTACTGTAACTATGGACAGTATAACACTCCCTACTGTAACTATGCACAGTATACCACTCCCTACTGTAACTATGGACAGTATAACACTCCCTACTGTAACTATGGACAGTATAACACTCCCTACTGTAACTATGCACAGTATAACACTCCCTACTGTAACTATGGACAGTATAACACTCCCTACTGTAACTATGGACAGTATAACACTCCCTACTGTAACTATGGACAGTATAACACTCCCTACTGTAACTATGGACAGTATAACACTCCCTACTGTAACTATAGACAGTATAACACTCCCTACAGTAACTATGGACAGTATAACACTTCCTACTGTAACTATAGACAGTATAACACTCCCTACAGTAACTATGGACAGTATAACAACCCCTAATGTAACTATGCATATGGACAGTATAACAACTCCCTACTGTAACTATGGACAGTATAAAACTACTCCTACTGTAACTATGGACAGTATAACACTCCCTAACTGTACTATGGACAGTATAACACTCCCTACTGTAACTATGGACAGTATAACACTCCCTACTGTAACTATGGACAGTATAACACTCCCTACTGTAACTATCATGCTACAGTATAACACTCCCTACTGTAACTATGGACAGTATAACACTCCCTACTGTAACTATGCACAGTATAACACTCTCTACTGTAACTATAGACAGTATAACACTCCCTACTGTAACTATGGACAGTATAACACTCCCTACTGTAACTATAGACAGTATAACACTCCCTACTGTAACTATGACAGTATAACAACCCCTACTGTAACTATGGACAGTATAACACTCCCTACTGTAACTATGCACAGTATAACACTCCCTACTGTAACTATGCACAGTATAACACTCCCTACTGTAACTATAGACAGTATAACACTCCCTTCTGTAACTATGCACAGTATAACACCCCCTACTGTAACTATAGACAGTATAACACTCCCTACAGTAACTATGGACAGTATAACAACCCCTTCTGTAACTATGGACAGTATAACAATCCCTTCTGTAACTATGCACAGTATAACACACTTCTACTGTAACTATGAATAACACTCCCTACTGTAACTATGACAGTATAACACTCCCTACTGTAACTATGCACAGTATAACACTCCCTACTGTAACTATGACAGTATAACACCCCTACTGTAACTATGGACACAGTATAACACTCCCTACTGTAACTATGGACAGTATAACACTCCCTACTGTAACTATGGACAGTATAACACTCCCTACTGTAACTATGACAGTATAACACTCCACTGTAACTATGCACAGTATAACACTCCCTACTGTAACTATAGACAGTATAACACTCCCTACTGTAACTATGGACAGTATAACACTCCCTACTGTAACTATGGACAGTATAACACTCCCTACTGTAACTATGGACAGTATAACACTCCCTACTGTAACTATAGACAGTATAACACTCCCTACTGTAACTATGGACAGTATAACACTCCCTACTGTAACTATGGACAGTATAACACTCCCTACTGTAACTATAGACAGTATAACACTCCCTACTGTAACTATGGACAGTATAACACTCCCTACTGTAACTATAGACAGTATAACACTCCCTACTGTAACTATGGACAGTATAACACTTCCTACTGTAACTATAGACAGTATAACACTCCCTACAGTAACTATGGACAGTATAACACTCCCTACTGTAACTATAGACAGTATAACACTCCCTACTGTAACTATGGACAGTATAAACACTCCCTACGTAACTAAGACAGTATAACACTCCCTACTGTAACTATGGACAGTATAACACTCCCTACTGTAACTATGGACAGTATAACACTCCCTACATACTATGTAAACTATGACAGTATAACACTCCCTACTGTAACTATGGACAGTATAACACTCCCTACTGTAACTATGACAGTAAACACTCACAGTATAGACATAACACTCCCTACTGTAACTATGACAGTATAACACTCCTACTGTAACTATGACAGTATAACACTCCCTACTGTAACTATGACAGTATAACACTCCTACTGTAACTATGGACAGTATAACACTCCCTACTGTAACTATGGACAGTATAACACTCCCTACTGTAACTATGGACAGTATAACACACCCCTACTGTAACTATGGACAGTATAACACACTCCCTACTGTAACTATGGACAGTATAACACTCCCTACTGTAACTATGGACAGTATAACACTCCCTACTGTAACTATGGACAGTATAACACTCCCTACTGTAACTATGGACAGTATAACACTCCCTACTGTAACTATGGACAGTATAACACTCCCTACTGTAACTATGACAGTATAACACTCCTACTGTAACTATGGACAGTATAACACTCCCTACTGTAACTATGGACAGTATAACACTCCCTACTGTAACTATGGACAGTATAACACTCCCTACTGTAACTATGGACAGTATGACAGTATAACACTCCCTACTGTAACTATGGACAGTATAACACTCCCTACTGTAACTATGGACAGTATAACACTCCCTACTGTAACTATAGACAGTATAACACTATCCCCTACTGTAACTATGACAGTATAACACTCCTACTGTAACTATGGACAGTATAACACTCTCCTACTGTATAACTATAGACATAGTATAACACTCCCTACTGTAACTATGGACAGTATAACACTCCCTAATGTAAATGCATATGGACAGTATACCACTCCCTACTGTAACTATGGACAGTATAACACTCCCTACTGTAACTATGGACAGTATAACATTCCCTAATGTAACTATGCATAATGGACAGTATACCACTCCCTACTGTAACTATGGACAGTATACTACTCCCTACTGTAACTATGCACAGTATAACACTCTCTAGTGTAACTATGCACAGTATAACACTCCCTACTGTAACTATAGACAGTATAACACTCCCTACTGTAACTATGGACAGTATAACAACCCCTACTGTAACTATAGCACAGTATAACACTCCCTACTGTAACTATGCACAGTATAACAACCCCTTCTGTAACTATAGACAGTATAACACTCCCTACTGTAACTATAGACAGTATAACACTCCCTACAATAACCATGGACAATATAACACTCCCTACTGTAACTATGGACAGTATAAACACCCTTCTGTAACTATAAACAGTATACCACTCCCTACGGTAACTATAGACAGTATAACACTCCCTACAGTAACTATGCACAGTATAACACTCCCTACTGTAACTATGGACAGTATAACAACCCCTTCTGTAACTATAGACAGTATACCACTCCCTACTGTAACTATAGACAGTATAACACTCCCTACAGTAACTATGCACAGTATACCACTCCCTACTGTAACTATGGACAGTATAACACTCCCTACTGTAACTATAGACAGTATAACACTCCCTACTGTAACTATAGACAATATAACAACCCCTTCTGTAACTATGGACGGTATAACACTCCCTAATGTAACTATGCACAATATGAACTTTGACAAAAAATGAAAAAGAAGGTATTCATAAGTTATTTTTGAAAGATGAATCAGGGATCTAACTTTTCCTTCAAACCCGTAGGTCACTGGAGGGACATAACTCATAATCAGACATGGATTCCTCCATCAGAAAAGATAAAAGGGGTTAATCCTATAAAATGGCAGAAAAGAAAAGCAGTACATTTATTTTTCTTTTTAAAAGAATTTAGATTTTAAGAAAATGAAAAAAAAGAAATATCAACTTTAAAGCAAGAAAAAGAAAAAGTTTCTCTTGATAATGTTAATAAATCATAAATATTAGCTTTTTAGCCTATAAGATATCAAAATAATTCATTGAAATTCCTTATAGTATGTATCTATTTGTCAATGGTTTTACAAGGGAATGCTTCTTGTATGGACAATGTGATACTATGTAATCAAATATAATTAATATTCTGATGTCCATCAATATAAACATATAATTACCCAAACCAAGTCAATCACAAATGATTATACAATAACATACCATCTGGTAATGTAAGCCTCAAATTCACAAAATTATCTACCAATAAAGCACAACACACACATACACACGGGACAAACAATATCAAACCATTTAATGATGCAGCACAGCAAACTTATATTCAAACTTAATTTTAGGTATTGTGGGATCACAGCAAACTAAATACACTTTAAAGTTATAGCCTTTCATGGCAAAAGTTGTAACATGGTGATACATAAACATATAAGATTGTCCCTCCCCCCAACTAGAAAAAACTAGCAATGGCTACCTAGAATTTCTCAGAATGTCAAAACAATTGTTGTTAATTTCAGCCAAAACCTGAATGTTTTGAAAATGTTTGGGGTTGCGGTTCTAACAGGAATGTATTTGCAATATTAAGATGAAAACTTGTTAACACACACCTAAGGTAGATTGTGATTTAACTAGTGAAGCGAACAAGTGAAGTGGAACGGCTGTTGAACTCTTGCTGCAAGGGAGATAAGAAAGGAGTCGGTGGTCCAAACCGGATAGTACCAGCCTAAAATAGAAACAAAATGGCAGCGCCTTGTCATTTTGTCACTGACAGAGCTCGGACTTGATCAACAGTCTCCCTTTAACTGACTTTTGAGTCACGAGTGTTGCATGTTAGACTTGTAAACAGCGAACAGTGTATTCAGTATATAATCGATATGTTAATACTTGAAAAACAACTTTAGATACAGGATAAAGTTCCTTGATAGACAGTTAAGTTCCAGGATATGTGAATATACCATAGCTGTGTACAGAGGTCAAACAAGCAAAGGTCAAAACAAAGGTCATTAGCCAAAGGGAGGTAACTAGAGATCAAAATCCTCATGATATCAATTAATTCATGTTATTAGTGAACAATCAAATGAATATTTAGTGTATGAGAACTGTTGGTATAAATATTTGTTACAGAACATGGTAGATAGATAAAAAGTTTAGATCTAAATAAGAAGGGTGGCTAAACTAAAGAAGAATAGAATTAAACTTAAATCAAGTTAAAATGTGACGACAGATTATCAAAAAAGCTTATCTAAGGCAAGGGATCAAGGGTAAACTGGTGCAAACTGATAGAATCTGAAGAATCAATAGGTCTGGATTACCATTATGTAAATGTAAGGGTCAAGGTGAAAATATCTCATGCATGGCCAGAGGGCGAGGATTTCATGCAGTAACCAAGGAAGCAGTGGCAATTTTTACAGGTCATACAAGAATTCAAAAGACATCCTAGTAAATGTAAATATAACAATGGGTATCAAGGATGTAAAGGGCATTTTAGTAATTGGTAATCATGAGTATAAATGGCATCGCAACATAGGTTCATTAAGGAACTAAAGGACATAGTGAAATGTATCCAAGGTAACATAGGTCATATTGTAGGCTGACCTAAGTAACAAAGTGTATATATACGGTAGGGGATACATGTGGTCACTATAGCAGTTTTGACAGGACATAATATACAGGTGGTCACTCTGGCAGCTTTTACTGTATATACTAAGCAAGGTACAACTGACCTAGCATTGTATCAGCTAAATTATGGTACAAAAGATATTTGCACGTACAAATTATGTAAAACTATATAAAACATGTTATTGATATAACCTAATAGAGCTTCTTTTACTTGTGGCTGAATATCATATACAATTTTAATGTGTAAGTAAGCGATAATGGAGCTAGTCAACCTAATACTCCAATCTACTACAAGTGCAACTACATAAATATTAAATAACCTTGACCTCTACAACACGTTGACCTTTTATTATGGTAACCATTGGCAATAGAATACCCTAATCCCCTAAATCTAACGTTAGTCACAATATATGATCATTGTCTTGGTTGGCACACTGTTCTTATAAACACACAAGTCATGCATGTGATTGTTAGGGTAATCACACCACAGGTTGTCATGGTTACAGGGTTACAAGGCTATATATAGTGTAAATGTTTACAGTGAGAATCAGTGCTCAGGTGCAGAAGCCAACAGGAAATTCAGGAAACTGGACTGTGTCCTCTGAAAGTGTGGTAAAACATAGACTCTTATAATAGGTTACCATAGAAACCATAAAAGTGAGGCAAAATATAGACTTTTCCAAAATGTTACCATGGAAACCATGGAACCGTAGCAAAATATAGTCTCTCATATTGGGTAACCATGGAATTAATGTATCAAAGAACTGTATGTTTCGTTTTTGTGGTTTTTGCACGTTTGTTTTATTTTTATCTTCTTTCACTAAAAACCATGATATATATTCTGTGCTATTTATAGAGGGCTTGTATAAATGTCTAGGTGATTGTTTGTGTTCGTTTGAATGGCTAACGTTTTGTTGTCCTTGGATAAAAGGAGAAAGAACTATTCTACCAATAATTTATGAACCTTATTGTGCTATTTTACTTTTTGTTACTGAAGTGAAACCTTCACATTAAATTTTCATAAATCACAGCCTCTGATCATGACAATAGGGTACAAACAAACAAAAAGCATACCAGGTATCTTTCTGCATTCATGAATATATTTTCCCAAAAAAGTTTTGTAAAGAAAGAATAGCTTAATATGTGCTCTTTGTGTGGAATATTGCAATATAATGTAGATGTTTTATCATCAGTGTATCCAAGGTCTAGTTTGTTTTGTGAAGGTGACATGCACATCTAAAACCACTCGGTGCTGTGCTACTTAGTTCTGTATACGACTGTACCGTGACAGTGTCCGGCATTGCTATATCAAGCAAAACTCACAGTCTTTCTATTTCTTGTCGAGCTGTTCCAAAACGACTGGGGATAAAGTCAGCACAATTAATTTACAACATATATAATTATCAACCTGTCATTAAAAACATGTGAAAACTCCAAGTCAAACAATTATCAGCAGTTCATAATGAAAAATTGGACAAGACACCATTTTGTTGCTATATATAGACAGTACGTACCCAGTAGACCACCGTCTGGTAACCATGGAGATTACTGTCACCATAGAAACCATATTTCAGTAATGTATCCTTGCAGAATAAAGCTAGAAATTTACTGAATTAACACTAAAATTATCTTTTTAACCTTGACTTTTGAAATTTGACATATTAACTTAATCTATTAAATCAAAGGTAATCTTTTATTAGAGTCAAAAAAGTATCAAGTTGTTTTTTTGTCAATGAAGCAAAATGGCCAAACCAGAAAAATATACACATCACAGGAAATGTAAGTTGAGTTTTAAATAAACTTCAAGCTTTCAAAAGTGAGAAATTTGTTAAAAATGTTAAACATCATATATATAATTAGCTTGTCAAATTCTGCAAGGATAGCACACTGATATATTCACAAAACAACTTTCAAGCTGAACCCTAAAGCCTCTTATCACCAATATCACAGAAATATATACTTTAGAGGAAATCATTGATCTCTTCCGTGGATTACAGCTTCTAATGGCCTCCTCTAAATACAGCAGATCTATCATGGCATCCCCAGGCCCTTCAAACTGAACACTTCTTAATGAGTTTGAAGGCTTATTGTAACAGGTTAAGTAGAATTTAGGTTGTTTTTTTTAATTCCAGTCACTTGAAAATCTAATATGGAATGAAAGAATTCTTAGAAAATTCAACCAGGATCTTTTTTTTTTTGTTTTTTTTTTTGTAGAAACTTGGATAGCTCTATGAGGGATTTAAGAGTAACTCAGATCAATAGTTCAGAATCTAAAGTTTTAGTAGTGGTATTTCAGTAAGGAGTTAAAGAGCCTTAGTCACTCAGATCCAGATTTTACTTTCATGGGAACAGGAAGTGAACAACATACAGACATGCTTAGATTGACATGCAACATGCACAGATAACTTAAGTTACACATTCCCTAAAGCTACATAAGACAAGTTATCAGTATTGTATATAAGTATTGGAATCCAAATATCACTTTACACTAGTGTCACAAAAATACCAAAAAAATATACTGTGATAAAAAAGTGAAGGAAATAAATTGTAATTGTGAATTAAAATATATGATTAAACAGTTGACATAAGAATAATGCAAGAAACCATGTAATTGTGAAAATATGATTCTCGCAGTAATTGACTTAAGAACAAACAATAAAATCATCAAGGCAATGGTAGAACTTTACTTTTACATTGGCATTACACAGTTGGATACCATCGGGGCAAAACTTAGATATAGCTGCATTAAAATACATACAGAAATTCTATTGAAAAGGTTAACAATTTTAGATCAAAATTGATACCACAATGATCAAACTACATGCTGTAAATAAAACTCCAGTCAGGATAACATTGTTATAAGCCAGTGTACCTACCGATTGTTTAGACATGTTGGTGTTGCCGCGAGTCATCTGGTTTGGTGAAAACTTGCGCAGTGGTGCACTACCCATCTTCTGAGCTGCAGCTCCTGCGTATGGTTGGCCTATCCAACACAAAACAAAGAATTATTACATATTGTTATAAATCTTAACTCACTACCGAACTGATATCTATAATATCAATCGACGGCTCCCTATTTTTACAGATTTAAAGGAAACCAGTTCTTAACCCAAACATTCCATTACCATGATCGCCAGGTGTAATATAGCCACGTCTTGTGCCCACAAAAGCAAATGTACCTATTCAATGTCTGAGCAAACATTGTAGCATACACAATACAAAATGCAAAGTCACATGCGGTTTGATTGACAGCTGGCGATCTTTGATGGAAAAGCTATTAGCCATTTTGATTTTTAAAATCTTTATATAATGATCCGGTTACCATGGCAACCACAATGTGGACACTTTTTATTTAACAAAAACCTGTGTATAAAGAGGAGGGTATAATCAAACTTTCAGTTTCAAATTTGATTCTACAGGGAAGATATAACTTTAAAGAGAAATACATGTACAGTATACTACAAAATAAACCCATATATGGCTAGCTCACCTGGGACAGGATCTGGCCGTGTCGTCTGTGACCTAGACTGGCGGTTTAGAGTACTATTGTCATTGCCGTACGTTAGAGGTCGCGCCTGTCCAGAATGAGGATGAGATTCTCGGCCGGGGCTGATGCCATGTGGATGCTTCTGTGGCGCGAGGGTGGGTGGAGCTTGCTTCTCTCTGCGTAAGTAAACAGGATCTGGCCGTGGTTCGTTGATGTTTACGGTCATGTCTGTTAAACTCTCCTGGTCAGCATTCATGGCTGGTTCTATGTTTTCTATTACAGAAAGAAAAACAATATCGACGTGAAAAACTCATAAGACCGCTAAAACTTTGGAAGACTTTTCATTGACATTAATTTGAAAAAAGGTAAAAGAAATATGTCTGGAATTTGAACTGTACTTATTGGTACATACCTTGGCAGTCGTCTAAGTCTGAGTTGGGCCGTGTATCTTCAAACGCGTTTCTCGTGAATCTGTGAGCAGCAGTAGTCCATGCAATAGCCTGAAATGTTAGCAATGAAATTTGGTAATGTAAGAAATGAGATACAACACAAATATTAAGTTAGTGCATCAGGGGTTATCGTAATTCAGCTTCAATAAGCCCCATCCCCTTTTTACCAAGTCTGTTAGAAATCTAACTCTGTGCTTTAAAAAAAACTTAGAGCTACATTCAATAACAAGACCCCTCATCTTTAATCCCATCAATTACTTCTACAGTTGGAGGCATATCACTGATAAATTACATTATTGAAAATAGCAATGGATTCCACAGAATCAAAAAGGGATAGGATGGCTATACCTGATCTCCCTAAAATCCAATTTATTTACCGGTATAAACGATGATGCATATTACTACAATAAGAAGTAAGATGTTTACCTGTCCGTTAGGTTTACACAGGATGGTGGTACACTCGGGTCCTGTGCCCCACTTGCTCTGTTCCTTCCACACGTAATCTGTGGGGGGTTGGTGAAGGATAGCCTCGTTACTGCCAGACCAAATCGTAATTGTGGATTGTTTGGGGAATTTTGCGCGTGATGGAAATCTGTAGACAGCTACTGGGTGTCCTCCAACATTCTGCTGAATCATATACCCACCAAACTCTGCTTCCTGAATAATAAATGTATAAAAAATTTCAATTGTTTCAAAAAATGGTCAAGAATATTTTTCTAAACAACACCTAGTCCCAGGAGCATGAAGCAGTCTTAGACATAAGTTTTTGCTTAGCTAATCAAAAATGACTTAATTTTTGCAACATCAGTCATCAGTGACTGGTTATGTCTAAACTTAAGAATGTTTTAAATTTAAGACCCTTTCATGATGTTGGGGCCTTGTCAAATTTACTTCAAAATAGCAAACATATTTTGAGATATATTGAACTTTAATTACACTGACGTGTGAAAACAAAATTCAATAAAACTAATTCAAAAGTCTTAAAGCAAATATATTTCAACAATTTAGTAAACTGTTATAAAGTCTCTATACAAACCAATAACGTTTAGGTGTACAAACTGTTCATATCTCACCCCGACTATAACTGTGACTGTGACGGCAGTCTATCATACAATATGGCCAACAGATTGTAACACTATTGTCCGGGACAATAGATAGGGTTAGGATTCATTATTGGACAGTAAAGGGAAGAAATTGTATGAATTGTAGATTTAAACATGTCAGACTGATAATAGCAGGTGTGCTTTGTATACAGGTAATAAACTATAACATGTGGTTGTGGATCAGAGTTAACTGTTAAAGTATAAAGTCAGTTCAATTATCATAATACCATATCCAGCAAGGAGAAATCCCCATATAGTACATGTAAGTAAAAGGGAATGTACCACATGTAAACATTTGCCAGAATAATGTTCCACACATGCCAGGCAGTTCAAGATATTGAACATATTTATAAGTGCTAGCTGCTTCATATCAATGTTTTGAAAGGGCAATGATTAAACTAATGAACAAAGTCAAATCTGTCTATAAAGACCTCTCAAGGGGAAAATGGTCTATATAGCATAGTTGTCTTTATACACAGGTCAAATTGTGTTATAAATAGCCATTTGGGACTCTAGCACAAACAAAGTGGTCTTTATACAGAGGTGGTCACTAAGACAGGTTTCACTGTAGCTCATATGAACAATAAGCTTTCTTTCTCTAATATACCAACATTGGAACATTTTATTTTACCTAGGTATCATGTAAAAAAATTGCTCGACATCTGAAATTTATCCATTTTAAATTTTCTATTCATGCATGGATTTCAAATAGATTGAAATATCGTCTGCTTCAAAATGTCCATGTCATACTTATGCTCCAATTGTCAAGTTTTATACACATTTTTGTAAGCTCTAGGTATTGGAAATTTAAACTCAAATTTATTAGAGATTTATCTGAATTAAATGGCCAATGGATACCATAATGCTACAGGTAATATTAAATTCTAGCATTTTATCTAACAACAATATCAAGACCATGAATTTCTGAATTCTAATATAAATGACAGGATTACCCTATAATCAAGTACTACTCTAATGGATGGTACTGCTCCTTTAAGATAAGTTTTACTATATTTAATTTACCAAATTAATTTCAGATAGTTTTATTTGTTAAAAGTTTCACTCTAATTGTCATTGAAAGTAACTTTTCAACCAAAGAATTATTTAGTTCTTCACATTCCTCCCAGTAGATACAGAATTATATATGAAACAGAAAATTTTGAGAAAAATTTCAGCATTAGCATGATTTCATTTTTCAGATTTTATTTTTTGTGTTGAAGTACTGTGAAATGCCACTAAAACAATGGTAAAATTCATTAAAATGTTCACACGGTAAATATACTATTTCTACAGTACATGACTGTGTAAATCAAAATGAACAAAAGAATATAAATTAATATACGTCAATGACTGTGTCTATTTTGTCAAGCAGCCTAAGATACAATAATGATAGGCTGTGAATGAAGATTCCCACCTATTGTAGTTACTACCTGGGAGTATAGTTCACACCTGTAATGAATCTCTTACCTGCTCGGAATCGTTAGAGAGCCGGACGTACTTGCCCTCCTGGTTCACCTCAAGGATCTTGATGTCTCCAATGGCACTGTCAATTTGATAATCCATGAAGAAAAGTATAAGTCACAATTAACACAAAATCTTGTTATCACATCTGTAACATCAGGTACATACACATTGTTTTACCTGTGTGTTCGTCCTCCTGCTATGTGAAGGGTGTACGGATATACAGGTGTATACTGGTGGTTTCTATGTAAACTTTTCGGTATTGATTTACCTGTCGGTTCAATGATATGTATCACCAGTACTGCTGGCCAGTTTAATACTTAAACAATTGTCGTATACCGTAACACAGGGATAAAACCTCAATGATTTAATAATCGTAATGTCATTCAAATTCTGAAGGTCTTATGCACGGATCAGGGTGCTATTGAGATTGTAAAACCCAGACGTTACATATAGAGCCAATCAGAGGTGTTCCCTATAGACCTAGCGTAAATACCATTGATATTTGATAAGTCTAATCTACCCTCTATAGATAAGTAGAATTAACAATTATCTCATTATTGTTACCCTACCATTGTTAGACATGAGAATACCAACTTACAATCTCATTATACCAGTTGGTTGTAAACAATGTGTTTCATCACTTCTTTTTTTAAATTTGAATAAAAGTTCAACAAATTATTCAGATATTAATTGAAATCACATTGACCATATGAATATCATTTATCAGATATCTATCTGTCAGTCTGTTAATGTCTGCATGTGTCTGTCTACAATGGTTAATTTTATTGTTTACAATCAATATTTACCACAAGAACAAATTTAACAGTCTCCTACATTTTCAGAAGTTCCATTTTTTCACCATCACATAACTTACTGATATAGAAATATAATAACAGGCATAACAGCAATGAAAATTTTTTGTAATATTGAAGTTTATTGATAGACAAACTGGTTGCTACTACTGTAGTTTATTGATAAATGAATCTAAAGCTGCTTTTGACAACCACTCAACACAATAAGTAGAATGCCCAAACAGAACGCCTGACATCAAAACCAATATAATATTGACTACATTAAACTTAACAGGAGTCTGAAACAACATCGACATGAGAATTAAAGTTTTACTACCAGTACCGATATGATATATGTATATAAGCATGATTGATTGATCCTTTGTTTGCAGTGAAATAGATTGAATATGTCAAACCAAAACAATTAGCATCCATAAAATGTAACAATGGGACAATGACAAGGAAACATTATAGACAAATCAGTATCCAGTGAAATTGATAAAGGAAACAATGACAAACTACTCTACCGAGAGTCTAGGATAGGTGTTCAGGTGATACAGATTTAATGTCCTATTAACACTCAGGGGTAAAAAAATGATGCAAAAATATTATTACACACATGATCCTTGTTTTAAACCTTTTATTCTTGATTTCAATGGTGATCACCAGATTTTTCCTCACCTAAGGTTGGTAATACTAGTCATTAAAGGATGTTCTAGGTCTAAGAGGTAGAGGACAGCTGGAGTACCAGGAGAAAAACCATCAACCTATGGACAGTACTTAACAACTGCCTGAAATTAAATTCAGTGCCCAAAAGTGTGAGTGTTGGGGGAGAATCCTTAACTACTTAGCCAGTCAGCCTCTATTCAGTCTTCTATATGTATTCTTACAGGAAACTGAAAGTTACGTTTGAAAACCAACAAATTACAAACAGAACCAAGTACATCTTACCGATTGTCGTTTTTGAACATCGAGTTAAGCAAACCTTTACCCCACTATGATTTCTATACCTGAGCTTTGTCTCAAAGACATTTTATATATAAGGAGAATAGGGAGAAAGTTCTTAATGTAAATACTATAATCAGCTAATCTCTACCAGGCAGTGTCCAGGCCATAGGCCTCCACAGTATAAATAACCCTGATAATACACCATGTTGGTACCTGCTTGGAATACCTATATGGAATGTATGGGTGCTTAGCAATGCTAACAGAACATTTGAATAAATATATGTACAAGTGAGAAGAGGATGATGACATAGCTATCACAAAAGAGATATATAAAGTCTGTTTAACTAACCTACAAACTGACTGACACCAGGCTGGGATTTGATCCAAAGACCTTCAGACTCATGGACAAATTGACAAATGGTCAATTAATTTCATGAAAGAGGACCACATATTAACCGAACTGAAACAAGACTAAACTTTTACTTAGGTGATCATTGGTGACCAGGTAGCTCAAATAGTTGCACCTCAGTTTAGGGTCTGGAGGTTTCTGAGTTTGAACCCTGTTTTAGCCTACTTTTTGTAGCCTTTTTGTTACAGAACTCTTGAAGCTAATTAACACATACACCAAAGTATTTAACTAGGTAATACTCTGTAATACAATGCAGTACAAGATCTAAAATGTACTTTGTGCAATACTGGTAATGCACAAGAGAAATTCTAAGTAATATGTTAAACAAGGGCAACAACTCTGTTTAACATGCTGAACTCAAAACCAAAGACAAAATGCCTCAAGATAATCCTACCAAACTTAAAGAACATTTCTAAATTAAATCTAACATCTGAAATTAGTGTATCATTCCGTAATTGACACACGCCAGATTATTGATATCTCAATAATGTGTTTTAAAGATTTCCTATCACCGTAAGGTGATACGACCAGGTAAGGCTATACAGGTATAGTGTAACCAGATATAGGGATCTATAGACTTATATTTACCTTAATTATAAACCATATAGCTAATACTCAGTCATTTTATATAAAACAATACAACTTTAACAGATGTGACCGAATTATCCACCCACAATATCAGCTTGATAGATCTATACTTTTATCCTGTATTAGAGATCAGAGTATAATTAAGATCCCTATGGTAGTATGTATTTCAATATGTATGAGCAATTAATACAAATATATATTTTTTAATCAGAACCTGACCTACACATGCCTTTAATATTTGTTTCTAGGTTTATCATTTCTATATAATAAATTATGGTAGTCAAAGAGAAAAAAAAGTTATTTCTAAAGGTAAGTATATAAATCCATTATATTATAAAACAATTAAATAGGATTAAGTTTTCAAACTAAATATAAACAGAATTAAAATGAGATAATCAAAACAGTTAACTTCAGAAAAGATGGAGAGGATGGGCTGAAGGATTTGAATTGTCGTGTTTGTAAATCAGAATCCATGCAGTATTGTGAAGGTCGTGTTCTGTGATGTGTGAACAGAAGTCGGGCAGTGTCACACTTCAATGAAAATGGATTATATAATAAGTATGTGGTACTTTGGGCTATACAAAATATGTATATTCAAAATTAACACACGCATAATTCCCTTCTTTCCTATAAGTATCCCTATACCATGAACTCTTCTATATTTTCAAAATATTTGCCTTAGAAGAAGAAGTGAAGAGTTTTACGTGCCGTCACGCTATATATATCGTTTCGGGGCACGCGAAAAGATAGGAAATGGAGTAGGAAGAGCAAAGTATATAGAGAACGCATAGAGTGAGGAGTCGTTTGCTATACCTATATATCTATTAATTTGGAAGACGACTCCTAGATCCTAAAAGGTCCTATCGTGGCATCGTCTAGCAGTAACTAGCCCTACCCATCAAGAGCAGGGGGAAAGGAAGGAACCTAGCCTATCAATTTGGTATATAGATTCTATAATTTTGAAGCCCTTCTAATTTATCTATGTAAAAATATCTAAACTATATCCTGTATCTATACCTATCCTCTGGGCCGGCGTTATCACACCTACTATATTTGCCTTTCCTTAAGAGATGGTTAAACTCAGTTATTTACTTTTGTCAGTAACCTAGCATGAATTTCTACATTATTTATTTGATGAATTGACATCATTCTGGTAATATTAATATATTTTTTTTTTTTTAAAGAAAGTAGATGTGAAAAAGATAAATACCTTCTCAAAAAGAGAAGCGAAACACTGAATTCTGTTTTCATCGACTGGAAAGCTAATGATGTTTAATTTTTCTATAATTTCAAAGTCAAATACATACACAATGAAGATAAATTCCTTAATAATGGGGAGGGTATATTATCTTGGCTACAAATATAACTATACTGTGTACCAGTAGTTTTAAAAGCATGGGTAAAATAAATATACTAGCCAAAGAAAAAGACTATATACATCTACCACAATGTCCATGTACATGTGTATGATATAACCCCTCTGCCCGCATTCAATAAAATACAATACATTCTGTCTAGCATTTGTTAATTACTAATACCCTCCGGTAGATAGGTATCACAATACAAGCACTCTGGAGTTATTTCCCTTTGCCATATATAGTAATTTATTGAATTGATTACGGTGCTTGCAAGTAATTTAGTTAATGTTTAGGTTTGAAACAAAAATCTTGATAAATAGTTTAGAAATTTTAATATTTATTGTTACAAATACTGCTTATAACTGTTTTTCAAAAATTTTTGCAGACTTTCACATAGGCCCATTACACACTGACCCTGAACAATGGTATTAGAACAGACATGCTGAGGTTAGGGCTGACTAGGTGGACATGCGTGCTATAGTGGACAGGCTTGACCCCTCCTTACCTGGCGTAGTAATACTGTTCACCACACAATTTGCGTTTTAACTTGCCTTTCTGGGATTTCTTATTCTCGCTGTGAGATAGACATTATAAATTCGGTCAATTCATACTACCAAAGTGACTTCTCATTCGTAACTACTACTTTTTGGTGGTGGCTTAGCTTAAATTTGTCTTATTTCATTAACAGCTTGATTTTTTCTGTCAATCTTAACAAACAATAAGTAAACAGTACAACACAACAGCATACAGGGAAAAAAATACATTATACACTGTACTACATAACAGGACTGTGTGTGATGGGGATAACTAATATGGCTTATATTTTTAAAAAATCTGTCTTTGTATATTACAGATAGTTATCTGCATGAGGCATCTGTTGTAGCAATATTTTTTTAGCAAAATTCATGCCATGACAGGACAGATAACTCAGTAACATGCAAAGACAGAATACTTGTCAGGAGATGTGAGTGAGCACTACATTACTATGATATCATCAACTGAGTATGTGTGTGTAATAAAATATCCACAACGATTGGTGATAACAATAACTGGAGTTTATAAAAAACTAAAGCAATAATTTCAAAAAAGCACATGAACAAAGCAGGATTTTCATTTATTTGCTATAATTTTTTTTTTTTTCAAAATTAATGAAAAGAGCAGCTTTTAGGAAGTTGATATAAAAAAGCTCAAGCATCTCTAATTTAGATAAGAATTTCATGACATTTAAACATAATTCTATCATTTTATAGATATTAATTAGTAATGATATTCAAGCCATTTCGTTAGAATTAATTATTAATTTTAGCATAAAAATATATTTCAGGTCTGGAACAAAATAAAGCAAACACTGGAAGGAAAAAAATAAACAAAGAGTTTTGGCTCACAGGAACGGAAAACAAAATTAGTAAATAAATAACTGACTAGGTAATAGTATAAAAACGTGTTGGTTGTACCTAAATGTAAATGTGTTGTCGGCAGATTCACACTCGGGGATTCCTACACTCTCATTTATGCTGCAGGAAAAATGTCACAAATTCATGTTTGTGTCTTCGTCAACAATAATTGTCTTTATCTTAAGATGGTTGTTAATTACATGAATCTCAGAGAAATTATTTATCAGCACATTCTATGCATCTGTAGCTTTACAAAAATGTACATCCAGTTTTCTAGTGATTGATTTGGGTAAAGGACTAGGTATGGTAATGGCTCTTTTTGGCCCCTAAATCTACCAAATTTTAAATTAAGTATTTAGAAATTAAGTTGCTGCGTTTGAAATATTAAATACGCCTCTGATAAAAACTGAATGACATTTTTGTTAACTGAAAGTATGTTTTTGCTATATAACCATGGTAACATTGCATAAGTTATGCAAATTGAAAATTTGGTCAATTTTGGCATATTTTTGATAGTTTTTTTTTAAAGCAATACAGAACAACCTAGAACAAACTTTATATTTTAAGGGAATTAGCAGACACGAAGAATACATCATTTTGAGAAATATAAAGTTTATTCTAGAATGCGCTTTGTTAACTAGATGAAAAACTGCATAAAAAAGGCCAATTTTGATGAAATTTTACATTTTGCATAATTTATGTATAATAATTGCCATGGCAACTAGAACTGCTATATTACCTAATGGCACTATCAAATATGTCAGGTATGTAGTTAATATTTGAAATACAAGATTAACATCTTAAAATAACAGACTTTGAAAAAAAGCGGATTTGGGGGTCACATAAGACCCCTACCATACCTAGTCCTTTAGCCATTTCTATAAATGCCAGTGCTATGATTTTGTTTGTTTGTAATTATCAAAAACCAACACCTACAACCTCTATATCCAAATACATAATTTACTGATACTAAGTACGACCTAAAGATATGGATGGTGTCCAGTAAGAAAAGAAAAAGTTTCTGATGCTAACATTTCAACAAAGTAAATGAAAGGAATCAACCGCAGACAAAATCACACCTTAAAAAAAACATTCATCAAATCATGGTTCTTATTTATCCAAAGTCATTAGTAATAGTTACAAAGGTGGACACAGCTGACCACATTTTACAGGTGAGTGAAATATTTGTAATTAGGTCAGCTTACCTGGAGGTGGAGGTGTTATAATCGTGGTAAGTTGACGCTGGTTGTCGTTCTGTCGGACTACTTTTTGGGCGTACTTGTGTGTAAAGTGTTTCTCGCGTAAGGTCGCGGAACATTTCATCAAAGTAGTCCTTTCCTTGGCCGAGACTGGTTGGTACAAGGCCTGCTGCAGTGATTCTACCCTGGTTGGAGGCTGGGGACACAAGAAAAATATGTTCAATGTATCGATCAATTACAGCACAGACAAAACATTATTAATTGTAAATGTTATTAAGAGAATAAATGAAAGATTTGGAAAGAAAAATAATACCAAGTCTTCAACAGTTATATTTCATTCATTAGACACGAAAAAATATTTCAACAAAAATGAGTTACCTCCCCTAAATCATAATTGGTATTTTAAAATTCTTTTCATGAGGACAACTCCCTTATATCGCAATCCTTTTTGACCAGCCGTAGGTTAAAGTTTATATACAACTTTTATTATTTCCTCGATATTTTGGAGCTTAAATATTTTTAGTAGTACCTGCACATTTATAATAACACTTTAAAATATTTCATGAAATTAGATTTTTTACGAACCAATGTTGATAAAAGTCTAATCTAACATGCATATGCATTTGTAGCATTTAGTCTATTGCATGCAATATTAATGGGTAAAAATAGGGAAACGGACACTTTCAATTGTACATAATACATTGTGTACTTTCAGATCTTTTATTCAAATCAAAGATCATAACTGTAGAGAGATTGGATCGAATCACAGATATGGAGTCAATTTTACTGGTCATCATGCATTTAACAAACTAGTGATAGCTTCATACCAGTGTGAATGTTCAAGGGAAAAGCGTGACCCTCTCATTTTTTCTGCTTCCAAATATACATGTAGTTCATATGATAGGAGGAAATTTTTTTAACGATCAGGCCCCAAAAATCACGAAACAGTTGATATTTAGCCAATAATAAATGATGTTACAAAGCATGACATCATATTTGATTGGCTAAGCAAAAACTTAAATCTAAGACTGTTCATGATCCTAGACTCTGAACATTGATATCACTTATTAGCTTTTGTGTTTCCAGCTTATTCTTATTATCAAAATATTTCATAATGGAATTTTATTCTTTTTCCTTTTAAATTAAATTTGACTTTTCTAAAATAAACTGCTGTGTGGAATTCTATCTATGACATTCCAAGACGTACCACTGTTGCCTAGGTAACGTGAATAACTCGGATTCACACTACTGTTACCAAGGTAACGCTTATAGCTGGGATTCACATAGCGGGGTTTAAATGTATACACAGTTGGCTTATACCTCGGATATACATTAAAATTATCTGAAATATAAACATTCAATAGATGATATAACTAACATACAAAATTAATTGATACAAAACTACAATAGCAATATATCATAAAGGACAAAATCAATCACAGAAAATATATACCAATATAATTCTAACATCGCAAAAGAAAAAAATATAAGAAAAAATTGAAAGAAAAAGAAAGTCTGTATAACAAAATGGGCAAAGTTAAAAAATAATAATACATGTAATTATTGCCGAACGTTGCAAAATTCAAGAAGTAAAAACATTTGTGCGAAAAAAATGTGTTTGTAATATATCGTTATATGTGTTCATTATTTTTATTTGTGTGTGTGAAAAAATATTTGTGTGTATTTGTTTTTTATATTTGTGTGTGAAAATAATGGTTTGTGTGTAAAAATATATATTTGTGTGTGATTTTGTTTTATATTTGTGTGAACAAAATTTCTTTGTGTGTGTGAAAAATACATTTGTGTGTAATTTTTTTTATATTTGTGTGTGAAAAAGTGGTTTGTGTGTAAAAAATATATATGTGTGTGATGTTGTTTTATGTTTGTGTGAAAATCACACATAATTATATATATTTACACACAAATATATTTTTCTCACACATAAAAAAAAATATTGAACAAATATTTCATTTTTACATATAAATATTAAAAAAAAATACACAAACATTTATTGTTTTTACACACAAATTAAACGTATTGAACACTATAACGTCAATTACAAAACATTTTTTTCTGTACACATTCTATTTTACTTATTGAATTTTGCAACGTTCGGCACGCCATATGTAATGGTTAAAAGAATTCCAACCAATTAAAGTTGGATTTTATTTTATTTCCTTACACCTGCATTTTTCAATTTTTAGCAAAAACTATGCATCTTATAATTTTTTGCATTCAATAAAGCCAACTAAATGTTACGACAGATTTAAGATGGGGACCCTGTTACTGTAACAATACCAAGGGATGCTATTCAATCTTACTCAAAACTTCAATATAGCCTAATTTCTAGTTACCTGGGGCTGATTTGACCCTGGCGATGGGACCAACAGGTCGTGCTGTACAAGGTGGCGACGGTTCAATCTGAAGTCGGTTCATACTAGGACTGGCCTCGTAAGTATAACGTGTAGCACTAGGAATGTCGGGTGAGGTCACCATGGTTTCGTACTCTTGTTTGGCTAGAGTTGAGGACACTACAGGGTCAAGCAGCTCATTCTGAGGCACAAGAGAATCTGGACCAACATCAGTCAGCTGCATGGTAGAAAACAGGGCTTGTGGAGCTGGGGACATGGGAGGAGCTGATGGAGTCAAAGGTCGCATGGTGGTCGTGTAGGCCACAGTAGCTGGCGTAGTTGTGGTTTGTTGTGTAGTGAAAACAGCAGAGTTAGAAAGCCTGAAACATCAGAGACACTGAATCACAGAGATAGTAAGGGGAGATAATCACAAGTAAAACAGGTTTTCATTCAAAAGTTTAGGCAAAATAAATATGCAAACAAAAGTCTGCATAAATGTTTGATATATTACAAAGTATTATGATGAGTGTATATATATTACAAAGTATTATGATGAGTGTATATATTTTACAAAGTATAATGATGAGTGTATATATTACAAAGTATTATGATGAGTGTATATATAACAAAGTATAATGATGAGTGTATATATAACAAAGTATAATGATGAGTGTATATATAACAAAGTATAATGATAAGTGTATATATAACAAAGTATAATGATGAGTGTATATATAACAAAGTATAATGATGAGTCTATATATATTACAAAGTATAATGATGAGTGTATATATGTTACAAAGTATTATGATGAGTGTATATATAACAAAGTATTATGATGAGTGTATATATATTACAAAGTATAATGATGAGTGTATATATATAACAAAGTATAATGATGAGTGTATATATATTACAAAGTATAATGATGAGTGTATATATATTACAAAGTATTATGATGAGTGTATATATAACAAAGTATTATGATGAGTGTATATATTTTACAAAGTATAATGATGAGTGTATATATATAACAAAGTATAATGATGAGTGTATATATATACAAAGTATAATGATGAGTGTATATATAACAAAGTATAATGATGAGTGTATATATATAACAAAGTATAATGATGAGTGTATATATAACAAAGTATAATGATGAGTGTATATATATAACAAAGTATAATGATGAGTGTATATATATTACAAAGTATAATGATGAGTGTATATATATAACAAAGTATAATGATGAGTGTATATATATTACAAAGTATAATGATGAGTGTATATATATTACAAAGTATAATGATGAGTGTATATATAACAAAGTATAATGATGAGTGTATATATATAACAAAGTATAATGATGAGTGTATATATAACAAAGTATAATGATGAGTGTATATATAAACAAAGTATAATGATGAGTGTATATATAACAAAGTATAATGATGAGTGTATATATATTACAAAGTATAATGATGAGTGTATATATATAACAAAGTATAATGATGAGTGTATATATAACAAAGTATAATGATGAGTGTATATATAACAAAGTATAATGATGAGTGTATATATATACAAAGTATAATGATGAGTGTATATATAATCAAAGTATAAATGAGTATATATAACAAGATAATGATGAGTGTATATATATTACAAAGTATAATGATGAGTGTATATATATTACAAAGTATAATGATGAGTGTATATATATAACAAAGTATAATGATGAGTGTATATATAACAAAGTATAATGATGAGTGTATATATATACAAAGTATAATGATGAGTGTATATATATTACAAAGTATAATGATGAGTGTATATATATTACAAAGTATAATGATGAGTGTATATATAACAAAGTAATATGATGAGTGTATATATATATCAAAGTATAATGATGAGTGTATATATATACTACAAAGTATATATGATGAGTGTATATATAATAACAAAGTATAATGATGAGTGTATATATATAACAAAGTATAATGATGAGTGTATATATATAACAAAGTATAATGATGAGTGTATATATATAACAAAGTATAATGATGAGTGTATATATAACAAAGTATAATGATGAGTGTATATATATATACAAAGTATAATGATGAGTGTATATATATAACAAAGTATAATGATGAGTGTATATATATATACAAAGTATAATGATGAGTGTATATATATACAAAGTATAATGATGAGTGTATATATATAACAAAGTATAATGATGAGTGTATATATATAACAAAGTATAATGATGAGTGTATATATATTACAAAGTATAATGATGAGTGTATATATATACAAAGTATAATGATGAGTGTATATATATAACAAAGTATAATGATGAGTGTATATATATAACAAAGTATAATGATGAGTGTATATATATATACAAAGTATAATGATGAGTGTATATATAACAAAGTATAATGATGAGTGTATATATATAAAAAGTATAATGATGAGTGTATATATATACAAAGTATAATGATGAGTGTATATATATAACAAAGTATAATGATGAGTGTATATATATAACAAAGTATAATGATGAGTGTATATATATAACAAAGTATAATGATGAGTGTATATATATAACAAAGTATAATGATGAGTGTATATATAACAAAGTATAATGATGAGTGTATATATAACAAAGTATAATGATGAGTGTATATATAACAAAGTATAATGATGAGTGTATTATATAAACAAAGTATAATGATGAGTGTATATATAACAAAGTATAATGATGAGTGTATATATATACAAAGTATAATGATGAGTGTATATATATACAAAGTATAATGATGAGTGTATATATATAACAAAGTATAATGTGAGTGTATATATATACAAAGTATAATGATGAGTGTATATATATAACAAAGTATAATGATGAGTGTATATATATAACAAAGTATAATGATGAGTGTATATATATTACAAAGTATAATGATGAGTGTATATATATATACAAAGTATAATGATGAGTGTATATATATTACAAAGTATAATGATGAGTGTATATATAACAAAAGTATAATGATGAGTGTATATATATAACAAAGTATAATGATGAGTGTATATATATATAACAAAGTATAATGATGAGTGTATATATATACACAAAGTATGATGATGTATGTATGATGAGTGTATATATAACAAAGTATAATGATGAGTGTATATATATAACAAAGTATAATGATGAGTGTATATATATAACAAAGTATAATGATGAGTGTATATATAACAAAGTATAATGATGAGTGTATATATAACAAAGTATAATGATGAGTGTATATATAACAAAGTATAATGATGAGAGTGTATATATATAACAAAGTATAATGATGAGTGTATATATATTACAAAGTATAATGATGAGTGTATATATATAACAAAGTATAATGATGAGTGTATATATATCAAAGTATAATGATGAGTGTATATATATATTACAAAGTATAATGATGAGTGTATATATAACAAAGTATAATGATGAGTGTATATATATAACAAAGTATAATGATGAGTGTATATATAACAAAGTATTATGATGAGTGTATATATTACAAAGTATTATGATGAGTGTATATATAACAAAGTATAATGATGAGTGTATATATGTTACAATGTATAATGATGAGTGTATATCGTGTATACCTGCGCTCCTCCTCCTCCAGTAGTACTTTCATGGCCTCAATCTCGGCCTTCAGTGGCAGATTTGTGTCACGTGATACATTCACTTCCCTCATTTTCACGATAAGTATATCCTGGACTTCTCGGAACTTCTTTTCCATGATTCGGATTTGTTCAGCAGACCGTTGTCTTTCTTGCTGTAACATTTCATCAGCAGATCTCTTCTGGTGTTCCAGCATTTGTATCTGTTAACAGAGAAGACAGTTATGATTCCATGAATAGATTTAATCACAACAAAATCAATAGGGGGATGAATATTGATATTTCAGAAATGCATTACACCTTTGTAATCATTTTTGTGTCATACCAGGAGAATTTGAAAAGCATGAAAATTATTTTATTACCAAAAATAATAGTGTAATGTTTCTAAAAGCATTTTCAGTATATAATGTATAATAAATAAAAAAAAAAGTAAAATCAAAATGTCTATAAGACTTAAATGGCCTGCCTTCTTTTGAAATCAAACACAACAAATAAAGCATAATGAGCGAAGAAGATTATTGATTTATTATCCTTAGGAAACTTCTGATCACATTTTACACTGAGCAGACGTACCTGTCCTTCAAGGGAGGTAATCCTAGCCTTTAACTCTCCTGTACTACCTAACAGATCGGACTTCTCCCGATTGATCCTCTCCACTGTCTGGGCGTCACTTTCCATCTGGGCCTTCAGAGAGTTAATCTGCACACAAAGATTTATAATTACTTACACAAACTGTAAAAAATGTTTTTTTAGCAGTAATGCTACTTACTTTACACCATTACCACCATTGAAAAGTTTGAGCTTCTATTAAAAATTTTTACATCAAGATAAAACATTAAGAATAATTAATTGTGTCCCGAAAAATTTCCAGACACTATATGTCCTGTATGGAATGAAGTACTAATTCAGCATGTACCAAAAGCAAAATAACTTGTTTTATATTATTTCAAATGGACATCTATGTACATGATTAAACACTAATTATTGTTCAAATGATTGGTATCGTTTATGCTCTGTTGAAGTATATTAAAAGTAGTCTATCACCATCAACATAAATAAAAACTATAAAGACTTCATGGTGCCATTTATAGTCTATATTTTATCTACAGTAAATGTACATATTTTAGTTGTACATATCCATGTAATTATATTTTAGAACATTTCATGTCATTAGCTTTACACTTAAATGGGACCACTTCGTGTACCACACATCCTCAGTAACCCAGGCGATATATACACTAATGTTAATACGTGATAAGTGTAGCGTAGTGAAGTGCGATCACCCATGGGTCTTCGACGATGTGTACCACGTGATAACCGATAACGTTTGTGTGGGACTAGTATCTCCAGGGGTGATGGAACATAACTACATATATTCGTAATTTTCCTGCTAAAATGACGATAGTGCAGAATATCATCTTTTGACGTCATTCCTTCACCAATTGAAACAATAATCCCGCACAAAAACTTTGATGAAGCAGTCTCTTAGTATGCAAATTCATTACTAAAATAAACATGTTTACAGTAACTTATATGTACTCCAGTCCATGACTGCTCAAACCACTGGGTAAATGTGCAAGAAATTTGAATCCAAATGCATTTTTTTTTCAGCTAGTGTGTGTAATTGTCTAGATAATTCCAAAGTCAACCTTAAAGAAATGCTACATATTGATGTGACAATAAAAATGCTTAAATAATTAAGGTTTAACAAACAGCATGTCATCATGTACTTACATTGCGGGCAAATTCGTTTTCAGAATTCATTTTATACTGGGTAAGTTCCTCCTCTGCAGCCTCACGCACTTGACGTATCATTTCAGGCACAGTGGTGTCAGTCTTACTCAGGTCCCGCACACGGCCCTCCAGTGATAAAATGGTTGCCGTGGATACGTTCAGTCGTTCACGGGCCTCGTTCATTTGTTGGTTAAACACCTGCTCACTGAACTCAGCCTTTTTGATGCACTGTGTGAGTTTGTCTTCACATTCCTGCCTCATCAACTGTTCCTTCTCCGATCTGTGAAAGAAATGTTTGTCACATGTTTAACAGCTGTGAAATAATATATCAATCTATATCTGATAAGTCTATCAGACTTGATAAAGGGCAGTATAAAAATCATGACAACGATAAAATTCAGTAACATCAATGTTCATTGTGTCACAAACCATAGCCCAATTCTTGTTGTGAAGTTAATTCCATTGCATATTTTTTTCCACATACATGTACAGTATTCAACCCAATAAGCGCTCAGGGCATTTGAAGTTGAAGACAAGAGGCCCATGGGCCTGAATGGTCACCTGAGTTTGGATATAGAATGAAACAAAGACATATAAACAGTATATACTGGCCCTTGAAGTCGGTCAGTGATTTTTTCATAAATTAAACTCTTTAATCTATGAAGAGCATTTGCTTCCATCAAAACTATGAACTCGGAAAAAGATTTTTTTAAATTTTAGTCATTTTGACCCCATATGGTCCCACCCCTTTGATCCCCCAGGGGGTCAGCAAAGACCAATATGAATGTTAAAATGCTATATCTCAGGCTAATAATTCTAATCAAGTTTGACTCATTTCCTATGAAAATTCAGCAAATAATGTTCATAAATGTGTTTTTCCTATATATACTAAAGACAAGAGGCCCAGAGGGCCTGTATCGTTCACCTGGTTTTTAATGCCAAGTAATGTTCTGAATACAGGTTCATTGTTTCATTTCTGAAGGAATTTTAATATTAACCTCTAAATCCCCTATTGGGCCCCACCCCTCCTGCCCCCAGGGGGTCAGAGCCAAAATTTATACAAGTTCTGTTCCCCTTCTTCCAAGGATGTTGATGGCCAAATTTGGTTACAATCCAAACGAAACTCTAGGACAAGAAGTGATTTATAGGATTTACCTCTATTTACCCTATTGGGCCCCACCCGTCCTGCCCTCGGGGGGCCAGAGTCAAAATTTATACGACTTCTGTTCCCCTTCCCCCAAGGATGTTTGTTGCCAAATTTGGTTACAAACCATGCAGAACTCTATGACAAGTAGCGATTTAAAGGATTTACCTCTATTACCCCTATTGGGCCCCGCCCCTCCTGCCCCCGGGGGGTCAGAGCCAAAATTTATACAAGTTCTGTTCCCCTTCCCCCAAGGATGTTTGTGGCCAAATTTAGTTACATTCCATTCAGAACTCTATGACAAGTAGCGATTTAAAGGATTTACCTCTATTTCCCCTATTGGGCCCCGCCCCTCCTGCCCCCGGATGATCAGAGCCAAATTTTATACAAGTTCTGTTCCCCTTCCCCCAAGGATGTTTGTGGCCAAATTTAGTTACATTCCATTCAGAACTCTATGACAAGTAGCGATTTAAAGGATTTACCTCTATTTCCCCTATTGGGCCCCGCCCCTCCTGCCCCCGGGGGACCAGAGCCAAAATTTATACAAGTTCTGTTCCCCTTCCCCCAAGGATGTTTGTGGCCGAATTTGGTTACAATTCATGTAGAACTCTATGACTAGTAGCGATTTAAAGGATTTACCTCTATTACCCCTATTGGGCCCCGCCCCTCCTGCCCCCGGGGGACCAGAGCCAAAATTTATACAAGTTCTGTTCCCCTTCCCCCAAGGATGTTTGTGGCCAAATTTGGTTACATTCCATTCAGAACTCTATGACTAGTAGCGATTTAAAGGATTTACCTCTATTTCCCCTATTGGGCCCCGCCCCTCCTGCCCCCAGGGGAACCAGAGTCAAAATTTATACAAGTTCTGTTCCCCTTCCCCCAAGGATGTTTGTGGCCGAATTTGGTTACAATTCATGTAGAACTCTATGACTAGTAGCGATTTAAAGGATTTACCTCTATTTCCCCTATTGGGCCCCGCCCCTCCTGCCCCCGGGGGACCAGAGCCAAAATTTATACAAGTTCTGTTCCCCTTCCCCAAAGGATGTTTGTGGCCAAATTTGGTTACATTCCATTCAGAGCTCTATGACAAGTAGCGATTTAAAGGATTTACCTCTATTACCCCTATTGGGCCCCGCCCCTCCTGCCCCCGGGGGGTCAGAGCCAAAATTTATACAAGTTCTGTTCCCCTTCCCCCAAGGATGTTTGTGGCCAAATTTGGTTACAATCCATGCAGAACTCTAGGACAAGTAGCGATTTATAGGATTTACCTCTATTACCCCTATTGGGCCCCGCCCATCTTGCCCCCTGGGGGTCAGAGCCAAAATTTATACAAGTTCTGTTCCCCTTCCCCCAAGGATGTTTCTGGCCAAATTTGGTTACAACCCATGCAGAACTCTAGGACAAGTAGCGATTTATAGGATTTACCTCTATTACCCCTATTGGGCCCCGCTCCTCCTGCCCCCAGGGGGTCAGAGCCAAAATTTATACAAGTTCTGTTCCCCTTCCCCCAAGGATGTTTCTGGCCAAATTTGGTTACAATCCATGCAGAACTCTAGGACAAGTAGCGATTTAAAGGAAATGTTGACGGACGGACGGACGACGGACGGACGACGGACGGACGGACGGACGGACGGACGGACGACGGACGCCGCGCCATGACATAAGCTCACCGGCCCTTCGGGCCAGGTGAGCTAAAAACTTGACCCCCTCCCCAGGGGTAAGGTGAGACCTAATGGTCATTTAATTCACAATTTCAGAATTTTAGCAGAAGGCTTTTAGTTTTAGCTTATTTGACCTATTTTAGCCCCGCCCCTCTGCCCTCAGGGGGTCGACCAGGACCAATATTGATATGATGTTAAAATGCTTCCTCAGGCTAATACTTCTAACCAAGTTTGACTCATTTCCTTTGAAAATTTAGCAAAAAATGCTCATAAATGTGTTTTCCCTAAATAAAACTATAGTAAAATTGACCCCTTCCCAAGGGGGGAATGTAAGATCCCAAGGTCACATAATTCACAATTTTTCTAAAAGGCCTTAAGACCTTTCCATCTATGAATACTATTTGATTCTACCACATCTATGAGTAGAAAAGAAGATTTTTGAAATTTTAGTCAATTTTATCCCTTTTGAGACTTTGTCTCAGGTGACCTAAAAAAACTTACCAGTAATAGGACCAGAATTTGGACTAATCTTTCACAAAATTACTGCACGAAGTATTTAAGTTGAGGTAGGTGAAATTTTTGCCTCAAAATGGAGAGGGGTGGTTGTATATAGATGGGAAAGTTTATTGACCCGAATACTGTTTATGTATCCAATTCAAATATCAGCTATTATCAAAATCAATACTAGACTTGGTCTATTATTAATTATTTAACTTCATTGTTTTTACTTTTATTGTACATTTTCCCTTCCTTTGTCATAACATGTATTGGTTTGGAGCTAGGATAGCAGAAAATATTGATACTCTGGAAATTCACAGACTACTTAAGCCTTTATTAAAATATCATAACAAAGTAGCTAACGATGATAAAGAATATCTATCACAATTATGTACAGTTGTAATAGTATTACAAAACTAACGTTTTGGTCTGGTCATCTAAATATAAAGGCCTGGTTAATTGTTTAACAAAATTAATAGCCTAAATTGATTTTAGTTCATCCCACGTGGCCTTTATCAAACTGAATGAACCAAAACTGAGTTAGTTAATCCAAAACTGGACCAAATTTGTTTTTCCTGATTTTTTTAACAAACACTAAAGTGGCAGAGCACTAGATAGTTTGGCCAAAATAACAACCTTCCCATTCCAATACAATGTATAGTATTGATGATGTCCCCTGGCAAATGTAAGGAAGCGACTGAGATGACAGCCATGTCAAAATTATGTGGACAGTGTAAAGGCATACTGCTGCTCTATTAATAATGTCTATCACAAATGCAAACAGTAGCTTTTACATGGCTTTATCACTATAAAAAGACTTTACTCCAAAAACGCAACTGTTACCAAATATACAACATGTAGTACAAAGCTAAAACCTTCTAGTAAAAAAACATTGCAGCTATTTCACCGCACTGTTAGAAACAAAACATTCGTTCAAAAAATCATGTAATGTAAAACTCATAAAGGTGACATTAATTACCATATTTCCAATACAACAGAAAATGCTGCATGTTAAATAACCATAACAGGAGACCTGGGGACACACACAATTAATTATGAGGATCTTACCTTCTCTTGTAGTTTTCGTTTTCCCGTACAAGGTTATCTATATCTCGCTGTAGACGGTTAATAGGATCTTACCTTCTCTTGTAGTTTTCGTTTTCCCGTACAAGGTTATCTATATCTCGCTGTAGACGGTTAATATCCTCATACGGTTGATTTGAGGACATCTTGGCATCGTCTAGTTCTGCTTGCAGAGCCGCAATCCTTCGCTGACATACATTTATGTCGTCTGTTATCTTTCTGTTCTTGTCCACTTCAACTGAGAGTCTGAGAAAAAAACAAGGCCAACAATTTAATCAATCGTTCTAGCAATAGTACAATGCATTGTCATCAGAATAGCCTGAACAACCAGATTACTATTCCGGCTCTGCATGTTACAGAGTATTACAGTATTATGTTACCACTAACAAGTGAGTACTGTAGGTCATTATGTCATATATTTTCATGATTTTTCAAATATCATTCAAGTCTTATAGATGACATTTAACTCCAATGCTGTTAAAATCCAAGCTACCATTAAACTTGAAGTGACCCCATTAAAGTTTCAGATTAAATTAAACTATTTACCTGTCCTAAATGACCATGTAAATATATTTACCAGTCCTAAATATTCTCATTAAACTATTAACCTGTCATAAATAATTCCATTAAACTATTTACCTGTCCTAAATAATCCTATTAAACTATTTACCTGTCCTAAATAATCCAATTAAACTTTTTACCTGTCCTATATAATCTCATTAAACTATTTACCTGTCCTAAATAATCCCATTAAACTATTTACCTGTCCTGAATAATCCCATTAAACTATTTACATGTCCTGAATAATCCCATTAAACTATTTACATGTCCTGAATAATCCCATTAAAATGTTTACCTGTCATAAATAATCTCATTAAACTAGTTACATGTCCTGAATAATCCCATTAAACTATTTACCTGTCATAAATAATCTCATTAAACTAGTTACATGTCCTGAATAATCCCATTAAACTAGTTACATGTCCTGAATAATCCCATTAAACTATTTACATGTCCTGAATAATCCCATTAAAATGTTTACCTGTCCTAAATAATCCCATTAAACTATTTACCTGTCCTAAATAATCCCATTAAACTATTTACCTGTCCTAAATAATCCCATTAAAATGTTTACCTGTCCTATATAATCCCATTAAACTATTTACCTGTCTGAAATCCCATTAAAATGTTTACCTGTCCTGAAGGTCTGCTGCAGTTTGGTTACTCTTGTTAAACTGAAGATGGTACGAGTTCTTCTCTTTCGTTACTTCATCTAATTGACACCTGAAAAGGTTCAAATTTGTATCAACTACCCATTAAGCTGCAAACATACAATACCACATGTTTATGTATTCCATTGATTTGGGTTCATTTTAGTTTGCATCCCTTTAGAAAAAAATATCAATCAAGTGTCCTTTGACTCACATGTGTCTGAAACTCCAATGTCAGACATTTAGCCTTACTCTTTTTTTTGTAACCAGTTTTTTCCTTGGTATGTTTGACCAGTTAATTGATTAAGATGGGGATGCAGATTAAAAACATGAACATTTTTTAAACTTAATCTTTGTTAAATTTAATATTACAAGAGTCTGAAAGTCTCCTAGTTTTTACTAGAAAACTTGGTCATTAAAGGCCCACTACCTTTCCGAAATGGCTTTTAATTTTTAAAATGGGAATTTAAAACAAGATCGATAATTTTGTAGAGTCCTAAAAATTATTAACTTACCGTTAATACTACATTTATCATCACCTTCTGCACGATTTGATTAAAATAAATAAAATGTTTATTTTCATAACATGGGTCGTATTATGTTTCCCGCCGTCGTCCTAAATACCGCGCGGTAGTCGACTATCACTGCGCCAGACAGCAAAACAGCGAATTGACTCTCCACTGTTTTCATATATTACGCAGGCAATCTTGCATATGTTTGGTGTCATAACCTTATTTTAGATCATCGGTATGCATTTTCTGGTGTTATTAATGTTTTTTAAGAAACCTTTATATTTTGCTCCGGAAAGGTAATGGGCCTTTAAAGCTTCTGTTTGAGTCAATAATGGAACTTGACAGAAATTTATTATATCTGGAAAATGGTTTTAAAATGCTAAATTTTACATGTATACTACAGCGTAGATAAATCAGAAGCTTCTATAAACATACAAGTGCATTATTTCTATTTAGTTGTATTAGTTCATTCATTAAGATCAATATTACGATGAGCATTCGCTAAACCTTGCAATAATCTCCAACCAAGATCTGTACGTTTTACAAAAGTTCTGTCAGACCAATGAATTAAGGCAGTGTCATTGGAAAATTAATTACATGTACCTTGTAAAATGTTTTAAATTCATTATGTATTCTTTTGATAAAGCACGCACATTACACATGCTGTAACCTAAGTCAACTTTACTGATAATAAATAAACAAATCTGTCTGCTGCCATATAGGTTTTAAATATCTCTCAATACACAAAAGTCTCAAACTTGGTGCTTTTTAATACTCATGAATAAAGCATTAGTTTAATCTATCGTAGGCCTGAAAATTCTGTTGTAGCTAGGAACAACAATCTACATATAACTTAAGGATATACAGTATCATTTCATTATTACATTCGTGATTTGAATATGGCTAACACTGATATAGGCATGGCTTGTTAAATCTTGTATTGGAACCCATACTCGACCAATGACAACATACACTCTCTATAAATCCTGATAACAACTATAGGTACAGAATCTAAGACACGTTTGTATGATCAGTGCATGGATAAAAGAAACTTTTCCTACCATGAAGGTTTGACAATGAAATCACAACCCATGGGGTAATTCATGAACTTCCAACACAAGGCTTGGCAAGGGTTTGACATTCGTGAATTCCCCCCAGGCTCGCAATTTTATTGGCACAATCTGCAAACCCTAAGGCTCAAGAGAGAAATCTTTTACAGTGCTCATAGCGAAATGCCAAAATGGCTATAGTATTTATATACTGACACTCTATCTAAGTTATTTAATCACCATGGGCCTGGATGTAACTTTCACAAACCTTACCTGATGTTGTTGAGTTCATGTTCGTATAAGTTTTTAAGATTGGCCACTTCATCCTCTAACTGTTTTGTGGTCTTAAGGAATGATGAGGAGTCTATTTGTCCACTTTGTTCACGTAACTGTCGTACACGCTGCACATAAGCACTAAATCTATCGTTTAAACGTTGTAACTCTTCCTTTTCTTGAACACGGTTCATATGACTTGATGACGTCGTTGTAAATTGTGTTGTCATCATATTTCCTGTCATCCCATTGGACGCATACTGTTGACTGCCGATGTAATTCATCTTTCTTGCTTCCTTTTGCTTTCCTAATTTTCGAATTGTATTTGCACTATAGCTGGGACGAAATGGTTTTGTTCGTTTTTTAAATACTGTTTCTGAAGGTGAAGCTATTGGTTTGTTTAAAACAGCAGTAACATTTGTACACCTTCCTCGAACGTTATCGGTCAGATCACTCTTGTTTGGGGAGGTAACTTCGTATACAGTTTTATGAATGTATCGTTGTTGTTTTGGATATAAATTCTGTAAATAGTTATGAGCTGTTATGTAAGCTCTTCCTGTTTCCTTTGGAGAACAAGTAGGAGAATTATCACTAAAGTTTTGATTATCTTTACGTCCACCAGAGGGAGCTGACTTTACACGGCGATCTAAAGTTCCTTGATGTACAACTTCGTCAACTGAGATTTGATCGTCAAGGATACCAGGGTCAGAGGGGTCACTACTGGGGATATGTGGATCACTCCTTTCTGTTTCCTCAGCTCCGTAATTGTCTAACTCTGGAATGTACAGACGTATCTCACCTTCCTCATCAAAAATATCCTCCACAGGCTCTGGGCTTGTTGCTTGATTACTCAAGTAAGCCTGAATTTGTGGGTCATCGTCGCCCAGGTAACGGGGGCTGCTAGTTTTGTAGTTCCCCGCGAGTCTGTAATGTAAAAAATAAATTTCGATGAATTCTTCTGTATTCTGATATTCAAATGAAAATAAATATAGGCTGGTAAAGTTATTTATTTTGTTGTTTTCTTATTGTTATTATTTTCTTAATAAGTTCAAGGTCACAACTCAAGGCCATCTGGTTAGGTCATCAGTGATGACCCTTAGTATTTATCAACCAATAAAATACAATCTTGCATTCAATCATTGATTCACATGAGAAACAAACATTTTTGGACATGGTCAGTCCCGGGTTTTACCAATCATTAACATCTATTTACCAGAAGTGTTTGAACATAGATAATTTCATCCAAACATTCTCGTTGAACTCCATATGTGGTTTTAGCCATACATGTGGTTACTGGTTCCCATCTACATTACATATGCTAGGTTTGGTGCCATTCTGTATAATTTATTTGACTACAGTAATACAGAAGTCTATTTATATCAAGTGGTTTGTTTTTGTTTTATGTCTCTTCAACTGGTTTGGTCATTTCAGGATAAGCTAGGTTTAATGTGGAGGGGAGAGCACTCAGCGAAAAATAATCTACAGGCAGTAACTGGTTAATACTTTGTATAGGCACAGGGGCATGTAAAATAGATTTGGGGGAGTACAGTGCCACACAGGGACAAGTAATATATAGATTTGGGGAAAAGAAAGTTGAAACATACAAAACAACTAGGCCATGGAAAGCCATCCTAAACACACCTAAGCACCAAGGACATGTCACCAAATATCCATGGCCAATTCACTTAATAGCAATTAGCTTAATTACTAGCAATTTAATTAATGTATTAATTCAATGATCTTAAATGCTGATTAATGTCCTTACTGGTATTAATTATTTAACATATATTTTCCGAAAACCAATTAACATTCTTTGCAAGGATGTTATAATAAAAATCAAATATTTACTGAAAAATAAGTACCGTAAATATTAGAATAATCGTCACACCTCAGTGGTTTTATTGAATTCTACTACCACAATGTAATGATACAAATCCAATTTAGATATGGGGAGATTAGATATATAAACCAACTGATCCCTGTCTACAAACGTCAGTATTCAGGTATTCACGGTACAGGTAAACTCAGCAGTGTCTAATGTCACAAAGGTATGGTGTTGTGTATTCGAACTTCTAATATAATCCTTAATTCATAAAGCTTACACCAGCCATGTTGACTTCCTGTTTTATTGGCATTTATAAAGTTTACTCTCCCATAACAATAACCAGAAGTTTCCATTTCTAGCTTCTAATAGATAGCTATAGCTATATAGGCTTTTAATCTCCAATGAAATAGGCCGGAGAGGGCCCGTACCAGAAGCAGGGGAAATCTCGCCAAGGAAATCATGAGTGTTGTACAGGGATCCGATACTTTTTTTTATGATTGTAATATAGGATGTTGTTGATTTGGCTTAACTTCCTAATAACAGCTATGGTCATTTTAGGATCCCCTCTGTATACAATGTGATGAATGCATGTATGTTTAAGGAGGCTGTAGTAGATTTACGTTGTGTCCCCTTGTAATACTGAATCTGTCTTTGCATATTACAGAGTTAGCTCCCTTGGAGGTAGGTATCCATTGTGACGTTATTATTTTATGGGTGCAATTCATGTCGTTTTCTCTGAAAAGTATGACATTACGCTCGTAAACATGTGATGTCACAATCAATACCTACCTGTAAGGGCAGATAACATTGTAATATGCAAATACAGAATAGTGCAATTGTTGTCCTTTATAAAACACAATCCCAATAGGCCATTGAATCATACTGTCAAAGACTTGCATACCCCATCCAATCATATATCAAAATATACTGAAAACAGGTAAACTAGTCCACTTTCTTGATGCAGGGCACTAAACAGAAGCAGAAACTATCACTTTTATAGACTTTGGTGTGTTTCGGCCATGTGAGCTAACCCAGAGCCTTCCTCACAGGGGTTAGTGCTCAACTGAAGGCCAAAAGAGAGGTGGTGGTAGTCACTGTAATTTTATACATTTCCAGTAACCTAGATTTTTTTTTTAAATTACTTTAAATGAATAAAGTATACATAAACTCTACTGGTATCCTGACATTATGAAATATCATACGAGAGCTCCTATATATAGCTTCATCTGTAATGTTTTATTAAGCACCTTGTACATTTTATTCAATACAGTGGAAGTCTGCCTTACACCAGAATAAATCTCCATTCAAAACAAACTCTGTTTTCAAAACTGGTACACATAAGATAATCTAACAGCAAACCAAAAGACCATTTCCTTTTGTATAGAATTAATCAATGGTTTAAGGTGTTCAAGTCAATATTGAACTTTTTTTTTTTATTTCTAGTACTGTATTGAGGTAGGGTCTTTTACATAGCTGACAATACAAGTCTCAAAGAATAAGACAGAGCTTTAGTGTAGAGAGTTGATATATCAGATTTACTAGAGTTTATCAATGATATAGAAGACATTCTAAATGTTTAAATCTCTAAATGCACCTATAGTTTGAAAGAGAGGGATATTGTGCAATACCACATTTATTAGTGAAAGGGAACAACAAATACTTTTGTACATCCTTGACAGAAAATAAACCTCATCTGCCTGACAGAATTATGGACAACAGGTTGAATCTGTAAAAGGAATATTCCTTGAAAACCTTAGGGAAGAATATGTCATTAATTATTTCCTCTAAAACAATTCACTTTTTTATCCTCTGTTCACATTCATTTCAAAACTTATTTCATAGATGGTGAAAGTTCACGTTCATTTCAAACCTCATTTCAAAGACAAGCCTATAAGAAAGTACATCAATATCTGTTGACCCTAATGGAAACATGATAAGTCTTACCATGAGATAAAACCATATTAATGTACCTAGAGAAATCCTGCAAGGTCAGGTAGAAGGCCTGTTACATACCTGTCAAAAACTTGGTCACTTTGTCAAAATGAATGATTTACCTCCAATCGAGGAACAAATTAATACAAATTATACATGCCAAGTTTGTTTAAATTCAGTACTTGTGATTTCGTCCTTCCGGTTCCTGATTACTTGTTATACATATTTTATTGGTCATTTGACTGTACTTGGGGAGCGTTTGTCAAGTGGTAGACCCTATAGATTTCAGGTGTATTTGTTGACTTAGACCTGGAGTTAGAGGGTAGAAGATCAATATAAGATCACTGGACGATATATATCAGTATACAATATTGGGTCTAGCTCTCATAAGTTTTAACTTAATGTAAACATACAAACTTTAGCAGTTTTCTTATTTTAACTTGTACTTTTTCACGTCAAAAAAAATACACTAAAACATGATAACACCAATTACACTATCTGAAAGCCACTTATACACCTATGATTGCGCTAACTTGTTCAGAATTATTTCTAAACCTTTTCATGATCCTTTAAGATTTTTTGAAATTTATGTAAGTAAATAAAAATTTCCTTTGTCATTTTATCATATATCTCCTTTGCCATGAATGATAAGTATTGTTCTAGATCCAATTTTGCATCATATTACATGACAATTTGGTTTCTCTTATGCAGTCACTTCATTTAGGATAATTCTTCTAAACATCTGAAACTTAAAGTACCCAAACTTTTGCTAGATCTCATTGCACTGACAGTCTAACCAAATATCTAGTGCATATATATATGTCAACAAACTGTTTTTTTGGGGTTTTTTTACCAACAAATTTCTTAGTGCATCATTTTTTCTCTCTAAAACTTTAATGTTCAGCAAATTCACCATACTAATGTTCAATCTTTAACAATAATACATAACTTCAAATATTCTTTCTGTTTGACTACAACAGTCTTCAATCATCATTTAAACCTCTTACTAAAATATTCTCACACTACATTTCCAATCCATGACATGATTTTGATAACCAGACTAAAACTCTTGGCATATTCCCATTTCCTTGACATATGTTTCCTACTTTTGAACTTGGACCAAAAAGACATTTTACCTTACAGGTAATTAGTCAACCACTTTAGTAGCTGTCGGCGACGAGATGAACATCAATGTTCAACTACTTACCTTTGGATTAGTGTTTCCATTTACATTTGAACAATGGACAGAAAATGGGAACAAAAACACACGTGTCTGTTGTTACAATCCACTTTCATTATTACACACAGACAGGTTGAGAGTCTCGAGGGTTGTACAATTATGCTGATCATTGATCACGAAACCGCCCTCAACCTATCGCGAGCTCTCCGTCAACACAGGCTAGTAACGGAAGATATCGGTACAAACAAACACGGCCTACCGTTTCTACCTGCCAAACTATCTGGGACTTTAAATCCTTTGACCCTACATGGCTATTGTTCTAGGGGGGTCTTCATTACATGTGTTATATTATAGGTGTGCCTTCTCACACTACTGAGCTGGCTCTAACACATTTAATACCTGTGATCAAATTTTATATTTTAATTAATAGCTATTAACCTACTGTGAGAAATTTGTAATACTATAACCTTATTACTTATACAGACCATTTAAAATTCAATCGTAAATCTAGTACATAGGTGATCAAGTACCAATCACGTTTAATTAGAACGTCCCTGTGGGAAGCGAACACCATATATAGTCGTTCAAAATTAACTGCATTTAAAGTGGAGATTGATTAACTTTTCTTTACACTCAACACATTCAAACCCATCCACCCATCAGTAATGTCATCCCTGTTCACTGCCTTAACTTATCAATTTATCTGACAATTTGGTTCAGTGCATTAAAGGTACTATGTGTACTGTACAGGTACACAAAATTCTGTGATAAATACCAACAGGTAAACAGGAAATACAGGTGGAACTAAAGTGTAAGTATTCAAAAGATGTAAATGAAAAGGATGATAATCATAATAATAATGATGATGATGATTATAATAACGATGATGATGATTATAATAATGATGATGATGATAAGTAGAAGGATGGTTTTGATGATGATAATGATGAATATGATGATGATGATAATATAATAAATGATGATGATGATGATGATGATGATGATGATGATGATGATGATGATGATGATGATGATGATGATGATGATGATGATGATGATGATGATGATGATGATGATGATGATGATGATGATGATGATGATATAAATGATAATGATGATGATGATGAGAATAATCATGATGATATACTGGTCACTTTATCAGGGGTAAAAGTTACTCGGGCATAAGAATTGTAATAATAGCAGCTAGACTGGAGTTCGAACATAGGTTCCTCCAAATACTAGTCAGAAACCCTACCAATTGACTAAAAGAATCTTTCCCTACCTATAGGGTTTGGCAACGAAATCACAACCCGAGGGGTATTTCATAAACGTCTAACCTGAGTGTTGTGATTTTGTTGTCACACCCTTAAAGGTGGGGAATGATTCTTTTTCCCCCATATACAAAAGAAAACGAAGAGATAAAAGCGGAAAAAGAAGCATTTTCACTGCAATATGATTCCGTCGTTTGCGCATCAATATTGATGACGTCATCGACAATGCACGCCACGATCATCGCATGAAGTCATGACGTCACGTACTTGTCTTCAGGTTCAAAAGGTTAGCACGCGCAATATGTCATACCCTAGGGGTTGACAGAGAATTCTCAAATGGCTAAAACTAGTGACAAATCAGTGAATGGTGGGAGAAATAGCTGGTTACTGCTGATCAATCAGATCTAGAACCTTTACACTATATTTACACCTAAATATGTAAATTTTACAGCGCCCCACACCCCTATTTAAAAAGTTTAGATCTCATAAACAATTACAAGAAGACATTATCAATGATATCGTATAACATTTACCGATTTTTTTAGTTACATTTGGTGCCGAATAAAGGCCCTTCCCCTAGAGAAATTTTGCTGTATTTTCCCAATTTCATGGAAATATTTTCCCAAATAAAGAAAGTCTCTAAAATGTATTTTTTTCAAGAAAGATGAAATGTAGTGTTTTCCAAATTGCATTTTAAATTGTTTAAATGACAGGTTAACAGATATTCAATAGAGCTATACTGTTTTGTCATTATGTGAGTTTTTAAACTGGTTTTAAATCCCTGCTCTCCTCTGTATAAGTAGGTATAGATTACTGAACAGATAACACTTTTCACACATCTTATCTTGTCGATAACATCAGCACTAAACAGTGTTAGAGTAATACCTTTATACCCATATAGAAATGTCTGAAAGACTAAATCAATCACAGCATGACAAGATGGAGTGTACAAAGGGAAGTAACACAAATATCAAAACCAAGATGTATCCTCGTGTGTTTTTGGGGATTGAATCATTTCCATGACCAAAGTCATAAAAGACAAGATGTACAGCAGACACCAACTGCCTGGATCATTTAAAGAGCTATGCCTTCCAGTAACCAAAAATTCAGTCAAAGTCAAGGGAAAACCAATAACCAGCAACAGTAACCATACAAGGATGGGTGTCAAGGTAACACCAACAACTGTAACTACACAAGGATGAGTGTCAAGGTAACACCAACAACAGTAACCATACAAGGATGGGTGTCAAGGTAACACCAACAACAGTAACCATACAAGGATGGGTGTCAAGGTAACACCAACAACAGTAACCATACAAGGATGGGTGTCAAGGTAACACCAACAACAGTAACCATACAAGGATGGGTGTCAAGGTAACACCAACAACAGTAACCATACAAGGATGGGTGTCAAGGTTACACCAATAACAGTAACCATACAAGGATAGGTGCCAAGGTAACACCAACAACAGTAACCATACAAGGATTGGTGTCGAGGTAACACCAACAACAGTACATATACAAGGATGTGTGTCAAGGTAACACCAACAACAGTAACCATACAAGGATGGGTGTCAAGGTAACACCAACAACAGTAACCATACAAGGATGGGTGTCAAGGTAACACCAACAGCAATACACATACAAGGATTGGTGTCAAGGTAACACCAACAACAGTAACCATACAAGGATGGGTGTCAAGGTAACACCAACAACAGTAACCATACAAGGATGGGTGTCAAGGTAACACCAACAGCAATACACATACAAGGATCGGTGTCAAGGTAACACCAACAACAGTAACCATACAAGGATGGGTGTCAAGGTAACACCAACAGCAATACACATACAAGGATTGGTGTCAAGGTAACACCAACAACAGTAACCATACAAGGATGGGTGTCAAGGTAACACCAACAACAGTAACCATACAAGGATGGGTGTCAAGGTAACACCAACAACAGTAACCATACAAGGATGGGTGTCAAGGTAACACCAACAACAGTAACCATACAAGGATGGGTGTCAAGGTAACACCAACAACAGTAACCATACAAGGATTGGTGTCAAGGTAACACCAACAACAGTAACCGTACAAGGATGGGTTTCAAGGTAATACCAACAACAGTAACCATACAAGGATGGGTTTCAAGGTAATACCAACAACAGTAACCATACAAGGATGGGTGTCAAGGTAACACCAACAACAGTAACCATACAAGGATGGTTGTCAAGGTAACACCAAAACGCGGAGTTATCAAAGCTATATGTGCTGTTATTGTTATACTCATGAATCAAGAAGAACTGTTACTATGTTATTCCAAACGTTGCCAATATTGTGACATTACAATACTGTTCTACTGTTCAATATAACTGAAGAAAAAACACCATGTCAAAATTTTTCCTCATTGACATTATGGCACATATACATGTATAACTTTTATGGAACTATCAATCATAATAACTATCAAAGATTGAAAGCTCAACTTCTATGAACGCAATAGCTTTAGATCTGTAATAAAATTTCATTCTTTTTCTTTGTCCGTCATAATAATCACTTCATAAACTGTATGCATATGTTACAGTTCTGATACCACAATTCATATTCTATGCATATTTTAATAGCCCTCTTTTGAAATTCAATAAGGAAATAAGCTGATCAATTATCCAAAGGAAATAAAATTTTCAATTTGATAATTGTACTGCAGTCCTAGTTACTACACAAGGAAGCTAAAACGAAGTATCGCAGATCAGATGCCTGCATGCTGATACCTATATGTACAGGTATGTATACCTAGTAATTGGTTTATTTAACCTTAGAATGTCTATTAACCATTTACTGTAGTGGTGTAGTGGCCTTGTCAACATATAGATGTAATTGGCTGCTACCATTTAAAATCTGTTTAAACAGTCTGGGAACCTAGATATAGTAGGGACAGTCATACCTGTAACAGGTATTGAGCTTGAAATACACTTTTAAAAAGTTTTCAAATAACTTTAAAAAAATTCTAAACTGTTGATATCTTGCATTATTGGTATTGGTAGTATACATACCGTATTCGACCCAATAAGTGCCCATGTCCCTATAAGCACCCGCCCCTCCCCCTTTATGAGGCCTCGATTTCAAATATCCATGCCTAAATAAAGACTAAAACTACACAAAACTGGATAGCGTTGCAATAATTTCGTCTTATTAGCACCTTTTCATTTTTTTTCAATTTTTTTAAACGCCCTGGGCGCTTATTGGGTCGATTACGGTATATTACTTGCTAGGAATAATGACAGCAAAATTAAACTAGCTTATACAAACAAACCTTCCCAATGCCTGCTTCATATTTACTACAGATCTTGACTCTAGAAGTACCTGTTTTCAATGATTAAATAAAAAGGATGGTGATTCAAAGGTTTCCTGCTTTTTTGTGTACGAAGAAACTAAATAAATCATGACTTCAGACACATATATACCTTTATACAGATATATTGTATATGTATATGGATATGGGGAGTCAAGAAATCATTAGCCTGGTGATTTGATTATCTATAGTACCAAAACTGGCATGTTATTGATTCCACACGGAAAGAGGAATAATCCAGAGGTCTTACACTTTATCCCTAGTAAAGACAGTGATTTAGATTTAATAAAATTATATACTGGTACCATATATGTTACATACAAGTATCTGAGAAATAGACAGATATTATAAATGAGATGTCTTTCAGCTAGTCCTCCCACAAAATCTAAATCTCTGGTATAGACCACCAAATTTATATCTCTGGTAAAGACATTGATTTAGATGTAATAAAATCCTTATAATATATATTGTACAAGTACCGTATTTGACCCAATAAGCGCCCATATCCCTATAAGCACCGCTCCCCCTTTTTGAGGCCTCAATTTCAATTGCCAAGGCATAAATAAGGACCAAAATTACATAAAACTGTATAGATTTGCAATAATTTTGACTTATTAGCACCTTTTCATTTTTATATTTTTTTTAAGCGCCCTGGGCACTTATTGGGTCGAATACGATTTCTGAGACAGATATTATATTTTATAAATGAGATGTATTTCAGCTAGCCCTCCCACCAAATAATTTATATCTCTGGTATAGACAGTGATTTAGATGTAATAAAATCATTATTACTGTATATACACTGTGCAAGTATCTGAGAAAAAGACAAAATTATAAATGAGATGTCTTACAGTATGTAAACAGGTAAAGTTTTAGTTAGCCCCTCCCACCAAATTGTTGTAGCAACACCTAAACTCTGTCAATATTTGTTACTTTATATGTATACATTAATTAATTCAAAATGACACTCTGATGTCAATAATCAAGTACACAATTATAATGCATCAACTGAAAAGCTTTTTAAAATCATTCATCTTTAATCATGAAAATGAAAATTGATGGCCTGTTTTTTGACCTTCAATATATATATGTAAAGTCCATTCAGATCTTCATTTTCTACAATGTAATCTTTCACAGACAGAAAATGAACACAACTATTCAATAAAAATTACAACCAAACTACAAAAGGCTAACAGATCCATGGCCACAGAACCATGTACTACTGTATGATCTATAATTCAGGCATTCCTTTTCAGACACTGAAAGGAAATGTGTTTACCTGAAAAATCAATATCTTTGGTCAGCCTCGGATCTCAAAGTAAACAGTTTGTATCCAAACTTTGAAGAAAACCAATGTCCGACATAAACCAAAACTTTCCAATAAGTTTACACTTCCACAACGAAATCCATAGCCAAGCGGCCGTCGAATACCACTGTCAACAGCTCAAATGGTTATAAGGGGTGGAAACCAAAATACAAAATGTAATACAACAAGGAACAGTTGATATTCTAACAAAAGCCTAATTATTAAAATTCTGGTGAGTAAATCAACAGAAGTCAAGTCTAGGTTGGTATTAGGTGTATACATATAGAGAAACAAGGGGGATTTAATTTCACTTTGAAGGTAAAACTACACAATGACTTTACCTGTTGTTTTTCCAACGTGTAAGAGAGGTTATAGCAACGAATAAATATTGTTTTAGTACATATCCTGCCCACTGCACTTACACAGCCTTATGTAAACTTAATCTATTACTCTAAATAAATCTTAACTTGTTCAGACTGCATAAACTTCAGCATGCAATCTTTGATGAAGTAGATTAACCGCTGTACTAATTCCAAACTTACACAGGCAAACCATTATTTCTTTATACCTTATCACGAGAAATGTTATATGATACATTAGAGTGTTAGTCTTGACAACCATAAGTTTACCACAGAATACACTGTATACCTCAGTTATTGTTTCTATGGTAGCATACCAGTGAATTTATCTTTAATTCATATAAAAAACTACACTAGCTACAGCAACATTTAATGCAAGATTATCTTATTAACAATTTGTTAGAAAGACAGTTACTATTAGTACAGGGGCCACAGTGGTTGAGTGTTGAGGTTGTTCCAAAATAGTACCACACGCTCTCCACCATTTAGTCACAAATTTGAATCCCATGTGGAGCAGATGCTAGGTACTGACTGCAGGTCTTTGACTTTTCTCCTCGTACTCTGATTTTCCCACCTCCTGAACCAGCTGGCACACTCTTAAATGAATTAATCAATTATGACCCTGCCTGTTTATTGGATGTAATTTCTATAAACCAGTGAAATCAAACAAAATATTACTATATATCACCGGTGCACGAGCACCTGTGATATAATGACTAGCATGTAAACTGTAAACTCCATCTTTTTTAAATTGTCATTCTGACTGTATGTTAAACATGAGTGTAAAATGCCAGACATCAGTTCAAACACTCTCCATAGCCACTGAATTCTACAGAGTTGTGCAAAAATTAAGCTACCTAGTCACTGTCAATGATCTAATTCAGTCATATAGATCATTTTCGACATCTATGATAATTTGATTGTGATATATGTAATTAGGAAAATTATTACAGTCTTATATTTACAACTTAAATCACTAAACAAATTTCTGAAGCTTGTTTATTTTCATTTTAGCTTAGGAAAGGTATTGTAATCCAAAATCAAAATAAGAGTATCAAAGAAAATATCAGGAGTTAAAATGTGAAATTAACTTTAGTAATAAATCCTTAAGCATACATTCTTGCTAGGGAAATATATGAAAGTCAACAATAATGCTGTGGTCAGGTGTCACATGAATCCATGATACATCTTCCAGGTAGTTGTGAAAACACATACACTTTCTGTTAATCTTCATTGTACATGACTACATGCACTTAAAGACAATCATCAAGCATTTCAAAAGGAGGTGTGATTAGACATAAATGATTGCATATATATATATACCTTTGTATGTCACCTGTATGACACTGATGCATACACATATACCGGTATTGTTCATGAATTTTTTTTTTTCATTCGTACAAAATAATAAGCATCCATATGACATCAAACAGAGGCACAGTTAATGACATCAAACAGAGGCACAGTTAACTTTAAATGCTTGTGATACATGAAAATATGAATCATTTTTAAAAAATAATAAAGATCTATATAATATCATAATAGGAAGCAGTATCCATTAACCTTTCAAACAGACACACATAAAGTTAACTTTAAATCCTCATGATAAATAACCATAACCTTTAATAAGTATATATTAACCTACAAACTTATAGTGCTGACTGTATCTTATTTGACAACCTAACACCTATACACAGTCATAACAATACATATCCTATGTACATTATGATCAGTGAACCAAACTATTGTTAAATACAATTCAATTCATATACTATATGGCACTGGCTTTTTTCTGACACCATTACAAACGTAACAATTACAAGAATGTAGCTTTCTCTACCTGTACAAGCCATATTTAATATGTCAATAGGATTGAGGAAGTAGCCATGGCCTGATGACAAGGTGGCTCTAATTTTCCTATACGTGGTGACAAGTCGCTGTTTATCACACTGCCGGCCATGAAATTCTATACACACAGCCATATACGTACAAATGAAGTGATATAATTCAATGCATTTAAATGTTACAATCAACGACTGCCTGTTTTATTATATTGTCCTAGATCTTGACTATCTTGACTATTCTGTATAAAAGATAATATTGCAGTAATAAAACTTACCTTACCAGATGTTTGACTGGGCCAGGTGACAAGGACAGGTGACACACAGAAAAGACAGACTAAAGTTGCTAAGTATGGTCCGTCACAGATCACCATAACACACCGCCCATCATTAGAACATCGTGGCCACCGTTTGTTGCCTTGTTGCTATGTAGAGTCAAGGGGGTGTAACCAGTACATGATTGACAAGACGGCGGGAAGTTTCAAAGTATCGAATGAAAACCGCTATCAAACCTTCAGCTTGACAAATTAATCATTGTTGTTTGTTAATTTAAAGTAGAGATTATTTTTTGTTTAATTTAATCTGCTGCAAAAAGGGGGATATCAATGTTAGGCTAGTTAGTGTTTGAAAGGGGTTATTACGTTAGCTACAACAAGTTGAACAACAGACTGTCTACAATTTTCCCAGGTATTCGAAGATAATCAATGATATGTCAGCTACATAACTAGTTGATACTTAAAAAGAGTCGTTTGTTGTAACTTAAAACAAGTAGGCCTAGTATGTTTAAAATATCGCGTATTTCTTTAAACAAAGCAAACATATCCAAGTCAGGAACCCCATCTGCTTTCGTTTTCAAAGATCGCTGTCCCCAAAACGCTTTGTTGGTGAAGTCATTTGTTTCAAACATCTTATTGATCACTACCAGCATATCAGAAGGTCAAAGGTCAAGTATCAATGGCGGCAACTGTTCGATCAAGAGTGATCGAATCTCAAATTTAATAGATTTAGGAGCGATAGTAAGTATATTATGGGATTTTATTTTACAGAACCATTATTGCAGTATGCGTTTTAGGTTATTTTCGTTAATATCGACGTAATAAGACATCGAAGGCAACAAAAATCGCGATTTAACCTATTTTGGTTTAGTGGGTCACATTGACTAAAGTCACCAATAATATTTGAAGTTGATACAATAATATTTGAAGTTGATACACTTATTAGTGTGAAGTCCAGGATTTGGTTGCGAGATGTCTACATTGAGAAGTAAATATTTCCTGATTGTCATTTAATGCTACATCAGAATAATCAATCAAATTGTAGTCCCGAAACACATTGTTTACTAATCCAATAATAGGCCTATTAGACGTCAATATTGAGAAACTTCTGATGGGCAATATCGGCTTCTAATTCCCGACCCCTTTATGAGTCTTCGCAAGTTCTGTCCTCGAACTAGGGGCATAAGTTTGACGCTTAATTACTAAGTGTAAACTTACCAGAATGTCCAAAAAGTATGTATAGCTTGAATCAGTAGTTATCCATGGACCCCAAAATATAAATCCACAGAATAATCACACATTTTGTAGGTGACCCATAGCAATCATGTCCAGCGCTGTACAATCTACCAGGTAGGTTAAATCACATTCCAATTTTCATCACTTCACAAAAATATAGCACAGTGTATAAGGTGAAAAGATAATATTAACAATGGTATCCAATTTAAATGCATAAAAAAAGTATTTTTATGAGTTCTGATGAATTCTGGAGATATTTTAATACAATAATACATTATAGTCGAAATATTGCAAGAATTTTGCAGTCTGTGAAGTCAATATTTTTTGCTGCTCTTCATTTGGACTAGTAAACCCCTAAATTTAATTAGTCTGACTATTCAATCACTAGTCAAAATTAAATATACAGTTGATTTGCTTCAGCACTTCTGTAATGATCAGTTTACAATGTTTGACCCAATTAAATTACAAACGCAAGTTCTCACAAAATGATGCATCTGTACTGAAATAATTGCATACATTATAATGCACTCAAAATGTGTTGAAAAATGCAATTGACCACAAAATTTGTAAATATAGTATTTACCAATTTTAATCAGGTGGCATGGGGAGCCACTAGTCCAATTAGTTAATAATAATTGGCACTATAGTCCGGCCGTAAAATTACTAATCATGCATATGGGCATCGGACTAGTGCTTAAAGTCACAGACTGATTTTGTAGATAATGATAATTTTACTTTCTGTCATCATTCCGTAAGTTGTAATTACCAAGCAAAAATGGCGACCAGCTGGTAGACGTACAAAGAGTGGTGGGGGTAAAGAAATGTCTAAATTCAGTATAAAAGTGCAATAGTGACGTTTTGTATTTTGGAATTAACATGATTTGAGTTAATTCTTTCAGGATGTGAAAGGTTAGTGTAAACACAACTTGAAATTTTGAATTTGTATCGAGCCCATTTCTGCTAGTGTTGTCCCAATGATCGATTATAATTGATGTCTAATCGAAAAGACAACTGATTTCGAGTAATCGATAATGAAATATCAACATCGATGATCGGTATCAAAACAGGAAGTGGGAATTCTACTTTCAAGGAAGTGGGAATTCTACTTTCATTTTCCCTTAGAGAGTCCAGAGTTTATGCCTTTTTCTCTTTAGCAATGACTTCTTACCAAACCTGCTGTTAAAACAAATATGATAACAAAATAAACATTATAAGCCTAATTAGTTCATTAATGAAGATTGTTATATGTAACATTGACTTGAGTCAATCTGGTAATAAATTTGGATACGAAACTATACAGAACAAAGCCAGTGTGAAAACAGAATACCTTAATGGCAGCCATCATAATCTTGAAGCTTTTCACTTCATATAGGCCCATATTTATATTGTTTAACTGATATTGAATTTTAAAAGTCAACGTTATCAAACTTTGTAAATTGACTTTGAAGATTAATATTTTTTTCTTTTTGTCAAGAATTTTGTTAATAGTTCTTTTATTAGGTAACATCATAAGCAACTGAAAACATGAAAAGGTTTAAAAAAAAAAAAACTAAAAGAATATGTCATTTTGATAAATGATATAGAAAAAATCATGACATCGTTAAAAATAACTAAAATTTCTAAGAAAATTATGTGACAAAAGAGCAACCGATTAATAATCGAAAATCGATCGGTTGACACCAACCGATTTTAACTGATCATCGATGATGAAATCTTAACCGATTCCCAACACTAATTTCTGCGCCATGTGAATCCTGCTTCGATTGTTAGAGGTTGACACGACGTAATGATCAAAAGTGTCTCGTCATGCTATACCTCTAACATTTTTGATGTAATTGTTTGCTAGCTAAAGGAAGCTTGCTTTATTGGTAATGTTACTTTGGGAGGTCTTGGATTTTAATGAACCTTAAATGGATGCCTTCACTTCCTCCTCTTGATTTTTACATCGTTCCAAATTGAGCATCGAAGGTACATATCTGCAGATCTCGAGGGTTGTGCTGGGTGTTTCAGAAATGGAGTCCTTTTCAGATAAAATGGGGTCCCTTGGTATAATATGGGGGTTTCAATATTCCAAAACGATGAGGGTAAAGTATAATTTACTGTCAATTATCCCACCTTTTGGTGATAGTGACTTTTTATGTGACATGAATTTTGTGCCATTATAATCACCAGGAGGTGGGATAAATCAACGATAAATTGTACTTTATCACGTCATTTTGGGATTTCAAAACCCCTGTATTAAAATGGACTTTCAGAAAGAATATTGCAGTCCTTTTCATTTTCTATGCTTAATAATGATATGGTGCCAGACGCAAACACAGGGGCTTGTACTTTAGTTGTCTTCAGTAGCAACGACTTTGATAAAGAAGAAAAGAAAAGGCCGAGTTCATCATTGCTGATAATTTGTAACTTAATAAAGTATTGTTTGGAGGTCATCGGTAGTAGGTTCAATGCCCAGCTGTGTAAACATTTCTGGTTGTTTAAGTTTCTTTTCTTGCAATACTAGAAATGGCCATTTGGGATCCTAAAAAGTAGTTTTATTTAGCAGTTGATCTTCATACAGAGGTGGCAGATACCTAAGTCAGGGTTCACTTTACTGTTATATGTAGTTAAAAACAAAGTTATGCATAATTCATTGCATATATCACAATCTGGGACCAATTGGAAAAGAAGCATTTTGATAATTGAAGCACTTTGTCATTGACTTTGTATGTATATATATTCCCTGTGTGTATCAAATGATTTAAGGAAGAGGGAAAGAATGGAAAAGCAGAGAAAAGATCGCTCTATCCTATTACCAGCGTCAAAATAGATCATTTAATAGTGGATGCCAATAAGATCCCCTAGAATCTCTTGTTAAAGCTATAATAGATATTTTGTTGAATATAGATTAGAACAAATTTTGCTTTTTTATTTACTATAGAAATGGATCCAAATGGCAATCTTTATTTGAAAGTCAAACCAAAAATAAAAACAGGAAGTAAAGGAGAAGATGATGGAACCATGAACCATGGACGTCAGCAAACAAGGGAGACAACTACAACAAAACCAACCGAGCAGGCTCAGGGGACATCAAGTGGAAATGATAGCTTGATTATCATTCCAGATACACCAAGGTTAGCTATTCCTTTTGTAATCTTCTCCTTCCAGATACACCAAGGTTAGCTATTCCTTTTGTAATCTTCTCCTTCCAGATACACCAAGGTTAGCTAGTCCTATTGTAACCTTCTCATTCCAGATATACCAAGGTTAGCTAGTCCTATTGTAACCTTCTCATTCCAGATATACCAAGGTTAGCTAGTCCTATTGTAACCTTCTCATTCCAGATATACCAAGGTTAGCTAGTCCTATTGTAACCTTCTCATTCCAGATATACCAAGGTTAGCTAGTCCTATTGTAACCTTCTCATTCCAGATACACCAAGGTTAGCTAGTCCTATTGTAACCTTCTCATTCCAGATATACCAAGGTTAGCTAGTCCTATTGTAACCTTCTCATTCCAGATATACCAAGGTTAGCTAGTCCTATTGTAACCTTCTCATTCCAGATATACCAAGGTTAGCTAGTCCTATTGTAACCTTCTCATTCCAGATATACCAAGGTTAGCTAGTCCTATTGTAATCTTCTCATTCCACACATACCAAGGTTAGCTATTCCTTTTGTAATCTTCTCCTTCCAGATACACCAAGGTTAGCTAGTCCTATTGTAACCTTCTCATTCCAGATATACCAAGGTTAGCTAGTCCTATTGTAACCTTCTCATTCCACACATACCAAGGTTAGCTATCCCTATTGTAACCTTCTCATTCCAGATACACTGTGGTTAGCTATCCCTATTGTAACCTTCTCATTCCACACATACCAAGGTTAGCTATCCCTATTGTAACCTTCTCATTCCACACATACCAAGGTTAGCTATCCCTATTGTAACCTTCTCATTCCACACATACCAAGGTTAGCTATCCCTATTGTAATCTTTTCATTCCACACGTACCAAGGTTAGCTATCCCTATTGTAATCTTCTCATTCCACACATACCAAGGTTAGCTATCCCTATTGTAATCTTCTCATCCACACATACAAAGGTTAGCCATCCCTATTGTAATCTTTTCATTCCACACATACCAAGGTTAGCTATCCCTATTGTAATCTTCTCATTCCACACATACCAAGGTTAGCTATCCCTATTGTAATCTTCTCATTCCACACATACCAAGGTTAGCTATCCCTATTGAAATTCTTCTCATTCCACACATACCAAGGTTAGCTATCCCTATTGAAATCTTCTCATTCCACACATACCAAGGTTAGCTATCCCTATCGTAACCTTCTCATTCCACACATACCAAGGTTAGCTATCCCTATTGTAATCTTCTCATTCCACACATACCAAGGTTAGCTATCCCTATTGTAATCTTTTCATTCCACACATACCAAGGTTAGCTATCCCTATTGAAATCTTCTCATTCCACACATACCAAGGTTAGCTATCCCTATTGTAATCTTCTCATTTCACACATACCAAGGTTAGCTATCCCTATTGAAATCTTCTCATTCCTAACATACAAAGGTTAGCTATCCCTATTGTAATCTTCTCATTCCACACATACCAAGGTTAGCTATCCCTATTGTAATCTTTTCATTCCACACATACCAAGGTTAGCTATCCCTATTGTAATCTTCTCATTCCACACATACAAAGGTTAGCTATCCCTATTGTAATCTTTTCATTTCAGAGCGATATACCTAGGTTAGCGATCCCTATTGTAATCTTCTCATTCCACACATACCAAGGTTAGCTATCCCTATTGTGATCTTCTCATTCCACACATACAAAGGTTAGCTATCCCTATTGTAATCTTCTCATTTCACACGTACCAAGGTTAGCTATCCCTATTGTGATCTTCTTATAGTCGTTAATAATAGTGTTTTCTCAACTCTATGACATAATTTTTGTTATTTTTTTGTCAGAATATTGATTTGGATTAATTTATTTACCACGCAATACTCTATAACATTTGTACGGTACTAGTATTTCAAGTGCTGATGGAATGTAACTCATTGTAATCTTCCTGCTGAAATGACTTCAGCATGGGATATCATGTTTTAGCATCATTTCATCGCCAATAGAAACAATAATCTCACACAAACCTTAAAAAGATATAACATGGTATGTGATTTAGTTACATTGTTTGAGTTTTCCTTATCAAAGTCATAGATTAAATAAATTTACTTTCCCAGAGAAATATGAAGCTATATTATGGTTAACATTCATAGTCAATTTCTGTTATTGTTTTCTATATTGATATTATGCTTGAAATAATAGAAGAAAATTATAAGGAAGTTGTAAAAATGCTGCACTATTTTGTGCATTTAAAAAGGAAAAATCTTTGCATGTGTTTGTAGAAGGCAAAATGGTTGGCATACATTTCACAAAGGTAAGTAATATGTCCATGTAAAAAGAAAGAATAACTTGAAAATTATACATAGTAAAGTTCATAAGACTATGTTACACATGAAATGTTCCTGTGAGAGAGAAAAAAATTTTTTAGTCTCTGTTGATAAAGTTTTGAAATAATTTGTTTCAGTCCTATTTTTTCAAGATTTATTGGTAAAAGAGGAAAACATCCTGCAGGGAGAAATGATGAGATAAGTAATGACAGTCGGGGATATGCAGATTCAAAAACAAATAAGAGTAAATCATCAGAGTTCACTGACAGCCTAGGATCATCGGGGATTAGTTCTCATAATAGGGCACAACCGCCTAGAGAGCCAATGTTAACACCAGAAAAACAGTCATCGTCATGGAGACAAAATCACTTTGAAGAAACAAATGCAAATGGAAGATGTGTTTCGCCGAAAGTATCAAGTTTTAGAAAGAAATTTTTAGATGCTCAATCAAAGATTGCACTTAGTCCTGGAAAGGTAAAAATTAGTCCATATATTCCGTCCCACGGTGTCCATTTTAAAACAGCTCTCCAAGAAATGATGGAAAGAAAAAGTGACAACTCGAGAAACGAATCAAATCATCGGAGTAAGAAATCAGAAAGAAGTGTTAAATCAGTGTCCCGATCTTCAGAACATTCTAGGACTCACAGGGAATCTTTGCCATCGACAAGTGATGATTTAAATGACAGTGCCAAAGCAGACAACCATCAGTATTCTGTGATACCTGTTATCAGACAGAGAGCAGAGAAAACAACTCAGGGAAGTGAGGACGGAGTTCAGAAGGAGATTAAATGTACTACCGGGAGAAGAAAATCTGAGGATTTCAATTCTCCAGGTAAAAGCAAACGTGCTCGTTTGGATGGTGGATTTTCATCAAAGAGATTTTATACTGGATATCATCGTATTGGTTTGCCGTCGGAATCGTCAGACAGTGGTTCAGATGATAGCGACTTTGAAGCCATAAGCTCTCAGACATTAAAGGCTATGATAGATTGTAGTAGTGCTCCAAATCAAGACCTCACCCTTCCGAAAAACTTAAGGCATGATCAAGATAGAAAGCTCCAGGATGAGTCTATAAAATGTGCCAATAACACTGAGAGCAATAAGTATGCTCCATCCAAACCCCATTCATCACATGCATCGTCTTTACATGATATTACTTCCTCAGAATCAGTTAATCATAATCTTCAGGGCCATGTGTACAATGTCAGTACTGGAGCGAGAAAGATAACAGAAAACATAGAAGGAAATAAAGCACAGAGCTCACGTATAAGAAAGAAAAGTGATCAAACAGAAAAGATGTCCAGCTGGTTTGACGATGGCTTTACCCGAGTGACAGAACCACCAATGGAGGAGTCAAGGTCACATTCAAGACAGGTGTCTGGAGAAAGAAGAAGGCTAACCCCCCATGCAGCGTTAGAGGGGAAACCCCATAAGAACAAAAGAAGTAAGTGATTTAATTTTGCATGCTTTGTAGGCAATTAAATATTGATTATAAACAATTACAGGAAGTTACCGAAAGCTTAACATCTAGTCTGTGTAAATATGGATACCAAGAAGGACACTAAATGTATTTCGACAATTTCTGATTTTTTTTTGGTTCTTTCCACTGTTTAGTGAGTATTGCTTTTAATTTTCTCCAAATTTAATATGTTGAAACTAATTTGAGCAAAATCAATTAAAAAGAGCTATTTTTGAGTTATTAAAATTCATACCTTTATACGTAGCTGATGCTGAAACATTCTGAAATGAGATATTTCAGGCTCTTAATCATTGAAATGCTTGATGTATTGGGGAAAAAAATTCTCATAGCAAGAAGTTTTATCAAGATCAGAATTACATTAATTATAAGATGTTGACTGAACAAATTAAAGAGATAATTTTTCTGTGTTAATTACTTATTAAGATTTGATAAGATTTAATAGTTTAAGGCAATTAAGTGTATAATATTCTGTATCTGTATTTTGCATATTACAGAGTTATCTGCCCCTAAGGTAGACATTGATTGTGATGTCATATATTTGCAAATGTAACATCATATTCTTTTCAGAGGAAATAATGTGAACTTCACTCACAAAACAACCAGTCACAATCAATACCTACCCGCAAGGGAGGTAACTCTGTAATATGCCAAGACGAAAAACAAAAAAGGAGTAATGCTGATGGTGATCTTACACTAGAATAACTTTGTTACAGCACACTTAGGTGCTGGATTAGACCAGAGACAGAAAACCCCAGACGGAAGTGCTGGCCAGCCTATTGTGTGTGATGATGTGTCAACTCCTCAAAGACAGATAGAACAGGTTGAGGGGGACGAAGAGTTAGCCAAAAAACTACAGGTACAAAATTTAATCTGGTACAGGGGCCAAAAAACTACAGGTACAAAATTTAATCTGGTACAGGTACAAAATTTAATCTGGTACAGGGGCCAAAAAACTACAGGTACAAAATTTAATCTGGTACAGGGACCAAAAAACTACAGGTACAATTTTTAATGAAGTAAAGGTACAGGTACAATTTTTAATCAGGTACAGGGGCCAAAAAAAATACAGGTATAAAATTTAATGAGATACAGGGGCCAAAAAACTACAGGTACAAAATTTAATCGGTTACACGGACCAAAAAAACAATAGGTACACAATTTAATGACATAGTACAGATGCCAAAAAATTATACAGATACAAAATTTAATGAGGTAGTACAGGGGCCTAAAAACTACAGATACAAAATTTATTGAAGTAAAGGTACAGGTATTGTTATAAGACAATGGTAATGCACACATCAGAATGCTGCAGTATCCTTAAATGTACACACTAGAGGTTAATCATTATACAGGTACAAAATTTAATGAGATTCAGGGGCCAAAAATCTACAGATACAAAATTTAATCGGTACAGGAAGGGCGTGGCCCAATAGAGGAAAGAGAGGTTAATCCTATAAATTGCTACTTGTCCTAGTGTTCTGCATGGATTGAAACCAAATTTGGCCAGAAACATCCTTTGGGGAACAGAGTTTGTATAAATTTTGGCTCTGACCCCCTAGGGGCAGGAAGGACATGGCCCAATAGTGGAAATAGAGGTTAATCCTATAAATCGCTACTTGTCCTAGTGTTCTGCATGGATTGACACCAAATTTGGCCAGAAACATCCTTGGGGGAACAGAGTTTGTATAAATTTTGGCTCTGACCCCCCTGGGGCAGGAGAGGCAGGGCCTAATAGGAGAAATAGAGGTAAATCCTATAAATCACTACCAGTCATAGATTTCTGCATAGATTGTAACTAAATTTGACCAGGAACATCCTTGGGGGAAAGGGAACAGAGCTTGTATAAATTTTGGCTCTGACCCCGCAAGGGGGTAGGAGGGGCATATCCCAATAGGGGAAATAGAGGTAAATCCTTTAAATCGCTACTAGTCATAGAGTTCTGCATGAACTGAAACCAAATTGGACAAAAACATCCTTAGGTTAAGGGGAACAGAGTTTGTATAAATTTTGGCTCTGACCCCCCAGGGGCAGGAGGGGTGTTGCCCAATAGGGGAAGTAGAGGTAAATATTCAATTTTCATTCAGGAAAGAACAATGAACCTATATTCATAATATTACTTGATATTACAAACCAGATGAGCCATACAGGCCCTCTGGGCCTCTTGTTTATGTCATGGCGGTTCGTCCATCATCCGTCCGTCAACATTTCCTTACATTGTTACTTTTTCAGCAGAGTTGACCAACGGACGATAATTGCAGCATAAAACTACCCATCAAACATGAGTCCCCAACAATGGGCATATTGTGATTTTAAGGGGCTATTCAAATAATAGTCCCATATGATAAACAACATCTTTATTGTTATGTGTCATAGAGTTCTGCATGGATTGTAACAAAATTTGGCCTCAAACATCCAGGTGGGTCAACTCCTCAAGAGACAAAGATTAGAACAGGTTGACAGGTACAAAATTTAATCTGATACAGGGCCAAAAAACACTACAGGTACAAAATTTTTAATCAGGTACAGGGACCAAAAAACTACAGGTACAATTTTTAATGAAGTAAAGGTACAGGTACAATTTTTAATCAGGTACAGGGGCCAAAAAAAATACAGGTATAAAAATTTAATGAGATACAGGGGCAAAAAAACTACAGGTACAAAATTTAATTGGTTACAGGGACCAAAAAAACAATAGGTACACAATTTAATGACATAGTACAGATGCCAAAAAATTATACAGATACAAAATTTAATGAGGTAGTACAGGGGCCTAAAAACTACAGATACAAAATTTATTGAAGTAAAGGTACAGGTATTGTTATAAGACAATGGTAATGCACACATCAGAATGCTGCAGTATCCTTAAATGTACACACTAGAGGTTAATCATTATACAGGTACAAAATTTAATGAGATTCAGGGGCCAAAAATCTACAGATACAAAATTTAATCGGTACAGGAAGGGCGTGGCCCAATAGAGGAAAGAGAGGTTAATCCTATAAATTGCTACTTGTCCTAGTGTTCTGCATGGATTGAAACCAAATTTGGCCAGAAACATCCTTTGGGGAACAGAGTTTGTATAAATTTTGGCTCTGACCCCCTAGGGGCAGGAAGGACATGGCCCAATAGTGGAAATAGAGGTTAATCCTATAAATCGCTACTTGTCCTAGTGTTCTGCATGGATTGACACCAAATTTGGCCAGAAACATCCTTGGGGGAACAGAGTTTGTATAAATTTTGGCTCTGACCCCCCTGGGGCAGGAGAGGCAGGGCCTAATAGGAGAAATAGAGGTAAATCCTATAAATCACTACCAGTCATAGATTTCTGCATAGATTGTAACTAAATTTGACCAGGAACATCCTTGGGGGAAAGGGAACAGAGCTTGTATAAATTTTGGCTCTGACCCCGCAAGGGGGTAGGAGGGGCATATCCCAATAGGGGAAATAGAGGTAAATCCTTTAAATCGCTACTAGTCATAGAGTTCTGCATGAACTGAAACCAAATTGGACAAAAACATCCTTAGGTTAAGGGGAACAGAGTTTGTATAAATTTTGGCTCTGACCCCCCAGGGGCAGGAGGGGTGTTGCCCAATAGGGGAAGTAGAGGTAGTAAATATTCAATTTTCATTCAGGAAAGAACAATGAACCTATATTCAGTAATATTACTTGATATTACAAACCAGATGAGCGATACAGGCCCTCTGGGCCTCTTGTTTATGTCATGGCGGTTCGTCCATCATCCGTCCGTCAACATTTCCTTACATTGTTACTTTTTCAGCAGAGTTGACCAACGGACGATAATTGCAGCATAAAACTACCCATCAAACATGAGTCCCCAACAATGGGCATATTGTGATTTTAAGGGGCTATTCAAATAATAGTCCCATATGATAAACAACATCTTTATTGTTATGTGTCATAGAGTTCTGCATGGATTGTAACAAAATTTGGCCTCAAACATCCTTGGGGGAAGAGAAATAGAACTTGAATAAATTTTGGCTCTGACACCCCGGGGACTGGAGGGGTGGGGCCCAATAGGGGAATTAGAGGTAAATCCTATATATCGCTACTTGTCCTAGAATTCTGCATGGATTGTGACCAAATTTGGCCACAAACATCCTTTGGAGAAGGGGAACAGAACTTGTATAAATTTTGGCTCTGACCCCCTGGGAGCAAGAGGGGTGGGGCCCAATAGGGGCATTAGAGGTAAATCCTATAAATTTTTGTCCTAGAGTTATACATAGATTGTAACCAAATTTGGCCACAAACATCATTGGGAGAATGGGAACAGAACTTGCATAAATTTTGGCTTTGACCCCCCAAGGAAGGAGGGGTGGAGCCCAATAGGTGAAATAGAGGTAAATCCTATAAATCGCTACTTGCCCTAGAGTTTTGCATGGATTGTGACCAAATTTGGCCAGAAACATCCTTGGGGGAAGGGAGAACAGAACTTTTATAAATTTTGGCTCTGACTCTGGGAGCAGGAGGGTTGGGGCCCAATAAGGGCATGAGAGGTAAATATTCAAATTCCTTCAGAAAAGAAACAATAAACCTGTATTCAGAACACTGCTTGGCATTACAAACCAGGTGAGCAATACCGGCCCTCTGGGCCTCTTGTTTCCAAAATGAGGTCACATCGAAAGCTTGCAACTGCAACAGAATGTCCCAGATAGCAGTGACAGTCCTGATACGGTATATGTTAAATAAAATATTGAAAAAAAACAACAACTCAAAGTGTGATGGATTGTTATAATATCATATAATCAACAACACTTCATGTTACTGACATACACTCGCTAGCTTTGTACATCAAACATTATATGTAGTAAAAGTCTGCCACTGCATGTCCACTGGCATGTGCAACACGAGTCCCAACAGAATCCGGGCAAGCTCTGCATGAGATGTTGCTCCTCTTTCTTCTCTTTTGCTACATGACATGCCTGACTTTCATTTCCTAGAGATATCCTAGGGTGCTGCCGATTCCATTCTAATTTCCTCCTCTTTGTTGCCGATTCAGATACATTTTTTTCTCACACCACTTTGTTCAGCCTATTTTTTATTACTTTTAAGTATGAAACTAGCGTCATATGCCCCGCATGGCACAAAACATTGAACAACCCTATCCATCGCAAGCTTCATAAATCCAAACTAATCCAGTCAGTCCTGACATCGTAAATAAAATCAAAGAATACCTACAATTTTTGTAATTACAAGACACAATTAGTTCAATCCTCACATACATCTCACATACAAAGAAAATACCATAGAATACTATGATAATATTTTATAATATTCTTGCATCTTTATACAACATATAACCTGTTCAGTCCATTGATAACAAATAGATCGTACTAAAGACACATTAACAATAAGCCATAAATTAAATTTATTTGGGTTGAGCCGAAAACCTAATCATTTAAGATTGTAGATGTAAGTGTAAATGCCTTCCCTTACAAAAGTACTCTTTCTAGTGATAGTGGGTCAGCCCACCACGTCGACTAACTACCTCACGCTATCCTGGTAGGTATAGATAGTGGGTCAGCCCACCACGGTGACTAACTACCTCACGCTATCCTGGTAGGTATAGATAGTGGGTCAGCCCACCATGGTGACTAACTACCTCACGCTATCCTGGTAGGTATAGATAGTGGGTCAGGGTCAGCCCACCATCCTGGTGACTAACTACCTCACGCTATCCTGGTAGGTATAGATAGTGGGTCAGCCCACCACCACGTGACTAACTACCTCACGCTATCCTGGTAGGTATAGATAGTGGGTCAGCCCACCACGGTGACTAACTACCTCACGCTATCCTGGTAGGTATAGAATAGTGGGTCAGCCCATCACCAATGTGACTAACTACCTCACGCTATCCTGGTAGGTATAGATAGTGGGTCAGCCCACCACGGTGACTAACTACCTCACGCTATCCTGGTAGGTATAGATAGTGGGTCAGCCCACCAATGTGACTAACTACCTCACGCTATCCTGGTAGGTATAGATAGTGGGTCAGCCCATCACGGTGACTAACTACCTCACGCTATCCTGGAAGGTATAGATAGTGGGTCAGCCCACCATGTGACTAACTACCTCACGCTATCCTGGAGGTATAGATAGGTCAGCCACGTATACCTCATGTATCCTGGTAGGTATAGATAGTGGGTCAGCCCACCACGTCGACTAACTACCTCACGCTATCCTGGTAGGTATAGATAGTGGGTCAGCCCCAATGTGACTAACTACCTCACGCTATCCTGGTAGGTATAGATAGTGGGTCAGCCCACCATGGTTACTAACTACCTCACGCTATCCTGGTAGTATAATAGGTATAGATAACTAGGGGGTCAGCCCACCAATGTGACTAACTACCTCACGCTATCCTGGTAGGTATAGATAGGGGGTCAGTCCGCCAATGTGACTAATTACCTCACGCTATCCTGGTAGGTATAGATAGGGGGTCAGTCCGCCAATGTGACTAACTACCTCACGCTATCCTGGTAGGTATAGATAGTGGGTCAGTCCGCCAATGTGACTAACTACCTCATGCTATCCTGGTAGGTATAGATAGTGGGTCAGTCCGCCAATGTGACTAAATACCTCACGCTATCCTGGTAGGTATAGATAGTGGGTCAGTCAGCTACTACCTCACCCTGGTAGATAATAGTGGTCAGCCTCATGATGGGGTCAACTAACTAACCTCACGCTATCCTGGTAGGTATAGATAGTGGGTCAGCCCACCAATGTGACTAACTACCTCACGCTAGCCTGGTAGGTATAGATAGGGGGTCAGTCCGCCACGTGACTAACTACCTCACGCTATCCTGGTAGGTATAGATAGGGGGTCAGCCCACCATGGTGACTAACTACCTCACGCTATCCTGGTAGGTATAGATAGTGGGTCAGCCCACCAATGTGACTAACTACCTCATCGCTATCCTGGTAGGTATAGATAGTGGGTCAGCCCACCATGGTTACTAACTACTACCTCACGCTATCCTGGTAGGTATAGATAGTGGGTCAGTACCCACCATCGTGGTTACTAAACTACCTCACGCTATCCTGGTAGGTATAGATAGTGGGTCAGCCCACCATGGTGACTAACTACCTCACGCTATCCTGGTAGGTATAGATAGTGGGTCAGCCCACCATGGTGACTAACTACCTCACGCTATCCTGGTAGGTATAGATAGTGGGTCAGCCCACCATGGTTACTAACTACCTCACGCTATCCTGGTAGGTATAGATAGTGGGTCAGCCCACCATGGTGACTAACTACCTCACGCTATCCTGGTAGGTATAGATAGTGGGTCAGCCCACCATGGTGACTAACTACCTCACGCTATCCTGGTAGGTATAGATAGTGGGTCAGCCCACCATGGTGACTAACTACCTCACGCTATCCTGGTAGGTATAGATAGGGGGTCAGTCCGCCACGTCGACTAACTACCTCACGCTATCCTGGTAGGTATAGATAGGGGATCAGTCCGCCACGGCGACTAAATACCTCACGCTATCCTGGTAGGTATAGATAGTGGGTCAGCCCACCACGGTGACTAACTACCTCACGCTATCCTGGTAGGTATAGATAGTGGGTCAGCCCACCATGGTGACTAACTACCTCACGCTATCCTGGTAGGTATAGATAGTGGGTCAGCCCACCATGGTTACTAACTACCTCAGCTATCCTGGTAGGTATAGATAGTGGGTCAGCCCACCATGGTTACTAACTACCTCACGCTATCCTGGTAGGTATAGATAGTGGGTCAGCCCACCATGGTTACTAACTACCTCACGCTATCCTGGTAGGTATAGATAGTGGGTCAGCCCACCATGGTTACTAACTACCTCACGCTATCCTGGTAGGTATAGATAGTGGGTCAGCCCACCATGGTTACTAACTACCTCACGCTATCCTGGTAGGTATAGATAGTGGGTCAGCCCACCATGGTTACTAACTACCTCACGCTATCCTGGTAGGTATAAATAGGGGGTCAGCTCACCACGGTGACTAACTACTACCTCACGGTATCCTGGAAGGTATAGATAGTGGGTCAGCCCACCAATGTGACTAACTACCTCACGCTAGCCTGGTAGGTATAGATAGTGGGTCAGCCCATCACGTCGACTAACTACCTCACGCTATCCTGGTAGGTATAGATAGTGGGTCAGCCCACCATGGCGACTAACTACCTCACGCTATCCTGGTAGGTATAGATAGTGGGTCAGCCCACCAATGTGACTAACTACCTCACGCTATCCTGGTAGGTATAGATAGTGGGTCAGCCCACCATGGTGACTAACTACCTCACGCTAGCCTGGTAGGTATAGATAGTGGGTCAGCCCACCATGGCGACTAACTACCTCACGCTATCCTGGTAGGTATAGATAGTGGGTCAGCCCACCATGGCGACTAACTACCTCACGCTATCCTGGTAGGTATAGATAGTGGGTCAGCCCATGCTACCACGCCGACTAACTATACTCGCTCTATTCTACTTTATCAAACATTTTGGTTGAGGGATAAAGATGACGAGTTACAATGCCGAGGATACATACCAATGTAGGATGAGTATTGATTTAGAAAAGTGTCACCAGTTAGATACATATTATTGGAGATCTAGCTATATTACAGGATTGGCCAAATGTGGGGATGGGATGGCGTGTTCAGAATCAATCGTTTATGCTCCAATGTCATCAGTTAATATGGCATTTACAGTCTATCTGTGTTCATTCAGAAGCTGAATTTATATCATTTATGTTTCAGATTTAGACGAAGTGGAGGCTCTGCTTCGTGACCTTGATGAACCAGAGGAACGATTACTTCAGGTGTGTAGGTTTGGGATATGTTTCACATCTGTAACACATGTAAATGAAGTGTTCTACAATACCTTATACAATGATTATGTATACATATTACTATTGAGTGTTATCTGGTATTAATGTCATGACTTGAAATATGTTTGAACACAACCATCCTTCAGAATTACTACAGCTGTTGAAGAGAATGCTACTCTATAATGTCGCTATTACACCTTTTCTTTGAATTAGCTGAACGACATGATTAATCATTCTTATAACATCATGTGGTCATGTAATGTTACAGAATTCACCGCCAACACGAACGACACGGAATGGAGTCCGCTCACAACAAGGTCAACATTTCCGGGATGAATTTGGTAAATAAAACTGGTGTTAATAATATGAATCTCAAATATATTTTACAATGTACATTATTTGACGTATTATTGCTCATATGTACCTGCCATCTATTATATGTAAACTTCAATCTCATTGGCTAAAACCCTAATTGGAAAAAGGTAACAGAGCCAATCATATTGAATCTGTCAAGATTTTCAGCAGAGTTGACCAATGGACAATAAGTGCAGCATAAAACTACCATCAAACATGAGTCCCCAACAATGGGCATACCGTATTTTCCCTAAGGGGCTATTCAAATAATAGTCCCATATGATAAACAACATCTATATTGTTATGTGTCATAGAGTTCTGCATGGATTGTAACCAAATTTGGCCACAAACATCCTTAGGGGAAGGGGAACAGAACTTGTATAAATTTTGGCTCTGATCCCCTTGGGGCAGGAGGGGCGGGGCCCAATAGGGGAATTGGAGGTATATATTTAAATTCCTTTAGAAAAGAACAGCGAACTTGTATCCAGAACATTACTTTGCATTACAAACCAGGTGAGCGATACAGGCCATCTGGGCCTCTGTTCTGGTTTGCTTAATTAATTGTGTTAATTTGATATGTTATTGTGTTGTTACAGCTCATTTCAACAGCAGTCTGCTGTCAATGTTGGGAGGAGACACTCATTTTATATCTCCAGTAAGTGTTGTACCTGTAATAAGGTCACATACTTGTAACTCCATTAATTAGGTCACCTACCTGTAACTCCATTAATTAGGTCACATACCTGTAACTCCATTAATTAGGTCACATACCTGTAACTCCATTAATTAGGTCACATACCTGTAACTCCATTAATTAGGTCACATACCTGTACCTCCATTAATTAGGTCACATACCTGTAACTCCATTAATTAGGTCACATATCTGTATATTAATTGAGGAATGGTGAATACCCAGATTTACACCAAAGATACAAGTGATAAATGGTGTATACCAAGATTTAGGGGGCCTTTGAACCATGACAGGTGACAGGATGATATGCACATGTATATATATTGGTCAACACAAACAACAACCCATTTTAGGATTGCCTGGGCCAAATAGGATATAGACAGTAGTTTTGTATGCATTGTCAAGACATTTATCTTTTCTTTTTATGTTTAATAACTCTCGCAAATATTACCAGATTTTCTTCAAACTTGATAACATAGTTAAATGTCTCAGGGCCTTGGCCAAGTTCGATCAGCACTTTCCTCAGATCCTATTTGGCAGAATTATGGGCCTTTGATTAACGAAAGCGGGGGATATAAATTCCACAAATTTGCTTTTTTTTTTATTTAAAGTGAACAGTCGGGCAAGGATAGCTAAAGTCGGTAAAAATGGTGTGAATGTATCCAGTATAATTTCTTATGAAATAGAAAAATAAAATCTCTCCTCAAAAATTGTCTGCGTACGAAGAAATTAATTTAAAGTGTAGGAATCCTAAAACGTCCTCCCGGCTGACTATGTCCGTGGTTACATTTCCACGCAGCCTCGCTTTCAATGCTTTCAACTTTCTTTTTTCCAATGGTCAGAACTGGGAAACGTGAGCAGAACTTGACCGTCGTATTAATATGTGAGAACTTTTGGAAGGCCAATGAACTCATTTAGACTGGTTTTCTTTGCCCGACTTTTCACTTTAAAGAGAGAGGATTACCATCATAATTATGTTCGGAAGGTTATTTTAAATAATTCTTTTCTATTCCCTCTTATCTATATTACAGCCTGTAGCACGAAATTCAAGGTCTCGTCGAAGAGGACAAAGACGGAATGCCAATCCACGTGGATTTGACATGGGCAATCCAGCAGATGGCAATGACTATGAGGTATGCTACTAACACTATTACTTTTTACCAATACATACAGCTTGATTCCTGGTGACACATCATGTTGGTATTCCAGTTTGGTCATCAAATATGTCTGATTGCAAGATTTATAGAATGTTTTGCAATTGCAAGAGGACTATGTATGGTTTGTGCACTTTTTGGCCCCCAAATCCAACATATTTTCAAACCTGTTGTTTAGTGATACAATAGGATGGTTGTATGTCATTGCAGTTGCCATGGTAACTATCCTAAACATGCATACATTATGAAAGTTTTGTCAATATTGGCTATTTTTTCGCTAAGTATAGCTACACAATTTTAGCATTTGGACATCTGATAGGCATGTAATGTTCAGAATTGCTAAATTCTTGTCTAAACTTTTATATGCTGTACAGTTTGCAGTCATTCAGTCATATTAGTTCATTGATAAATGTTATGGTTAAACCATTAAACTACCAGTGTATCACAAGACTTAGTGTTTTCTGATAGAGCTATTTCAGTTTACCATTAAATAATAGAGAAAAAAATGTCTTAACCTCAACTGTGCAATAAATTTGCTTTATCTGTTACTTCAGGATCTGTTAAATCTGGCAGAAATGCTGGGTGATGTTAAGAATAAGGGTCTGACAGAGGCACAGAGTTCTCGCCTTCCGATACGTACATACCAAACAAACGGTGAGAAACAGAGCTCCGAGGAATGTCTCATCTGTATGTCCGAGTATGACCAGGGAGACAGGCTTAAAATGCTTCCATGTTTCCACGAGTTCCATTCCCAGTGTATAGACAAGTGGATTACGGTGAGTTTGATATAAAGTGAAACCTGTCTATAATAGTCCAGTAAAAGTACAAAAAATTGAGGCCTAACCTCCAAATAATTGCAACAGAATTTGTTTTCTGCTTTTTGGGTTGGAGGATCTTAGTATTTTACCATGAAAAAAGTCGCCTAAAATCATATGTTCGGAAAGTCATTTTTTCAACACCCGAAAAATAAGAAAATAAATAGAAATCACACTTTAAAGTACAATATCTGCTATTTTTGCAATACTTGAAATATGAAATCGGGTATATAGTAAGACAAACTTTAGGTTAGTACAAACAAGTTGAAATGCCATAATAATTTCAGTTAATCCAAGAAATAAAGAAGGATGAAAACGACTCAAAACCTTTTGAATTTAGCTAGCATTACCGTTTTTGTTCTTTTTAGATGCAAACATTTATAAAATCTTACCCTGAACAATATCAGTTTATGTTTTATGTCTTAAAGAATTACATTTTCTTTGGTATTAATGCATGATTGATAATACTTTAGCTAGAAAAAAAACTAAATATCAACATGTCAAGTTGACTGATCGTGCCAATTTGAAGTGTTTTTATAATTAGATTTTTGGCAAAACACCCATTTTGGTATATTTCGGAAAATAAAAAAGCAAATGCTTCCTAATATGTTATATCCTTTTTTGTATATTTTGTACTTATAATTTTGATCATTTGTTGTAAAAACGTTAATTTGGCTGAATACCAAAATATGTCTAAGTCCATAAATCTGCAATACAAAAATCTTAATTTTTCGAATATTCTTTATTTGTTTGTCATAAAATTTTGCCAGTAAATAAATCAGAGCTGTGATGATTTTCAGCTATAAAATTGAACTTGAACTTTTATTTAAATCCTTTATCTCATTGAAAATTATATAACCCCCATCCGGTTCCATTATGGAAAAATGAAAAACTGACCTGTGCTAATATTTGATCAGAAAGAAACTTTAATCTCACTTTATAAAGAACGCTCCATTATGGTGGTGATATCTGCCAAAGGATTTTGCAATCTGATTAGTCACAAAATAGATATTCACATTTTTGACATTTCCACTTAAGGACTTAGCCAATTAGAGAAGTTTCGTCAAATTGACACTAAATGAGAATTTGATCGACCTTACGTCTTTTATATTTGGGGATATATTGATATAGTTGTCTCTTTTAAGTGAATATAGCCTACATAAAATCTGAATTAATAACTATCTAAACACTTGACACGGTACTTACTGAATAATTCTTGAATGAAAAAGACATATTATTCAATTTTGACTTCAAGATGTCCTTGGAAAAGGCCAAAAGACCAACTTTGAGCAACCATGTTATCTGAGGTAGTGAAAGTAAAATGTTTTACTTTTAAAGCCTTTAATCAACAAGTTTTATTTAAAAAGATTCCATCAAAATGAGTATCAATGGTATTGTTGATAATAACAATTTGTTTATCTTAACAATCCAACAAAAGCATATTTGGCTGTTAAAAGGACATAACAATGCAATTTTCATGCTGTCATACTGTTTCCCTGTGTTGATTACAATTTATGTTTTTGGCAATCTGTGCTGTCCTTATAACGTTATTGCCATACATTAATTTTATAGTATCTCATGATAACCATGTAAGTTTATATTTGGCTTCAAAGTTGGCGAATTATGCAAATATCCCTATTTTTTCTGATTTTTTGGGGGTCAAGAAAAACGCTTTCCCAAATTTTTATTTGTGGCAACTTTTTTTCTTGTATAAAACAAAGTCAGATCTGTATGAAAAACAAAGACAAAATTCTGTTGCAATTATTTCGGGGTAACACCCTATCTTTACTGGACTATAAAGGACACCAACGGAAACTTATCCTCTATAGACAGGTTTCCAAGTTGTACAGAGGTCAATTATATAGTAAGTCGCTCCAAACAGGTTAAAGCCCTTTATAGACTGGTGTCCTTTTTACAGAGGTCAATTATATGGTAAGTCGCTCCAAATGGGTAAAAGTCCTTTATAGACTGGTGTCCTTTTTACAGAGGTCAATTATATGGTAAGTCGCTCCAAATGGGTAAAAGTCCTTTATAGACTGGTGTCCTTTTTACAGAGGTCAATTATATGGTAAGTCGCTCCAAATGAGTAAAAGTCCTTTATAGACAGGTGTCCTTTTTACAAAGGTCAATTATATGGTAAGTTGTTCCAAATGGGTAAAAGTCCTTTATAGACAGGTGTCCTTTTTACAGAGGTCAATCTTATGGTAAGTCCTTCCAAATGGGTAAAAGTCCTTTATGGACAGGTGTCCTTTTTACAGAGGTCAATCTTATGGTAAGTCCTTCCAAATGGGTAAAAGTCCTTTATAGACAGGTGTCCTTTACATAGAGATGTCCTTTACAGCAGATTTGACTGTACAAGTATTGGGAGTTAAGCATGATAATAGGAGAAATGTAAATCATAGGATTTTCTTAATGTTATCTCCATGCATGTGTGATGTCAGTTTTTAAGTTTTTAGATATTTCTGTAGGAACATTGCAACAAACAGTTAGGATTTAGGTCCTTATTCGTATCATATAACTTTGAACTGTGCAATTAGGAATTATAGTTTTAAAATGTTTTTATCATTATACCTTTATGATCTTGTAATCATTTACATTTATAGGGGAATGCCAGCTGTCCTGTGTGTCGTGTCGAGGTCCAATTAACAGTTCCTGGTATCGATTGACGGTCTATCTGTGATACTAGACCAGATAATCTTTGTTGAAGTGCTTGGCTTTAAATCCCTCAGAATGGCTGTGCCAACCAAAAAGGGGGCTATGGTGGCCGAGTGGTTAAGATGTCAAGACATATAACCACAAGCCCTCCACCACTGGGTTCAAATTCCATGTGGGGCAGTTGCCAGGTACTGACCGCTGGTCGGTGGTTTTTCGACGCGTACTCCGGCTTTCCTCCACCAACAAACCTGGCACGTCCTTACATGACCCCAGGTGTTAATAGGACATTAAGCTAATAAAACCAAGTCAACCAAACAGACTTTGATCTCCATGGAAACAGTACTGTATTGGTAATGTTGCTCCTGGTCTACTGTGATTCATTGATAGGATTTCATATGCTGCTAATATTAATTTTATTTCCAAAAAATATCTTTTTGTCCTAGGACAACCCTTGTTGTGATCTGTTTGTCCTAGGACAAGCTTTGTCGTGATCTGTTTGTCCTAGGACAACTCTTGTCGTGATCTGTTTGTCCTAGGACAACCCTTGTTGTGATCTGAACCAAATCTATCAGTAGACCAATCCAAGTTTATGTGCAGCCCCATTTCTGTACTGTAAACCATTTTAACTTCACCTACACAATATTTTGTGTCTTGGTTGTTTTCAAAATTATTTACAAATATGTAACTTTACGATCAAGGGGGTTTTACTGTCAGTCGTATATACTAATACACGATCAACGTAAAGGGGAGTCGCCCCCGGAACAGTGGGCATAAAATATAGTAACCTATGATCTACCCATTTTGTAATGTCCTGTTTTCATATCAATGGAGATATCTGTTGCTAAAAATTCCACTTTGCCACAAATTGTCAAACTAAAGGTTGATGATGATTAAAAAATCAGGAATATGATCTCATTAGTTTCAGTTTTAGTGCTGTAACATATTCTCCAGTCTCACTTAATTACCACTGGAGTGGATATAAATCAGTAATATTTAATTAATTGAAATCTTAAATTGAATGATGCAGGCTTTAATTTGAGATTCTTACTTGAATACAAAAAAATATATATTATAAAAAGAATGAATTTATTTGTTATTTAATAGTGCACAGATATATAAGAGAAACTAGTATTTTTATAACTCACATTTTACTAGTTGTTTGTGGATGGTCTAGAGTACGTATATTTTGTTAAAATAAGCTGTAAAAAATTTAATTTAGTCATAAGTTACCTGTAATAAACATATCGTGTGACCAAGTGTTTTAGGTCACCTGAGACAATTTCTCAGGTGACCTATTCTAATTGCCTTTTGTCCGTTATCGTCCGTCGTCAGTCGTGCGTCGTACAATCTGATTAAAATACAGATCCCCATTATACACTATAACGTAGTGTATAATGGGGATCTGTATTTTAATCAAATTGTGCGATAAAGCGATAAACAATTTACTTTTTCGACTTCTTCTCCAAAACTGCTGAACCAAATTTGTTGAAATTTTGCAGAAATCTTCCATAGCCAAAGCCTTTGGCTTTTAACCTTTGGTGACATAAAAGAGGTAGATTTTTGACTCAAAAGCGGTAGCATTGCACGCGGCATTTCTCGCATTTTTGGCAAAGGTCAACCAAAATTGTGAATTATATGGTCCCAGACCCCCAGGGGCCTAAGGGTGGGGTCAAAAGGGGTCAAATAGGCTAAAACTTCAAAAATCTTCTTCTGAAATTTCAGAAATGGCTGAATCAATTACTCTTCATAGATTGAAAGGTCTTAAGGCCCTCTACAAAAATTGTGAATTATATGACCCTGGATCTCAGGTTTCCCCCTGGGGAGGGGGTTAAGTTTACTATAGTTTTTATAGTGAAAACACATTTTTGAGCATTATTTGGTCATTTATAATAGAAAATTAGTTAAATGTCAGAATTATCCCTATGAAATGGCCATTGAATCCTATTAACAAATTTTCCATTACTGACTCCCATGGGCCTAAGGGGCGGGGCCAAAAGGGGTCAAAAAGGCTAAAACATTCTTCTGAAATTCTGGAACTGGTAGAATCAAATACTCTTCATAGATGGAGAGGTCTTAAGGTCCTTTACAAAAATTGTGAATTAAATGACCCTGGGGTTTCATGTTTCCCCCTAGGGAGGGGGTCAAGTTTACTATAGTTTATAGAGGAAAAACACATTTATGAATGCTATTTGCTTATTTTTTATAGGAAAGTAGTCAAACTGGGTTAGAATTTTTAGCCTGAGATAGCATTTTATCGTCATATCCATATTGGTCCTGGTCGACCCCCAGGGGCGTTAGGGGCGGGGCCTAAAGGGGTCAAATAGGCTAAAACTTCAAAAATCTTCTGAATTCAGAGATTTGATGGAACCAGATACTCTTCATAGATTGGAAGGTCATAAAACCCTTTACAAAAATTGTGAATTTCATGGCCCTGGGATCTCAGATTTTCCCCTGGGGAGGGGGTCAAATTTTCTATAGTTTATATAGGAAAAAACACATTTATAAACATTATTTGCTTAGTTTTCATAGAAAATTAGCTAATCTGGGTTAAAATTATTAGCCTGAGATACCATTTTAACACCGTATCCATATTGGTCCTGGCTGACCCCCAGGGACCAGAGGGGTGGGGCCAAAATGGGTCAAAATGGCTAAAATTTCAAAAATCTGCTTCTGAATTCACAGGTTTGATGGAACCAAATAATCTTTATAGATTAAAAAGTGAAATTTATAAAATCACTGACACTGACTGACTTCTAGTTTGATTTTGTTGTTTATCGTTGGCAAAGAAATTGGAATTTTAAGCATAAGGTTTGGTAACATAATACACTAACTATCAAAATGAAATACAAAAAAAATTAAAAATTCTAATAAGAAGGTTCAACTTTAAAGTTTATTCTGATTTGTAAATACTTTTTACAGATTTGAACCAACTTTGCAATACTCTTTCTGTAGCAGCACTCAGGTGACCGTCAAGGCCTCTTGGGCCTCTTGTTATGTTGTGTAATCTGTTTTGTGATACAGAACATAGTATGACCATGTTATATTTAGCTGAAAAACACTAAAATTCTAAATGTAACATAACAAATTAACATTGACAAACTTTCATACTGTATTTCTCTTCAGTTTATCAAGAGTTATGTCCCTTTCCGATTATTTAGGGTACAGATTTATGTGCCTTTGTTATGCTGATCCTTTGGCTTTCCTCTACCACCAAAACGTGGAATTTGGAGCAAAACCAGACTCTTTGCTCTAATTGATCTTTTGTGCAATCATGTTACAATTTGGAATTTGACGTTATTTGTTAAAGAGGCTAATTTTTAATTTGTTGAGGTATTTGCTTATGGGATGGGAGGTGGGATTGTATTATTTTTATTCATCCTGCCTCATTGTTTTCAATACTTGGGTTTCAAATTACCAAAATGACGTTGGTAAAGTATAGTTAAGTGCTGCTTTGTCCCACCTTTCAGTGATTCGGTCATAATATGATGTTGTAATTACCGGAAGGTGAGACTAATCAAAAGTAAATTTTAATTTACCAACCTTTCATATTGGTATGTATATCGAATCTGACATATTGCACCCCACATAACTAGATTTTATATGGAGGAGAGATCATTTAGTTACGTCTTATGTTTTTGGTTATTTTACAATGCCTGTACCTGTCATTTCTTGGATTTATAAAATAACATCTAATTAGTATATTATGTGAGGTTAATCCACTGATGCTGGCTCTCGGATCATCAAACAAATTTTCTTCTCAGCCAGCCAACAATGATTTTGTAATTTTGGTTCCTGGTGTACTGTATATTGTATAGTCAAACCTGTCTACAAGGGACATAGCAGAGTATATAGTGTTGAGAGGACATAGAAAGTACTGCTACTGGTACTGCAATATGTAATGTTTTGAATAATGAGTTAACGGCAACTGTCCAGCCTGCCCCACATGGTATTCAAACTCACGACCTAGAGTTGGAAGACTTATGGTAAGATATCCTGATATATTATCACATGCCCATCACCTCTGGATCGTGGGTTTTAATCCCATGTGAGACAGTTGCCTTATACTGACTGCAGGTTGGTGGTTTTACTTTGGGTACTCAGCCTTCTTAATGAACCTGGATGTTAGTAGGACGTTAAACCAATTAAATCAAAGAAAAGTTAATTGAATTATACTGTTTATAAAATTCAAGCACAAGTACCCTGTATCTGGTGCATTACCAGGTAAATGGTATACCTGTAAATGTACCCTGTATCTGGTGCATTACCAGGTAAATGGTATACCCGTAAATGTACCCTGTATCTGGTGCATTACCAGGTAAATGGTATACCCTAAATGTACCCTGTATCTGGTGCATTACCAGGTAAATGGTATGGTATACCCGTAAATTGTACCCTGTATCTGGTGCATTACCAGGTAAATGGTATACCCGTAAATGTACCCTGTATCTGGTGCATTACCAGGTAAATGGTATACCCGTAAATGTACCCTGTATCTGGTGCATTACCAGGTAAATAGTATACCCGTAAATGTACCCTGTATCTGGTGCATTACCAGGTAAATGGTATATCCATAAATGTACCCTCTATCTGGTGCATTACCAGGTAAATAGTACACCCGTAAATGTACCCTGTATCTGGTGCATTACCAGGTAAATGGTATACCCGTAAATGTACCCTGTATCTGGTGCATTACCAGGTAAATAGTATACCCGTAAATGTACCCTTTATCTGGTGCATTACAGGTAAATGTATACCCGTAAATGACTTAGTGATTACCCATGTAACCTAAATTCCTGGTGCATTACCAGGTAAATGGTATACCCGTAAATGTACCCTGTATCTGGTGCATTACCAAATGGTAAATAGTATACCCGTAAATGTACCCTGTATCTAGTGCATTACCAGGTAAATGGTATACCCGTAATGTACCCTCTTATCTGGTGCATTACCAGGTAAATGGTATACCCGTAAATGTACCCTGTATCTGGTGCATTACCAGGTAAATGGTATACCCGTAAATGTACCCTGTATCTGGTGCATTACCAGGTAAATGGTATACCCGTAAATGTACCCTGTATCTGGTGCATTACCAGGTAAATGGTATACCCGTAAATGTACCCTGTATCTGGTGCATTACCAGGTAAATGGTATACCCGTGAATGTACCCTGTATCTGGTGCATTACCAGGTAAATGGTATACCCGTAAATGTACCCTGTATCTGGTGCATTACCAGGTAAATGGTATACCTGTAAATGTACCCTGTATCTAGTGCATTACTTGCTTCCTTGTCTTTGCTGATAGCAGCAGAGAGACCTCCGTTTTTTGTTGTTGTCTAAATCCTTAGCTGATTATAAGAGATGGAGTTGCAATCTATGTTATCTGTTTCTGGTTTGCTATATATCTGTATGGGTGTTTGTGTCCTGTAGATTTCTTATCCATTGTTGGTATGAGTGTATTGACCTGACCACTAATTTATATAAATGTATGTATCGGATCCATTGACTTCATTTTGATCTACCAGAGTTACTTCCCTTCGTTTCACTCTGTCGTCAGTACTGGAGTGTGTAATGACCAGAGTTACTTCCCTTCGTTTCACTTTTGTCAGTACTGGAGTGTGTAATGACCAGAGTTACTTCCCTTCGTTTCACTTTTGTCAGGACTGGAGTGTGTAATGACCAGAGTTACTTCCCTTCATTCCACTCTTGTCAGTACTGGAGTGTATAATGACAAGCGAAACCTAGAGAAGTAATTCTGGTAGGTCAAAATGAATCTGTGCCACTGGAATTGGTTTGTTTTTGTACCTTGTACATGATCAGGGAATGAATGTATTCTACAAAACTATTTTCATTCATATGCATAGAACTTTATTGAAATAAATATGGTATTTCCAAATTGGTTTTTGTTTTTTTGTGTGTGTGTGTTTCATCCAACATTTAGAATCAAAGTTTCAAAAGCCATAGATACCAAATCTTGCTTTTGACGATGTTATTCTCCAAAGCCTTTACTTTCATCCATAGGGATTTGATAATAAGTTACAGTTCATATCATCCTCAATAGTCCAGAGGTTACTATCACTGAAATTATGATATCATAGAAAAACTGGAGGCAACAGAAGACACAGGTAATTTGATTCTTTGATGTAAATAAAAGGAATTGTGTACACTGATTGACTGTTACTTTAAGTTGGGTGTCACTTTCTCAGTAATCTTCAAAGGAAGTCTCTGCAGCCTTGTGATTTGTTAGTTATTTTAGGTCATCTGATCCACCCTTGGATGGATAACAACCATATTTGGTATGAAACATCATTGTGGAAGGACAATCATATTTTACATGAGTTAGGTCTGATCCCTGGGGACAGAGGGGCAGGGCTCAGAAGGGGGAACTTTGATGAAATTTGGCATCATTGGGAGAAGACAATAATATTTTCTATAAATGAGCCTGGTCCAACCCCTAGGGACAAAGTGACGGGGCTCCAAAAAGAAATCTTTCTGAAAGGCTTTTAAATCTAACTCAGTCTTTATCCTTGAATGTGTTACAATCATATTTGTTGTGGAACACATTTGTGGGAACAAATTATTCGAATGAATGACCATGACCTACATTCAAGGTCACGTGGGTCAAAATGGCTAAAATGTTGAAAACAACTTCTTGTGAATAACTCGGAGGCCTAGAGACCGAATATTTGGACTGTAACATACTGGGATGTTCAAAGTGCTGCAAAGTGTTTAAATGAATGACCTTGATCGCCGTTCAAGATAACGGGCCAAATAGAATAAAATCTTTAAACGAGTTCTTCTGAATAATTAAGAGGCCTAGAGACCTGGGCCCGGCACCATAAAACTATTCTCAGACAGATTTTTTTAACTCAAGTATATGATTTTCCATAGGCTTGAGTAAAAAATTTGTTTGAGTAAGTTTTATGGTACCGGGCCCAGATATTGGCTGTTCAGCATACTAGGATGAATGGCTACCAGGTTTGTTCAAGTGAATTAACTTTACCTACTTTTAAGGACAAAGTCATCAAATTTTCATCAAAAATATTTCAGAAACTTACCGATTCAACTAAGGAGTTCCTTGTATTGCCTTAATTGTTAGCCATTACTGTATACTGTGCATATGGACCCCTGGTTCTCATGAGCTTCCAGTTTTACTATGAGATAGTCCAGGGGTGGATATAACGTCATTTATACTAACCCCTGGAGTATCGTACATGTAGAATGTACATATGATTTATAACTAATTCCCAGATCCTCGTGTGTTTTTTTCAACAATGCTTTGTAGTCATCGCAAAGAGCACCAAAACCTGAGTGTTTCCACACAGCACTTAAAATATATACGAGTCCATTTACTGTTGACAATCACCATGACTCAGCATGTTTTACGCCTTTTGTCTATTACTCAGTGTGATAGAAGTTTCGTGAACATATATTAGTACTCCCAAGTTCTACAATAATACTTTCAAAAAATGCATCCGGCTTTTCGTATGTCAAAGATCCCAAACAATACTTGCGACATCCGGCTTTTCATTACTCAGATCCCAAGCAACGTTAAAAATTTAAGCCATTCATCTGTACTTTGATAACGTAAAACCAAAAATCCAAAACAAAACTTTCGATCAATTCATCCGGTCTTTCATAACAAAGAATTTCGACCAATTTATACGGCATTTCGTATACTAAGTATCCGAAACACTACCTTTGACCAGGTCGTATACGGCCTTTAAACGCCAACACTTCCTCCACCTTTCGTATTCAAGAGATCCCAAACAACGCCAACACTCAATCTCCGGCCTTTCGTATACAAGAGATCCCAAACAACGCCAACACTCAATCTCCGGCCTTTCGTATACAAGAGATCCCAAACAACGCCAACACTCAATCTCCGGCCTTTCGTATACAAGAGATCCCAAACAACGCCAACACTTCCTCCGGCCTTTCGTTTACAGGATATCCCAAACAATACATTTGAACATTTGTCCTTTCACTATGCCGAAGATTCGAAACAATTTTGATCAACTCATTCGGCCTTCGAGATCTAAAACAATGTACGTGACCAATGTCTCTTTTACTAAAGATTACAAAACAAGACCCCAAACAATATTTCTCACCGTTACGTACGCCAAAGGTCACACATTGTTTTCAGACGTCTGTACACAATAGATTTTCAGTCTTCCATATATGTGTGTCCTGTGTCTACAACGATACATTCGGTTACTGTGTCCAGGAATTTTCGCTTTCGTTGCCCGACTAAGCATTTGATCATTCACCAAGTCTTTGTATACTTGAGATTGACAATAATGCTTTCGACCACTTCAGCTTGCATTTCTGAAGCCTCCATACGTCCTGAATCTCTTATAACGCTTATAGTCCTTAACAATTTTATCCGGCCTTTTGTATATTATATAGTTCCACTAACTGTCTCGGTATCTTATCAAACAACACTTTCAATCAATTCACCATGTCTTTCGTATTCATGTACTAAGATTCCAAAAGTTTCTTCAGTCATTGTCTTTTGTATACAGGTACTAAAGATCCCAAACAAATTAATTCTTCGCCATTGCCTTTTGTATACATGTTAAGATCCAAAGTTCTTTGCAAAGTACTAGATCCAAAATTCTTATGCTTTGTATAGTAAGATTCTTTCGCCATTGCTCTTTTGTATACATGTTCTAAGATCACAAAAGATTCTTTCGCCATTGTCTTTCGTATGCATGTACTAAGATTCCAAACGATTCCAACTTGATAACGCATCTAGATCTCTAGAAATTTTAGTATCCAAACACATATTACGATGTCTTTAACCATATCATTCTGGTCATCTTGGGTCCTCAATGATACGTTCGATTATTGTGTCCATAATCCATAAGTCTTCGTTGACCACTAACGTCTTTGACCATTTCACCAAACCTTCTGTCTACCGGAAATTCACAATGTTTAATTTTTTAGATCATTTTAACCAACTTTACACGCCTCATATTTCCATTGTATCTCAATGTCCATATCGTATAGACTGATTGCAAATAGTAGTGTTTTTGGTAATTCCAAACAGCACATCACAATCAATGCTTTTGACTATAGTTATTCATGTCATATATTTAATCAGGCCTTCCATACGATCTGGATCTCTATTAAACTTTATAAAGTTAAAAGTTCGATATACTTATATCACCGATGATGGTATCGACCATATACAGTTCGCCTATAATGTCCATATCAAACAATGCTTTTGACCATTAGGATCTGATCTGAGTTCTACTTTTTAAAGTTAAAAGATCTAAATACTTTAGATCTCCACTGATGGTATCGGCCATAAAGTTCGCCTTAGACCGTCAGTAATGCTTTTGACCATATCAAACAATGTTTTTGGTCATTTAGGATCTGATCTAAGTTCTCTACTTTCTAAATTAATGTCTTCTTCAAAACGTCTTCCTTGACACAAAGTCACTTATTTCGCAACACGAATATACCGCAGCCTTCCAAAACAAAGGCAAATTCACACACGCAACATTATCCCTCGCGCGCTTTCATCCGGGCCATCGAAAGTGATTTGTATAAGTTGTATAACCTGTTTAGCAATCGATGTGAAATAAATAAAGTTTATATTCTTATCATTATTATAATGACCCTGACGTAAGACGTTAAACCAACCATACCATTAAAGGCCCACTACCTTTCCGAAACGGCTTTTAATTTTTAAAATGGGAAAGTAAAACGAGATCGATATTTTTGTATAGTCGCTAAAGTTATTAACTTACCGTTAACGCTACACGTGTCATCACATTCTGAACAATTTGATTGAAATAAATAAAATGTTAATTTTCATAACGCGGGTCGTCTTATGTTTCCCGCCGTCGTCCTAAATACCGCGCAGTAGTTGAATATCACTGCGCCAGACGGCAAAACAGCGAAATAACTCTCCACTGTTATCAAACATTACGCAGGAAATCTTGCATATGTTTGGTTTTCTAACCTCAGCTTAGGCCATTGGTATATATTTTCTGATGTTGTTAATGTTTTTAAGAAACCTTTATGTTTTCCTCCTGAAAGGTAGTGGGCCTTTAAGCCTTCCGAATATCCTTGATAATGTAAACCATACCACCAAGCCTTCCGAACATCCTTGATAATGTAAACCATACAACCAAGCCTTCCGAACATCCTTGATAATGTAAACCATACCACCAAGCCTTCCGAACATCCTTGATCATGTAAACCATACCACCAAGCCTTCCGAACATCCTTGATAATGTAAACCATACCACCAAGCCTTCCGAACATCCTTGATAATGTAAACCATACAACCAAGCCTTCCGAACATCCTGGATAATGTAAACCATACCACCAAGCCTTCCGAACATCCTTGATAATGTAAACCATACCATCAAGCCTTCCGAACACCCTTGATAATGTAAACCATACCACCAAGCCTTCCGAACATCCTTGATAATGTAAACCATACCACCAAGCCTTCCGAACATCCTTGATAATGTAAACCATACCACCAAGCCTTCCGAACATCCTTGATAATGTAAACCATACCACCAAGCCTTCCGAACATCCTTGATAATGTAAACCATACAACCAAGCCTTCCGAACATCCTTGATAATGTAAACCATACCACCAAGCCTTCCGAACATCCTTGATAATGTAAACCATACAACCAAGCCTTCCGAACATCCTTGATAATGTAAACCATACAACCAAGCCTTCCGAACATCCTCGATAATGTAAACCATACAACCAAGCCTTCCGAACTGCCTTGATCATGTAAACTATATCACCAGGCCTTCCGAACATCCTCGATAATGTAAACCATACCACCAAGCCTTCCGAACATCCTCGATAATGTAAACCATACCACCAAGCCTTCCGAACATCCTTGATAATGTAAACCATACAACCAAGCCTTCTGAACATCCTTGATAATGTAAACCATACCACCAAGCCTTCCGAACATACTTGATAATGTAAACCATACAACCATAATGTAAACCATACAACCAAGCCTTCCGAACATCCTTGATAATGTAAACCATACCACCAAGCCTTCCGAACATCCTTGATAATGTAAACCATACCACCAAGCCTTCCGAACATCCTGGATAATGTAAACCATACAACCAAGCCTTCCGAACATCCTGGATAATGTAAACCATACAACCAAGCCTTCCGAACATCCTTGATAATGTAAACCATACAACCAAGCCTTCCGAACTGCCTTGATAATGTAAACCATACAACCAAGCCTTCCGAACTGCCTTGATCATGTAAACCATACAACCAAGCCTTCCGAACATCCTTGATAATGTGAACCATACAACCAAGCCTTCCGAACATCCTGGAAAATGTAAACCATACAACCAAGCCTTCCGAACATCCTTGATAATGTAAACCGTACAACCAAGCCTTCCGAACATCCTTGATAATGTAAACCATACAACCAAGCCTTCCGAACTGCCTTGATCATGTAAACCATATCACCAAGCCTTCCGAACATCCTTCATAATGTAAACCATACAACCAAGCCTTCCGAACATTTTGATAATGTAAACCATACCACCAAGCCTTCCGAACATCCTTGATAATGTAAACCATACCACCAAGCCTTCCGAATATCCTTGATAATGTAAACCATACCACCAAGCCTTCCGAACATCCTTGATCATGCAAACTATATCACCAAGCCTTCCGAACTGCCTTGATCATGTAAACCATACAACCAAGCCTTCCGAACTGCCTTGATCATGTAAACCATACCACCAAGCCTTCCGAACTGCCTTGATCATGTAAACCATACCACCAAGCCTTCCGAACATCCTTCATAATGTAAACCATACAACCAAGCCTTCCGAACTGCCTTGATCATGTAAACTATATCACCACGCCTTCCGAACTGCCTTGATCATGTAAACTATATCACCAAGCCTTCCGAACTGCCTTGATCATGTAAACTATATCACCAAGTCTTCCGAACTGCCTTGATCATGTAAACCATACAACCAAGCCTTCCGAACTGCCTTGATCATGTAAACTATATCACCAAGCCTTCCGAACTGCCTTGATCATGTAAACCATACAACCAAGCCTTCCGAACTGCCTTGATCATGTAAACCATACAACCAAGCCTTCCGAACTGCCTTGATCATGTAAACTATATCATCAAGCCTTCCGAACATCCTTGATAATGTAAACCATACCACCGAGCCTTCCGAACATCCTCGATAATGTAAACCATACAACCAAGTCTTCCGAACATCCTTGATAATGTAAACCATACCACCAAGCCTTCCGAACATCCTTGATAATGTAAACCATACAACCAAGCCTTCCGAACATCCTTGATAATGTAAACCATACCACCAAGCCTTCTGAACATCCTTGATAATGTAAACCATACAACCAAGCCTTCCGAACATCCTTGATAATGTAAACCATACAACCAAGCCTTCCGAACATCCTTGATAATGTAAACCATACAACCAAGCCTTCCGAACTGCCTTGATCATGTAAACTATATCACCAAGTCTTCCGAACATCCTTGATAATGTAAACCATACAACCAAGCCTTCCGAACATCCTTGATAATGTAAACCATACCACCAAGCCTTCCGAACATCCTTGATAATGTAAACCATACAACCAAGCCTTCCGAACTGCCTTGATCATGTAAACTATATCACCAAGTCTTCCGAACTGCCTTGATCATGTAAACCATACAACCAAGCCTTCCGAACATCCTTGATAATGTAAACCATACCACCAAGCCTTCCGAACATCCTTGATAATGTAAACCATACCACCAAGCCTTCCGAACATCCTTGATAATGTAAACCATACAACCAAGCCTTCCGAACATCCTTGATAATGTAAACTATATCACCAAGTCTTCCGAACATCCTTGATAATGTAAACCATACAACCAAGCCTTCCGAACATCTTGATAATGTAAACCATACCACCAAGCCTTCCGAACATTTTGATAATGCGTTTGGATAGTATAGTTCAACCCTTGAATAATCACTGAGTTGCCATTTATATGTTTTGTCCTTTGCATAGCTTACATGCATTTCTTGTAGATTTGCACAAATCAGTGCTCGATATTCGGCCATAAAATCGTCTATGAGTATATAAGTAGTATTTCTTATTAAAGTCAAAATCAAATGATATGGCACTAGCCCCCCCCCCTTTTTTTCATTATTATTTAAATATTTTAATTAAATTTCTGAACATTTGTTAATCGAGAAGATAGAAAATTGAACACTACAGTAATACAAGACGAATACTGTCTTTAGTTGGATATAGAATGTATATGTAGTAAAAGTTACAAACTTACCTCACCACACACGTTTATGTTCTCCACGTGACTGTCAGCATGTGATTTCACTATGGTGGATTGATATGATGCGTGAAATGTTTGATGAATAGCATGACCAATACACATAACTTTGAATGATATGCATGAATGATTGTTGAATTGTTTTGAGGTGTTATATAACATGTAACATTAGTTTTTTTCCTGTGTTGTTATTATTAATAAGTAGAACGTCCTGCATTTTTAACTGACGAATCGTAACGGGTCATTCTCCATTTCTAACTGAATCGTAGCCAGAGGATCATCCGGACAAATGTTATCCAAGGAATCCAAGACTGTTGATATTGTCTCTGAAAGACTTTTTGATCGTCTGCTTATGTTCTTTGGTATGTATATCAATCTGTCTCTTGGCTATTAATGGAATTAGCAACAAGTGGATTAAATCACATAGATCAAATTACTAGTAAGCATTCGCGTACCGAATTGTCACCAAAATAGATATATCTACATTAAAGGTCCACTACCTTTTCGAAGCAAAATCTAAAGGTATCTTAAAGACATTAATAACATAAGAAAATACATATCGATCGCCTAAGATGAGGTAAACACACCAAACATATGCAAGATTTTCTGCGTAATATATGATTACTGTGGAGTATTCATTTCGCTGTTTTGCCGTCTGGCGCAGTGATATTTAACTACCGCGCGGTATTTAGGACGACGGCGGGAAACATAAGACGACCCGCGTTATGAAAATTAACATTTTATTTATTTCAATCAAATTGTTCAGAATGTGATGACACGTGTAGCGTTAACGGTAAGTTAATAACTTTAGCGACTATACAAAAATATCGATCTCGTTTTACTTTCCCATTTTAAAAATTAAAAGCTGTTTCGGAAAGGTAGTGGGCCTTTAAAGATTTTTTAACGTTACATACATGTAAGCTATAGAGTACTTTAAAATCAGTGTTATTTTATGAAATATATATATTGCGGGAATCTCCATATACATGTATTGTACTTCAGTAGTCTAGACTGTTTTTTTAAGTTCGTTTTTTTTCTGCTATATTTTACATATGTCATGCATTGTTGTAGACATGTCGATTTGCATGTACAATGTACATGTACGTGCGTGCACAACACTAATTAATACATTCTGTGCGCTTTTTATTAAAACACCAATTAGCCTACTTATCGCATTTCCATTTAGTACGATATGTTTTAGGCTGGTCAAAGTATCCTCTCTTGTGTTACCTCTTTGTATAAACCGGCCTAGTGTTGGATGATGTAGAATGACAAAACAGCGGCACCAAGTTTTTTTTTCTCTCTCTTTTTTTTCTCGTGGATTTTTCGTCTTGTTAAAGTGGAACGCTTATGTTCAGATGTTAAAATATATAGTTATTGTTTCCTATTTTATCTACAGTATATACATATATTTTTTAATATGAAATGTTAGTACACATAATAACTCCGCTACGTAAGCATGTGCTCTTGATCATGAGTTGAAGCAAAGTTCTGCGAACCTACATTACGTGGTCACGTGACGGCGTACGATCACTTCCTGTTTTCCCAGCTCGATGTCAAGAAAAATGGCAGAATGAATCGACCGAGAAGTTGGGATTTTTGACGACGTTTAGGGTGTTGACGGGACGGGATTTAGTGTTGGGGACACGATGAATTCCTCACCCGATGCACCAATTCTCATAAATTCTGATGGTAGGTCACATCCAGCGTACAATTTGCTGGCAAATCGATGATAAACTTGTTGTTGACTGTGTTTATATTGAGGGTGGTTTTCAGGTCCTGACTCAGCTGTTACATGATTTGTAATCGTACCCACCCATATATATATGTGTAAACATGTTACATCTCCCATTGTGTATAAATATCTGAAATAACCGTGGATTACCGTCTATTTATTTTGTTCGTCTAGTTTATAATAATGAAAATGAAAGCTTAGTTTGCGTTCCCAATTATGTCGTTCTGAGAATTTCGACTTTTGCTTATATTTGTAAGACAAGATTAACCAAACAGTTTAGTTAATGGACCTTTTATATATAGAAAGTCATACAGTGAACACGACACCACTCATGACAACATCAAAGATTCTCAGTAATCCCCATGTATATTTATAAATCTATCATCATTCAGAGCATGTTTCGGGGATTTCTCAAAAGTAAACAAATTGATGAATAAGGCCTACATAACATGTAATTTTGATATGTTGCAATATTTTGTAATTCGTATGAATGATAAAGTTATCTGAAGTTTAAGTTCAATATATATAGTCCAAGAATTTATATGCTTAGCCTACTAGCTATGCAGTTGTAATTTAATTAATTTCTAGGTTATTGACAGCTTAAACATGAACGTATTGTAGGCAACACCTGGCAAACATGGAATAATTAATGCATATTTTCCTCCATTCCTTATAATAGACATGCTAGCTGTGCCAATCACCGTTGCAATTTAAAAAAAATAAAAGTTACTGTTTAATGAAACCAAAGACCTCATATTATCAAGTATAAAAGGAGTTCAACCACATTTCTCTTCCTCCCCATTCAGGCCCCTATAATATAATAATTATCGTCCAATCCTCTGCTGTCCCTTAAAATTCCTCTGACTCATTTATCAGCCATTCTTTCCAACCCCTAATCTGTCGGTCATCATTCCCTCAAGCTCCCAGCAACTTGAAAAACACAAAATGCATGTGCATATAGAGATTGAACAGTGTTTTGATTGCATTAAAGGTGGCAGGGAAAGAAATATCCCAGGTCTGATGGGCTGAGACCCGTAAAATATGCTCCCAGGCAAGTGAAAATTGGTGTAAACTTGCGCAGTTTTAATGATAATTACCCTATTTTGGGTAAAATTAGACTGAAATCTTAAATTCGGGCAAGTGATTTTCAAAATAAGTTTCTTGCCCTGGGTGATATGAATGCAATGGGATACAGACATATTCAATGTAGCGCGTATGTAGAATATGTCTTTATTCCATTGCGTTCATACCACTTTTAACGCAATCAAAACACTGTTCAATCTCTATATTTACATAAATAAGTCTACTTTTACATCAAATTTAAAACGGTGATGGTTGCTAAGTTGGGTAACTACGGTAGTCAGGATGACCGAAGATATAGTTCCGATTGTTGAATGTTATAGCTGCAGTTTGATTTGAAATATAACAATGACGCCTTTAATTATTTTTAAATTATGTTGGTATTTTTTTCAATTTGATAATGTATCAATAATGTCCATTTCTAATAAAAATTGAGATAACCGAGGCGGAAAGACTACCGATATCGTTGTCAGGGTAGTGATGCGGTCCGAAGTGGAGCGAGCCGCCATATTTGATTTTCAACCGAGGAAAGTAACTGTGAAATAGCCTGTTGATCAAATGGTATGACTGTTGAGCTGCTGAATGTTTGTAATGTATGTATCGGTCTACGTATACGATATAGACTAAATTCTTCATAGCCACGACTTTTATTTTATTGTACGGATGATAGACAAGTGTTTGCATGGTGTGTGACTGACGTAACTATGGAATTCCTCGAACATTCCTGAGGAAAGCCCCCGGTTGTAGCCTCAACCAACGATTCATTTTGTTGTTTATTACGGTGACAATGCTTGAACACATAGAATCTATTTTGTTTTGTGTCAAATACATTTTAATTGGATCTAATAACAACTCTTTAATATTATTTTGAATCCGACAACGATGAAACTTTGTTTACACTTCATACAGTAGGCCAATCGAGTAGGCTAATGACGAGCATGATTTTGTCTGTGCTGCCTAAGGATCAGTCTTGAGACAAATATAAGACCAAAATCGTTTTATAGTTTATTATTAATTCAGAGCAAATCTGTCATCTGTGAAAAGGTAAAATGTAAATTAAGTAATTAAAGTTTATTTAGATTATCATATTACGAAAAATCTTACCGAAGCGTGAACTCGAAGTAGTCCGATCCTACTCTGGGTTTGTATTCATATGTCGTTGCGTTTACGCTAATTTGAACGCAACTCCCCTCCCATTGACTATATAGGGGCATATGTAGATATATCACTGTAACTTTAATCCATATATACCTTGCATTGCAATTGGTTTAAAAATAGGTTCACCTAGCTATAGGTAAGAGGTTATCTGTACGTTGGATGACATCATTGACACACAAAAATGGAAAATGTTTAGAATCTGCATTCTGATATAAATGTCATAGTTACTGGTTAACCTGAGTGATGTGATTGTGTTCAGAAATATACATAGAACATGATATGACTGACCCATATTTTGACCTTTGACCTATTTATGCTTTTTATCTTACTGGCAAATGAACTTAAACTTTAAGGTGGACTAAGTCTATCAATTTTTACTTGGGATTTTATTTTCATTGAAATTTTGATATTGCCATATATATCTAAAATGATTAATTAAATGAAGGGCATAACCATATTGATATATATAGGTACTGACTGCTGGTCGTTTTTTTTCTTTTTCTGGGTATTCCAGCTTATCTCTACCAACAAACCTGGCAAGTTCTTAAATGACCTTGGCTGTTAATAGGACGAGAAACTAAAGAATAAATAAACCAAATAAAACCACATTGAAATATCAAAAAGGAAATTGGAATTCAGAGCCAAGTTAAAATACTTAAAGATAATGATAAAGCTTTGTGACTTCACATACATTGTGTAAAATTTCAATCTAATTTAAAATTAGACTACCGATAGTAGTTCTGCTCCACTACAGATCTATCAACTCCCCATTTGAGGTCACCTGAGCATGACCCCTGGCCTAGAATCAGAATATCTCAGGACATATTAGTAGCCATTTATACTTCCTGAGAGAATCAACCACGCGGAAGATTTCATAGGCAACATATGCATGGATATGTAACAGAGCGCACAATATAAACAGATAAGTACTGCCTCTGCCAGAATTCGACCTCTTCGAGACCTCTGGGTTACTAGTATGATGCTCAACCGATCAAGCTAAAGAGAATTTCTCTCTAGCGGAGCGGTACATTGCGGCTAGTATTCACCAGGGTTACATATATATGCTGATTGGCTAATCATAGAGGTCATGCTGAGGTGACCCTGAACTGGGAGTTGTTAAATCTTAGTGTATTTCTGTTATGTTATGGGATTGTATATATTCTTTTGCATAATTAAATTAAAAATATTAGAATCCTCTGATGCCTACACATATTTATTTGTTCTGTTTCAGAAGACGAGGATGATAGTGATGTGGAATTTATTCACGAAGAGAAAAACGAGGACCTAGATGTGATATTTGTATCACAGTCCACCACTTCCACTCTAGTCACTCCGAAGTGTGACGAACAACACACAGGATGTGGCCACGTGGTGCCCACAGTACCCTCGGTATCGAACCGCAGCATGAGTATATCAAGTTCTCTGGATGTTACCCTGACAATAGAGGACCGAGACCTCAACTCCCCTCTCGATCTGTCGTCTAAAAAAGGTCCGAGTGATTTCAGTGATATCAGTGAACCAAGTGATGACTCTGATGACGATGATAGCAGTGCTATTGATGACTTGGACACGGACGGCGGTGATGTCATTCAGAGTCTGGTATCAGGAACCAGTAAGGGTGTAGATAGGGGAGACCTGGCTTGTAGACTCAACAGCGGCAGTTCAGGGGACAATCTAATGGCGCCTTTACAGGACAACAGTCTCACAAGTAATGGTGTGTCATCCATGGATGTCATGGACAGTTCCGATGTATCCATGGCAGTGGTCAGTTCCTCGGATACCAACATCTCATCGGCTGGTCAAGGATGTGTGTTATCTGTTCCATCGCCACATGTCACAGACATGGACATTAAACCACATATACCTCATTTTAAAACAGAAAAATTGGACTCTTTTATACATGTGGCCGTTAAACCGAAGGACGGAGTCTTACCGAAGGTAGCTCCAGTCCTGTCGCGTCCCAAAGATCTTCAGTCCTCATCCAAATGCAAGGAAGAGGAGACATCATCAGGGGACATCTGGGACACTCTCAAAAAGGACCTGGACTTTTTAAACAACACGCCTTCGTGTCCTTCAGCACACAGTTCACTTTCTTATCCCGGGGGGAGTGGGTCGGGAACTCTTAGTATCTCCAAGATACTGGATCCTACACATCCGCCCTCTAAGTGTATGAACACTTCCACTCAGTCATCCAATAACTTCTCTATATCATCAATACTAAATTCCTCTGCCTCGACAGACTCCACTCTCCGTTTAAGTCAAGGTCACGTCAAGGACAAAGCCAATGCAAGTCATTTATCCTCTACCCCAAAATCTGACACTTCTCCATCGACCAGTATGTCGATGGACGACCTTACATATAATAGCTCCATCAATAAACAGTTACCACCAAAGAAACAGCAGCGCTGTATGAGGCAGTTTAGCTGCCCTACTCTTCGGAAAGGTGGAACGTCCCCTGCTGGTCCCTCATCAAAGTCCCAAAGTTCGTGCTTTGGCTGGGAGAAATGTTCGTACTGTCAAGTCTCTTTACTGGGTCTCAAGTCTTCGCGGTGCTTACAAGGTCATGTGACCTGTGGCATGTGCCTTGAGGAAAAAGTCAAACTAGTGCTAACAGGAAAAACCAAGGTAAGAAGTCTGTACATATTCAACTGATGAAAGGAGGCTAAGGTTATGTAATTACTCCTACTGTTAATCAGTTATGTTTATATTTTTGAATGAAGATATATTTGCTAGTTATTTGCTAAACCCAATCTACCCTCACCTTATTAGACTTGTAATATCACTTGTCATTAATATTATTTCAATGACTTATTTTATCAGACGATGATAATCCTAGAGTCAGACGATGATAAATATATTGTCAGACGATGGTAATCCTATTGTCAGACGATGATAATCCTATTGTCAGACGATGGTAATCCTATTGTCAGACGATGGTAATCCTATTGTCAGACGATGATAATCATATTGTCAGACGATGGTAATCCTATTGTCAGACGATGATAATCCTATTGTCAGACGATGGTAATCCTATTGTCAGACGATGATAATCCTAGAGTCAGACGATGATAATCATATTGTCAGACGATGGTAATCCTATTGTCAGACGATGATAATCCTATTGTCAGACGATGATATTTCTATTGTCAGACGATGATAATCCTATTTTCAGACAATGAAATCCTATTGTCAGACAATGAAATCCTATTGTCAGACGATGATAATCCTATTGTCAGACGATGATAATCCTATTGTCAGACGATGATAATCCTATTTTCAGACAATGAAATCCTATTGTCAGACTATGATAATCCTATTGTCAGACGATGATAATCCTATTGTCAGACGATGATAATCCTAATGTCAGACGATGATAATCCTATTGTCAGATGATAATAATCGTATTATCAGATGATGTTAATGCTATTATCAGACGATGATATTTATATTGATGTGTTTCTATTTCAGGAATCTCTGCGTTGTGTTCAGAGCGGTTGTGACAGTTACTACCCAATGAGTAAGTTAAATTGTAAAATTTCCATAGAAAATACAGACTGTAAAGTGTATACAAAAAATTGTCACCCATTATATACCTAACAGTATGGGCCCAGTGTTGGCAATGTCATCAATTTTGACTTTGGGCGGGGGGAGGGGGGGGGGACAACTAAAGATGCGTACAGGGTACATAGGCAATAGACAGCAGTATCTCTAGACTCAATCCTTGCGAAAAAGTTTGGCTATCAACACTAGACAAGTCCTATGGTGATCAGATAATATCTTTTACTTGGGTTGATATATATATAGATATCCAGGTCCGATTGACAGACCCATGTAAGTTTCTGTTAGTTTCTATCTCAAAGATATTCAGCATGTCACGTGCACTGTATATATATAGCTATTATATAGAGCCTATGTTGTTTACACATGCCCTTATATAACTCCATATCCTGTGTTATCTAACATGTAAGTTAAGACAAATAAATGAACTTTTACCTGTGTCATAGACAATTAGATAAGTAACTATGAAAAGATATCTCTGTACATAAAATGTAGGACAAATTACAAAAGTGCTAGATAGCTATATATGTAGCTCTTATGTTTAAAGTAACATGACCTGAGTTATGACTGCAATGGGTTAAAACCTCAAACAACTGTAGAAGAACATGTGCTTGTCCTCTTAAGGAGCGTTTCCTATGTATAAGTATATATACATGCATTGACATTGTATCGAGTAAACCACTTTGGTTTTGGAAGATACAACAACGATTTAGGGGACTTGCCTGGATTTTCCTGTGGGATTGGCAAATTTTGAGATCCGTCTACCAGTGGGACCTATCAAAATTTGGAAATTATTCATCTGGACTCACCTTAAAAAATCCTACATAAATTGCTGATACAAATTGTAAAAATGCATATAAAACATTGTCAATATATCATATATCATATGATTATGCATGATTGTCTGTATATATCCACAATATCTTGAAAATAATAAAGATGTGAAATATACATGGAAATTAAGTGGGTTAACTGTAAATATATAGTACTGTACTATATAGAGTACTCTCTAGGAAGTTAAAAGTGGAATAGTTACGGATGTTAATTAGATCTTATATTGTAATAGGCCCAGATGTCAGTACATTGTAATTGTGTACATTGAAAAATCTTGATATGTAAACAATGTATAGTATAATATATAGTAATGTACTATATAGAGTACTCTCTAGGAAGTTAAAAGTGGAATAGTTACGCATGTTAATTAGATCTTATATTGTAATAGGCCCAGATGTCAGTACATTGTAATTGTGTACATTGAAAAATCTTGATATGTAAACAATGTACCAGGTAAACAAATTAAAGTATTAATTATGTAATAAGATAATATTATGACTAATGGTATGTTGAACTATATATAATTAGTGATCATGATATCAGTCTAATTGTAATGTAACATCATTATGATATATTGCATTGTTGTATTTGGTCACATAGTGGTGCATCAATGCATCGTTCATAATTTTGTGAGAGTATCTATGAAGTTAAAACTTTTGATAGACCTCGCTATATGACAATATAGATATGAAGAAAAGTAATAGAAATGAAAAAAGAAGATAATAGGCAGGGAGAATACTGACAATTTACAGTAGCCCTCCCTTCCTGTATATAGTACATGTGACATATATAACTTACATACTGTATACACAGTGTGCCCTTATACTATAGCAGCTATTTATAAGTATCTTTCATCCCTGACCTTAATCCTACTGAATCTGTAAGACCATATATATATGACAGTGTTTCAATTGGTTCACAGCCGACCTCCAGATCTATAGAATGTCTAGTTATATCTCTGATTATGGGAATAGGATATACAACAAGTTTTTAAGTATCAATTCTGTTATCAGTTTTGAGCCTTTGGTAAAACCACCAATATATACTACCGTATTTGACCCATAAGTACCAAGGGCAGTTAAAAAATTGAAAAAAAATTAAATGAAAAAGTGCTTAATAAGACGAAATTATTGCAAACCTATACAGTTTGGTCTTTATTTATGCATGTACAATCGAAATTAAAGCCTAATAAGGGGGAGGCGTGCTTATAAGGACATACGCACTTATTGGGTCGAATACTGCATGTATCATTAGCCCCATTAAGGCCCAGGGCACTTATAAATTTGAAGAAATGAAAGGGCCCTTAATAAGACCAAGTTTGGGCTAACAATTCACAAAATCATTGAACAGAGTATATAGGATATTAATCAATTTGCAAAAGAAATCAATAGAAAAACCTACACAGATTTCATAGTTACAGTATGTATATACATTGTGAATCAAGTAAGTAAGATTGGGGCCTCAAATAGGGAGAGGGGCGGGTGCTTATAGGGACAAGGGCACTTATTGGGTTGAATCTGGTATGTGATATTGGACACATAGTGACCTTATGAAGTCACATCAGTTGAGGGATGAAGAGGGTTGGGGGGATTGGTCATCACTTTGTTAATGGTTAACAGTCATTTATCATTTGAACTATATATACATGTACATACATGTGATGGCTGAGATCACATGTACACAAATGTTGGGTTGAGAATGGTGATCAAAAAGAAACAATTTTATTTATCATCATAAAAAATATCTCTGGAAGGCAGCCAATTATTTCACTCATATTTGATAATCAACAACAATATCTCTGTAGAAGTTCATGTTTAAGCTTACAGATAAAATGTCTCTCAATGCCCCATTGGAGGCAAAATTGCGACAAAATGAAACAAAGTTAGGAAATTTGACTATACAGGTGTTTGATAAAATATGGCTCCTTGATTACAGAAAGTATCCCCTACTGTAACTTAAACCATAAATTGTGGTTAATAAAACAACAATGTCACCATTACAGGTCCTTTAGGCCTCTTGTATTTATATGCACTAATTTCTGATAATATGTCACTGTAGTCTCATTATACATGAATCTATTTGATTCTGCCAGCTGTAATATTATATGTGGTTCCCATGATAACAGGAAAGCAACCCTTCATCTGCCTTGTACATTTAGAGCACTAGATCGGGTTTGGGAAACACAAGAACAGATATGGGTGTTTACATGTGAACAAGGTTATCAGTAATTGTTTAATGGAACTGAGCATTCTCATGTTTCTTTTGTCTAGATACATATGTATGTTAGAATTTGTTGACATGGGTTCTACATTCAAAGTTTAAATTTAAATCTTACAATTATTTTCCTGATATAACTGAATTGACAAATAAATATTGGTAAATGCAAAAATAACATAACTTGATGATAACTTTCTCACTAGACCTCTTGTATTTATTAACTACTATCGATTTTCCCATTGACAGGTGAGTTGAAGCAGTCACTGCCTAACATCGTGGTGGAGATACTGGAGGATAAACTAGATAATGACTATATTGACTATATCGCCAATATGATCCTAAAAAATGCTGGGGCCTCATCTCCGCCGTCCTCTAACCCAGCTCCTTCTTCCTCCTCCTCTACCCTCTCTATCTCCTCCTCGGCTTCAGCCTCCTCCTCTTCCTCCCTTTCATCTGCCACCTCTTTAGCCTCAGCCCTGATGGCCCCCGTGACAATGATGGATGACTCCCAAGGCACCTCCACCAGTCAGCCAGCTAAAGGGCCAGAGGTCAAGGACATTGGAGAGAGTGTAAAACCTGAAACACCAACAGAGAATAAAGAGCCCATGATTGAAGGCTGTCCTCCAAACTGGACTCAGATGGACAAAAGATCTGTAAGTCACTTAGTGGATAAATAAACAATATCAATGTGATTCATTATAATTTACCTTTTAAAAATAATTACCACAAAAACCTTCATTCATGAAAATTTCAGCTGTATGTAATACACATGTAGTTTGTTTCTATATGAAACTGTTTTTCATAGAAATAAGAATATAGTGAAATGTATACATATACAAATCAGGCAAACATATATATACAAATTTAAAGTAATTAATGCAGGGTATTTCTGTGAATTAAAGAAAACTTTTTTTTATCCCATTTTCTGTTGAATATTATTACCTATTACATATAACTGTAGTAGCCCTCATCCAAATACTGGACTATTTTCTGCTGTGAAGTGACAGATATTCTGGTAAAACCTTTTAGCTCAACAGTAAAACATGGTTATAACGAACCTCTGGGGAACAAAAAAGTTTCTTTATTATGAGCATATTTCATTAGTATACACATTTTGTAATCATCTTAGAGGAACCATGATGGGAATGAAACTACTATGTTATAACCACGAATGTTGTACGCGTGTTCGTTAAAAACATGTTTTCTTCCATATAATGCCAGCTGACTTGGTGTTTGACTTGTGAGTAAAACCTTTTCCTTATTCAACAGAGCTATTTTATGGTTCCCCTGGAGCCGGAGTCACAGGAATATGTTGATGTTGCTCTCAAGTTCCACAACTCTATGAAGTTTCCTGCAGCTGACATCACCAAAATCTTCCGAGTTCAAAACCCAATTCTCTGGAAATATTACACAGTGTAAGATATACATCAAAAACACAATCAGTATATTAATGTACTTCCAAGACTCTCCAAGCATTGATATCAAACATGCTCTCTTCAAAAGATGGCCAACTCCATTTGCCCTCTTTCTTTGAAGATCTATCAGCAGAAGACCTTCAAGATGTATAACAGCTACAAATTGAGTGATCTGAAATTATATTCCAGAGGTAGAATAGGGCAAATTGAATTTGGCTCTGGAGTACCAGAAATGGATCTATGTAGACTATGAAAAATATATAAAAACAAAAGACTAAAACTTTTATTTATGTATTTATTATTGGTTTTTTTATGCTACTGTTAATCTTCACTGGAAATATAACATGTTGTTATTATCTTGGACTGTCAATCTTTGTTTTCACTAACATTTTAAAGTATAATATCTAATAAATATAGAATTCATCATGCAACTTTAGAGAATATTCCGTCTTTGCATATAACAGAGTTACTACCCTTGTGTGTTTGTATCTATTGTGATTTCATTATTTTGTGAGCAATATTTATATTGTTTTCTTTAAAACCTAACATTACGCTCACAAACACACGACATTACACAAAGGCAAATAACTGTTAATAGGCAAATACAGAATACATGTTCATTGTTTTGACGAATACTCTGTAAATTATATCAGTCACCTCCAAATACGTATAGAAAAGCTTGGGTTAAAAATATACATTTGTATTCAATTTTGATGATATTTGTTGTATTTTTAATTGTATATTATCACAAATAAGATGAGATGTTTGATTTTACAGGAAGAGGACGGAGATGATTATAGAGAATGACGGTCTGGATGTTCAGGAGAACAGTCTGTTTCATGGAACTACCAGCTCTGTGCTTGATGCTATTTGTAAAAAAGGATTTGATTGGCGGGTCTGTGGAAAAAATGCTACCGTCTACGGCCAAGGTAAGGGAGATAACTAAAGTTGCTAAAGATGCTGTACTTTATAGCGAAAGTAAGGTATTAAGCATGGAATTACATAGACAAAACTGGAGACAGTAGGACATAAAATACTGGATTTAGCTATACAAAGACACTACATACTGTTGTCTAAATCTGACAAAATAATATACCTGGTAAGAAAGACAAATTTGTAGACAAAGTGATAGTATATAGTCAAGTTAGGAAGATAAGAAACAACTGTCTATGTTAGGGAGACAATTTACGTAGAAAATGAAAAGAACATTTGTATGTGTTCTTTGGGAGGGAGACAATTTATGTAAATAAATGTGCGAACTAAGGGAGTCAATTTAAATGAATCCTGATTAACGATTCATGCCATGATTATAAGAAATTGTTCTCGCTGTTTTATGATATGACAAGTTTTGTAACTTTTGTTCTAACATCTGTTTTCTAAACTCTATCTGTTTTCTAAAATCTATCTGTTTTTTAAAAATCTAACAGACATTTGCTTGTTATTTCTAGGATCCTACTTTGCTGTGAATGCGTCCTACTCACACATGTACACAGATAATGGGAACGAAAATCGCCGTCGAGGACGTGTTGTAACACTAATGTCGGGGATGCCTCGTCGAATGCCTGCTCATGTGCCATACTTATCAACACCTCCCGCCTCAAACGTTCTGCCGACACAGATTGGCTTTGGTCCGTCAGCAATACACGTGTATCCCCCACCAACTTCCATCTCCTCCATCCCGGCTGGAGGGGCTAGTAATAATCCCCTACCAAACATTTCTACACCTTCTACTCCTTCCAGCTCCTCACATATGGTGGCACAGGGCCTAGCAGCTCCAACCCCTTCAGACAAAGGATCAAATAATTCCAGTCAGGCACCGCCGCCACCACAGGCTGCAGCATCGTCTGCCCAGCCAGCTCCGGGACCAGTCCGAAACAGGCATATAACACACCAGCTCACCACGATACGCAGGCAGCTGAATGTGCTGCGGTCTAGTGTGCAGCATTGGAGGAATACCTCGATACCAACACAGATCGGTCAGCCGTCTCTAGGTAACCCCGCAGATCTGCAGTCGTCTAATAAAACTGTACATAGGATGTTTCTGGCTAAGGTGCTAGTGGGTAAATACACAGGGGGCCACAGTGGACTGAGAAAACCGCCTCCTCTTTACCCATGTACAGATCCGTATGGCAAGTGTTACGACTCCTGTGTCGACAACATACACAACCCGAAAATATTTGTTATATTTGACACGGCGCAGGCCTACCCTTCCTATGTGCTGGAGTACCATTGTGAAGATGGATAGTGAGGAGTTATACATGGGCGTTTGGATGTGTTTAGTTAATGTATACAGATGTAGTACTTTTAAGGATGTCCATTGATACTGTTACCATGGAGATGTATATACAAACAGAAATGGCTTCAGGCGTACAACTGTATAAAGCAGGAAAAGTTTGTAGTATTTTATAAGTTTTTAGCGGCTGTGATCATTCATGTGTATAGCATTATTTTAGACTTTCCATTAGTAGAACAAGTCACATTTGGCTACCTCTTGTTTTCCCTTCAAACATCAATATTATAACTAAAGTAGGTATGGTGGTACATTGAGTGTAATCAAGAGTTGTTGTAGATTAACCATCTGCTAGTACCTCATCCCGATGGCTTACTACAGCACAAGTGCTGTATCAGCAGATTGTTATCCAACTTTCCTTCATGGCTATTAAATTTTGCGATTTTCATTTTAAAACAAGTTCGTGAAAATGAAAATTTGAGGATTTAAACATTGAATGGAAATTCTTATTGATAAATATGATGTAAATGTGTTTTCACAGAGACAAACTTTTAGTGAATTTACATGGATCATGAAATTGGCTAAAGTAAGTCGCGCATGAACGGAAGTTGGTTTACAGTTATAAGACATGGAGGTAGAATTAAAATTAAGCATGATGAGGGACTTTGTTATCAATAATTATATCTAAGAATGTGATATGGGACAAGGAAGTAATTCCAACCGTACTTCCTTGTCCCATATTTACCATTTGAAGTAATTCGTATCCAACAGACTTACGTTTGATTGGATCCCGTGTCATCTGGAAAATCCTGTTGATATTACTTCTTTGACCCAAAGAATGTGATAGAAACGGTAAAATTTGGACTATACCATAGCATATTTTTGTCAGTACAAAAAGCTGCTAAAGAAATTGAACTCATTCACCCCTGAAGCCACATTTAGGTTGTTCTAAATCAAAGACTAGACCAGTCCATTATGAAATTTGAGGGGTGAATAAGTTAAGTTTGCAGCTTCATTGATTCATTGTCACTTAGCTAGTTGCTTGTCTCATCTCTTGAATCTAGTAATGATGATGATGATGATGCTTTGGAGGAAAGAATGGCATTTTTACATCTCCTGCAATTGATTGTGTATGGTATACTGTGAAATCATTTATTTTCGTTGGGTTCGATTTTCAAGGATAATGAAATTTTACAATTCTGTTGGCACTTAGATTTGTGGAGAAGACATTGTGTTCATATTACAGTCAAAAATACACTCAACACTGTGGCATGAACTTTGTGATCACTTGAATTGAACTAAGCTCTACCACCCAACACAGTTACAATCACAACCTAGGGTCGGTATGCAACCACTGTTCTTACAGGTGTACCCATGAAACCAACAAACTTACCTGGCCTTTTTATACGTTCATCAAAGATTGATCTTCGTTGGAACGTTAATTTGTTGATTTTGGTCATAAAACAAAATCCATAAAAATTACCCCCATGAAAAATAATGATTTCACAGTAATACCAAAATGGAGTCACTTTATTACTCAACATGTAAAAGTATAAATGTTGTAGTCATTGTGAATATGGAATTACATTCAGATGTGTAACTTTATCACCATAAAATATCAATGTATGAGTTTATATATACTTAATACAACTTAATATTGAGACATGTATTTTACTGAAAATAATAAAAGGACATGAATTTTTAAAATATAATCTGTCATTTGCCTATTTTAGACAATTTTAAACAAACCAGAATACACTGTGATGTCAGTCTTGAGATATTGGTTTGAACTACAAGATGTTTTATTTTAAGATTATTTTGTAAAATAAAATTAAATTCAGTTTTTCATAGATCACGCACAATATACTAAATGATGGTGTAAATATTGCCTAGCATTTATGATTATTTGTCTTATTTATACTAATGATTATCGGATCCTACAGTCAATGATAAACACTTGCATGGCATCCATCTGTATCAATGAAACCTCAAAACAGAGAAGTTATAACGTAGGGGATGGCTGTTGTTGTTACTCAAATCAGAATAGAAATTGACCAGTCCTATAAGAATCAAAAGAGAAATTGACCAGTCCTGTAAAAATCAGAAGAGGAATTGACCAGTCCTGTAAAAATCAGAAGAAAAATTGGCCAGTCATATAAAAATCGAGCCAGGGAATATTATTTATAGTATGATGTTGTTATAGCTTTTTCAAAATCATTGAAGAACTCTATAGATCCTTTATATGGGTGGGGGTCTTTATATGGGTTGGGTTGGGGTACCCCGGTAAAGATGATTGCCTTTGTCTCTGTCTATGCTTTGCTATGTTTTCCTGTTGCACTCATCAAAATCAAAGTTATCTGTCCTTGTTTCGTAGGTAGATTTAATTAATGTTGAGGCTTTTCATACTTTTGAGAGATTAACAATGTAATTTTAGCACACAAACTTATGAGTTAATAATCAATATCTACTCCAAAGACCAATTAATAACAGGAAAAATGGAACAGAGTTTATAATAACTGTGTGAGGTAGCTAACTAATTACTGAATAATGTCATACCAGTGCAAATTATTTACATCAATTAACCCCCACTTAAATGTATCTGTAAAATACCAATTAATTAACATACACATGTCCCACTTAAATGTATCTGTAAAATACCAATTAATTAACATACACATGTCCCACTTAAATGTATCTGTAAAATACCAATTAATTAACATACACATGTCCCACTTAAATGTATCTGTAAAATACAATTAATTAACACACACACACACCACCTTAAATGTATCTGTAAAATACCAATTAATTAACATACACATGTCCCACTTAAATGTATCTGTAAAATACAATTAATTAACACACACACACACACCACTTAAATGTATCTGTAAAATACCAATTAATTAACATACACATGTCCCACTTAAATGTATCTGTAAAATACCAATTAATTAACATACACATGTCCCACTTAAATGTATCTGTAAAATACCAATTAATTAACACACACACACCACTTAAATGTATCTGTAAAATACCAGTCTGTTTGTCTCTGGGAAATCAATATTCCGATGCTAATTCTGGTATAAATTGTTTAACAGGAAATATTTTTCGTTGTGTAGAAATCTTTGTTGTTTTTGTGGTAAGTGTGAAATCACAAATATTTCAAACAACAAAAATGCTTTATATGTTATTCTAGTTAATAAGCGCTATGACATCAGCTTACCACAAATATTTCTACACATGAAATTATATTAAAGTTCCAAACTGAGAAAGTACCCACAGACCTGTTATACAGTACAGATATATTGTGATGAAACCCAGGGGCCCGCAGTAGAACATGGAATCAATCATCTAAGTAACCTGTGTTATATCAACACCAAATTCTCTCTGGTAACTCTAAATATCATGTAAGTGTGAGAAAATTTTATTGTCTGTCAAATATTGGAATCTCAGTTCATTTATAATGTCTTTGAGAATCAAGAAACCTGATTTTTGATACGTTTTGTATATCATGTGTGTATGGCTGATATGTTCTTCAATAATTGGTTGTAAATTACTTTGAATTTGAAAGTTTTCACTGGATATCCTACCACATATAAAATACAAGGCCTCTGATCATATTACTATACCTCATCTGACCAGTTCCCCCTGATCAGTTTCTATTTCATTCTAATCCTGCACACTTGATCAGTTCTAAATCACAAGAAGTTATCCCCGAATATTGTAATTCATTGTTTTTTTATAATTTTCGTAATAGATCATCGGATCAGCATATCTGATTAGATTGAATTTTTATTATGTATTAAAAAAAGATGATCTAGCCCACATTATCAATTAAGATTGGATCTCTTCGGATTTCTAGCAAGCATTCTGTACAAGTATACAAGGAAAAAAAATATTGATGAACTTTCAAGCTAGAGGAGAATAACTGAGTTATATTTAACACAAATATCATAATGCAAATAAGCGTAACGTTTGACATGCTTCGTCCAAGAAGCATTAATATTTCATGCTTATCTCTTCTATGTACATGTAGTTTATATCTATATATAGTGCTGATGTAATACTGAGAAATGTGCCAACAATGTAAAACGAATCGATACAGAAAGTTTACGAAATACCAGGTATAGCATGATTACCAATGCTTTGATTGATTTGAGTAAAAGTCGCAGAAAAACAAGTTGATCATATAACAACAAATACACGCATGAACTTGTTGAAATGCTGTACAGTTTTCTTTAGCTATATATACTATATTACTTATTTAAGATGTTTTCGATATTGTTATGTTTGCTTCTCGTCATCGAGAGGATGTTTTAATGTGATGGTTGTTGTTTTTTACGGAATCTCGTATAACCTTGTATAATATATACACCCTAATAAGGATATTCTGTTGATTAGTCATCCATTCAGCTTAATATAGTGTATGTTGTTAAAGGAACTAATTACTGAAATCAGAAGGTCGTTAGTGTCGTTAAGGTGTATATCTGACTAATTACCTGTACAGTGCTTGTAGACATGAGAGCTATTTAGTGTGGGATAGGAGAAACCACCAGGATCGTGACACGAATATCTAACCAACAGAATTTATATAAATGTGTATATATTATAGAATCAAGGGTATGAACTCTACAGATACTATAATATTTAATCATCAACTGAGTACAATTTCAACAGGAAATGTTCAAAAATTTAACCTATGGATCAACAACGTAATTGAGTTTCTTTGATGGACCATAATATATATATACATTTGTACATGACAAATTCATGCTGGTATTTGTACATACATGTATATATATAAATTCTGTTGGTTTGAAATTTGTGTCAGGTCCCTATGGGAGACACTGTAAACCAGCATATTTTCACAGTAATTAAATTTCTCGTTTTCATGTCAAATAAATTTTTATGGCATTTTTATTTCAAGATTCAGGCTTCTTCTGTACCAGTAGTGTTTGAAACACTTTTGCGACAAAGAAGTTTTATGACTTCTCATATATTGCCGGCTAAATAAACGAAAGTTAATTGCACATGAAAGTCAGCCGGTATACTGTAGTTTGTGTATAAGAGTTACTTTATTGTATAGAAGCATGCAGTGGTTTGGTTTGAAGTTTAAATTTTTGTGTACAGGTTTTAAGTTCATTGAAAATTAATTAATTATTGATGATTTTTGAAGGTCAATATGAAATATGACTGACCTACCACATGCAACTTAGAACCTTTAAAAATAATCAACCATACTTATAAAAAATATTACATTTCAATGACAATAGCTCAGAAATGAGCACACTGAAATAATAATATATCTATTGTTTCATTTTCTGCAATGGTATGAACTTTACTTTTTAAAAATAATCAATTTCTCTAGCCAACTGCGCTAGCCAAGGGTGTTCAGTTCAATACTCTTGGAGGGTATCCTACTATATACCCTTGGCTAGCAAAGTTGAAAAATGATATTACCAAAAATATTGAAACATTGAATTTGCAAATCATATAAGCCAGCTATTTTTGCAGGATTGCAATTTTTGTGGTTTTGCTGGACATCTCAAAAATTTGATGGAGAAAAAAATTGAGAAATTGATCATAAATATACTCTTTATATAGCCAAAACGTGAATTTTCAAAACCGTTATAATTTCATTTTGACCTGTAAAAGTATCCAGCGGCTATTTTCCTTTGTTTGGGGAATATGATTTTGTATTTTGACAAAATAACAGCAATCTTATGTGTGTTCACGAATCAATGACATCATGGCAGTTTTTGAGACCAGAAATAAAACACGGTCTCCTTGGTATCCCCTGTATCTTGCTGACAAATAAGAGTTGAATGATACAGGCCCAGAATGCCTGTTGTTTTGAATAGATTCGTGATACTGTAGTGCTTTCAAATAAATGATAAATGGAGTTGAAATGGTTAATATTGGTATGAGAGAAGTTTTTAGAATGTTGATTAATAATGTTCATAAATACAGACAAGAGATGAGCTGTATAGTCTTGGCCTGTCTCGGCCGTCATCAAGTGTACAATCATAACATTTGTACTAAAGAATAAATGTAAAACATGTCATTTTTCTGTCTTACCTTATATCTGGCTTAAATAACTTAATACAGCACCATTATTCTGCTGATAGCAATGCATACATTTAAACCTATATAATAATATATATTTTAAAAGGACAGACTCAAAAAGAGATCCCACAGGATCTTGGCGTCCACCAAAGAATAATCTATATTTGAGACAGATTGCTACAGTACTTTCTGAGAAACAGCAGTAACAAACTTTAACAATAAAATCCAAGATAGCGGCTCATTGGGCACCTTGTCCAAAAGGCACGATACACAACTAGGGCCCTAGAGGAACCTACGTATGGAATTTGAGAGAGATCCTTTCAGTACTTTCTGAGAAATAGCGGTAACAAACTTCAAATACCAAAATCCAAGATGGCGGCCGGTTGAGCAAGTTTCTATTTTGTCTATTGTTTAAGCTTAAGTCATCATAAATGTTTATGATTTTATTTCCCTAATGTGTATGGATGCTGAACATGATAATACAACCAATTTGGGGCCCTTTAGGGAGTTTTTGAGTCTTTTAATTTGTCATATTTCCATGTTTAGATAATATAGACTGAGGGCACTGCTTGATATTTTTAAATAGTAAATACTTAAACATCAAGTTCTTCTGAACAGGCGAGCTTTGCTGTTCTCCAACAGCTCTTGTTGAGAAATAACTGTAACAAACTTTAACTATCAAAATCCAAGATGACTGCCAGGCAGCCATCTTGTTGACCGATCAGTCCCAAAATACGATATGCACTCCTAAGGGAACCTACATATAAATTTGAAAAGGATCCATTTAGCCATTTTTGAGAAATAGCGATAACAAGAAATGTTAACGGATGGGCGGACCACAGACCATGGACGAAAATTGATTTAAAAACCCAACAATATAATTAAGCTGTCCTTTGTATAAAGAACACATGTGTATAAAGGGCAGACTTATCAATCCAATTTTACTATATAACTGACCTATTTATGAAGAACATTTTTGCTATATCCCTTTGGTGTCCTTTATAGTCAGGTGTGACTACTGTAAACTGTTGCCCTACCTGATTTTAGTGGTGATTGACCTTCGCACCTTCATGCAGAAGGATTTTTTCACAGCGATTTAATTTTGTGATCTAAACTCAAATACAATTATATTTATACTTTACCTGTATTTGAAACATTTTAGTGCCAATTTCATTACCTGATTTTTAATTGCCCGTAAAATTTTAATCACTTTAAAAGTTGGTTTACCGAAGACAATTGATCAGGAGGGAAAAACTGACCAATAAGAAGTCTGCAGATAATTCCTTTGAATATTACAAACATTGACACCCAACTTCATAGCCACACAGTCGATAGGATACCATTATTCAATTTTTTTGACTCTTGAGGTACATCAATGGACCAATTTAACTGCTTATCCATTGTTGCAGACAAAACCTTCGTTTTGTTACCGTATGAGATAGTCCAGGGGTGGATGTATAACAGTGATAGTAACCCCCTGGAGTATCCATATTGGTCCTAACCCATTGGGCCTGCTCATATCTAAGGAGTCAACTTCATGAATAACAACATTTTTTTTATAATGCAGAATTTATTGACTTGCAAATATTTACTATAATAATACACAAACATTGTTTCATAATTTATTGAATCCATTTATCATCACATCTATCAATTAGAATGCTAGTCAATGTAATTTTACCCATTTATAAATTTCACATTTAAAAAATACAAACAGATGAAATTGCACATAATTTGCTTGTTTAAAGTTAAAAATTCAATATCAAAATTATATTTCTTTTTCTTATCCTGTTTGCAATAATAAATTGAACCCTGCTAGTGTACTTTAAACCCACAAATCAAATTATCCTGATTTCCTTAAATTCTAAAGTAATTTAATTACCTCTATATTGCTCACCATTATGAGCACATTTAATCAGTCAAACACATTCATGCCTCATACATCCAACTCAAATTGTTGTCATTTTCTCCTATTTGATTTGTCATCTGATACCTAATTGAACATTAGGGTACCTGTGGAATTCCAGTAAAAGGCAATCAAAATCATTTGTATATTTGGCTCATGGCAAATAAGATATGAGATCAACTCGAATATGATAACTGGTAAATTACGAACATATTAAAAAGTCTCGATTGATTAAAAAACAATGGTTATGTAAAAACTGTTATTGTTAAAAAGATTTTCACAGTGATGTTATATTGGATAAGAAGAAACAATGCTAAAAATACTATTAAAGATTAATAATATATATCAAATAAAATATCTGAACAAACAAGAGTAAAAATGCTTCTGATTACTGAGAATATTGTACATCAAATGACTCCATTATTATAGTATTGTTAAAGTAAAAATTTAGGGAATTACTTTTTTGAATTCCAATGATATATAATTTTTTTTTAATTTTTATCTCGAAAACCAAATAATTAAGATATTTTTTGAAAAACTTCAAAGATAAAATGCTATTGCTTCATCAATATATACAGTTCGGGTATGTATCTTAAACTTTCAGAGTAAAAACAACTTGATAATAATAATTTTAAGTTTATATAAAATAGCCATGTTTTCTCCTTATAAAAAAAAACAGGAATTTTTTTTGTGTCGTCTATCTCTCAGGTATTGTAAATGTAGATCTAAAATACCCGGGACTATAGAGGAAAGTATTGAAAGACATAACAGCCACTGATAAACAAAGGAGTTCAAGATTGTCAAATTGCAAGATGTTGGCAAAAAAATTCATCAAGAATATTAACTAATTAAATATAATCAAAATAAGTTGTTTTTTCTAAATCTGTAAGAACAAGAACAAAATCATTTCACCGAAACATTAACAAGAAATCTATCACAGAAATCATATTTATCTTTTCTGACATTAGAATAAAACTGGGGAACACAAGTTTTCAAAAACAACACTTGGAAATGTTAACACAACGGAACACAATCATAACAAAACATAATTATTTAAATGGCTGACTGATTACAATCACAATTGTACTTTTTGATTTTCAAAAACATACTACAAAATATCCTATGAAAATTAACTTAGATACAGAAAAACATAATCTTCCCAATAAAGATCAATTAAAAAGACACGAACTAAACAACAATCATTTCAAAGAGGTATTGAATGATTTTGGCATCACCATGGTGACAAAACATTCCATTTATCAACCATTCCTCTCCTGCTACAGTGATTCCTTAATTTAACAAGATTTCTGTCAAAGAGTCTTGTCATCAAGACAGGTCATAACAATACAGTATAAAGTCCTAAATTTGAAAATCCTAATGAAAGTCGTAATCCCGCTGACATTACAGTCGACTTGCTGGTTCTCCGTCCACGTCTAGTCAGCTTGACTGTCCCATCCTTTTCTGCAGATCCTCAGCAACTTTATCAATAAACTCAAACGTGTTCAGATAGTCCTTACGAGTTATTCTGAAAGCAGGGAAAATATTGCACAATCAAATACATTTTTATAGCAGTGAAACAGTAATTTTTGGAATGTTTAAGCTAATATAATACACAAATTTACATTAGACTGGTCACCAGACTCTTTAGTCCTAGTGAGATTTTGTCAGCAGAATCGAATACTAGATTATCTTCCCCTAGTTTGAAACTTCGAATCACGAATGTCATAGAGACAAAATAATCAAGCCAAATTTTAGTGATGTGTTAAGCATTCTAGATACTAGTGGCTAGTCTAAAATTACATTAACAGGCTTTTTTGTGTAGATAATATTTCTGTATACCATAAATATAAAACATTTTTTGTTCATCACAAACTAATTCTTGCAACAATTCATATAATATTTCTTCTTAATTACCGGTATTACTCATAGCGAAAACAAGTTTTACTCTACATCTTTTTTCTTTAATGACTATAGAGCAAATCCTTCACAAGTGATATTTCCTGTATTTTGATTCTGTTGCTAGGTAAATTTGGAAAGTTATTTACTCACCCGTTCAGTCCTTTGATACAAATGGCCAAATCCTTTGTCATAATTCCTGATTCTATCGTTTCCACACAGGCACGCTCCAGGTTTTCAGCAAATTGCTTCAAGCCAGCATTGTCGTCCAGTTTGGCTCGATGTATTAAACCTCTTGTCCAGGCAAATATGGAGGCTAAAAAATATATTGACATTGAAAGTGGAGATACAAAATTCTCAGTCGTCTAGATAAAGTATAAAGTTAACTGAAACATACATTAAAATCCACCAAAGTTACACTTCACAAAGCCTTTCAAATACAATTCTTCTTTTCTCATAAGATTTTGCTTACCAATAGAGTTGGTTGAAGTCTCCTTGCCCTGCTGGTGCATTCTGTAATGTCTCGTGACTGTCCCGTGGGCAGCCTCAGACTCAATTGTTTTACCATCAGGACAAATCAGAACACTCGTCATCATCCCCAAGGATCCGAAACCTGCAGAAGGAAAATGGTTTTTCTTTCATGCCAACACGTATAATACTGGTTGGTCCAGAGCAATACACTTATGTCGCCTGAGGCTGTATTGCATGGCTACCCATGCAATAAAGCCTTGTGACGTCACGACGTCAACAAAATATTAATTTCCTCGGTAAAATTTTAACATTTTTTTCACAAATATGACTGGTTTTACTATAAAAGATGCAAACAATGGAATTTTTATTGAAAAAAATTTCCAGTTGTGGATTTCTACGAATTTATTTCAAAATGGCGGGATATTGTAGTTGTAAAATTGCAATAAAATGTTGAGGTATGAAAGAAAAATACTCTTTCTTAAGTGGATATGAAGGAAAGGGATACTCTACCCTCAGGATCACAAAATGTTGCAAGACCCTCAGCAAGCCTCTGGTTTTACTACATTTTGTGACCCTCGGATAGAATTTCCTTTCCTTCATATCCACGTATGAAAGAGTCTTTTAGTATTACACAGCAACTAATGTAGTATCCTGGTAGATTCAGTCACAGCTACATGTATGAGGTATCCTGCATATATTTGAAGTAGTCAATTATGTATGTACATGTTCTTGTATACATGAAAAAGAAAGTAAAATTATAACAGTTATAGACTTGTAGCTATTGATTTCATTTTTAAGCGGTTCATGTACATATCCATCTATAAGTGAAGCAGTTTTAGTGTAGCCTTTAACTGAAGCTTTTAACTTTAAGTAAGTGCCAATAGTCTAAAAGTTGTTTACCTTGAGCGACAGAGTCTGACTGGACATCTCCGTCGTAATTCTTGCAGGCCCATACAAAGCCTCCCTCTGACTTCATTGCGTAGGCGACCATGTCGTCAATCAGACGATGCTCATACCAGATGGACTTGGCCTCAAACTTTGCCTTATATTCTCTACAATAACAGAAGATCAAATGGCTGCTAAAATGTGTTCCTTTGACTGTATATGTTTCACTACTCTCGCTATACTCCTTCATATTCTTTCATATAAGATGATATAAAGACACCCTCACACATTAAATTGATTTAGAAAGTTTGTGTATTATTTGTACATGTACGGTACATAGAGATTTAATAGTGTTCTGATTGCGTTAAAGGTGGTATGAATGCAACTGGATACAGACATACAATGTATTACATAAGGTAAATTGTAAAATAATTAAAGTTTATTTAGATTATCATATGATGCAAATTCTTATTGAAGCTTGAACTAGAAGTAGTCTGATCCTGAAAATGGAGTTATTTGAACGCAACTCCCCTCCTATTGAATTTATAGGGGCATATGTAAATATATGCATGTGAAAGTCAGTTAACTATTCAGTTCCTTTTCAAAAACCATTCATTCATCAGACTTCCAAATTTTATCAATAATTGCCTCAGATACCTTCCTGGCCAAAATCCCTTTTCATCTTTATTGAAGAAAACTTGAAAAGAAAAACTTGCTTTAGAATTTTGTCATTATTTATCAAGGTCTCGTTGAGTTTGAGTTAACAGGAAATCCGCAGTATATCAAATTTGAGTAAACACACTTCAAAAACTTGGCTATCACGACCCCAATATATTAATAACTTTTAGAGCTAATTCTGAAGTACTTGTCATAGATATGTTGAAAGATTCTTTTCTAGTTTAGAATCTTGATTAAAATTTTGCCGATAATACACCAGACTCAGACTTAAATCCATACCTGTCATATATGTCCTGGAAGATGTCCTTGAATCGTCCATCATATTTCTTCAGAATTGTGTTCTTTGTGCTGCAATAATATAAGCCATATCAATTCATGTTCATGGAGGCTTAATTTATTATACAGAAGGAAAGACAATTGATGGTAGGTGGTAAAAAATATTTTATTAAAATACTTTACTTTATCGCTCAATACAACTTACCTCAAATAAAGTGGCCAGCCTTTCTCCAGGGCAAACACGAACGAACTGTGGGCAAATTCTTTAATACTCTGAAAATGACCAAATGCACATGTGAATAAAAAATTTCAGTACATGCATTCAAACTACTGTCAACCCTATAAGCGTCCCTCCCACTTTTGAGGCCTCAATTTCAATTGTCAGGGCATAAATAAAGACCAAAACTGTATAAGTTTTCAATAACTTTGTCTTATTAAGCACCTTTCCGGTTTTTTCTTCAATTTTTAAATGCCATGGGTACTTATTGGGTCGAATACGGTAAGTGTACCTACTTACACATGAAGTGCAGTTTGCTCACAACAAAAAAATATTTCAACTTTATTTTAAGGATTATACAAGGTTCAGCTGTATGTCATCTCTATTTCAGCCATTTTATATATCTCACCTTATCTGTATTGTACATTCCTAGTGAGACACCACCACCATCTTGGAATTCGAACACCACGTGGTTCACAACCTCTCCCCCGTCACTTGGTGTAAACTTCATCTCTAGTTTACCAGGGCCTGGTACCACAAAGTCGGTAGCTTTGTACTGGTGGTAGGAAGAATAAATATTGGGTAAGGTTTCATAAACCTTTATATGAGAATCAATAAATAATTCATTAGATGTACCAGTAAGTAAAATCATATAGTACAATGTCATTCAAATTTTTAATCCAAGTTCATAGAATGTTAACAGTTCTAGCTGTAACATACTCTAGAAGAGTTGACAGTTTATAAGACTCTTTCATATAAGAGTATGAAAGTATTGAAGGATAGGAATATTCCTAATTCTAAAGTGTCACTAAATTAGGTATACTTTGAGGCTCTGCAGAGGGTTTACCTAACTCCATGAATCTGAGGATAGAATATTCCTATCCTTGAAGGCTGCATGCTCAGCATTTGAACAATTGTTTCTTTTATATATCAATAATTTCCATACATGATTTTTTTTATAGTTTATTTGATGAATTGGTTACTTTTCTACTTCTCCCATGATTGGCCTTGAGGACACCCATTTATAAAGACATCACAAGGCACAAAACATTATAATGTCACGATAACCAATGTTTTCTTACCCAGGTGTCTAATAAACATGTATTTATTTAACTACATACACAAGTTTATTTCCTTGGACAGGAGACCTTTTTCATAGCAGAAGATGTGAGAGAAAAAAACAACTAATTTTTAGTTCCTGATCTTTAAATAGCTCGTAATTTTATCATTTTACATCCATGGTAATTGACTAGATAAACATTTACAATGAAGTAGCTTATTGATGATGTACCTGATCTCCATAAGCGTGCCTCCCTATGACTATACTCTTAGTCCAGCCGGGAACCAGACGCGGAATGTTGTTACAGATAATAGCCTCTCGGAACACAGTTCCACCAAGTATGTTACGAATTGTTCCATTCGGGGATTTCCACATCTTCTTCAGTTTGAACTCTGAGGATGATAATGGATAACATGGATAACAATACCTATTAACAGGGGCAGATAACTCTATTTCAAATTCAAAATATTACGGTAATGTGTATGAGGGTTTATCATACCTTCCACTCTTTTCTCATCCGGAGTAATAGTAGCACACTTGATCCCCACATTGTATTTCTTAATGGCAAAGGCGGCGTCTATGGTCACTGAAACACAAAATCCATATAGTCAATGAACTAAAATGTCAACTAAACCACACAAACTAAGAAATATCCAATAATACAATAATATTACTACAAAGTAAATACTATTGTCTAGTGTCTCTGAACTGTGACAATAGGCGGTGTATGGTAACAACAGACAACAAAGTAAAATTAAATGAGATTTAATTTTTTTTTTTTACAACACTATTGCATTTATGAAACCATAATGAATGTGGTCATTGCCTCTCTTAAAAAAAAAGTTTTTTTCTTACAATCATTTTAACTGACAAGAATTATGGCAAAGTATTTAATTAGATAATTGATTAAACTTGTTCCAAATTAACTTTTTTTACTACAAGATCAGTCATCCTAGAGTTCTTCTATATAACATTACCACAGTCCTTAATTAAAATATTACTGAAATATAGCAAAGTCATCCTCCAAAGTCGTTACACATTACCATTAGTGTAGGCATCATATATACAAATGTAGCATTGTGTTACCTTGATCATCAGTGGCATCTCTGTTCTCAATGCCAAGGTCATATGTGTGGAGTTCTAAATCAACGAATGGCAAGATCAGTTTCTGTTTGATGAGATCCCATATTACCCTACAAAAGGAAATACAGAGATCACTATTGAAGGTTTGGCAAAAATTCATTTTAATTGAATGTACATTGTATACCATATTTGCCATAATAAGCGCCCTTCCCTAGATAACTTGATTTCTATAAATGACCACCATCCTATAGATCAAACAATATTTTACAATGGTTTATTACCTCGGCCTTGTATATCATATTACATGAAATTTCTTTTTAATATGGTATTTGTATAAACTTGTGAGTCTTTTACATATGTGAAACATGACGTCACAAATATGCCTCAAAGGAAAGAAGGTATATGCATCTTTACTGTGACAGAATAATGTGCCATGAGTACAAAAAGAATTATAAAATAGCTGACTCTTTAAAGAGTATTATTACCACAACTTAGATTTTGGTTCCTTAATAAGAGCCCCTTTGTTAAATACATTAGTTTAGCACTTAGCTAGTTACTGCAAATACAGCTAGTATCTAAAATTAAATAATAAGAAAATTGAATTATTCAAATTCTTGAGATCAAACATAATGTATGGAATTCAACAATAATGATGATCATGACCAGCCAAATGGCTACAGTAAAACAAAGGGGTTTCAATACCAGGCGGTATCTGGTACTTTTTGCCTGTTAAACCTATTCCGTCTTTGCATATTACAGAGTTAGCTCCCTTGCAGGTAAGTATCGATTGTTACGTCATTATTTTTTTTAGCACAATTCACATTGTTTTCTCCTAAACGTATGACGTTACGCTCGCAAACACATGACGTCACAATCAATACCTACCCGCAAGTGCAGTTAACTCTGTAATATGCAAATTCGGAATAGCTGTGGTACCATCTGATTTTGAGCTAAATTACGTTATATATCATACAGACATGCAGTATAGAAAATTAGCGTAAAAACCAGATTTTTATTTTTAAGAGTACTATGATTCCATCCTAAGGAATGGACTGCCCTTGTCTTCCAACTGACCCCTTGACTTCCCATCAATACAACAAAAATTAACTTTTGCAACCTTTTCTGTACTCCATTTTTTTTATCGGACAATTAGCAAAATGTACATGTGACAACAAATTTATGGTACCATCAATAATTTTCTCTCACATACACATTGTGCTAATTGTATGCATTATGTAAATAATGTAATTAATCATGTGAATGTATAGGCCTACATGTCATGTGGATATAAATGAGAAAATCCCTTTAGCCAAGTACATATAGGCTATTTCCTTAGTTGTCTAGAGCTTTGTCTAGCCACGTACATAAAGTACACGTCTACGTTTGTATGTTACATACAGTTGATCATAGTATTACATAACCAAAGCCAAGGTAAACAAGCATGAATGTCCAGTGACATGCCCCCTGCTGGCAGGTTAAGATCGCCAACCGCTGACCAGTCGATCATGCCAGTCAGTTACAGGCCATGGTCACGGTCAAAAACTAGGACGGTGAAATAAAACAATAGCATGAATATGAATATGGTCCGATTAAACATGGGAAATAAACTAAATCTAACAGAAAAGTGTACACAGGGGTTACGCCTATATCAGCTGTAGATCTAATTAAATATCTCAGTGAAAATGCCATATCATGTCGATCAAGTTACGATCAGCAGGTCGGGTCACAAGTTCTACAAAGCGTCGGCTGTAGTCTAAGACAGTCAATGTTACTGCAATGCTCTGTGTAGCCCAGAAGAGTAATCATAAGATATTAAACACAAAAATCAAATACATAATTACGCTAAGGTTTATATAATGGGTTAATACTACTCGTCCAACTTGACTTGAACTGGTAGACTATTGACATGGGACAGCTTGACATATTTCTTACCGCGTCATCTCATCTCCTTGCATCTCCATCCTTGCATCTCCACAACCGGACCTCCTGTAAATTGAACAGAAAACAAACGTTAAATATGAATTAAACCCTTTTAAAATACACCAATTAACAAAGAATAAACCTTACTTACCTTTGATTTTGCCCATTTTTAATGCCGGTTATGCCGATACAACAAAATATTCTGTAGACAGATCAACGTGAGCAAACAGGACTTCTTGACCTTTACCCCTGTCGGTGATTGGCCAATCCGCGTGAGGCTGCATAAGGGGGAGGTGTGGCATACGTCAACTGGTGACAAGATACATTGTCAGAAAATATAAGATACTAATGAAAAAGGCTCAGCTAAGACGTTTTTGCAAAGACATTGAATATCAGATATTAAGATCTAAATACATCTTGAGAATACATGTATATAGATCTAGATGATCAGTGGCGTCGCTAGCAGGAAATGAATGTGCACGGAAATTGTAGTCCGAGCGCCGAAGGCTCGAGAAATTTTGGTATTTGGGGGGGGGGGGGGGGTTTAGAATAACTGAGATTAGTTTTTACGGTGCATTTTTTATGATATTAAAGCATTCTTTACGTGGTAATTTTTCGAAGATTGAGAGTTACCTACATTTAGAAATTATAATTGTAAATGTCGTCGTATCTTTATGCTAACATGTACTGTACTGAAGTATTTTTGCCATACACGGCCGTATCTTTGGTGACTTTCTTACTACACTGCAATTAAATTCTGCAACCAGAGTAACTCCAACTTCTGCCTCCTGCATTGATATATTTTATGTAAACAATCCTAACATTATACAGAGTTCTGAAATATTATCACCACTGTGTAGTGACCATTGTCCAATCAGTATTAATGTTTGTTTTAAAACTTTTAAAGAGAAGTCGTATAAACGTACTATCCATAAGTTCAATGAAGCTAATTGGACTGAAATGAATCGCTCTCTTTCGTCAGTTGACTGGCAGGCTCTAATTGACCCTAATGATAATGTTGATGATATTAATAATCTTATAATTGATAAAATCCATAGTTTAGCCGCCTTGCATATTCCTGTCAAAGTAATTAGAATTCGTCCTAATGATAAACCATGGATGACCCAGGAAATAAGAAGAAATTTGAGGGTTAAAAATAGATTACATAAGAAAGCAAGATCTACTAATAGGGAGAATGACTGGCTCAGATTTAGGATTGCACGTAATGATGTTATTGATATGATAAGACAGGCAAAACAAAACTATTTAAATAAATTACAAAATACCCTATCTGACAAGTCAATTCCGCCTGGCAAATGGTGGCGTATTGCCAAGTCTATTAGTAACTTCTCTAATAAGTCTTCTTCTTCACAACCTTTTAAAATTGGTGGTAATATAATTATTCATCCTATGGACAAAGCAGAGGCATTAAATAACTTCTTCTGTTCTATTTCAAATTCCACAGCTGAAGTTGATGATTCTGATCCTGACTTACCTCCCCTTAGTCACCTTAATTTTTCCAATATCAACATTACTGATCAAGATATCTTAGATCAAATTAACCTAATAAAACTTAACAAGCCTGCTGGACCTGATAATGTTTCTCCTACAATAATAAAAAATCTTGCACCTTCTATATTTACACCTCTGAAATTACTTTTTCAGAAAACTATTTTAACTGGTAAGGTACCACACTCTTGGAAATCCTCAAATGTTACTGCTATTTATAAAGGTAAAGGTTCTGTTGATGATCCCAGTAACTACAGACCTATTGCTATTACTTCCTGTTTAAGTAAATTATTAGAAAAAATTATTTTTAAATATGTATTTAACTTTGTAACGAAACATCATATCATAAGTGAGAATCAGTCTGGATTTCAACGTAGGGATTCAACTGTCAATCAACTTATTTCTATTTATGATGTAATTTCCAAAAACTTAGATAATGGTAAAGATATTAGATTAGTCTTTTGCGATATTAGTAAGGCTTTTGATAGGGTATGGCACAAAGGACTTCTTTATAAACTTAAAAAATATGGTATTTCTGGCAATCTTTACAAATGGTTTGAGAGCTATTTATCTGACAGGAAACAACGAGTTATCTTTGAAGGTTATATGTCCAATTTTAAATCCATTTCTGCTGGTGTTCCCCAAGGCTCTGTTCTTGGTCCTTTCCTTTTTCTTCTTTTTATTAATGACATCACTCATGAAATTAATACTAATGTAAAACTTTTTGCTGATGATACATCACTTTTATGTTATAGTTGATGAAGATGTTATTACCCCAGCTAATGATCTCAACGATGACTTAGAATCCATTTATAATTGGGCTAAACTTTGGAAAATTCATTTTAATCCACAGAAAACTGTTGCTTTATCTGTTTCAAGGAAAAAGAGATACCATCCACAACTTATCTTTAATAATCAAATAATTAATGAACATGTTTTCCACAAACATCTTGGTGTTATTTTTAACTCAAATGGAAGCTGGGGTGATCATATTAAATATATATATGATACTGCTTGTAAAAGACTTAATATCTTGCGCATGCTTAAACACAAAATTGACAGGAAATCGTTGGAATCTTTATATCTCTCTTTCATCCGCCCCATCTTAGAATATGCCTCTTCTGTGTGGGATAACTGTAATATTGGAGACGAAAAACTTCTTGAATCTGTCCAAATTGATGCAATAAAAATTATTACTGGCCTCAGAAGTGGAACGTCTCATCAAATATTATATTATGAATCTGGGTTTGAAAAATTAAAAGATAGACGTAATAGACATAAACTCATTTTAATGTACAAAATAATAAATCACTTAACGGCTGACTATCTATATCACACTATTGAACCCTATATTAATAATAATGTTACTCACCGACTTCGCACTAATAGATTCTTTAATATTCCTCCATCCAGAACATGCACCTATGACCGTAGTTTCTTTCCCGATACAATGCGCCTATGGAATAATCTTGACCATTCTATTACCTCATCCCCTACTCTTAGTACTTTTAAAAAGAATTTAAATAAAACTCAAACACACTCTAATAGTAATGCTGTTAACTTCACCTCCTGTAATCCAAGAAAACTTAATATAATACTTTGTCAATTACGTAATAATGCGAGCAATCTAAACTTTGACAAATATAAAGACCACCTTATTGATGACCCTGCTTGTTCCTGTGGCGCTGCTTGTGAAAATGCTGATCACTATTTTTTCTTCTGTCCTCTTTTTACTGACTCCAGACACTTTATTACTAACATTGCTAACCATTTCAATCATATCTCTTCTAAACTATTAACATCTGGTGATACCCAATTATCTATTGAAGAGAATCAATTCATCCTTTCTAATGTGACTAATTATATCTCTGCCACTAACAGATTCAATTAATCCTAGCTATCCTGTTAAATTTGTTATTTGGTCATATACTTACTATAAATATACTTATTTATGAATATCATATGCTAATCTTCTTGATGTAAGTTTAATCTTATATCTTTAATCGATGAATCTGAGTAAAGCTACACTATGTGTGTATGTGTGTGAGAGAGGGGTATGTATGTGATTGTTGATATGTATATATTCACTTACATTAATCCTGTAATATTGTCTATTTATGTATGTAAATATGTATGCAATGTAACCTCCGGGACGGGAGATGACTTATATAGGCTTGCCTTTTGTCAGATCCCTTTAATATTTGTTATTAATAAAATATGTTGAAATGAAATTAAATGGTAGGCCTAGAGCAATTTTGATAATTTTGTAAGAAAACAGAGTTTTAATAGACAGTCAATTTCTTTATGCGTGTAAGTGTTGATAATCTCATCGGATCATTTCTACACATGAAAACGCGTAGTTAAAAGTTCAATTGAATGCACACAAAGGGGACTAGATCTAAATGAAAATTGAATACAAATGTACTCTTTATTTGTGCACTTATTTTATTGTGATAGCGACGAAGACTAGTCACATATCAAAGTTCATTGTAAAGACATCCTCCTGTTTTTTTGCTCATCGGAAATGTCAATAACGGTATCCACGTCTATGGGCATGTCGTGGTGCACATGTAACAGAGCCAGAACCTATGCTCGCAGGTTTTAGGACCCTAAGGCGTTTGATAACACTCTAGTAAGCTTCTTTCTGTTGTTGCCGTTGTTAGTATAGCATGGTAAGAGACACCCTTATATCCCTACGGCCTAATAGTCCGAAGGTCCGTTAGTCCGAAGGTCCAATAAGCCGAAGGCCCGTTAGTCCGAAATTTAGTAAATATTGCAAGTTATATAGTTGTTATAATTAACGTACAGTTGTATTTTCACGAATACATTTTTCTGCAGTGCTGATCTGACAATTTGTATGGACGATTGGACGGCAAGTTGTCATTTATTCATGGAGCATTGCGAGTTCAAAATTACATCAAAATAAAAAAATAATACTAAAACAGGTTTATATGTTATATTTTATAAGATATCTCACAAGCATACAAGCTTTAAAGTTGTCCGATTGTAAGCCTTATGTACACTGTAATTTGATTGCATTAGGGTTAACGTTGCTCCATGAATAAATGATGTATATAATCAAAATTTACCGAAAAATGACCTTTATTATACCTTACATACGTTATATTTTACAATATGTACATGTATTTTGCGTTTCCTTCCCCTTTCTTTGACTTGTATTTGTAATCTACCCTTAATGACAGAAATGGTCCGCATAATGATATTTTGGGGGGTGATGTTAAACGTGATTGCATTGTAAATTAAAATGCATATACCAGTGGCGTAGGAAGATGAAACGTAATTGGGGGGGGGGGGGGGGGGGGGAAGGTCCTTAATATTTTGTAACACAGGAGGCCTGTGCAGCCCTGCTCGATCTGAACATACCGGGTTCACACCAACGGCACATTGTTTTGTAACTCAAAATAATAATAAATTAATTGTCTTGCTAAGACATGTAAACAAAGTAATCTTTTAAGAGACATTTTTTGAAATACAAATGCAGAACGTAGAATCCCTAAATGGACACTTTTAGTGTAGTTCATGTGTATTGAATTACTACTATTAAAGATTTGAACATTATGTGCTTGAACGTTTTAGGAAATGCGCCGCGCAGCGGAAATTTTGTTAGAATGAAGTACGAAAATTGTGCAGGAGGACCCTTTTTTCTTTCAAATATGCATTTTTAGAACATTTCAGTCGGCGAAAATGGGGGGGGGGGGCAAAAAGACATGTTTGCCCCCCCGTCCTGGGGAACGGGGGGCAGTTGCCCCCCTCCCCCCCCCGCCCCCCCCCCCCCCCCCCCCCCCGCTTCCTACGCCCCTGTATACTCTTTAATATCAGATACGTTTACGTATTTCAAGATTATGCTCTTTTTTAAAATTCGCAGCATTTCGTTTTTTATTATCATTTTTCATCAAATCTATAGTCACATACATATGTAAGTATACCTTAGCAAATTTACAACAAATCTTTTGCATCGAAAACCGTAATAAACATTTCGAGTACTGTTCACATATAAATTCCAGTTATATTTATTTTTTCGGACTATCGGGCCTTCGGACTAACGGGCCTTAGGACTATTGGACCTTCGGACTAACGGGCCTTAGGACTAATGGGCCTTCGGACTATTGGGCCGTAGGGATATAAGGCGGTCACCGATCTAAGATCTTGTGTATATTGGGATATAACTCCTTGATAGTTTCCTACTGTCTTGTTCCTGTCGGGTTTTCGGCTTAAAAGGGTCAATTTTCTGACACGAGCTTTTAGTGCGTATAATTGTAAACCCTGGAAACGAAACGGAAACTTACATGTATGTAGATGTAGCCTATACTAGGACAAGACTCATGAGTTTTCTGCTAGGACGTAGTTTAAAAAAAGGTGAGATAAGCTGACGCTTTGATCCAGATCATTCAAATTAGTGAAAACCCAAGGATTTTTAAGTCCAAGGACGTATATATATAAATATATAATGAACGTAAATATAGTGATAAGTCCTTGGTGAAAACAGGGACCAGAAAATAAAGTCTCAGGGAGGACCAATGATGTGAACGATCGATGAACTAAGGAGAAACCTAAATCAACATTTTAGGTATTTCCAACTTTCTTTCATCTTTATGGATAAACTGTATTTGTAGGCGAATAATGACATTTTTATTTTTCCCGCGCAAAACAATTTGTAAGCGTCCTTCTGATATTAATCATTCTTGTAACCCAGATCTGACGGATATTTTCGTGTGATCAAAACGCTTGATTTGGATACCATACCAAGCATTTTTGTTAAGGTTGTCAGCGACATAGATCAGAAGCAGCACCACCTGCCGGCGAAATGAAGAACAAAACACGATGCGTTGACAAGAGATGAACGAGAAAGATGTCGTGTCTTCATTACAGGTCAGTGATTTACCATGTTAAGCAAATAAAAAGGACTACATTACACCTAGCAATCCTTGTGTTTTACAAAAATGCTGCCACGCGTGATTATCTATGGACAATCGTGTTTTGTAACAGCTGTCGTACGGACTAAAGTCCCCTTTTCGGGCCCCATGGAAATGACAACATTACGTTGTTGTTATTTTTGTTTGCAATATAGGAAGTAACTTATGATGAAAGTTTTAAAGAGGAAATGCTTGCGCGCAGTAAGATATATTCGCATAAGGTATGAATTTAATGACACAAATGAAAGAATGAAAATCTCCTTATTTAAGGGTACCTATTTTAATCCATGTTTGAATGTTTCTCCAACAATGTTTCAGTTTAGACGATGAGAAATTATGATAGGAATCATCTTAATCATTTTACGATTGTCGGAAGTAGACTGTGTGTGTCGCAGCTGTTTCTGACTTTCTGATTAGCTGAATTGTGTCACAATAGACCTATACCGGGAAAGATAAGAAGGAGCTGAATATAGAGCCTTAGCCTGTGTTCAGAAATCATCCTCACAGGGGGCCAACTCAATGAAAATGGATGTAGTCATCCATTTTTTTGTAATTGGAGGATGGACTGATGAGTATATATGACAGTCATGTGATTTTTTTCAAAAAATACGAGATTTGAAAAATTATTAAAAAATCGGAATATTTAGGCCGACTATAAAACAGAGAAAGGGACGACAGTCGCAATATTGGATTTTTTACCCCCACCTCGATTAAAGTTAATTTTTTCACAATAGTATACCTTTTTTCCTAGAGTCATAATCACGCATCAGTCCTCCGATAATCCATAATCACACACAAACTATGCAAAGGCATATAAACGTTGTCTATATAGTCAAACGCAATATTTTAATCCAAAATTACCGGCGCTTTCTGACTTGTGACATCGAAAGCAACGTCCTAGTGAAGAGCGATTAGAGTGACTTCCCCTGCAGTGTAATTCAATCGGTTTAATCAGAGATATTCCGATACGTTTGTTTTCGCAGAAAATTTGAATATTAAAACGTATCGGAATACCTCTGACTAAACCCATTGAATGACATTGCAGGGGGCTGATTTTGTCAAAATACTTGTTGATTTATGAAAAAGAGGTAGGTATTTGACATTGATGAGGATTTGTATATGATTTAAATGTTTTATATTGTCACAATCCAAACTCTGAAAATGTTACCCTCAGCATCGGGTAAATGGCCTATCGGAAGTTAGAGGTTAGACACGATGTAATGTTCCATAAGTGTCTCATCGTGCTATACCTCTAACATTGTTGGAGTAGTCCGGTAGCACGCTAAATCTGGCTATATATTTAGATTTGACTATATAGTCAAATCTGACAACACGTTATAGTTGACAAATGTAAACAAACAGGTGAGGTCTAGTCACATTTTTCTCTTGCAGTATGAAAGCATGGATGACGAAACATGTAAGTCGGTGATATGAATAATGTTTGCCGACTTGTTCATTGGCAGGCGACTTTTTAAAATTCCATCGTTGCAATTATTTAGTATCCATTATCACTATAAGCCCATTCATATAGCAATTAGTGACATCACAATGGCCAGTTAAGCTCCGCCCACTGGTGGTCTAACTTTGGTGGTTTGGCTTTGTATTACTGTACAGTGTAAATTTTTAATTAATGATTTCTTCCTTATTTTCAGACCGATCCTTAAATGTCATACACCAAAATGGAGATGGGATTATTCCCTTTCCAATGATGTCTTCCAATTTTCGCTGACATTTCTGTGTCGGTAGTAATCAACTTACCTGTATTTTTCTCACTATATGTCTCTACTAAACCCAAGCCAATTTAGACCACCAGTGGGCGTGGCCTAATCTTTTGTTCTGTCCAGTGTGACGTCAGCCTGAATGGCCTTATTCCCTGGTAACAAAACTATAGCAAGGCAAACCAATATGGCGTTGTTGTGTCGTCTGCAGATAAGCATCCACCTGATGAAGATTCGGGCAACAGGTGCGCTTGGAGCATGCAGATCCCCGTGCAAATCAACCATGTGCAGAAAGTGCTATAGTCGGCTCATAAACAACAAGATATGTGGCATATTTCAAATGAGAAATTTGGATTTTATATCTTTCATCAGAACATAAGAATGAATGGATGCGAGTACCAAAAAATGCAACGACAGATTTTAAAAGAAATTATCTTGGATGACAAAATATTTTGTTTTGCCAATTATAAAGATTAGTCATTTAATTTTCGATGTGTACACTGATTTTATGACAAGGTTGTCACTTTTGTTTACATTTGTCCACTGTCTGATTTGGCTATATAGTCAAATCTACCTATATAGCCAGATTTAGCGTGCTACCAGACCTACAAACAGATAACCCTACATGTAAATAGTCAGGAGTAGGACCAGTACTTGTAATATGTAAATTGTCAATTTAGCAAATCATCAACTATTGACCAAATACTGCATACAGTTGAAAGTTTGGTTTTTGTTTTATAAATGAATCAAAAACAGCATTGCTTCAAAATTTAAGTGAAATGATTTTTTCCTACAGAACTTAGTGGCCATGGAAATACGATATCCAAATCAATTCATGCACGTATTTAGACATCACCAGAGACTTCACCAGGATGCTGGGCAGGTGCGAGATGCTGATGTAGAAGCAGGACAACCTCGGTATTCCAACATCAATGTTGATGGAGATGTTCTCAGGTAGTATGATAATTTAGCCTGATGTTTTTAAATTGAAATAACATACAGATCCTATCAAGTCTGCATTCTCACTTTATTATTTGGGGTGATTGGTTGGTGTAGCGGTTCAGCCACGATCGCCTAGGCCTCTCACCTATATAGCTAGTGTAGTAGTTAAGTCACTTGCCATTCACCAAGCCAACAGCTGGGGTTGAGTCCCTGACACGGACAGAAAAGGTCAGGGGTCACCTGGCGGATCAAGTAGGTTTTCACTTGGCACTCCATTTATCTCCAAGTATAGGAATCCAGACCATTGGAAGTGATTTATACAAGTGATATAACTTGTTTTGCAATCAATGTAAAATATAATAAAGTTTATACAGGTTTATATTCACTTTATTATGTACCTGTGCATTGAGTCCCAGGACCCCCATGACTTCATTTTAGGAGTCAACCACAATTATTTATAGCTCACCTGGCCCAGAGGGCCGGTGAGCTTATGTCATGGCGCGGCGTCCGTCCGTCCGTCAAGATTTCCTTTAAATAGCTACTTGTCATAGAGTTCTGCATGGATTGTAACCAAATTTGGCCACTAACATCCTTGGGGGAAGGGGAACAGAACTTGTATAAATTTTGGCTCTGATAGTGTTTCCCACACCCCCGATTAGCATGGCGCCGCGCCGTGCCCTTTTTACCTGACGCCATGCCCCTATGACATAACGCCGTGCCCTGTTTGTCCCCAGTACACTTCTACTAAACTACCAAAATACCAGGTAGTGGCTTGATAATTAAGTAAACAAAAGAAGTGTGACCACTCCCTGACCCCCTGACCAACACCCCAGTGACCCTAATTAGCAGCCTTGGGCTATTTCCACCATGGCTTGTGGTGTCACTTTCAGGTCTGTGTATTACGTAAGCTGAAGTCAAGCAGCCGATCGGCAGCCTAGAAAACAATCAGCTGGCCTTTCAATAAGTTTTATGACTACAGCTAGTGAGCATTACTTCAAAAACAAATACTGCTTACAACTGTAAATGATTTACTCACGTTTTAATGTTAAATAGGCCTATCTATATCTGATGGATGTCACAAGATTTGCAATCGTAATGGCCGCCATTTTGGGTGTATTGTAATAGTAGATCCGGAGGTATTGAATTTCAGGATTTTACTAATATTCACGTTTTTAAAAATGAAAACGGTATTATTTTTTTAGAATTTCGGTGTGAATTTATTTTTAGAAAAGATATCTTAATAATAATAAAATTATTAATAGCAAAGTAATTAAAATAAATCAAATTAAAAAGAAATCAACTTTTTTCTCTATCAGATTAAATTGAAATATTTTGCATACTACTCTAACACTTATCTGTATTTTCTTAATTTAGTGCTTGTAAATTTAGAACATTATTTTAATTAATTGTCCATTATAATAAAAACATGTTATCTTATTCAAATCAATACAGTATTTTTAATATTTAAATAAAGATATATATTAAAATAAAGGTAATTGGATTGAAATAAAGGAATACATTTTGAATTTTCCCATTCTTTTAATTAATATAAATGAAATTTAGATCTTTATTGTGAATCAATTATAGTCATGATCATATTATCTGCAGATTACAATTTTCAAAAATCATTTTTTTTCACCCAGAATAATTAAATAGATGTCCTGATATTACTTAGCAACAAAGAGAGTTTAAAGCATTAAAATGATATTAAGTTGAACCAGAATTAAATAAACAACAAGTCAGTTTTAAAGATTTCCCCTTGTATTGGAAGTTGTCGATATAACCTTTGTGCCCCTCTGATGGTTATTTATCGCGGTCAAGGTGCCCTTTTCAAAACCCAGCACCATGCCCTTTTTTTTTCCTGTGGGAAACACTACTCTGACCCCCAAGGGGCAGGAAGGGCGGGGCCAAATAGGGGAAATAGAGGTAAATCTTATAAATCGCTACTTGTCCTAGAGTTCTACATGGATCGAGTTCTACATGGATTGTAGCCAAATTTGGCCACTAACATCCTTGGGGGAAGGGGAACAGAACTTGTATAAATTTTGGCTCTGACCCCCAAGGGGCAGGAGGGGCGGGGCCCAATAGGGGAAATAGAGGTAAATCCTATAAATCGCTACTTGTCCTATAGTTCTGCATGAATTGTAACCAAATTTGTCCACTAACATCCTTGGGGGAAGGGGAACAGAACTTGTATAAATTTTGGCTCTGACCCCCCAGGGGCAGGAAGGGCGGGGCCCAATAGGGGGATTAGAGGTAAATCCTATAAATCGCTACTAGTCATAGAGTTCTGCATGGATTGTGACCAAATTTGGCCACAAACATCCTTGGGAGAAGGGGAACAGAACTTGTATAAATTTTGGCTCTGACCCCCAGGGGGCAGGAGGGGCGGGGCCCAATAGGAGAAATAGAGGTAAATCCTATAAATCGCTACTTGTCCTATAGTTCTGCATGAATTGTAACCAAATTTGGCCACAACATCCTTGGGGGAAGGGGAACAGATCTTTTATAAATTTTGGCTCTGACCCCCAGGGGGCAGGAGGGGCGGGGCCCAATAGGGGAAATAGAGGTAAATTCTATAAGTAGCTACTTGTCCTATAATTCTGCATGAAATGTAACCAAATTTATCCACTAACATCCTTGGGGGAAGGGGAACAGAACTTGTATAAATTTTGGCTCTGACCCCCCGGGGGCAGGAGGGGCGGGGCCCAATAGGGGAAATAGAGGCAAATCCTTTAAATCGCTACTAGTCCTAGAGTTCTGCATGGAATGTAACCAAATTTGGCCACAAACATCCCTCGGGGAAGGGGAACAGAACTTTTATAAATTTTGGCTCTGACCCCCAGGGGGCAGGAGGGGCGGGGCCCAATAGGGGAAATAGAGGTAAATCCTATAAATCGCTACTTGGCCTAGAGTTCTGCATGTATTGTAACCAAATTTGGCCACAAACATCCTTGGGAGAAGGGGAACAGAACTTGTATAAATTTTGGCCCCGGGGGCATGAAGGGTGGGGACCAATAGGGGAATTAGAGGTAAATATTCAAATTTCTTCAGAAAAGAAACAATGAACCAGTATACACAACATACAGTACTTGGCATTACAAACCATGTGAGCGATACAGGCCCTCTGGGCCTCTTGTGAGTTAGAGAGATGCATCAGGAAAATCTCTGTTGAAATAATGTGTGTAATATTTGCTGTAGGTCTAATTTCTGTATAGCCATCAATACCTGTTCTGATTTCTTTTGCAAATAGATTTTTGACTTATATATTACAAGTAGCCCCAGTAATAATTAATTACAAAATTTGATTCTATGAAGTGGCCCTTAATTTTTGAAAGCACCCTTGGCACATATTGAGTAGTATATGGTGCATTTCATTATAGCTTTTCTACTAACCATGGCCACATTAATCTGGCTTTTCAGCTACTCCCCTAACGACAGATTCAGTGTTGGTTTGTATGTAGCTGGGGAGCCTCTCACTCCAGAAGACTACTACTTTGAAGTGGAAATTCTTGACATTGGTAATCGTGGAACTATAGGTGAGTCCATTGGGAAACCAAATATTGATAAGAAGCAATCTTTTCTACTTTTACTACGACTATTAAAAAAGAACATAATTAAAGTGAACAGTCGGGCAAGGATGGCTAAAGTTGGTAAAAATGGTGTGAATGTATCCAGTATAATTTCTTATGAAATGGAAAAATAAAATCTCGTCAAAATCTGTCTGCGTACGAAGAAATTAATTTAAAGTATAGAAATTCTAAAACGTCCTCCCGGCTCACTATGTCCGTGGTTACATTTCCACGCAGCCTCGCTTTCAATGCTTTCAATTTTTCTTTACTTTAATGGTCAGAACTGGGAAACTAAGCAGAACTTGGCCGTCGTATTAATATGTGAGAACTTTTGGAAGGCCAATGAACGCATTTAGACTGGTTTTCTTTGCCCGACTATTCACTTTAATGCTATACATGTTGATATATCATTGAGATTTCTTTTCTATTAAATTTGATATTCTAATGGAAGTACTTACCTCATTACATCATACGAGAATTGGAGATAAATCTGGCAACTTTGAAAAAAAAAACATTTCCAGAGCTAGATTTTTTTATCAGAAATGAGACCTTTTATCAGTCCCAAAAAGTTCACAAAAGAATGTAAGATTTATGTTATAGATGGTTTCACTGTTATAGGTAGAAGCTGGAAAAGTTCCAATGTGTGAATTACAAGGTGATTCAAGTATGTTTAGATGTGATTTACTTGTAAAAGATCATGGATGTCATCATGAGTTCCATTACAGTAACATATCTAATTTTCAGGAGTGGGTCTTGTACCCCAACGATATCCTCTGGATGCCCAGCCAGGGTGGAGAGCTTTTTCTGTAGGATTTCATGCTGATGATGGGAAGTATGTAGAATTTTATATACAGTGGAATCTGTTTAATGTCATATTCCATTTGCACTCCTGTTTACGTGGGGATGAATAAGACATACAAATGTTCAATAAGCTAGACTGAGTGTAATAGCCAAACATCACAGAACAATTTATCTTGTCTTCATTCATATTATAATTCAAAAGTGTTATACTGAATATTAAAAGCCTCTGAAGAAAAATCTCAAAATGTGTTTTAGCAGTTTAAGTTTGATTCCCTGTGAAATTCATGTATCACTATTTAGTATCAGTATTTATTGAATCTGATTTTGTTTGTGATTGCAGACTGTATAAAGCTAATGGCTTTGGCAAACCTTTTGGCACCAAGAGTCAGACCGGAGACAAGATAGGATGTGGAATCAAATTCTCAGCCCCCGAGGAGGGGCCAGGGCAGTCTGTAAAGGTCTTCTTTACACATAATGGAAAAGAGGTTAGTTATTCCGCCCAACGAAGTTGGCGGGGGATATACAAATGGGTTCCGTCCGTCCGTCCGTACGAATGGTTTCCAGAGCATTCGTCTGTAAAGGTCTTCTTTACACATAATGGAAAAGAGGTTAGTTATTCCGCCCAACGAAGTTGGCGGGGGATATACAAATGGGTTCCGTCCGTCCGTCCGTACGAATGGTTTCCAGAGCATGACTCTAAAACCAGTAGAGATATTTCCACGAAAATTTATAGACACATTGGTCTTATGGTCTAGTAGTGCCTTTTGCTATTTTAAGGTTTTCACTTTTTGTACTTTTTTCTGTAACCATGGAAACATTGCTGAAAATGGCAGATTTTTGTGTAAATATCGTTTCCAGAGCACAACTCTAAAATCAGCAGAGATATTTCCATGAAACTTCATAGACACATTGTTCTTATGGTCTAGTAGTGCCTTTTGCTATTCTTAGCTTTTCATTTTTTGCACTTCTTCCGTAACCATAGAAACATTGCTGAAAATATCATATTTTTGTACCAGGTTCGTTTCCGGAGCATAACTCTAAAACCAGAAGAGATATTTCCACAAAAATTTATAGACACATTGGTCTTATGGTCTAGTAGTGCCTTTTGCTATTTTAAGGTTTTCACTTTTTGTACTTTTTTCTGTAACCATGGAAACATTGCTGAAATTGGCAGATTTTTGTGTAAGAATCGTTTCCGGAGCACAACTCTAAAACCAGCAGAGATATTTCCATGAAACTTCATAGACACATTGTTCTTATGGTCTAGTAGTGCCTTTTGCTATTTGTAGGTTTTCACTTTTTGTGCTTTTTTCTGTAACCATAGAAACATTGCTGAAAATATCATATTTTTGTAGCAGGTTCATTTCCGGAGCATAACTCTAAAACCAGCAGAGATATTTCCACGAAAATTTATAGACACATTGGTCTTATGGTCTAGTAGTGCCTTTTGCTATTTTAAGGTTTTCACTTTTTGTACTTTTTTCTGTAACCATGGAAACATTGCTGAAAATGGCAGATTTTTGTGTAAATATCGTTTCCAGAGCACAACTCTAAAATCAGCAGAGATATTTCCATGAAACTTCATAGACACATTGTTCTTATGGTCTAGTAGTGCCTTTTGCTATTTTTAGCTTTTCATTTTTTGCACTTCTTCCGTAACCATAGAAACATTGCTGAAAATATCATATTTTTGTACCAGGTTCGTTTCCGGAGCATAACTCTAAAACCAGAAGAGATATTTCCACAAAAATTTATAGACACATTGGTCTTATGGTCTAGTAGTGCCTTTTGCTATTTTAAGGTTTTCACTTTTTGTACTTTTTTCTGTAACCATGGAAACATTGCTGAAAATGGCAGATTTTTGTGTAAGAATCGTTTCCGGAGCACAACTCTAAAACCAGCAGAGATATTTCCATGAAACTTCATAGACACATTGTTCTTATGGTCTAGTAGTGCCTTTTGCTATTTGTAGGTTTTCACTTTTTGTGCTTTTTTCTGTAACCATAGAAACATTGCTGAAAATATCATATTTTTGTAGCAGGTTCATTTCCGGAGCATAACTCTAAAACCAGCAGAGATATTTCCACTTCATAGACACATTCATTTTATGGTCTAGTAGTACCTTTTGCTATTTTTAGGTTTTCATTTTTTGCACTTTTTCCTGTTTTTTTTTCATACACATAAGTCTCCACAATCAAAGTTACTTCAGCTTTGATATCTCCATTGGCGGGGGATCTGAGTGACTATGTTCTTGTTATGTTTAAATTTACATACGTTAGGCAGATAAGGTGAACCATGTGTATCTACATACAGTGGGAAAGAAGTAAATAACTAATTCATATGCAATGTGAATATTTATGGGATTAATCAGGTTTCTTTAAACGCTCTGGAAACAAATGTTTACAAATAATGTAAAGGAACTGGAGGATCTTTGATTATTAGCTCACCTGGTCCGAAGGACCGAGGTGAGCTTATGGGATACCGCAGCGTCCGGCGTCCGTCGTCCGTCGTCCGTCGTCCGGCGTCCGTCGTCCGTCGTCCGTCGTCCGTCAACAATCGACTTCTTCTCCATAACCGCTGGTCGGATTTCAACAAAATTTGACTGGTAGCATCCTTATGGGCTACTAACTAAAAATTGTACAAATGATGAGGCTGACCCCCCAGGGGGCTGAGGGGCGGGGCCAAAAAGGGTCAATTTGACTATTTCCATATAAACGACTTCTTCTCTGAAACCAAGCATGGGATAGCACCCATAATGCAATGGTAGCATCTTTATAGGGTGGGGATTCAAAATTGTACAAATGATGGGGCTGACCCCCCAGGGGGCTGAGGGGCGGGGCCAAAAGGGGTCAATTTGACTATTTCCATATAAACAACTTCTTCTCTGAAACCAAGCATGGGATAGCACCCATAATGCAATGGTAGCATCCTTATAGGGTGGGGATTCAAAATTGTACAAATGATGGGGCAGACCCCCCAGGGGCCTGAGGGGCGGGGCCAAAAGGGGTCAATTTGGCTATTTCCATATAAACAACTTCTTCTCTGGAACCAAGCATGGGATAGCACCCATAATGCAATGGTAGCATCCTTATAGGGTGGGGATTCAAAATTGTACAAATGATGGGGCTGACCCCCCGGGGGCCTGAGGGGCGGGGTCAAAAGGGGTCAATTTGGCTATTTCCATATAAACGACTTCTTCTCTGAAACCAAGCATGGGATAGCACCCATAATGCAATGGTAGCATCCTTATAGGGTGGGGATTCAAAATTGTAAAAAAAAAGGGGCTGACCCCCCGGGGGCCTGAGGGGCGGGGTCAAAAGGGGTCAATTTGGCTATTTCCATATAAACGACTTCTTCTCTGAAACCAAGCATGGGATAGCACCCATAATGCAATGGTAGCATCCTTATAGGGTGGGGATTCAAAATTGTACAAATGATGGGTCTGACCCCCCGGGGGCCTGAGGGGCGGGGTCAAAAGGGGTCAATTTGGCTATTTCCATATAAACGACTTCTTCTCTGAAACCAAGCATGAGATAGCACTCATAATGCAATGGTAGTATCGTTATAGGGTGGGGATTAAAAATTGTACAAATGATAGGGCTGACCCCCCGGGGGCCTGAGGGGCGGGGTCAAAAGGGGTCAATTTGGCTATTTCCATATAAACGACTTCTTCTCTGAAACCAAGCATGAGACAGCACTCATAATGCAATGGTAGAATCGTTATAGGGTGGGGATTCAAAATTGTACAAATGATGGGGCTGACCCCCCGGGGGCCTGAAGGGTGGGGTCAAAAGGGGTCGATTTGGCTATTTCCATATAAATGACTTCTTGTCTGCAACTAAGCATGGGATAGCACCCATAATGCAATGGTAGCATCCTTATAGGGTGGGTATTCCAAATTGTGCAAATGATAGGACTGACCCCCCGGGGGGCCTGAGGGGCGTGGTCAAAAGTGGTCAATTTCCATATAAATGACTTCTTCTCTGCAACTTAACATGGGATTACGCTCATAATGCAATGGTTACATCCTTAAAGGGTTTGGATTCAAAATTTTGCAAATGAAGGGGCTGACCCCCCGGGGGCCTGAAGGGTGGGGTCAAAAGGGGTCAATTTAGCTATTTCCATATAAACGACTTCTTCTCTGCACCTAAGCATGGAAGAGAACTCATAATGCAATGGTAGCATCCTTACAGGGTTGGAATATGAAATTGTACAAATGATAGGGCTGATCCCCGGGGCCTTAGACGGCAGTAGATGCGGGGTCAAAAGGTCAATTAGGCTACTATTTTCATATATATTACTTTGTCTCTGAACCTATGTATTGGATAGCATATTTGTATGGTATCAATAGCATCATTTTAAGGTTGTGATTCAAAATTAAACTTTGGGAGTCAATTTTGCTAATTTTTCTAATGATTGTCAGTCTTTGTGATAATTACTAAAAAAAAACCAGGTGAGCGATACAGGCCCTCTGGGCCTCTTTGATTGTTTACATAAAATCATAAGGAAAAGACTATTTTCATAAAATTAAAAGGAAAAATGATAAACTGATAATGGATACTAACAATGCCAATAAGAAGGAGGCTATGTTGGTCAAATATTTTAACAAACAATGGAAAAGGTGAATACCATGAATGATGATTAATTGTCTTCTAATGAATTAGGTTGGCATGATGATGATGCAAGCCCCAGCCCGGGGGCTGTACCCTGCTGTTGGGATGCATTCCTCAGGGGAGGAGGTCCGTCTCAACCTGGAAGCTGAGTGGCTCTATGAGGACTTGGTCCTTATGGCTGTTGACAACGGGGAAGAGGACTGGTCACGTCTCCATGATGTTCGGCTTAACGGAACTGTAAGTGTTGAGGAAATTCATTAGTAATTGTTTTAGATCATTATCAACTGAAGATAATTTAACTCTATTTGTAGTTTATTAGAATTGGTGCATTCATATATGTGTATAAAATGGTAAGAAGATTATGAAGATCAAGTTGAAGAATCCCTCACAGTGTATTAATTTTCTCAAGAGAAATGAACATTGTCAGAGACCCACGGTTGAATACACTTCACTCCCCTCCACTTATCACCTGTGGGTCTGCTCAGTCAAAATTCTAGTTTTGGTGGTGTCACTCTATAAATAGAAACCAATCAACAAGCTCTTTCAAAATCAGAACTCTTCAGAATTTTAAGAGGATAGTGACAAAAGTGCATAGAATTTCTTCAGTTTTTCAATTATTTTAATCAATTAGTTAATAAATTAATTAGAAAAATATGCCATTAAAGAGTGGTAAAATGTCATCTTGTATATTGATTAAGTAAACTTTGATTATAAAAACATTGCTTTCAATTTCAATTAAACTGTATTTTGTTGTGTTATTTCAGACATTAGAATATATGGGACGAGGAAAAAGTATACATGACGTTGGTCTAGCTCAAGCCAGATGGCCCCTCGACACAACATATCATTATTTTGAAATTGAAATAATGGATCCTGGTGAAAACTGCTACATTGCCATAGGGGTAGCCAGAAGAGTTAGTAGTCCCCAATAGCTGATGAATGTTTGGCGGTATAGAATGTTATCACATAGCTCTATACGCCTCAGTGTGGATGCTGTTCAGTGTAATGTACTTAGATTAATGATGGTCTTGATTCAAATGTCGCATGTCAAATTGTATACTACAAACTTTCAATGGTGTACAACAAAGTGACACCTTATTTAAAACTCAAAATATATATTTATATTCTTCTTTTGTATTTTTTGCATGAAGTTAATATTTTGGTTATCATCATTAGTTTACCAAGTGTCAAGTTTATTGCTATTTAAGTCATTGTTAAGTAATTTTAATTGATGCATATTTTGTCATGGTTAAAATAGACTAAATGATTTATGTTTAATATGAGTTTGAAATCTTCTTTTCATTTATATTGAGTTGATTCATATGCTGATTTTAAAACTGTTTTTAGAACTACCCCCACCACAGACATCCTGGATGGAATAAAGGATCTATAGCGTACCATGCTGACGATGGTAAAATATTTGTGGGCTCTGGAGTTGGAGATCCATTTGGACCAAGATGCCATAAAGGTAGAAATTTTTAGTTTGAAATATGAATTTTATCAAAATTTTTTAATTGATGCATATATTTTTATCAAGAAAATAATGACTTTACGTGAGTAAATTACAATTTACTGCCAATTAGTTTCCCCTTCCGGTGATAGTGATGTTATAATTTAACATAGTTTTAATTTTTGTGATGTCACGATAACCCGAGGCTTATTGGTGGTAAATCATACTTCACCCCATCATTTTGGTATCTTAAAAACCCTGTATTAAGGACAAGGTGGATATTGAAGTTTATATTGAGGGTGAGTTAACAGCATTTACCTGTATTATAAGAATCATAAAATTTCACAAGAAAATTCTAGAAAATGTAAATATTCATATTTGGTAGATTACTTGTTCTTTTATAAGTGAGTGTGATTTCTTTTTCTGGTTTTCCACATTTTATGGATCTTGAGTTTAAGAAAAGATATCCTATTGTTACGTACATTGTGTTTTCCAGGTGATATAATGGGTTGTGGGATCCTGTTCCCTCCAGACTATGATGGAGAAACAGACAGCGATCTTTCTCCCGACGATCCCGATGTCCACAACGATATGATTGATGAATTCAGTGATGATTCAGATGATGATGACATCATACCCGGCGGCCGATTTCTTGATCAGAATGGTACCAAAGTATGGGTAGGTAACCATAGCAACACAACATGGTCGATAAAATTGATGAGTAGAAATAAGTTTTCCCATTAGTTAGGTTTGAAGAAAGACAGAAAAAATCTAGAAACAATTTAATTTATAAGCAATATGTTTTAGATTGTGACTCTACTTTCTTCCTGAATATAATATTTATGGTAAATTAATTTTTATTTAGGTATTTTGCAAATATTGATGGTATAAATGGTAAAATTGATATTTGTTATTTATATTTTTGCAGATATTTTTTACAAGAAATGGAAAAATGATTGGGAAAAAACAAGTTCCAATTCCTAAAGGAGGTTTCTTCCCAACTGTGGGTATGCTGAGTAGCTGTGAAAAGGTGCGGATTGACTTGAGACCCCTGACAGGTTGATGGTTAACATTTGGCCTACAATAACAGGTTACTTGTGGCCCTAAAGTGAAGATGTGTGCCAGATAGTATTCTGTGAGCCTGGGATCAGCCTCATATAAACCAGGGATCAATGGTGATGTTCACACTAGGACAATAGGTTATATTTATCATGCTTCTTATGAGCCTCAGAGAAATGAACATTAATCAAATGTGCTTTAAATATTTAATGTTTTATTGTGATAAAAATTTTCTTCTACCCCGATGTGAGGGTTATATTATAAGAGGATATCTGCACATTGTAAATATGCTGTATGTATATATTAGGTCCACCGAGAGTTTTTGATCTGTGTATATATACTAAGTAATATGTTGGATAATCATTCTGCTATCAATCGTTAATGGAGGTACATTGTGTATTTTCTCATTTGAGGAAGAACATCAAATAGTTTTCACAATATAGCATTCTGGGTATTAGAAAATGTCCTCAATTGACAAAGAGTACAAGTGATCTTAAAATCAAACCCAAGTGTTACTGTTATAGAAACTACTACAAAATTGTACCAGACAAAAGTGCATTCTCCAAGGAGAAATTCAATTTGACTTTAACATATTTTGATATCTTGGTAAATTTTGTACTAAAATGTCTTATAGCTTACAAAACTATTTGCTTATACACATTTAAGAAATTGTTAAAATTCTATATTCTGTATTTTGGGACATGAGCAATGGGATGTCATGTAAAATACTGAAAGTTAAACTATTTATCCCATAACTATGCATGTTTCACAATGCAAAAATCATTTGATGAACTCCACAGCAGTTGATAGTCGTTTTTATAAGTTTGTAAACACCTACAGTGTTTATCATTATCAGACTCCTTTTCATAGTGCATGTTCTTTTAAATTGCATTGGTAAGAAGTAGTTACTTAAACAAATATCTAAAGTAAAACAACAGAGTATATACTGACACTGTATTTACTAGTAATAGGCTATTCAGATAGGAGTTCTCCAACAAGTGTCTGTGACTTTTTAATATAAACTCTTCTTAGCGTGTGTCTTCAAAAAATAAAATTGATAAATATAATAAACAACAGTCACATGTTGAGAACCTCCATCTTGGTTATTTAGTGAGCTGTTTGAATGTGTTTGATAATGGAATGATGGTTATTTTATGTTGAGTGGTTTTGGAGGAAAGGTTGTTATTGCTATTCATATAAGTAATTAATGATCTGACCACATCTACCAAGTAGGTCAGGATAATGTCAGGTGTTTTCTTATTGTTTGAAAAAGGGAATTTATAAATGGCTACACTGTTGCTTTTCTTATAGTGCTATATGTAATATATGCTAAAATGTGTACACCCCTGGTTGGGATTTTCAGGTAAATATATATACATATCTGTTATATAAGTCTTTGTAGTGATGTAGAATTAGCGCTCTGTGACAAGCTTTCTAGCAGCTTTTTAAATCTATTGATTTGCTCTATCGTTTGTTTAAATAGCTGTTTCTTACTATATATTTGTTAATATTCACAGGGATTTTAATTTTGCAAATTTTATACATTTACCCAAATTCTCAAAATTTGATACCTCACATCTTCTTTCAAAAGTCAATAACAAATTTCAAAACAGTAATTTCATATTTGAAATTTTACACCTGTGAAATTTTAACAAATATTCAGTGCTGCATAAAGCTTTATTCTTCAAGTGTAAAAGTTCAATACTTTTGTATAAGTGTTAGGAGAGGACTGACTTGTAAACTTCTGGTAAAGTTGTTGAAGAAGATTCCCATCTTCTGATACATTGTAATGTTAAAGTGCCTCTTATAATTACGATATTTGTTAATTAACCCAGATGTAATCGTCACAGAAATTAAACTGCTTTGTCATTTTACGACAAAGTAACATGTATGTTTTTATGTTTGAAGAAGATTTGTGAAACAGTGATGCCAGATCAAGGCTCTGTGCCATTTATTGTTCGGATGAGTTGTTTTAAAAAAAACTCTATGCTGAAGTTGCGTTAGTTAAACACTTCATATTTTGAATAGCTACATTTGATAGGCGGCATCATACAAAAAAATCAAGTTTTTAGCTGCTGATTTTGACTCAATAGTCTATCTTTTGACATTTCTATGTTTTTTAGTAGGGACATATATATCATAAATCTTATCTCTACTGTAATATTGGTATATATACATGTATGATGTCATATTTCACAGTCTTCCAAAGTGAAAACAAAATTGAATCGAATTTTAACATAGAGAAAAATAATGATATACCGGGTAATTATACCTATATTGTGTAAGATATGTTTGTAGTTACAGAACCTTTCAGAACCAGATATGTGATATGACATCAGTAAAGTATGATTTATAGACAAAGTTTTAGCCTTAACAAATCATATTGGTTCCGATGATTGCTTGGTCTGTTATATCTAAAGTGATTTTACCAAAATTAATATAACCCTCGGTATTGATGACATGTTAACAATATAACTTTCATCCAATCAGGTAATGTCAATATAACTTTCATCCAATCAGGTAATGTTTGCTGGCAGGCAGTGATCCCATAAATAGATCAAACAGGAGCTTTTAATCTATCCGCTCCCATCTCCAAAAAAAAAAAAAAAAACCCACACAAAGTCCAATTTGAATAGAATATCATATTTAGAATGAAAGCACTGCAGATTTAATTAGTTAAAGTGAATAAGTTGTTGTTACTCATAGCCTATTGTTTTGTATATACAATTGTATACACATTGTCTATAGAGTGTGGCCATATTGTTGAGATATTGTTTGGACAGACGAGTCTTACATGATCGTGTTTGTGTTTGAAAGTTTGATGCATCTTCAGTTAAGACATTGTGATATTAGTTTTATGTAGTGTTCACTAATTAATTAAACTTAATATGTGGCATGGAAAGAAAGTCATTTCGTTGGTGATGTGTAATTGTTTAAAAAAAAATCCTGAAATTTTGTTAATGTTTTCTTTTAATTTTATTGTGTTGATATGAAGTAAATGTTATTGTGTTAGGCTCATTAAGCTATTATTATATAGATGTTAGTGTTAATTTTATTGTACCAGACAGCTATTGATGTTAGTTTTGTTGTGTTTATTGTTTAGTGATAGAGTTATATAAAGATGTAATTTAATGTATTTATACCCATATCTGTATAGCCAGTTCCTTGGTTGCTTGAGTATTAGTCAGTTAGAGTTGTATATCTGATGCTTGTAGTTATCTAATTATCCTTTAAGTAAAAACGTTGTTGCTATGACACTTCATTACTCACCCTATCTCTTCCGTCTTTGCATATTACAGAGTTATCTGCCCTGCGAGTAGGTACTGATTGTGACGTCATCTGTTTGTGAGTGTACCGTCATACTTTTCGGGGGGAAAAACGATGGGAATTGCGCTCACAAAATAATGACGTAACAATAAATACCTACCTGCAAGGGAGCTAACTCTGTAATATGCAAAAACGAAATACCAATAAATAGATTACTATCTTGTTGATTTTATTAACAATATCTCAAACCTTCTTGATATGACTTTATAGGGTGAATCCCTTCTTGTCAAAACTTAAACTGTAAAATACTATATGACTATTTCTCCAAATATATGATTAATGGCTAAAAAAAGTATTGTTGCTAGGTAGGCAGACAACATTTTGGGAGATATGTTGGCGATAAACCCAGAACATACTCTAGCTCAATAGTACTGGTGTGACAAAGCGTAGTTATGTAGGTGGTACACCCAGACTAACTTTTGCTTACTTGTTCAGTTTTAGTAAGATCAAGTGTTGAATAAGTGTTTTCATTTAGGTGACAAACCTAGAACTTACACTAGCTAACTTTTAGTACAAGCTTATCAACAAAAAAGTTATGAATTATGAAATGATGAGAAGCTGCTAAGATTGTGGTTAACTTTGACAACTTGATAAACAAGAAAAAGAATATTAATTGATATACCAGGTTGCAGTATTTGTCTGAGTGTTAGACTATCAACATTCTAGTAAACTAGGATCATTTTCTGGGAGTAATCTTATTGTATGGTTTTATACCTCATATACTTACATGTATAAATTTGACACAAAATACCACGTATTAAACACCGGTAATACTTGTACTGTGTGAACTCATTGAAATATTCTGGACTGATAAAATATGTAGTTACCATATAAAATGTATTGATTTCAGAGATAGTACTTATAATGAATTTTACAAGTTATACATTTACTTGTGAAACATAAGAATTTGCGTTCCAGCTCTCTTGCAAAAATACATGTATGGAAAAATTTGTTTCTCACAAAATCGTATGGTAAGAAAGTAACTGGAGTAAAGTAGTTTATGTTACTGGTAGTTAATTAGGGGACTTGAAATACCAACATTTTCGGATAAATTTTCATCCCGTACAGTTATGTATCACTTATATGTGTACTTAATCAAGTTAATTGAACTCTTGAAACTTTCAGTTTTATTTTGACACTTTTTTGATAAGATCTTATTTTAGACATGATTTTTCACATCCTCTAGAAGAGGCTTTCTGTTTCCTTTTTCATATGCATTGTATAACTATAAGTATATATATACTTCACCTTGTTCATTTCACCTTCTTCTTTCTTCATGAGATAAGCGAATCTCTCTTCTTTACTTTGTTTTTGATATTCAGTGACTTTAGACAAGTGGTAGTTCAAGTTAGTACTTGCTTGCTGTGACATTGAGCTTCACCAGCCCGTGTATGTGTAGAGTTGTAGAACTTAGGTACCATAAATGTATTACATATGGCAACGCCTCATTCTATACATCTAACATATACAATATGTGGTACACATTATATATGTATTGTGTATCTCGCATATCGCTGTGTATATTGCATGACGAGAAGACTGAAGTTTTCAAACTATAAAATTATATTGTGAACCTCTTGTGTCACTGTACATAAGCAGAAAAAAACACACAAGTTCTCATTTCTCTACTATTTAGTACCCCCACCCCCACCGGTATACTTTATACCTGTACAAAAAGTATGTTGTGTATCTTGCTGTTTGCTGTGTTATACTTCTATGAATGTTTGTTGTTAATATTATTTGTTTTAAATGACCTGTGTGATATTCTTGAATGAGAATGGAGGACGTACGTTTTGAAAGGGTTATTCTGTATTGAGATGTTTCTATTTTTGTTGCTAATAACACATCATTGGTTGATACATTACCAATAAAAATTTCCCGTTGCTTTGAAAGCTAGCAATCAAATAAATTTGATATATAATAACTTCTGCCTTAGTTTTGATATTTCACCTAGCCATTAGCCACCAGCTCAACTCGATTTGCAGTCTTCTAAGAAGAGAAGTCTTCTCAGAAGATCTTCCAGCCTATAGACGGAAGAGCTCCCAGAAGTAGAAGATATATTCTAGAAGTAGAAGAGGGCTTATCGAGTTAAGCTCATGGACCAAGTTTAGTTCAGCTGAAGTTATTGTTGACAAAGCCATACTACATAACATGAGATGCATTTTATAGTACTCTTATATTAACTAAATGGCTATTATTATTTATCATTGATAATCGTTGTTTCAAAGACAAGCCAGAAGAAATTTTACCTGGCGTACATTGATATGAAAATGTAAACCATGGAAGAAAGTACCCATTGAAATTTTACGTTACACAGTAGCCTCGTAAAGTACAGTTCACATTCTTTCAGCATTATGATCGTTTGTATTTCTCTTGAAGCTACAGGTACAATTAAATGTACTGTAGTGAATATGTCCACTGGATAGACTTAAACTTGTTTTAGAGTGGATTTAAAAACAAGGCAGGTAAATGTCTTGATATCTTGATTTATTTTTCAGCTCTAATAATTTTTGTAACATGATCCAACAAGTATAACATATTGATATTGCAACTTACAGACACATGACAGTCTATGATTCATTCTCCAATCTCATAGCTATTGCCCCTAAAGTATAACAAAAGAAAGGTAAGAATACTCTCCCCCATATAGTTACACAATAAACAGGGTGAGAAAACTTGACAATGCATATCTTCTCTATACTAACAAAATGGACAGGTACAAAAACGCGATGATGCATGTCTTCTCTATACTAACATAATGAACAGGTGCAAAAACGTGATGATGCACATCTTCTCTATACTGCAACTAACATATAACAGATAGGTGAAAAGACTTGCTAATGCTTTTCCAAAACAAAATAGATCAGTGAGCATAATGAAATATTTCTCTCCAGTTTAACATGGTCCCTCTCGCATATATTCTGTATTGCATATTGCAGAGTTATCTGCCCTTGCGCATATGTCTTGATTTTGACATCATGTGATTGCAAGTGTAACGTCATACTTTTCAGAGAAATGACGTGAATTTCGGTCGCAAAATAATGATATCACAATGGACACCTACCCGCAAGGGAGGTAACTTTTGTAATCTGCAAAGATGGAATTGTAATAATAGACAAGTGAGAATTCTCAATAATGCTTCCCTTAACACAACAGACAGATGGGTGAAAATATACTGAGTGGAGCCTACTGAGGCCACAACACAACAGACAAAGTTTTACCAACATTTGATTACATATTGGATGTGCTTCTGCTTATGAATTTTTAAATCAAAATAACATACCGGTACTCTTTTCTATGTAGATAATTACACTAAAATAAGTGGGTTCTTGTGTGTACATGTCCCTAACTGTAGTTTCAGCTCTGTAGTCATATACTTCTACCATAGTCAACAAGAGCCCCACTGGGCCTTAACAGTTATCCGACTATTGGTACACAACCGCTGTCTGATCCAAGATTTTGTCCACATACATGCGGCGTTGGATTATAAGCCACATTCCCGATTTCCAGCAGGGAGAAAAGTTGTAACTCAGAATCAGAGAAACACTTCAGATAAAAATACAAAAGAGCTGACAATGCTTTAACTTACAATTATGTCATTTGACTAGAAACTTTTAGTATTTATTTCCGATATATTTCACCAATGACCTTGAAAGTACATGTAGGCTAAAGTTATTCAAGTTAACAAACTTGGTGCCCCTTCATTGCAGCATGCTAAATGCATGGGTATATACATCTCTCAGTTATTGACAAGAAATAATTTTAAGATTTTAGTCTATTTGAGTCTTATGACCTTGAATGAAAGTCAAAGTCATAATTTTTTGTAGTTCTTTATCCCAGCATACTCCAAGACCAATATCAGATTTCTAGGCCTTTAAAGATTTAAGTCTATTTGAGCCCTGTGATTTTTAATAAAATTCATTTGAACAATATCTGTACCCTATATGTAGCTGGGTCTTTTAAGTTTACATATGACAGATGGAAGCAAATGGTGCAGGATGACTAAGGTCATCTTGAACCTTTGAGTCTGAAAAGTTACAACTCATGAATAAGTGTGATCCTTAGTGTTTTAAGCTTAATTGCAATAAAATGACCAAACAGCTAAGCATAACATGGAATTTATACTGATAGATAAGAAGCATAATTATCATACTTACAGATTAGCATATCTTAAATAGAACAAGTACTTAAAAATAAGATCTGTATACTCAGAAAGTATATCATATAAAGTGATGTAATATCATAACCCCAAGTTTATCCCAACTATTTCATACCAGGCAATATCTACATACCAGGTAACAAGATGAGCTTATCGATATATCTCACATTAAAATTTTCTCACAACAAGTAACATTTGTACCAATAACATGACAAACCCATATGCAATATACTAGTTAGCAATACATTGCTGGAGATTTCATTTGATTATATCACAGATTTCTTTACAATTATTTACTAATTATGTACAATTCTTTAATGAAACATGAACTGGACCGACGTGAAGATATTATAAATGTGGACTTACATGCAGTATAAAATACTTTGTTATGTAGTTAAACTCTAGACTAATTTCTGCATTTCAGAAACTATCTCTTAATGTATGAACTGAGAAGGAGCAAACAAAATTTTACCTTTATGTTTAATACCCCTTTATGTAAAGTCAAAATTCTATTTAGGAAAACTTCACCAGGAGAGCAAATACCTTGTGATTTTTGACTATCTATAAAACTAAACACTTCATGCTTTGCCCTGTTTCTTTTTCATCAGCTTAACTTCTAAACAAAGTTTAAAGTTGAATGAGAATTGTACTATTAATAATACATATACATAGTTTGCACAGTTAAGCATTCACAAACCAGTGATATGTATTGGTCAGTGAATTAACATTAAAAGAAATACATATACTGTATAGCCAATTATTTATGTAGGTCAAAACTTATCGTGAATTTAACAAGAACAAGAAAACAAAACAAAACAAAAATTAGTGGTTTAAAACTTCTGTGATATGACTTTAAGGGTATTTTATGATTTAACCATTTCTCAATATTTCGTAAATCAAACTTTTGCGATCATAACAATGTCCCGCGAAAATATAACCCCTACTGAAATAACTGGTTATATGGTATCCTCTGTTACAGTGCCACATTCTATTATTAAGAATATTGCTGTGAAAATAACAGAATCTCATAACTAATTTCAAATCAGGTCTGAGAGAAAGTACAGTATTATGATAATTTTGGAAACGTATGAATACATATGACATGATATAACAACCGATTCAGCACTTGCACTAGGAATGTTTTAAAGCATGCATGGCAAAATTTGTGGTATGAGTGACATGTTCGTTAAAGCGTGACGTTATCTGCGCTGACGGTCCATGTCTTCCACTGTAGCTATAAGTCTCTGGCGTGCCTTTTTGTTGATATGGTCCACTGAATTGATGAGTGACAATAACTGCTTGTTGGAGTACTCCTACAGACAAAGAAAAAATAGCATTGTTAAGGCCATTGGTGAAAATTTGAGGGGAAAAATTGTATTATAGTATTATATACAGTAATATGTTAACATAAAATCTTTGAAGCAAATATTTCATCATAAGCATATTTATTACATTCATACAAAGATAAGGCTACTTGAAACAAGAGATCCAAGAGGGATCTTGGCGCCCATCAAAGAATGATCTATGTCTGACAATGGAAAGAGTGGTCTTTTCTCCGTTTTTCACACTTTACTATCAAAATTCAAGATGGTGGCCAATCAGCCATATTGAAGACCAATATCTCCCAAAATGCAATATGCACAACAAAAGCCCAAGGAGAGCCTACATATGAAATTTGAGACAGATCCCTTTGGTACATTCTGAGAAAAAGCAGTAACACACATCAAATACAAAAATCAAAGATGACAGCCTTGCAGCCTTATTGTTTTCTAGATCAGTCTCAAAATCAGCATGACACTCCTAGGGCCCTTGGGAAACCTACATATGAAATTTGAGACAGATCCCTTAAGTACTTTCTGAGAAATAGCGGTAACAAACATCAACTGCCAAATCCAAGATGGCTGCCTGGCGGCCATATTGTTTTTCCATTCAGTCTCAAAATCAGCATGACACTCCTAGGGCCCTAGGGAAAACTACATATGAAATTTGAGACAGATCCCTTAAGTACTTTTTGAGAAATAGCGGTAACAAGCATTGTTTATGGACTGATGACAGACGAAAAGCAATTTGAATAACCCACCATCTAATGATGGTGGGTTAAAAAAGAAGATTTTGTGCAATGAGTTAGTTATAAGAATGTTCACTATAAACATAGTATCATGATGGATCTTCTCACACAGCGTGACATATCTTGGGTTCAGGTATTTATCACCTTTAACCCTGTATGACCTGTCTAACTTGTACTCCAGCATCCATGACCTTTGATCTTTCCTTTGACCTACCTTGTGCTCTAGAATCCAGGAGTCCATCTGACTTTCTGGTAGGTAGTAAGCCTTAATGTATGCTTCTACATACTCCCTCTCTGGGATTGGCCTGGAACATACACAATACAAAGTTCAAATAAATACTGCAGTCACACAACCCAAACCTGCTTTTCCAAACACAAACAAGAGACAAAAATTTATTACAATTATGTCAAAGGCTGAAAATCAATGGTTACATTTCACTGGTAAATAGTGCTTACCTTAGATCTACAATAGTCTCAAGTTTGGACAGAAACTGTTGGAAATCAAGCTGCATTAATGCTCTGCCTTCGTTACTGCACTTTTTAGCACCAGCATAACTGCAAATGGTAAGTAAATCTCCAACTTACAGGAGAAAAAGGCCAAAGTTACAGTACCACCAATTCAATCAAAAGTGAGTTGCTTAAAACATTGAGTAGGAGCTAGTGGAATACCGATGAAATATCTCCGATAAGTAGTGATTTAATTTTCAATAATTTGCTGTTCTATCTAATCACAAAATTATAATAGGCAGATTTTCAACCACTGATATGACTTCAAATGCACAGGGGGAACTCAGTAAGGGTAACTGCAGTTACCCTTACGTTACCCTAATCCAAGGCGACAGCGAGGAAATGGCCACAATATAGATTTAATATGATTAAAAAGACTAATTCAAACTTTTTATTTTCTTTAAAACAATTCTTCTAGTTAGTGCATATGTAACAACTTTTAATGCAGATTTCTTAATCAAGTAAGGTTAAAGAATTGTGCTACAGTCCTTACCCTTCTACAATTGTGCGGTTTGCGAGCCGTACACAGTGTTCCCATATAAGGTCATATACAACTTTAGGTATGGGTACTCTTCTGTTGACATCTACTAGTCTCACCGACAACTGCTCCAAACTCTGTCAAATACATAATCATAAATCTCTGTCAAATACATAAACACATATGTCACACATATAAACATAAAGCTCTGTCAAATACATAAACACATCTGTCACACATATAATCATAAAGCTCTGTCAAATACATAATCACAAAACTCAGTCAAATACATAAACACATCTGTCACACATATAATCATAAAGCTCTGTCAAATATATAATCATAAAACTCAGTCAAATACATAAACACATCTGTCAAACATACAAGAGATCCCAGAGGGATCTTGGCGCCCACCAAAGATTGATCTATGTCTGACAAATGAAAGAGGGATCTTTTCTCTGCTTTTCAAACTTACACTTCTTTTTTCTGCTTTTCAAACTTTAAACTATCAAAATCCAAGATGGTGGTCGCAAAATGCAATAGGCAGAACTAGGGTCCTAGAGGAACCTACATATGATATTTGAGAACAATCCCTTCAATACTTTCTGAGAAATAGCGGTAACAAACTTTAACTATCAAAATCCAAGATGGCTACCGGTCGGCCATTTTGTTGACCGATCAGTCCCAAAATGCAATATGCACAACTGGGGTCCTAGGGGAACCTACATATGAAATTTGAGAAAGATCCCTTCAGTGCTTTCTGAGAAATAGCGGTAACAAACTTTAACTATCAAAATCCAAGAAGGCTACCTGGCGGCCATCTTGTTGACTGATCAGTCCCAAAATGCAACATGCACAACTGGGGTCCTAGGGAAACCTACATATGAAATTTGAGAAAGATCCCTTCAGTGCTTTCTGAGAAATAGCGGTTACAAACTTTAACTATCAAAATCCAAGATGGCTACCTGGCGGCCATCTTGTTGACTGATCAGTCCCAAAATGCAATATGCACTACTAGGGTCCTAGGGGAACCTACATATGAAATTTGAGAACAATCCCTTCAACACTTTCTGAGAAATAGCCGTAACAAACTTTAACTATCAAAATCCAAGATGGCTGCTGGTCGGCCATCTTGTTGACCGATCAGTCCCAAAATGCAATATGCAGAACTAGGGTCCTAGAGGAACCTACATATGAAATTTGAGAACAATCCCTTCAATACTTTCTGAGAAATAGCGGTATAAACTTTAACTATCAAAATCCAAGATGGCCACCGGTCGGCCATCTTGTTGACCGATCAGTCCCAAAATGCAATATGCACAACTGGGGTCCTAGGGGAACCTACATATGAAATTTGAGAAAGATCCCTTCAGTACTTTCTGAGAAATAGCGGTAACAAACTTTAACTATCAAAATCCAAGATGGCTGCCGGTCGGCCATCTTGTTGACCGATCAGTCCCAAAATGCAATATGCACAACTGGGGTCCTAGGGGAACCTACATATGAAATTTGAGAAAGATCCCTTCAGTGCTTTCTGAGAAATAGCGGTAACAAACTTTACTGCCGTTCTATCATAAGATTGCACGATTGTGTTACAGTACTAGTGTATCGACTCACTGTAGTAGATAACATCGCTACATGGTACAGGTGAAGTGTCTATGTAACACGCATTGTGATTGGCTGAAGTGTGTAATAAATAAACGTTACACAATGCAACCTATTTGTGCAATCGGGACGTTGTAAGTACGTCGAAACAATTACAAATGTTCATAGATAAACATCTGAAAAATTAATATTTGTAAAATAGAAGTATTACGCTGTAAAAATAAATAACGCTAATATATAGAATTCGCGCTGTAATATACATGACTGTTGGGTGGTTTTTTCCGTAGTACACCTAGCACATGTGACGAACTTGACTGACAGAGTTTCCTGAAATAGCTGTTGTAAATATATAAATAAGATGATTGAAAAAAAAAAATCAAACATGGAAAGAGATAACACACAATCAGGTTATACTAGCTGTAGAAGAATACATAATACTGATTTAAACATGATAATACTGGTACCGTTAATGAATAAATATGAAGGTCAAGAAGAAAGTATCTGCTAAAACAACTGTTCAGTTTCATAATTATGGTAAGGTATATTTAAAATGTCAATTTAACTCTGAATTTGAACTTTATACTGAATAAAAAAGTGTGGAAGTACTAAAAATCGTCGATCGCCAAGCTGCCAACGCGTGCATATTATACATGTAAGTTACCGGTAAGATACATGTGTGTTTGCACATGTGTAACGTTACGTTACTATTTTAATCTCTCGCTAAAATTGCGCCAAAATTAGAAGCGGTCCTCAACCGATCATATGTCGACATGTCAAAGCCACGAACCGATCTAAAAGTACGCGAAAGGGTAGTGAAAATATACAATGATGGCATGGGGTGTCCTATGGAAATATATCTAAAGCGGCCGACGTTTGTAAATCCACCTGTCGGAAACATCGCAAAGTTGTGCGAGGAACAACATGGTTCTCTGCTTCCACGTGTTCGGTCTATCATGACACCAACAAAGGTCAGTGAAGAAGTTGTTAAATTCGTCGAATATCGGAAGAAAATGAGACCAAGCATGGCAGGCTAAAAAAACATGTAGCGATGTAATCTACTACAGTGAGTCGATACACTAGTACTGTAACACAATCGTGCAATCTTATGATAGAACGGCAGTAACTATCAAAATCCAAGATGGCTACCTGGCGGCCATCTTGTTGACCGATCAGTCCTAAAATGCAATATGCACTACTAGGGACCTAGGGGAACCTACATATGAAATTTGAGAAAGATCCCTTCAGTACTTTCTGAGAATTAGCCGTAACAAACTTTAACTATCAAAATCCAAGATGGCGGCTGGTCGGCCATCTTGTTGACCGATCAGTCCCAAAATGCAATATGCACAACTAGGGTCCTAGGGGAACCTACATATGAAATTTGAGAAAGATCCCTTCAGTACTTTCTGAGAAATAGCGGTAACAAACTTTAACTATCAAAATCCAAGATGGCTGCCTGGCGGCCATCTTGTTGACCGATCAGTCCCAAAATACAATATGCACAACTAGGGTCCTAGGGGAACCTACATATGAAATTTGAGAAAGATCCCTTCAGTACTTTTAGAGAAATAGCGGTAACAAGAATTGTTAACGGACGGACGGACGGACGGAAGGACGGACGGACCACGGACGAAAGGCGATTTGAATAGCCCACCATCTGATGATGGTGGGCTAATAAACATAAAACTCTGTCAAATACATAAACATATCTGTCAAGTATGCAATACAGTTGTATACTTACATGATTGTATAGGCTTTTAGCTGACAACTATTTTGAATTCTGACACTAAACTAGACAATGAAGAACTCATAGACACAGGCAATACCTTGAAAAGGATATCCTTTAATGCATCACATGATTTGAACAACTCTAGATATGACTACTGTAAATAATTCCATCAAATTCATGGGGAAAAACAAAAGGAGAAGTGTCAAGAATAGTTACATAGAACCATATGGATCTTAATCACGAAATCATATCATCACGAAAAGTATGAAATTGTGAATTAAGTCATGATGGAAATAAGACGGTTAACAGAATTTTGAGCACAATACTAATAGCTGCTGACAGTTATTTTGCATATGTTGATGAGTTACCTTGAGCATGACGTCGACATAGGAGTTGTGTTGTGACATGATGTCTTTTACGTCCCATTTGACGCCCGACATGTGATGTAGAATGTTGTCATAGTCCACTGCCTGTACTGACACGGTCCAATACACCGGCTTTCGTAACTCGGCTGCCATCTTCACTGTCTGTAGTTAAAACACCAGGTAGTATCAAAAGGACTCAGATTTATGGCTTGAAGTTGAAAATTACTAAAAAATATCAATGAAAGTATTAAATTTAAATGTTTTACCATAAAGGACATTAATTGTGAAATAAGTTGATATGGAATAAAACAAATCAGGTTTGAACTCTGCTTGCCAGGTGACATGACTTAACCACTACATCACCCGATCAATTTGATGTTGAACTTTGACAGTTTTGTACCTGTGAGAAGAACTGTTGCAGGAAGACCTTTTTGTTGGCAGGAATCATTGCTTCTAGATGTGGATACATCAGCTCCATCTGACTGGCCAGGAAAACTCTGAAACAAACACAATCTCATCCAGGATAAAATATAATGTAACTACCAGTTATTATATTCGACCTAATAAGCGCCCATGTCTCTATAAGCCCTCCTTCCACTTTTGAGGCCTCAATTTCAATTGCCCAGACATAAATAATCTGTATAGGTTTGCAATAATTTTGTCTTATTAAGCACCTACCCATTTTTTTTAAACATCCTGGCTTTTTATTGGGTTGAATACGGTATAAAATTTGTGATATTAAAAAGAAGAAGATGATTTAACAGTCTACAGCAGTAGCCCCTTGTTACACTCTATAATCCTACAGAGTTGACTTACAGAGACTCAGCAGCTACCACTCGCTCAGCCAGACCAAATAGACGTCCGCCTCCACTGAGGTCCACGATGGGGGAGAGATGTGGCTGTGGAAACTTATCCTGTCAACAAAGAAATTTAATATTCAACAGGAAAGCTAACAGTATCTTAAGAGATACTGAGATTAATGGAATTATATTTAACCCTATACAAAGACTACTGATAATTTCTTTAATGTCCTATGGTGTTTTGGCCCTAAATACCTTAGTTGTCCATGGGCTGTACAACTCAAACAAACAAATCCTATGATGTGACAGTAAAGGCAAACATATCCAAGTCAGAATTAGCAAGTCGCATCCTATAGTTTTTGCACTTTAAAAAAAAAATTGTTAGTACATAGCCACTTATTAAGACCCTCTTTTATATTTCAAACTATATCAAAGTCTTACTCTGCCGTTTTCAGGGTCCGTTGGTGGAGCCCCAGGGACAGGGGTCTCTGCTATTAGGTTGTTTCTAATTCTCTGTAATGTCATGTGTAATCTATTGTTCAAGGAACGCTCATTCATCACCAACTGAAACAAAGTTAGATCTCGGTCATTACTGGTAAGTGGATCCTATCCGGATAGCTTACACACATTTAAACTAAACAGTTTCAAAAACATTCCTTAACTTAAAATTCCCCAAAGGAAATAATTATAAAAGTTAAGAAAACAAGATTAAGGCCCTGATACAGATAGCTTACAAATGTTGACTAGATATGCATTCCAATTTTCCTTTTTCATGTTTTCTCTATAATTGTAATAAATATAATTACTATAGTAAAAATTCAGGCATATTTATGTAATATCAATTTATTCAGCTATTAGTAGTAATATTATATTAAATAGGAATAATTACATTCAACAACATCAACATCACTTCACAGCATTTCACAGCTTTTGATCAAAATAAAAATGTAGACTTACCGAATCTGCCCCAAAGAATATGTGGACCTGAAAAATGCGTAATAAAACAATCAAAATGTTTACTCATTATTGCTATTTAATGTCAATATGTATTAAAATTTCTTTGGTTTGGTACAATTTGTTTCTCTATTCATATACTTACTGTGTACAGGTAATATTCAAAAAGCTGTGACATACAGTTGATCACGTCAAATGCTATCGGCTTCAGAACGGTCATCATCTGCATATATTTACCTGTGTAATTTAAAAAATTGTTTCAGTTTATATTTACATGTTAATCAATATAAACCTCAATTTATCCTCAAGCACATTTTCGCTGTGAGAAAAGACAGTATAAAGCAGGAACAAATAGATACGCCTTCCTTAGCTATCCATTCTTTACTTATGATTGATATGACCTGTAACAGGTTTGATGTACAGCTAGGAGACAAGAGAGTTCAAAATAATTTTTTTAAACATCATAAAAATACGATTCAGGGACAGCAACACATCATACAACAAATGGACTGTACAGCTTACCTATCACTCTTAATACATTGAGGGTTGTATTGGTCACGATCGGAATGTGTCTTTGATTTTTGTTTCTTGATATTCTTCTTTTATATTGTCTGGAAAAAACATTAATTTACATCAAGGCTTTTATTAAATGTTTTTTATCCCTATGGAAACATCAGGGGATGGTAACTGCTTAGCCGGTACTGAGCATAGGCTGAGAAGGTAATGGGAAATATAGTAGTATAGTAAAGAAATTTGTCATTGATCAAATACTGTAACAGTTAAACCTCTTTAATAGGAACTGCAGGGGACCAGGTCAATAGTTAGAAGAATACGAGTCATCTGACACTGGTCACTGATGGCCAGAAATCTGCTTCACTATTCTGAACTTTATTTTGTATTCTGTAGTTAGCATCAATTATCTTACATTATTTTGAGGGTCAATGTATTTCCAGTCCCCTGCATTTAATTTACATCAAAAAAATCTTTACTTTATGGAAAGGAGAGACGTACCTATTAGACTGGGCTTCTCCCGTAAGTTCGTCAATATAATCTTGTTTAAGTTCGTCTGGCTCATCTGAATCAGTGTCACTGCCTCCCCTATCTTCATCATCCTACAAGAGCAACAACAATAATTTGATTGCAGAAGTATGTTTACCAGAAGTAAAACCAGAACCAATCTTTTCTGGCTTTTCTGGCAACTGTCCTTTTCTATGAAACATCAGAGCTTAACCCGATTTGCATTATTCTATGAAGAGAAGTCTTCTCAGAAGATCTTCCAGGTTATAAATGGAAATCTTCCAGAAAAAGATAAGCTACAAATTGAGTAACCAGAGGTTATATTCTAGAAGTAGAAGAGGTCAAAACTCTAAAGCTGGCCTATGTTTTCAGCAACACATCATTATCTGTTTAGAAGTGTAAAGAGCTACAATATTGCAGCTACCTGAACTCAGAATTTGTTAATTTTAAAATTTTGGCAAATAAGGATGGACAAATGACATTGGTTGCGGACTGACAACCCAGGTTGACAAACGCTACATGTTCTACTGATAAGTAGAGTAGAAATGTGTTTAAGAATCTTTAGATAGTATAATGCATTCTCATGACAGGACAAATTGAACATTATATTTACCCAACTTCCTGAGAAAACATCTTCATTTTCTTCCTCATCAGGCTGAACATCAAATGGACTACCTTCCTCCTTGTACTGGTCAAAGTAGCGCTCCCCTCCTCGATGGTGCCCATTAGGCAATGACTGGTCCCCTTCTGCTTCCTGTTGGGAATTCACCAGGGAGTTTGTGGTGGGAGAGCGTGTCCAGCTCTTCATAAATCTGAATTCCTAGTGTCAAAATAATATCTCTGATAAATTGGTATCATAAAATATAAATGGCTCCATTTACAAGATCTACATTTTTACATCAACATTTTTGACATCAGAAAGAGAAACTTTTAATTAAATTTTTTAATTTTGATACTAAATATTACATTGTACAATGTATATTCAAATATATTTCAAAATTAGTCAAAAATAAATTCCTCCATTTATGACTGAGACTGTGCAGGGCTTGGCGATCTGGACAGACTTTGAGAACAATTTTAGTTGAACAACTTGAATATCTTACCAGCAACTGTAAGAGAGTAAAGTTTGATTTTAATGGGCAGATCTCCCATCCCTCATTCTCCAAGAACATCCCTAATTCATCCATACGGTACCTACAACACAAAATTGATGTTGTAATGGTGATATGCCAAATTTTGATGATGAAGAGAGAAGAAAACATACCTACTTATTGATTACTTATACTTAGAAACTGCCTCACAAAAACGAGATACATTGGTATTATAATTCTGATTATTAGAAGTGAAGGGCCAGTGATGGAATGTTGAGCACTAAACACCCTGCCATCTTGAATTAGAGATGGAAGGCTAGCTGCAGAACACTTGGCAGATCCATCAATTAGTTGCAATAGTTCATAGATGAAAGGTGAGTGGTAAAACATCATTTAATCACTTTATCCCACAGATGGAGGACAAGGAAAGACTTATACAAGCAAAGCAAAATATTGTGAGGCAGAGGCTTTTGTGATACAGTACTTTATAATTAATTACTGTGGGATAGCGGTTACACATCAGAAATCTTACCAATTTTATCACCATATATACTCCAGAGGTGGAAGTACTGTGGGATAGCGGTTAAATATCAGAAATCTTACCAATTTTATCACCATACTCCAGAGGTGGAAGTACTGTGGGATAGCGGTTAAACATCAGAAATCTTACCAATGTTATCACCATACTCCATAGGTGAAGAGCAAGAGGAAGACAACAGCTACCTTGTACAAGATAAAGAAGTATTAAGTCTATATACCTGTGGTGGTTTTTGAAGTAGTTCAGACTCTGTTGTTTCAGGGAATCCTGTAGACCCTCAGATTTGCTGCCACAAAACTCCTCCCCAATCTCAATCAACCTGTCGGGATAAACAACAAGATGTTTGCAACTTAAAATAGCCTAGGATAGTTCATCCCTAATAACAATGGCTTTTGTGTTCCATTTTTTTTTTTAAGTGTTGATCAGGTCAACAATTTGTACAAAAATTTAATCCCCACTCCATAGTCATTCTACCATATATTAGTTACAGTCAAACCTCGATGATTCGAACTTCGATGAATCAAATTTCTCGCTATATCAAACTTTTTGTCTGGTCCCGAATTTCTTCACTATATAACATTACTAACTAACCCATGTATGAATCGAAGTTTTATGAATCGAAGTTCTCGATGTATCGAACTTTTTTCATGGACCATTTGTAATAGAATCATAGGTAACTGAATAAAAATTTACCTGTACAGATCAGGTGTTCGCCGATACCCCGCGGCATGCTGTCACACATAGCTGTCTCGCGACGGCCCTTCGCCGGATAATAGGGATTATGACAGCTTGTGTTGCTAGCTTGATATCATCAAGATAATTAATATCACTAATCAGACCGATACCCGGTGCTTTGTTTTTACAAGCTGCGTTATTAAATCATTAGTACGGCAAAGATACAGTTAGTCGTTTTTGATGTTCGCCGCCGCCATTGGTAGCGGTTTGTAGAATTTTACAGAATGGTAAACAGCGAGCCACATTATTAGTAACTCATACTCAAAACTGTTACATTGCACAACTTTGGCATAAATACTGGAGCAAATCGATCATTCTAAATCGAAGTATTTTGTATGTGGTGTAGCGCTTTCGGTTCCTCCTTTTTAGTTTCGTTTTTAACTTGTTTTTGTTTTTATATTCATTCCGTAATATCAACCATCGCTTAAATAGTCACCAAACGAACACTTGTACATGGGTTAGGCCTAGTACACGTAAGTCTTGTTTATAATATACGTATGTATTGCTAACGATAGCAATACATGTGATTAATTGCATACTTCGTTTTTATTTTGTTTTGCTTGTGGTAAATACAATGATTATAAAGTTTACGGAACGGAGACGACATGTACACAACTACCACAGTTGGTCATGGTAAAAAAAAACATCGGTCTAATTTCAACCACGAATAATTCGAAGTCTCGATGTTTCGAAGTTTTTCTGACGGTCCCTTGAACTTCGATACATCGAGGTTTGACTGTATATCCATTGCTCAGTTTCAGAGAAAGTCGTTCATATCAATTGAGCCCTTTTTGGCCCCCAACCCTTAAACTAAATACGTCAACCCAACCATTTGTACAATTCTGATTCATTAACACATAGAAACATTGCTAATCAATTCAATAAAATTCCTATCAGCAATTATATGAAGAAGAAATTGATTTTGTAAATTGTTGACAGGAAGTCAGCGGACGGACAGATGGACAGACGCTACATATTAGACACCATGGTAAGTGATAAGCTCACCTCTGTCCTTCCTACCAGATAAGCTAATAATACCCAAAACATTGAAGATTGTAATTTGTATGTCTAACACTTCAGTATACTTCTAAGAAACTTTTATCTCAGTTATATTTCATACTGATCTAACCAGGTGTTTTACCTGTTGACGAGGTCCAGTACCCGTATGAAATCCTCTAGTTTAAAACTGGCCATGTCTGTTCCTAGGATATAAATTTTAACTTTCTGTTGGACGTCGTGCCATATCCGAGTAAGTCCATGGTCAAGTTTTTGTCGTATGTATTTCATCTTCAATGTTACGTCCACGTCCACTCCTGAGAAACAAGAAAAGGATTGATTTCGGGTTTATATGTCATAAATTGGTTTTATATGACAGATTTTATATATATTTGTATTTTCTATTCTTAAGCAAGTATCAATTGTGAAGATATCAATTTTTTCACGATTCACTGATGTTATTCTTACCAACAAACAATGTAAGAATCAATATCCATTCACAAGGGGCAGATAACTCTAGAATGACAGAAGAGAGCCATGGATTTGCAGTGTATGTCAAATCATTGAACACATTATCAAGTATTCCTGTGTTACTACGAAAAATGAATCATTGTACTTAATGCATTAAATAACAACAGGCAACTGACTTTGCCAGTTTGGATAAATGCTTTCCTGACATACCTGACTCTCGAATGAATTCTTCATCATGGGACTCGTGCCACAAAATTGTTTTGTGGTAGCTCTTCATTACTTCCCATAATGCCTTGCACAGATCTACCAGGCACGGCTTGAAACTTTCTTGTGTTATATTCTGCAATAGATACAAACTGCCATGTAACCTGATTAGGACAATCTTTGTTTTTGGAAATGAGAAATAAATATGCAAATTTTTCACATTTATGTAGATCAAATATCACTTAAAAACATCCTAAGTAGTTAAAGGACACAACAGTTATCAAGGTATATCAATCAATGGCTATTCGTTTTGAGGTAGTCATATATTGGGGGGTATTATTTTATCATTTATCCATTCGCCCCTGAAACACATTTATATTCTTCTAGTTCAAAGACTGGAATAGTCCATTTTGGAACTTCAGGGGTGAATGAGTTTAAGAATTGCATACCTTACAAAGCTCTACGTAGGATCGTTTCTGGAAATTGGAGTCGCCTGTTCCAGAGTACAGCTCCACATAGCCCAGTACAATCTGGAAGGCTGTACTATGTATAGCACTGGTGAAGTGCATGTGTAGCTGGTCCATGGCAGTCTATGGTAACAAAAATGTCTTAAGGTCAAACATTTCATCACTAGGTCATTCAGATTTGACTTTCATCTTTCTAAAAGTCCAATAAGAGAGTTTATCTGTAACATATAACTGATATCAAAATTTAATAAAATTGTGGATAATCTATTTATGTTCCCGAGTTTAAAGTCAATTTAAAAATGGCATATACATGTAACTCTTTGAATACCACTCCCACACATGTGCCTGAATTTTGTCAAGGATTCTATGATCAATATTAAGTACATATCTATATCATCCTTACTTGAGTTTTGTCAAGGAGTCTATAAGCTATCTGCACTTTTTCATAGTGGACCACATCAAAGTGACTACAGGTTTTGGACAGAGCAACATCCAGTTGTTCCTCAATCATCTCTAGAGTGTCCTGAAGTTTGGAACTTAGCTCACTGTAAAAGCAAAAATATCAGACGGTACAGTATGTGGTGTATGTTGTTTTTAAAAGTATCTTTACAGATGAAATGTATGTGTGGAGCTTAATACAACTTGTTGATGTCTATGCATTACTCAGATAACAAAAGAGTTGGTAATGAAGGGTTTAAGCAAGAGTTACCTGGTAGTAATTTTTGCAGGGATGATATTTTTGCGATTCATTGCCACACTTGCAAAATTTGAATCTGTAAAATTTTTCTAGTTTTAGGTGTAGGTGAAAATTGTGAAAATTTTTACCTGCAAAATAACTAACTATACAGTATGTGATGTTGCTTTTAAATGTGTTTTTACAAAGGGAATGTATATATGGAGCTTGTTGATGTCTATGTACTACCTGTACTCAAATCACAAAATGTTCATTTAAAGTTGGTAATGGAAGAACTTAATGTTGCCAGAAAACCTTACCTTATACATGTAAAGTGTTTAAATGTACTGGCAGCTTTCTGACATTCCAGACATAGTTGTATAGCACTGCAGTAATCTTCCTCCTGGAACAGCATAGATTTATATTCATGTTAATTAACAATCAAGTTGAAATAAAAAATATGTTTAATTTTTGTTATTCTCAGAACTGCTGTTCTAAATAAATTTGAGAAGAATTAAATCAATCCTTTCCTAGATAATACGATTTAAAGAAGATTTCCTTCAGACAGATTATTTATTGCCAATAAATATTAAATAAAACTAACCTCCATCATTTCCCTCAATCTCAGATCTGTCCGTTGCAGTGTCTTTATTGTCCTCAGTGACTTTAGTAAGCCAATCAGCTGCTGCCGTTTTCTGTAGTTAGCCAACATCTTTAGACTGGCTGTGGTAAAACTCTTCCTTGCACCTGACAATTGTCTGAAAGTAAAGATAACTTGAACTGCTGAAGAAAAATCTAGCAAACAAACTATAATTCTAAGAGTCTGCATCAATCTTTCCAGAATGTTGTAAATACCAAAATCTAACTACATAATACAATGTAATAATGTATAATGGTTAGATACCATGCATACATGTACTTTGTGATGATTTGATATCAATCGTTTGTTTTTTTATTCATTATTCACACAATAATTTCTGTAATATCTTTTATTTCTGACTTAATGTCTATATACATGTTATAATGCCCATCACACACCTGCGTCCATTAGCACAGATGATACTGGCAAGCTGTAGGGTTTTCTGTAGCTCCATTACTCTCTGTAGTTCTGTAGCGTAGGCGGGATGGTTCTGTAAGACTAGGTCCGACACTTTCTTAGAAACCTGGAAATATGATGATCATATATGTATGATTTCTAATACATTACACTACTACTAAAATATCGCTTAATTTGTCATAACAGACTTTGAATAAGAACATACTGCTTATAATACTTAGAAATAATGAAAACATAAAAGGTATATACATTGAAAACAAAGAAATTCTCCTTTCACAGTTTGCTGATGACACATCTGTAATTTTAGATGGCTCTGAAAAATCTTTAGATCAAACGCTAAAATCTCTAAACTTTTTTGCGGGTATATCAGGATTAAAAATGAATTACTCCAAGACCCAGGTAGTATGGATTGGCAGTATGAAATATAGTAATAACAATTTCAATAATAATTTTAATTTAAAATGGGGGTCAACACGCTTCAACCTATTAGGCATTGAATACGATGTAGATTTGAGTCAAATAATTAAGTTAAATTTTGACAAGAAACTTGTAAAACTCAAATCATTGATTTCAGCCTGGAAAAAAAGAATCCTTACACCAATAGGTAAAATAGTTGTTATTAAATCTTTACTTATATCACAGTTTAACCATTTATTTATCTCACTTCCCAATCCAGACGATCGATATATAAATGTAATCAACAATATTTGTTACGACTTTTTGTGGAATAGTAAACCTGATCAAGTGAAAAGGGACATAATCATCAAAAGTTATGAAGAAGGGGGTCTAAAAATGATACATCTGAAGTCATTTATAACGGCTCTTAAAGCAACTTGGATACGAAGAATCTATACTAAGGCTGGAAATTGGGACATCATTTTAGAAACTTTATAAGACAAACAAAAATTGGCAAATACAGGAATTGAACATTTAAAACAAAAAACTAATAATTGTACTAATAGGTTTTGGCGAGATGTTTTAAACGCCTGGTGTAAAACTCTGAATTTAAGTGAAATATATAAAACAAACATTCTTGAAAACCCAATATGGTTTAATAATTACATCAAAATAGATAGAAAAGTAATTTTTAATAATGCATGGTATAAAAAGGGAGTTCTTTTTATTTATAACATTACAAAACCAGATAAATCATTTCTCAGTTTTGAAGAATTCTGTGATAAATATAGTATTCGGACTAACTTTTTAAAATACCAAAGCTTGAAAAATGCCATTCAACATTTTGTTAGAAACAATAATCAAAATTACAACACAGAAAAGAATGTAATATTACCCAATATACCTATAAATCTCAAAGTCATTCTAAATTCTAAAAAAGGAGCTCAATACATATACAATATTTTAATTCAAAACCAAGTTAAACCTACAGCTCAAAATAAATGGAATCAAACTTTTAATATAAATGAAGAAGATTGGAAAAATATTTATAAACACCCTTTTAACACATGTACAAGTTCAAAACTTCAGTGGCTACAATATAGAATAAATCATAGAATCCTGACTACTAAGACATTTTTACTAAGAATAGGTAAAGCGGATAATAACATATGTATATTTTGTAAAACTTCTCCCGAAACCATAACACACATACTATGGGACTGTGATAAAACATCAAATCTGATAGAACAACTGGGAATAGCAATTATTACAAAAAATCTAGGACTTAGATTCAGTAAACAAGAATTTATATTTGGCAAGAAAGTTAACAATAAACATTCACATTTCAATTTAGACAACTTAATCTTACTTTTAACCAAACAATATATTTATAACTGTAAATGTCTTGAAGCAGATCTTTGCCTAATTGGTTTAAAAAACCACATCAAATTTGAACTGAAAGCTCATAAAATTTTAATAACCAATAGTAACTTAAAAAATAAACAACAGGTCTTAACAGAAATACAACTTTGGCTCCAATTTTAAATTTTAAAACATTAAAAACATATACAAAAACCATTAAAAACTTGTAAAATAAATATTTGACCTAGGTTCGACAGAAGTACCTTGTATGTATGTATGTGTGTCCTGCATCTCTCTGATACTTAACAATGTATATTACCTTAAAAATATCAATGTTTGTGAACTTATCCTCTATAAATTATCAGTGAGTTTGTTAGTGTAAATGTGTTGTCCATTGATTGATGTATATTATGAGTATACATGACTACTTTTGTATTAAATTAATTAACTCCAACATACATCTTTCATATATGTTGTATTGTATTTGTATGTACAAAACTTTTGAAAATGAATAAAAAATAAATTAAAAAAAAAAAGAAAAAAAAAAAAGAACATACTGCTAGAAGGAATTAACTCTATTGTCATCAGAATAATGTTTTATCAATCTTGTATGAATACAATTCTTTCATACAATAGTAATGTTGGGAAATATCACCAGTGGTCGAAGTACTCACCACTTGGAGCTGTTTTCTTAGCTTTTGTCTGTCCCGATCAATCTGGTCCAGGTCAGGGGTCTCCGGCACTTTCTATTGATACGGACATGTAACATAAATCATTTTAATCTACTTTGAAATAAAGATTTGACTTCTTGCAAGTCCTACAAATGTATTATGTATTGATTACAAAAAAGATTAATGTGATTCTTTCTTGCATTTATTGAGCATTCAAAAGAAGAATCCCTTTAAATGTGAATTCGATACAAGCCAGAGATAATGAGCATTCAAAAGAAGAAACCCTTTAAATGTGAATTCGATACAAGCCAGAGATAATCATGAAATATGACTCCATATGTATTCTTTATCTTTCTATGAATAATTGGTATTAACCATGTTAACTTCTAAGACCATGGGAAAAAGGGAAGTAATAATTAAAATAAACGATATTTAATTTGCTGTTTGGCATCTTTCATAAATAATTGATTTTAATACTTTTACTGTCTGCCAATTCCAGTTATTTCAATCATTATCTGAGATGTATCCGTTATATAATGACCTGAAGTTCATAGTCACTGGTGTCAACATCACCATTGCTGTAGTAAACTTCCTCTATGTTCTCCAGGACCTCCTGTTCCTCGTGGGGGTTTGCCACATGACTGTGCTGTAAAACAATAAAAGTATTGTAAGGGCCAATTATTTTCAAATCAACTATGTTGTAAAGCAATGAATATAAATATTCCATTATCACACAAGTTGAAGTAGACTAAGGTGTTGATTAAAATGAAAATTATAGCTGCTTTCAAATTTCTTTTATTTGATCTGCATACAATACAGTGACATTTTCCTTAGCATACATCTATTTATACTACCACTTGCTTATTGAGATCAATTTTAACACATTTTTATCAGTGGATAAATATACATAAAATAGCTGATTAAGATTTTTTCTTCCAGTCTTGGGTGGTTTTTATAGAAGTTTGACTGCACATACGCTATTGAAAAAAAGATCGAACCTAAAAACATTGGACATACAGACAATGACCAAGGACACCAGATCTTGTTACCTTGTATTTAGTTACGGCTGGTTCTCCAGTAAATAAGTCATGATTTATATCCTCTTCAACAGGAGACTGTACAGATTCCTTTGGAAGAGAAATGTTTAATCATGATCAATAATATAATATAAGTAATGTGATTAAATATGCCACAATTTATTTGATTGCATAAATTGTTTTTATTTTGAACAAACAGTACAAGTTGATGCATGTGTTTTGCATTAATCTCATGGAGCTGTATTATAATGAATTGAATGGAACTGAATATAACTGTATTATCAGGTAGGCAGCATCATGTAATCATATACCTATATTTTTTCCATTATGCACTGTCTTTATCAATAAAATCATCTTCAAAACTCCAGGGGTAACTAACACTGACATAATATCCACCCCTGGACTACATCATAGTAAAACTGAAGGCACCGAAAGACACAGGTAATTTGATTCTTTGGTATATTGTACAAACTTAAGTGTACATACATAATTTATTAAAACTGATATGCAAAGGTATTCGAGACAGAAAATTATGAACGCCTAATTATAAATACAAGCACTCGTTCTGATCTGTAAACAACTCTTTTAATTCATATACCGTAAATTGGGATAATTATTGACGTTTTTTATCAGAATGGGGTAGTTAAATTTTGGGGTATACATGTTTAAACTTGGCATTTTCAGGTGCCTATTTGGAACGGATTTCCCCCTGATCTTACAACTTCAAAATATCTTATCTGCTTCGAATCATGTCTTTCATCTCTTCAGATTAATTTTTCTACTCTGATATTTCCTTAGAAGTCTAAGTAACTAGTCTTCTAACTAGTAAGAGCGCAGCTCTCTGCGCAGCCGAAGGCCGCGTAGAGCGAAGCTCTACTAACCATAACATGTGTGTAAGCATAAAGATCCAATACATTCCAGTACCCCTTTGGACTTTGATATTGTGTCCCGCGGGAAAAGTCTCGCGCCTCCATGCAGGCAGCCATGTTTTAATTCTCGTTATCAGCACGACGAGATTTGAAATTTCTGTACTAGACTAAATGTGTTATCAGCATACGTTTTAAAATTACTGTAAGTAGCTTTAATTTACACATATACAAGAACAACGCAATAAATGTACTGTTCCAATATAAACTGTGTATGTTCCCAAGCGCACGGCACCGTCAGCAGTGACGTCACCTGACGCAAAAGATGACGGCACATATTCGCGCGTATTTTTGATAGCATCTGATAAAAACAAGATTGAAGTAGATTCTATATTGAACTATTCCATTTGAATTATTATGAATTCTTTCTAAATATCGATAGTATGTGCATGTCAGTGAAAGATTTTATTGTTAATTTCGTAGAAAAATATAGACAATTTAAAGTTATGATGTTATAATCTTTTACATGTAGCTGCGCTCTTCTGAGGCTTTGCCTTAAATTCATATTACTGAAAGAGTAAAAAGCCCTGCCCACTTTTTCCTGTTCCGTGCAAACATTTATAAGCAATGTCATATCATTAACACACAAAATCATTTTTATGATTAGAATGTATACCTGTTTTCTTAGCAAGTTCTGGAATTTCCTTTTAATGTCCATGACAGCCATCAAACAAAAATAATAAGAAATTTAATTAGTGACAGCTCGACACTTCATCCATTGGAAGCCATCTTGGAAAACTATTCAACGGAACACCTCGATGATTATTCATCAAAAGTACAGAACAAATCAATTTGTTCCGAACACACAAGGGGGGATAACTCTAAACGTCAGAACCCGGGAAATTGCAAGTAAGCATAAACATGTTATGATCAGTCGAGGCTAGATCAGTCTGATGATTGCAAAACAGTACAGAAAGAAATATTGACAGCGATCGGATCATTCACCAACATGCATGACATAAGTAGCGACAGCGAGAATGACGGAGATGGAGAGTGTTCAAAAGAAATACAAAGGAAATATATCGACAGTAATGATAAGTTGAAGGACTTTGGATGGGCCGGTAAGGAAGATTGCCATAATCTGTACTTAATTATTGATTTAAGGAAATGTTTTATCAACATATCTAACTTTTGTCATATCAGCAGTGTATATGTGAGGTTAACCACTCTTCAATGTTTATGAAATGCAACACAAACTGGATTTAACAAAGTAAACCTAGACCTCAGGTGTCTGCTTCTGGTTTTTGAAATAAATATCCTACCAATACTAGTTCAACATTGATTGTATATTCATACACAGGAGCTTGACGTGCTGTCAATAATATATAATATAAATATATATAAATGATGTTTTACTATATAAAAACATATACTATATAAGGGCATTTTTATATATTTATAATATACATGTATATAATATATTAATATGTTATTGACAGAACGTCAAACTCCTGTGGTTCATATGTAGTACGGAAAGGCTATTATATATTTTCCAAAACCAGAAGCAGGCGCCTCTGCATAGACAGCCAAGTAAGGTCCCACCCCCGAAACAAAAGATTAAAGATTCTTAAAAACAAGGATTTATAAGTGAGAAGGATGTGTCACTTTACACTGCTAAACAGTAAACACCACGCAAGACGCCTAATAATAGGAATAAAAACCATTTTTCTCAACAAATACTCTTATCGAGTCAAATGAAACACCAAGGTAAAGTTTTAAATTTCACAACGTTTAGTACTTGCTTGAAGGATGGAAGATTTAGAAAAAATGTCCTAAATTTTTGTTAAAAAAATACGACACCTCATGAAATGACAGCACGTTTTTAAAAAACAATAATTATTTTATCATAAGAAATATATGTCGTTGGTCTAATATGAGGTTACAACACCAAACAAATGCAAGATTTCCTGCGTAACAGTTCACAGTTAAGATTTATTTCACTTTTTTGCCATTTGGCGCAGTTATAGTCGGCTAATGCTTGGTAATTAGGAAGACGACGGAAAATATAATACAACGGGCGTTAAGAAAATTAGTATTTTATTTTATTTTAATTCAATTGTTCAAAAAGTGTAGTACTAACGGTAAGTTTATAATTTTTGTGACGCTACAAAATTATTAATCTCGTTTTGCTTTCCAATTTGAAAACTTAAAATCCGTTTTGCAAAGTAGGGGCCCTTTAATTTACTGTAATTGAAGATTTTGCCATTATGTTGACTTTATGTACTGTACATGTTGTTTCCTTGTTTTTGTAAAAAAAAATCAATTTAAAGGAAGAGGGAAAGAAGTGGAATGCAGATAAAAGGTCCCAGGTTAAGTGTTCCACCAATGCTTGAAACAGGTCACCAAATGTAGTAGCTAAAAGGAGCAGAAAAGGTATAGCAAGACTGGGTTTTGAACCAGGGACCATCTGAACACTAGATGGATGCTCTACCGATTGAGCTATCTGGTCGCTGGTGATTGATGGTGGTTGCGAGTCATTGCCATCTTGAAAATACTTACCTTTATAAAGGTGCTAATAATAAATACTATCATTTTAGGAATACTCTGATCCCATTTATTCTTTCTTTAATCCACCAAAAATATAATTTCTTAAGCTTTAATTAAAAAACATTTTATGAATGATATTTTGATTATAGATCTACCCCTCCGTCCGTACCAACTGACAGGAGTAAACTGGCTGATCGAATGTTATCAGAAAGGTCATGGTGCTATACTTGGAGATGAAATGGGTCTGGGGAAAACATGTCAGGTAAAAACAATCACCAGTAATGTGTTGATTGAGATTTTTTGAACATACCATGTGTTTCAGTCTATTATCATTCGTTTATGTCATTTACAACCTACAGTATCTTATCTCAATATCATACATAATGACTGAATTACATAATGACTGAATGAAAGGTTTAGGACACTCTTTTCCTTTTACAATTAATGCACACCTGCGAAATGATTATCTGTATTTGGATATACTTACATATAATGAAAAAAAAATCTTATCATCTGTTTTCTTTGTAAAGTATCACAGTATTTCTGTTTTCCTAATATTGTCTTCACACTTCCTTTCAGACAATAGCCTTCCTTACCTACATAGATTCAAGAGCTAAGAAATGGAGACCAAATCTGATCATCTGCCCTCGCTCCATATTGGAGAACTGGGTATCAGAACTGAAAAGGTAAGATACCATATAGTCGGTTATTTATGGGGGGCAGTTTTAATATTTTTTTAAATCATGATTTAACTATTTCTCAATGTTTCATGTATCAAATTTTCACAATCATGGCAATGTCTGCAAAATTATCATCAATATTAAAATAACCGAGTGTACCCTTACAGTACCAGTATATCACAATTATGTCAACTACAGTAAAAGTAAAAACTGGTTTGAAAAGTGAAAGAGAACTAGAACATTTTTATTTTAGAAGTTTTACTTAAATCAAGTATATTTCCTAAGGTTTGCCCCTGATACAGAGGTGAAGAGTTATGTTGGTGACAAAGATGAGAGGAATGCCATGGCTCAGAAACTACGGACAGATGTGAAGGCGGGAGGGCAACCCTTCAATGTTCTTGTTACAACATATGAGGTATATTTTTTCCAAGCTCTCTTCCATTTTTTCAAGAGGAGTCGTGTGTACATCCACTATTCGCAGATTCCAACTGCGCAAGCGATACCTGAAGTCACTGTCTTTTACCATCTCATATATGTTTCTGGTTTAATAGATTTCACCGTTATTTAGCGACACCAATCTTTTAAAACCATAAACTTAAAGATACCTGTCAGCGATGTTCTACTATAAATTAACAACGGTGACATTAGACAGTGCTAAACACATTCATTTAGTGTAAACTTAAAGTGGCATATCATACAAACTATTGAATCAGTCACAATATTCTTAGCATCTGACCGAATTTGGAAACTTCCGAAACAATACAATTAGGTTTATATTTTCAATAAAAAAGTGACAAAACGAATAACTTTTAGTACAGGCCAAAGACATTAACAGCATTATGTAGCAGATTATGTTTAATTTATTTCACATCATCCAAGGTCCTAGGTGTAAGTTGCACTATTGCTTACTAACCCGTGACCATAGACCACATTTGCTGCAGTCCTAATAAATATTTATATAATTACCCACCCTTGTGTAAGAGAAACAGAATAGAAAAAAACATTATACAATATCAGTCCGAGCGTCCGAGATCTAGATCTTATATACACCCGAAAGGCATTCAAGCATGACACAGGTAAGTCACCACGTTTACAGAGACTGGCCAGTGCTGTAGCAGACGACTATTTTGAACAGCGAAACAAGTCTATCATATTCTTCTTTGTAACAAAAAACACAATTAAAAAAGTTCAAAGTAATTTCATATTTTAAGTTCTGATGAAGTAAAGGAAAGTATTTATTACAATATATATATCAAGGACGTAAACCATCTCCTTGCAATAGTCCCGAGGGCAATGAGCGGTCATGATCATTAGTGCTACATACATCTGTTGTCGATGATGATGATATTTTAGGCTTGTCGGTTTATACCTACAGGTTATTTAATAATCATGTTATATTTTATCTCTGAGCAAGGCCTTGTAGATGCATATTGTACTGAAAATTAAGGTTTTAGAAAGTAGTCAGCGAGCACTTTAATGTCTAACAGACATATTTCTAGTTCATATAAAAATAATCAAACATACTTGTTTATAAAAAAATCTTGCAAGGTTTTCATTTTGTAATAAAAATCTTACTGAAGAAAAATGAGATAATCATCAAATGTTTGTGTTTTTCTATTGTAGCTATGCATGAAGGACTCCGGGTTCAATGGATTCCTATCTTCAATGGACTGGAAAGCAGTGGTGGTGGACGAAGCTCATCGTCTCAAGAACAGCCAGTCTCTACTGTACAAAACACTTAATGATGTAAGTTTGATGTCTGTAATATTAATGATGGTCCTTATGATGTAGGAGATTTATAAAGCAAGACTTTCTGACTTGTCACCATACTTGGCAGATGTCTTTCCCTCACTCTAGACAATGTATAAAATGAATAGTCGGTCAAAGAAAACCATTCTAAATGTGTTCATTGGCCTTTCAAAAGTCCTTTCATATCAAAATGACGGTCCACTTCTGCTTACGTTGTCCAGTTCTGACCATTGAAATAATGGAAAAGTTCTAAAAATAAATTCACCTAGCTCTTTGAAAGCCAGGCTGCGTGGAAATGTAACCATGGACATAGCCAGTCGGGAGGACGTTTTAAGATTCATATAGTTTTAATTAATTTCTTGGCATGCAGAGATATTATGATGGGAGATTTTATTTTTCTATTTCATAAGAAATTATACTGGATACATTCACACCATTTTTGCCGACTTAAGCTTTCCTTTGCCCGACTGTTCACTTTAAACATTAGTGTTTTATGTCAGGTATGGTCATGTATAGATATACATGGTCTTGAAAATAGTTTGAGCTCAATGAGTAAAATATGACTGATGGTTACATGGCAACTGTCCTGGGTTCACACCAGGTTTTAAAATTTGTTCACCAACGTTTTTCTGCATCAAATATTTTTGGAGCAAACAAATAAATTTCTATAAATTTGATGGCTATAGAAGTTATCTCCTTTTGCAATAAAGATTATATACACTGATACATGTTTATTATCTCTGAAAATGAATTGATTTGGCAAACACTAAATGAAAGTGTTTATTTTCAGGATGCATTATTTTCTTTCAAAAAGTATATAAACATCAGTTGAAATTTATTGAAATTCACAGGTTTTCAAATTGGCAAAAAGTAATATTGTGTCACTAATGAAATATTTACTTTGTAAAATGTGACTTTGATGACTGGTGGGGTGAACCCCTCTGTCCCTTCTGGGCATCAAACAAACCCAATATCCCGGTTTAATTGAGTTGGTGCTAAATTTATGCATCAGGGGGTAATAGACGTCCTCTCCGGCGACAGTTCTAGTATCACCTGTCTCATACTATGACTCATAATCGAAAACCCATGCGTCACCGGCCTATCGTTTGAGCGGTGACTCTTGGGTTTCCGACGATGGCTATGACTGACATATTTTGATCTCCATATTTAATCTTGACTATTCCAGTGGAGTATGAAGCACCGGGTGTTACTCACTGGGACACCAGTACAGAACAACCTGGAGGAGCTGTACTCTCTTCTCAGCTTCATCTACCCTTCTAAGTTCAGGCTGTCTGGTCTGGACAGGTTTCTACAGAAGTTCAAGGACATTGACCGCTCTAAGGGTAACATATTATCACAAAAAAACTCAATGAGATAAATTAAGAATAATGGGAACTCAGTGTTTGCATGTTGTAGTGAATTGTTAAGTTATAATTAATTAATTGCAACAGCAAATTGTTACAAGCCAACAGAATTAGAAAATAGGGAGGAGATTTGTAGCAGGACATGACTAGTTCTGACACACTTGATAAAAAGATGTGTCAATGTATCAGTAAAATAAATAGTAGTCTTAGTAGACTAGTTTATGTCTAGGCATACCTAGGTAAGCTCATTTTCTGAGAAGGGATAGCAGATTTCTGTTTTCTTTTGTCATGCCATGGTAGATTTGGCAACCAATATATACTGTCAGCCATGTTCGTCTCTTTCTGTTCAGACTGAACTTCTTCTGACCCATCCAGCTTTTACTGTACCGATTTGCATTTGGGGTCATATAATTTGATATTCTCTCATTTTGTTGTATTTGTTATTATTTTTAGAATTAGAAACTGTTTGCATCATATTATGTAATTATGTTCGTTTTGTGTATCTTGATAAAGGGGCAGATCACCTCGAAAAATGTTTAAGTCCACATGGTTGGAATTACTTCTTTAACCCATATTCACCATTTGAAGTAATTTGTATCCTACAGACTTACATTTAATGGGATCCTGTGTCATCTGAAAAATCCTGTTGATATTACTTCTTTGACCCCTATTTATAGAATTGATATTCAAAGTTTTCTAGAATGACTGGAATAACTCCTGTATTGTATAATTAACACAGGTGTGTCAGAGCTCCACAGCCTTCTGCAGCCCTATCTACTGAGGAGGACCAAGGAGGGGGTACTCAAGGACCTACCCAAAAAATCTGAAGTGGTCCTCTACCATGGTGTGTCAAAACTACAGAAGAAACTGTACAAAGCCATTCTCACCAAGGATCTATGTAAGTATGTACAACATAAAAACTAGTCTTGTATTTTTGTCAAGAATTTTGAAATTATTGTCAAATTTTATTATTTTCCTTACTGTACTTAAACCACTTTAGTTTAGTTTATATGATATTTCCACATAATTTTCAATATATTCACCAATACATGAATTTGCTATTATGGGCTCTTACTCATTTATATACATGTACAATTATTCGTGTTCGAGCTCTCTCGCAAAATTATTTGCTATGTGAACATTTGTATCTGGTAAAAACAAAATGGTTAACATTATCATTGTATTGTTTAATATGTTGTTGTGTAATGATGAAAACATACATTTCAATTACATTTTCACATCATCAAAGTAAAAGATTAAGAAGCAAGAAGCTGGATTATATGTGAACTTATTCAGACCTAGTACAATCTGCAGCTGCTGCATCAGATATAGATCTGTTTCATCATTTCAGCTGTGTTTGAGACGCGAGCGAACCAAGCAGGCGGAGGAGGAAGTCCGCGCCTGATGAACATCTTAATGCAGCTTCGTAAATGTGTTAACCATCCATATCTTTTTGATGGTAAGGGTCTGCTTGACACATTACAGAATTTCCTTCATGCATTTCGGATTTGAACCTAGTTAACTTTAATTCATATGTAGACCCTGATTAATCCAAAATTCTGTATTGCAGGTCACGAGCCAAACTTTACACATTTTGGACCTAAAATTAAATTTATTTGAATTTTAGCGATAAAAATTTTGTTTCAACCAATTCTTGATATTTCAAGCATAAAAATATTTGCAACCATGACCTGCGAAATCATGAAAATATTATCATCATGAAAATACAGGTAACTTGAAGACCCACTAGTAGCTGAGAGTTTTACTATGGTCATACTGATTTTTAGGCTGATATTCGGTTTGACTCATCATATATGATGCCTTTATTTCAGTAAAGGCTATAACTTTCATGTAGCGAATTTTGTTTTATTGGGTATAAGATTATAATAATCTGTTTACAGGGAAAAATTCGTTTTATGTTAATTGGTGTGCATGTATCAAGACAAACAGTGTTCTGTTTGATAATTGATTTTTTTAAAGTCAACTACTTATATAGAATTATAAATAGGAAATGACGGATTATCACATCAACAGAAGACAAAAATTCTGCAAAGATTGAGTACAATCAGTCAGGGTGACACTAATGTTTAACAGACACTTCTAGTATTTATTGGTTTGGTGTAACAGAAATGCTATTATTAATAAATACAATGTTTTAATTTGGTTAATTAATTTGGCAGGTGTGGAACCGGAACCGTTTGTATTAGGAGACCACCTGGTCGAGGCCAGTGGTAAACTGGTGGTGATTGATAAACTTCTACATCATCTAAAACAGACTGGACACAAAGTACTCCTGTTTTCTCAGATGACCCGCATGTTGGATATTCTGCAGGATTATCTTGGATACAGAGGTAGTCTTCTACAACACGGCGAAAAAGATCAGGTTTTATACAATATTACACCATCTGCTGATATTGTGTAGTCAATTTCAGTTAATTACATGAAGTTGCTTAAATTTTGATGTTAAGCTCCCACCATGACATGTTGAATCATATAGGATGCTTGTGTCTGTCCTGTCCCTGATTGCATGTCAAGGCAGAGACATTTATTTCTTAAAGGTATTACTCGTTTTACCAAAGTCTGTTTGTTATATGTTAAATTTATATTTCTAATGATTTATTAAAAGTTGAAATAAATAGTATAAATGCCTTTTAAGAATTAAGGGTTCACAGGGTTTGAAATGAATTGTCATCATCTTTCTGTTTAAGATTATAACTACGAGCGTCTGGACGGATCTGTAAGAGGAGAGGAAAGGTTCCTGGCAGTTCAGAACTTCAACAAAAACGAGGAAACATTTGTATTCTTACTCAGCACTAAAGCAGGTATGGTTAATGATTATAAAGTATCTGTTTGATATCATTAGAGGTCTGTCTTATTATCAGTCACAGTCTATATTTGACGGATCACCAGCTGTCAGTCAATGGCATTTGACTTAGCATTTTGTATTGTGTATTGCTCATTGAATACACGTGCGTTTGCGGGCACAAGACGTGGCTAATGTTACACCTTACGCTGGGTTAATAGCAGCAGTCAATGCCCTTATGTGTGCTCACATATACATTGTACAGTGGAACCTCCCAAAACCGAACCTTCTCAAAACCGATCACCTCTAGAAACCGAACATGGATGTCATGTACGGAATGAATTCCTCTTTATTAATAGTATATAAAACTTCCCAAAACCGATCCCTCCCAATTCCGAATACCGGACCGATTTTGAGATCGGAATAGTCGAATGTAACTAAAATACACTTCTGAAAACCGGCCTTACCTGAGCGACACCGATAGATTGCATTGAGGTCTGATCAACCGACCATGAAATACACACGTACCTGTACCATAGTTGTTGCATGCCATGTCCTTGGGCATGTATACAGATGTGAAGGCTATAGGTACACAGTAATTATACCCGAGATGGTGGTGTAATTATTTAATCATGCCTATTGTTTATAATTAGATATCTAACGAAGGTCTACCATGTGCACGCAGTTTGTTTACTGTAGGAAAACAAGCAGAGCTAGTAATAAAGAGAAATTTTCGCATTCAAATCACACGGGTTTTTAGCTCACCTGGCCCGAAGGGCCGGTGAGCTTATGTCATGGTGCGGCGTCCGTCGTCCGTCCGTCCGTCCGTCGTCCGTCCGTCCGTCCGTCCGTCCGTCCGTCCGTCAACATTTCCTTTAAATCGCTACTAGTCATAGAGTTCTGCATGGATTGTAACCAAATTTGGCCACAAACATCCTTTGGGGAGGGGAAACAGAACTTGTATAAATTTTGGCTCTGTCCCCCCTGGGGCAGGAGGGGCAAGGGCCCAATAGGGGAAATAGAGGTAAATCCTTTAAATCGCTACTAGTCATAGAGTTCTGAATGGAATGTAACCAAATTTGGCCACAAACATCCTTGGGGGAAGGGGAACAGAACTTGTATAAATTTTGGCTCTGGTCCCCCGGGGGCAGGAGGGGCGGGGCCCAATAGGGGAAATAGAGGTAAATCCTTTAAATTGCTACAAGTCATAGAGTTCTGAATGGAATGTAACCAAATTTGGCCACAAAACATCCTTTGGGGAAGGGGAACAGAACTTGTATAAATTTTGGCTCTGGTCCCCCGGGGGCAGGAGGGGCGGGGCCCAATAGGGGTAATAGAGGTAAATCCTTTAAATCGCTACAAGTCATAGAGTTCTGAATTGAATGTAACCAAATTTGGCCACAAACATCCTTTGGGGAAGGGGAACAGAACTTGTATAAATTTTGGCTCTGGTCCCCCGGGGGCAGGAGGGGCGGGGCCCAATAGGGGAAATAGAGGTAAATCCTTTAAATCGCTACTTGTCATAGAGTTCTACATGAATTGTAACCAAATTTGGCCACAAACATCCTTGGGGGAAGGGGAACAGAACTTGTATAAATTTTGACTCTGGTTCCCCTGGGGGCAGGAGGGGCGGGGCCCAATAGGGGAAATAGAGGTAAATCCTTTAAATCGCTACTAGTCATAGAGTTCTGAATGGAATGTAACCAAATTTGGCCACAAACATCCTTGGGGGAAGGGGAACAGAACTTGTATAAATTTTGGCTCTGGTCCCCCGGGGGCAGGAGGGGCGGGGCCCAATAGGGGAAATAGAGGTAAATCCTTTAAATCGCTACTTGTAATAGAGTTCTACATGAATTGTAACCAAATTCTGCCACAAACATCCTTGGGGGAAGGGGAACAGAACTTGTATAAATTTTGACTCTGGTTCCCCAGGGGGCAGGAGGGGCGGGGCCCAATAGGGGAAATAGAGGTAAATCCTTTAAATCGCTACTAGTCATAGAGTTCTGAATGGAATGTAACCAAATTTGGCCACAAACATCCTTGGGGGAAGGGGAACAGAACTTGTATAAATTTTGGCTCTGGTCCCCCGTGGGCAGGAGGGGCGGGGCCCAATAGGGGAAATAGAGGTAAATCCTTTAAATCGCTACTAGTCATAGAGTTCTGAATGGAATGTAACCAAATTTGGCCACAAACATCCTTGGGGGAGGGGGAACAGACCTTGTATAAATTTTGGCTCTGACCCCCTGGGGGCAGGAGGGGCGGGGCCCAATACGGGAAATAGAGGTAAATCCTTTAAATCTCTACTTGTCCTAGAGCTCTACATGAATTGTAACCAAATTTGGCCACAAACATCCTTGGGGGAAGGGGAACAGAACTCGTATAAATTTTGACTCTGGCCCCCCGAGGGCAGGACGGGTGGGGCCCAATAGGGGAAATAGAGGTAAATCCTATAAATCACTTCTTGTCCTAGAGTTTTGTTTGGATTGTGACCAAATTTGGCCATAAACATCCTTGGAAGAAGGGGAACAGAACTTGTATAAATTCTGGCTCTGACCCCCTGGGGGCAGGAGGGGTGGGGCCCAATAGGGGATTTAGAGGTTAATATTAAAATTCCTTCAGAAAAGAAACAATGAACCTGTATTCAGAACATTACTTGGCATTACAAACCAGGTGAGCGATACAGGCCCTCTGGGCCTCTTGTTTTTATTTACATATAGGTAGTTGTCGGATAACGTAAATTATCTGTATGAAGAAGCCAAAGCCATGTATTGTTTTAGAAAATGACTATGTCATATAATGACCGGCATCGACTGATCATCGTGTAATTAGACCATTAAATTTGATTCTTGGCGTAACCAGAAGCGATCGGTCGTATGTAGGTTGCAGGCGAAAACATCCCCAAGAACATTCACGCAACTAACTAACTAAATTACGTTTATAAGCGGTAACAAAGTCAAGTTTGCTGTAATCCATTCCTTTTAAACGTATTATTCTCTTTTTTGTGATAACATTCACATTAACAATCAATATTTGAATTAAAATAATGGCGATAAATTTAAAATGATTAATTCAAATGATAAACTATTGAAAATTGTACATGAATACATTAGTGATACCAGACGTTTTGTATGAGATGTCATTGACACTGAGAACATTTAATTCTATTCAATAAGATATTGTGAACATTTATTAAATATGCTTTTCCACCAACGAATGCTATTTTCTCTCCATCAAATACATGAGCAAACGAATTGATGTTTTCTACAGAAAGTCTTAACTTCTTTTCTACTTCTAAATAAAAATATAAAATAATTTATTACATCCCGAGAAATGTCCATGCCACTGTGCCCTATATGGAACACATTCACCAAATGTATTGTAAATTACTTCAATAGATATATATTAACATGATTAAATGCTAATTATTGCTCAAATAATGAAATTCATTTATTCCTTGTTGGTGGTGGAGCATCTTTAAAATATTGTAAATATTGTGATACTCATCTGACAATAATTTCTTATGTTTTATTTTAAGCTTATGAGATTCTCCTAAATTATTTGTAATTTCTGTTAACGAGATGCTATTTCTATTGATGGATTTTATGTATTGTACTGTTATTCATGTAGCTACCGGGGAGAGGGCTAATATAGGCATAGCCTGTTGCCCAATCCCAATTGTAATACTACAATAAAATATTCTGAAATGAAATGAAACAATCAATATCGGTCGGTTTTAACGAACTCTAGGCATACGTGCGGTGCACTAATGTAAAAAACGACTTCCGATCGATTAAATCCGGATCGTGATGATCGGTATTCGGTTCACTTCTCCAAACCGAACCCTCTCTAAACCGGCCGAAATTATATGCACCGACCATGATCGGTTTCGAGAGGTTCCACTGTATTACAATTAGGGATTTTACAAATTTCCATCTAAGTTGTAAATGTACTGACCTTAGTGGTAGTTTTGAAGCGCTAATTCAGGTACAGTGGAAAATTTTGTAAAGGGGTAGTTCTGGTTTTGAACCACCAAATTGCACTAATTTATATCGCTGCTAATAAATGTAATTTTAAGTTTTTCACATTTGCACTATAATTTGACTGTGCTAAAGTGAGTGCGTTTACAGTATTTAAAGCTTTGTGAACTTTTAACAGGTGGCCAGGGGTTGAACTTGGTAGCAGCTGATACAGTGATATTTGTGGACAGTGACTTCAACCCTCAGAACGACCTCCAGGCTGCGGCAAGGGCACATCGTATTGGACAAGTCAGGTACACATACATCTCTGTAAAAACATTTGATACAGCTGGGTAATATCTTCTATACAGTATGACATAACCTTAAGACTAACAATATTATAATTTGACAGGTAGACTAACAATATTATGATATTGTACTTATTCTTACAGACCAGTGAAAATAGTGAGACTGATAGGTACCAATACCGTTGAGGAGATCATTCTACGTCGGGCGGAGGACAAACTACGACTTACTGAAAAAGTTATTGAGGAAGGACAATTCACACTCGGGGCCAAATCTCTCATCACCACTGACAAAGTTGGGGTAGGTACATGTGTTCATGTTCTCATTCACCCCTAAAATTTCATAATGGACTGGTCTAGTCTTTGATTTAGAACAACCTACATGTGGCTTCAGGGGTGAATAAGTTAAGGATCCTAGTCTTTCTGTCCATTTTAGACAGCTTATTGATACTACTTTTTAATACAATGCGTGTAGCGTTTGTATTATTGCTATCCAGTTTACTGTTGATTTGTAGGACTTGCTCTACCAACTAGGTCAACTGTACCTTATAATACCAGTACTCCCTGACTGTTGCCTGCTGGTGACTCCTCGGTTCAACTTACATAATCTTTGTTAATAATAATTCAAATTGGACTAACTATTTTTAATATCTCCCTAGGTACTGCCTCTCTTTTGGCTTGAGAGTAGACCATTCTCGCCTACATGGTGAGAGTTCTAGGTTCTACCCCATGCAAAAATTCTTTATCAATGGTAGTTTCAAGTTGTCTTTGATGGAGGATATGCCCTAGTCTTGGAATCAAAACCTTGTATGAAATGTGAAAAACAAGACTTTTTATACTTTACCATGCTACCAACCTGGCATACAACCACCCAATGAGCTTGTCCTAAAATCATCTTAGTTAGCTGTTGTGATGACAAAATACAATGGAATCCTTGTATGTATAAAGTGGATTTATTAGGTTGAATATGATGCAAAAGTTGACAATTTAATTTAAGTTGTATTAAACTTACAGCTTCAGGATATCCTCAAATTTGGTGTGGACAGTTTGTTAAACGAGGAGGATAATGATGAACCTGAAATAGATTTCACAAAGATTCTTGGTCCGTCGATCAACGGTGAATGGCAGCCAGACGAGGAGCCAGAAGCAAAAGCCAGCAGTTCCATGGTGGGTGTAACTACAGTAAAACATGTTTATATAAAAAAAACACTCTTTAATACAGCTAATTCATGGTTATAGAGTAGTATTTTTCTTTTTATTTCAAACTTCCTATGTGTATAATTATATAACTTAAATGTGCTGTATGTGGATTCTAAACCAATTCTTATAAGATTCATGGCCATTTTTAAGTCAATGGCCATGAAATACTACATTTCATTTAGTCTCAAGTTCATGGCCATCATTGACATATAAATGGCCATGAATCGAACAAGAAAAAGTTATCATTAAAGAAATTCATTAAGTTTATTAGATTGATTTCTTTCTGTGATAATTCTATTGATTATTCATAGAGCAACTGTCAATAGTCATGGGATGTTCAATTAAATCATGGCCATGATATTGGTTTTTATTTTTCATGCGATTTATAACAATTCAGTAATACATATGAAAAATTGTCAACAAAATTTAATGGCCAGATTCATGGTATTTTATTGCATTTTCACGTTTATTTATTTCATAGCTTTTCATAGTATTGACATAGAATCATGAAATTTGTTGTGTGATGTTTACGGTGTAATACTAATACATGTTACCAGGACTTGGAGGTGGGACCAGCCAGTATGTACGAGTTTGAGGGGACAGATTATTCAAAGGAACCCACGGCTGATGATATTAAGGCTTTTGAACAACTGTTGGCAGGTTTGTTGTAATATTTGTGTCTCTGACAACCTATGTATACTTAAAACTTTTTACTTCAAAGTTGACAGCAGTGCTCTTAGATAAAGATGCTCCACCGCTGACAAATGGTATTTTTCATTATCAAAACAGGAGCAGACGATTTAGTACTTTTCTTCAGTTACAGGAGCAGACGATTTAGTACTTTTCTTCAGTTACAAAAGTTACTTACTTTATACCACACCATTGAAAAGTTTGAGCTTCTAATTTCCCTTCAAATGATGAGTATCATTCATGCTCTGATCTCCCGGTGATGAAACATCTTTAAAACTTGAGTAATCAAAGTTGACAGCAGTGCTGTTAGTTAGTAATTAAAGTTTCCTTTTGCAGCTATTAAATTTCTTGATTTCTATTTCAAAACAACTTTGCGAAAATTATAAAATTGAATGGAAATTTTTATCTGTAGAAGTGATGTAGATATTAATTTACCCAAAATTGACAAAAGTAAATCGCACAAGAGAGACAGTTGGTTCACAATGTGATACCTTATCTGAGCATGTTTGACAAATTATTTGAATTCGTTGTGTCAAATAAAAACTAGTTACTGTAAAATACTTTGAATCAAGCTGAACCTGAAGTTAGACAAATTTTGAGTTATCAAAGTTTAAACATTATCTTAAGTAGCAGATATTTTAATTTTTTGAAAAATACTGTAAGAGTTTTCGAATCATAAAATGTCGTATTACGCAATTATTTCCTATCCTGTTTTTGGTGCAGTGGAGAAAGAAATATTGGAGGAAGATACCTCAGCAGGGAGATTGCGACGAGGAAAAAGCACAAAGTTATTGGAACTATTCCCGGAGGTCAAAAGGAAACCACGGAAACCGCTGACAGCGGAGGAACTGGAGGAGAGAAATGCCAAGGTAAAAGGCCCATATGTCCTTTATCTGTTTGTTTATGGTTGTTTTTTTAATATCTTCCTCAACGAAGTTAAGGGGGGTATACTTGAATCAGGCTGTGTGTCTGTCTATCTATAGACACAACTTTGTCCGACCTAAACTAATCGACAGATTTTGATAAAATTTGGTTCACAGAACACAGACATAAATGAGAGTTAAGTAAACTATATAGGGTTCTGCAATGTTCCTTATTAATGGAGTTATTACTAAATTTGAGCAGCGGGGGATATTAGTCATTTACTCTGGTGACAGTTCTAGCTCTTTAGAACTTTTGAACTCCTAGACATGTACATACATTACATGGTTGCGGAGATATAACTTCTAGTATAACAAAATGTAGTCAAACCCAACATACATGATCTATATATTTTCAGTGGTTTTAAAAACAAAGTTTTCCGGTTACTTTCAAGTTGTAAATTGACAAATAATCTGCCCCACTTCCTTTCAGCATCAATAATGACAATATGCAGTTAAAAAACCATAGAAACAGTTTTAGTCGAGGAATTAAGACTTTATTTTGTCATTGTTAAAGACATGGCAGTGTTTTATTATAAATATTGAAATATCCAGCTGGATGGACACAGGATGTAAGGGCCACTATTCCAATAACTTATGTTATAATTACAGAGAAAAGAGGCAGCAGAGAAGAGAGCAAAGCTTGCTGAGGAAAAGAGAATAAAGAGAGAGGAGCAAAGGATAAAAAAGAGGTTGGTTTTGAGACGGGTTTGGTATGCTTGGTTCCACCCATATTTTTACTTTGTAAGTTGTGCATAAAAATAAGAAAGAAACCCAATTACTGATAAGACCAAAACAAAAATGTCTGTTTAGGGTTACCGGACCGACCCTAATTTTTTACCTGACCGACCCTAATTTGTTTTTCCACATGATTTGACTGGATTTGAAAATATTTCCTTTTTGATGTGCAGGGAGGCGATGTGGAAGGAAGCAGGGTATATATCTTCATGTGTCCAGATTGAAAGTGACGAGGAGAAAGAGGAGGAAGAGAACGGAGAGGAAGAGATGTTTGATCTCTCTCAGGAGGAGGACGTGGTAGAAGTTACGAAGAAAACGGCGATTAACTACGTCAGCGGGGATGTGACACGACCAGTCAAGGCAGGGACGTTGGTGAATGTCATTGTGCACTGTGCAGGTAATTGTTGTCTTTATTAACCGATCGCCAGGTGTAATATAGCCACGCCTCATGCTCACAAACGCACATGTTTCTATTCAATGTCGGAGCAAACATCGTAGCACACACAATACAAAATGCAAAGCCACATGTGGTTTGATTGACAGCTGGCGATCCGTCAATTTGGGGGATGTCTGATTATTTTGTTTTTATTTTGGGGATGTCTAATTATTTTGTTTTTATTTGGGGGATGTCTAATTATTTTGTTTTTATTTGGGGGATGTCTTATTATTTTGTTTTTATTTGGGGGATGTCTAATTATTTTGTTTTTATTTGGGGGATGTCTAATTATTTTGTTTTTATTTGGGGGATGTCTAATTATTTTGTTTTTATTTGGGGGATGTCTTATTATTTTGTTTTTATTTGGGGGATGTCTAATTATTTTTTGTTTTTATTTGGGGGATGTCTTATTATTTTGTTTTTATTTGGGGGATGTCTAATTATTTTGTTTTTATTTGGGGGATGTCTTATTATTTTGTTTTTATTTGGGGGATGTCTTATTATTTTGTTTTTATTTGGGGGATGTCTAATTATTTTGTTTTTATTTGGGGGATGTCTTATTATTTTGTTTTTATTTGGGGGATGTCTAATTATTTTGTTTTTATTTGGGGGATGTCTAATTATTTTGTTTTTATTTGGGGGATGTCTTATTATTTTGTTTTTATTTGGGGGATGTCTTATTATTTTGTTTTTATTTGGGGGATGTCTTATTATTTTGTTTTTATTTGGGGGATGTCTAATTATTTTTTGTTTTTATTTGGAGGATATCTTATTATTTTGTTTTTAATTTGGGGGATGTCTAATTATTTTGTTTATATTTTTCTTTGTGTCTTCCTTGTGTATATAATATCTTCTTTTAGCGTTAAAAGTTCTCTAAATAATTTTGACCTACTACACATCTAAATACTTAAAAATTGTGCTCTAGAGTAAACAATTTCTCCAATAAAGATTATATTATACAATGGGCTGATTATTTTAGGATTTCCTACTAGGCCTATAAATAGTTGTATACAGGCCTCAGTGAATGGGTCAATGATATAAAACCATATTTATGTCCTCCAATTATATATAAACAGCTGTGGTAGTTTAAGGATGTACTGTGTTGTAATAGAGAAGGAAAACTATCCATCTGAGAAAGTAGGGCTGTTTTCATTTATACCATTGGTTGGACCAAATCTTTTGTTTTTTTATTAATACCTTATGATTTCATATTGTGGAATGATTACTTTTACAAACAGTCCAACCGTATAAACCAAAATTGTGTAGATGATTTAGGTCTGCCATTACTGCCCCCTATATTTATTGATTACAGGTACAAACAGTCTCTATTTTACACAATTACTGATTTTATTTGCATGTTTACTGTAGATGATTCCGGAGGCTGGGGTAAAGGTGGTATATTCTCTGCAATAGAACGTCGTTCTACAGGACCACAGGAACAATACGAGTTGGCAGGAGATATGGGAGGTAGGCTGTCCTGGTTCCTCTTATCATGGAAACTGTTATAAAATTTAAATGAAAGGTTTGAAAAAAATATTTTAATAACAGAATTCAGGTTTTCTAGCTGGATAACTTTACACATAGTTATAATTCCATTTTCTGTTAATGTTCTTCAGAAACAACATTTGACTACATTAAAAAAAAATTCTTAACTTCTCCCTAACAGTGTCATATAGGGCAGGTTTAAAATCTTTTTCTGTAAATGAATGTGTTGGTATGCTAGTGTATATTTATTAATCATAACATATTTATAACAATATAGGGGTTTTCGAGATTCCAAAATAATATTGGTAAAGTATGATTTACCGTTGATTATAGCCTGACCTTCTGGTTCTTGTGGCATCATCTTTTGGTGTGAATCTTGTGTGATGTCATAATCTCCGGAAGGTGAGTCTAATTGACAATAAATTGTACTTTACCCACATAGTTTTGGGATCTTGAAACTCTCATATTATTTTGGAATGTAAAGCTTGACATATTGACTAATACAACAATTAAATATTTTGTACATAGATTTAGATCTTGGGGACTGTCATCTGATTGCCCTTGATGACAAGCACACTCGTGATGGAGAAGAGGACTGGGTAAAAACATCAATACATTTTTGAAATGATCAGCCCACTTTATTAGGAGATCTATATAACTCATTTTGCTTACTCATGATTATCTTCCTTTCTATAAAGCCATCTCTCCAGGATACTTTGAAATTCTAAAGTTGTATTTGCTAGTGAATAATTGAATGAAGTCATCAAATGCCTGAATGTTGATTAATACATAATTGCTCACATAGATTGAATTTACCTTGAATTATTCTAAAAAAAAAATCTGCACTCAAAGTCAGGTCATCAATTGTAATTGACAAGATTGAAGCCATGCTTGACAAATTTTGAGGTAAAAGATTTAGACCTTGGAAGAAAAAAGAAGAGAAAATTTGCTACTTTTCAACTGAAAAAAATGCATGACTTTTAATCTAATTCTGAGATTAGTTACTGTTGAACATTAAAGGGCATTAAAAGGATTTTGTATACCTATGTAGTCTTGCTTTTGATGATTTTAATTCAGACCCTATTATGAAACACTGAAGGTTTTCTTCCTAAAAATCCAGATCATATCATTTAGATATCAGTGTCAAATGTTTAACATATTATTTGCTGCATGTGTTTAACTTACAAATATTGTATGTTTAACAGTTGATTGTTTGACATGTTTAACTTCCAGTTGGCCCTGATAATCGGCCAGCACAGGGACAAATATAACAATCTGTCGGGGATAAAGTTGTCTGCCCTCCAGCAAGGTCTCAAAGCTGTTCACTACCTCGCCAAGGCAAGGAAAGGTAACTCCCATCATATTACAACTTGTTTATTGCCCCTACGTTATTAATAGGATAAAAAATACCTTTGTAAACCAACTTATTTTCGCATGTTTCCTGGGCCAATGGAATTGTGAAAAATAAGTTGCTGAAAAAAAGATTCATCTAAAAGTGCAGTAGAGCATTTTACATGCAAACTGTGAAATGAAAATTGCCGTAAAAAAGTTCATAAAAACACCAAAAAATTTGGCATGAAAATGCCAAATAAAGTTGGTGTTAAAATAAGTTGATTTATAGTAGCTTTTCACTTGATTTAGGTTTTGTATACTCCTGTTCAAATTTTCTATGTGATTCAAGGTCAATTGGAACAAGAACAAAAAACTTCAAAATGTTGTCTTAAATGTCGTAAAACTGGTTGTATTTAGCTCTAATCTTCAGCTTCTAATGTGAACATATCACAAAGATTTGCTCTAGATATGCTGGGCACTAATTTCTCTATGTTTTTGTATTAATAGCCAGTGTTCACTTACCACGAATCGGTCACGACACCCCTGGGTTTAACTGGTACGGTACAGAAAGACTCATCAAAAAACATTTAGCATCAGAAGGCATTCCTACATATATGTATCCTTTACTTAAAGAATTTTGAATCCTTTAATTCGTTTGATCATATAGAAAAATTCATCATTTTAGTAACTTATTTACTTGACATAACCAAAGTGATGTCGTGTGATTTATTCGACGGACTTGTGTTACATGTGTGATAGGATGGTAGTGGTTAAGCTGCTTTCACCTAGTGGGCTGGGGTTCAATCCCAACACAGACGTGAAAAGGTAAGGGTCACCTGTCAGATCAAATGGGTCTCCTCTGGACACTCCGTTTGTTTTAACTTGTTTCGCAATCGATGTAAAATAAAGTTTATTTTTATCGTTTGATGTGCTCTTATATGACAAATAGGCTTTGAACGAAAATATGCACACCAATTAAAAATAGTGTGCCACATTAAAATACTAGTTTTGACAAAACAAAATTCCTTAACTTGACCCAGTTATTATTACCCCCGTAAACAGCAGCTACTGAAACGGAAATCTTCAGAAGACAGTGACCCACCTGCTAAAAGTAAGTATATTATCCACCTGGTGATGTTTTTATTGTTGAACACAATTTTTTACAAAATTAATACAACCACTAGTCATAAAGTAATCAATGTATTTTTGATATATCCATTATTTACATAACTTTGTTTTGAAATTTTAGTATTTTATTTTTGTGCTTTGTTCGCATGGAGAAGATATCTTAACTAATGGCAGGGCATTGATGGCCGAGTGGTTAAGATGTCCCGACATATTACAAGTCCTTCACCTCAAGGTTGCGAGTTTGAATCCTATGTGGGCCAGCTGTCCGGTACTGATGGCTGGGCGCTGGTTTTTGTCCAGGCACTCTGGCTTAAATTTACGCCACCATCAATACCTGGCACATCTTTAAATGACCCTGGCTATTAATTGGACGTTAAACTAATAAAACCAAAACCATGCAAGATCTTACCTTATGTAGCATTGATAATGAATCTATTTGCAGAGAAGAAGATATCCAGTTATAAGGAGAATGACAATAAACCTCATACTCTGCCCGATATATTCCGTGGTGTCACAGCATATCTACATCCTACCAATATCACCCCCGACCAGATCAAGAAATACCGACGATATCTAGTGGCATATCCTTCTGTTGGTACAATTCACAACTCTATATATGAGCCCCTATGACTAATCTTCTATCTATTGAACTAGAAACTTTCAATAATTTTCCTTTTTTTTCTTGGTAGCTATCCTCATCAATAAAAATGCAATGTAAGTTAATGTTTTATGAGCTGGACAATGCCGATATCTTAGATATTACCATATTTAACTAGAAAAACAGCTATTTTTAATTAGGGACTTATTGCTTATTTGGACCAAATCTAGTCTAACCTTTCACATTTTGCACAAATGAAGCCATAGTTTTCAAAAGAAGTAATCATATACTGGTATTTATATTCTCAAGGCCTTTTCAAACTGGGTTTGTTATTATAGAGATGGGCTTATTGGATCAGATATGATGTTCAGAGGGATAAGTTTTGTCCTTAATATTCGTACATATGATGCTGATGTTGACTCTATCGTTGGAGACAAGACAACTCATGTGGTAGTCCACTCAAGCTGCTCAGCAGAAGTAAGTCAAATAATTCCCTCTTCTCCAAAATATCATAAAAAACTATGCATTTGTTGTAATATTACTCATTTATTGAAGACATACATGTTTTCAAATTCAGAGATAATCATATGAATTACCTTTATGCAAATTTGACCATACCAAGTCATTCCGCTATGTCCTTTATTTTTAAGAAGGTTGAAAAGAGCTTAGTATTGATAGTAACATTGTATATATTACTCCCAAGGTCATCCTTATTCAATCTTTTAGAAAACCTTTCTGCTTATTGTCTAACTTAAGATAGTAATGATGGTTTCTCATTTTTGTGTCGCCTGCAACGCAAGGGTGACACCTAGGTATCACTATGTCGGCGTCAGTGTCTGGAAAACGGTTTCCTAGCGATAACTTAATTATTTATTGTCCGATTTCAACCAAATTTGGTATATTGCTTTATATCAATGAGATTTCGGATGAGTTCTATAATAGACAAATTCCGTCAATATTTGCAAGACTTTAAAATTGTCAAAACAGATAAATCAATGGTTTCCGCTCAATAACTTAAATATTTATTGTCCAGTTTCAACCAAATTTTATAAATTGCTTTATATCAATGAGATCTTAAATGGGTTGAGTTGTGGTCAAAATCCGTCAATATTTGCAAGAGTTACAGGACTTTAAAATCGGCAAATCATGGTTCCTGCTCGATAACTTAAGTATTTATTGTCCGATTTCAACCAAATTTGGTGTATTGCTTTACATCAATGAGATCTTAGATGGGTTTGATACTGGTCAAAATCCATCAATATTTGCAAGAGTTATGGGACTTCACCTAATTATTAACAATATTTTCAACTGTAAATAACTATTTTTTATGATGCTGTGCTGGCGACACTTCCATGGAATTCTTGTTCTATAATACAACTATAACAACTATATCAAACACAAGGTTGTTTATTGTTATAATTATAGTAGTATTTATTAGTAAGTTCGAATATGAATTGACTTGTATTTGTTATATTTTAGGATGTGAAATCCATAGGAACACCCAAAGATGCTGTAGTTGTATCACAAAAATGGCTGGACGATAGCTTTAGTAAGGGACGCTGTCTACCAGTCAAGCAGTATGTGATCGACAAATGACTGAAATAAATTCAACATACGGGAATGAAAAGCATGGCTTGTTTAATGAATTCCTGTGGGACAAAATCACTTGATGAAGAAGCTGTTGTAACCCTAATGCAGTATAAAAATGTAAACCAAGAGTAGATTTTGCAATTGACTGTCATAGACAGTTAACTGTAAATGTGGTCAAATAATAATGTGGCATCTAATTTGATTTGATCTGATCCCTAGTTAAAATACACCAAATTTAACCATTTGTGGAAATAGATTGGTTAACAATACAAAATAGAAACCATTCCAGTATAGGTTTGTTTACATAACTAAAGCTTCTGTGAAATTGTAACAGTTTTAAGCTTGTAGGACTAGGCTGTGAACAACACTTTTTTTCAATATTTTGCGTCAGTTATTTTATTCGTGAATACATTAATTCACATGATCAGTGGGCTCTCACTAATAAACATGCAGTCATATTTAGAATACATTTATTCTTGAAACATTCAATTGCTCGAAACTCTCCCGTAAAATTATGCACAAATTTGTATCTTGGATTACTGAATTATTTTTGTTATTAAACTTTTCTGAAGAATAAATGTTAAAACAGGTAGTTGTTGATTTCATAGAAAAATAGTTATTGCAAGGTCGCTGGTGGATATTGTTAAAGAAAAGTTAGAATGTCTTGATGAATTTGTTTATTGTTTAGTTGTGATTGTATCAAGTTTGTTTGATATTAAACTGTAAGATGTTAAGTGTTTTATTGAAGGATAAACTTGAATAGATTTTTTATATTATAGAGATATAACACAAAATTCTGAGTGTACACTAAATTTATGATGAGAGTACACTCAGAATTTTGTGTTATATCTCCATAACATAAAAAAATGTATTCAAATTAATCCTTATAATTCAATTTACTAAAGACAATCTCTCCAATATTCAAAAATTATTTTGGGACTCTTTCGTCTATGAAATCATTACGCTGTTATCTCAGCCAATCCGAAGCGACATTAAAAACGGCATCGCCATTTTTTTCCTTTATGGGCTGATAAAGTATTTTTAAGCCAATGAAAACGCTCCTTGCAAGCAAAATTGAATTATTGTTGTGAAATGTGTAGAAAGAAACAAATATCCATTAAGTGTGTATTATTGTATTTACTACATTATTTATTCTCTAATTTTTATTAGGATCATTTCTTTTGTGATTTGTTTATATCAAAACACAATTCAAGATACATTACAGTAGATTGCACAAATTTGGCACAATATAACATAAATATTTATGGTGGTAATATGCATCACACATTTAACACTATAATATGCTCTCTGCCTATATATAGACAATGAATATTTTTTTCAGCTACAGCAGTCAATGTAATCTGATTAAAATACAGATCCTTATTCACTACGTTTGATATGAGGATCTGACAATATCCCATTAGGGGTCACGTCAGAATGACCTTTGGAAATGGCCAACTAAATTGGCACTGCCAGAATCTTGACTGCGGGCGAACTAGTTTGAATATTTTCGTGTACGTAGTCATCTCGCCCAAAGTACACAACAATGCTCAATGTGTATGCTTACTGGGACGAAATAACGTTAACAATTCACGTAGAAATGTGTAGAACATGTATTTGATCTGGAGTAAAGTGGAAAAAGGTCATCCGAACGTGACCCCATATGGGATATTGTCAGATCCTATATTGAACGAAGTGGTTTTAGAGACACCATACAGCTGTATTGTCCTTCTAGAAATTGTCAGTGATTTTAGAGACACCATACAACTGTATTGTCCTAGAAATTGTCAGTGATTTTAGAGATACCATACAACTGTATTGTCCTTCTAGAAATCGTCAGTGATTTTAGAGACACCATACAGCTGTATTGTCCTTCTAGAAATAGTCAGTGATTTTAGAGACACCATACAGCTGTAATGTCCTTCTAGATATTGTCAGTGATTTTAGAGACACCATACAGCTGTATTGTCCTTCTAGAAATCGTCAGTGATTTTAGAGACACCATACAGCTGTATTTTCCTTCTAGAAATCGTCAGTGATTTTAGAGACACCATACAGCTGTGTATTGTCATTCTAGATATTGTCAGTGATTTTAGAGACACCATACAACTGTAATGTCCTTCTAGATATTTTCAGTGATTTTAGAGACACCATACAGCTGTAATGTCCTTCTAGAAATCGTCAGTGATTTTAGAGACACCATACAGCTGTATTTTCCTTCTAGAAATCGTCGGTGATTTTAGAGACACCATACAGCTGTATTGTCCTTCTAGAAATTGTCAGTGATTTAAGAGACACCATACAGCTGTATTGTTCTAAAAAATTGTCAGTGATTTTAGGGACACCATACAGCTGAATTGGCCTTCTAAAAATTGTCTGGTTTTAGAGACACCATACAGCTGTATTGTCATTCTAGATATTGACAGTGATTTTAGAGACACCATACAGCTGTACTGTCCTTCTAGATATTGTCAGTGATTTTAGAGACACCATACAGCTGTAATGTCCTTCTAGAAATCGTCAGTGATTTTAGAGACATCATACAGCTGTATTGTCCTAGAAATCGTCAGTGATTTTAGGGACACCATACAGCTGTATTGTCCTTCTAGAAATTATCAGTGATTTTAGAGACACCATACAGCTGTATTGTCCTTCTAGAAATTGTCAGTGGTTTTAGGGACACCATACAGCTGTATTGTCCTTCTAGAAATCGTCGGTAGGACACCATACAGCTATATTATCCTTCTAGAAATCGTCGGTGATTTTAGAGACACCATACAGCTGTATTGTCCTAGAAATCTTCAGTGATTTTAGAGACACCATACAGCTGAATTGTCCTTCTAGATATTGTCAGTGATTTTAGAGACACCATACAGCTGTATTGTCCTTCTAGAAATCGTCAGTGATTTTAGAGACACCATACAGCTGAATTGTCCTTCTAGAAATTATCAGTGAATTTAGGGACACCATACAACTGTATTGTCCTTCTAGATATTGTCAGTGATTTTAGAGACACCGTATGATTATTAGTCCTTTAACTATCATTCAAAGGATTTTCACCAGCATTTTGAAAAAAGGCCGAAATTACAAAAAATCAATTATATCTATCAACTTTATTACTTTAGCTTACTGGGACGAAATAACGTTAACAATTCACGTAGAAATGTGTAGAACATGTATTTGATCTGGAGTACACGTGGTAAAAGGTCATCCGAACGTGACCCCATATGGGATATTGTCAGATCCTATATTGAACGGAGTGGTTATACAATTTTTAGAGACACAATACAGCTGTATTGTCCTTCTAGATATTGTCAGTGATTTTAGAGACACCATACAGCTCTATTGTCATTCTAGATATTGTCAGTGATTTTAGAGACACCATACAGCTGTATTGACCTTCTAGATATTGTCAGTGATTTTAGAGACACCGTACAGCTGTATTGTCCTTTTAGAAATTGTCAATGATTTTAGAGACACCATACAGCTGTATTGTCCTTCTAGAAATCGTCAGTGATTTTAGAGACAACATACAGCTGTATTGTCCTTCTAGATATTGTCAGTGATTTTAGAGACACCATACAGCTGTATTGACCTTCTAGATATTGTCAGTGATTTTAGAGACACCGTATGATTATTAGTCCTGTAACTATCATTCAAAGGATTTTCACCAGCATTTTGAAAAAAGGCTGAAATTACAAAAAATCAATTATATCTATCAACTTTATTATGCCATTGTTGTTTTTAGCTCACCTGGCCCGAAGGGCCGGTGAGCTTATGTCATGGCGCGGCGTCCGTCGTCCGTCGTCCGTCGTCCGTCGTCCGTCCGTCCGTCCGTCCGTCCGTCAACATTTCCTTTAAATCGCTACTAGTCATAGAGTTCTGCATGGATTGTAACCAAATTTGGCCACAAACATCCTTGGGGGAAGGGGAACAGAACTTGTATAAATTTTGGCTCTGACCCCCCGGGGGCAGGAGGGGCGGGGCCCAATAGGGGAAATAGAGGTAAATCCTATAAATCGCTACTTGTCCTAGAGTTCTGCATGGATTGTAACCAAATTTGGCCACAAACATCCTTGGGGGAAGGGGAACAGAACTTGTATAAATTTTGGCTCTGACCCCCCGGGGCAGGAGGGGCGGGGCCCAATAGGGGAAATAGAGGTAAATCCTATAAATCGCTACTTGTCCTAGAGTTCTGCATGGATTGTAACCAAATTTGGCCAAAAACATCCTTGGGGGAAGGGGAACAGAACTTGTATAAATTTTGGCTCTGACCCCAAGGGGGCAGGAGGGGCGGGGCCCAATAGGGGAAATAGAGGTAAATTCTATAAATCGCTACTTGTCCTAGAGTTCTGCATGGATTGTAACCAAATTTGGCCAGCAACATCCTTGGGGGAAGGGGAACAGAACTTGTATAAATTTTGGCTCTGTCCCCAAGGGGGCAGGAGGGGCGGGGCCCAATAGGGGAAATGGAGGTAAATTCTATAAATCGCTACTTGTCCTAGAGTTCTGCATGGATTGTAACCAAATTTGGCCAGAAACATCCTTGGGGGAAGGGGAACAGAACTTGTATAAATTTTGGCTCTGACCCCCCGGGGGCAGGAGGGGCGGGGCCCAATAGGGGAAATAGAGGTAAATTCTATAAATCGCTACTTGTCCTAGAGTTCTGCATGGATTGTAACCAAATTTGGCCAAAAACATCCTTGGGGGAAGGGGAACAGAACTTGTATAAATTTTGGCTCTGACCCCAAGGGGGCAGGAGGGGCGGGTCCCAATAGGGGAAATAGAGGTAAATCCTATAAATCGCTACTTGTCCTAGAGTTCTGCATGGATTGTAACCAAATTTGGCAACAAACATCCTTGGGGGAAGGGGAACAGAACTTGTATAAATTTTGGCTCTGACCCCCCGGGGGCAGGAGGGGCGGGGCCCAATAGGGGAAATAGAGGTAAATCCTATAAATCGCTACTTGTCCTAGAGTTCTGCATGGATTGTAACCAAATTTGGCCAGAAACATCCTTGGGGTTAACAGAATTCGTATAAATTTTGGCTTTGACCCCCTGGACCAGAAAAAGTGGGGCCCAATAGGGGAATTAGAGGTTAATATTCAAATTCCTTCAGAAAATAAACATTGAACTTGTATTCAGAACATTACTTGGCATTATTAATTAACTACTTGCGTATTGGTAAAAATATGAAAAAACGGTCCGATCAATATCACTGCAAAACTGGGCCAATATCGGCAAAAGTGAGCCAATATTGAAAAACTGAGCCAATACGAGAAAACTGAGCCAATATGGATAACGCGCTAATCGAACGCACGCAGAGACGTTCGGAACACATTTCGGCTTTTCGTCAGCGACTACGTATATTTCCGAGGCGATAACGACCTTCACCTTATCATCCATTACGCTTCACTGGGGGCAGACGACAACAAACTGAAACATGGAGAGAGTGTCAGACAGGTACGCAAAAAACGGCGAGGACATGCTCGCTGTTTTAATGCATGACATCGATAGATACGAGGCTTTGGGCGAACTAGATGATTTTAACGATGTTCTAAAGAATAATACAGCTGTAAACACAGCGCAAGATCTTGACGGAATCGACATCCAACCCATTTCAACAAGGTTCCAGGATGTGTCTTACGACGAAACTGACGATTTCATAAAAGAACACGCAAACAAGAAATTGTTGTTATTAAATTTGTTGAACTGATTACATATATTGTTGTCATTACTAAATATGCAAGTAGTTAATTAATAATAGTATCATTAATCAGCCAATTCCATATTGGCCCTGTTATTAGGCCTCGGCCTGTCACATTGACCCTCGGCCTACGGCCTCGGGCCAATATGACAGACCTTGGCCTAATAACAGGGCCAATATGGAATTGGCTGATTAATAACCCTATATTACAAACCAGGTGAGCGATACAGGCCCTCTGGGCCTCTTGTTCTTAGGTCGATTAACTATAACCATATATTATCTCGATCATGTAGCATTTAGAACTGATTGAAATATAGTATTTGGAGATCCCAAATTCTGGAGTTTTAGAGTAATGTGGTTATCAAATTATTTCAGAGACTAAAGTGTACATTATCTACCTCTAACATGCCTTTGTAAACAAAAATTTGATATGGGGCGATGCTAGTGTTCTGGCGTCTTTTGGCAAGTCATAGAAGGAAGAAAAACTGGATTGTGCAATTTCAGCTCAAAAACCTTGTATGCCATTGGTAGAGTTATTTGGTTATTCTGAGTTACTTATATCTTTATCAGTGATGCTTCGTTTGTTTGTGTTGTAGAAAAAAAGTTGTTAAAATTTGTCGGTTTATTATTCAACATGGATAACATCATGTTCACTTTCTTATTCTTACTCTACTGTTTGAATACATGGAGGAACGTAACTTTAATAGATCAGAATGTCATCTTAAGGACATCATATTAATGTTAACATACATCCATCCTTACTTGGTTTTGTGATTTCTCTCTGTTGTCTCATTATTTTGTCATTTTTAGGTCATCTGACCGAAGGGTCAGAGGGGCGGGGCCCCAAAAGGGCAAATTTTTATAATTTTAGCTTTAAAATCCTACTCCTCCTTCATCCTTGGATGGATTTCATCCATATTTGGTGTGAAACATTATTGAGGAAGGGCAATCATATTTTATAGAAATGAGCCTGGTCCGACCCCTAGGGGCTGAGGGATGGGGCCCCCAAAAGGCAAATTTTCTGATTTTAGCTTTAAAATCCTACTCCTCCTTCATCCTTGGATGGATTTCATCCATATTTAGTGTGAAACATCATTGGGGAAGGACAATTATTTTTGTATATAAATCAGATAGGTCCGACCCCCTAGGGGCTGAGGGTTGGGGCGACAAAAGGGCAAATTTTCTTAATCTAAGCTTTAAAATCCTACTCCTTCATCCTTGGATGAATTTCATCCATATTTGGTGTGGAACATCATTGGGGAAGGACAATCATATTTTAATATAAATGAGCCTGGTCAGACCCCTAGGGGTTGAGGGGTTTGGCCCAAAAGGGCTAATTTTCTTAATTTTAGCTGCCCACGTCCTGTTTTCAGGTTTCGAACTCCGATCTCAATGAAAATTGGTCTATAGGGGTTTTAATTGATGCCGAACAACATGCAAACATTTTCGTAAAGATTTTGGTATTCCAAGATGGCCACTGGCCCACTACCTGTTTTAAGGTTTCAGTCTCCGATCTCAATGAAAATTGGTCTATAGGGGTTTTAATTGATGCCGAACAACATGCAAACATTTTCGTAAAGATTTTGGTATTCCAAGATGGCCGCTGGCCCACTTCCTGTTTTCGGGTTCAGTCTCCGATCTCGATAAAAATTGGTCTATAGGGGTTTTAATTGATTCAGAAAGGGGAAATTTAGGTGAGGACAATCATATTTTATAAAAGACCAAGCTAAGACCCATTGGGATAGTACGGTAGAGGTCCAAAATGGGAGCTTTGCTGAAATTTGGCTTTAAAATCCGACTCCTCCTTATATTAATCCTTGAATGGGTTACAACCATATATGGATGAAGGGCTACCAAGTTTGTTCAACAAATGACATTTACCTATTTCAGAAACTCACATATTCAACTAAGGAGTTCCTTGTATTGTTTATATTAATCGTTAACCAATACTTTATACTGTGACTTTGTTGTTTTGTGCCATGAGTCAGATGACCGTAAAGGCCCATGGGCCTCTTGTTGTCAATAATAAGGTAATCATTAACTCACCTGAGACGAAGTCTCAAGTGACCTATTCTAATCGCCTTTTGCCCGTCGTCGTGCATCATCCGTCGTGTGTTCGTAAACAATTTACATTTTCGACTTCTTCTCTAAAACCGCTAAAGCAATTTCAATGAAATTTTGCACAAACCTTCTAAGGCATAAGACCAATAAAAAATGTGAATTATATGACCCCCACCCCCCAGGGGGCTGTGGAAGGGGCCAAAAGGGGTAAAATTGACTAAAATTTCAAAAATCTTCTTCTCCACTCACAGATGTGGTAGAATCAAATACTCCTCTTAGATAGAAAGGTCTCAAGGCCCTCTACAAAGATTGTGAATTATATGACCCCCTGGGGAGGGGGTTAAGTTTACTATAGTTTATATAGTAAAAACACATTTTGGAGCATTATTTGGTCATTTATAATAGAAAATTAGTCAAATGTTGTCAGAATTACCCTATGAAATGACCATTGAATCCTATTAACAATTTTTTCCATGACTGACTCCCAAGGACATAGGGGCGGGGCCTAAAGGGGTCAAATATGCTAAAACTTCAAAAATTTTCTGAAATTCTGGAACTAGATGGAAAGGTCTTCAGGTCCTTTACAAAGATTGTGAATGATATGGCCCTAGGGTCTCGTGTTTCCCCTTGGGGAGGGGGTCAATTTTACTTTAGTTTATATAGGAAAAACATATTTATGAATGTTATTTGCTTATTTTTCATAGAAAATTAGCCAAACTGGGTTAGCATTTTTAGCCTGAGATAGTATTTTATCGTCATATCCATATTGGTCCAAGCCGACCCCCAGGAGCCAGAGGGGCGGGACCAAAAGGGGTCAAATAGGCTAAAACTTCAAAAATCTTTTTCTGAATTCACAGAATTGATGGAACCAGATACTCTTCATAGCATACGACGTTGGAAGGTCTTAAGGCCCTTTACAAAATTGTGAATTTCATGGCCCTGCTCAATGAACGCACCATAAAGGACGCCTACGCCTTACCAAGGATTGACTGGATGCTGGACTCTTTGGCTGGGAATCGCTACTTTTCAGTGACCGATATGAAATCGGTTTATCACCAAGTAGAGATTGCTGAGGAACATAAAGAGAGAACAGCGTTCACTATTGGACCCTTAGGATTTTGGGAATATAACCGCATGCCATTTGGTTTAGCCAACGCCCCGCAACTTATCAGAGGTTAATGGAAGACGTCATGGGTGAGCTACATACTACCATCTGCTATGTGTACATTGACGACGTTGTTATATTTGCCAAAACCTATGAGGACCATCTCTCTCACCTGAAACAAGTGTTTCAGAGGATAGCGAATGCTGGCCTAAAGCTTTCACCAGATAAATGTTCGCTTTTTCAAGAGGGAAGGTTAAGTACGGTCGGCCATTATTGTTTCAGAGGATTGGCATTGAACCGGACCCTGACAAGATTGACAAGATTGTGAAACTGGCCTCGACCGACTAATCGCTAAGGAGGTACGGAGCTTTCTCGGACCTCGTCGGGTATTATAGACGTTGTTTTATCCAGAATTTTAGCCGGATATAGAAACCTATGACGACATTGATTGCCAGCGCCGTGTGAAAACTGAGAAGAATGGAAGAGAGTGCCAAAGGTCAAGACTACCCAGGAATGGAAATGGGGAGATGAGCTGGATGAAACCTTCTCATTTCTGAAGTCATGCTTGTGTGGGACACCCAGTCATGGGTTAATCACAGATTTTAGCCCGGAGGAGCAAGCCCATTTGAAGTCCATATCGACGCTTCGTCACTAGGGACTAGGAGCTGTACTCTACCAATGATCAGGATGGATTCAAATGGGTCATCGCCTACACAAGTAGAGGGTTATCAAAACCGGAGTCAAGGTACCCTGCTAACCGCCTGGAATTTATCGCACTTTAAGTGGGCCGTCACTGAGAAGTTCAGCGATTACTTAGTTGGACGACACTTTACGGCATTAGCGGATAACAACCCGCTCACGTATTTACTAACATCAGCGAAACTGGACGCTACGTCACAGAGATGGGTCGCAGCCTTGGCCGGATTTGATTTCAAGATCCTATACCGCCCAGGAATTAGGAATGGAGATGCTGATGCCATGTCACGTCACCCATTATTGGAAAACAGTGATGACGCCAATATCATTACCAATAAGATGATCAAGGCGATCAATAACATCATGCAGACACTCCACTCTTCGACACCATTTCGATGTCAGCAGCCACTCTGGACACCCTTTGTGATCCAAACGAGACTACATCATTTGATATGATCTCAGGCCAGAAACAAGACTCTGTGCTGTCTGTGTGGATACCATTTGTAAAAGCAGGCACCAGACCACAGCGACAGGACCTACCCAACACGCAGGAGCATTCTGCGTTCTTAAAGAATTTCCACAAGTTGAAGGCGGAAGATGGAATCCTGTGTAGAGAGACTAATCGTAAATGGAGAGCCCGTGCTTACCCAAGTGCTACCCTGATGTCAGATTGCTACAGTGATCTCCATGGTACATGACCAGATGGGACATCATGGAGGAGACCGCACCCTCTCACTACTACAGGACAGGTTCTACTGGGTCGGTTTGAGGGAAAGAGATGTTGGATGAAATGGATCAAGCTCTGTGGACCGATTGTATTCAGAATGGAAGACTCCTCGACCAATTCGAGGGCACCGCTTGGTGTAAAATCGGGGACTAGCCCAAGCCTTAAGAGTTGGTTTGCTTGGACTTTTGTAAGCCTTGAGATGTCTTAAAGGGAGGATACGGCAGATATTGGTCTATTACGGCTCATTTTTACTAAGTTACGTTCATTTGCGAGTTCAAACCAAGAAAACGCGCAAATGCACGCTCCACGAGGGACGTAGTTCTCTTTACAAAACAGTATTGTTCAATACGAGTCTACCTCAGCGTTTTCAATACTGACCAAGGGCCAAACTTTTATGAGTGACTCTTGTAAAGGAATCTGTGTGTTACTAACCGGGAATTGAGAAGCTAACTTCACGCCGTACCACCCAATGGGCAACGGACTCTGTGAGAGATTTAATCGCACATTGATCAGCATGCTTGGAACTTTGTCGGGTATGCGAAAACAGGACTGGAGATCGAACACCGCGGCATTTATCCATGCGTACAACTGTACCAAACAGGAGACAACAGGACAGACCCCGTACTTCTTGATGTTTGGTAGGAGTCCTAGACTTCCGGTGGATTTAGCCTTTGGAATTGCCACATCCAAACCAACAGGAACTTTGACGTCGTATGTGGAGTCATTGCGGAAGCGCCTTGCGGAAGCTTTCCCTCTTGCATCGTCCAACTTCGACTTTGCCAAATACAGACAGAAGAAGGTTTTCGACAGCAAGGTGCGCGATTCCACCGTAAACCAATGGGGACCGGGTACTGGTCAAGGTCGTGGCCTTTGACGGTACACATAAAATTGCTGACAAATGGGAGGAGTACCCATACATCATCATGGATCAACCCAACAAGGACGTTCCGGTATTCCAACATAGGAGAGAGGACGGCGAGGGAAGGATCAGAACCCTTCATCGCAACCTCTTGCTGCCTCTTAGTTTCCTGCCTGGACGCCCTAAAGCTCCTACACCTGCTCCGAGACGACAACGACCAAGTCAGACGAGACAGACAAGACAGACAAATCCCGTCGTACCAGATAAGGACAATTCGGAGTCGACATCGTTGTCTGATGAGGAAGTAATGGTGTTAACGAGGATGGAATCAAGGAATGACTCCGACACCATTCTTGAGGAAGAGATCGTTGCCGAGATAGAGGAAGGAGGGGACGCCCTCTCAGAGGGAACGGAGATTGATGTGGAGGAGCGAGTTGAGAATATTGAATCTGAGGATGATTCACTAGAGGAAACCGAGGAGGAGAACCAACCCAGAAGATCTCGGAGAGAACGGAGGACACCAGAGTGGATGAGAAGTGGAGCCTATGTTTGCTCACAGCAACGAGGGAACCGGATTGGATGTCCCGAGCTCATTATCTCACCCAGCTGTCTTCCGGTGACCTCTTCAAGTACAAGGGAGGGGAAGTCCCGGAAGCGATTCTCAGCGTTGTCACTGGAGAGTGATTTGATTTTAATCTTTGTTTTCCAGTATTTCTCTGTGTGTGTTTTTTTTTTATTTTTTAGAATGTGTATTTCTATATTATTAAAGTCAATTAATTATTGATTTTGATTTTCAGGATAATTGGTTTATTTTCAGGCATTGTGTTTGCACTTGTAGTTGTTTTGTTGGATTTCATTGGTCCGTTTCGGGTGGTCAGTTTTGGCGCGTGTTTCATTGTCCCTAGTTATCTCGTCAGTACCCTTTGTGGACTCATAGAGGACGGACGACTGTTATGACAGTAAGTGTCTTATTGATTTTATGTACCATATATGTTATATTCGAGACTTTATTTATTAGTCTCATTAAGTTTATATTGAAACTAGACTTGTGTAATGTAATTATTCGTAACGTATGTATCTAAATAATTATATTTGAGTAAGATTTTGAATAACTTCAAAATCATGTAACATAATTAATTGTATTTTTGAAGTTTATGTCATATTCTCATCTGAGTAATAAGATTGTATTTATAAGTCTATTTAGTATAATATGCAGTACCTACAATATATGGATGGTCAGGATCATTCTACAGTTTATATCTAGATCTGTTATACGGCTCTATGCCACACGCAGGTATGCCATGTTCTATTTTATGTCTTTGTATTGTTGTATTTTGTAAAATATATTAATTCCAGATATTGGATTCAATAGAATGTGGTAATTGTAATTGTAAAAATCTCGAATGTTTAAAGTTATATGTACATGTGAATCTAGCCGGGAGAAAGTTAAGTTTGTAAGAGTTGTCCCCCTTATCATTTGTATGAATGAGTGCTATATATGTATGGTTTTATTTATATTCGTCTGTATATGTTACTGGGTTTGTTGCTTCAGATAGATCTCTGATAGATCTGTGAGTAATAAAGGCAGTAGAAATCATCTGAGGAGTTGTTTGATTATTTTGAACACGATCCACCTCTACCACATAACCCTTGTATATATTTTACCTAATGTAATAGAATGTTCTTGTTTTGTCCTTGTTATATCTATTCGAACCAATTTGTTATATCGTATCGGCACATACAAGTTGAATCGAGTACGTGCCCCAGGCAAAACGCCCTGTGTCACACACATGTTTAACATTAAAAATAGTTTACCTTTATTTCATATACGTAATGTTTTAATAGATAGTGTATACAGTTTTACATTATATCTTTTGTATATATAAATCCATAAACAGTGTGATATATCAACCTGTTCGTTAAATAATTATATAATTGTTCGTATGTAATATATACATGTATGTACCTATCATATACAATGTAATAAGTATTGTCAGTAATGTATATGTATTTCATTCTCCCAACTAGAATATTGTTACAGAGTGCGTCATAATATTTGAAAATATCCGTCGATATGGAATAAACGAACTTGCATAGTTGTTTTAACCAATACCACTGCAACATAAATCTGATGTCAGGTCTGGATATAAACTTTATCAAGCATATTAACCAAGCTGATTAAAATACAGATCCTTATAATCACTCCGTTAAATAGAGGAACTGAGAACATCCCATAACGGGTCATATTCGGATGACCCGAGTTTCTAGCACGTGTACTCAATTCAGATCACATACATTTTCTACACATTGCTACGTCAATTGATAACGCCATTTCGTCCCAGTATACATATACATTTAGCTTTCTTGTCTTTGACTATGACTATATGTACACGAGAATAATTTAGACGGCTTTTTCAAACTATTTCGTCCCCAGTCAAGATTCTGGTAGTGGAAATTTGATTGGCCATTTCCAAAGGTCACCTGGACGTGACCCCTAATAGGTTGTTGTCAGATCCTCTTATCAAACGTAGTGATACTAAGGATCTGTATGTTAATCAAATTGGTATATTAGCATGCTCTGGTTTTTTCGGCAAAATATCGCTGAGCAGCCTAGTGTTTCAACGTGAGATCGCAATGTCGACCGTGGAAAAATGTTACTGTAATCAAGATCAAATCAGCTGTCACAAATCAACCTGCAATCCCAAGATTAATTTAGCTTTCCCAAGCATGGGGCGTTGTTTGGGACAGATATGCTACTCCGTTATCGCACAAACAGTCCCCTGTAATTTACAAGTAAACCATATAAAAACAAGAATTCAAGTCCGTTTCGTTTTACCAGCTGAGGCAAGAAGGATATGTAATTACATTACAAAATGTAACAAGAGGCCCAGAGGGCCTGTATCGTTCACCTTGTTTATTTAGTAATAATCATAAAAAGCTCTTATAATTTGAAATAATAAACTTGAAAAATGGCCCGACCGGTAAAATTTTGAATCCACAATCCATAAGGATGCTACTAATACAATATGATTGCTATTCAATGCTTAGTTTTTGAGAGGAAGTCGATTTTATAGAAATAGCCAAATTGAAACTTTTGGCCACGCCCCTCAGGCCCCCTGGAGCAGCCCCACATTTGTACAGTTTTGAATCCCCACCCCATAAATAAAGATGTTACTAATGCAATATGAGTGCTATCCAATGTTTAGTTTCAAAGAAGTCTTCTAATTGACCCTTTTGGCCCCGTTCCTCAGGCCCCCGGAGTATCAGCACTACAATTCGTGCAAATTTGAATCCCCATCTCATAAGGATATAAACAATGCAATATAAGTTATGTTCAAGGCTCAGTTTCAGAAAAGAAGTCGGAAATATATAAACATAGCCAAATTGACCCCCTTTGGCCCCGTTCTCCAGGCCCTCGGGGGAGGGGGTTGGGTGTCAGCCCCAAAAAATGTACAACTTTGCATCCCACCCCATACGGCTGCTACCATTACAAGTGCTTTCGAATGCTTAGATTCAGAGATGAAGTAATTAATATGGAAATAGCCAAATTGACCCTTTTGGCCCCGCCCCTCAGGCCCCCGGGATGTCAGCCCCACCATTTGTAAAATCCCCACCCCATAATGATGTTTCCAATGCAATATGAGTGTTATCCAGTGCTTAGTCTCAGAGAAGAAGTCGTTAATATCAAATTGACTCCTTTTGGTCCCGCCCCTCAGGCCCCCAGGGGTTCAGTTCAATAATTTGTACAATTTTCAATTATTGCCCTATAAGGATGCTACCAGTCAAATTTCGTTAAATTCTGACCAACGGCTATGAAGAAGAAGTCTATTGTTGCCGGACGAACGAACGGACGCCACAGTATCGCATAAGCTCACCTTGGTCCTTCGGACCAGGTGCAGGGCGTAGGAAGCGGGGCGAGGGGGACAGGGGGATTTCCCCCCGTTCCCCAGGGCAGGCGGGAGGGGGTAAACATGTCTTTTTGACGACATTCACAATTATCTCTAAATGCAGGTAATTTTAAATCGAAAAATTACCGTGATAAGAACGATTTAAAATCATCAAAATACATTGCTAAACTCATCACAGCCATTCTTAATCTTAATATTTTTTCGGTATCCTCGGACCCCACAAACAGCGAAATCTCGTGCTTGCGGCGGTTACAAATTCATCCAAATGCACCCTTAAACTCATCTCACCCATTGTAAATCATAATATTTTCGCAGGGGGATACCCCCTGACCACCCCCCCCCCCCAAAAAAAAAAAAAAAAAAAAAAAAAAAAAAATCGAAATCTAGCGCCTTTGGCGCTCGCTAATTCATCAAAAGGCATAGTAAAACTCCTCTCAGCCATTCTAAATCGTAATATTTTTTTCGCAGGGGAGACCCCAGAACCCCCAAAACACCAATTTTTTTTTCGGGCCGTCGGCGCTTGCAATATCATCAAAATACATCATAAAACTCATCTCAGTCATTCTAATCGTAATATTTTTCAGGGGGATACCCCCGAACCCCCCAAACAAACTAAATCTTTTATTACATTCAGATGGCCATGTGGTTTTAGTGATCATTAACAGGTCCATTAGATATAAACACCTGTAAATCTATAAATATCGGGCTGTTTTAGTGATCCTAAGGATTTTTTTCCCTCCAGTTTACTCAAATCATAAACAATACAATTGCGGTTTGGGAGTCTAATGATGATTATTCTTTCTTCGTTTTAGTTGTTTTTGTTTCTTTTTTGTTCCTTTTTTTCCTTTTTTTTAATAATTTTATATTTGAAAAGAGCCTTGCAATAACTACCATTATCAACATCATAGATATAAAGTATATATTTTCTTAAAGACAAAAAATCATGCCTCCTTCACACCTTCCCTATACACCCCACTCCCCATTGTTCTCCCTCTACCTATTGTGTCTGTGAGGACTTTTCAGTACCTGGGTTCTAGGCCCAGTAAATGACTTACCTGTAGCTCTATACTTGTGAGTACTTTTCTGTGTTAGTCTGCCATTACCCATCGTAAGAAGTACAATGATTTTTGTTATGGGAAAAGATAATATGACTGTATGACACAATTGTTTCATTATGAAGCTGTGTTCAACGACCGGAAGCGTAATAGGAGCCGAGGGGTAAGTAATTCAATTCTTAATTTCTTTGGACTTTACGGTTTATCAGCAAATATGCAAAGAAATTGTCTGAAACTTAATTACCACCATCGCACCTCATTGCCTCCATCCTACCCCCTGCCCCACCACCTCCTGCATACCAACTGCCCCACCCTCCTTCCCCTTCATCAACATCCCCACAGTCATTTTATAGCTATATATAACTATACTTACAACCATACAACTTCCTGGTCGTAATGGGGTAGGGTAGAGGAGGTGACATGGAGTTCAGTTTCATTTTATGTTGACAGCCTACGAAACTTCATTAATTTCAATGCATTACTCAACTGTCATGTGTTGATATATTCCTGAAGAATTAAAACCTTCCTTACAATACTTTTAAATTGCTTTTCAGCTATCATATGATATTGGGTGGTCGGGTGGTGCAGTGGTTAAGCCGCTCGCCTTTCACCTAGCCGGCCGGGGTTCGATCCCCGTCACGGACGTGAAAAGGTTAGGGGTCACCTGCCCGATCCCGTGGGTTTTCTCCGGGCACTCCGGTTTCCTCCCACACTAAGACCCCTCGCGCGCTTACATCCGGACCATCGAGAGTGATTTATATTAGTTGTATAACTTGTTTCTCAATCGATGTAAAATAAAAAAAGTTTATGTTTATATATCATATGATATTTTAACCAAATTGACATTAATTAATGAAGCTTTTTGATATTCATTTATACAAATGCAGTTTTTTCATGGCATTGCCTTTTTTAAACAAGAGGTTCAAGGGGCCTGAACGATGACATAACGGATCGGGCGAAATACGGATTTTTGGGCAGTTATGAGTATCTCCCCACAAACAAACACGGCGGCACTTTCAAAACCCGGAGACATAGAATTAAAAGAACCTCCTGCAATTTTAAAATCTGACATATTGAAGCATTTTGCATTCCGTATTATTGAAAAAACGGATAAAATCGAAAGTGAAAGAGTAGAAAATTTTACTTTTTGACACATAAATTTTATTTAATATATATCGTGATACATATCGTATCGTGTGACAAGTATCGAGATACGTATTGTATCGTGGAGGAAAGCGTATTGTTGCAGCACTTAGTTTAGTTTAAACATATTTTATTGACATAAAATGACAAAAGGATAAGTCATTAAGTTTTTCCAACTTATATATGACTTCTCCTGAAATATAGAAATATAAACATACAAAAATGAATAGTCACGTGATTACATTGAACAAAATAGTATGAATTCACATAAAACACCAAGAACATTAAACTAGAGAGAGAGAGAGAGAGAGAGTCGATCAATCGAATCTACCCGTTCTTACCAGGAATTGCTGTACAGCTTTTGCAATTTTCATGTCATTGATGATTGAAATATTAAGATCACTTTTGCATAGAATATCAACGTTGATGGCGCCTTCGTACCATGATAACTCAGTGTTAAGAATTGCTCGATGATTGGCATACAGAGGGCAAACAATAAAGAAGTGTTAGTACATCACGTGACAGAATACTGGATTCTGATTGGCTACACACATGGGTACTATTTGCAATAGTGCCCGGGCAAGCGGGCACTATAGACTGGTTCCCGTCTCAGTTACCTCCCTTGCGTACGCTTCACTGAGGACCGGTAGCGAGTAGCCATCTTGAGTGAGAATTCCAACTCCAGAGTAGTGCGCATCATTTCTGCGCATGATATGTCATCATGGAGACGGCTACTTCCGTTAAGAGAAAATAACGTCATTAACGTCGTTCCTATGAACACACTAAACTCTGTTAGCACGAAATGATTTCAAAACTTAAGATCTTATTTAATTTTGTTTATATATCGTTCAAATAAATTATTTATTCTTTACGTTAAGGTCCGTCGCTTCGTGCGTAAAGGGGTTTCCCACGTCTAAAAAAGTGATACCAGCGAACCGGATATGTAGATTGACCAATCAAAAATATCATCATGGTTACCCGCTACCGGTCTTTAGTGAGCGGAGCGCAGCCTGGCGGAGAGTAGAGAACTAAGGGAAGGGAACCAGTCTAGCGGGCACTATTGAAGTGGCGCGAAATTGAACGTGAATGTATTGTGACGTCACCATTACATGACGTCATTATAGCGTCGCGCTTCGACCAAGACGTCAAGATGGCGGATAGAATGCTGTGTACGGGATGGAAGCAAACGATGCTTTTCTACAGAAGACAGTTCAGTTATGTTCTATATTGATCTACTTTTAGTCTTCGTGAAGCTGAATCCCGTTCACAGATTTCTGCGACAATTCATATGTTGTACTTTTAATGTAACAACGTGGTATGGAAATGGAGATAGCGTTGCAAGGTGTCGCCTGACGTGCTTCTGTTACGATGACATGAAAAACGGTCTCATGTTAGATGATGTACTAAACCCATCATGGCCTGATTGAGAACAATGTAATTTAGTCTATGAATTGGACGTCATGTCGTACATCCGGTGCAGTGTCCGTTTAGAGTGTACTTCCCTTTGTTTGTGTCAGTGACAATGAGAGTAATTCACGTACCATGTCATATCAGATAATGGCGTTGAAATGATGTTAGCACAGGATATCATCTTTTGACGTCATTCCATCACCGATAGAAATAATAGTCCCGCACACATCATGTCAGTATCACATGGTAAGTGAATTTAAAAGTCCCATTCATGATCAAACACAATGACATTGAAAACAATGTCAATGTTGGTTTTTGATTGAATAGCATGCGGAAAAAGTGACTTTTAATCGATAGTCTGTTATCGTATCAAACCTCTGCTAGTACTACATTAAGTCCAGTTCAGTCAGTTTTTGGTAATCCTGAATGGTAGGATCACTGTTACAATACTATTTATACTGGGGAACCACTATTGAGACGGTGGTTTAACTAATGCATACTACTTTTGCAATAGTATTGCATTCTGAATTATATTAAATTCAATCTATGAATTTGACTCCATGTCGTACATCTGGAGCAGTTTTGGTTTAGAGCCATTTCCCCTTGCTAGTGTCAGTGACAATGGAACTAATTCATGCACCATGTGATACCCGTTAACATGTATCTCTATAGTGGTAATTGAAGGCAACTTTTTGTAATCTTCCCGCTAAAATAACGTTAGTGTGGGATATCATTTTCTGACGTCATTCCAACACCAATAGAAACATAAGTCCCCGACAAACGTAATCAGGTATTATGTGGTATATGAATTAGTCTCATTCATGATCAAACACACTGACATTGAGAACAATGTCAGTGTTTGTTTTTGAATGAATAGCATGCACAAAAAGTGACTTTTAATCGATAGTCTGTTATCGTATCAAACCTCTGCGAGTACTACATTTAAGTCCAGTTCAGTCAGTTTTTGGTAATCCTGACTGGTGTTCAATGGTAGGATTACTATTGCTATACTATTTCTATTGGGGAAAACACTATTAGGATAGTTTAACTAATGCAGACAACTATTGCAATTGTATTGCATTCTGAATTCTATTAAATTCAGTGTATGAATTGGACGTCATGTCGTACATATGGAGCAGTTTTGGTTTCAAGTTACTTCCCTTTGCTAGTGTCAGTGACAATGGAACTAATTCACCTACCATATGATACCCGTTAACATTTGTGCGGGACCTGTATCTCTATAGTGGTAATCTTCCCGCTAAAATAACGTTAGTGTGGGATGTCATATTTTGACGTCATCCATCACAAACGTTAACATGTATCACGTGGTATGTGAATTAGTCTCATTCATGATCAAACACACTGACATTGAGAACAATGTCAGTGTTTGTTTTTGATTGAATAGCATGTGGAAAAAGTGCATTTTGATAACGACTTTTAGTCTGGTATCGTATTAAACCTTTGCGAGTACTTCGTTTTAATCCAGTCTAGTCCGCTAAACCTGCCTATATTATTAGGCTTTTTAATTTTTTTTTGCCTTATGTATATTAGACAAAAACAAAACAAATTAAAAAAGCCTAATAATATAGGCAGGTTTAGCGGACTAAATCCAGTCCAATCCGTTTCAGGCAATTCTAACTGGTGTTCAATGGTAGGAGGACTATCCCCTACAATTTTAACCATTGCAATACTATTGTGTAACAGGGTGCAGGATTTATAATAAATTCAATCACTGCATCTGTCAGGGACCGACCACGGGACCTCTAAATTACAAGTCTGACGCTCAACCGATCAAACTAAAGAGAAGTTTTCTCTAGCGGAATGGTATATTGTTCCCAGTATTGACCAGGGTTGCAACTGCTATTGCGAGGGGAAAAGAACACTATTGGGATAGTTAACAAATCAGAATACACTTGCAATAGTTTTGCAATAGAATTGCATTCTTAATTCTATTTAATTCAGTCAATGATTTGGACGTCATGTCGTACATCCGGTGCAGTGTCCGTTTAGAGTGTACTTCCCTTTGTTTGTGTCAGTGACAATGAGAGTAATTCACGTACCATGTCATATCAGATAATGGCGTTGAAATGACGTTAGCACAGGATATCATCTTTTGACGTCATTCCATCACCGATAGAAATAATAGTCCCGCACACATCATGTCAGTATCACATGGTAAGTGAATTTAAAAGTCCCATTCATGATCAAACACAATGACATTGAAAACAATGTCAATGTTGGTTTTTGATTGAATAGCATGGGGGAAAAGTGACTTTTAATTGATAGTCTGTTATCGTATCAAACCTCTGCTAGTACTACATGAAAGTCCAGTTCAGTTCAGTCAGTTTTTGGTAATCCTGACTGGCGTTCAATGGTAGGATCACTGTTGCAATACTATTTATACTGGGGAACCACTATTTGGACGGTGGTTTAACTAATGCATACTACTATTGCAATAGTATTGCATTCTGAATTATATTAAATTCAATCTATGAATTGGACTCCATGTCGTACATCTGGAGCAGTTTTGGTTAAGAGTCATTTCCCCTTGCTAGTGTCAGTGACAATGGAACTAATTCATGCACCATGTGATACCCGTTAACATGTATCTCTATAGTGGTAATTGAAGGCAACATTTTGCAATCATCCCGCTAAAATAACGTTAGTGTGGGATATCATTTTCTGACGTCATTCCAACACCAATTAAGTCCCCGACAAACGTAATCAGGTATTATGTGGTATATGAATTAGTCTCATTCATGATCAAACACACTGACATTGAGAACAATGTCAGTGTTTGTTTTTGATTGAATAGCATGCGGAAAAAGTGACTTTTAATCGATAGTCTGTTATCGTATCAAACCTCTGCGAGTACTACATTAAGTCCAGTTCAGTCAGTTTTTGGTAATCCTGACTGGTGTTCAATGGTAGGATTACTATTGCTATACTATTTCTATTGGGGGAAACACTATTAGGATAGTTTAACTAATGCAGACAACTATTGCAATTGTATTGCATTCTGAATTCTATTAAATTCAGTGTATGAATTGGACGTCATGTCGTACATATGGAGCAGTTTTGGTTTCAAGTTACTTCCCTTTGCTAGTGTCAGTGACAATGGAACTAATTCACCTACCATATGATACCCGTTAACATTTGTGCGGGACCTGTATCTCTATAGTGGTAATCTTCCCGCTACACTTGCAATAGTTTTGCAATAGTATTGCATTCTTAATTCTATTTAATTCAGTCAATGAATTGGACGTGATGTCGTACATCCGGTGCAGTGTCCGATTAGAGTGTACTTCCCTTTGCTTGTGTCAGTGACAATGAGAGTAATTCACGTATCATGTCATATCAGATAATGGCGTTAAAATGACGTTAGCACAGGATATCATCTTTTGACGTCATTCCATCACCGATAGAAATAATAGTCCCGCACACATCATGTCAGTATCACATGGTAAGTGAATTTAAAAGTCCCATTCATGATCAAACACAATGACATTGAAAACAATGTCAATGTTGGTTTTTGATTGAATAGCATGGGGGAAAAGTGACTTTTAATTGATAGTCTGTTATCGTATCAAACCTCTGCTAGTACTACATTAAGTCCAGTTCAGTCAGTTTTTGGTAATCCTGACTGGCGTTCAATGGTAGGATCACTGTTGCAATACTATTTATACTGGGGAACCACTATTGAGACGGTGGTTTAACTAATGCATACTACTATTGCAATAGTATTGCATTCTGAATTATATTAAATTCAATCTATGAATTGGACTCCATGTCGTACATCTGGAGCAGTTTTTGTTTAGAGTCATTTCCCCTTGCTAGTGTCAGTGACAATGGAACTAATTCATGCACCATGTGATACCCGTTAACATGTATCTCTATAGTGGTAATTGAAGGCAACATTTTGTAATCTTCCCGCTAAAATAACGTTAGTGTGGGATATCATTTTCTGACGTCATTCCAACACCAATAGAAACATACGTCCCCGACAAACGTAATCAGGTATTATGTGGTATATGAATTAGTCTCATTCATGATCAAACACACTGACATTGAGAACAATGTCAGTGTTTGTTTTTGAATGAATAGCATGCACAAAAAGTGACTTTTAATCGATAGTCTGTTATCTTATCAAACCTCTGGGAGTACTACATTTAAGTCCAGTTCAGTCAGTTTTTGGTAATCCTGACTGGTGTTCAATGGTAGGATTACTATTGCTATACTATTTCTATTGGGGGAAACACTATTAGGATAGTTTAACTAATGCAGACAACTATTGCAATTGTATTGCATTCTGAATTCTATTAAATTCAGTGTATGAATTGGACGTCATGTTGTACATATGGAGCAGTTTTGGTTTCTAGTTACTTCCCTTTGCTAGTGTCAGTGACAAGGGAACTAATTCACCTACCATATGATACCCGTTAACATTTGTGCGGGACCTGTATCTCTATAGTGGTAATCTTCCCGCTAAGATAACGTTAGTGTGGGATATCATATTATGACGTCGTCCATCACAAACGTTAACAGGTATCACGTGGTATGTGAATTAGTCTCATTCATGATCAAACACACTGACATTGAGAACAATGTCAGTGTTTGTTTTTGATTGAATAGCATGTGGAAAAAGTGCATTTTGATAACGACTTTTAGTCTGGTATCGTATTAAACCTTTGCGAGTACTTCGTTTTAATCCAGTCTAGTCCGCTAAACCTGCCTATATTATTAGGCTTTTTAATATTTTTTTTTTTTTGCCTAATGTATATTAGACAAAAACAAAACAAATTAAAAAAGCCTAATAATATAAGCAGGTTTAGCGGACTAAATCCAGTCCAATCCGTTTCAGGTAATTCTAACTGGTGTTCAATGGTAGGAGGACAATCCCCTACAATTTTAACCATTGTAATACTATTGTGTAACAGGGTGCAGGATTTATAATAAATTCAGTCACTGCATCTGCCAGGGATCGACCACGGGACCTCTAAATTACAAGTCTGACGCTCAACAGATCGAGCTAAAGAGAAGTTTTCTCTAGCGGAGTGGTATATTGTTCCTAGTATTGGCCAGGGTTGCAACTGCTATTGCGAGGGGAAAAGAACACTATTGGGAAAGTTAACAAATCAGACTACACTTGCAATAGTTTTGCAATAGAATTGCATTCTTAATTCTATTTAATTCAGTCAATGATTTGGACGTCATGTCGTACATCCGGTGCAGTGTCCGTTTAGAGTGTACTTCCCTTTGTTTGTGTCAGTGACAATGAGAGTAATTCACGTACCATGTCATATCAGATAATGGCGTTGAAATGACGTTAGCACATGATATCATCTTTTGACGTCATTCCATCACCGATAGAAATAATAGTCCCGCACACATCATGTCAGTATCACATGGTAAGTGAATTTAAAAGTCCCATTCATGATCAAACACAATGACATTGAAAACAATGTCAATGTTGGTTTTTGATTGAATAGCATGGGGGAAAAGTGACTTTTAATTGATAGTCTGTTATCGTATCAAACCTCTGCTAGTACTACATTAAGTCCAGTTCAGTCAGTTTTTGGTAATCCTGACTGGCGTTCAATGGTAGGATCACTGTTGCAATACTATTTATACTGGGGAACCACTATTGGGACGGTGGTTTAACTAATGCATACCACTATTGCAATAGTATTGCATTCTGAATTATATTAAATTCAATCTATGAATTGGACTCCATGTCGTACATCTGGAGCAGTTTTGGTTTCAAGTTACTTCCCTTTGCTAGTGTCAGTGACAATGGAACTAATTCACCTACCATATGATACCCGTTAACATTTGTGCGGGATCTGTATCTCTATAGTGGTAATTGAACGTAACTTTTTGTAATCTTCCCGCTAAAATAACGTTAGTGTGGGATGTCATATTTTGACGTCATCCATCACAAACGTTAACAGGTATCACGTGGTATGTGAATTAGTCTCATTCATGATCAAACACACTGACATTGAGAACAATGTCAGTGTTTGTCTTTGATTGAATAGCATGTGGAAAAAGTGCATTTTGATAACGACTTTTAGTCTGGTATCGTATTAAACCTTTGCGAGTACTTCGTTTTAATCCAGTCTAGTCCGCTAAACCTGCCTATATTATTAAGCTTTTTAATTTTTTTTTGCCTTATGTATATTAGACAAAAACAAAACAAATTAAAAAAGCCTAATAATATAGGCAGGTTTAGCGGAATAAATCCAGTCCAATCCGTTTCAGGTAATTCTAACTGGTGTTCAATGGTAGGAGGACTATCCCCTACAATTTTAACCATTGCAATACTATTGTGTAACAGGGTGCAGGATTTATAATAAATTCAATCACTGCATCTGCCAGGGACCGACCACGGGGCCTCTAAATTACAAGTCTGACGCTCAACCGATCAAACTAAAGAGAAGTTTTCTCTAGCGGAATGGTATATTGTTCCCAGTATTGACCAGGGTTGCAACTGCTATTGCGAGGGGAAAAGAACACTATTGGGATAGTTAACAAATCAGAATACACTTGCAATAGTTTTGCAATAGAATTGCATTCTTAATTCTATTTAATTCAGTCAATGATTTGGACGTCATGTCGTACATCCGGTGCAGTGTCCGTTTAGAGTGTACTTCCCTTTGTTTGTGTCAGTGACAATGAGAGTAATTCACGTACCATGTCATATCAGATAATGGCGTTGAAATGACGTTAGCACAGGATATCATCTTTTGACGTCATTCCATCACCGATAGAAATAATAGTCCCGCACACATCATGTCAGTATCACATGGTAAGTGAATTTAAAAGTCCCATTCATGATCAAACACAATGACATTGAAAACAATGTCAATGTTGGTTTTTGATTGAATAGCATGGGGGGAAAAGTGACTTTTAATTGATAGTCTGTTATCGTATCAAACCTCTGCTAGTACTAAATTAAGTTCAGTTCAGTCAGTTTTTGGTAATCCTGACTGGCGTTCAATGGTAGGATCACTGTTGCAATACTATTTATACTGGGGAACCACTATCGGAGGACGGTGGTTTAACTAATGCATACTACTATTGCAATAGTATTGCATTCTGAATTATATTAAATTCAATCTATGAATTGGACTCCATGTCGTACATCTGGAGCAGTTTTGGTTAAGAGTCATTTCCCCTTGCTAGTGTCAGTGACAATGGAACTAATTCATGCACCATGTGATACCCGTTAACATGTATCTCTATAGTGGTAATTGAAGGTAACTCTTTGTAATCTTCCCGCTAAAATAACGTTAGTGTGGGATATCATTTTCTGACGTCATTCCAACACCAATTAAGTCCCCGACAAACGTAATCAGGTATTATGTGGTATATGAATTAGTCTCATTCATGATCAAACACACTGACATTGAGAACAATGTCAGTGTTTGTTTTTGAATGAATAGCATGCACAAAAAGTGACTTTTAATCGATAGTCTGTTATCGTATCAAACCTCTGCGAGTACTACATTTAAGTCCAGTTCAGTCAGTTTTTGGTAATCCTGACTGGTGTTCAATGGTAGGATTACTATTGCTATACTATTTCTATTGGGGGAAACACTATTAGGATAGTTTAACTAATGCAGACAACTATTGCAATTGTATTGCATTCTGAATTCTATTAAATTCAGTGTATGAATTGGACGTCATGTCGTACATATGGAGCAGTTTTGGTTTCAAGTTACTTCCCTTTGCTAGTGTCAGTGACAATGGAACTAATTCACCTACCATATGATACCCGTTAACATTTGTGCGGGACCTGTATCTCTATAGTGGTAATCTTCCCGCTAAGATAACGTTAGTGTGGGATATCATATTATGACGTCGTCCATCACAAACGTTAACAGGTATCACGTGGTATGTGAATTAGTCTCATTCATGATCAAACACACTGACATTGAGAACAATGTCAGTGTTTGTTTTTGATTGAATAGCATGTGGAAAAAGTGCATTTTGATAACGACTTTTAGTCTGGTATCGTATTAAACCTTTGCGAGTACTTCGTTTTAATCCAGTCTAGTCCGCTAAACCTGCCTATATTATTAGGCTTTTTAATTTTTTTTTTTTTTTGCCTAATGTATATTAGACAAAAACAAAACAAATTAAAAAAGCCTAATAATATAAGCAGGTTTAGCGGACTAAATCCAGTCCAATCCGTTTCAGGTAATTCTAACTGGTGTTCAATGGTAGGAGGACAATTCCCTACAATTTTAACCATTGTAATACTATTGTGTAACAGGGTGCAGGGTTTATAATAAATTCAGTCACTGCATCTGCCAGGGATCGACCACGGGACCTCTAAATTACAAGTCTGACGCTCAACAGATCGAGCTAAAGAGAAGTTTTCTCTAGCGGAGTGGTATATTGTTCCTAGTATTGGCCAGGGTTGCAACTGCTATTGCGAGGGGAAAAGAACACTATTGGGAAAGTTAACAAATCAGACTACACTTGCAATAGTTTTGCAATAGAATTGCATTCTTAATTCTATTTAATTCAGTCAATGATTTGGACGTCATGTCGTACATCCGGTGCAGTGTCCGTTTAGAGTGTACTTCCCTTTGTTTGTGTCAGTGACAATGAGAGTAATTCACGTACCATGTCATATCAGATAATGGCGTTGAAATGACGTTAGCACAGGATATCATCTTTTGACGTCATTCCATCACCGATAGAAATAATAGTCCCGCACACATCATGTCAGTATCACATGGTAAGTGAATTTAAAAGTCCCATTCATGATCAAACACAATGACATTGAAAACAATGTCAATGTTGGTTTTTGATTAAATAGCATGGGGGAAAAGTGACTTTTAATTGATAGTCTGTTATCGTATCAAAACCTCTGCTAGTACTACATTAAGTCCAGTTCAGTCAGTTTTTGGTAATCCTGACTGGCGTTCAATGGTAGGATCACTGTTGCAATACTATTTATACTGGGGAACCACTATTGGGACGGTGGTTTAACTAATGCATACCACTATTGCAATAGTATTGCATTCTGAATTATATTAAATTCAATCTATGAATTGGACTCCATGTCGTACATCTGGAGCAGTTTTGGTTTCAAGTTACTTCCCTTTGCTAGTGTCAGTGAACAATGGAACTAATTCACCTACCATATGATACCCGTTAACATTTGTGCGGGATCTGTATCTCTATAGTGGTAATTGAAGGTAACTTTTTGTAATCTTCCCGCTAAAATAACGTTAGTGTGGGATGTCATATTTTGACGTCATCCATCACAAACGTTAACAGGTATCACGTGGTATGTGAATTAGTCTCATTCATGATCAAACACACTGACATTGAGAACAATGTCAGTGTTTGTCTTTGATTGAATAGCATGTGGAAAAAGTGCATTTTGATAACGACTTTTAGTCTGGTATCGTATTAAACCTTTGCGAGTACTTCGTTTTAATCCGAATTTAAAAGTTAAAATTTTAATTGAATCTGTTATCATATCAATACCTCAGCAATGAAATTTTAGTACATTTCCCCAGAGCCAATCAGAGTGGCCCTTTAACACCTGATCAATTGTTGCAATGAATAGGACTATACCATTGCAATACTATTTCTTTGGGGGAAACACTACATTGAACGTTTACATAATGCAGACTACTATTGCAATAGTTTTTTTGAAAATTTTGAGAAATTTATTTCAGTCTTATAGATTGGAAATCAAAAATGTCTTTTACCCCATGCTGGAATACAAAACCAAACCAACAATTGACATTGTTTTCAATGGTTTCACAAATGCTGCAGATCAGGAAATGGGAACTTTTTATAATTGATCAAATGGACGATACTGACCCATTGATATCATGGTGGGCGGACTTGACGTACTTCCATCACCAATAAGAAACTGGAATATTTTATCCAAAAAAGATATATACACATGTGAATTTAAAGTCCCATTCCATTTCAACGCCAATCCTGATATGAGTGGTACGTGAATTAATTTTGTCATGATTAACAACAAAAGGGAAATACTCTAAAAACGGACACTGCACCGGATGTACGAATGACGTCCAATTCATTGACTGAATTAAATAGAATTAAGAATGCAATATTGAATTAGTATTGCAAAAAAACATTGCATATGAAAACATAAAGTGAATGAGTCCATTTTTTTTAATAAAATTCAAGAATACTCATGAGCAGTTAATGGTTTAATTCCTGACTAGTAATACAATGGGAACAATACCATTACGTCACGTGATACCAAAAAACTGATAATGAACTTAATTTTTTTTTTTTAATTAAAGGTATCATTTTAAAAAATTCAAACATAGTCAGTTGTTTTTTATCATGAAACAAATACCCGCATACAATAGGTGTGGAAACGGTGGTTATACATTTTATTCCCCATTCAAGATCAAACTGACATGGGAACAAAGGATAGTATTTAACACTGGCTGCATTTGATTGAACTAACTGAGGGAAAAGTTAATCTTATTAATTGTATTAGTTAGAATTGTTCAATGATGGGATTGTTCCGCTAAACCTTTAGGTTTAGAGTCCAGTATGGTTACGGTCATTGACATTGATGGTATTGAATGATCTATGTTTTTTAAATATGGAATTTAAGTAAAATTTACCGTTAACAAAACCAAGATATGACATGATTTCTAAAAAAACACTGAATGTCAGTTGGTTTGATCAATGAATGGTTAAATTGTAGTGGATAGACTCAGATACACCCAATAAAACCATTGACACCATAATGCACGTTGAAGTGATTTAGCCAAAACAAGGATACATTCGGACATATCATTGGATCACCAATAGTTATTCAGGTATCAAAAACTGGTAAACCTGAATGTTTAAATTTATTACAGGTCCCGACACAATGTTACGATTATTTTAATGTCATTGTTGTTTTGAATTGAATACCATGTCGGGAATGAAACACGTGACATCCTTTAACGAAGGCAAAAAAAAAAGGGAAGTGCTCTAAACGGAATGTTAAAGGTTAACGAGTATGACTCCAATTAAATACACAATAGAATCTTGAATATAAATTCAGTTCAATGGTAGCAATACTTAGCAATACTTGTCTATTAGGGGAAAAAACTAATTTAAGGTGTCATAATTACTAATAAGTATTATGCAAAGTAATCCTACCATTGAACACCAAACAGAGATTTCACCAAACGATTGACTGAACTGGACTTCTGTAATGTAGGGCTACTTTAGATTTTTCCCTTTGCTTGTCAGTGACAACTAAAAAAAAATCATGTACAACAGACCCGATATTGCGTATATAAAAGTCAAAGGTTTTTACCATTTCTTTCCGCATTGCTATTCAATCAAAAACAAACACTGACATTGTTCTCAATGTCAGTGTGTTTGATCATGAATGAACTAATTCAATCCACATAATAACAATTGATTCACAATTCACTGTATTGTCAGTTGTTGTGTTGTGGAATGATTGTCAACAGAAAATGACCCCCATGACCCACAATAACGTTTATTCTAGCTGAACAAAATTACAAAGAGTACCTTCATTAACCACTAGGATAATACCAGTACATGTTGGTGCAGTGAACGTTACTGGTAACCTGACTTGTGTTAGTGGTCCCTAATCATTGTCACAGACCTAGTCGGTGAAGTTGAACTAAGGACTCTAAAATAACCCACCCTGTACCAGATTGGAGATCATTGCATTCTGGGACCCAGTCCAATTCATATAAAAAAATCGATGGAATGAATATTGTTCAGAGATGCAATTCCTATTGCAAATATATGCAAATAGTATTGTCAGTGACTATCCCCAAATAGTGGTACCATGATATACCACCTACTAGCAAAGGTCCGTCTCAGGAATAAAACTTATTTTGAACGTCATACATCAGACTACCAAAAACTGAAAAACTGGACTTAATGTCCCACTGCACACTGTTTTATACCAACAGACTATTTTAAAAAGTCACTTTTCCCACCATGCATTCAATCAAAACACCAACATGACAACGTTCTCGTGTCATTGTTTTTGATTCATGAATAGCACTGACCATGAAATGACTTATAATTGATAGTCTGTTAAGGCATATCAAACCCCTCATGCTGCTGAGGGCTACTATTTAAACAGTTAAATGATATTGCTGTCTCATGTGATGGTTACAAAAGATGGTGCTGTATCATAAAGTCCAATTTAACTTGCATTATTGGGGAATGACTTAAATTAAACTATTTTCAAGTCGTATTTCTGCAATGGGTATTGCATTGGGACTCCTGTGCATAGTGAAAGGGACTAACATGCTATATGTTACACATTGGAGCAATTTTGGTTTTGATTGACTTAATCAGTTAATTTGGACTGAATGCTAAATACTCGTGGACATTGCAAAACTATTGAAGTGACGTTACAATTCCAATGTCATTTTCATTTGACATCCGATCACGGGGACAATAGACGTCAAACAATATAACACACACTTTTTCAGGTAAAGGGTTTCTGAACTAAATAAACACTAGTCAACATTAAGACAAAACCACACTGAAACGTTTGGAGCCACAATGTATAAGTGAATGACGATTGCTTTCCAGAGGATTGCAGTGGGAAAAGTCTGAGCTTTTATTTGAAGTTCACGTTATCATATTGACAATCCAGTTCAGTCAATTTGTAGAAAAATCACCCCAATGTAAAAGGACTGTTGAATTTAGGATTATTTGCCCTTATTTTCTATGGAAACACTATTCAATAGTTTAAATAATGCAACGTTTACATTGAACTAGAATTGTTTCTCAATGTCTTGAACAATTCAGGTTGGATGCAATTGTTAAACTATGACAAGTGTAATTGTTGTTACCATACAACAAGAAATAGGCCCCCAAATTCGAGCTAATTTGAACTACATATGTAATTTAGAGGTCCCTTTCTAGCTGAATGATGAAGGGATTACAAATCACGTTACTTGCCATGTGTACCTCGATAATAAAGTGCGTTTGATAAACGATAACATTCTTTGATTTAAAAAGTCAATCATTATACCACATATACCTGATTACGTTTGTCGGGGACTTATGTTTCTATTGGTTTTGGAATGACGTCAGAAAATGATATCCCACACTAACGTTATTTTAGCGGGAAGATTACAAAAAGTTGCCTTCAATTACCACTATAGAGATACATGTTAACGGGTATCACATGGTGCATGAATTAGTTCCATTGTCACTGACACTAGCAAGGGGAAATGGCTCTAAACCAAAACTGCTCCAGATGTACGACATGGAGTCAAATTCATAGATTGAATTTAATATAATTCAGAATGCAATACTATTGCAAAAGTAGTATGCATTAGTTAAACCACCGTCCCAATAGTGGTTCCCCAGTATAAAAGTATTGCCAACAGTGATCCTACCATTCAGGATTACCAAAAACTGACTGAACTGGACTTAATGTAGTACTAGCAGAGGTTTGATACGATAACAGACTATCGATTAAAAGTCATTTTTTCCGCATGCTATTCAATCAAAAACCAACATTGACATTGTTTTCAATGTCATTGTGTTTTGATCATGAATGGGACTTTTAAATTCACTTACCATGTGATACTGACATGATGTGTGCGGGACTATTATTTCTATCGGTGATGGAATGACGTCAAAAGATGATATCCTGTGCTAACATCATTTCAACGCCATTATCTGATATGACATGGTACGTGAATTACTCTCATTGTCACTGACACAAACAAAGGGAAGTACACTCTAAACGGACACTGCACCGGATGTACGACATGACGTCCAATTCATAGACTAAATTACATTGTTCTCAATCAGGCCATGATGGGTTTAGTACATCATCTAACATGAGACCGTTTTTCATGTCATCGTAACAGAAGCACGTCAGGCGACACCTTGCAACGCTATCTCCATTTCCATACCACGTTGTTACATTAAAAGTACAACATATGAATTGTCGCAGAAATCTGTGAACGGGATTCAGCTTCACGAAGACTAAAAGTAGATCAATATAGAACATAACTGAACTGTCTTCTGTAGAAAAGCATCGTTTGCTTCCATCCCGTACACAGCAGTCTATCCGCCATCTTGACGTCTTGGTCGAAGCGCGACGCTATAATAACGTCATGTAATGGTGACGTCACAATACATTCACGTTCAATTTCGCGCCACTTCAATAGTGCCCGCTAGACTGGTTCCCTTCCCTTAGTTCTCTACTCTCCGCCAGGCTGCGCTCCGCTCACTAAAGACCGGTAGCGGGTAACCATGATGATATTTTTGATTGGTCAATCTACATATCCGGTTCGCTGGTATCACTTTTTTAGACGTGGGAAACCCCTTTACGCACGAAGCGACGGATCTTAACGTAAAGAATAAATAATTTATTTGAACGATATATAAACAAAATTAAATAAGATCTTAAGTTTTGAAATCATTTCGTGCTAACAGAGTTTAGTGTGTTCATAGGAACGACGTTAATGACGTTATTTTCTCTTAACGGAAGTAGCCGTCTCCATGATGATATATCATGCGCAGAAATGATGCGCACTACTCTGGAGTTGGAATTCTCACTCAAGATGGCTACTCGCTACCGGTCCTCAGTGAAGCGTACGCAAGGGAGGTAACTGAGACGGGAACCAGTCTATAGTGCCCGCTTGCCCGGGCACTATTGCAAATAGTACCCATGTGTGTAGCCAATTAGAATCCAGTATTCTGTCACGTGATGTACTAACACTTCTTTATTGTTTGCCCTCTGTATGCCAATCATCGAGCAATTCTTAACACTGAGTTATCATGGTACGAAGGCGCCATCAACGTTGATATTCTATGCAAAAGTGATCTTAATATTTCAATCATCAATGACATGAAAATTGCAAAAGCTGTACAGCAATTCCTGGTAAGAACGGGTAGATTCGATTGATCGACTCTCTCTCTCTCTCTCTCTAGTTTAATGTTCTTGGTGTTTTATGTGAATTCATACTATTTTGTTCAATGTAATCACGTGACTATTCATTTTTGTATGTTTATATTTCTATATTTCAGGAGAAGTCATATATAAGTTGGAAAAACTTAATGACTTATCCTTTTGTCATTTTATGTCAATAAAATATGTTTAAACTAAACTAAGTGCTGCAACAATACGCTTTCCTCCACGATACAATACGTATCGCGATACTTGTCACACGATACGATATGTATCACGATATATATTAAATAAAATTTATGTGTCAAAAAAGTAAAATTTTCTACTCTTTCACTTTCGATTTTATCCGTTTTTTTCAATAATACGGAATGCAAAATGCTTCAATATGTCAGATTTTAAAATTGCAGGAGGTTCTTTTAATTCTATGTCTCCGGGTTTTGAAAGTGCCGCCGTGTTTGTTTGTGGGGAGATACTCATAACTGCCCAAAAATCCGTATTTCGCCCGATCCGTTATGTCATCGTTCAGGCCCCTTGAACCTCTTGTTTAAAAAAGGCAATGCCATGAAAAAACTGCATTTGTATAAATGAATATCAAAAAGCTTCATTAATTAATGTCAATTTGGTTAAAATATCATATGATATATAAACATAAACTTTTTTTATTTTACATCGATTGAGAAACAAGTTATACAACTAATATAAATCACTCTCGATGGTCCGGATGTAAGCGCGCGAGGGGTCTTAGTGTGGGAGGAAACCGGAGTGCCCGGAGAAAACCCACGGGATCGGGCAGGTGACCCCTAACCTTTTCACGTCCGTGACGGGGATCGAACCCCGGCCGGCTAGGTGAAAGGCGAGCGGCTTAACCACTGCACCACCCGACCACCCAATATCATATGATAGCTGAAAAGCAATTTAAAAGTATTGTAAGGAAGGTTTTAATTCTTCAGGAATATATCAACACATGACAGTTGAGTAATGCATTGAAATTAATGAAGTTTTCGTAGGCTGTCAACATAAAATGAAACTGAACTCCACGTCACCTCCTCTACCCTACCCCATTACGACCAGGAAGTTGTATGGTTGTAAGTATAGTTATATATAGCTATAAAATGACTGTGGGGATGTTGATGAAGGGGAAGGAGGGTGGGGCAGTTGGTATGCAGGAGGTGGTGGGGCAGGGGTAGGATGGAGGCAATGAGGTGCGATGGTGGTAATTAAGTTTCAGACAATTTCTTTGCATATTTGCTGATAAACCGTAAAGTCCAAAGAAATTAAGAATTGAATTACTTACCCCTCGGCTCCTATTACGCTTCCGGTCGTTGAACACAGCTTCATAATGAAACAATTGTGTCATACAGTCATATTATCTTTTCCCATAACAAAAATCATTGTACTTCTTACGATGGGTAATGGCAGACTAACACAGAAAAGTACTCACAAGTATAGAGCTACAGGTAAGTCATTTACTGGGCCTAGAACCCAGGTACTGAAAAGTCCTCACAGACACAATAGGTAGAGGGAGAACAATGGGGAGTGGGGTGTATAGGGAAGGTGTGAAGGAGGCATGATTTTTTGTCTTTAAGAAAATATATACTTTATATCTATGATGTTGATAATGGTAGTTATTGCAAGGCTCTTTTCAAATATAAAATTATTAAAAAAAAGGAAAAAAAGGAACAAAAAAGAAACAAAAACAACTAAAACGAAGAAAGAATAATCATCATTAGACTCCCAAACCGCAATTGTATTGTTTATGATTTGAGTAAACTGGAGGGAAAAAAATCCTTAGGATCACTAAAACAGCCCGATATTTATAGATTTACAGGTGTTTATATCTAATGGACCTGTTAATGATCACTAAAACCACATGGCCATCTGAATGTAATAAAAGATTTAGTTTGTTTGGGGGGTTCGGGGGGTATCCCCCTGAAAAATATTACGATTAGAATGACTGAGATGAGTTTTATGATGTATTTTGATGATATTGCAAGCGCCGACGGCCCGAAAAAAATTTGGTGTTTTGGGGGTTCTGGGGTCTCCCCTGCGAAAAAAATATTACGATTTAGAATGGCTGAGAGGAGTTTTACTATGCCTTTTGATGAATTAGCGAGCGCCAAAGGCGCTAGATTTCGATTTTTTTTTTTTTTTTTTTGGGGGGGGGGGGGGGGTCAGGGGGTATCCCCCTGCGAAAAATAATTATGATTTACAATGGGTGAGATGAGTTTAAGGGTGCATTTGGATGAATTTGTAACCGCCGCAAGCACGAGATTTCGCTGTTTGTGGGGTCCGAGGATACCGAAAAAATATTAAGATTAAGAATGGCTGTGATGAGTTTAGCAATGTATTTTGATGATTTTAAATCGTTCTTATCACGGTAATTTTTCGATTTAAAATTACCTGCATTTAGAGATAATTGTGAATGTCGTCAAAAAGACATGTTTACCCCCTCCCGCCTGCCCTGGGGAACGGGGGGAAATCCCCCTGTCCCCCTCGCCCCGCTTCCTACGCCCTGCACCTGGTCCGAAGGACCAAGGTGAGCTTATGCGATACTGTGGCGTCCGTTCGTTCGTCCGGCAACAATAGACTTCTTCTTCATAGCCGTTGGTCAGAATTTAACGAAATTTGACTGGTAGCATCCTTATAGGGCAATAATTGAAAATTGTACAAATTATTGAACTGAACCCCTGGGGGCCTGAGGGGGGGACCAAAAGGAGTCAATTTGATATTAACGACTTCTTCTCTGAGACTAAGCACTGGATAACACTCATATTGCATTGGAAACATCCTTATGGGGTGGGGATTTTACAAATGGTGGGGCTGACATCCCGGGGGCCTGAGGGGCGGGGCCAAAAGGGTCAATTTGGCTATTTCCATATTAATTACTTCATCTCTGAATCTAAGCATTCGAAAGCACTTGTAATGGTAGCAGCCGTATGGGGTGGGATGCAAAGTTGTACATTTTTTGGGGCTGACACCCAACCCCCTCCCCCGAGGGCCTGGAGAACGGGGCCAAAGGGGGTCAATTTGGCTATGTTTATATATTTCCGACTTCTTTTCTGAAACTGAGCCTTGAACATAACTTATATTGCATTGTTTATATCCTTATGAGATGGGGATTCAAATTTGCACGAATTGTAGTGCTGATACTCCGGGGGCCTGAGGAACGGGGCCAAAAGGGTCAATTAGAAGACTTCTTTGAAACTAAACATTGGATAGCACTCATATTGCATTAGTAACATCTTTATTTATGGGGTGGGGATTCAAAACTGTACAAATGTGGGGCTGCTCCAGGGGGCCTGAGGGGCGTGGCCAAAAGTTTCAATTTGGCTATTTCTATAAAATCGACTTCCTCTCAAAAACTAAGCATTGAATAGCAATCATATTGTATTAGTAGCATCCTTATGGATTGTGGATTCAAAATTTTACCGGTCGGGCCATTTTTCAAGTTTATTATTTCAAATTATAAGAGCTTTTTATGATAATTACTAAATAAACAAGGTGAACGATACAGGCCCTCTGGGCCTCTTGTTACATTTTGTAATGTAATTACATATCCTTCTTGCCTCAGCTGGTAAAACGAAACGGACTTGAATTCTTGTTTTTATATGGTTTACTTGTAAATTACAGGGGACTGTTTGTGCGATAACGGAGTAGCATATCTGTCCCAAACAACGCCCCATGCTTGGGAAAGCTAAATTAATCTTGGGATTGCAGGTTGATTTGTGACAGCTGATTTGATCTTGATTACAGTAACATTTTTCCACGGTCGACATTGCGATCTCACGTTGAAACACTAGGCTGCTCAGCGATATTTTGCCGAAAAAACCAGAGCATGTTAATATACCAATTTGATTAACATACAGATCCTTAGTATCACTACGTTTGATAAGAGGATCTGACAATAAACCTATTAGGGGTCACGTCCAGGTGACCTTTGGAAATGGCCAATCAAATTTCCACTACCAGAATCTTGACTGGGGACGAAATAGTTTGAAAAAGCCGTCCGAATTATTCTCGTGTACATATAGTCATAGTCAAAGACAAGAAAGCTAAATGTATATGTATACTGGGACGAAATGGCGTTATCAATTGACGTAGCAATGTGTAGAAAATGTATGTGATCTGAATTGAGTACACGTGCTAGAAACTCGGGTCATCCGAATATGACCCGTTATGGGATGTTCTCAGTTCCTCTATTTAACGGAGTGATTATAAGGATCTGTATTTTAATCAGCTTGGTTAATATGCTTGATAAAGTTTATATCCAGCCCTGACATCAGATTTATGTTGCAGTGGTATTGGTTAAAACAACCATGCAAGTTCGTTTATTCCATATCGACGGATATTTTCAAATATTATGACGCACTCTGTAACAATATTCTAGTTGGGAGAATGAAATACATATACATTACTGACAATACTTATTACATTGTATATGATAGGTACATACATGTATATATTACATACGAACAATTATATAATTATTTAACGAACAGGTTGATATATCACACTGTTTATGGATTTATATATACAAAAGATATAATGTAAAAGTGTATACACTATCTTTTAAAACATTACGTATATGAAATAACGGTAAACTATTTTTAATGTTAAACATGTGTGTGACACAGGGCGCTTTGCCTGGGGCATGTACTCGATTCAACTTGTATGTGCCGATACGATATAACAAATTGGTTCGAATAGATATAACAAGGACAAAACAAGAACATTCTATTACATTAGGTAAAATATATACAAGGGTTATGTGGTAGAGGTGGATCGTGTTCAAAATAATCAAACAACTCCTCAGATGATTTCTACTGCCTTTATTACTCACAGATCTATCAGAGATCTATCTGAAGCAACAAACCCAGTAACATATACAGACGAATATAAATAAAACCATACATATATAGCACTCATTCATACAAATGATAAGGGGGACAACTCTTACAAACTTAACATTCTCCCGGCTAGATTCACATGTACATATAACTTTAAACATTCGAGATTTTTACAATTACAATTACCACATTCTATTGAATCCAATATCTGGAATTAATATATTTTACAAAAAACAACAATACAAAGACATAAAATAGAACATGGCATACCTGCGTGTGGCATAGAGCCGTATAACAGATCTAGATATAAACTGTAGAATGATCCTGACCATCCAAATATTGTAGGTACTGCAAATTATACTAAATAGACTTATAAATACAATCTCATTACTCAGATGAGAATATGACATAAACTTCAAAAATACAATTAATTATGTTACATGATTTTGAAGTTATTCAAAATCTTACTCAAATATAATTATTTAGATACATACGTTACGAATAATTACATTACACAAGTCTAGTTTCAATATAAACTTAATGAGACTAATAAATAAAGTCTCGAATATAACATATATGGTACATAAAATCAATAAGACACTTACTGTCATAAAAGTCGTCCGTCCTCTATGAGTCCACAAAGGGTACTGACGAGATAACTAGGGACAATGAAACACGCGCCAAAACTGACCACCCGAAACGGACCAATGAAATCCAACAAAACAACTACAAGTGCAAACACAATGCCTGAAAATAAACCAATTATCCTGAAAATCAAAATCAATAATTAATTGACTTTAATAATATAGAAATACACATTCTAAAAAATAAAAAAAACAAACAGAGAAATACTGGAAAACAAAGATTAAAATCAAATCACTCTCCAGTGACAACGCTGAGAATCGCTTCCGGGACTTCCCCTCCCTTGTACTTGAAGAGGTCACCGGAAGACAGCTGGGTGAGATAATGAGCTCGGGACATCCAATCCGGTTCCCTCGTTGCTGTGAGCAAACATAGGCTCCACTTCTCATCCACTCTGGTGTCCTCCGTTCTCTCCGAGATCTTCTGGGTTGGTTCTCCTCCTCGGTTTCCTCTAGTGAATCATCCTCAGATTCAATATTCTCAACTCGCTCCTCCACATCAATCTCCGTTCCCTCTGAGAGGGCGTCCCCTCCTTCCTCTATCTCGGCAACGATCTCTTCCTCAAGAATGGTGTCGGAGTCATTTCTTGATTCCATCCTCGTTAACACCATTACTTCCTCATCAGACAACGATGTCGACTCCGAATTGTCCTTATCTGGTACGACGGGATTTGTCTGTCTTGTCTGTCTCGTCTGACTTGGTCGTTGTCGTCTCGGAGCAGGTGTAGGAGCTTTAGGGCGTCCAGGCAGGAAACTAAGAGGCAGCAAGAGGTTGCGATGAAGGGTTCTGATCCTTCCCTCGCCGTCCTCTCTCCTATGTTGGAATACCGGAACGTCCTTGTTGGGTTGATCCATGATGATGTATGGGTACTCCTCCCATTTGTCAGCAATTTTATGTGTACCGTCAAAGGCCACGACCTTGACCAGTACCCGGTCCCCATTGGTTACGGTGGAATCGCGCACCTTGCTGTCGAAAACCTTCTTCTGTCTGTATTTGGCAAAGTCGAAGTTGGACGATGCAAGAGGGAAAGCTTCCGCAAGGCGCTTCCGCAATGACTCCACATACGACGTCAACGTTCCTGTTGGTTTGGATGTGGCAATTCCAAAGGCTAAATCCACCGGAAGTCTAGGACTCCTACCAAACATCAAGAAGTACGGGGTCTGTCCTGTTGTCTCCTGTTTGGTACAGTTGTACGCATGGATAAATGCCGCGGTGTTCGATCTCCAGTCCTGTTTTCGCATACCCGACAAAGTTCCAAGCATGCTGATCAATGTGCGATTAAATCTCTCACAGAGTCCGTTGCCCATTGGGTGGTACGGCGTGGTGTTAGCTTCTCAATTCCCGTTAGTACACACAGTTCCTTTACAAGATCACTCATAAAGTTTGGCCCTTGGTCAGTATGAATACGCTGAGGTAGACCGTAGTGAACAATACTGTTGTTAAAGAACACGTCCGCAGTGGTGCGTGCTTTCCGGTTCTTGGTTGGAATCGCAATGACGTACTTAGTAAAATGATCCGTAATGACCAATATTCTGCCGTATCCTCCTTTAGACTTCTCAAGGCTTACAAAGTCCATGCAAACCAACTCTTAAGGCTGGCTAGTCCGGATGTTCACAAGCGGTGCCCTCGAATTGGTCGGAGTCTTCATTCGGATACACCGGTCACAGAGCTTGATCCATTTCTCAACATCTCTTCTCATACCGACCCAGTAGAACCTGTCCTGTAGTAGTGAGAGGGTGCGGTCTCCTCCATGATGTCCCATCTGGTCATGTACCATGGAGATCACTGTAGCAATCTGACATCAGGGTAGCACTTGGGTAAGCACGGGCTCTCCATTACGATTGGTCTCTCTACACAGGATTCCATCTTCCGCCTTCAACTTGTGGAAATTCTTTAAGAACGCAGAATGCTCCTGCGTGTTGGGTAGGTCCTGTCGCTGTGGTCTGGTGCCTGCTTTTACAAATGGTATCCACACAGACAGCACAGAGTCTTGTTTCTGGCCTGAGATCATATCAAATGATGTAGTCTCGTTTGGATCACAAAGGGTGTCCAGAGTGGCTGCTGACATCGAAATGGTGTCGAAGAGTGGAGTGTCTGCATGATGTTATTGATCGCCTTGATCATCTTATTGGTAATGATATTGGCGTCATCACTGTTTTCCAATAATGGGTGACGTGACATGGCATCAGCATCTCCATTCCTAATTCCTGGGCGGTATAGGATCTTGAAATCAAATCCGGCCAAGGCTGCGACCCATCTCTGTGACGTAGCGTCCAGTTTCGCTGATGTTAGTAAATACGTGAGCGGGTTGTTATCCGCTAATGCCGTAAAGTGTCGTCCAACTAAGTAATCGCTGAACTTCTCAGTGACGGCCCACTTAAGTGCGATAAATTCCAGGCGGTTAGCAGGGTACCTTGACTCCGGTTTTGATAACCCTCTACTTGTGTAGGCGATGACCCATTTGAATCCATCCTGATCATGGTAGAGTACAGCTCCTAGTCCTAGTGACGAAGCGTCGATATGGACTTCAAATGGCTTGCTCTCCGGGCTAAAATCTGGATAACCCATGACTGGTGGTCCACACAAGCATGACTTCAGAAATGAGAAGGTTTCATCCAGCTCATCTCCCCATTTCCATTCCTGGGTAGCTTGACCTTTGGCTCTCTTTCCATTCTTCTCAGTTTTCACAGGCGCTGGCATCAATGTCGTCATAGGTTTCTATATCCGGCTAAAATTCTGGATAAAACGTCTATAATACCCGACGAGTCCGAGAAAGCTCCGTACCTCCTTAGGATTAGTCGGTCGAGGCCAGTTCACAATCTTGTCAATCTTGTCAGGGTCCGGTTCAATGCCATCCTCTGAAACAATATGGCCGACGTACTTAACCCTCCTCTTGAAAAGCGAACATTTATCTGGTGAAAGCTTTAGGCCAGCATTCGCTATCCTCTGAAACACTTGTTTCAGGTGAGAGAGATGGTCCTCATAGGTTTTGGCAAATATAACAACGTCGTCAATGTACACATAGCAGATGGTAGTATGTAGCTCACCCATGACGTCTTCCATTAACCTCTGATAAGTTGCGGGGGCGTTGGCTAAACCAAATGGCATGCGGTTATATTCCCAAAATCCTAAGGGTCCAATAGTGAACGCTGTTCTCTCTTTATGTTCCTCAGCAATCTCTACTTGGTGATAAACCGATTTCATATCGGTCACTGAAAAGTAGCGATTCCCAGCCAAAGAGTCCAGCATCCAGTCAATCCTTGGTAAGGCGTAGGCGTCCTTTATGGTGCGTTCATTGAGCTGGCGATAGTCGACACACATCCTTAGAGCTCCTGGCTTCTTTCGTACCAGAACGACGTTAGATGTCCACGGTGAATGCGAACGTCGTATGAATCCGACCGCCAACAACTGCTGGAGATGACTTCTAACTTCTACAAACATGGTGGGAAGTATCCGTCTACAGCGTTGCTTGAAGGGCGTCGGGTCATCCAAGTCAATGCGATGCTTGACAGTATCAGTATGGCCGATGTCGGTGTCACCTGTGGAGAAACTTGACCTAAATTCTTCCAAGAGATCCTTTATCCCAGCAATCTGCTTCTCGTTATTCAAAATCTTACTCAAATATGATTATTTAAATACATACGTTATGAATAATTACATTACACAAGTCTAGTTTCAATATAAACTTATTGAGACTAATAAATAAAGTCTCGAATATAACATATATGGTACATAAAATCAATAAGACACTTACTGTCATAAAAGTCGTCCGTCCTCTATGAGTCCACAAAGGGTACTCACGAGATAACTAGGGACAATGAAACACGCGCCAAAACTGACCACCCGAAACCGACCAATGAAATCCAACAAAACAACTTGCATAATTATGACCAATACAAATCACACCATAGGACACTGACGTAACAACAAACTAACGAGCAACGCACACTACGATCACAATATGGGATACGATACACGGCCAATTCTTTTATGCGAGCACGATACAAAACACGGGACGGTCGGCGCGAATGACAGCATTAACATTAGAAACAAATGACAATTTATACTTTATAAATTTCATCCCTGCTACATCTACGTTATAGAATAAATATCGTGATAAGGGCAGCCAGGTGAGTACACCTGATGGTCGATTACATATTTCTTAAAATAATGAATAATTTATAAAATAAATAAATATGTACGTAGATCTTTTCATATTAAAGTGGAGTGAAATCAGTGTTCAGAGAAATAGTGCCAAAATTGATTATGGGGATGTGTACGGTTAATACTATGCAGGCTTAGGTGCTTGTGGCTAGTTCGAGTCTGTTCGTCTAATTTCAAAATGTTTGTAGTATCGCGAGCAGAATCGGTCAGCTGTCACGTGTGTAAGTGACCAGTGTGACGTCAAACGGGCACAGATAAAGAATGTTAGTAAGTCGTAAGACAGATACCTAAAATAGTATTCTTAATTAAAACAAGTATGTGACTATCCAGGACGTACACTCTGAAAATGAAATAGATTATTATACAATGTATGAGTATATTGTAACTTTACTAAGATAAAGTAAATGCAATATTAATAAATATAATATTGACATCATAGAAATGACCCTGCTACATCTACAACGAATTGTCGTCTGTGGAGCCGATAAGACTTGTCTTTCAAGATAGCCCGATTTCGTCGTCACTTTTTTCCCTTGGGAGCTGTTGAACATATCTGTAATTATTAATATCCGACAATTTGAAAATATGTTTTAAAACGAACAATGTTAACGACTTAGCGTTATTTACTTCCAAAGAATAAGAGTAATCTCCCTTCCAGCGGATATTCATCGGTTGCGAAACAAGTTATACAACTTATAGAAATCACTTTCGATGGCCCGGATGAAAGTGCACTTGGGGTCTTAGAATTGGAGGAAAGCGGAGTGTCCAGAGAAAACCCACGTGATTCGCAGGTGACCCCGAACCTTTCACTTCCATGCCGATGATCGAACCCCGGCCTGATAGGTGAAAGGCGAGTGGCTTAACCAACTATAAAATAAATGCTAAAAATCATAAGAAAACTGTTATGTAAATTAGGTTCTAAATACCTTCCTCTGCAATACCAAATTCTGAATGACTTAAAATACGTATGTGCCACTATAGATCTACCGCCACTTAATGTTTCGGCCTCTGAAATAAATTCAAAATAAAGAAATAGGACGCACCTTACGAACACCCTTTAAAACCGCTAATCACGCCAAACGTTCAGTTGAAACTTTACGTATATGTTATGGTACAGAAATGTAGAAGGTTTTCATTGATACCAATGGGCCTAGAATGACATATAAACACGCTAGGAGGAACGTTCACAAAACGTACGTGTTTTAAAGATGGTCCACCGCTGACAAAAACATTTTTTGTCAGAAAAAACATAACCAGGCGAATTAGTATTTTTCTTCAGTTGCAAAATTTTCTTAATTTACACCATTACCACCATTGAAATTTTATGTTAATTTCAGGATAAAAATATTGAAAATAATTGAATGTGCCCCGGAATTTATATGTCTTATATGGAATGAAATACTGATTGCGCATGCTCCAATGCTAAATAAATTATTATATATTTTTTGTGTTAATTAGACATGTATATATACATGATTAAACACCAATTACTGTTCAAATGATGAGTATCGTTTATGCTCTGTCGGCGGTGGAGCATCTTTGAGCCAGTGAGGTTTCAGATATGATTTTAAGTCTTCTTTCACAAAGCTAAATGTTTTGCCAAAAATACAAAACCTGAACCATTTGTCTCAAAGCAATCTCTACCATCGATGGCTTAGAGCGAGAATGTATTCCTTCTGTTTTCTTCTATAAAATTATACATATATAGCCACCGCAATATGGCCTACTTGATTATTGAAATCCTTTATTCCATTTTTGCGTGACATAATTGAAAAACCGTCATTTGCGTGAATCAGAATTGTGGGAGTGCCTGCTACAGACATTAGTGAACATAATGGTATGGCTGTTATTTTATAAAAGAAATATGATCCAGACCTGCAGCACATTTCCCCTCGAAACGTACATTTCTCGTATATTTTGTCGAAATACAGGCAGACTAATTACGCGTCAACATAATCACCTATAGCTCGCCATGATGCTTAATATCTTTATGGAATATTCATTTTTTTTCTCGTGATCATATCATCAGCTTTTCAAATGTTATTCACCACGAAAAGGTTACCAATATTTTGAAAATTACAAGGATAACAATTCATAAACCATATACAAAGACAAATACGAGCTCAAAAAGAAATTTGGCAAAATTACAAAAGATCATACCGTGAATAAAAGTAATGATTTACAATTTCATTTATCTTTTTTACTAGGTTATTAGTAATTGTAAAGTGTCTTTTGCATATATGGTTTCATCTACACATACATTAAGCGTAAAACAAAACTTTTACAATGTGTTGTAATTGAAGGTTGTAAGGCATCTTTTTTTTAATTTCTTTTATTTTCTAGGACATTTCTTTGCAATGCTATATAACAACGAAACATATACAAAATAGATATTGTGTCGCAAACATTCATCCACTCATTCACATACAAAGTTGTTTTTTTACTGATAGCATTGCCTATTTTTTATAAAAGAGAAAGGCATCATTTTGTTTGTGCCTTTCACAGCTTATTTCATCAAACCTGATGAGTTTTACTAGATTACCAAAGAAAAAATTAACATGTCAATTTTTAATGGCATAGGTACCAAAACCTTATCCTTTTTCACCGTGAATGTTCCTATAATTGTCATTCTTTTTTCATGACGGCGGTGCTTTAACAGATCTTGAGCTTGAATGATACTGTTGTGATACGACTGCTTGTCTCCGACGATGGTTTATCATTTGAGACTAAGTTTACTCAGCTTTGGCATAGTTTTGTTTATCGAGTGACGTCATTGAAGCAGAAACCGCTTACTCTGACAGAACGTATGGTTCTGTTCTCTTCGAACTTCTCAGGACTTAACGATAATGTGCCATTTAAAATCGTATTATAATTTATAAATAATAAAAAAATGCTGATGTTGTTGATGGTCATCGTAAGATTACAAAACAAGTTTTTATATTTATTTATACATTTAAAACAATATAAGCCATTGATAATTCCATATTAATATCACAGCGTATATCTGAAGCTAAATTTGGACTCGTTCATTTCCTTTGATAAGTAACTGTCAAACTCTTCATTCTCTGCTACTGTGAACCAATTTTTCCAATCGCCGACTTCTCCTGAAATTTGAAACGGAAAACACCTGAGACCCATGGCAGAAATAGATTATTAATGATTATTATTGTAAATAGGACATTTATATCTAACGATCTGAAAACAAAACACGAACAGTCTGATGCATTAAATTGTGGGCAATTATTACATTTCTAATTTCTAAAATGAAGGGATAGGATTTCAAATCAAGGTGTGATACCTGTCATGCCTTACACGATATCAAATTTCTATATCTATGACACCTACGCATTTACCTGACTCTATTTCATAAACTTTTGGGGGAAAAAGAATATTAATTCATCAGAATGTGCCATGGAAAGATCAACTTCTGTTGCCATGACCTAGATTATCCTATTTATAACATTGGTTGAACCTCCTACTGAGGGGATATATTTCATGGTAACAAACAATGTTAAGTAACAAACAATGTTAAGTAACAAACAATGCTAAGTAACAAACAATGTTAACAATGCAATGTTAAGTGAAAAACAATGTAAAGTAACAAACAATGTTAAGTCACAAACAATGTTAACAATGCAATGTTAAGTGAAAAACAATGTTAAGTAACAAACAATGTTAAGTAACAAACAATGTTAACAATGCAATGTTAAGTGAAAAACAATGTAAAGTAACAAACAATGCAATGTTAAGTAACAAACAATGTTAAGTAACAAACAATGCAATGTTCAGTAACAAACAATGCAATGTTAAGTAACAAGCAATGTTAACAAACAATGTTAAGTAACAAACAATGCAATGTTAAGTAACAAACAATGTTAAGTAACAAACAATGTTAAGTAACAAACAATGTTAAGTAACAAACAATGCAATGTTAAGTAACAAACAATGTTAAGTAACAAACAATGTAAGTAAAAACAAGTATAATGTTAAACAAACAATGTTAAGTAACAACAATGTTAAACAAACAATGTTAAGTAACAAACAATGCAATTAAAGTAACAAACAATGTTAAGTAACAAACAATGTTAAGTAACAAACAATGCAATGTTAAGTAACAAACAATGTTAAGTAACAAACAATGCAATGTTAAGTAACAAACAATGTTAAGTAACAAACAATGTTAAGTAACAAACAATGCAATGTTAAGTAACAAACAATGTTAAGTAACAAACAATGTTAAGTAAAAAACAATGTTAAGTAAAAAACAATGTTAAGTAACAAACAATGTTAAGTAACAAACAATGTTAAGTAACAAACAATGTTAAGTAACAAACAATGTTAAGTAACAAACAATGCAATGTTAAGTAACAAACAATGTTAAGTAACAAACAATGCAATGTTAAGTAACAAACAATGTTAAGTAACAAACAATGTTAAGTAACAAACAATGTTAAGTAACAAACAATGTTAAGTAACAAACAATGTTAAGTAACAAACAATGTTAAGTAACAAACAATGTTAAGTAACAAACAATGTTAATTATGCAATGTTAAGTGAAAAACAATGTTAAGTAACAAACAATGCAATGTTAAGTAACAAACAATGTTAAGTAACAAACAATGCAATGTTAAGTAACAAACAATGTTAAGTAACAAACAATGCAATGTTAAGTAACAAACAATGTTAAGTAACAAACAATGTTAACAATGCAATGTTAAGTGAAAAACAATGTAAAGTAACAAACAATGCAATGTTAAGTAACAAACAATGTTAAGTAACAAACAATGCAATGTTCAGTAACAAACAATGCAATGTTAAGTAACAAGCAATGTTAACAAACAATGTTAAGTAACAAAAAATGCAATGTTAAGTAACAAACAATGTTAAGTAACAAACAATGTTAAGTAACAAACAATGTTAAGTAACAAACAATGCAATGTTAAGTAACAAACAATGTTAAGTAAGAAACAATGCTAAGTAACAAACAATGTTCAGTAACAAACAATGTTAAGTAACAAACAATGCAATTATAAGTAACAAACAATGTTAAGTAACAAACAATGTTAAGTAACAAACAATGCAATGTTAAGTAACAAACAATGCAATTAAGTAACAAACAATGTTAAGTAACAAACAATGTTAAGCAACAAACAATGCAATGTTAAGTAAAAAACAATGTTAAGTAAAAAACAATGTTTAGCAACAAACAATGTTAAGTAACAAACAATGTTAAGTAACAAACAATGTTAAGTTACAAACAATGCAATGTTAAGTAACAAACAATGTTAAGTAACAAACAATGTTAAGTAACAAACAATGTTAAGTAACAAACAATGCAATGTTAAGTAACAAACAATGCAATGTTAAGTAACAAACAATGCAATGTTAAGTAACAAACAATGCAATGTTAAGTAACAAACAATGCAATGTTAAGTAACAAACAATGTTAAGTAACAAACAATGCAATTTAGTAACAAACAATGTTAAGTAACAAACAATGTTAAGTAACAAACAATGTTAAGTAACAAACAATGCAATGTTAAGTAACAAACAATGTTAAGTAACAAACAATGTTAAGTAACAAACAATGTTAAGTAACAAACAATGCAATGTTAAGTAACAAACAATGTTAAGTAAAAAACAATGTTAAGTAACAAACAATGTTAAGTAAAAAACAATGTTAAGTAACAAACAATGTTAAGTAACAAACAATGTTAAGTAACAAACAATGCTAAGTAACAAACAATGTTAAGTAACAAACAATGTTAAGTAAAAAACAATGTTAAGTGACAAACAATGCAATATTAAGTAACAAAACAATGTTAAGTAACAAACAATGTTAAGTAAAAAACAATGTTAAGTGACAAACAATGCAATGTTAAGTAACAAACAATGTTAAGTAACAAACAATGCAATGTTAAGTAACAAACAATGTTAAGTAACAAACAATGTTAAGTAACAAACAATGTTAAGTAACAAATAATGCAATGTTAAGTAACAAACAATGTTAAGTAACAAACAATGCTAAGTAACAAACAATGCTAAGTTACAAACAATGCTAAGTTACAAACAATGTTAAGTAACAAACAATGTTAAGTAACAAACGATGCAATGTTAAGTAACAAACAATGCAATGTTCAGTAACAAACAATGTTCAGTAACAAACAATGTTAAGTAACAAACAATGTTAAGTAACAAACAATGTTAAGTAACAAACAATGCAATGTTAAGAAACAAACAATGTTAAGTAACAAACAATGCAATGTTAAGTAACAAACAATGTTAAGTAACAAACAATGCAATGTTAAGTAACAAACAATGCTAAGTAACAAACATTGCAATGTTAAGTAACAAACAATGTTCAGTAACAAACAATGTTCAGTAACAAACAATGCTAAGTAACAAACAATGTCAAGTAACAAACAATGTTAAGTAACAAACAATGTTCAGTAACAAACAATGCTAAGTAACAAACAATGCAATAAATAATCTTGTCACTTTCATGCGATGCGTTGATATACGTGTCTCTCCAGAGACTTTAAATTTAATTTAAATCAAAATTTATTTATCGAGTAACAAAATAATTGAATAACAGGCAGTGCTATATTGATCATTTCCTGAGAAAGGATTTTAAATGAAGAGTCGTCGAACAATCTTATCACAAAAAGTAACCAATATGCTCCCTATTTTATATTTTCTTTGGCGTTTTTTTTCGCAGTGTTTTATTCAAATAAGAAAATACCATCATTACCTTTGCGATACATAAAATGCCATCTTTGGTTCTCAGGTGTTGCAGTTTTCCCCTTCTTTAAGTTTCTGAATGAGCACTTCTCTACCACATCGTCGACAAAATCATCCGTACATGTCACGTCTAGATAGGAAGCTAAAGTTTTTATCTCACGAACGGGGTCCTGTCAAATGTACAAAACTTTGGTATCAAAGATAGATAAACGCTTATAGACAATAACATCATGTGATGTTGTTCTGTCACCATATTCCTGTAACCGCCGTAACATACTGTATTAGTAATCATTAGATAAAAGTAAAGCGACAGATACTTATATCATGTGATGTTGTTCTGTCACCATATTCCTGTAACCTCCGTAACATACTGTATTAGTAATCATTAGATAAAAGTAAAGTGACAGATACTTATATCATGTGATGTTGTTCTGTCACCATATTCCTGTAACCTCCGTAACATACTGTATTAGTAATCATTAGATAAAAGTAAAGTGACAGATACTTATATCATGTGATGTTGTTCTGTCACCATATTCCTGTAACCGCCGTAACATACTGTATTAGTAATCATTAGATAAAAGTAAAGTGACAGATACTTATATCATTTGATGTTGTTCTGTCACCATATTCCTGTAACCTCCGTAAAATACTGTATTAGTAATCATTAGATAAAAGTAAAGTGACAGATACTTATATCATTTGATGTTGTTCTGTCACCATATTCCTGTAACCGCCGTAACATACTGTATTAGTAATCATTAGATAAAAGTAAAGTGACAGATACTTATATCATTTGATGTTGTTCTGTCACCATATTCCTGTAACCTCCGTAAAATACTGTATTAGTAATCATTAGATAAAAGTAAAGTGACAGATACTTATATCATGTGATGTTGTTCTGTCACCATATTCCTGTAACCTCCGTAACATACTGTATTAGTAATCATTTGATAAAAGTAAAGTGACAGATACTTATATCATGTGATGTTGTTCTGTCACCATATTCCTGTAACCTCCGTAACATACTGTATTAGTAATCATTTGATAAAAGTAAAGTGACAGATACTTATATCATGTGATGTTGTTCTGTCACCATATTCCTGTAACCGCCGTAACATACTGTATTAGTAATCATTAGATAAAAGTAAAGTGACAGATACTTATATCATGTGTTGTTGTTCTGTCACCATATTCCTGTAACCTCCGTAACATACTGTATTAGTAATCATTAGATAAAAGTAAAGTGACAGATACTTATATCATTTGTTGTTGTTCTATCACCATATTCCTGTAAACGTCGTGAAATATTAGTTATCGCAATGTAAAAGCAAAGTGACAGACATTTGCCCAATCATAATATACAGCATGCAGTAACAGAACAGCCTGACCTGTTTAAGGTTCTCGTAGTGTATGATATGATATGGTATATCTGGATTCATGGCCAGGTCTTTCTCCCATCCTGTGATATAGTCAGTCCAATTGTTATGTGGAACTAGGGTATAAAACAAACAATGTATTTATTTTAGAAAAGTTCAAGTAATAAAAATAACTTGAAAAAAGTGAGCGAATAATATCGGATCATCCAATCTAGAATCTCGATTTTATAATGTTTCTGTCTCATTAAATTGCATTGTACATGGTTTCAGAAGATAGACGATATTGATTTTTTTTACAAATGAAGAAACGTTTCAGGCGTATAGTAATTCAAGTATTAATTTAAACATTTAGATTAATGTAGATTTGATCTATCGGGGGAAATGACAGCACAAACATTTTTTCTTATAAATTGGAATGTAGCTTACATCCACTTGACATGGTATGACTACACGAAACCTTACCTACTCCACTCATGAACATAGATAAAAAGTCACTAAAGCTGCCTCTGTAGGCGAACGCCGACCCCTCCGCAGAGAAGTGGTGATACATTGAAACAGCTGTATCCTTAGGGTTTCTCATCACAAAGACGAACTTGCACTTCTTTTCGATGAACTGCTCTGGTAAATTACTAAGACGTAAGTGTGTGTTCAGAATCCTTGGCGAAGGGAGGGCATTCAGCTCCTCAATGGGACGAAACTCAAGCATGGCGTCTTCTTTAGGGCCAGCGGCATATTCTGTCGTTCCTTTTAGCAGCATTGTGATGATTTCCCATAGCCAGTGGGTCCCTAGGTAAGATATATATAAGGAAACATTATCAAGTGTTGTTTTCCATTGCCACTGAGTCCCTAAGTAAAGCATGCATAAGGACACATCATAAGAGATTGTTTCCGATAGCCAATGAGGCCCTAGGTAAGGCGTGTATCAGAAAACATCATAAGAGATTGTTTCCGATAGCCAATGAGGCCCTAGGTAAGGCGTGTATCAGAAAACATCATAAGAGATTGTTTCCGATAGCCAATGAGGCCCTAGGTAAAGCGTGTATCAGAAAACATCATAAGAGATTGTTTCCGATAGCCAATGAGGCCCTAGGTAAGGCGTGTATCAGAAAACATCATAAGAGATTGTTTCCGATAGCCAATGAGGCCATAGGTAAGGCGTGTATCAGACAACATCATAAGAGATTGTTTCCGATAGCCAATGAGGCCATAGGTAAGGCGTATATTAGAAAACATCATAAGAGATTGTTTCCGATAGCCAATGAGGCCATAGGTAAGGCGTGTATCAGAAAACATCATAAGATATTGTTTCCGATAGCCAATGAGGCCCTAGGTAAGGCGTGTATCAGAAAACATCATTAGAGATTGTTTCCGATAGCCAATGAGGCCCTAGGTAAGGCGTGTATCAGAAAACATCATAAGAGATTGTTTCCGATAGCCAATGAGGCCCTAGGTAAGGCGTGTATCAGAAAACATCATAAGAGATTGTTTCCGATAGCCAATGAGGCCATAGGTAAGGCGTGTATCAGAAAACATCATAAAAGATTGTTTCCGATAGCCAATGAGGCCATAGGTAAGGCGTGTATCAGAAAACATCATAAGAGATTGTTTCCGATAGCCAATGGGTCCCTAGGTAAGTTATGTGTAATGGAACATCATTATACAATTGATACCCTCGTGATGGAGTACCATTACGATTTGACCACCCGAAATGTCACCTGAGGGCGTAGTCCGAGGGTGATATAACGACTCGAGGGTGGGCAAATCGTCATGTTCCGCCATCACGGGGCATCGATTGTTTTATTATACGAATATTACTGCTTCTGTCCAAATTGGACTTATTGAAAATATTTGAAAAAATTATGTTCAAGCTGTGGCTAGGAAGAGAACAGGGTGGGTAATTACATTGTAGATTTCCATAATCTGTTTATCATTAAAGATGTTGAAAATGTCTAGCAATGATCTGCTTTGTTAATTGTAAGCTTTAGGTCTGACGTAAAGGAAAATATACCGTTACCATAGGTACAATTGTCATGTCCCGGAGTCTAACAACTGTCAGACCGTCTCCGTACAAAATATAAACAAGAAACAGAGATGAAGTGATGGTTAAGAAATACTAAATAACATTCAATTAATGCTGGTTTACCTAAAATCAGGTGTTAATCTGATATAAATGTTAAGTAAAACAGAGCAAACGATTCGTCCTTAAGCCGCCTTATTTCTTTTACCCGGAACCTCTCTAGAAACATCAACTGTTGTATGTTACATCTAGAGATTACCCGGATGAAGCTCTGAGGATGACATAATGAGGGCGACATAATAATTCGGAGGTGACATAATGGAATTTCATTCAATGCAGCGCGATTACAGATGACATGTCGGGTTTTTTAATCCCATGATACTATATTGACTAATAATCGGCTAGGTAAGGTAGGCCTATGTTTAAGACAACATCATAAAGTGTTGTTTTCCATAGCCAATGGGTCCCTAGGTAAGGTATGTATAAAAAACGTCATAAGGTGTTGTTACGTCCCTAAGTAAGGTATGTATAAGAAAACGTCATAAGGTGTTGTTGCGTCCCTAGGTAAGGTATGTATAAGAAAACGTCATAAGGTGTTGTTGCGTCCCTAAGTAAGGTATGTATAAGAAACGTCATAAGGTGTTGTTGCGTCCCTAAGTAAGGTATGTATAAGAAACGTCATAAGGTGTTGTTGCGTCCCTAAGTAAGGTATGTATAAGAAAACGTCATAAGGTGTTGTTGCGTCCCTAAGTAAGGTATGTATAAGAAAACGTCATAAGGTGTTGTTGCGTCCCTAAGTAAGGTATGTATAATAAACGTCATAAGGTGTTGTTGCGTCCCTAAGTAAGGTATGTATAATAAACGTCATAAGGTGTTGTTGCGTCCCTAGGTAAGGTATGTATAAGAAAACGTCATAAGGTGTTGTTGCGTCCCTAGGTAAGGTATGTATAAGAAAACGTCATAAGGTGTTGTTGCGTCCCTAAGTAAGGTATGTATAAGAAAACGTCATAAGGTGTTGTTGCGTCCCTAAGTAAGGTATGTATAAGAAAACGTCATAAGGTGTTGTTGCGTCCCTAAGTAAGGTATGTATAAGAAAACTATAAGTTTGTTGCGTCCCTAAGTAAGGTATGTATAAGAAAACATCATAAGGTGTTGTTGCGTCCCTAAGTAAGGTATGTATAAGAAAATCATAAGGTGTTGTTGCGTCCCTAAGTAAGGTATGTATAAGAAAACGTCATAAGGTGTTGTTGCGTCCCTAAGTAAGGTATGTATAAGAAAACGTCATAAGGTGTTGTTGCGTCCCTAAGTAAGGTATGTATAATAAAACGTCATAAGGTGTTGTTGCGTCCCTAAGTAAGGTATGTATAAGAAAACGTCATAAGGTGTTGTTGCGTCCCTAAGTAAGGTATGTATAAGAAAACGTCATAAGGTGTTGTTGCGTCCCTAAGTAAGGTATGTATAAAAAACGTCATAAGGTGTTGTTGCGTCCCTAAGTAAGGTATGTATAAAAAACGTCATAAGGTGTTGTTGCGTCCCTAGGTAAGGTATGTATAAGAAAACGTCATAAGGTGTTGTTGCGTCCCTAGTAAGGTATGTATAAGAAAACGTCATAAGGTGTTGTTGCGTCCCTAAGTAAGGTATGTATAAGAAAACGTCATAAGGTGTTGTTGCGTCCCTAAGTAAGGTATGTATAAGAAAACGTCATAAGGTGTTGTTGCGTCCCTAGGTAAGGTATGTATAATAAACGTCATAATGTGTTGTTGCATCCCTAGGTAAGGTATGTATAAGAAAACGTCATAAGGTGTTGTTGCGTCCCTAAGTAAGGTATGTATAAGAAAACGTCATAAGGTGTTGTTGCGTCCCTAAGTAAGGTATGTATAAGAAAACGTCATAAGGTGTTGTTGCGTCCCTAGGTAAGGTATGTATAAGAAAACGTCATAAGGTGTTGTTGCGTCCCTAGGTAAGGTATGTATAAGAAAACGTCATAAGGTGTTGTTGCGTCCCTAGGTAAGGTATGTATAAGTTGTTCCCAAACGTCATAAGGTGTTGTTGCGTCCCTAGGTAAGGTATGTATAAGAAAACGTCATAAGGTGTTGTTGCGTCCCTAAGTAAGGTATGTATAAGAAAACGTCATAAGGTGTTGTTGCGTCCCTAAGTAAGGTATGTATAAGAAAAACGTCATAAGGTGTTGTTGCGTCCCTAAGTAAGGTATGTATAAGAAAACGTCATAAGGTGTTGTTGCGTCCCTAGGTAAGGTATGTATAAGAAAACGTCATAAGGTGTTGTTGCGTCCCTAGGTAAGGTATGTATAAGAAAACGTCATAAGGTGTTGTTGCGTCCCTAAGTAAGGTATGTATAAGAAAACGTCATAAGGTGTTGTTGCGTCCCTAGGTAAGGTATGTATAAGAAAACGTCATAAGGTGTTGTTGCGTCCCTAGTAAGGTATGTATAAGAAAACGTCATAAGGTGTTGTTGCGTCCCTAAGTAAGGTATGTATAAGAAAACGTCATAAGGTGTTGTTGCGTCCCTAGGTAAGGTATGTATAAGAAAAACGTCATAAGGTGTTGTTGCGTCCCTAGGTAAGGTATGTATAAGAAAACGTCATAAGGTGTTGTTGCGTCCCTAGGTAAGGTATGTATAAGAAAACGTCATAAGGTGTTGTTGCGTCCTAGGTAAGGTATGTATAAGAAAACGTCATAAGGTGTTGTTGCGTCCCTAGGTAAGGTATGTATAAGAAAACGTCATAAGGTGTTGTTGCGTCCCTAGGTAAGGTATGTATAAAAAACGTCATAAGTGTTGTTGCTCCCTAGGTAAGGTATGTATAAGAAAACGTCATAAGGTGTTGTTGCGTCCCTAGGTAAGGTATGTATAAGAAAACGTCATAAGGTGTTGTTGCGTCCCTAAGTAAGGTATGTATAAGAAAACGTCATAAGGTGTGTTGTTGCGTCCCTAGGTAAGGTATGTATAAGAAAACGTCATAAGGTGTTGTTGCGTCCCTAGGTAAGGTATGTATAAGAAAACGTCATAAGGTGTTGTTGCGTCCCTAAGTAAGGTATGTATAAGAAAACGTCATAAGGTGTTGTTGCGTCCCTAGGTAAGGTATGTATAAGAAAAACGTCATAAGGTGTTGTTGCGTCCCTAGGTAAGGTATGTATAAGAAAACGTCATAAGGTGTTGTTGCGTCCCTAGGTAAGGTATGTATAAGAAAACGTCATAAGGTGTTGTTGCGTCCCTAGGTAAGGTATGTATAAGAAAACGTCATAAGGTGTTGTTGCGTCCCTAGGTAAGGTATGTATAAGAAAACGTCATAAGGTGTTGTTGCGTCCCTAAGTAAGGTATGTATAAGAAAAACGTCATAAGGTGTTGTTGCGTCCCTAGGTAAGGTATGTATAAGAAAACGTCATAAGGTGTTGTTGCGTCCCTAGTAAGGTATGTATAAAAAACGTCATAAGGTGTTGTTGCGTCCAGTAAGGTATGTATAAAAACGTCATAAGGTGTTGTTGCGTCCCTAAGTAAGGTATGTATAAGAAAACGTCATAAGGTGTTGTTGCGTCCCTAGGTAAGGTATGTATAAGAAAACGTCATAAGGTGTTGTTGCGTCCCTAAGTAAGGTATGTATAAGAAAACGTCATAAGGTGTTGTTGCGTCCCTAAGTAAGGTATGTATAAGAAAACGTCATAAGGTGTTGTTGCGTCCCTAAGTAAGGTATGTATAAGAAAACGTCATAAGGTGTTGTTGCGTCCCTAAGTAAGGTATGTATAAGAAAACGTCATAAGGTGTTGTTGCGTCCCTAAGTAAGGTATGTATAAGAAAACGTCATAAGGTGTTGTTGCGTCCCTAAGTAAGGTATGTATAAGAAAACGTCATAAGGTGTTGTTGCGTCCCTAAGTAAGGTATGTATAAGAAAACTATAAGGTGTTGTTGCGTCCCTAAGTAAGGTATGTATAAGAAAACGTCATAAGGTGTTGTTGCGTCCCTAAGTAAGGTATGTATAAGAAAACGTCATAAGGTGTTGTTGCGTCCCTAAGTAAGGTATGTATAAGAAAACGTCATAAGGTGTTGTTGCGTCCCTAAGTAAGGTATGTATAAGAAAACGTCATAAGGTGTTGTTGCGTCCCTAAGTAAGGTATGTATAAGAAAACGTCATAAGGTGTTGTTGCGTCCCTAAGTAAGGTATGTATAAGAAAACGTCATAAGGTGTTGTTGCGTCCCTAGTAAGGTATGTATAAGAAAACGTCATAAGGTGTTGTTGCGTCCCTAAGTAAGGTATGTATAAAAAACGTCATAAGGTGTTGTTGCGTCCCTAATAAGTAAGGTATGTATAGAAAACGTCATAAGGTGTTGTTGCGTCCCTAAGTAAGGTATGTATAAGAAAACGTCATAAGGTGTTGTTGCGTCCCTAAGTAAGGTATGTATAAAGAAAACGTCATAAGGTGTTGTTGCGTCCCTAAGTAAGGTATGTATAATAAAACGTCATAAGGTGTTGTTGCGTCCCTAGGTAAGGTATGTATAAGAAAACGTCATAAGGTGTTGTTGCGTCCCTAAGTAAGGTATGTATAAGAAAACGTCATAAGGTGTTGTTGCGTCCCTAAGTAAGGTATGTATAAGAAAACGTCATAAGGTGTTGTTGCGTCCCTAAGTAAGGTATGTATAAGAAAACGTCATAAGGTGTTGTTGCGTCCCTAAGTAAGGTATGTATAAGAAAACGTCAAAGTCATAAGGTGTTGTTGCGTCCCTAAGTAAGGTATGTATAAGAAAACGTCATAAGGTGTTGTTGCGTCCCTAAGTAAGTATGTATAAAAAACGTCATAAGGTGTTGTTGCGTCCCTAAGTAAGGTATGTATAAAAAACGTCATAAGGTGTTGTTGCGTCCCTAAGTAAGGTATGTATAAGAAAACGTCATAAGGTGTTGTTGCGTCCCTAAGTAAGGTATGTATAAGAAAACGTCATAAGGTGTTGTTGCGTCCCTAAGTAAGGTATGTATAAGAAAACGTCATAAGGTGTTGTTGCGTCCCTAGGTAAGGTATGTATGTATAAGAAAACGTCATAAGGTGTTGTTGCGTCCCTAAGTAAGGTATGTATAAGAAAACGTCATAAGGTGTTGTTGCGTCCCTAAGTAAGGTATGTATAAGAAAACGTCATAAGGTGTTGTTGCGTCCCTAAGTAAGGTATGTATAATAAACGTCATAAGGTGTTGTTGCGTCCCTAGGTAAGGTATGTATAAGAAAACGTCATAAGGTGTTGTTGCGTCCCTAAGTAAGGTATGTATAATAAACGTCATAAGGTGTTGTTGCGTCCCTAGGTAAGGTATGTATAAGAAAACGTCATAAGGTGTTGTTGCGTCCCTAAGTAAGGTATGTATAAGAAAACGTCATAAGGTGTTGTTGCGTCCCTAAGTAAGGTATGTATAAGAAAACGTCATAAGGTGTTGTTGCGTCCCTAAGTAAGGTATGTATAAGAAAACGTCATAAGGTGTTGTTGCGTCCCTAGGTAAGGTATGTATAAGAAAACGTCATAAGGTGTTGTTGCGTCCCTAAGTAAGGTATGTATAATAAACGTCATAAGGTGTTGTTGCGTCCCTAGGTAAGGTATGTATAAGAAAACGTCATAAGGTGTTGTTGCGTCCCTAAGTAAGGTATGTATAAGAAAACGTCATAAGGTGTTGTTGCGTCCCTAAGTAAGGTATGTATAATAAACGTCATAAGGTGTTGTTGCGTCCCTAAGTAAGGTATGTATAAGAAAACGTCATAAGGTGTTGTTGCGTCCCTAAGTAAGGTATGTATAAGAAAACGTCATAAGGTGTTGTTGCGTCCCTAAGTAAGGTATGTATAAGAAAACGTCATAAGGTGTTGTTGCGTCCCTAGGTAAGGTATGTATAAAACGATTCCAACGTCATAAGGTAAGGTATGTATAATAAACGTCATAAGGTGTTGTTGCGTCCCTAGGTAAGGTATGTATAAGAAAACGTCATAAGGTGTTGTTGCGTCCCTAGGTAAGGTATGTATAAGAAAACGTCATAAGGTGTTGTTGCGTCCCTAGGTAAGGTATGTATAATAAAACGTCATAATGTGTTGTTGCGTCCCTAAGTAAGGTATGTATAAGAAAACATCATAAGGTGTTGTTGCGTCCCTAAGTAAGGTATGTATAAGAAAACGTCATAAGGTGTTGTTGCGTCCCTAAGTAAGGTATGTATAAGAAAACGTCATAAGGTGTTGTTGCGTCCCTAAGTAAGGTATGTATAAGAAAACGTCATAAGGTGTTGTTGCGTCCCTAGGTAAGGTATGTATAAGAAAACGTCATAAGGTGTTGTTGCGTCCCTAGGTAAGGTATGTATAAGAAAACGTCATAAGGTGTTGTTGCGTCCCTAGGTAAGGTATGTATAAGAAAACGTCATAAGGTGTTGTTGCGTCCCTAAGTAAGGTATGTATAAGAAAACGTCATAAGGTGCTGTTGCGTCCCTAAATAAGGTATGTATAAGAAAACGTCATAAGGTGTTGTTGCGTCCCTAAGTAAGGTATGTATAAGAAAACGTCATAAGGTGTTGTTGCGTCCCTAAGTAAGGTATGTATAAGAAAACGTCATAAGGTGTTGTTGCGTCCCTAAATAAGGTATGTATAAGAAAACGTCATAAGGTGTTGTTGCGTCCCTAAGTAAGCGTCCCTAAGTAAGGTATGTATAAGAAAACATCATAAGGTGTGGTTTCCTATAGCCAATGAGTCACCAGGTAAGGCATTTATGAGGGAACATAATAAAGTGTTGTTCCCCATACCCAGTGGGTCCTTGGGAATGGCAAGTATAAGGGAACATCATAAGGTGTTGTTTCCTATAGCCAATGAATCCCTAGTTGTAAGGTATGTATATGGGAACATCGTAAAGTGTTGTTTCCCATACCCAGTGGGTCCCTGGGTAGGACATAAAAAGGAAATTATGACAAGGTTCTCTACAGCCGGTTGGTCCTAAGGCAAGGACGATTTAGATAAACGAAATGACAGACACACTGTATACAAACGTATTATCGTGGTGACTTATTTTCACGTGTCTATGCCTAGCATATCAAGTTTGAGATGTACACATTAAATAACCTATGTATACTCGCAGTAGATACTTCTTCACTGCTGTTTATTTTACAGATATCTAAACAGCTCTGAGATACACAAAAATAAAAACTTACGAAAATAAACTGGTTAAGTACAGTAAAAGCTCCATAGGTACAGTTGTCCTTAGTAAGTGAATCTCCCGGATACACCTTAGGTTATTGGGATATCTTGTTTTACACAGTCATAGAGTCTGTAGGTTACATAAACAATGGACAATTTATTGATATATTGCTCTCTATAGCCCGTGAGTTGATTTGCTCCACTCTTCCAATAGTTAGATAATAGTATATCGTTTTTCATAGCTATAGGGTCATCCGGTAACATGAAGGAAAGCATACTGACAATTGTTCCCCATAGCCGGCGAATCTACAAACTATAACGACATGGAGTGCGTCATTGATACCTCTGTCATATTCAGTTGCTTTTTGGTATCATAATTGGCTTTCAATGAGCTCAACATGTGCGTAGAGATTACGGATATTTTGTTCCATTGTGTCGCTTATAGTGACATACGGAATTTATAACGGAGAAAAAAGTGTTGTATTTCCTCCGATATCAACCAGATCAACTGCCTATAATGATCATGTTCCTCGGTAAAAAAGCGATCGCAAAGCTTCAGCATGTATCGTCAAACATATACAAAAGGTTGACTTTGGAAAAACTAAGAAGTTTTCTTTATGTTAATGTAGGTCTTAAAAACATATTTTATACTTCTCAAATTCAACCAGTTTGATTAAACTGAAACCTGTCCGAACTGATCCTGACATGGTCCTGACCAAGTGTGGTGATTTTCGGGTCAATCTCAAATCCACCACAACGCTATCTTGAAAACACACACATTTCAAGTTTTTCTTCAGATCCACTGCTGCTGACAATTTTAATGAATTAAAATCAAAGTCAGCCTCAAATTATTGTTAGACCCTCTCAGACAATGTTTTATTTCCCAAAAATTCAAGATGGATGTCAAAGTCACCATCTTAAAAAACCGTTCTATTTTTCCTTAATAATTTAAAAATAAGGTTCACATGACCGTTAATAAAAATTGACTTTCTTGATAATTGAATGTGTAAGAAGTAACAGAGTCTTATTTCAATGTTTTGCTTGGCGCACTTCTAGAAATCAGGAAAGAAAACTCATGATTGTTGATATTAGAGAAGTTCAAAAATATGAAGTATCCGAATAATGACAATACCAGCCTTTACTGCAGCGCACAAAACTATGTCGTCATCTCTGGCCTCCATCTTTTTCAGCTGTGGCAGTTGCTCTTTTGGATTTCCCCTTATTGCTGGTATGGTGTCCTCCCCATACTGGAACACTGGAATTGTGTTACCTTTCCTATCACGAGCATCCACGAACTCGCCAACAAATTCACCTTAATGGAGAATAATGTAAAATACATAAAACTGTGCACAGACAATTTTAAAGTTTAAAATATTATGCAGTTAGAAATACACGTAGTAATACTAGAGGAATAATAATTTAGAGGAACTACATGTATGCGTCCAATAACCTGTCTTTGTAGCGAGCTTAGTAATATCTGGCATCCTTATATTTTCAATTATAATAACCATTGTCCCCAGAATCCAGTTTACTGTTAATTCTAACTTTGTTTACCATCTAAGTAGGTTATGAGTTACGAAACATGTTTCACCTGTACCCTAAATAGGTCATCACAAAATACACTAAATATTACCCGCAGTCTCTGTCATGTCGTCTTCTTAGAAAGATACACAACGTACCCATGAACTATATAATGTTACACCGACTCTTAATGTAAATCAACACCGTTATCAATATATCTTATAATTGCATACACACGTATTTTACCTGTACCATAAGTATGTCAATTAAACCACTCTTACCTGTATTCACTGCCATGTCGTCTTCTGAGATGTACACAACGAATAACGTTAGAGCGACTCTCAGTGTAAATCACCTTTATCAGAATTCACTATCTTTGGTAGGGTACGATAAACATGTTATCGTTGGTCTTATATAAACTAGATCATATTTGATATCTGTATCACTATGTAAACAGATATGTCGTTGATATTGACGACTATAGACCACTGGATTTCGAGAGATATTGGAAATATTCATTTTTTTTTCGAAAAGAAACTGTTTGCAAACTGTGCATGTGAATCTGCAAACATTTTTTAGTATTTATGAGCGCAGCCTAGCGGAGAGAAATGGTACTAAGACAGGTAATCCAGTCTAAGTGGTATGCAAAACATGTATTAGGCAACCTGAAAGCCAGATGTCAGTATGTCATGAAATCATTAAAATACTGTTCAGATACTCATTAAAACACAAAGCCTGTTTGTTCTCTTGGAATAGATTTTATACCAATACATACTTTCTCTACATTGGTACAGATTCGAAATATGCTCAGTTCTACATGTTTCCTCAAGTTCTCATATACAGTGCATATTAATTTCAATGTTAACATCTTAGGTAGGTCATAATACAGTGAATATGAATTTCGATGTAAAAATCTTAGGTAGGTCATATCTGTATGTATATGTAATCCAATATCTTTATCAACAAAGTAATTAGCATCATTAATCGGCTGTATTTTCATGAACAGCTGGTCTCAGAAATTGACACCAAAAACTACACGAAGCTTGATTCAAATATCACTCAAATAATACAGAGAAATAATAACAATGATATCCAGTTTGACCACGGGCATTTGCAGACTTAAAAGATATTCTGACTTGGTAATAATATAATATAGGTTTGGTAAATAGGTTACGTGGCCTTCGCTCAATAAGCAATAAAAGCACATTTATTCCAACTAGCATGTAACAAATTATACACAACCGTATTTCGAAATGGGGAGCAGACAGGTATCGCGGCAGATTGAAATACATGTACTATTAACAGTAGACCTAGTCGAGGCAATAATAGCATTCCCGGGTTCTTGTGATGTGAAATGAGGTGGAAACGTGAATACTTTTCAGGAGTGCGAAGCCACTCGATAAACTTTAACTGTTATTCAACACGAAACAAAGAATACCCTCTATATCTCTGTACATGGTACCTAAGCATTCTTCACTGAGGTTTTTTCACTGTATATTTCATGCATTTCAAGTTTTCAAGTTGAATTTAGTATTAAATTCAATGACGTTTCACATACAGAACTACTATTGTCTATAATATTGTACGTTCTCTAATTGTTGGTAAGGTAATGTTTTACACATTCTCCAGACAAGAAACCTCGAATTTCATCAATGATATCCAATAAATTCTTAAAACGAGGTCACGGAATTAAATAAACTGTTGTCAAACTGAATAAAAACTCTAATTCGTCATCTAGGTGTAACATTTCATTAAAATAAATCCCATACGACTAAGTAAAAATGCAAAAAAACATACGATATAGAAAAAATAAGATGTGGGGAATACTTATATGTTCTTTAAATTAAGGATAACTGACTGTGGTAAAACCCGAAGGGCCTCCTTCTTACCATATCCCGTTACCAACTGAACAGTTAACCTGTTCCTTTACAGTCTACGAATCTCTTGATACTGTATTAAAAAGACGACGGAACCTTAATCCAACCAAACTTGATTTATCCAAGCTGAAGCTCTTCAATTTACAGTATATCATTGCCTAACGGAGTCACGCTCATCAAATTATCCACGTAGTCTGTTTTCTGACGAAAGTCCTCGACACCCACTGAAGTACAGCCTCTTCAAATACACGTCCACCACTCGGCTAACTCTAGCACATGTCTCCATTAGGGAAGCGGGTCTGACGGACTGTAATACCATAAAAACGTCTAAAATGTCTTCTTTTTGAGTGTTGCGTTTTGAATTTGAGAAATTCAAATCACCAGTTTAAAAAAACAACATTTCGCTACTGTGACTCGTAAGATTATAAAGCTGGTCTTGACATTTATCTGTAAGCATATATGATTGGATAATTTTAAGTCGAGGTAATCTGATTAAAATCATCTGTTCATGGCTTCATTTACAAAGTACTATACCTTAACATAGGAGGCAACGAACGAACAAGACATGGACACACGATTTAATCAGACTGAAGTCGAGGCAGATTTAACTATTGACATGTTCTATGTACATCCACTCCTAAAATAAGGACCAGCTCATTTATAACAATGATTACCGAATATTATATTAAAAAGTTTCCCCATTAAATTACAGAAGAGGTTTTCTATCACATATACACATCACTTAGTCATGTTCATTGCAGTTTATGTTTATTTAGTTGCGCTTAAGCAAAAATACTTAATGAAAATATCAATAACAGTACAATTTTCATTAGACATTTTATCTATTAGGTATTTGTAAGCAAATTATACATCAGTTCGAGTTCTCGAAAACAGTTAGAGAGAAAGGAATTAGGTGTTTATGGTTCTTTACTTCAACGACGACAATTGTAACCTAAATTAAAATCAAGGTCAAATCTAGGCCAAGCTGGTCAAACTTAGGTACATGTTCAATAATAAAGGAGATCTGACCTCAATCTGGAAAATAAAAAATGATAAAATGTAATAGAAAAACAAATTAAATACCAAACAGAAATAATAAATACATGTAATATCCCTATGATATCGACCTTCAAACTTTCTCTCAGTGTTCGTTCATAAAGCTGTCTCTTTCAAATATCTTCATTGTGGAATTTTCCATTCAATCGTGAATTCCTAATAAATCGCCACTGCTTTAAACATATAGATGACATCAACTTTGTTGTTTTGTTTTGTTTATATTTCATACAATTCTTTATACTTACCTTTCAGTCTCTTTGATTTACCTTTGTGATGTTACGACGGTTTTCCATCACCATGACCACCCACCTTTAGATCGTCCTAATATAAATACTTATGTCAATTTACCTGTCGTTAAATAGAAATTTATATAAATCAAAATGACCTTAGAAATGAATAATGTAATTGAATGACAGAAACATAAATAAATTCTAAACTTTAATATGCAGCTGTTTTATGAAGTAAACAAACATAAATAAATTCCATACTTCAATATGCAACTGCTTTATGAAATAAAAAACCTAAATTGTTGAACAGCCTTACCTACCAAATTTATTACTGACCCATTTCTGACGAATTTGAAAATAAAACCGATTAAAAAATCTATATTCAAAAGCAATTAAAATATCTGAACTTTAAAGTATTTGGATTGTTAAAGCTAAGTAAAAGTAGACTTTGAGATTTCCGAGATTTGGTAATAGTATGGCAAGCTATAGGAGAGCGGGTCGATATTACTATATAAGCATCACCGGCTATGAGAAGAGAGCAAATGATGGTAGTCTACTACATGGATTTTCTGTGATATGTTATGGCGGCATGACATTACTTTCATAATCAACTGATTCACCCCTAAAGTCACATTTAAAAAGGTCAGATTGAAAGGCTAGAAGAGTTCATTACCGGGATATGGGGGTCTTTGGATTAAGTAACATAACATTCAATAGATACATACGAATAGTTTAACTCTGTATGTAATAGAATATATCTGTTGTTAGGGTTATAATGGTTTAACTATGCGTAATAGAAGTTATTTGTTGCTAGGGTTATAATAGGTTAACTATATGTAATAGTAGGTATCTGTTGTTAGGGTTATAATGGGTTAACTATATGTAATAGTAGGTATCTGTTGTTAGGGTTATAATGGGTTAACTATATGTAATAGTAGGTATCTGTTGTTAGGGTTATAATGGGTTAACTATATGTAATAGTAGGTATCTGTTGTTAGGGTTATAATGGGTTAACTATATGTAATAGTAGGTATCTGTTGCTAGGGTTATGATGGGTTAACTATATGTAATAGTAGGTATCTGTTGTTAGGGTTATAATAGGTTAACTATATGTAATAGTAGGTATCTGTTGCTAGGGTTATGATGGGTTAACTATATGTAATAGTAGGTATCTGTTGCTAGGGTTATGATGGGTTAACTATATGTAATAGTAGGTATCTGTTGTTAGGGTTATAATGGGTTAACTATATGTAATAGTAGGTATCTGTTTTTAGGGTTATAATGGGTTAACTATATGTAATAGTAGGTATCTGTTTTTAGGGTTATAATGGGTTAACTATATGTAATAGTAGGTATCTGTTGCTAGGGTTATAATGGGTTAACTATATGTAATAGTAGGTATCTGTTGTTAGGGTTATAATGGGTTAACTATATGTAATAGTAGGTATCTGTTGTTAGGGTTATAATGGGTTAACTATATGTAATAGTAGGTATCTGTTGTTAGGGTTATAATGGGTTAACTATATGTAATAGTAGGTATCTGTTGTTAGGGTTATAATGGGTTAACTATATGTAATAGTAGGTATCTGTTTTTAGGGTTATAATGGGTTAACTTTATGTAATAGTAGGTATCTGTTTTTAGGGTTATAATAGGTTATAATGGGTTACATTTGTAACTATATGTAATAGTAGGTATCTGTTGCTAGGGTTATAATGGGTTAACTTTATGTAATAGTAGGTATCTGTTTTTAGGGTTATAATGGGTTAACTATATGTAATAGTAGGTATCTGTTGTTAGGGTTATAATGGGTTAACTATACGTAATAGAAGGTATCTGTTGCCAGGGTTATAATGGGTTAACTACACGTAATAGAAGGTATCTGTTGTTAGGGTTATAATGGGTTAACTATACGTAATAGAAGTTATATGTTGTTAGGGTTATGATGGGTTAACTATACGTAATAGAAGGTATCTGTTGCCAGGGTTATAATGGGGTAACTATACGTAATAGATGGTATCTTTTGCTAGGGTTATAATGGGTTAACTATACGTAATAGAAGGTATCTGTTGCCAGGTTTATAATGGGTTAACTATACGTAATAGAAGGTATCTGTTGCCAGGGTTATGTTGGGTTAACTATACGTAATGAAAGATATATAGCGATATAAAGGACCCTCAGATATAAATGTGTTAGAGAAGTTACCCAACTAAGAATATATAACACTCTGATATAAATGTGTTAGAAAAACTACCCAACTAGGAATATAGAACCCTCTGATAGAAATGTGTTAGAAAAACTACCTAACTAGGAATAAAAAACTCTCAGATATAAATGTGTTAGAAAAAGTACCCAACTATGAATATTGAACCCTCTGATAGAAATGTGTTAGAAAAACTACCTAATTAGGAATAAAAAACTCTCAGATATAAATGTGTTAGAAAAAGTACCCAACTATGAATATTGAACCCTCTGATAGAAATGTGTAAGAAAAACTACCTAATTAGGAATAAAAAACTCTCAGATATATATGTGTTAGAAAAAGTACCCAACTATGAATATTGAACCCTCTGATAGAAATGTGTTAGAAAAGTTACCCAAGTAGGAATATGGAATCCTCAGATATAAATTTGTTAGAGAAGTTACCCAACTAAGAATAAACCCTCCGATATAAATATATATATATATATTTTTTTAATATTCAAAGATTTTAGTTATTATCAATTTGCAACAAAACAGCATAGACAAGTAAGGAGAGATGTTTGGTAAAGAGTATTTTAAATACGGTAATTATATATACAAATAAATGGTTTCAGGTCAAGGACGGGAAAGGAATGAGGAATACACTGAAACTTCCTACAGCCAGGAAGTTAATCTCAAGTGACGGGGCAATTATAACAATACTTAAACAAAGCTTTACTCGGAAATTGGCCCCGCTGTTGACCCATGATAGATGTTGATAAGCACCCATCAGCGAAATTCCCTAAAACCCAGAACTGTTTCTCAAGTGACGATAATTATGACAATATTGAAACAAAGCTTCATTCGGAATTGGCCTTCGTGTTGTACCATGATAGATGTTGATAGGTATCCAGTTTTAATAGGAACACTTATGACGGTCTGCTACGTACTTATATATAAAATTACTCCATCGAAGGATTGAGCCAGCACTCTATCGAAGGATTGAGCCAGCACTCTATCGAAGGATTGAGCCAGCACTCTATCGAAGGATTGAGCCAGCACTCTATCGAAGGATTGAGCCAGCACTCTATCGAAGGATTGAGCCAGCACTCTATCGAAGGATTGAGCCAGCACTCTATCGAAGGATTGAGCCAGCACTCTATCGAAGGATTGAGCCAGCACTCCATCGAAGGATTGAGCCAGCACTCCATCGAAGGATTGAGCCAGCACTCTATCGAAGGATTGAGCCAGCACTCTATCGAAGGATTGAGCCAGCACTCTATCGAAGGATTGAGCCAGCACTCTATCGAAGGATTGAGCCAGCACTCCATCGAAGGATTGAGCCAGCACTCCATCGAAGGATTGAGCCAGCACTCTATCGAAGGATTGAGCCAGCACTCTATCGAAGGATTGAGCCAGCACTCTATCGAAGGATTGAGCCAGCACTCTATCGAAGGATTGAGCCAGCACTCTATCGAAGGATTGAGCCAGCACTCTATCGAAGGATTGAGCCAGCACTCTATCGAAGGATTGAGCAAGCTCTCTATCGAAGGATTGAGTCAGCACTCTATCGAAGGATTGAGCCAGCACTCTATCGAAGGATTGAGCCAGCACTCTATCGAAGGATTGAGCCAGCTCTCTATCGAATGATTGAGCCAGCACTCTATCGAAGGATTGAGCCAGCACTCTATCGAAGGATTGAGCCAGCACTCTATCGAAGGATTGAGCCAGCACTCTATCGAAGGATTGAGCCAGCACTCTGGCGATAACCATACATAAAATATTGTCTAATCACGTTTTGTGCTACATACGAAGTAAATTATCTCTCCGTTGATTGGCTAATGTGTATACATTTAAATGATCTCATCATTGATTGGATAATATGTAAACATTTAGACATAAGTGGATAATATATAAGCAATGAACACGGACATTTTAGTTACATCGTGCAATAACGTATCAACAGTAAGAATACCTCACGGTGGAAACATATAGCATAACAACAGAGGGCACCTTACAGGGTAACCACTTCACAGAAAACTAGTCTCGTTATGATGCATATCTACGTTATCGTAATGTTAGTAGAGTTGGTAAATACCACTTACCAACAAATTATCGGTCCAGAACGCGAGTTCTGTAAAGCAGTTCAAACAAATGACATTTTAGAGAAGGCATTGCCTCTTATTCGACGTCACCTTGAGGCCGAGACCGAATCCAGTAGACGTCAAATGGGCGAGGTCAACGCCAAACTTAGAGCGGTACAGTTGGAACTGGAAACTACAAAACAACGCAATAACCACATGAATGTTTCCTTGGCAGCTGTACAAGAAAACGAAGTGACGACATTGAGGTTTCCTTAGTAGCGTTACAGATGCAAATAGTCCAGGTGCCAAATGGTGATTTTCCACCCAACCTAAAAAAATAGTTCGCATAAAATGTTTTTGCACAGAAATGTTCTTTAACATGTCCTCCATCAGAAACTGGATGATGCCACCGTGGCATCATTGGGGAAATTGAAATATTCAAGATGGCGGACAAGATGGTTGACAAACTGCAACATTGATATATTTTCATCCTAATTTGATATTCATGCTATAAAATCATCAATTCTTTATGCACTTCGATAAAATTTTGTGTACATATTCGTCATACCGTCATTGAACAGAATTCTTAATATAATTAAGTTACCTCTTGTGATTAATGTTTAATTAATAAGTTAATTAACACAATTTTCAAACCGGTTATTGTATGATAAAATTGCTTTGTTTTTTTAGTAATTACATGTAGATTGGTATTTTGTGTGGTCTTCATTAAGACAATATTTTACATTTCACTCGTTTCGGTGTCTATAGCGTTTTAATTCTATCTTTTTGCCCATTGCATGATCATAAAAGGCGACCTTTGAGGCTTTATATATTCTTTTCTTCCTAACGTCTTCCTTGACACCACCTCACTTTTGGCCGCCTTGAGTTGACCGCTTAGAAAGGCTCTGGGAACTGTTACTTCCATGAGACACGACTCTTTACTGTAAACGTACTTATTGTAGCGGTATTGAACCATCGAACTGCGCTATGTTATATCCACGCCGATAAATAATAATTTACAGATGTTCGCCTTGCGCTACAATAAGTATTGTTTACAGAATATACATGTACATTATTTCTGCTCTTGCTTAGCATTCAACAGAAAGAGTGAGACGACTACTATTATAATACATGTAGCCGATGTCAGATTATATGACCAGTGTATTAGGCAACATGTTTCAGTGAGAATGCATTAAAATGTTTCCACCATTAAAAAAAGACACTCTTGATCATATCACAGCCACCCTAACCAAAGGCATCCCACAAAGCAACACATGTAGGGTAGACCGTTCTAAAAATGACATTTTCTGTAAAATGGGCTTTATATGTAACCAACCAACCAACACTTTTAATATTTACAGATTTTCTTCTACCCAAAATGGAATTACCCATTCAGCAGTCATTTTGAAAGATATAGTAATAATCTTCATGTGATTTTATTTACATAGCAATATAACTAATCTTATTATAATTATTGGTAAGATGACATGTTCAGTCGTACCTTGTTAATTTGTACTGCAGGTAGGGTGTTAGTATTGTACCTGCTGCACCTATTTCATGATCGTAATAGGCGACTAAATGTATGATCTTATCTTTTATCTTCTTCCTAACTGACGTCTGACTCCTAACGTCTCCTTTGACAACGCCTCACTTTGGGCTTTCGGTTGAGCACTCGTCCCTATGAAAAAGGTTCTGGGTTTGGTCCCTTGGCGGAGACGCACCAAAGTCTATAAAAGTGGTAGTTTCTGCTCCTGCTTAGTGTTCAGCATACCGGGAGTGGGACGACTGGTTCGTCCGTTGTCAGTATAATTTGACTGGGAGGGTTGTATTGCATGTCTTGATGGCATGCTTCAGTGATATAACAAAGGGCAAGAGTTCCAAAGGTTCCGCTATACAAGAAGACACAACACAAATATACCAGTCTCGCAAAACACACCCGCCCTTCATAACGCAACACAGCGCATACATGAGAGGCCGTCTCAACATGACCATGCCTGTTAACAGGACGTTAGTTTAATAATAATAAAAAAACACGACAAACAAACTAGTTTATTATGCAATACATCCTTATCATAAAATGAAAATACACACTTCTTGAAATTGAATTTATTTATAAAAACAAGAATAACTTTTTATTTAAATATAAACATAGTGTATTGCCTAAATATTTGAAGGTATAACATGTAATAACGATGTTTTGTATGCTTCAATATGTAAGAAACAGTTCAGAATCAAGCAAAAGATATACCATATTGATAGAGAAATTAAGCTGAATAGTTTACTGGACAAACTTAATTAGAAAATTGAAAACGTTCTATTAACAGCTAAAGTCATTTGAGGACGGCTTCTACTATACGATGTGTTGCTTGTGCTCCGAATGCCTTGGGAGGCTGCGGTATTTCATTGGTGTTGTGTCTCCTTATATATGTATTAGTGATGCAAGCCTCGGGTTAGACGTTCATGAATTACCCCTCGGGTTGTGATTTCGTTGTCACACCCTCTAGGTAGAGAAAGAATCTATTAATCACAACCCACCCGGTCACATTAAAATGACAACGGGCAAACAGTCGTCCCCATTCCCTTTGTGCTGACCAGAGACTGCGACAATTTAGAGTAATGTGAGGCTCGGCCAGGGGATGTATTCCCCAAATGGGCGAGAGTTCAACTCTAACAAAAGTTAGGCAGCGATGTTGGGAAGAAAAAGAAAAGATACCAAAATTTAGTCGCCTTTTACGATAATGAAGAGACAGCAGGTACAATTAGTATGCCCTACACATAGAGCAACTGGGCAAACTTTCAAGACATATATTCAATTATTATTTAATATAGAATGGATACGTTTGTTTCGTAACCAGTTTGAATATAATTGAGATGCACAAAGATGTTATGGGGCGATAAAACATTGAAGCATCAAAATGTCACTAAAACATATGATTCAGTACTTCGACGAAACCGTTTCTTTACCCATTTTAATGTACAATATATTTGACAACGATATCAGTAGAAAGATATAGCAACTGTAAAAGAAAATGATACATTCATTTCCAAAATAGTTACCAGATAAAAATGTTATACTTATTATATGTTAATTTTGATATTTTTCGAAAGCCAAATTGAATTTGTTGTTCTTAATGTTTTATGATATTTATATTTTTAACCTGGTTTTGTGTAATTTATTGGTTATACATGTATTAGAAAACAAGTTTTAGTTAATTTGATATGGGAGTCCAAAATGACAACATTCCAATATAATGAACATGAAAAATCTTTTTGTGGGATGTTTGATTGCATTATTCAAAAATCTTCTTTTTTTTTTAAAAACTTTAAAAAAATGTTTAATTTAATAAATGGAGTTGAACATCTTTTTAATAAAGGGAGTGAAAGGACTGGTTTGTCCGTTGTTAGTATAATGTGCCAGGGTGGGGGCGTTTTGGAATCCCATGCAATTTAATAACATTTACCATATTGAGGTTTGGGTATGAGTTTAACGTCCTATTAACAGCCAGGATCATGAAGATAGGAAACAGATCTTTATCTAGGTCAATACATAATACACACAAATCTTCATATTATTGTATGTAAATGGATGTGGGTATCAATTTATTCTTAAATAATTCAATTCAATTTTGCTTCGAGCATTTTCATTTGCTTACAATTTACTTTATCAGCCCATAAATGAAAACAATGGCTTCGCCGTTTGTAACGTTGCTTCTGATTGGCTGAGATGACGGAGTAATGATTTCATAGCCAATTGAGTCCCAAAATGAATTTTTAATATAGAAGAGATTATCTTTAGTAAATTGAATTATTAGGATTAATTTGAATAGAGTTGTTATATTATGGAGATATAACACAAAAACCTGAGTGTACTCTCATCATAAACAGCTTCGCAGTTATTTAAACTACACTCAGATTTTTGTGTTATATCTTCATAACATCTTTTCAAGTTAATCCTTAATTAACATTAATCTAAATAAGTGTTTAGGGTTGGGTTATAAGACAAGATAGTTGTCCTTATTTCTGTTATTCGGGATTATTAAAACGTTTTGTCACTACCAAAACAGTATAAACTAGTGTTTAAAACAAAGGGCTTGGTTTTATAAAATCTTATAAAATGATCATATCAATTTTTTTTCTGGAAGTATAGTAAATTCATAAATGCATTATCAACGACTTCTCTTGGCCTTTAAATCATAGTACAACAAGTTGCAGTGACTTAGTCACTTGACAGTTTTTTTTTTAAATAAAAAAACCCAATCTAATAGGCAACTTGTAAGACTAATAAAGTCTATTGTATGAAAGCAAAGTATTTGATATTGCATAAACATAAACATGTGTCAAATTGCAATAGATGTAATCCTTTTTAGCATTTATATTGGTATTAATTGTATGTCTAGCTGTTTGAGAAAGAAGTGCTAACTAATTTATTTCAAAGAATATTGATATGATGCTTGTATGCTTCCTATATGCTAAAATTAGTTTATATTGTTCGTAAATCTTGGTTGTTGTAATTCCGGCCGCCGCACCGTTGTTTTTTGGCCTGTAGGTAGGGCATTATAATTTTACCGTCTGCCTTCTAGTGCATGATATCTTAAAATGCGACAAAATTTAGGATATTTTCTTTCACATCTTCCTAACTGCTTTTCTTCTTCTTTACGTCTCTCTTGACATCACCTCACTTTGCGCAGTTGAGCGCTCGCCCTTGTGGGGAAGCTCTGGCTACTATTCCTTAACCCAGGATAAAAAAGAAAAGATATCCTAAATTTAGTCGCCTTTTACGATCATGCACAGGTGTTCTATCTGCAGGACATTCGTAAACAGTTTGTGTGATGTAGTAAATATTTTTTCCGGAATGATCGTCCTTAAATATGATATTCTGTTTAACGTTACGCAATACAAGTAATATTGTTCATTTTTCGACAAAATAATGACGTAAAATAACTGATTCTGAAAATTAGTTTTTATCGAATTTTATTTTCTATCAAAGAATATGTATCTGTCTTGCAAAATTAAGAAAGACAACTTATCTTTTGCAATTACGTTACAGTTAAACTCTAATTTATTTTATCAATACCGTTTTTGAGAGCGTTCATGGCGGCCATCTTGAATATTTTCAATTCCCCAAAGATGCCGAGGTGGCATCATTCGGATTATGATTAAGCACATCCTACTGCAACATAATCAGCAAAAACATTCTATGCGAACTATATTTTTGGGTTTTCTGGTTGGCACCTGGACTAAAAGGCTAAAAGGTATATTCATGATTCAATTTGCATTTTAACTTAGAGGACTTTTACTTTTCGGAAACTGTTTTTTTTAAAATGGAAATGTAAAACAAGTTGGACATTTTTGTAGAGTCAAAGAAGTTTTTAGCTTACCATTGATACTACACTTATTACCACCTTCTGAACAATTTAATTAGATTAAATAAAATGTTAATTTTCATAACGCAGGTCGTCTTATGTTTCCAGCCGTCGCCCTAAATATCACACGTCAGTTGGCTATCACTGCGCCAGGCGGCAAAACAGTGAAGATAATCTTCACTGATTATACATAGACCACAGAAGGAATCTTGAATTTATTTGGTGGTGGAACTTGATCAAAGGCCATCGATATATATATTTTGTGTTTTTTATTGTTTTAAGTTTATTTTTTTTAATTTTGTTTCGGTAAGGCAGTGAGCCATTAAATACTGGTTTATTTCTCCTCATGTGTGATTAAACTGTAGGTACATGTATTAAATAAACACAGTGTATCATTAACGGAACCTTAGTTAATATTTCTCCGAAAGATTCCATAGATTTTAATCTACGAGATGTCGTCAATTTTTCTTTTTGTAGGTCTTAAGAGTTGTAGTGAGTTGATACCTGGCGGCAGTCCTTCTGGTGTTTACAGAGTGACTTTGGCCCCTGGTCAGAGTGACGATGTTTACTGTGACATGGATACAGCCGGAGGGCCCTGGACAGTAAGTACAATTTTGAGAGATCAATATCCCCTCTCTCTGTGTATATAAGTATATGTCTTTGTTTCATCTTCTTCTTCCGTGTATATAGTTTGACTCTTCAAAGACCGTTGCACTCTGCAGCAACCGGTTGGCAAAGACTAGAAATCCACGGTAGGTAGATGTATTTACAATAAAAAGATCAAAATCATCAGATGCCACACGTCGCTCCAAACTATCCATGTTGCGAGTCTGACAGGATGGAGTTTATTTTCCAATATCTTACAGGGTATCGATGTTAGGGATAGTGGTCGATAGTTGGATACTCGGTGTTTCTCTTAAAGATAGGGATGTTGGATGCATCTCGCCAATCATCTAGGATGGTATACTGCTGTCGAGAGACTTCTGGTAGAGGCATGTTAGGATAGGGGCTATATAGAGATTATGAATTTATAACATAATTCGCCAGATACTCTGTTACTTTGCCCGTGTAATATTTTTGTATTTGTCACCATATTAATATAACTTGGAACACTTGTTATTGGCTAGAAATTTCTTGTGACGTCATGTTTTTACTTCAGTAAACAATGAACGGCTATATCATCGTTTCCAGATTATCGATATCTGTGACTATCTTTATTAAAATAACAGGTGATACAGAACAGACAGGACGGTACTGTAGACTTCAACCGGAACTGGACGGAATATCAGATAGGATTTGGTGACTTAGATGGGGAATTCTGGGCCGGTAATTACATTAATATACAAATGGTATAAATGTATTATACAAGATTATTATAATCCGCGGCTGATACCTTATGTACAAAAAAAAAACAAAAACAAAAAAACTAAAAAATAATTTATTTGTGTGTGGTTAGTCATAAATAATAAATTAAAATTGTAGGGATTTTCCCCTATTTTTGTTAACAGTTTGATTGTCTAATAGGTATTGCAACATGTGATACAAAGACATATTAAAGCAATGCCTAACGATTTGATAAATATGTAATATGTTTATTAGGTCTAAACATAATACACCTCCTAACCCAGAACGGGTCCGTTCTTCGTATCAATATGATGTCATGGGAGAACGATACAAAAGTACGCCGAGTATCAGGACTTCCGTGTGGGGAACGAGTCATCGGGGTACCGACTGTTGGTATCGGGATTCTCCGGGAATGTCACCCGTAAGTTTATTGTTTGTTTGAAAGAGTTTTATCTCATTATCAATCTTTTAAAAAGCATCATGAACAAGTCATTTTATAGATAAGAAAATTATGAAAGTCCATTCATTGTACGTTTTTTTTTTTATATAGAAATCTACCAGGGAAGCGTTAAAGTCCTAAACATAAAATTCAAATTGGAACGTGGGTTTGGGTTTTAAAAGTCCTATAGCGTCATGTATTGTAAGGACGTGCTAGGTTTATTGGTGGAGGAAAGCCACAGATTCCGGAGAAAAACCACCGACCAGCGGGCAGTAACTGGCAACTCCCACTGGGATTTGAACTCGCGAACCAGTGGTGGAGGGTTGGTGGTTATATGTCAGGACATCTTGGGCACATTACCACAATTATCATAATAAATATCATACATAGGATATCTTTTGAAATTGGGGTCTACTAACGATATATAGGCATGTACATAAAGGTGTTACATTAGATACACAAACATTTATAGAACCATTACCGAATGAGGTGAGAAATTTGATGTACTGTAAATGCACATAAGGTTTCGATTAGATTTGTTGTTTTTCTAGTAACTACAAATACTTTGGAAGTATTGGAACTCTAATTGATATGAGTGCATTAATCTAGTTGTTATGGTTTAACAATAGTTAAGATTTTAGACAGCTGCAGTTGGTCACCGAACTAGTACAACGTAGTACAATATCTTTTTGTGATCGGTGTAATCAATCCTGTATAACAGACCTATGTTTTGATAGATGATAGGATGACGTACAGCAACGGTCACCCGTTCACATTCGACAATGACGTCGTCCGGCGGGACATTCTAGATGTACCGTACGACATCACGGCGCCTGGTGGTACAGAGACTGTAGTAGTAGTAACCTGAACGGGCGGTACGTACAGGATACTGGGGAGAGTGATTATCAGTCGATGTATTGGTACAGATTCTACTCTGATCGCAAGTATGCCCTTCCTTTGATGAAGTCCAGAATGATGGTGAAACATCCGGCTGTTTAACTCGGACAACAAACAAATCCACAACTTATTATGTATCTTATTCCTTGTTAGTTCTATTTAAGTTTAAGTTTTATTTATCATTTAGAAACATTTCAATTTCGATCAGTGTATCGTTTTTTTTCGCTCATATTTTAATATAGAAATATATGTATGTGGTAAAATCATTATTGTAACCATGATTGTAACCCTGTCTGTTAAAATTCTTCATAATTAAAAACTGTCTAAGGAAAGATAACTCTAGTTGTTTTTCATCCCTCCAAATCAAAAGTGATTCCCAAATAAATGTCATAAATTATTATTCAGTCTTATACCGATGAATATTGTTGTTCTTCAAGACAACACACACTAAAATGAGACGCTGTTATATATTCTGTATTTGCATATTATAGAGTTAACTGCCCTTGCGGGTAGTTATAGATTGTGACGTCTTGTGTTTACGAGCGTAATGTCATACTTTTCGGAGAAAACGACGTTAATTGCGCCAATAAAATAATAACGTCACACTGGACACCTAGCTGCAAGGGAGCTAACTTGGCATATGCAAAGACAGAATAAGTTGGGTATGGATTACGGCAGTGGAAACTAAAAGACATCAATTTAAAATTAACATCCTTTAATCACATCAGAATATTCCACGCAGAATAATCACAATAAATCTATTTGAAACACTGCTACACTGTCTCACATAATCGCACAGCTAATAACTATCCACAATTGTGAAGAATAAATCCGAGGCATTCATTCCAAAGTATAGTAAAACAATGGGCCTCAACGGTCATCTGACTGGTAATACAATATATAGAACTGGAATACACAATAAGTTGTTTACAAATTGTAGCATGTTTGATTCTGTGGCCTTAAATGAAGGTCAAGGTCATTCATCCAAGAATGTTACATGCCTATTATCAGTATCCTGGAGCTCTTAGTTTTTCATAAGAAGACGTTAAATAATTTAAGCCTATTTGACCCCTATGACCTTGAAGAAAGGTCGAAGTCATTCATTTGAACAGACTTGTTAACTCTTCATTCCAACATACTATAGACCCAATATCAGTCTCTAGGTTTATTGATAATTGACAAGTAGCAATTTAAAGATTTTAGCATTTTTGATTCCTGTAACCTCTAATGAAGATCAAGGTCATTCATATGTACAAATTTGTTAGTCCTTTATCCAATGTTATAGGCCAATTATAAGGTCTCCAAGGCTCTTAGTAATTGACAAGAAGTCGTTTAAAGATTTTAACATTTTTGATCCCTTTTGCCGTGAATGAAGATAATTTATTTGAACAAACTTAGTAGCACTTTATGCAGGCATTAAGCATGTATTACATGTATAGGATCCTGGACCTTTCGGTTATTGAGACGAAGTTGTTCAAATATGTTAGCCTTTTTTTGCCCATGTGACCTCGAATAAAAGTCAATTTTATTCATTTGAACAAACTAATTAGCTTTTTATCCCAACTTGCTACAGACTCAATATCAGGTCTCTAGGGTTTTTAGTAATTGACAAGAAGTGGTTTAAAGATCTTAGCCTTTTCGACCCCTGTGACCTTGAATGAAGGTCAATGTCATTCATTTGAACAAACTTGGTAGCTCTTCATCCGAGCATGTCGCATGCCGAATATGAGAATCCCGGGCATTTCTGTTATTGAGAAGAAGTCGTTTAAATGTTTAGCCTTTTTGACCCTTGTGACCTTCAATGAAGGTCAGGTCATTCATTTGAACAAACTTGGTAGCCCTCAATGCCAGCATGATATAGGGCTAATATTGCTAAATTTACTGTTAGGTCTGTCCTTTTGATTGGGACTTAATTTCCTTGTTCCGGTTATTACCTACCCTAGGACACACTCTGTCCTTTTGATTGGGACTTAACGTCCTTGTTCCGGTTATTACCTACCCTAGGACACACTCTGTCCTTTTGATTGGGACTTAACGTCCTTGTTCCGGTTATTACCTACCCTAGGACACACTCTGTCCTTTTGATTGGACTTAACGTCTTGTTCCGGTTTTCCTACCCTAGGACACACTCTGTCCTTTTGATTGGGACTTAACGTCCTTGTTCCGGTTATTACCTACCCTAGGGAGCAACACTACCTGAACACTCTGTCCTTTTGATTGGGACTTAACGTCCTTGTTCCGGTTATTACCTACCCTAGGACACACTCTGTCCTTTTGATTGGGACTTAACGTCCTTGTTCCGGTTATTACCTACCCTAGGAAACACTCTGTCCTTTTGATTGGGACTTAACGTCCTTGTTCCGGTTATTACCTACCCTAGGACACACTCTGTCCTTTTGATTGGGACTTAACGTCCTTGTTCCGGTTATTACCTACCCTAGGACACACTCTGTCCTTTTGATTGGGACTTAACGTCCTTGTTCCGGTTATTACCTACGTCCTCTGTTCCGGGACTTAACGTCCTTGTTCCGGTTATTACCTACCCTAGGACACACTCTGTCCTTTTGATTGGGACTTAACGTCCTTGTTCCGGTTATTACCTACCCTAGGACACACTCTGTCCTTTTGATTGGGACTTAACGTCCTTGTTCCGGTTATTACCTACCCTAGGACACACTCTGTCCTTTTGATTGGGACTTAACGTCCTTGTTCCGGTTATTACCTACCCTAGACACTCTGTCTTTGATTGGACTAACGTCCTTGTTCGTTATACCTACCCTAGGAACACTCTGTCCTTTTGATTGGGACTTAACGTCCTTGTTCCGGTTATTACCTACCCTAGGACACACTCTGTCCTTTTGATTGGGACTTAACGTCCTTGTTCCGGTTATTACCTACCCTAGGACACACTCTGTCCTTTTGATTGGGACTTAACGTCCTTGTTCCGGTTATTACCTACCCTAGGACACACTCTGTCCTTTTGATTGGGACTTAACGTCCTTGTTCCGGTTATTACCTACCCTAGGACACACTCTGTCCTTTTGATTGGGACTTAACGTCCTTGTTCCGGTTATTACCTACCCTAGGACACACTCTGTCCTTTTGATTGGGACTTAACGTCCTTGTTCCGGTTATTACCTACCCTAGGACACGCTCTGTCCTTTTGATTGGGACTTAACGCCTTGTTCGGTTATTACCTACCCTAGGACACCTCTGTCCTTTTGATTGGGACTTAATGTCCTTGTTCCGGTTATTACCTACCCTAGGACACACTCTGTCCTTTTGATTGGGACTTAACGTCCTTGTTCCGGTTATTACCTACCCTAGGACACACTCTGTCATTTTTTGTCGGGTGGCTACAACATCTACTCGAGACTATATCACTCCTTCTTTCTCATCACGGGTTTTGGACCGGCTACGGCGATGTTGCTTGTCAATTTCGTTTAAGTGAAAGTTTAAGTTCAGATGTTAAACGTATCAAGTTTAGCTCAACTGACCGGCAAGCGAGCTTATGCCGTTATGCGGCTCTTTAAACAACTCCTCCATAAGCAGGAAACTTAAAAGTCATGAAATTTGGCCTATAATATACTGATATGCATGGCTACCACGTTTGTTAACTTGAATGGCCTTGACCTCCATTCAATGTCTGAGGAGTCAAATAGGCTAATGTATTTAAACGACTTCTTGTTAGTACAAGACAGTGGCAAAATGGCAGTCAACCTGACCCGGATAACTATTAGCGCTGAAAAACGACATAAGGACCACGAGAGGGGGATTTGAACAAATCGTCAAACAGGTAAATACGTTTGTTTTCACCAGATGTTTGTTTATGTCAAAGTTTGATATTGTAGGCTGCTCCGTTTTCAGTGTAGCGAATAGAAATTTTCGTTTGCAAAAATTTCTCGATCGTGTCCGACTAAAGGAAATTCGTCAATTTTTCAAGTTTCGTGGCTGTTTGTGTAAAAAGTAGACTAGTTCAATATGACTTCTTGTTATCATATTGAAGTTTAACATCGTAACTTTTAATTAAGACCGAAGCTGTTGAGATGGTCTGGATATTTTTTTTTACATCACTTTGAACTAAATTACCCAATTTTGCATCACGGAGGAGTTCCTTACGTTTCTCTATATATTAGTCTATAGTGGGTCTTTGCTTTTGATTTGATTTGATTTAAACATATTTCATTGCCAAATGTGCAATGGGATTGGGCAACTTATATAAAGTAAAGCCCGTTCCCAAAAAATTGAAAATTCAAATTATATAGACAAGATGGCATTTACAATATAAGAAATACATAATACATGTTTATATTTGAGAGAAAGAGAGAGAGAGAGAGAGAGAGAGAGAGAGAGAGAGAGAGAGAGAGAGAGAGAGAGAGAGAGAGATGGGGGAGGGAGAGAGCTATTTTATAACCAGTATGCTCCTGAAGGTAATAATTTCATCTCCTAATATACTTTTATTTTAAAATCTAACTTTCAACTTATCAATGTTCATATCATCCTTTCCTTCGTTTGGCTTTCTCCTGGTCACTCTAGGCTTCCTTTGAATATACGTTACTCTTTTGTCGTCAGGATCGGAGGGTTATACAAATACAATTTACGTATAAATACAAAACCAGTAAGATGTTTGGTGTGTAACAGGAGCGAGACGGACCCAGTTTGAAAGGATGTCAAACTACGCCCGACGCGCCCCTAGTGCAACCCAGGTTCGTTGGGTATTATTTAAGATGCTTGTCTGTTGGTAGGAGGAAGAACAAACTACAGGGTTTAGATGATAAGGAACAGTTTATTATGACTAGAACAGTAACTATTTACAACATACATCATACTTACATCCACACAAATATTATAACCAGCCCCCCATTCCCGTACCCTATTTCCAATTACCAAATATAAAATAGTCACCTATAGGCCTAGTAGCGGAGCTGGCAGCACGCAGGAACTTAATCCATCAGACTGCCCAGTCTACTAGAACTACCCCGAATTTATCCCCATACCCGAGTCTAGGCAGCCAATCACAACAGAGAAAACGCAGACACACATTTAGGACACCTCACGAGAAATGAATGCACGACACAAACACTACCACAGTATAGAGAAATACAAAGGTCACAGCACAGGTACACGATACACCTACGGACAAAACAGCTTGACTGGTTAGCTTGCCTAGACAGTAAACATATAAATTAATGTCCCCCGCTACAGGTGTAAAACGGATATGGAATATGGAAATATTTGATGATGATAGAAGGACGAAGTTAAAATCTATGAGTATCTTTGATATATTGTTGAGTGTGCAATTATTCTTGTGTACTTATGTTCATATCTCCAAAAAGTAATAAATTGACAGAGAGTGGAATAAATAAGTTAAGCTGTCGAAACAGAATAATTCTGGAGGGCTGAAGTTGGTTGCGAGTTCCTAGTTCCTAGTTCCGTTTAATAAACGGAACTAGGAACCAGACCCGAGTTCCGTTTAACTTAAACGGAACTAGGAACCAGACCCAAGTTCCGTTTAACTTAAACGAAACTAGGAACCAGACCCGAGTTCCGTTTAAGCTTATACGGAACTAGGAACCAGACCCGAGTTCCGTTTAACAAACATACTGGCCAACGAGCGGAGTTCCGTTTATTAGGATTCCTATCTCTAACTGCATGTTCAATTACCTATTATATACAGGAATCGAACTTAGAGCTTCCATGAATAATATAGAACAGAATTAATATCTATAACACAGATTTCCTTAAACGGATCTGACACCTAGACCTCAGTTCCGTTTAACTTAAACGGAACTAGGAACCAGACCCGAGTTCCGTTTAAGCTTATACGGAACTAGGAACCAGACCCGAGTTCCGTTTAACAAACATACTGGCCAACGAGCGGAGTTCCGTTTATTAGGATTCCTATCTCTAACTGCATGTTCAATTACCTATTATATACAGGAATCGAACTTAGAGCTTCCATGAATAATATAGAACAGAATTAATATCTATAACACAGATTTCCTTAAACGGATCTGATACCTAGACCTCAGTTCCGTTTAACTTAAACGGAACTAGGAACCAGACCCGAGTTCCGTTTAAGCTTATACGGAACTAGGAACCAGACCCGAGTTCCGTTTAACAAACATACTGGCCAACGAGCGGAGTTCCGTTTATTAGGATTCCTATCTCTAACTGCATGTTCAATTACCTATTATATACAGGAATCGAACTTAGAGCTTCCATGAATAATATAGAACAGAATTAATATCTATAACACAGATTTCCTTAAACGGATCTGATACCTAGACCTCAGTTCCGTTTAACTTAAACGGAACTAGGAACCAGACCCGAGTTCCGTTTAAGCTTATACGGAACTAGGAACCAGACCCGAGTTCCGTTTAACAAACATACTGGCCAACGAGCGGAGTTCCGTTTATTAGGATTCCTATCTCTAACTGCATGTTCAATTACCTATTGTATACAGGAATCGAACTTAGAGCTTCCATGAATAATATAGAACAGAATTAATATCTATAACACAGATTTCCTTAAACGGATCTGATACCTAGACCTCAGTTCCGTTTAACTTAAACGGAACTAGGAACCACACCCGAGTTCCGTTTAAGCTTATACGGAACTAGGAACCAGACCCGAGTTCCGTATAACCCATCGCTTGCATAGACATTTGTAAAGCTCACCTGACCCGAAGGGCCCGATATCGAATATAATAATATGAGATATCTTATATAATGCGATTAAATTCTGGATGGACCTTGCTCCTTCAATAAATTTTAAATTGGCTTGCCATAGCATTTACTCATTTTAGCTCAACTGGTCCAAAGGACCGAGTTAAGTTATGCGATAGCGCGACGTGCGGCGTTTATGAATGAGACCGGAATTCCGTTGAAATTAAATGGAAATTTTAGGCAACAGACCGTTTAAGCCCAGTACATACGATTTTTACAGATATCTTTATCTAATCCCCATAGTAAAAGGATTTTATTTTAAAAATTTAAATCTAACAATGTTTTCTCGAAATATTCAGATTTCCAGATTATTTTTCTCCATTTATTTTTATTTTTATTGTTATGTGAAAGAGTATTTCAAATTTATATTTTTCTGATATTTTAATATTCTGTTAAATTGATGTGCATTTTATCGAACTTCAAGCATAAACCAAAACTGCCTTTGAAATATACATGTATATTGTACCTATTGATCTTGGTTAAGAATATCCTTCCATGAGTCAACAAAATAGATCACAAGGAAGCACCTGTTTTATGAAGTAATTGTCACAAAAACAATTGGAAATAGTAAAACAGGCTCCACGATTTGCAATAGCGGTAGTACGGCGGCGTATTAGGGCCACTATATAATTTAATTTATCTTGTACGTACAAGTTATTTTCTTGTACGTACAACTTAGTATCTTGTACGTACAACTTAGTATCTTGTACTTACAAGTTAGTATCTTGTACGTACAAGATAGTATCTTGTACATATAACTTAGTACTTGTACATACAAGTTGAGTTGAACTGCTGTTCATCACCGCAGATATGAGTCCTCTGCCTGATATTTTTCGTAATTAAAGATAGTCTGTCTACTTTTCATTGCTTCAAGCACGATCACAGGTTTATTAACTTATTTGACAATATTCAAAATATAAATATATATTAATGAGGACAATATCTTTTTCACAATCATAATTTGAAATTGCCGGATTATGAGTTGAAACTGTATAGTCACTTGCATTATTTTGAAACTGACACTGTATAGTTCCTTTCGAGGAAACTGTATAGTCGCTTGTTTTATAGATAAGATATATTTAGTGATAAAATGTATATGATACATCTCCGATAAATGATAAGTTTTATCTATTAAAAAGAGGAGAAAACAAATTCGTAATTTTCTTCAGTAATTAAAGTTAAATACTTCATACTGGTGCCATTATTGGAAATGTTGGAGCATTTATTTTACATCAGAATATTAGTATTGAAAATAATTAACTGCCTCCGAAAAAAATCCTAAGCATTATGCCCTAATTCGAACGAGTTACTGATTGCACTGATTGCAAAGACAACAAAGGCAAAACAAATTATTTCATATGTTTTTTTTGTGTTTATTAGACATATATACACACATCAATTATTGTCCAAATGATGATCATATTTATTACTCCGTTATAAACATTTACATGTACAGGGTGTCCCAAAAAACATGTCCCGAGTTTGACGCTTTATAAAAATGGTTTTGGTAGACAGAGGAATTTGATCTATTTACCATTAGAAAGGTAGTAATCTGCTCTGTACAACGATATATAACAATCCGGACAAATATCTTTTTGTGAAGACTTATATTGAAAATCGAGAGAAAGTCATATTTCGCTAATTTTGCGTTTTGTTCAGAAAATCAATAACTTTCAGTTAAAGAATGGGCACGAGGTGTCCGCCCTTCTTTTCGATGACAAGATGAATTCTGACCCAGAAATTCCTCACCACCTCACAATTCTGTAAATCTGCTTCCTGCAGATGGACAGCATACCTGGGTGACATTTTCATAAAATTTCATTAATGTAAGTATGGGATTTTCCGATCGCATTGTAGATTTTAATAACTTCAGCATGAATCTTCATGGTGCTAGAAAGTCATCAAAATATGACATAATCGATGATATCATCATTTCTATTATGACGTCATCACACATAATGGCGATGTAATCTGTAAATTTGTACCCAATTAAGTTAAATTTGGATACTCCTGCTTTCCAAATCATTTTGAATTTTTAAAAAAAGTTTAGTATTGCAAAATTTATTATCCGTCAAAGTCGGGACATGTTTTTTGGGACACCCTGTATATGTTCGGAAACTTATCAAAGCATCACAACTCCACAAAATGTCGCAAGGTATTCTTTTTTTCCATTTGGCTTAAACAAAGGGTACGTAATATACGTATAGCTTCATGCGATGCGATTGTGACAGTAAACCAGTCACATTCTTTAATACCGAGAGTTTCAACATTGTACTATCTTGTACGTACAAGATACTAAGTTGTACGTACAAGATACTAACGTGAACTTACAAGATATTAACTTGTACGTACAAGATACTAACTTGCAGTATCTTGTACGTACAAGATACTAAGTTGTACGTACAAGATACTATCTTGCAGTATCTTGTACGTGCAGTATCTTGTACGTACAAGATACTAACTTGTACGTACAAGATACTAAGTTGTACGTTCAAGATACTAGGTTGTACGTACACGATAGTAACTTGTACGTACAAGATACTAAGTTGTACGTTCAATATACTAGGTTGTACGTACACGTACAAGATACTAAGTTTTACGTACAAGATAGTAACTTGTACGTACAAGATACTAAGTTGTACGTACAAGATATTAACTTGTACGTACAAGATTATAACTTGTACGTACAAGATAAATCAAATTTTGCAGTGGCCCTAATACGCCGCCGTACGGTAGAGAGTCAGTCCCAGTATTTTTACAATTTTGAATTCCCACTAAGGATGCTACCATCGCAATATGAGCACTATCCCATACTTAATTTCAGAGAAAAGTCGTTTATATGGAAATAAACACATTGACCCCTTTTGGCCCCGCCCCTAAGGCCCAAGGGGATAAGCCACACCCTTTGTATAATTTTGTATCCTCATCCCATACAGATACTACCTTTGCAATATTTTTTGTTATATATCGTGCTATGTTTTAGAGAAGAAGTCTTTTATACGGAAATTAGAGTTTTTCAATGTTAAGCCACTTTTCATGATATAATATTTACCATAACTTTAGAATTCAAATACACTACATACACCAATTTTTATAGCCCTGAAAACATTATATTTGAGAATCCCGTCTCCCTACCGTACTTTATTTCGTACTCGACGAGAGTATATAGAATGGTGTCCCTTTCTAAAAACCTCTATGTAGCCACGAGGACAAATGACTGAGGAGGAAAGGGAATGAGGACAGAAGGGTGGAACCCCATAAAGTTATTGTTAGTTTTACATCATGTAAATTGGTTTTACATTGAAAAACCTCAATTTCTTTTCAGTAATACGCTACCATAACTTTAGTACGCAAGTTTGTCTTACCGTAATGGAGAGTCCGAAGCCAGGCAGCCCAGTCAAATGGCAAATGTAGGGGACAGGCCCCAGGCAGAGAATATAAAACAGGGTTGAATGAACAAAGGAAAAAACGAAAATACCTCCCCGTGGAAAGAGGTGCACCATTGTGAAACCTGCTTGCATAATGTTAAAAGACCATATATGTATATAATGTCTACTGAGGAAGAACAGTCACAGACTGAATCATCACAACTGGGCCTAAGGAAAACAGTCCATCAGAGTGGAAGGACAGAGACCGGAGGTGAAAGTAGACTGACCACGCCAAACGGCAGAAGACATCATGTCCTGGTACAAGGACCTATTGCGGAGAGCCAAAGAAGTCGCTAGAAATACGCGAAGAGCGAAAAGACAATGCATGAATATCACTTCTCCTGTGGCCTGAGGCAACAGCAAGCAGGAAGACAGTCTTTAAAGTTAAAAACTTTATGGAGACCGATCCTAAAGGCACATTAGAAGCCAAAGCCCCCATTTGTGACTTTAACACGAGTTTTAGGTTCCACTGTGGAGCTGACGTTAGGCCTGTCCAGATTGAACCCCCGAGACAGACAAAGAAATGAAGATCATACCCACTGGCAATAGCTGTGCGATAGCCTGCAATAGTACATTATTGCGCTCCCTAAACAACAAGGAAAATGAAACTCGCAATCAGCTGGGCAGAGGCCATGACCGGATCAATCCTCCTGACGATACACCAATCAAAGAAGATCTTCCAGCGTGACTGGTAGACGGCAGAGGAGAAAGACCTAATTGATCGGGCGATGAGAGCTGACATATCCGAAGAAAAGCCTGTCTGAGCTAGGACTCCTGAAATCATGTCCATGCGTGAAGGTAACGTCTGGGGCCGATTCTAACGAAAGACATTTGCTTTTGGTGGGAGAACCAGAGGACGAGCCACCAGAAACGACAAGAGCTCCGAAAACCAGGGTTGTCGCGGCAACAGTGGCGCTATCGGAAAGAGGGAGCAATAATACCCCGGAAACTTCTGTAGAACCCTGCGTCCACGGCCCAAGCCATTTGGTTTGGCACGGAGACACAAAGGTTGACAACTGACTATTGAGAAAAGAGGCAAAAAGGTCGAGGGATATAGATGCCGTTCTGTCATAACCAGCTGGCGCTGCCTGGAGATTATCCGCCCTTCCTGGAAAATGCTTGACTGAAATTGTTAACTGCATTTCTTTATAGATAGGAATAATACGGAAATACGGACAGCGAGGGCACAAAGGAGGTAAGCTGATGTCCCTGTCTCTCCAGATAAGCGACCACTGTAGAGTTGTCCGTAGCCATTCAAACCGCATTGGAATGCAGAATCCTCTAAAAAGTCTGCAGAGACCCTGTGGATCGGGTGTTCCGATCCACAGATTCCCGAACTAGATGTATCGTTAGCAATTCTTCGACATAGTTGTGAACATATCTTCCCTAGAGTGCAGAAATCACACTACAACCAACAGCAGTTGATGGGACACCAAGCTCCCAACCTCTTGCGGATCAGAAATATTCTGGAATAGAAGCCGAGTGTGTAGTCCATAATAGGCACCCCTCGACCACGCCCTTTAAAAGCATGGTCCTTACTTCCTCCCGGATGGAAACTGCCTTCTCCGGATCCCCCGAAGGTGGGAAAAATACATCCTTTACACAAAGTGTGGATGCCGCAAGTATGGAATGCCAAACCGCTCCTTCACTACAGAAAAGGCTCAAGAGTCCTGTGTGATATTCTTCCATTGACTCTAGAAAGAAGGTGGACTGACGATCTCCTACAGGAAGATGAAAACGAGGAATATCGAGACCTCCACAGATGGAGAATTGTTGCTTAACCCAAACCCTAATTTACGAGAGGAGGACTTGAATCTCAGACTGGCTGAATTCTCAAGAACAGACCTTTCGTATGGAACGATCAAGGACGGAGAAACGAATCAGGAACTTTTCGTCTTGTCCCAATGAGGGTTTGTACTCTTCCTACCCTTCCCAATGTTACTCTTGAAATAAGGCTTTGACTTCGGTCGCATATAACAGTGGGAGCAGAATTTCTAGCCTTCTTCTTTGGTGGTGCTGACCTCTGTGAGGTAATGGCCTCCAATCTCTGAATTTTTTCTATGTTTTCAAAACAGAGAAAAACTCCTAGCCAACAAGACATTGACGAGCAATGGCAAAGAAGGCAATGATCTCAATGTCCTGTTCAGGGCAGAAGTATTCAAGTTTATATATGACATTCTGGATGGAGAGACGCAACAGCCTCTCCATCTTGTGGTGCTCCTTGGAGCCGAACACTACCTGGTTCCCTGACCAAGTTTCCCGAGTTCAACACTCAAGCTTAGCTGGCAAAGAGGACGGCAGTCTATCATGTATTGCATAACCAGGGGCTTGAACCTTTGACCAAAACTGAGGTGCAACAGGGCAAACCTAAGCGTGCGAGATGAGGAAAAATTCTTCTTCATAACTCAAGTTAAGATATGAATGTCATTGACCACTTTTCCTTGTTAGATAAACACCCGTCAAATTGTCCAATGAAAATATCTAGTAAACATCTTATTACACGTGGGAATCATAATAAACAAACTCAACGCATTGGTCAGTAAAAGCACGTGAACTGAATATGGAATTTGAATGCGTTGGGCTAAAAGGAACTCGGGTCTAATCCCTAGATTCGTATGATCTTAAACGGGACTCTGACATGGTTTGTCGACTCCGTTTCTACGCTATAATGAGTTTTACTGTGATTATATGTTCCTAAAGGTTCCGAAGACGATTACTGTAAAATGCTAGAACACTGACACGTCAAAAAAGGAACCGCTCAAGGTGCTTTGCGATTAGGAAAAGTAATATCTTGACAATGAAATGTACAATTGAAGCTCTGATTTCGAAATGTTTGATGACAGTATAGTACAAGAGATCTTAGAGGATCCTTGGCGCCTACGAAAGAATGATGTATGTCTGACGAAAGAGGAATATTTTTCTCTGCTTTTTAAACTATAAATATTAAAATCCAAGATGGCTGCCTCTTGGCCATCTTGTTGATTTTGTTTCATTGAGTTGTATGGCCCATTTGGGGCTATCTTGTTGATAGATCGGTTCAAAAATGCATTATACGCAACTAGGAACCTAGGGGAAACCAACCTCTGAAATTTCAGACAGATCCCTTTGGTGCTTTCTGAGAAATAGAGATAAACATCTTCAACTTCCAAAATCAAAGTTGTTTCTCTATCAGCCATCATGTCGATTGGCCCTAAAATGTAATATGCAGAACAGGGGCACTAAGGTAACCTACATCTGCAATTTAAGACTTCTTGGTAACAAAAAAAAAACTAAAAAAGGACAGGCGGACGGACGGACGGACGGACGGACGGACAGATAGATCGACAACCTGATTACTATAAGGCACCCGTATTGCGATACGGGGCCCTATTAAGCATCAAGATATTCATTAAAGTCTTTAAAGGCAATGTATAGGCCAACATCGGCTTAAACAGAACTAGGATCTTGTTCCTAGATCCGTATACTATTAAACAGAACAGAACAGGTTTCGAGCGTCAGCTCTAAACTGACCTCGGGTCTGGTTCCTAGATTCGATCAAATAAACGGAAGTCGAATATGGTTCCTAGTTCTGTTTGAGCTTAAAAAGAACCAACGTCTGGTTCCTAGTTCCGTTTAAGTTAAACGGAACTGAGGTCTAGGTATCAGATCCGTTTAAGGAAATCTGTGTTATAGATATTAATTCTGTTCTATATTATTCATGGAAGCTCTAAGTTCGATTCCTGTATATAATAGGTAATTGAACATGCAGTTAGAGATAGGAATCCTAATAAACGGAACTCCGCTCGTTGGCCAGTATGTTTGTTAAACGGAACTCGGGTCTGGTTCCTAGTTCCGTATAAGCTTAAACGGAACTCGGGTCTGGTTCCTAGTTCCGTTTAAGTTAAACGGAACTGAGGTCTAGGTATCAGATCCGTTTAAGGAAATCTGTGTTATAGATATTAATTCTGTTCTATATTATTCATGGAAGCTCTAAGTTCGATTCCTGTATATAATAGGTAATTGAACATGCAGTTAGAGATAGGAATCCTAATAAACGGAACTCCGCTCGTTGGCCAGTATGTTTGTTAAACGGAACTCGGGTCTGGTTCCTAGTTCCGTATAAGCTTAAACGGAACTCGGGTCTGGTTCCTAGTTCCGTTTAAGTTAAACGGAACTGAGGTCTAGGTATCAGATCCGTTTAAGGAAATCTGTGTTATAGATATTAATTCTGTTCTATATTATTCATGGAAGCTCTAAGTTCGATTCCTGTATATAATAGGTAATTGAACATGCAGTTAGAGATAGGAATCCTAATAAACGGAACTCCGCTCGTTGGCCAGTATGTTTGTTAAACGGAACTCGGGTCTGGTTCCTAGTTCCGTATAAGCTTAAACGGAACTCGGGTCTGGTTCCTAGTTCCGTTTAAGTTAAACGGAACTGAGGTCTAGGTGTCAGATCCGTTTAAGGAAATCTGTGTTATAGATATTAATTCTGTTCTATATTATTCATGGAAGCTCTAAGTTCGATTCCTGTATATAATAGGTAATTGAACATGCAGTTAGAGATAGGAATCCTAATAAACGGAACTCCGCTCGTTGGCCAGTATGTTTGTTAAACGGAACTCGGGTCTGGTTCCTAGTTCCGTATAAGCTTAAACGGAACTCGGGTCTGGTTCCTAGTTCCGTTTAAGTTAAACGGAACTGAGGTCTAGGTGTCAGATCCGTTTAAGGAAATCTGTGTTATAGATATTAATTCTGTTCTATATTATTCATGGAAGCTCTAAGTTCGATTCCTGTATATAATAGGTAATTGAACATGCAGTTAGAGATAGGAATCCTAATAAACGGAACTCCGCTCGTTGGCCAGTATGTTTGTTAAACGGAACTCGGGTCTGGTTCCTAGTTCCGTATAAGCTTAAACGGAACTCGGGTCTGGTTCCTAGTTCCGTTTAAGTTAAACGGAACTCGGGTCTGGTTCCTAGTTCCGTTTAAGTTAAACGGAACTCGGGTCTGGTTCCTAGTTCCGTTTATTAAACGGAACTAGGAACTAGGAACTCGCAACCAACTTCAGCCCTCCAATAATTCTTTGGTCAATATAAGAATTAAAATTAAAAAAAGGAATTTTTTATCTGTTACAATATATGCTCTGAAAAAATGACTACGTAAGAAACTTGAACGATTCCTTAACTTTGTATGTATTATGTTTAATTTACAGTCTCCAAAATAGAAAAAATCGGGTACTACAGGTAAGTCTTGGTTCCGGATAGCATGTTTAAAATTAGAGAATGACTCACTATGCCTAGTGTATATAGGCAACTGGTGTTCCATAAACGTATGGTAGAAGGGAAAAAAGAAATATTTGAAGATTAAAGTCTTTCATTAGGAAGTGTATAATTTTCTGCATTACGAAGAAGGTGTTGGATGTTATCAGCAACTAAAGAAGGGAGTAGTGTTTGTAGATACATATATGTAGGTTGGGGTTAGCCCATGATGTATTTTATAAAAGAGTTGGAGTTTACTGCGAGACCGCCTGTTAGACAAGGGCTCCCACCCATTTTCACAATAAATAGAGTTTCTGCTTGAGAACGATGGTAATCCCGTAACAATGCGATCTACCTCTTATTGTAATTTTTCTAAGATTTCAGCTTCAGCAACCGTACACCCGTCCCACAACTCACAACAAAATTCCAATATAGGAAGAATAACAGTTCTAAAAATTTGCTTAACGCGTGTCTAGAGAGAATGAATTTTAATTTTCGAAGAACTCCTAATTGTTTCGTGACAGTTTTACTGATATGATCTATATGTCTGCCACACTTACACTCGGAATCAATATACACTCCGAGATGTCGGTGACCATCAACAAAGTCGATATTTACATTATTCAAAACAACATCAATTTCATAAGTAAGGTCGATATTCGAAATGAGAACAACCTGTATTTTTTACTGAATTAAACTTCACTAACCATTTATCGGCCCAAGACTGGATACTCGGGACATCATTATTAAGTTTTTGTTCTATTACTGGGGATTTGTCAGTTCATAAAAGAGAAGTGTCATCAGCGAAAAGCTTAGATTGACTGTTTAAATTATCAGTAATATCATTAACATAAAGAATAAATAAAAGGGGACCTATGATGGGCCCTTGAGGTATCCCTGCCTTAGTAGTTTTAACATTAGATTTAGCATTCCCCAGACATACTTGTTGCGACCTATTTTTAACATAATCAGCTAACCATATCAATAATTTTCCCGATATACCATAGCTAGTTAATTGTGTTTCCAATCCCGTGTGCCACACTCTGTCGAACGCCTTAGAAATATCACAGAACACTAAACAGGTTGGTTATCTTTTTTCCAAATTATCACATATATTTTAATTTCTTTAAGTTGATCAGTAATATAATGGACAGTATCTAACAAATAATTATGAAATATTTTGCAACTTGTCTCTCAAACACTTTACCAGTGGTACATAATAATGAAATGTTTGAAGGATATTGTTTGTCACCTTTTTTGAATATAGGCATAACTAATGTACGAGTGGGTCTTTGACTTACCAGCGTGCTAAATACCTATGGCCAATGCAAAGTGTTTTCCTATGATTTGTAATTATTGTATTCTTGTCAACTTGAAATCATCGTATATCATCCGAAATAAGGTCTAGATAGATAAAACAACTGTTTTATAAATCGAAACACTTGCACGATAAAAGGATAAATCGTTCTTTCAAAGTTAAAATATGTTTCTATCTGTCATTAATTGAGTGTTTGATGAAGAAATAAAATTAATTGGAAGTTGTTACTTATCCTTTAAAATTTGATTTTATTGTAAAATTTCGAAGATATTTGGTGGAATTTTCGCGATTGGGAGAACTTGGCGTAATTAACGTAAATTGCCCCCTCGTGTAAATTCCCCTCTCGTGTATTTCCACGTTACAGTAACTACATCATGTCAAGTTATGAAAGGCCTAGAGACCTGATATTGAACCTGTGGCATGTTGCGATTAAAGGCTTCCAAGTTTGTTACCTTAAATGAACTTGAAATAAATTCCTTTTGGTGAAAAGCCCGTCAAATTGTCCAGTGACAATTTATAGTTATTCATTATTTAAAGAATCAATGTTATTATGAATAATAAAATGTATGCGGATTGGGACAGATATGAATTAAATTGAACTTGCAGTTCAATTTGATCCGCACAACAGCTATGCTATCGGCCATGATAACGTTCAGTGAGGTGTAATCAACACAGACTTTTGTCAATGTCGTGTGATCGCATGGGATGCCCCGCTGGGTGTTCGGCTGAAGTACATTTCAGCAAGGTAGCACTATAAATTATCCATTTGTGAGGATATCACGAATACACAAATAATAAGTATCCTTACAAAATGTCATTACCACACGAACTGGTATGCATGTTTAATACAGAGGACACTAACATTATCTGCTCTAAAAACCAACTGAATAACATAACTTATCCGCATAAGTAGGTATGGCTGTCGTAATAGAATCCCTAATGCTGGTTTATTCCATTAAAAGTGCTTTAAATCTATTTGTTTTGACGGATAATTAACTTAATGGTGTCTCCAGTAGAATGTTTATGAGACTGAGAGGACCCATCAACACTTTGCCTGTCCCTGGGTATGCAGACGTTGCTAATTTCCTCGTTTACCGTTTTATTAGTGATGTATCTATGAGATCAAGCCTACAATTCTGGTTCTAACCTAAGTGATGTATTATCAGCCAAGCTTACAAACTTTGTTATTGACAACTCCAAAGTACACATGCTATTTTCGGAATTGTTCCTAACGTTACTCCTTCGATTTTTAAATGGACATGGAGATAGTTTTGTCTAGTGATTCAAGCCACCTTACATCTACTGGTAAAGAAGCAAATGACACAGACAAATGATATGAGAAAATCACACTGTAAAAACTAGACGTTACAAATAAAACTGTTTTTGTCACCATAGCAAATTAGAGTATTGCAGTAACTCGATCAATATATCAGCTTAATTATTGGAATGCTGATCTAAAACAAAATTGTTCATTATCTATAGGAATAACAACAAAGAATAACGTCGTATTGACAAATACAAGCAAAATAAATAAAAATAAAAAGAAATTGAAAAATCATTTTTACATGGAAATTCTTGAAACAATAAACATAGAATCGGACAATATGCTCCGGAAGAGTTGGCGTCTTTAACACATTCAGATCCATCAGTTTCACCGCGGTGGCCGACTGTTTAGGATATTCCGACATATTACTACAACTCCTCCATCTCTGGGCCGCGAGTTCGATCCCATGTGGGTCAGCTACTGACCGCCAATCGGTATTTTTTTCTCTGGGTACTCCGGTTTTCCCCCTCCATCAAACATGACACGTCTTAATGACCCTTCATAAGACGTAAAACTAAACAATCGAAGTCTTACTTTCATTTCTCACAATCAGGAAATATAGCGCTAGCTTAGGAGGGTTTGAAGAGTGTCTCTGTCAGGTAATTCCAGTTCAAACACATTTTTTCAATAAGAATTGCATTGAATAAGAGTTGAAAACACATACTTGTTGTTGAAGATGATGTCACCGTAATAGAAAAAACCTAACCCACTTATTAGTTTTACATTGACTTGGAACATTAAACTTAAATTGACACGTCTGATATATATATATAGTTTTAAGTCGATAAAGTGGAGTTTTTATTTCTGTCTAGTGCATACCTTGGTCAACTTCGTTTTTTAGCTAAGATATTAAAAATATCAAATACAGTTAAACACTTTTTTTTTGCAATAAAATACATCAGAAACTTGGAATTACCGAAATGCTGGAGCTTTGAAGAGATAAATCCTATAAAAATGATATTAATCTTCCATATATATTATCTTAATGCTTAAAAAACAACAAAACGGACCTGCAAAAGCAATTACCTGAAACCATTGTATTTCTTGTGAAGGGCACGTATCTGTTGCTTAATGCTTAAAAAACAACAAAACGGACCTGCAAAAGCAATTACCTGAAACCATTGTATTTCTTGTGAAGGGCACGTATCTGTTGACCGAGATATCAACAGCTACTTCGAACTATGGATAGTACATGAACCCTTCCATTGATATAAATTATCCATTTCGTTTCAAGTGTTTTGCCGTCGTCTGGCTATAATATGTTTTTGTTTATGCTTCTGGCAAGTATGTTCCCCAGGAGAGTACGAGGTCAGTCAGTCTAAGATGTTACAATACGCTATGGAAATATCAAACGCGAATTCGCATCAAAAAGTACAAGGATGTATTTGACTAAACATCTTCGTCTTTTCAGGTGTTGTAAGCAAAAATGTTTTGACTTGACTTACATCTTATTCGTCCCATATTATTGATGTTTAAACAAATTAATTCGACTAATCATACTTTTTCATCCTTACAGAATCTGCCATAGTAGTAATGTATTCGACTAACCATTTATCCCTTTTGTTATTGTCAGAAGTATTGCACTCGTTGCATTCTTCGTCCTTCTGTTAACTTATGTTTGAGTGATAACAAAAATAAGACTCCACATTAAACAAACAAAACAAAGTAATATATAATCTTAAATAATTATTCATTTCATATGAGCTTCATAGAATCAACATCACATAACTACAGCAAGATACTTTTCGAAAAAAAACCGCAATGTCAAAATGTGTTGCAAAATTTTTTCACGACTTTCTAGAATCCCGACATCACGTGATTGTTTATTGACGTCAGGTCATGACATCACAATTGATTTCCAGCCAATGGAAACTTTCCAAGTTATGTTTTACTAGTGACATTATCACATAGGCAAAGTCAGGCGGAACATATAGACAATAATATGTCCAATGTGCTTTAGTTTCCAGGTTTAAAGTTATATGTGCCATCAACAAAAATTACAATGTACCAACATTTGGAGAATAACAACACTATCAATGCATAGGTTTTAATTTTACAAGTACAAATAATAGCTGGAAATGTTTTTGGCAGTACTGCTAAAAATCCTTATATTTACATCTAAAGTGAAATGAGTACCTACGTCCAGACCCTGAAGCCACAGTGTGGTCTACAATTTCATTACACATTTTTTTCAGTGTTATCAGTAATTATAAAGTGATTTCTGCAGGGATGTTGCCACATAAACACACATAAGGCATAAAAAAACTACATCATTTATGTGTTATAAATTACTAATGGTTGTAAAGCATCTGAAACCATTTGAATGATTTTCACAGCTTAATTTAATGAAACCTTATGATTTTCCCTTATGGTTTTCAATGGAATATTGAAGAAGAAACAACATGTGAAAATAGATTACCATAACGAGGAGCAGAGTTAAGCATCCAACGATACACTACTCTCCTATACAGTTGTTTTTATAGATCATAAGAGCTCCTTTGAAATCTGGGCAATTTTCGTGTCTTCACATTAAAGGTCTTTGACCATGTATTAAGTCAAAAAATATATATATGTATATATATTTGAGATAGTCCCTGGCTTTCCTATAGAGTTGTTTTTATATATCATTAGAGCTCCTTTGAAATCTGGGCAATTTTCGTGTCTTCACATTAAAGGTCTTTGACCATGTATTAAGTCAAAAAATATATACATGTATATATATTTGAGATAGTCCCTGGCTTTCCTATACAGCTGTTTTTATAGATCATAAGAGCTCCTTTCAAATCTGGGCAATTTTCGTGTCTTCATATTGAAGGTCATTGACCACGTAATCAGTCAAAAGGCTGCTATGAATGTCAGTAGCTATAATGTAATTGTCATAACTATGTAGTCAATAGCACTGAATATATTCGGAGTTAAATATCAAAATGATAGCCCCCGTCGACACATTCCATTTTGGATGATGTAATGCTTTAATGCAAGTGTCAATGGCCCCTTACAAGAAGAGACATACATAAGTATAGTATTTCTTAGATCATTACCACAGAACCAGACAGCTTGTGCACTCACCCACCTCACCTCTCTCCATAAACAGTGTTTTAAAGTTATTGATACTGGTGATGTTGAAAATTGATTAAGAATTAAATATTTGTAAAGATTTTATTTCTTTTGCAATCGATTTTCAAAGACATTATGTGCAGAAGATACAAGCATCATTCTGGGTTTTAAAGTACAATAATTGCATAAAGATGACTTTACTATAAAAAAACGAGGATAAAGTACAGACGTTAATTTGTATTTATTTTAAGCTGCTTGTTCTGTGATCACAAGGGACTTTAAAGGATATCATCCTCGCTTCAAATGAAATAAATGAAGCATAGTCTCTTCGGCTTCATCTATAGGCTTACCGGTCGCCGACCCCGAGAGACATACTATGTGAAATCCTTTAACAAACGTCATCTTAATTAATTCTACCATATATATAATTATCTATTGATTCTCTTTTACAACGGAATTCCTTTCACCGGGTGATAAAATGTCGTCCGTTTATGTCGTATCATACTACCTCCCGTAATTTTGACATTTACCTCGACTCTCATTTTATAGAATATATAGCCATTCAGAAATACGCGTTTATTATTCCGGACTAGGAGTCCCTGATTTGGTTCCTTTATTATCAAGGTTCTGTTTGAGCTTTCAACTAGGTGCTGATTTATCGATTATTTTTCTTGATAAAATAGCATTTATCGTTCTTTGACATTTTGAATTTTAGTTTGGTATTTTATAATATGCCACCGGATCATATACATTTAGTGGTCCTTATCCACAAAGAAGTAATGTTTCCAAAATTTTGTAACGATTTCTTAGAGGCATACAACAGCAAAAATTCAGTTTAGATGCGGAGTACAATAACATTCGTTAGTATCTTCTGCGACCGATTGACAGGCAAGGTATATGGTTTAAAAAACACGTCTATGGGCCCACTGAAGATACTTAACCCTTCACCGAGCAAATTTGTGTTTAAACAGAATGAAAATAATTAGTTTTTTTTATTTAACAATATGTTTCTTTATGTATTTGAACGTCAAACTATTTAAGGATTAACTTGAATAGATTGTTTATGTTATGGAGGTTTATGATGAGAGTACACTCACATTTTTGTGTTATGTCTCCATAACATAAAAATACATTCAAATTAATCCTTATAATTCAATTTACTAAAAAGATAATCTCTTCAATATTCAAAATTCATTTTGGGACTCTTTTTTTCTATTAAATCATTACGCCGTCATCTCAGCCAATCAGAAGCAACGTTATAAACGGCGACGCCATTTTATCCTTTATGGGCTGATAAAGTAAATTTTTAAGCCAATGAAAATGCTCGTAACAAGCAAAATTTAATTATTCAAAATTAGAACCGATTTTGACTATTCCGTCTCTGCAATTTATAGAGCTACCTCTCATGTGGGTAGGTTTCCATTATGATGTCATTATCCGTGAGCGATATTCACATCGTTTTCTTTGAATATTAAAACGTTTTACGAGAAAACGTTATGACGGCATCATCAATACCTACACACAAGAGTAGATAACTCTGTAATATGCAAATACAGATTATTATCTACCTTAATTATGAATTGTCTATGGTTCATTTTGATGAAGCAGCGTCCGTGCTTGCACAGAAGTGAGGCATTCTGTTACGTCTGCTATATGTCTGGATATATTAATTTACATGTTGTTTTTATTAAAAAGATACATGAAAGAAGCTTGTCAAAAGAAGACGAAAGGATAAATTTTTATACAGAAATAGTATTCTGATATTGATAAGTTCTCTAAAGGACAGATATATGATTTTTAAGATGCAGTTTGATATAGAAAAGTATTTGTTTGAACTTAATACAAATTTAAGTAAATTTAGAACTGCTAACAATAACGAACACATCACGTACATTTAATTGTAGATTGCCTGGTATTCTGCGAAATTGTAAGTTACGTCAATTAGATTTTGGCGAATAAGTTCGTTACATTTTAAAGTGTGAATATGCATTAGGGATACAACTAAGAATGGCATTTTAATAAAGCTTAAAACATATAAAAGGGAAACAAAGAATTTTTATAAAGAAAAATATGTAAAGTTATCTCGGTCAAAATACTATCACTGAACAGATAAACAAACAACCAAACATTTCGTTCTGCTTTTCATTGTCTTGATCTGTGTTTTTATATTGATTTACGATCCGTAATGGTATGAATAATAAAACAAACTTTATATCTATGATGGATTATTTAAATAAATATACCTGTATTTGATTTATAGATGGTAGATAAAAGTCGTTGGAAAGTTTTCCTTGATTAAAAAAGTGTTAATATAAATGTTATCATTGAAATGTGATAGCGTGATTTATCCCTTTGAATAAAAGATAATTAAAGGAACATGGAAAAATAAGGCAAGGCATTTCATACTGCCATGCATAACATCCGCTTAGACATACAAACTGACCGAGTTTGCTAGATCTGTACACATTAAAGCCCTAAAGTAAACACATACTAGGGATCGTGATACTTTCATGCTATTAATATAATTTGAAATCGTATTCCCTTCCGGTACCATGTGTTCTTGGAAGACTAAACCAATCAGGGCTAGGCCAAGTGTCGAGTGTCTACAGATACGTGTTAGTAGCTATTGGTTTATGATTAGTATAGAAGAAAGACACCTACATCGTATCACTAGTAAAAAGTGATCACTTAATTGCCTGTCACATATCTGTGATGGTATCGACCTACCAAATGTAAATCATGACGTAATATAAAACAAAAACCGCATTATCCCTACCGCTTCACTACTGCCTCTGGGGTCTGACATCTGTAGTTCAGCTGTTTTCACGTGCCTCTTATTAGTTCCTTCTTTAAATATATCACGTAAACCTGCAGTGACTAAAATGTCTCTTTCATGTTTCAGCAACGACCAAACAACAAGCGAAATTATATATATATCTGTCACATGTTCCTGAAATATGTGCATACGTACCAAAGATAAGTCATTATGACTCATACTTGACCACTACAAAAAAGCTTCACTGCTAATGTTATTCACACTGCTTCTATGGTGTATAATTTGCATAATTTGCAGAAGCGGGTTCTTCTGCTGAATGCTTGAATAACATCTTGACGACGACAGCAATCATACTCAAAGCGTATACGAAGCAGATAAAACTGGAAAACTCTAGGAATTAAACACTTTGACAAGGAAATCTTTTTGGAAAGATGAAAGATGTAGGGTACTACTAAAACGTCATCTCATACATGTTAAAGGGACAATAAAGTCTAAAAGTACATGAACATAAACACAGATATAGGACACAAACCAGTTCTAATGGAAGTTAGATTAGTATCAGTATATGCCAGAAAAGACTACTGCGGTGAAATATGTGTGAAATGTTCAAACTCGTTCGCTGTCCGACATTACATATTGTTGTCAGACGTCTTATATTCCAAACCCTGGCCCAGTGGAGTAAAGCAAATTTTGTCTAGAACTACACAAATCTATTAGGTGTATGCTATTGCCTAAAACAATATCATCACTCCTCGATGGTTATGTAGTGCTTATGTAGTGCATTTGTTTAATCTACGCGACATTGGCTCGGGCATGGATACTGCGTACATTTTGTAACTGCTTAATTGTATTGCTATACGATTTGTAATTCTAACGGTATCAATTAAAATACTTAACAGTGTCTTGGATTTCGTAATGTAATGTTCCAATGTTATTGTTATATGTTTCATAAGGAATGTAGAATATTACATTTATGTCATATTTTGCTTCGTGGTTATGTTACAGAATTAGTCTTCCTGCTGTCCCTTTAAAGAGTGTTTCATATCAATATGTCTGCTGATTAAACGACAGTCCGTGTAGTAAACAGCGGTATACTGCAAAACACGTTTGGAATTATGAGAAATCCTCTACTTTACAGTAGAGGATATAAAACTATTAGACTTGGAAAATCATTTGGTTATTATTAGTTGCCTTTCATTGATTTTTTCATGGAATAAATATTGTAAACTGCATCAGGTAACATCGGTGAACGTAAAACGAAAACAAGCACACTGAAAACAATATATCCACAAATATAAAGACCTTTATAAAATATGCTTGAAAATGAATGTGATCAACTGGTCGAAGAATGTATATTCTCCGTCAAATATACTATAGAGCATGAACGTGTTCGAAATAAAAATAAAACCACAAAATGCCTACTAATATCATTGAAACATCGAGATATATTAGTGATTCCAATCGTTTAATAGGGTCGACTAAAGGTTCGGGCAGAAGAAAACGTGGTATCATTTTTTTTCGAAAATTATTAGAGTTGTTAATTTGATCTTGACCTTAACCTAATCTGTGTGAACGCTTCATCTCCCTGGTTCGATTTCAACATGGATCTGTGTCACAATCAATTGCCTTTTCTCAAGCCCGATCATTTTCTTCATCTAAAGATAATAAAGAGAAAAAAATCCAAATTCCTATCCAGGAAACAATGAAACGGACTGATCTTCAATTAACTATTTCCAATTATTTTATGAGGTCGGGTATAAAGAGATATAGTACGACAGTCTTTCTTGACAATCACCTTTACCTAATCTCTGTGAACGCTTCATCTCCCGTGTTCGAATTTTCTTGTTTTACTAATGAAAAAGTAAAAGGTAAATATTAATTTCATCCCGAATCAGTTTCAGAATCAATTACCTTTCTTCTATCCCGATCGTCATGAGGGTGTGATTATATTTCACTTTGTAGCCATTAAGTAGCCCGATTTGTGCTGATGATTGAATCATACCGGTCTATTACGGTTAGTTGGATATAATCAAAATATAAAAATGCTAATTAAAATGAAAACTGAAAAGATGGAAGATTTTAGAGTTTTTCTGCTTTCTAATGACTGCAAATTTTAATGTTTTATGTTGTATTTTTATTAACATATTACGGTCTCGCATTTTCCTCTGATCTAATATCAGACAGTCCTGCGGACAGCCAAATTCTACCAAATGACCTTTACGCTGAGTCCTGGAATTAACACTTATCAATGCACGTGAGTCATTTAACATAGCAACATAAACCTTCGAAATTTGATTTCTTTATGGTACCAGGTGGCGGGGAAGGAACTAAGGATAAGCAATGTGCCGGAGATCACCTTTGTTAATAATTAATAGGAGATTACCTGGGACAGCAACACTTTATGTTTGTTGTGACTAAAATTACTGTCACATGTTCATGTAAGTGAGGTCAAAAGTCATTATGACGTAAGTTAAGGTTGTATTCTTCTGAGGTTTCAGTCCCGTTGAAGTCTCGTTTCGACAAAGATCAAAGAAGTTATGAGATTTTCAAACACAATTTATCAATACCTGTAGCAAGTTGCCAGTTGCAAATTTTGCCAAAAAATTACATTTCTAACTTCAGCAGATTTTTTTATACGGGGATTTTAAGAAATGGCCCATTTGGCGGCCATTTTGAAATTGTGTCTTTTTTCGCTTTGAGTAGAGCCAAAGTTTCACCATTTTTTACTGAAATTGTTTTTACTTAAATCATCACTGCACCAGCATTTTTAGCTGTATCGAGCTAATTTTTGCTGTAAATCTTTACTTGGTTTGTGATAATTAAAATATTGAGCATTAACGTATGAAATGATTCACTTTTTTCACTTTATTTTTACATTTAATGGTAATTTTAGCACTTTTATTTTTCACTCTAAAATACTGAAAAATAACAAATATTCAAGTGGAGCAAAAAATTAAGCACACGGACCCCCCATTTTTCTGCCTGATTCTGAAAGAACAACCCTTTCCCTATTGATATGCAAAATATTAACAAAAGTTTAATACCAGAACTTTTTCTATAAAGGGTTAGATTTGGCAAAAATGGCTGAAAATGGTGCATTTTGTAGCTCAAAATTAAGGGGTAGGGGTAGCATATGTTGTTATTATGAGAAAAAAATATTAGTCTTTTTGATCAAAACTGGTATATTTTAAAAGAAGACTACTGGAAAATAAATTCTACAAACATAAATACATATCAATCACCTCATTAGGAAATTATAGCTTTAAAATCTTGTGCATATGGTCAAAACGGCAAAATTCCCATAAAATCCAATATTTTGTCAACAAGGTATCTTTGAGCGACAGTAGCTCAAAAACGAGCACACGGACATATGTTTTTTCTTTCATTTTCTTTCATGGTATGAACTCCTCTTTCCAATAATCTATATGAGAAAAAAAGTTTAATACAAGAAAATTTTGACTTCTCAGAGGAGTACATCCTTAAGACTAAACCAATTCCATTCATTACGTCCTTTTGGGCTAATTATCACAGCACTGAGGTGGATTAAACTTGTATTTTATTCTTCATAACAGACACACATTTTAGATACGTTTTCAATAAAAGTGTGCACTCAAATATAAGAAAGTATCTAAGCGAATAAATAAATTAGTTTTTTGTATTTCCACATTTTTTATATTGTAGTACAATATGGTCAGAATGTAACTTATATCTAAGCTTTTAAAGGTCCAGAAGCAGGCTTTTAGGCGTAATTTAGGTCACCTTATGAGACACCATCTCAAGATATGTTTTACTGCCTTAAATTGATGTCCTTAGACAAACTATGTCGATTTTTATTATTTGCTATATTAGCATATATGTGTACAAGGCATATGTTTTTTAGTGACGGAATAACTATATGCATGAGATTTATGCATCCTGTGTGTATTTTCTGTGATATTTTGTGTGATTGTCATAAATTTGCTTAATTTCTGTGCTATTTCAACTAACAAATGATTTTGTGTTTTACTTACAGAACAATGTCGTAGATAAGCCTTGGGCTTAATATGTAAATCCATCCTTAATAAATAAAGTTTATTATTATTTTAGTTGGCGTTCTTGGGTTTCGCCGAGAGAGTGGTTATCTACGATTAAGAAAGTGTCTGTTTTAGAAAAGTGAGCTGACTCAGTTTGTCAAATTTGATATACTGGTATGTTTAGGTACCTATCATAAAACAGAAGATCGCTAGGCTGCTTCAGTAGTCAATATGTCAAAAACACGTTTTATATGTAACAGAAGAATATAATAAGTGTTTCGGCTTGCTATGAAGTGTTATAACAGTCACAATGTATTGAAATTGGTGAGTAGAAGACCTATAAGAATAAATCTAGGATTTGTAGACGTTAATCATATTTATAAGCCACTTACCATCAGCATATCTCGTCCAGTTTTACATCGCATCTCATGTACGTCAGAAGTCTACACATTCATCTTAATGCTAGCTGACAACAAATCCATGCAGTACATCATATTCGAATAAATAATTTTTCTGTATAATTTCCTCTCTAATTGTTGATATTTTTATTGTGTTTCTCTGTTTATAAAGCGGACCGTATTAGCCTTTTGTTCCATGCCTCATTTAACTGAATATTTTTCACACATTATATGCAAATATTGTAAATTATGCAGATGATCTTGCATAAGTGGCCTTATGGTGTCGTAATATTTCGAGGAAACCTTTTTTGTTCACTGGTTGATATGTATCACAATCAAATGCGTTTGAAAATGTTGATTAATTGTAGCGTTCCATATTTTTGTGGCAGTACTTTTTGATCAATTTAAGAATAACAATTAAAAACAAAGATGATACTGAACCGTCGGGGGATTCGTTGTACTAAGGTTCGGATGATTTGTTGTCCTAAGATTCGGTGGATTTGTTGTACTAAGGTTCGGATGATTTGTTGTACTAAGCTACGGGGATTTGTTGTACTAAGATTCGGTGGATTTGTTGTACTAAGGTTCGGATGATTTGTTGTACTAAGATTCGGGGGATTTGTTGTACTAAGGTTCGGATGATTTGTTGTCCTAAGATTCGGGGGATTTGTTGTACTAAGCTACGGGGATTTGTTGTACTAAGATTCGGTGGATTTGTTGTACTAAGGTTAGGATGATTTGTTGTCCTAAGATTCGGGGGATTTGTTGTACTAAGATTCGGATGATTTGTTGTACTAAGATTCGGGGGATTTGTTGTACTAAACTCTACAGTAAAACCTGTCAATAAATACCACCTAAGGAACAGAGGAAAATGATCATTATAGCCAGGTGGTCTTTATACACAGGTTGAAGTATGCTCAGAGTTCAATAGTTTGTTTCAATGGGATTGTACTATAAACTGGTCGCGGTTTATTTCCTTTCAAAGCCTAATTATTATGCAAGTCACATTCAATGGAGGATGTCCAATTCCTTTAGGACCGATAACCGAGGGTCATACGTGGACCATTTAAAAGGTTTTTGTTTTTGTCTCAACACAACTCTTTTAATTTGGATTGTTAGCTTTATGTCAAATATTTGTTGAGAGGATGGAGATTAGTATATAAAATCAAAGCCAGACAGAAACCTTATTGGTATGAATGCAAATCGAATGTAAATGTATGGTGAAGTAGAATGAGGCTTTCTTGACACCATGATTATTTCAGTGCAGTTACACACATTATATAAATCATGATTCTAATTCTTTTCAAGTGTGTTTAACATTAAGTGTTGAAGAGAAGATATCATATTTTTGCTGAAATTCAAATTTGTTGAGTATTGAACGAAGTTAGAACACCGAAATAAGCACGTTACTTAAACTAGGTATTAAACGAAGATTGTCAATAATCGGATTTGTGAAATCATCCACTCGATCATATTTTGCTGCCAGCAATCCCATTAAGAATAGAAGACATTAAATTATGAGACTAAACGTAATTATTTTGCTGTAAGCTCGGGTGATATTTTTGTTTGTTAGTACATGTATTTAAAATAGTGCAATGAGAATGAAATTCCTATTAGACGTTCTCGTCCTTTTTGGGACGGGAAATACAAAAAAAAATGTATCAAACCTCGGGCAAGATTTAGTCGGTAAACACCAGACTTGCGTCAACCTTTTGAAAAGTCGTGAAAAAAAAACTGCAAGGATAGCGAAAACAGACACAATAAGAACATTCTATAGGGAACAACCAACTAAATAAAAAAAGACTTTCGAAATTGCCCCTATGTATACAAGATTGAGCCCAGGATAGAATTTTAACCCGGCCGCTGATTGGCTGGCTAATTATGAATTTCAAAAGTAAAAATGTTTTCTGACAGGTAATTATTCCTAGATAACCATGGTATGAATTTGGAAATTCATATTGCGATTTAGGTTCAAAATATCAATTTTGATAATGAATAGGTAAAAACATTAGAATTTCAGGATTTTTCAGTGCAAAATGCGCCTGATTTCAATAAAGCTACCCTGGCTGGAGTTTGAGCAGAAGGACCCAACCTTTTTTTTCTATCTAGTGTTATACATTCTGTATGAGAACCTAGACTTTAATTATAGAACACAATAGCTAACTAATATTCCTTTGTCTCAATAATACAGTACAAAACTTTAACAAAGTTTAACATTGTGGTCTATGTAAAATTATTTAGTTGGTTGCTCTCTATATTCACGATTGACCAGATAAAGAAAAGATTTTTTGATCACAAAAGTGGCAGCAATGGAAAGTTTGCGTTTTGTAATTTATCGATGGCATTTTTTCTATATAAATATAGGTCGAGGAAGTGTTATTTAATGCTATATAGAAGATTATCAGATTGATTAGGTTTGTAACAGGAAAGGAGAAAATATACCAAGCAGATCGAGGTTCGAACCAGACTAGCCGCATAATCTACAGATTGATCAACCTAGTCGCCAATGATCTCCGCTACAGTTCAAATGAAGTCGGAACAATTCTAACAGTTTTAATGAGATTAATCAATTCTATAAAATGCCAATATTTGTTTTCTTTCCCAATATTATTATTTGCATTTGATGGAATAATTTGGCAAAATATTTTATTGCGCGCTGCAATAACAAGAATGTTCTTGGAGCTTTTACAGACATGTTTCATTGGCATTACCACGTATTGATCATTTCGATACAAAAAAGAACATTTGAAAGATTTATTGAATATCTCATCAGAAGAACCATTATTACAGAAAACTAAATCTGGTATTCACACACGTTTATCATACTCGTATCCCTCGTATTCTCTGCATTTGTCGTATGTGACGCTACTCATCTCCCAGTTGCCACATACATCACATACCATCTTACCTTACCTCATCACATTAATCTTCACTCTAGCTGACACCCGATTCTCTATGGACCATTATACAAACACAAACACACGGAATCAACACAGTCTTTCATCATTGATAAAACATTGCTTTCTGGAAACAACACCACTATTTTAAAGAGCTCCACCGCCGACAGAGCATAAACAACATTTATCATTTAGACAATAATTGATGCTTTCGTGTATTATATGACAATTTAACACAAAAAATATAATTTTGCTTTCTTTTGTTGTCTGTGTAATTAGTACCTCATTTCATGTAAGGCAATGTGCTGTGGATTTTTTCGGATGCAATTAATCATTTAAAATACTTATATTCTGAAATAGATTAAGAAGCTCAAACTTTTCAATTATGGTAAAAGTGTAAAGAAAGTAACTGCTTTCAACAGATGAAATAGATAAAATACCATTTGACGGCGGTGAATCACCTTTAAATGTTTTCGAACTATGCTATAGGTTATTGCTCTTTTAATTATCCATTTATGACGTAATCAATTATAAAAAATAAATACCTCATTTTATGTTTGTTGTTTTCAAATTCATGATTCATTTCCAGATAATGAGTAGAAGCTTCTATAAACAGATTTACCCTACTTTTCCCTTCATTACATCAAAGGACAACGATTTGGTCTTCGCGTGTCATATTTTTTAACAGGCTTTTAACAGGTTCAACGATTCCTAGATATTTGTTTTGATAATATCATCTTTTCCTTCCCTGTTAATATCGTGTAATGGGATGCCGATACAAGCCGAGATGTAGAAGTGATAATGAATTACTGCATTGCAGTTATTGTGCTTATTAAGGCCTCCTAACATTTTGTTTATTCTTGAAATAACTTACTACTTGTACTACTGACAACATTGTATTCATCAGCAAACTTCCCGACAAAAAACACCATGCGGTTCACTATTAAACTACGGAAAGGACTTCTACTTACGTTCAGTGTGTGTAGTTCCTCTAAGTGTCTTTGCTATGTTATAGTATCGAAGAGTTCTTGCCTTCACAAGGGCACACATTAACGGAAGTGACCATTGCAAAACCAGGTCCCAACATTCCTTCACTTTAATAATTCATTGAATGAAAATGCTTCACAAGAAAGCATTACAGTAATTATAATGTGTTCCTGTGGAAATTATTTTTTTTCTTCTTAAATCCGAGACCTGGAAGTAAACGACTATTTACTCGGATCGACATTTCATTTTCAACATGGTATGATCTCTCAATGGTTAATATTTACTTTGATCCTTGTTAGATCCTATATTTGTAACAAGAAAGCACTGTTACATTTCTATTATCTTTGTTTGATTTTATAATCATCATTTGTTAGAGCGGTCGCATATTTAGATTCTTTTTAACCTTAGGGCCTTAAGGTTGAGTTATGAAAGAGATATAACTAAGCAATTCTACTATCCATGTTATCATATTTCGGTAAGGGCATCGATAAAATAATATTCTTTTGATCAAAGTAGAATACGGTAATACTTTTGGAATTTAATGAAAACCTTTAATGGGAAGATATGGAAGCAAAAACATAACGAATTTCCATTTTTAAGGATCAAGAAAGGTGTCCTCTCTCGACGGCTGGATAAAAAGGATAATTCCCTACCTAGAGAGTAGGACAGAAAAATTTCTACACGAGGAGGAGATTCACGACTGTCTAACCCGAGGCTTACCGAGGGTTAGACTACCGTGAATCTCCTCCGAGGGTAGAGATTTTTCTCTCCTTCTCTCTAGGTAGGGAATCAGGCATTTTCTGCCCCTGTTATTTACCAAAAAAAAAAATTCAAAACTATAAATACGCGATTGAATTTTAAATTTTAAACAAATCAACTTGAAGATTTCTATTTTACTTTGTCAAAAAACTTTCTTAAACTTGTTGCAGTGTGACAAACAAGAATCTAAATCATTTTAAAATATTCAGTCATAGAGATACATGTACTAACTAATATTGTATGAAAACCAGATAAAATAATTTTATTCTTTTTTTTACGGAGTAAACATCAAAGAAATATATGAAAATTCTACACGTGCAGGCTGTCTTGCCCTGGGTAAGACAGAGAAATCTTTCCCTCACCGGAAGTGGAGATATCTCTGTCCGATATCGGACCTATCTAATACACGGAAGGGATAAAACGTGTCGTGGTACGCGTAGGTGTAATTTGGTATGCGAACATCGAGTATCAAACGTGAATGAGAAATTCCTTATAACTCGTATGTGCCTTATTCAAAACTCCTTATAACTCGTATGTGCCTTATTCAAAACTCTTATATATATTGTATATTGGTGACAGAATTATAAAAATCTCAAAATAAATATTGAGATTTTTACTGTACCCAATGAGTAATCAAGTGCTTCCAGTATAGATGTGTTTAATTATGTTTGGTGTGAAGTATCCTAGTTACACAATCGTATTTATATCTCAATTATTCCGATCTGTTAGGACATGCTTAACAAAATTAAATGGTAAATATAATCATAAAGATTGTTAATTGCATGACGTATTTCGTAAATTTCGCGATTTTGCTATTTCTTTCCATCGATAGGAAAGTTAGTGTGACGTCTTCGAGCCGATCCGACAAACAACGGATCCTTAGGTATATATAATGACCTATATATACTGTAAATGAAAGTAAACTAAGTAATAGTTTCAAATGTACGTTAAAACGTGGGATTTCACAAGGGAAATATACAGAGGATTAAAAAGGAATTGACCTTCTGTCACCATGACAACCTGTTTACATGTATATATGACTGTAAGTGCATATGTACTCTAAACAATAGTTTCAAAAGGGAGACGTTCCTGGCCCTGATTTTTCGAAACAAACTTAATTCAAAAACTGACTTAAGTCATAATTTTTACTTAACGAGAAAAACTTAAGTTTTTGACTTAAGTCTGTACTTTTGTTTCGAGAAATCGGGGCCATGTTACATTATACGAAGTATATTAAAGCTACTTTTGTAGCGGGTGACTGCCATTTGGAGAGAGATGCTTTTCTTATTTAAGATGTTTTGTCATACATGTCACATTGACAAACAAATAACAATATTTCAAGTCAATTAAACTACTTAAAAATCCGGTTTCTTTGCACCGGTCTTCGCGCAAGACTTACTTTTGCTTAAGAAGGCGTAGTTTCCTGCGGCATAGGCCTACTACTATAGGCCTAGATCTAAACAGTGGTGTTTAAAAAAGTGCAAATATTACAGATTTTTACCAATTTTAATTTTTAAAAACATTCTTATTATTTCTTATTATTTAGTTTTAGCATTAGTTTCGCTCACATCGTCAGTAAAGAAGGAGACATGTTGCCTAACGCATATTATACACATTTTCAGGTTTGTTTCAAGAGGAACTCAATTCATCATCCAATGAAATCGACCAAAGCAAGATTCAATCCTTAAGTCAGCTGATAAATCTAAAAACAGTCTACCGAGTTTTGTTCATATTTGTAGAAGATACATGTGATACTTGAACGAATTTTGAATCTGTTAGCGACTTGGCAACATTTGGTAGTTGTCATTGTGCAATCATATAAAAATATAAAAAGACAAATGAAAAGGGGAAAAAAGAGTTTTTAAAGGACTAAATGTGGTATCCCCCGATATCTGCCCCGCTATACTGACATTCTTGAATTTGTAAATTTTATATTTCTTATATTTGAAATTGAAATAAAGATACATTAGTGGTTTGAAAATAACAATGGTTTGAATAATATTGCTCTAAATATAAAATATAGGGTGGTTTTTGAGACGCATAACCGGTATTTTCGAGAAAATAGCCGAATTTCGTGTGTGTAACATGGAAATTAAATATGAGCGCAGTTTTGCTCCACAAAGATATTTAAGATTTAAGTTCATATTCAAAAATCAAATATACAGATGAAATTTCATTTTGGAGCACGACTGCGCTCATATCTAAAAATTAAAAAAACTAATCGAAAAAAGTCGATCTTCACTCAAAAAGTAAGATGAGGGATGACTAAGTTCTAGTTGTCGACGTGGCCAGTTTATCCGGAATTTTGCTGTTCCTGTTTGCCCATCTATCTATCAATCTATCTATCTATCTATCTAAGTATTTCAATTTTTTTTATTTAATATATGAGAGAAACAAAGTATTATGATAATAATAATAACAAAGTATACTAAAGTACTGTAGTACAGTATATTAAAAAAAAAAATATTCCGGGCTATAACTCGAAAACCGTTCAACTTGGCTACACGAAACATTCTGTACATGTTAGGCTAGTGCTCTAGTTGTGCCTTTTGCTAATGGGAACCTTTCATTTTCGATACTTTTTCTGTTACCATGGAAACTTATTCAAAAATACCATATTATTAAAGTTTCCTTTCTATTCCGGGCTATAACTCGAAAACCGTTCAACTTGGCTACACGAAACTTTCTGTACATGTTAGGCTAGTGCTCTAGTTGTGCCTTTTTCTAATGGGAACCTTCCATTTTCAATACTTTTTCTGTTACCATGGAAATTTATTAAAAAATACAACTGGGCGCGGGGGATAATGCCAAGCTTTGCGGCTCCTTGTTAATACAACGCGTGTAGCGTTTGTATTATTGCTATCCGGTTTACTGTAGATTTGTAGGACTTGCCCTGCAATGACATCTAGTGGTGACCTCTTGAACTATTTCATTCATAAACTCCACTCATAAATTCCCTATTCATTGAATAATAATCCTTTGGACCAATCATCAGTAGTCATGGGAAGACTGCCTTCTGATTGGTAGAATACACAGAGTGTTATATAATACACAGCACTATCTAGGTCAACTCCCTGACTTTTGTGCCTGCTGGTGACTCCTCTGTCCAACTTACATAATCTCTGTTAATGATAATTCAAATTGGACTTACTATCTAAGGCTTATAGACCTGAGAGTTATAAAGTAAACTTATCAGATGTTCTTTCTGTGTACCTTAAATAATGTTTTTAAATGATTGTTAAAAACAGATCTTAGGTAAAGGCAAGATAACTTATCAGGCTGCCCTCATGTGTGTATGGTGTTACCAAAATAAGTGTATGTGCAACATAAGAAACAAGAGTATAGGATAAAAACTCATTTTTAATGAAGATTTTTGTTTTCTTTTGTAATTTTAAAATCTTTTATTTCATGTAGGAACTTTAATTAAGAAAAATGTCATACAAAACATATGTATTTTCTGTGATCAGTTGAATGTTCTTAAAATAAATGATATCAAAGTCTTTCTAATATGGTTTTCTATTTTTCTGTTTCTGTTGTGTTGTATTTGCAGTACTTTTAGTACTTTGATTTATTTTTATCTTTCAATATACAAAAGTACTGTTCATGATAGAAATAACAACTGTAAACGCAAAGCTTTCTGTAATTTTCAATTCAAAATCTTCATTTTACCATCAAATGGGATCTTTGGACTTTGAGTGGAATATAGTTATACAACTTTTGCTATGGCATGTTGCTAAGTAAAACACAAATATAGTAAAAACATGAAAATCAGAAAACATATTTACAAAATGGCTATGAAAGAACAGGTAGTAGTCATATAATGCATGTCTGTTGCATTCTTTGTATTTGAAATGGAAACAAAACTGTACATAAGTCTGGTTGCTATATGCAAAAGTGTTATTTTTTTAGAATAGTGATAATTATTTATTGTATTCCATATGTATGTTGATTATTTAACTAATAAGTAGCATTGCAAGTTGTTTGATTCATCCTGTTACTTTTTACTGAATGGCATGACAATGGGAAGGGATTAATTAAGGGATAAGTAGGGGTAGATGACGTAACGTGATTTACAGAACAGGATGCGAACCTCTGGCACACCGTGAAAAGTTGTAAGTTCGTAAGTCACTGGCGCGGCTGAAAATGCTCGTAAACTTGGCCTGCTGTACATCAGAGTCTGTCATCGTTCATTCAATGGCCTAATATGCATTTAAATGAATTTGATAAATGACATTTTCCTTTTGTAAATAGTGAGTGGGTGGTATTCTAATCATATTCACATTTATATTAATTATTGTTTTATCTAATGTCTAATTGTTTTAAAAAATGTTGTTGCTACAATGTATCATCTCTGGACTTTGACTGATATAAAATTCCAGGAATGTGAAGACTGCCTTGTTGTTTTTATTTCACATTTCTCTAAAATAACAAGATTGGAATCATTCTGACATTCTATATATTATAGAATAAACAAAAGTAAAACTTCCATTGATTTATTCATGTCTAAAAACTTTTTTGTGTGTGTTTTGAGAGGTTTGTTTGGTGTTGCTATGGAGAGAAATCAGTTGCTATGTCATTACTATGGGCTGTAATACATGTAGCACCATGTATGTAAGAAATGGGACATGCATTGATGATTCCCTATATTATATACAATAAAATATGCACAATTTCTTATTAAGTTTCCCTCTTAATATACCAATTGGAAAATCTTAAGTGATCAACCAGGCTATAATAACATGAAAATGGTATACAGGTTGCCAAGCCTGTTGCTAAGCAACGGTATGAAAGAACGCTTTGAAACTGTGTGTTTTATAAACCTCATATATTGGTTAACATATGGTATAAAAATAAAGGGAATCTGTGTTGGGGCCAAAATCAGCCCTTATTGCACCTACTCCTTTGTTTCATTTATATCTTGATACATTATAATGTCATTAAAACCTACGTATCCTAAACAGTCACTATGTTCTTTCTAGTCGCTCCTTGTTAGAGATTTACTTTGCTATTTCACGATATCGTAGGGAGTTGATGGGCTAAACCACAAGACAATGAGGTCAATCAATGAACCAAAAAATGTCGCTGACAAATTGGGAACGGAGGCGAGGTTAAAGGCTTAGCTTTCACTCAGAAATAAAAACACTTGGGAGCAATAATTGATAACTACTTACCACTATCACCACAACGTTTATATTTGTGACACTACTTAACAATCTCATTGTCGGATCAGTCACGTAAGCTTTAACGGTCAGTGAAGCACGGCGTCAGGCGTCAGGGTCCTGATAAAATGCCACAATCTGCTTCAATTCAAGTGACAGAAATAATGAAGGGACATTCCTTTGTACGGATACCAGAAAATTGTTATTCTAAACATGAAATGGAAATTACACGAAGTATATATTATAATGTAAACGTATTTTTTTGAGGTAATCTTATATTAGAGCTTTTTTGCGCAAAAAATGCTGAGCTAAAATATAATTATTAAATTGTATTTTCACTTATAAATATATACATGTATCTATAGTGCGTATTCATCATTGTGTGAACTTGTTCAATATCGTTTTTGTGCTAAATAAGGAACTAGTTGCAGGAAATCATCTAATTATCAGCAAATGTATGTCTCGGAAGTGAAATAAATAATTATGAACAACATTATTTCTTCCGGTGATGCACCTGTGTTTCTCCTGGCTAAACGAGGTCTGATCAATCATCTAAGCCCTAACCCCGGTATGTTTCTTTCTGGACGAAGACGACTTTAGGTGTTTCAGACAATATCTTATCCACAACATCGTCGTTTCTCCTGCCAATGTGGCTGAACATTTTCAACGATATCATTTCCCTGTCAGAATCTCTGTTTCTGCTGGCGATGCGGACCAGACTGAAATGCTGTAAAGTGTCTCTTTAGGTGAACAATTCTTAATTATTCTCCGGCGGGGATTATAGTTTCTTAATGTGACTTTTCTTATGAATCATTCATCATTTCCCCGTGAGACTGTAGTTTGGAAATTGGTCCATATCTATTGATCATCCGTAATTTACCGAAGGTGCCTATATTATTAGATGCAATGACCTTATTAATCCCCCTTCACAAATAGAACTATAATTTTACTATACAATAATTAATGCTTTTCTTAATCTATGATATTCATTTAACTCCCCCCCGCCCTGGCATCGTCATGGGAGAACTAGTCGTTCCTCTCCGGGTGGAATTACCGCTTAGTCAGCTTTCAAGCTGTTTGTGCGTTGTGTCTAAAATGAATCAATTTATTGCGCAGCTTGATTTGGTTACAATTGGAGTTATATTATTCGTGGATACTTTGACAAAACTGTCCACGGCATCAGTAATTATACTAGGTCATCGTATCTTATCACAATCCTATTTAACAAAACGTTAATTTTGATCGGAAAATCTTTCTCTTTCTCTCAGTCTCTCTCTCCCTATCTGTCTGTCTCTTTCTTTGCTTTAATCATCGTTCATGTAATTTCCGTTATATATTCGCGATCGAATTAAGGACTATGTATTCTTTGGGTCCTTCACATTTTCATAACTATTATTTAGTATTTCAGATGTTGAATTTGACATATTTAGTTCATCTCTAACATAATTGTAAATTAGTTCTGTAATTTTGCAGTTTCAGTTGCCATTGTAACCATGTACTCTGTGCATAACTTATCAAAATGTAAAACAAATTGACAATAAAAAACCACATATAGTCCTTTTTGAGAACTACAATTTAAATATCCGAGAAAAGAAAATGAACAACAAGTATTTTAACCCGTACAACATGTTAATGGACGAAGATGACAATGGCGCGAACATTTCTCCTAGCCAATAAGTACCACAGCGGAGATCGCTTAATTACAAAACTCCAAAATTACACAACTGTACAGTTCCTATTTATTTTCATTTATTGTAGAGAAATGGTCATTTAAAAAAAATTTGTACAAGACATCAAAAATAATTTTTCAATGTACTTTAGTTAAGTTAAAAAAACCAAAAAAACAAAGGGTTGTATACTATCTATTTTCCATGTACCTTGTTTTTGCATGGTTGGCAAAAATACACAGAAGACTTCTGAATTATAAAAATACTTTGTTTATGATCTTATCAAAGACAAATTACAAGTAAATCCTATAACCTTTTTTTATTGTCGTTAAATCTCGGCAAGCGAATCCTTGATATCTATAATGGATCCCCTTTGGAACATGTATGGCAGTGGTACGGCTTCATTTGCGTACTCAACGTCCAAGTACATCTAGGTCGTTAAAGATTTTTAACAAAACAATAGCACATTGGTCTAGTACACTGTAGTCATCCGCAAAAGTGTAGTATCACAACGAAATTCCCCACCAAAGAAAACCTATATAAGTTCTTCATTGTATTTGAATGAATATGTTCTTGAAACGACATTCATGATAGTAATAAAAGTATCAGTTACACAAACCTTTGAATTATATTGTATGCTTTATTGTTTGATATATTTGAGCATAAAAGGTAAATTTAACGTTTGTTAGTGTAGTTTACTGTTCGTATTTTACAAACATTTCAAAAATGGAATCTTAGGTTTTAAATGTATTATGTCTTATTGCGGCGCTCTTAGTATAGTAAGTCATCGTGGGGATGGAGAGATTGGGGGAGTGTAAAGGGCTCAATCTCTCTCCTCGAAAAATCAATTGGCAAGACTAACACTCCAGTGACCCTTCACATGCAAATCAAAACACTCGGGGGTAATAAATAATAGTTACTTTACACCATCGTTACCGTCTTGGGGAAAATATTTAACCATCTTTGTATTAAATAAGTCACAGGACACAGCATAAATTATAGTGTTTAGGCGCCATGTTAACGGTGGGTGACAGTCTGTCACTGATACAGTAATAAATGGGTAAATAAGTATTTCTGACTGACAAATATGATTCAGGAATGATGTTAACAAGATCATTGAGGGAATTGAGTGGGGATTGGGGTGGGAGTTGCTGTGGTTGGCATTTACTGTTTTTATCTATTTTGTCAATACCGAAATAAAGGCTCTGAACCTGAGGACACAAAGGCATGCATTGTCATTCACCTAACATATTGCTTGTTATAGTATAGTCTTTCATTGTTTTTGAAGTTTAACGATCGTTAATACTTTTTCATCTACAAAGAAATCAAATAATACACTCATTATTAATGGTGTGATAACCTAATCAATCAAAAGCAAATGATTAAGAAGTCTATAAAAAACACGGAGCTCCTCCTTTATCAGATAGGACGTTATGAATCTTATTTTCTTTAGCCAAAATTAAACAAGTACGGAAATTTACTGACAACAACAACAGCAGAACCTAAAATATAGATAATCTATATAGATTAAAAAACCAACAAAAAAAACCCCAACCTTTTTATACAGTAAAATCAAAACCAACCATAATCGCAAATTCGGAGGGTTTTTTTGTGTTTTTTTTTTGTTTGCTGCTTTTTTTCTTGTGTGAAGACTAGATTATCCTTGCAGGTAGGAGACTCCAAATCGCGGGAAACAATCTATTTTTCATACTTGAAAAATGTTCTCAACCTTAAAGTTCCTTTTGATTACTGTTGTTTTTTTATATAAATATGCAGTATACATGTATTTGATATATATTCAAAATTCACCAACTAACACCGTTACAATATTAACTTGGCACCCTACAGAAAGACTAACAGAGGGAGAGTGAATGGGAATGAATGAATATGTCCTGGCAAGAGAAAGTGAGAGAAGATCTAATATTATAACAAAACTTCTTTATTAGCTGCAGTAAAGTGAGAAAGAGAACGAAAGAGTATAAATGAGGAGAATACAATCTACTGAGAAAAAAAATGAAAAGAAAAGAATAATAATAAAAAATAATAAGACAGAAAAAAATGTACAATGATGAAATGGCTCTGTGCCAGAGGCACGAAATATAACATAAAATACATTAAAAACGGGTTTTTTTAAACGAGTATTACTTATATATGATATGACTATATGTAAATATACTATGTATAAATTGTATTTAAATACATGACGAGCCAATTCTGAGTACAGCAAAAAAAGAGATAAAAAATAAGTCTATGAAAACTTTCGAAAAACTGCATAAGGCTATACTAGGGTGTTCACCAAATGAAAAAGCATTCCTTGCCTTTTTCTTCTTTTACGAAAATGAAAGAAAAATTAGGTTTAAGTTTCGGCTTCACTTCGAAAATATTTGCAAGTTTCGCCCCTTTGTTGCCATTGGTGTTTATAGGTGAGTGAATAAAGGGTTTGCCAATGTAAGAAACTATGATATGTTAATATCAATATTTATCATTATGCTAGTTTAGCATTCTCCATTCAGCATTTACTGGTACTGTGCTGTAATTTATATGAAAAATAACAGGAATGGAGCTTTAATAATTATCCTTTAATATAGAACCTACTGTGTGATACAAGAGTGTCGCCGCCTTTTATCTTTTTAAAGTCATTGCATATACAAATGTATTTAGGCCAACACGGATACAGAGTGAAAGTCTATCAGACGAAAGTGACGCAGCGGTAATTTCACGACGAGTGGATAATTAAGTATAGCGGTCACTTTGTATAAATAAATGCGTTAGTTACACGCAACTACTTCTCACTTTTGTCGTTCAATTTACTTTATAGTTGCAGAAAGTCATCTGTTTATCATTTCATTTCCATTTACAGCTATTTAAGCCCTATTACAGTTTCTTAGTTCAAGAAGCGTGGCGACATTTTCCGAGCCAAGTAAGTGATATGAGTATTATTAGGATATTGGCTATATATTTATTTGATCATGTGGGTTCAATGTAAAATAAACAGTGGCAATTGTGCTTTCAGAAGATGGTGATGTGGTTGTGATCTAATTAGACACACTTTTAAACTATACACGCATGTATCAATACAAGTCATTAACAGCCGACTAAAACTTTCCCATATGACACGAAAGGTTGTCGCTTTGCTGTTATTGAGATCGATGGAATCTCCGGAGAGTTCTCTTGTGTGCAGCGTTATTGGTCATTGTATATAAAAAAAAAGCTAACATCAGTAAAGATAAGTAATTAATATGACTCTTTCATTAGGCTACAATTATCATAAGCATTGAAAAATTTCAAATATCACAATGTCGTGTCGTAAAACCTATCGACAAAATCTTAACATGATTAGGATTTATTTGAAAATCCGGAATATGGTAATACGATTATAAATATGATTCCTGTTTTTTTATGCTTTAAATCAACTGTGTTCTTGACAGTCCATTTTGACATTTGACATACTCGGCCAAGCACCATCTGGTAAATCCTCCATTTACCTCTTATCCTTCTCGTCCTTCCTATTTACTATAAATAAGGAAGTAGGCGTAACAAGATATATAATCAATCAGAATACGATTTGACCTTAGAATGTCTATCACTGTTATTGTCCAATGTAAGTAAGGATATGACCGGTGGTTTTATTTAATTATTGGCAAATTGATAATGAATTACTAATGATTCTTTCCTGTGTCGTCGATCGATGGTAATGAAGGAGCCATGGTCAGTGTACTGTTTCAGTGCCTTGAAATAATGGATGGGTTACTAGTAAGTAGGTACATGTGTACGTATTATGGTCACCTCGACAGCATTTATCACCTGTCCAATTCATCAAATGGTGTCAGGAAAAAAATGGCCTCTCGATGGAGTCGGGAATTTATCAAGACAAAACAATGCTAGTTCTGGAAGCAAAATAATTCCTAGAGGATATCCAAATGCCAACATTGGTTCATACATTTTCATTACAGCTGAAGCGGTTTGTGGTCAAGGAGAGGTCAGTATGCAGTTCAATCACACCTGGTGGTTTGTCAAACTGATTGACAGCCAATTACATTGTAGACATTTCCTCTTCTCGCGTGTCCATAGCGGCTTTGTTCCGTGACAATGGGTCAATGATGAAGTGAAGTTGTTTGCATGGGAAGACGACCTTGTTCGTGTTTTTGTACTCATAAGACAGTACATTATTACGTCTTTGTCATACAAATGACCTGAGTTTTATATGCTTTTGTATTCACATGACAGTACATTATTACGTCTTTGTCATACAAATGACCTGAGTTTTATATGTTTTTTCTATTCATAAGACAGTTCATTATTATGTCTTTGTCATACAAATGACATGAGTTTTATATGTTTTTGTATTCACCTGAAAGTACATTATTACGTCTTTGTCATACAAATGACCTGAGTTTTATATGTTTTTGTATTCACCTGAAAGTACATTATTACGTCTTTGTCATACAAATGACCTGAGTTTTATATGCTTTTGTATTCACCTGAAAGTACATTATTACGTCTTTGTCATACAAATGACCTGAGTTTTATATGTTTTTGTATTCACCTGAAAGTACATTATTACGTCTTTGTCATACAAATGACCTGAGTTTTATATGTTTTTGTATTCACCTGAAAGTACATTATTACGTCTTTGTCATACAAATGACCTGAGTTTTATATGTTTTTCTATTCACCTGAAAGTACATTATTACGTCTTTGTCATACAAATGACCTGAGTTTTATATGTTTTTCTATTCACCTGAAAGTACATTATTACGTCTTTGTCATACAAATGACCTGAGTTTTATATGTTTTTCTATTCACCTGAAAGTACATCATTACGTCTTTGTCATACAAATGACATGAGTTTTATATGTTTTTGTATTCACCTGAAAGTACATTATTACGTCTTTGTCATACAAATGACCTGAGTTTTATATGTTTTTGCGCTACTTAGTGTCCTATTAACAACCTGGGTAACTTAAGGTCATGCTAAGTTTAAGATGTGGAGAACAATTGGAACACAAAGAGAAAAAAACCTGACATCTAGGAACTGCCCAAAATAGATTTCGAAATAACACCCAAAGTTTAGCGGACTAGTGATAATAATAGTCTAAACATTTTAACCAATCGACTAATGCAGTTTCTATTCCAGTTTCAAAACTTTCATATCAAATTGCACAACGCGTTCCTTTTCTCTATTTTAATAATACATCTTCATGTTCCATCGATATTTAGATAAAATCATTTTGTCACTGTCTTTCTTCTGTAATACAGGTAAACGACATTTAAAAACACTACACCACACCTATATATAATGGTTAATTAAAAATACATTAAGGTCCATTACCTTTCCGAAACTGCTTTTAATTTTAAAATGGAAATATTAAACAAGATTGATATTTTTTGTCACAAAAGGTGTTAGCTTATTGCTAATGCTATATTTCTCATCATCTTCTGAGCAAATCAATTAAATCAAATCAAATGTTAATATTCAAAACGCGTGTCGTTTAATGTTTCCTGCCGTCGTCCTAATTACCGTGCGTAAGTTACCTAGCCAGACGGCAAAACAGCTAAATGAATTTTCACTATTAACATAGATTACACAGGAAATCATGCCTTTGTTATCATTGTTTTAAAGATCTACAACAATTTTAAAAACAAAATTAAAAGGTTCGAATGTTGGTTTTTCACGCACAGAAGATATTAAAATTAACAAATATGAATGTTAATTTAGGGACAGGACAGATTCAATTTCTTCGAAATTTTGACAGAAGATGCATAAAAACAGATGTATTTACAGTGGAACTCGGTTAATACGAACTCGAAGGGACCGAGATAAAACTTCGAGTTATCCGAGTGTTCGAATTAAGTGAGGTCTCATCTCTTTACTTGGTATATACGTAGACCAGTTCCATGTCGTAAAATGATGTGAACGAGAGAGATGTCAAAATCACCGATTGTAGTTGCAAAATTATAACAATAAAACCGAGATATATAATTTGAAATACTGTTCTACAGCAGATTTATAGAGGAAAAAATCGGTTGATACGAAATCGGATAATTCGACAACCCGGCTTAATACGAAGTACTTTGCCGGTCCCGGCCGAATTCCCTCTTTATCTTTGTTTAAAGAACTCGGATAATTCGAATTCGGAAAACTCGAAGAACTCGGATAATACGAAGTAAATTTTGGGTCCGAATGACAAAAATCATACATAAAATGTTCTTATAACTAGAAATGAGATTTTTTGGACAAGGAGTTCGCCGAAAATGCCGATTTTTTCCTCCATAAATCTTATTTAGTTTTATTGTTATAATTTTGCAACTACAATCGGTGATTTTGACATCTCTCTCGTTCACATCATTTTACGACATGGAACTGGTCTATATATATATACCAAGTAAAGAGATCGTCAGTAAAATAAAATAAAATTTTTATTTGAAATGGACATTATTGATATATGATCAAATTGAAAAAAAAATATTTTGAAAATTATTGAAAGGTGTCATTAATATATATCAAATCAAACTGTAGCGATAGCATTCAACAATCGGAACTATATCTTCGGTCGATCCTGACTACCGTAGTTACCCAGCTTAGCAACCAACATCGTTTTAAATTTGATCACGAACATGTAAAAATAGATATATTCATGTAAATATATAGACACAATCAAAATACTGTTCAATCTGTATGTACACAATATTGAACTACAAGAAACATTTGGTGCATGTGAGACAACCACCTGAAGACACTTTTGTGTGTCAGAAATGTAGTTTGCCTTTAACCACTGGACTAGTAAGTACACATTAATTAGTGCGGTGAGGTGTGCATTCCTGACTTTGATGGGGAGTGTGATTACCGATGTATTGATTATATACCTCATCTCATTTCATCAATAGCTATCCATCTGTTGGTTAATTAGTGAAAGATTCCATGTCTATATAGCTACAGAGAGTAAAAAGTTGACGAACTAAAGACAGTAAAAGATTGACGAATTCCATGTTTATATAACTACGGACAGTAAAAGATTGACGAATTCCATGTCTATATAACTACGGACAGTAAAAGATTGACGAATTCCATGTCTATATAACTACGGACAGTAAAAGATTGACGAATTCCATGTCTATATAACTACGGACAGTAAAAGATTGACGAATTCCATGTCTATATAACTACAGACAGTAAAAGATTGACGAATTCCATGTCTATATAACTACAGACAGTAAAAGATTGACGAATTCCATGTCTATTTAACTACAGACAGGTTTTTATAGTGTTCTTGTATTTTACCACCTTTTTGGTATCTATTTAAAATAACAACAACAACAAAAGAACAACATAAATTATTAGTAAATGTAAACTTTTGCAATGTGAACGATACATGGTATTTAATAATTTCCCATTTGCACATAATCGTTCCCCTCCAAAACGTATGACGTTACGCTCCCAAACACATGGCGTCACAATCAATACCTACCCGCAAGTGCAGATAACTCTGTAATATGCAAATTCGGAATACATCGGGTCTAAACTTAGGTATTACTATTGTTTTGTAGCTAGTTGTGTTGCTTTTAAATATTGGCAAACTGAAATGTTGTTTCAGTCTAACAAGTCCACCTAAAACTGTACTTCTAATCTCAAAGGAGAATTGTTATTGACACAAGTTTAAACAATGGACGGGTTAGCGATATCAATATTGATTGAAGCTGATCTTAAATAGAATATGCATTACACCTACCACATAAAATATCTTTGTCAAGTATTTATTTAAAAATAAGGGTTTGGTGTATAAAGGTGATGGATACTTTAACGTATGATAACGGACTGTGTTGTCAGCTTCATTAGATAATGTTCGGTTTGTCATTGCTGATATATACGTTACATGAAGGACATTTTCTAATAAATCAATGATTATGCTCTTTTAAGATCCAGTCTAATTTACCCAACACATCAGATTCCCAATATATTTGCAGATAACTGAAAAATGCACAGTCATGTAGAATAACTTTAATCAAACGTTATTATAAAAATCAACCTGCTCAGCCTAGGGTCAGTAACTCCGGATCCAGTCATAGGCTATTTAATAGCTGAACGGTACTTGGTACACTGACTCGATATTTTAATAATATTTTCCAGCTATTTGTTCATTTTATGGAAACTAAGTTATTATATCAGGTTTTGCGGCTAGTGAGAAACTGAAGGTTCACTTATCTAGTGCTGAAGCTAATCCCACGTTGTAGAACTGAGTCCAGTTCAGTGCATCTATATGCAGAATGCTTAATTCTGATCTTGTTGGATTTTTAACAGTACCTGTTCTGGCCTTACTCTTATTCTATTCACCAAAACAAATATTGTGAGCGGTGCACTGTTTGTTCATGAAGAAAGGCCCACAAAACCTGGAATCGTGATCTTTTGTGCATAAATGTTGACGTATTAACCTTTCTATTGGTTTCCTATGTTGTTAGTTGAACGACAGAGTATATTCCTCGTTTCTTGAAGAATAACAGTTTTTTTCCTCAATTTCAATATGCGAAGCACGAGTGAAAAATATAAAAGTTACCATAATACAAAACGAAACATAAAAATGTTACTCTTTCGAATAATCCGCTTGCTATTTTAGTTTCATGCATACAAATTTCGAAGAAAATGAACTTAATATGTTCAAAAGCAACAAATCTATCCCCCAAATAAAATGTACGGTTAACGGGAACAAGAGCTGTTGGAGAACAGCAAAGCTCGCCTATTCAGAAGAAGTTGATGTTCAAGTATTTACTATTTAAAAATATCAAGCAGTGCCCTCAGTCTATATTATTTAAACATGGAAATATGACAAATTAACAGACTCAAAAACCCCCTAAAGGGCCCCAAATTGGTTGTATTATCACGTTCAGCATCCATAGACATTAGGAAAATAAAATCATAAACATTTATGATGACTTAAGCTTAAATAATAGACAAAATAGAAACTTGCTCAAAAACTTTAACATGGAAATATGACAAATTAACAGACTCAAAAAACCCCTAAAGGGTCCCAAATTGGTTGTATTATCACGTTCAGTATCCATACACATTAGGAAAATAAAATCATAAACATTTATGATGACTTAAGCTTAAACAATAGACAAAATAGAAACTTGCTCAAAAACTTTAACGTGAAATGGGACGCCAACGCTGACGCCGACGCCGACGCTGGGGTGACAACATTAGCTCCCCCTAATCTTCGAATAGGCGAGCTAAAATGATTTAATATCTAAAAAAGGATTCCTGCAAAAAACAATTTTTTTTCGCTGTAAATACTGTAATTGTTCAATATTGAAAATATCAAAACTTCACTAGGGTGAAAAATAGCATATTTTTACCACAAAACTTTTTATGATATTGTGAAATGTAATTATTTGTACAATGTAGTTTTGTGCATATTGTTTTGAAAATTTGCTCAATGGCTTTCCTATTGTTGTACATGCATTTGCGTGGGCCGGGAATGAGAGACTTCCTGTCTTTCAACGCTAAGGCGCGTGAGCTAATTATCACAAAGCTTTCTTGTTTCAGAAAGTGTAATTTTAGATTATCAGCCTAGCCATGAAAACTTTAACAAATTAGTATATTATCTTTCTCCGCTACTTCGTACTCAGATCACGGTGAACGATACAAACAGATAAACCTTTCTCTACTCCAGATGCGCCGCTACACGACGAATGTGGTCGGAGAGTTTCCATCGCTGTCACCGAAAGTCTAATTCTCCGATAATTTGTAGTGGAGTCAGGCCGCTTGTCTATATGCTATACTTACATAGGACAATGTGTCCATTAGCCGGTGTAAAATGCTATATCAGTCTGTCAGACAATCTATGCTAACGTGCCGTGACTAAAGAGTCCTAATTCGCCACTGTTGGAATGGATGTGTCAACGGAAATCGGAATAACAGCGGAGCGAGATGGACTTTTACCATAAATAAGTACGGTATATTGTGTTAACAGTCATGAAGCAGCGTCTAAGATTGTACAGTACTGATATAAGACACCGTATATAATGTTTGTTGAAACACGTTGCTGTTAATTACAGTGTTTTTTATCATCAGTTCTTGGCCGCCGTCTTTACACGCCTTTACCTATCACCGAACGTATTATCAATAGATTTCAAATAAATGGATTTTATCGATACATGAACACATTGGAAATGCTTGATTCGTTAGCAATTTTGACCGGAATAATCTTTTCTTAGGAACACTGGGATAAATCGATCGTGTCTCTAGACAACTGTTTGACGGTAACTAAGGATGAGATAGCGATCACGATCATTAAGTGTTCTTAGGAACATGATACAATAATCTTCGCTGTCTTGTTACATAACAATATATTGTCTTTGCCATAAGATCTTCGTTTAAATCAACTTTACGAAATCAATAGAACAAATAGCCCCTGGACGCGTTACAAAATAAGTCTGTTAATGTTGTTACTTTCATCGAAGTCATTGTTCAAAACCTTAATTCAAATCTTTTAGTGTTGAGAGATTCCACCAAGGGACACATACGATATATCTTTAGGCATGCGCAATTCTAACAGGAAATGGCCCGTTGGCAGATTAATAACATTTCCATGTTTCTATTATTAGGGTTATAATATAGTAACATTTTTGTTTTCATATTTTCTCTAATTAGTTTCTTATCACAAAAGATAACGAAAAGAATGAGCGCACGAAATCGATGGTGTGAATGGAATTAGGCGAATTTTCTTTTTTATCTTATTTCATTTTTATTTTTTGGGGGGAATCTGAATTCATCACAAATTTTAAATTCAGATATTGATACCATAACAATAGGGCCGGGGGCTTTGAAGGTTATCTGACAACATCTCATATAATATTAATAAAAACACATACAGGATTTTTAATCATTAATAATCCCCTTTTGCAGCCCCACCCCTTTGTAATTGCCCTTACCCGATGATGTTCCACACTAAACAAGCGATCTGCATTTTGGTTGGAGTAGGGTTTTGAATCAAATGGTATAAGGCACGTTGCACGGCTGAGGACGACGAACGAAGCACGATGATTATAGATCATGCTGACCCTTCAATTCAGATGACCTAATAATCTCATGTATTATGATTAAAAAAAGTATCGTCCGATATAGTTAGATAATAAATAAAATATACTGATGATTATGATAACAAGACTAATATATTTCGATTTACAATTTTTTATAAACAAAAACATATAAATATTCATTTTGTATAATTTGATATTTCCTTTCTTTTCAAGTATGTTGAAAATACAATATCGACTGCACTAACAGGGAAATGCACTGATTCCACAAGCTGTAGGCGGTTTTCCTAGTGCTTTCATCGATCACTAAAACCAGACACGTCCTTAACTGAATGGTTACATTATATACAAAGCATGAAATCAACCCCTCATCTGCTCCATCAACACAAACAATGGAAATAACAATACACAACTTACATAGCCGACTCCAGATATAACTTGGAATCATAGACAATAGGTCATCATATATAAATCAGTTAGTGAAGGTATTTAAATAGAATCCTTTTCGCTGTGGCGTATGATCCCCGTAATCATTTGATTATTTACACAGAAACCTAAAATCAGGAAATTAATATTTCTCCGTATTCTTCGGAAAATAATTATACCATCATCGACAGCACGCCAAAATATGATTTTGTCACTGAAGCGTCCTGGGAGAAGATGAGATGTTTGATGTGTGATATTATTTCGTATGTTATCGATCTTGGTATGGAGAAAAGAGTCAGCTGACCAGTCTGGGGGACAATGCATAGCGGAAACCAACGCCAGATAATTGAAATTCAATATCTGATAGACGACTTACTACATTGTACAAAGATTGAACAAATGTTTGGTACAGGAGAAAACATTTCTTTAGACTAATCTATAATCATACAGCTTCAAACGTTACTTATCTAGGTCATACAGCAACTTAAACCAAAACGAAATCTCTGTGTAGATAGTCTCTAACGTGGCATTATCAAACTCTTTTATGAATATGTCTCCTTTGAAAACGCCCATGGTGTCGCCATTGGGCAATCAGTCCTTTTTGCAGTTGAGATGCATATTAAACGATGTATTTGTTTTGTTGTTTTTTTTATCAAACTCCATATATGACAAAATGACTTTTTCGGTCAATATCCACGAAGATGGTCAAAATATCATTTTCACGAACCTAAACCGGATCTAAAATTACAACGTACGCCTTTTGTTATAATATGATTCCATTGCGTTGGTCCAACATCATATTAACATCAAGAAAAGTGCATAATTGTTTAATATCATTAATACTGTACATTTAAGAAATGTTTACTGTTTAAGGCCATACTTTGGTGAATACATGATAAACTTAATGCAATGTATATAATGTAAGTGATATCGCTCAGTTAAACTTGTGTTGTCTGATGTTCTATGGAGTTGTGTACGTATGTTTTAAAACATTTGTTTGTGTTATGTAGTGGTTTGATGGTGTAATTGGCTTTAACTGACGTTGCTATGTTGTGTTTGAGATTGCTTTGTTCTTCGCTGGTGTAAGTCAGTGCATCGCTATTATAGGCTGATATGAAATAGGTATAATTTGATGATTTCATATTCTAGATTATTTTTTGCCGGTCGTTTCAAGTACAGTTAATTTTGATGTTACTGAAGATGTTTTTTTCCTGTGGAATGTTTAAGACGTTTCCTTTTTATCATACTAATCAAGTTCCATTCAGTTTCACATATTTGCTGTATTTCAGCCAGTAACCGTTCAAACAAGTTTTCACTTTCTCGCCACATATTTAGCAGTTATTACTGCTAAAATTTTGTTTTGCATTTGGCTGTTGTTTACTAATTACTGTCGATGTTCAGTGCTAAGCTGTCAACTGCTATTTTGTTGCCGTTGCTTATATCTTTGGCAGTTAGTGATTGTGCCACATTTACGTTACTTAATTAATGTGTCTTGTTTGTCTGTTAAAGATAACTGTTGATACATGTAGCTGTCATTTTAAAGTTGCTTGCTGCTATTTTGATGTCGTATGCCGTTGCAGTAGTAGTGCTTTTACCGTTTACCGATCTAGTCTCATTAACGCTTTCTGTTGATGCTTGTCTATCTGTTGTGGTTTGTTTACCTGTTGAGTCTTGTCTATCTGTTGAGGTTTGTTTACCTGTTGAGTCTTGTCTACCTGTTGAGGTTTGTTTACCTGTTGAGTCTTGTCTACCTGTTGAGTCTTGTCTACCTGTTGAGGCTTGTCTATCTGTTGAGCCTTGTCTACCTGTTGAGGTTTGTTTACCTGTTGAGTCTTGTCTACCTGTTGAGTCTTGTCTACCTGTTGAGGCTTGTCTATCTGTTGAGCCTTGTCTACCTGTTGAGGTTTGTTTACCTGTTGAGTCTTGTCTACCTGTTGAGGTTTGTTTACCTGTTGAGTCTTGTCTACCTGTTGAGTCTTGTCTACCTGTTGAGTCTTGTTTACCTGTTGAGTCTTGTCTACCTGTTGAGTCTTGTCTACCTGTTGAGGCTTGTCTATCTGTTGAGTCTTGTCTACCTGTTGAGGTTTGTTTACCTGTTGAGTCTTGTCTACCTGTTGAGTCTTGTCTACCTGTTGAGTCTTGTCTACCTGTTGAGTCTTGTCTACCTGTTGAGGCTTGTCTATCTGTTGAGCCTTGTCTACCTGTTGTGGTTTGTTTACCTGTTGAGTCTTGTCTACCTGTTGAGGTTTGTTTACCTGTTGAGTCTTGTCTACCTGTTGAGTCTTGTCTACCTGTTGAGTCTTGTCTACCTGTTGAGTCTTGTCTACTACCTGTTGAGGTTTGTTTACCTGTTGAGGTTTGTTTACCTGTTGAGTCTTGTCTACCTGTTGAGGTTTGTTTACCTGTTGAGGTTTGTTTACCTGTTGAGTCTTGTTTACCTGTTGAGGTTTGTTTACCTGTTGAGTCTTGTCTACCTGTTGAGGTTTGTTTACCTGTTGAGGCATCCGGAAAAAGATGTAGATTTTGATGCTAATGAACTTTTGGATGTAATTAAAGGTTTTCCCAGAGGCAAGTCTGCTGGTGTTGATATGCTGTTTAACTAATACTTTATTGAATATAAGGAAATATTTTCAATGGTGTTGTTAAGGTTATTTAACAATATGTTACAAATAGGTTATTTCCCCGAGTCATGGGCTCAGGGCGTTATCATTCCCTTGCACAAGAAGGGTGATAGAAATAATGTGAATAATTATAGGGGGATTACATTTATAAGCCATTTAGCAAAAATGTTTACATCGTTGTTAAAATGGAGTACACGTGGAAATATTATATTCGCTGCTCAGTTCGTTTTTAAGCCTGGTTTTGGTACCAGGGACGCTATTTTCGCGTTACACAGTTTAATTATTAATTTTATAGAACAAAATAAGAAACTTTACTGTGCTTTTATTGATTATAGTAAGGCTTTTGATAGTGTAACGCACCACAATTGATAGTATAAACTTTGTAGTAGTGGTGATAGAGGTAGACTGCTTAATGTAATTAAATCAATTTATGATAATGTTCGCTCATGTATGAAATTGGATGGTAAATTATCTGCTATGTTCGATATACATGTCGGTTTATTACAAGGGGAATCGTTATCTCCGATACTTTTTTCATTATTTATTAATGATATGGAAAGTGATTTTTTAAATTCTAATTGTCCAAGTTATGCTCATGTATGCAGACGACACAGTTTTATTCTCGGAAGATGCTACCGATCTCCAGTATATGCTTGATTGTTAATATGGATAAAACTAAAATTGTTGCATTTAGGAAAAGGAAAAGAATGTCGCTTTCTGAAAATTGGACGTTTAAAGGTAAACCTATCGAAATTATTGATAAGTTTTGTTATCTTGGGCTGATTTTTAACTATAATGGGAAATTTACTGTGACACAAGATATATTGGCATCACAAGGAAGGAAAGCATATTATAACTTGAAAAGGAAAAGGAAAGATTTCGCCCTTAATACTGAGACAAAAAATTCATTATTTGATACATATGTTGCATGTATATTGAATTACGGAAGTGAAGTTTGGGGAATAATGTATCGCCGCAAATTGAAAAAAATCCATCTTCTTTTTCTTGAAGATCTTTTAAACATTAAGCGAACGGTCAATACTTCCATGGTGTATTTTGAAACTGGGAGATATTCTTTGTATGTACAACGTAAAATATCCATAATGAGATATTGGTTGAAAATTCTAAATACTAGTAACTGTATTTTAAAATCATGTTACGATGCATTAGTTGAGTTGAATGTAAGAAAAGCTAATTGCAAAGTTAATTGGGTTCATCATGTTAAACATGAACTTTGTAATTTGGGTTTTAGTTATGTTTGGACTAGGCAATATGTACTAAATGAAAATAATTTTTTGCAATTGTATGCTCAACGTGTCCATGGTGTATTCATTCAAGAATTACGCAGTACCTTTGATGTTTCTTCCAAATGTTATTTATATAAGCATATCGCTGATACCTTTTGTATCCAGTATTATTTATCTAAGTCAATTAACCCTAGATTTAAAAAATTATTAAGTAAATTCCGGATGCAAGGACACAGTCTTAATATAGAATCTAGGCGCTATAGTAACATTCCCAGGAGTCAGAGAGTGTGTACAGTTTGTGATAAGAATGATGTTGAGGACGAGGTTTTATTTTACTTTGTCCTGCATATTCTGATTTAAGAAGGACTTATATCAAGCAGTATCATTACCGACATCCGAGTGTTTACATGCTTATAGAATTGTTTTCATGTACAAGTGTAAAAAATTTAAATAAATTAAGTAAATATTTACTTCATGCTTCGGAAATATGGAAAAATCTCATCTCTGTGTAACGTTATAACGAATGTTGACTTAACTGTACATTTATTTAACACTTAGCTATTTAAAGATGCTCCACCGCCGACAGAGCATAAATGATATTCATTACTTGAACAATAATTGGTGTTTGATCATGTATATATATGTCTAATTAACACACAAAATAATATAAAATAAATTATTTCGCATTTGGTGCATGCGCAATCAGTACTTCCTACCATAAAGGATAAAGTGACACGAATTTTTTTCGGGATGAAATTAATTATTTTTCACATTTTTAGCTTGAGGTAAAATTAGAAGCTCAAACTTTTCAATGGTGGTAATGGTGTAAAGTAAGTAACTTTTGTAATTGAAGAAAAATACTAAATCGTCTGCTCCTATTTTTAATAGTGAAAAATACCATTTGTCAGCGGTGGAGCATCTTCAATATGTCAAGACAAAATATTCCGTCTTTTGTTTACTTTGATATGCTGTCTCTCCATTTGCCCACTTTTTATAATCTGATAATTAGCAGTATGTTGTGACAAGGATTATAGTCTATTTCAGAGAAGTTAACCTCGATTTACCTGTGTTTTACCTGTGAATTTCACCTGTGATACGCACTGTCCTGATTCCATAAGGTATCATTTATGTATAACATGTATGTAGTAGGGTCATATTTTATGTGAATTTATGTAATAAATAAAAGTGGTATAAAAGTGTATTTGAAGGATGTTTCAATATTTGCAAATATATAATTTGCAGTGAATAATAATATTAGTATGTATCTATACCGTGCCGTGTTTTACTCGCGTGCGTAATATATCGTATATATTCGCGAGCGCTGCGTTTGTCTATATGTGTATGTACGTATATGTTTGTGTACCCGTTAGTAGTGTTCACTGACGGACTTTTATGACGGACAGGACATGTGACTGTTACGGACATCGACGAAGTTGTTTGATTGGTCAGTGTGGTCAGTTTAACGTATTTGATATATATCTCTTTGTATTTCGGGAGATTTGAATTTCGTCCCTCTGCTTGGTTGGACGTTTCTTTTGCTCGGTTGAGAAATTCATTCATTTGGGTAAGTCTTGCTTTTCGGTTGTTCTATTATTTGTTCTTTATCTTGGTTAATACATTATTCTATTCTCCCAGTATGAAAATGGTTTGAATGTGATTATTATAATTTAGATATTTTTAAAATATGAAATATATACGGATAAACATGTATTGTATACATGTGATCCGATTATTGTAATTGTAAAGTGTGTAAAATGTCTAAGTTATATATTTCTGAAATTAAGTAAGAATTGTGTGTTCTTTTATATTGTAGTTCAATATGTTGTGATTGCATGGTCGTACTCATGACGTACGGAGCTAGTATACTTTGTAGTGTATACATCAATTACATTGATACACCATACGTGTTGTAAGTGTGTGTTTTTACTTTCATATATCATATCTATTTTTCAATAATACGTTTTCGGTATTGTGTGAAATGTAAAGTTTGTCTTTGAAAGTTATTCGCGTGATGCGGTGTTGAATGAATGATATGTTCTTTGAGAGTTGAATATTCTAATTGTGTTTTATTATATTTACAGAATGTTTTTAAAATGGAATAAGCATACATCATAAAGGAATCTGAACCCAGCGGGTTTGTCATTTATTAAACAAATTCCACCCGCTACATGTACAGGTATGAAAATTATACCACATGGAAAACTCTTTTAATTTTTACTTTTTTTTTGTAATATCAGTTATGTTCTTGATTTTTTTTTATATCAATAGAACACATAAAACGTAAAATCAATATTTGCTCCTAACTTTAAAACTTCAAAATTCCTTTCTCTCTTTTTGACAAACATATATACATGTACATATAAAGTTTAAAACACATAAATGATAACTATAGTTGCTAGTTGTAGTTCAATCAAAATGTACTTTCTTGGATATCGAGCTACATGTATTTAGGTACATACACGTAAAAACATTATTGGCATTTATAACAAAATATTAATATCTCTCTATTTCCCCACCTTTGATAAACTAGAGGTAGCTCAGGTAAACGAACACAGGTAAGCACAGGTAAAAATTATTATGGAACTGACTATAATTGGTTTTCTATTGTTCTCCTATACCAACACTTTTCTTTGTTCTCTAAAAAGTGGGCAAATGGAGAACACCGTCATGCCTGCCTGGGAAAATAGTTTTTGTGACAGTGTCTTGCCGAGTTTGACCCAACAAACGGAAGCTTAGGAGGACAGATATCAGACGAAATAAGTCATACGCATTGGTCTTTATTGTACAGGCTACTGACGAGATAAAATTACATACAGACGTAATGTCCAATTATCTCGTGTATTTTATTCATTTTCCAATAAACATTTTTTTTTCAATAAAAACATATCACAGACTTGTATATTTAAGACAATCTTAATTTATTTAATATCAATTTGTTTACGACATTTATAATACTAAACTCTAAACTGACAAATTTCCGGCCAAAGTGACGTCGTTAACAACTGTGCAGTATGCGGTTCTTTAATTAACAGCACCGAGGTGATCACTATTGCCCTGACATCATGTGTACTTGGTTACCCTATGTTTTGGTATTAATTATAATTACATATACACTCTGATTCTTTTTGGACTAGTTGAAAAAACTCATGTTTGTCATTATACTTGCATTTGAAGTGATGGTTCAGTAGATTTTAATTTCATTTAAAATCATCTGTTCTATGACGTCCATAATGAGACATTCTAGATTGCTAACGCCTTAGTGACGTTAATCACAAAATACTGCACTTTAATTAATATTGATCTTTATTATTTTTAACATTTGCTTTTGAATTGGCACCATGAACATATTCATCACAATATTTAACTTGTCATTGTTACTAAACGCCAAGGTAATGCAATGTTACTGCTTCAAATAACACATGACATTATTGTACTTCAAATTCCATACCCAATGGCAGTCGACAATGTGTTATAAAAACATTGTATTTAAAAAAATCTTTTCCATAAAAATACACTTCAGAGAGTACCGAGATTGCAATTATTTGTGATTCTATTTTTTGCAATGCATTGTGTAGTTCGTAATACATTTATTTTTACATAATCGCATACAAAAGTAACAGGCTTTCGTATATTACATTTTTTACCATAATTGTAAAGGTCTTATAAAGTATTTTGTATTTACAGTCGAAATGATAATGAACGCAATACGACATGTAGAAATATATATGTCATTTATGTCACATATATCTCTAATTTTCTATTATTCTCACTAGCTAATAAGGGTCGCATAAGGTTCGATATACAGATTATTGTCTCAGTGTTCCTATTTTAGAAACACCGAGTTAATGTCCCTTTTGTGAACTTCATTGCCCCTACGTTGAGTTTTTCAGGGTGGCGATCCATGGCCGTCGTTTTTCTTGTAATTAATCGGAGTATACTTCTGACTTTTATCAATTCAGGACCTTTGATTCGGTTCATATGGTGTTATACCGCCCTGGTAGAATTTGAAGAATGATTATTTCTACCATGACGGTATTAAACCATATGAACCTCAACAAAGGTCCATAATTGATAAATATAGGCTCTATTCATATTTCATATGAGATTAAGTGACACGAGTCTATATAGGTTTTATTTAAAACACAAAATTTCGAGACGACTATCATAAAATCACAAATATAAAGAACACAGATTTAAGATGCTTTTTAAAACTTAAAACTTTGAGACAAATTTTATGAAATCAAATGATTACAAATTAAATATGCTTTTATCACATAACTATATTCTACATGCCGAAGAATTATACCCAAGCCAACGCAATGCGCTCCAGGGTAGATTAAACTTGTGAAATGTGCAGTCAATTTATTACAGTCAATGGATACCAGTCGGATTATGTGATAAATATGATCTCTGAGAGTTTTCATGTTAATCCCTTGTTATTATGGCTTCTTTAACATCATTTTTGTTGTCCTCAACTGAATTTTTATATCTTGACCATAAAATCCTTCCCAATAAACCATGAACTTCTCATTGGAAGATTCGTACAGGCCATTCAGATTTGCTTTTGTACACCTCTTGTGCCACCACGAGGAAAGTCGTACCTCGGCACAACTGATTCGTTCGTAAATGTCGTTCGATCTGTCCCGAGTGGAAAACATGTAACCGCTATTCCATTCCATCGCATTACCTGTCACGAAAAGTATAATTAGGATGAAAAGCATAAATAACAATAAATATAAACAGAACTTAATGTTCTCTGCATAGCTAATGTACGGTAACAGAACTTGGAAGTATAAAGTAAATGCAACATAAGCTAAAATGAAAACATTAAAGTACTTGTCAGTGATGCATAAGATCTTCCATGTTAACTTTTTGGAGGCAACTACACGAATAGCAATGTAAGCGATGAGAACAAGTGTATACCATAAGTTTATAATATTTTTATTTAGAATTTTCTTTAGTAGTGTGGTTGATTCAATATTATGGATTTCATCAGCTGTCTTATTCATTTCATTAAGCGTTGTTGGAAAGAAACTTTCGAAATAGCTTACTGTGCGACGAAGGGAGGATCAAATAATGTGTTTGTGCGAAGGGAATAACTATAGAGTGTCTCATCATGTATAACAGTTTCAATAATATCTCATAGATAAACCGGTGTTTCGTCGTTCATTATTCGATACATTAAAATGAGTTTATATTTATATCTTTGTATTCTTATGTTTCCCACCCTTTTTATTTGTATAATTTATCATGAGATGTGCCTTTACTTAAGCCTGTTATTAATCTTGCAGCCTCTAGTTGTATTGATGCTAATAGATATTTTGGAACTCGTGTACAATTATCCCAAGCAATATCTGCATATTCAATTACTGGTCTAATATAATATGTATCTACAGTATTTAGTGATTTCCTATCAATTTTGTTCTTAATCAATCTTGATATATTTAGTCTTTAAAAAGATTTCTCATGTACATTAGAAATATGTAGATTTCATTTAGCATCATCACTAAGTGTAAAACCAAGGTGTGTATGTGTTTTGGTTTCAGTAATTGGATTATTATGAAAATGATTTTTCACAATTTTTCTGGAAAATATTACAGACGATGTTTTAGCAGGGTTAAATTTTATGTCCCATTTTGTGGACCATGCTTTCATATTATTGAGATCATCTGACAGATTTAGGGCTAATTCTTGGGGATTATTATCACATATACCATATAAGGAAGTATCATCGGCAAATAGCTTTATTTTGTTTGAGACACAATCGACAATATCATTAATAAGAATTAAGAACAGTAGCGGTCCGAGGACAGAGCCTTGAGGAACTCTAGCTTGGACCGGATTAAAAGTTGAGGAGTACCCTCCGGTAGTAACTCTTTGCTTTCTTGATGATAAAAATATTGAACCAATTTAAAAGATTACCAATAACTCCATATGATTGCAACCTGTAAAGCAGATCATTTCAAACTCTGTCAAGTGTGTCACAGAACATGTATCTTATTTCCTTATTTTGATCTATGCAAGTAACTATGTTATGGTAAATGGACAATAATCGATTTACAATTGAGTCTTTGGGAGTAAAACCTGATTGGTGTTTGGTTATAATTTTATGCGTTGAGAGGTGGCTATAAGGATTCTTCAATGAGAGAATATTCGCGATGTGTTATTATAGTGATCGTATTTACCAATCTATTCCATGGTTCATTTTTAAATGTGTGGATCACAATGCACCCTGGGATAGATTGCGTAATTACATTGAAAACCCGCTTAATGATATGTTCGCATAATGCGGAAATTCAGTGAAAGCAAAATAAACAAATGTTTCCAAACGCGAATGATTCCACTTTCAAACAAACTTTGGAGCTTGATGTTGAAAAACGACAATAACTTAAGAAGTTACCAATAAAAATGATTGAAAACATCCATTTGAATCGATTCAGCGGTTTTTGCGCAACATAGGACAAATTCATCTATTCATCACAGTTATTTTTCCTTTTCTTGATTTTAAAAAAATATTTTTTCCATGTTTTTTGTACTTACAGGCCTATCATATCATTCAACTGTGATTTTAGTTCGAAATGGAAACACAATGCTTCTTTAATATTTCTAACTTATAAAACAACGCTTTAGGCTGATGGAATCGTAAAATCTACTCTAAAGGTTTCTCTCTCTGATCATAATCCTGCTATAAGAGGTGCGTTCTATATCAATGAAGCGCGCATATGACATCGGAACCTCTAAAAATAACGCGCTTTCACAATAATAGATATTATATAAAAAGGCCAAAGAAAATGAAAATTATAAGCTCTCTGTAATTTGAAGCAATATTGTACTGATTTGTGGGATCATTTGAGAGCAAAAAATAATGAGCAACTAACAACTACTCTTCCCATGTCACATACTTACTGACATTTCCGCTGAAACCGGTCACGAATAGTCTATATTGATCCGTCTCATTAGAAACCTGGAACTGTGAGTACTCAGCGTAGCCAAAAGTCCCATTTAAGGAGTGTATCTGTATACGTAATACACACGGTGTCTCGGTCAGGACAGAGAGCTGGTCGTTCCCTGATAAGTACATCAATACAGAGGATGGTAAGTAGAGAATGGCAGGCAGGATAGATAAGTTATGTTTCCTTACAAACTCTTTATTTAAAAAGTTGAGAAGTGGTTTATCTTTCGTCGTTTTCCCTTTTTGGCCAAAAACAACGAAGACACGTCCCTAAAAATGACATGTTTATGGGGATATGCATGAATGAATATTACGAACAGACCACACATAAAGCTTGAATTTTACAATGTCAACATATGAACATATAAACATGCACTGTGGACATATCTCCCTATGACATCGTAAAATTTTGTTCTCCAAGAAAATGAATGATTTCACAGTAATTGAAAGCAAAACTGTAATTGCTTCTTAATAGACTTGTTAATAGAGGATAAAGAATATTTGAATTCGGCAAGATACATGTGTGCTTCATGATCGTCGTACGAATACAAATAAACAGTGGCCCGTTTGTTTTAAAACGTGACTAGGCTTTATAAAAAAGAAAAGAAAACAAATGATTAAACGTATTATTTTTTTTTAATTTTTAATTTTACGATATTGTATTTTTGTGAAATGTGATTATTTGTATGAAATAGCGGCAAAATAAAATATTTATAGTTTAGTTATCAAAGGTAAACCAAACTCACCTAACCAGAAGTTACCATGGAGATCACCAAACCCAGACTTGAACTCATCCCAATTCCTGTAGAAGTCAACTTCCTTACTTTGACGGTTTTGGATTACCTGTGGTATATAACGCCAAACTATGTAATTACTTGTTCGTTATTATCAATAATATTTAATCAAATTTGAGCTGCGGTGTGTTTCTGTAGACGTCAATATCTTTGTTCTGACGGTGCTGATGCCGTGAAGTTAAAGTTAATTGGTAATGAACAGTAGTCGGACATGATACAATTATCATTGGTGTAATTATATATAGTTAAGCGCACCAAAATGATCAATAAGTATGTGATTTCCTTGTGAACGATACATTTTAGAGGCAAACTGAACTATTTAGTCTTTAAGTTAATACTTTTGAAAAAAACAAGATGTTTCATTGCTATTACTCTTTTGTTTTCTTTAATCCTCTCCTATACATTACCTATTATCTAACAATCAATACTATCGTTAAAATATCAAAATAAACTTTTTAAAGAGCTGAAGTTATACTTACCACTGAAGGACTCCTTTATAGACGATGAAGTACAAATATATGTAAAATCAAACTGCCCATGAAAGACCATGTGCACTATGACCCAAATGTATGCAATACTTACTCTCTTGAAATACCATCTGATAAAATGATATTTAATTTCAAGTCTTATGTCCGTTATGGTACAAACGTGTGACATACATTCACGTATATTATAATATTACGACATTATGGCAGCTACAATCCTCTTGAACAAAGATTGTGAGTTACATTTGTATTAGAATCCTTACCCATCGAACGAACATTTTGTTCATCAGTTGACAGTTCGGAAATGGGCTACCTGGAGCAGGTACTGAACATTACTGGTTATAGAAACCTAGAAGCAGGGAAAAGGACACCACATCCATCCAACAACAGACAACGCCCAGTCAATGGTCACATCATCATCCCCTATCCGAGAGGGATGTTAGGGCTATAACCAGAAATATCAGGAGACTGCATTGTATGGTACACACCAAACCGACTAATGCCATCTGCTAGTGGCTCAGAAGGACAAAACTAAGACTTAAGTCAGGATCAATCCATCACAGTGTACAGACTGTTAACCTACATAATGTTACGTAGGTGACACAAAGATAATCTGAAGAAAAGAGTATCGGAATACCGTGAAGAATCGTCGTCGTTGGGAACACACATGAACCAGCGTCCCTTCTCCGACACATATCAAAGTTCTTTAACAGGATCAGGATGTCATCCACATCTCGGCATCCAGACCTGCAGGGGACGTTACCGCCTACCAACAGTCTATGCCAGCCTGATTCAGTCACATGACTAAAGTTTAATCCCAGTGTCAAGTCGCTAAATCTCACTCCAGATTAGTCTGTATCTCCTAAATGACCAAAGTTAGGACTGAATAAGGCAACCAGGGTCCACTTGTTTAAAAGGTGATTAGCTTAATCACAGTTTAACAACAAATTTCACATTAAGATAAAATAATTTCTGGTATTACTAACTTTACCATATTTTACAAGATTCGTACGAACTCGTTATCTACTTACTATAGTAATTACATAATCACAAAATTCGATACAAAAGGGAAACCAAATGTCACTGATCACTGATGAAGCTAATCAACTTTATAACACCTGGGCTCAGGTGGTTGCTGAAACTTACCAGTGCGTAGAGTTTATGTACTTAATCAATACTTACCTTTCAAGAATCACATTACATATTATGATAAAATGTAAGGCTTACTGTCCAAGGACCATCTCCAGTATCCATATCACAGAAGACATCAAAGGATTTCCCAGGTACAGGTGTGATACGGTATACTCCAGACGTGTTCGTGGGGTCAAGGTCATCACACAATCTCACATTTAAATCTAAACGTTATAAATAGGATTTTATAATTATAACCCTGCATTTCATTTCAAATATTGATTCTGTTACGAAGTCTTTTAGATCTTTATATATTTGATGTAATCGTCCATCAATTTAATGGATTTTATTATTCAGCGGTCAATCTAATACGATGCTACGTCACTACAAACTGATCAATTAAAGTAATTCACTAATTTCCTTTCTAAATTTTCCCAATTCAGCAAAGCATTTGATAATACGAGGCATTATGCTTGTGAATTGAATAGTTCAAATACCGTTGAACGATATAATTGTAAACATGAAACAAAAATGAGACGAGATAGCATAAACCGTTTTAACAATTAAATAGGAAATATGTTTATAAAACTATTGTAAAGAAAGTGTTTAAAAATAGGCACCGAGAGAGTAAAAAATGTATTTTGGAAACTAAGTTTTGGTATTTTTTCAATTGTTTTCCCACATTAAAGGCTAAGTACATTTTAATCTTACTTGTTACGATCATTTCGTTCGATTGATAAAGGTGTCCTTTACCTTCCCATCAACATTACAAACGTAACGTCATCGTTTGAGACGTTGCCTTTGACTCGTTCATAACCTTACCTTTTTCGATTGAAAAGTTCGGGGTCAGTTATTGCTTATTGAAGACATTTTCAAAATTGTACAGATGGTCACCTACTTCTAATAGTGTTATTATCAGAAAAATAAATTTGCTAAAACTTTATTTTGATATCTCTTGCATACTATGGAGTTACCTCTCTTACAGGTAGGTATCTATTTGACGCCATTATGTTGTGAGCGAAATATCCGTCGTTTTCTATAAAACGCATAACGTTTCGCTTGCAAAACAAGACGTCACAATGAATACTTACCTGCAAGGAGAGCTAACTCTGCTATATTCAAATACATGATAAAAGGGTAACATAGTTACATGATTCAGGCGGTTTTGCTGTTGTGCGCTCTGTAAATGACGTCACATTTCCTGGTATGACGTAGAGGCGATCCGCCTTGTCCACGTCTGTAGACTGATGAATGGTATTTAGTACATGACATTGGTGTGATAGCTCGTCATATATCGCCAGTGACCGATTATACGTCATGGTGATCATTACACACTCAATGGACGACAAGGTCAAAGTCTTCCGAATGGTATTGGTTTCGGATTGTACACGTGTGATGTTTTTGACTGTTTCTGTATCCCATATTTGTTCGGCCATTTCTAATGTACCGACGATTTTACACACTGAAATAAATGATACATAAATAGGAAAATTGTAAATATTTCTATAAATTCCTCATTTTTATAAATGAATTCCTAATTTTCTCCTACCTCAAAATTCAACAATAATGCGTTTTCTAAAATGTAGTTGAAAATATATTGTAACTACAAAACTCAACTTTTTATATGAAAGAGACTAGAACACTAAATGTCATGTTATTTAAAATAAGAATAAAAAATAATAAAAAAGTAAGACAATATAAAGTATTATTATGAAATAGGTACCTGTTAAGAACACTGTGAAAAACAAAGTGACAATCAACCATGTCATTTCTTCTGATCTCCACAACAAAACCGGTTTTGCTCCACCCATGTTTTTCTGAAGTCTTCAACGCAAAGTGTACACAAGATGTAAATCAGATAGCTAGCATTTGATATTATTGTCAACAATTCCTATATACTCAAATTATTTTATATATCTAATTTAGTCACCGATATTCGACCCATTTAAGTCATGCTACAATAGTGTACAACTATAGCATCACTTGGGTATTTAGCTCGACCCCATTTTTAAACAGGAGAGACCATATCTGAGCTCGAACCCGGGACCTCCGAACACCAATCGGATTGTCTACCGATTGAGATATCCATTCCAATCCCGCTACTATGATGATAGACATATACATGTATTTATTCCATAACTATGCGTGTTTCACAACGTAAAACCCATGTGATAGATTCAATAGCAGTTGGTTATCGTTTATGTTTGTAAACACCTACGGCGCCTCTGATTGGTCAATGCCAAGATCTCTTGATTCCGAGTGGCTCTCAACTTCTTGCTACTTTTCATAGCGCATTTTCGTTTAAATTGCATTGTTTTTACTGTTTAACAGGTAGTTGCTTATTCAAAGTATTGAACAATAGAATTTTGGCTCTCCTCTATTTAGGCACTATATTTTATGGCGGGAAGTTATCACTACTTATTGTATGGCGGTAAGTTTTCTTGAATGAAGACGAGAAAATGGTCACCACGATATAAATAAAGAGTTAAGCCATAGGATAATTAGGTTCCACAACGCGTGACTATTGAATATCATGTTTATCTAAACTCTTGTTAGTTGATTTTCAAAAGATACTCGCTAAAGCTCGTTTCTTTTCAAAATTTGAAAATTAAGTAACTGAAGTTTGATAAACATGATAAACAACAGTCACTTGTTGGGGAACCTTTATCTATACATGTATACTCACTATGTATTACCTTGGAGATAACACATATTGAGACAATATGCAATTATGGCCCTCCGTGGAGGGATATATCTAGGCCCGAGAGTAAATAACTCTTTCCAGGGAGACAATTCTAGATGTATCTTGACACATAAGGACATACTTTTAATCATAGAAAACAAAATTAAAAGAAAAAAAGAACTCGTAAAGACATTTGCTAACAACAACATTGCCAAATTCGTCAGGCTGCAAACAAAAAAGCAACATCGTTGCCATTGTTGGTTGACGTTGTAGGTGACGTCCACTTCAGGTTACTGCCACTTCTGCGGAGATTCCAAGGGGTTATTTCCCTCAGTGGTTATTTCCCTAGGTTTTTTCCCTCAGGGATTATTTCCCTTCCAAATACGGTGAAATTTATTATTGAATGTCAAGTTATCAAGTTTAATCCAATCAGAACATTCTTAATGAAAGTGAGGTATAATAATACCTGTTATTCTCATTTCTCGTCCTCGACACTTCAGATGTGATATCCACCCATGGAGGCAATTAAGGAAAAAACCACTGACAATCACAGGCCAGCAGAGATAACAGAGTAGTAACGCCCAATTTCCAAGAAACACTGTCAACCATGATATAACGATATTTAATCCTGGGATAATGTGTCTTCTGTTGCCTCCAGTTGTACTATGACTGTGTTTATGACCCCTGGAGTATCGAGGATAACCATTGACTACAGCTTTGACCAAAATGTGAAATCATTATCACAATATATACATAACTTTAATGTAAAAAAAAAAAAAAAAAAAAAAATCGACTCCACATCAATGTTCTTTGATTTTCATTACGGAATGGCACCATTTCTCCTTTTGAATTATTATCCATTGACGCTCATCTATTTGGTTTTAGAATGTTACATCCTAGATTGTGAAGAATTGTATGATGAACGACTTTAATAAGGGACGTGTCAATATATTCCGGGTTATAAAATATTTGTTACTTTGGCACGTATGATTAGTGATTTGACACGCAGATGTCAACACACGGATTATTTTTTTTTGTAATATATGTTGAATGTCCAAGTCATCATACAAATACAATACCTCTAACCTATCAAATGTCGTATATATATGGTTGTACGATCGGAGTACATAACAATTCAAATCTACTTCATATCAACGCCTGTTACTAATACAAAAAATTCAGTCAACTGCAATCTAACGACAAATCTCTTAATTCACCAATGTAAATATATATATATACATAAGTATAAATGATTTTTTTTTCAAGCTTCTACTTACTTGTATTGTCAGAATGGCTACCATCAACAACCTTAGGATTTATCAACACTTTCTGTGTATATATATATCAGTAGTTGATCGCTTTATTTGCAGTAAGGAATATAAAAACGATGGCCTGACAAGCTGGGCTACATACATAATGTATACTTTCTAGCATTTTGTAACACACCTGGGATTTAACTAAAAACTATCAAAGTAGTTAACCGTGACTTTTTTATCGGACTGATCTACATACGACTAATGAGCGACGTTAACAACGTTATCTAGAGTGCTTGTATGAAAATATCTATTTTCAGAAGTGACCATGACGCATACAATATCTATAAAAATTACTTACAGGTATCCTGTTGGAATGAAATGGAAAATAAACAATGTAGTGGAGCGAAGCTGGAGTAACGTTATCAATCTCTCCGCTCAAAGACGTCAAATTAAAAGAGACAATGTTTGAGTTTAATGTGATATATCAAAAGGAATTTTTAATATCTTACTTAACAACAACAGTTGCCAGCAGTTTGAGAGTTACATTACTTGCGATTTACGAAGAAATATTGGGTTTGGCAATATTGCTATCACTAATTAGTAAAGTAATAAATCACATAACTCCCTGATATCTTGTAATAGTTTTGCATAGTGAGATATTATCCGGAGTCATTGTCATTCGCTGACAGAAACAATAAAGTGACGTCAGAAAAAAATGACGCGTCGTCATGTTTTGTGAGGGCAAGTGACAAAATGGCGGCCATCGCTGGATTTTCGCAATACGTTTTAACTAAAATTCGAAATGCAGGTTGTTATAGTTATGTAATAAAAAGTATTTCAAATTCGTGATCTTTTCATATGAGATTTTAAAAACGTCTGGAATTTTAATTTTCAATACTGGTCAAGGCTAACAAAAACAAAAACTTCTTAGACTCGTTTCATAAAATATCATTGCCGAACCGAAAAAACAAATTTTCGAGCTCATTTCAAATTCATCAAATGTCATCAAACCCTATTCACTACATTTTAAAAAGGAAAACAACAGGTCAGAATGTCCCACCAGTTACATTGCTCGATAGATTGTCGGCCTTTGTATTGCAGTTGTCCTTTCATTAATTTGCAGCCTTTGTTTTTGTCTTTATTGTTTATCGCATAAAAAATGCAATGCTCATTTAATCAGCATTAGGAAACTCTTAATATTGGGATAAACCATACAGGCGATAACCCATTGTAATTACTATACGTTAATGGTATAGATGTTTTTTTTTCTTTGTTAATAAGGTTTAGTATAATAGTTACCTGCCATGTTCTATCGGAGGTTCCGGGATGATACAACAAATCTTGACTACGGTTATCGCTCAGCCAATCAAAAATGATTATTTTTTTGGTATCTGCTGATGGCGATGTCTAGCTAAGGCTGTTTTAATAATCTTGGGGTCTAATTCCGATGTTCGCCCACCATAAGACGTTTCCCAGCAGGAAGGATACACTTAATACAACATTTTGTTTTCCCACCGTGTATACAACGTATTAGGTTCAAAAATGTTTTTTTATTCAAAGTGCATGGTATAAAACACAACAATTAAGTGTCCTCACACAAGAGGAGATTCATTCAACGCACAACCATATATATCTCCATCCTTTTCTATCACTTTAATATTATGTTATTTTTTATGATATGACATATATATTATTTGTACCTATAGATACCTCTTAATTACAGGTGGGTTCCAGACAAAGTATAAAGGCTGATGAGATATGCCCCTACCAAAGTAGTTTTCATCCTCAACCGATAATTTCATAACAATATAATGGCATTACATAAATCACACTCTCTCACGCACACAATACACTGCGCACTTAAAATACATGTGTTATATTTCCGCCTATTTCTGTAACTGTTCCCCTTTCCTGTTACTGGATTGTGACAGTAAAATATTAGGTAATATCTTCGCTTTCTATACGTTTTGTTTTAACGTTATGCATGTCTTCCTTAATTGCAATTTACAACGTTATATATTGCCCATTGTTTATGCTTGTAAAGGTCATCAGCAGTATTTCACTTCCCCATTAAAAGCTGACGTATGCGACTTTATGGACGAAGTTGTGGTTAATGGTATAGATTTCCCCTGTGCGTATGTGAATTCAGAAGAGCAATTTATCTCTTATCATTTGCTTACTCGCTAATTTCTGCCGTGTACACAATAACACGACATTATTGGATAAGTTAGATGGAATAGCAGCCACTTCCGGGTAAGGCATTCTTACTAGCTATTCAGGAGCACGCGGCAACAAAGACACCATGGAGATATTTTTATAAAAAACCGTTCAGAAAAATGCATTAATAAGGGGATCTTTTGGTAAGTAAATATATGTAAATGTATCCTGCCTATCGTCTCATTGTATCAGCTAAACTTAGACTATATTGTTTTTTATGTGTAGGAACTAACTGCATACCATCTTTAGGAGACAACCAAGGACAAACTAGAAAACAAATGGCCATCTATATATCAATTCTCTTGGATTGAAAGGCCATTTGGTATTTAAAACACAGTGTCTGACTGGCTAGCGAGTTTGGAGTGAGTAGTTGGTTCCGAGCCAATATTTAGAAGGGAAAAGGTAGTAACACGTTAATATTCAAAGGTCTCCAACAGAGGTAATAACATAAATCTTGACGTTAACCCATTCCCCTGAAATTTTATAATGGACTGGTCTAGTATATAAATGTGTCTTCAGGGAAATATGAGTTAAACAACCAAACCACCCGACCATTTGCTGTAACTGAGTCAGTGAACGTGTATATGTCTAAACTGTTGGCGGTTAAAGTGGAGTCAAGAACTCTAAAAAAGGAATACACCAGTTTTGTCATCAACGATGTGATTGTTGAATGAAAAGATATGGTTAGCAAACCAATGATATGAACTATCTAAATCACCAAAGGGAGATAATCATTGGAACATTACATTCATCTCGAAGTGTTGGGACCAACGTAAGGAATATAATCCAAAAGCTGCCTATTGTGTGAAATATTCGACTTTCTGAAGTTCATTAGCATATTTTGTTTTATCTAATTTCACTGTGTGTTCTCCTATTTTGTTACCTTTTTCAGGCCACTTTTGTTCCAATAGCTTCCCAATACGTACTTGTTAATGCCAGAAGAAACGCCAGCAACCGGTAAGACCTGTCTGTTGATGCTCTACTACACAAACAATGGATGACAACACAGATGTTTTTTTCAGCTATCAATTTAGGTCACAGTTTTAGACTTAATACAATAAATAGAGATTATGCAACTAGTGGTTGTTAGATATGGAATTTATTACACACAAGTTAGTTACTTTTAAATGTTAAAAAGAAACAAGCAAATATCCGACTGTGAAATCAAGTCCCTATCCTATAATCCTTTCTATAAGTTGTGTGGCCTGATTCTACCACAATTAATCATCTACAACTAGGCCAGAATTATTATTTGCTAACATATGAAATAAGGTAAAGTAATATCCTTATAAGCAAATAGGCACTCTAAAATTCAATATTAAAAAAAAAAAATGTGTATTAAAAATATTAACAACAAGCATTTTACAGAACGGGCATGCGGGCATGTTTACGACAAAGTAACATCACAGGACGTATTGTATATATCAGGTCCTTATTGAGAATAACTGGTCACCTGAGACAAACTTTTATTTTTTGACTCTGCTTTGGGTACCGATACATTTTTAAAGTGTTGATATAGACTATACCGTATCCCCTAAGTGATATTCAAATTAGACTCGGGCATTTTTAATGCGCCAAACAGCACTGTTGACTGCCGAAGCGTTTATAACCTTCGTAAAATATTAACTTCTGTATCAGTGTTAAAAAAGCACACGACAAATCTGTTTCCGTTTGGCTATGATCTATGTTAATGTATATCCAGTGTCCAGACGGACTGTAACATAGGACTATAGGAATCAGCCTGACAGTATTATCGCTGTTAAAGAGACGGTAATGCTAAATATCGTTTTCATATGAATAATTAAAATAATTGCAATGGAAAATAAACAATGTAGTGGAGCGAAGCTGGAGTAACGTTATCGATCCCCCCGCTCAAAGACGTCAAATCAAAAGAGACAGTGTTAAAGTTTTATGTGATAAATCAAAAGGAATTTTTAATATCTTACTGAACAACAATAGTTGCCAGCAGTTTGAGAGTTACATTGCTTGCGATTTACGAAGAAATATTGGGTTTGGCAATATTGCTATCACTAATTAGTAAAGTAATAAATCACATAACTCCCTGATATCTTGTAATAGTTTTGCATATGTCACTAGTGAAATATTATCCGGAGTCATTGTCATTCGCCGACAGAAACAATAAAGCGACGTCAGAAAAATGACGCGTCGTCATGTTTTGTGAGGGCAAGTGACAAAATGGCGGCCATCGCTGGATTTTCGCAATACATTTTAACTGAAATTCGAAATGCAGGTTGTTATAGTTATGTAATAAAAAGTATTTCAAATTTGTGATCTTTTCATATGAGATTTTAAAAACGTCTGGAAGTTTTAATTTTCAATAGTGGTCAAGGCTCACAAAAACAAAAACTTCTTAGACTCGTTTCATAAAATATCATTGCCGAACCAAAAAAACAAATTTTCGAGCTCATTTCAAATTCATCAAATGTCATCAAACCCTATTCACTTCATTTTAAAAAGGAAAACAACAGGTCAGAATGTCCCACCAGTTACATTGCTCAATAGAGCCTTGGTATTGCATTTGTCCTTTCATTAATTTGTAGTCTTTGTTTTTGCCTTTATTCCTTATTGCATAAAAACATAAAATACTGCAATGCTCATTTAATCAGCATTAGGAAACTCTTAATATTGGGATAAACCATACAGGCGATAACCCATTGTTATTACTATACGTTAATGGTATAGATGTTTTTTTCCTTCTTTGTTAATAGGGTTTCGTATAATAATAGTTACCTGTCATGTTCTATCGGAGGTTCCGGGATGATACAACAAACCTTGACTACGGTTATGTCTCAGCCAATCAAAAATGACCATTTTTTTGGTATCTGCTGATGGCGATGTCTAGCTAAGGCTGTTTTAATAATCTTGGGGTCTAATTCCGATGTTCGCCCACCATAAGATGTTTCCCTGCAGGAAGGATACACTTAATACAACATTTTGTTTTCCCACCGTGTATACAACGTGTTAGGTTCAAAAATATTTTTATTCAAAGTTCATGGTATAAAACACAACAATTAAGTGTCCTCACACAAGAGGAGATTCATTCAACGCACAACCATATATATCTTCATACTTTTCTATCACTTAAATATTATGTTATTTTTTATGATATGACATATATTATTTGTACCTATAGATAACTCTTAATTACAGAAGGGTTCCAGACAAAGTATAAAGGCTGATCAGATATGCCCCTACCTAACTAGTTTTCATCCTCAACCGATAATTTCATTACAATATAATGGCATTACATAAATCACTCTCTCTCACGCACATGATATACTGCGCACTTGAAATACATGTGTTATATTTTCCCCTATTTCTGTCATTGTTCCCCCTTTCCTGTTACTGGATTTTGACAGTAAAATATTAGTTAATATCTTCGCTTTGCATATGTTTTGCTTTAACGTTATGCATGACTTCCTTGATTGCAATTTACAACGTTATGTTTTCCCCATTGTTTACGCTTTTAAAGGTCATCAGCAGTATTTCACTTCTCAATTAAAAGCTGACGTATGCGACTTTATGGAGGAAGTTGTGGTTAATGGTATAACTTTCCCCTGTGCGTATGGGAATTCAGAAGAGCAATTTATGCCTTATCATTTATAGCATTCACTTACTCGCTTATTTCTGAAGTGTACAAAATAACACGGCATTATTAGATAAATTAGACGGGATATCAACCACTTCCGGGTAATTCATTCTTACTAGCTATTCAGTTGCACGCGGCAACAAAGTCACCACGGAGATGTTTTATAAAAAACGATCAGCAAAGTGCAGTAATAAGTGGACATTTTGGTAAGTGAATAGATCTTGCATGTCTCATTGTATCAAGTAATCTTAGACTATAATATTTATTATGTGCAGGAACTAACTACATACCATGATTTGGAGAAAACAAATGTCCGTTTATCTATTGTTTACCTTGGATTGAAAGAACATTTGGCTATTATAACACTGTGTCTGACTTGCTAGCGGGTTTAGAGAGAGTAGTTGGTTCCGAGCCAATATTTAGAAATATTCAAAGGTTTCCAACAGAGGTATTAACCTAAATCTTGACGTTAATAATGAACTGGTCTAGTCGTTGATTTAAAACTTTGTTTGTTTGTTTGTTTGATTAATTAACGTTTCAGACAATTCATTTTACGAGAACATTAAAATTTGTATATATATCGGAAAACCCCCAGTTCTAACGGAAATTAGATCAGTCGGTTTTACTGTGATATGTCAGAAAATCCCATGGTGGTGAAATGCGTGTGAATGTTCAAACTCACTCGCTGTCCGCCATTACACATTGTGGTCGAATAATTGTATGCCGGCCCCAGTCCCTTGCTCGTAGAGTAATGCTACTTTTGTCTAGAACTGCTCAAATCGCTCTGACAGAAGTGTGTTTACCTAATTAGGCGAATTGTCTTGCTTAAAAAAATTATTATATCACATCCATAGTGGTTATGTAACGTGCGCGACTTTGGCTCGGATATGGGAACATATTGTACCTGTTTAATTGTATTGATCAACGATTTGTAATTACAACGGTATCAATTAAAATTCTAAACAATGACGTAGAATTTGTCAATATATTATGTTATATGTTTCATAAGAAAATGTAGAACAATACATTTATGAAATCTTTTGCTTCTTGGTTATGTAAAATAATTAGCCTGAGTGAATTGTCCCTTTAACAGCTATGGTCATGTAAGGACGGCCTCCCATGTGTGCGTCGTGTTGCGTATATGTTGTGCAAGGTACGTGTTTTGGGAGACTGCGGTATATTCATGTTGTGTCTTCTTGTATAGTGGAACTGTTGCCCTTTTTATAGTGCTATATCACTGAAATAACACATCCCACCCGGTCACATTATACTGACAACGAGCGAACCAGTCATCCCAATCCCTTTATGCTGAGCGATACGCAGGAGCAGAAACTACCACTTTTATAGACTTTGGTGTGTCTCGGCCAGGGGACAAAACTAGAGCCTTCCTCACAGGGGCAAATGCCCAACTCAAGGCCAAAAATGAGGCGGTGCCAAGGGAGGCATTAGGAAAGATAAAGTCAGTTAGGAAGAAGAGAAAAGAAAACATACTAAATTTAGTCGCCTTTTACGATCATGCAATAGGGGCAGCATGTACTATTCTAACCCCTTTTTTAGTCTAAATGTGTCTTTAGGTGTGTATGAGTTAAACAACACAACCCCCCCCCCCCCCCCCACCCCCACCATTTGTTGTAACTGAGTCAGTGAATGTGTATCTATTTAAACTGTTGGCGATACAAGTGGAGTCAATAACTTTAAAAAAAAAAGAATACATCAGTTTGTTATCAACGGTGTGATTGTTGAATGAAAAGATTTGGTTAGGAAACCAATGAACATTACAATTATCTCGAAATGCAGAGACCAATGTAAGAAACATAATCCAAAAGCCGCCTATTGTGTGAAATATACGACTGTCTGAGGCTCACTAGTACATTTTCCTACCTAATTTCACCGAGTGTTCTCCGATTTTGTTACCTTTGTCAGTCCATTATTGTTCCAATAGCTATCCAATACGTTCTAACAGCTACTTGTTAATGCGGGACTGCCGAAGGAAACAACAGCAACCGGTGAGAACTGTGGATACTGTACTAAACAAACAATGGATGACAACGCAGCTGTTTTTCAGCTGTTAATTTAGGTCACAGTTTTAGACTAAATACACTTTTAAAAGTTAAACAAGAAACAAGCTTTAGGGAGGGGTCTTTTGTAACATTCAAATACTAACTTTCGACTGTGAAATAAATTCCCTATCCTTTAACACCCCCCATAAGTTGTGTGACCCGATCATCTACAAAAAGGCAAAAATTATCATTTTACGACATATAAAATAAGGTATAGTGATATTCTCATAATCAAATAGGCACTCTTTTATATTAAAAAAAACAGTATGTGAATAAAGAAAATATAACAACAAAATATTTTACTGAACGGGCATGCGGGCATGTTTACGACAAAGTATAGTGGATATCAGGTCCTTATGAGAATAACTGGTCACCTGAGACAAACCTTTATCCTGCAACTGTCCCACATACTGACCGATAACTACTGCCGGATAAACTTGTGCTTTATCCGTCAATACGATATGCTTTATCCGTCAATACGATCACGTGAATTTGTTCCGAAAATAAATTCCCTATCCTTTAACACCCCCCATAAGTTGTGTGACCCGATCATCTACAAAAAGGCAAAAATTATCATTTTACGACATATAAAATAAGGTATAGTGATATTCTCATAATCAAATAGGCACTCTTTTATATTAAAAAAAACAGTATGTGAATAAAGAAAATATAACAACAAAATATTTTACTGAACGGGCATGCGGGCATGTTTACGACAAAGTATAGTGGATATCAGGTCCTTATGAGAATAACTGGTCACCTGAGACAAACCTTTATCCTGCAACTGTCCCACATACTGACCGATAACTACTGCCGGATAAACTTGTGCTTTATCCGTCAATACGATATGCTTTATCCGTCAATACGATCACGTGAATTTGTTCCATATCTGACGGAACTTTTTCTAACTTGACCCAGAACTTGAACCTTCCGGTGAATGAAACGTCATTCAGTCCCGCTAAAACGTGACGTCACATTCATCGAAATGACGTCATTTTTACGATATCGAAAATCTCGTATGGCGGTGTCGTCTTTTTCTTGGCTCATGACAAATGTATATATTGTTAAGTAATTCTTTAATGGGTATTGGTTGTTATTTGAGTATTTTCATTTCCTTTCAGTGATATATCACCCTGAATAGAATTACGGTTACTGTTTGTGAATGCGCTTATTTATTTCCCACGGCAGTAAAAAGGAGTACACTCTCATTCGGTTAAGTGAATGAATCTTTACCTCCGCATCAAAGAAGCGTCTCGCTTCGAGCGAAACAAAGTAAGGAACTGTCAATTTGCTTTCGTTTTGAAAGCCATAATGGTTGCAGGATAAACAGAATACACGGTTATTATCTTACAATACAAGTTTTATTTTGGTGCTCGACACGGAAAGCCGAGATGACTCGGCAAAGCCTCGTCATCTCGGCTTTCCTAAGTCTCGCACCAAAATAAACCTTGTATTGTAAGATACTAACCGTGTATTCTCTATTTACACGATGACTCTGCGTTGGGTACCGATACCTTTTTAAAGTGTTGATATAGACTATACTGTATCCCCTAAGTGAGATTCAAATTAAACTCGTGCATTTTTAATGCGACAAACAGCACTGTTGACTGACGAAGCGTTTATAACCTTCATAAAATATTAACTTCAACCACCTCGGTAAAATGTGTTGGAGCCTGAGTTTTTACCTTATTCTGATGCACGTCATATTCAACATTAAATCAACGTTTAAAATTATCCACAGCGTATTCCACCATAACACCTCCATAAGTGTCGCATCTTTACATTTTACATTAAACTCTCAACGACTAATGACATTCCATTAGCATTTGTTCTTGATAAGAGATAAAGTTACGAATCTCGATCACTGTTAAAATAGCACACGACGAATCTGTTTCCGTTTGGCTATGATCTATGTTAACAAAAAACGGGAAAACAGTTGCCAGTACCAATCAGAGGTTCTCAATGACATGATGTTACTGTGAAACAGTCGTATCTATGTAACATGTTCCTACCTCTGTTTGAACAAATCTGACCAGTCAAAGTACACTCGGAACGCCTCGGATGTAACTGTTGTACATTGACCTCGAATGTGACTTACGGGCATCAATTTTGAAACTTAGGGGTTATTTACATAACAACTGATTGCCAACGAGGACATAACCTCTTGTTCGTCTCGAAGGAGAAATGTTTACATTCAATTTTTAAAATACGACTATGGACATTCAACATTTCAATAACTATAAACTTTCTTAAGCGCAGTTAGGGCCTAATTAGGTTTTCCGGCGATATTACAAAATTATCTCCCTTGCCGGTGGTATCGATAGTGACGTCATTATTTTGGAGTATGTAGTAATGTTTTCCCCAATAAAGGTACATAACTTTATCGAAATGCATAATTGTTTAGAGTCGAAAAAGTTGTCAGCTTGCCATTATTACTACACTTATCCTTACTTAGTGTAAAATTTACATGAATTTCTATAACGCGCGCAGTAGTGAATATCACTGCATCGGGAACGACCAACTAAATGAAAAAATGATGCTCGAAATGGCCCCTGTGAATACAAGATAGAATTTTGACTTGGCGCTAATTGGCTGGCTAAATATGAATTTCAAAAGTATTTTTTTTCTGACATGTAATTATTCCAAGATGACCGTGATATGAATTTGGAAATTCAGATTTAGATTTAGGATCAAAACATCAATTTTGACAATGGCTACTCTAGTTGGAGTTTGAGCTGAATCCAAACCTTTTTTCTGTCTAGTGTTATATGAGAACCTAGACTATAATTATAGAACACAATAGCTAACTAATATTCTGCTGTTTTAATAATACTTTACAATCCTTTAACAAACTTTAACACTGTTGCCTATGTAATATTACTTAGTGGGTTGATCTCTGCACCATGCGGCAAACCAGCAGAATGAGCCTCCTTTTACATGGATATATAAGTGAATAATGTATTTGTTTGGTGTTGTTATTTCATCTTAGGCATTCAATTAAGATGTTTTCATGTTATAGTTGTAATTGAAAAAAAATTAAAATGTTTGGTTTGGTAGCGTATATGTAGTGACCCTTTTAAAAATATGACGTTACACTCGCGCAAACACATGACGTCAAAATCAATACCTAACCGCAAGGGCAGATAGTTGGGGATGACAGATCACAGATAAAATAAGTCTTACACATATTTTTTTCTTTATTTTACTCACGAATTAAAATTACAGACAGGCGTAATGATGGCATCTTATCTAATTTATGTCATACATTTTCCCATTAATAAATACAATAATTACCTAGGGAACTTATCATATAATTGTCATTTGAAGACAATTCGATTACATTTAACATCAGCTTTTCTATGACGTCTATGACACTGTATTCTAGATTGCTAAATTCTCATCTTATTTCTTGAAGTTTATGCAATTTTCCCCATTATTGAATAATTTTTCATCAGATATACTTGTCAATTGAAGACAATTTAATTTCATTTCAAGTTATATATGTGGTATTTTTTTTCAAATACACATCAAAAAGAGCTTTAAATATGTTATTCACCACCAAAAATACCAACAATTTGAAAATAAGAATATACATATATTTCAATATACAAATAATAGAAGCTCAAAACATCACTATATTTACGTGTACAGTGAAATGAGTACATACAGTCAAACCATGATAACAAGATGTGGTCTACTGTACATTTTCATTTCACATTTCCACAGTGTTATTTGTAATTGTAAAGTGACTTATGTGGGAATGTTTTCATCTAAACGTACATAAAGCATGGACACAAGAACTTTCACATTGCATAAATTATGTGTTGTAATAAAGGTTTAATAAGACATTTGAATTATGTTATAGTTGAATTCATAAAACTAGCATGTCACAATTTTCGCCTTATTACGGCACATATAATTTTAACATCCGTTATTCTATGACATCTATGATACTAAACTCTAAAATATTAACCTACTAGTACAAGTGACGTTATTCATAACTATATAGTTATTTAACAGGACCGCGGTGGTTAATATGTCGCCACATCATGGATACCCTGTGACACTAATTGAAGATGTGTTAATTTCCATTAAATATGACAACTTGATTTTTTAGGACTTATCGATAAAATATCGTATTGTATTTTTTTATTCGTGGCTTTTGCAAGGTTCTGATTTTATAGGTAACGTACTTTAAGCATTTTCGGTGAAAAACTGGTAGATATCAATCATCTATTTCTTAATTAAGAGCTAAACAAAGAACAATTTTTACTATTATTAGAGTATTATCTTCAACATAAAACACTTTTCAATCCTTTGTGGATGTCTTGATTTGAAAATATTTCAGTGATAAATATAAACATAGCATGTATTTTTAACATAAGAATTAATCTAAGTTCCTTTATGTAAAAGAGAGGGTGTTTTGAGCGTTATGCTTCCATGTTTATCTTTCCAGTTATATATGTTTTAGCTTCAGTATCTGTACATTATCTATTTGTACTCTCTTTTTATTTATTTTTATTCAATAACTATGAGTGATGGTGTGCTATTTTGTGGATGTTAAAAATATGCTTACATATTTACATGAAGTATATATGCATTTTACGGTATTATCATCGAAACTAGTATTACATGTACTGTCTTTTCATATAACAGATTTAGCTCCTTTGCGGGTAGGACTACATTGTGATTTTATTATTTTGTGAGCGCAATTCATCATGTGGTTTCCCGAAAAATATGACGTTATGCTCGCAAACACATGACGTCATAACCAATACCTACCCGAAAGTACGGAGTACGTATGTATCAATCAATGAGCATATTGAATGAAATTATCTTCGAAAAAAACAAGTCCCGACATATTTCAACACGTTCAAATGTGGGGCAGTTGTCAGGTATTGACCGCTAGTCGGTAATTTTTCTCTGGGTATACAAACTTTCACCACGTCTTAAACCTGGCACGTCCTTAAATGGCTGCTAATATGACGTTAAACAATAAAACAAAACGATTCCATTAGTGAGTTCCAAACGATGGTATCATATATACACAGGGTCTAAAGTTTAGCATTACCCTATTTTTTTAGATGCAGACAGTAGTGTTTTCGGTACGCACACAGATAATATACCTTTAAGATAAACGGTCGTGTGGATTTTTTTTTTATTAGTTTAACGTCCTATTAACAACCAGGGTCATGTAAGGACGTGCCAGGTTTATTGGTGGTGGAAAGTCAGAATACACGGAGAAATACCACCGACCAGAGGTCAGTACCTGGCAACTGCCGCACATGCGATTCGAACTCGCGAAAAAGAGGTGGAGAGCTTGTGGTAACATGTCGAGACATCTTAACCACTCGGTCACCGCGGCCCAAACGTTTGATTCTTAGATATATTGCATATAGTGACATATATTGAGATTTCCTTCATTTGTTAGTCGATTGTCATTTTTGATCAAATCTTCTGGTAAATGGATTTTACCGCGGTCATTTTGTAGGTTTCGTTTGCTTTTGAAATCTTCATTATTAATAGACCAAATTTTGCTGATCATATGCGCTTCAGTTATTTTCCGCGTAAAACTATAGTTCGCTTATATCAAAGTAAAACATTGATCAATCGGTACATACTGTTTCAATAATTAAAAAATAACAACAAAAGAATACATGGTAAATGACTGAATGCACATTTTTCCAATAATGTTGAGTATGACGTCACATTCGCGGACTGTTACATGAATGGGCTAAATCCCGCCAAAAATCACGTGAAGGTACCGGACAGATCGGACGAGATGGGAAATCCTAGCACTGGGTATCATATGAAATTTCCCTTTCAAAGTGCGAGAATAATATGAAGTTTTATGATGGTTCATTGTAATCATGGCTTCTTTAACATCATTTTCGTTGTCTTCAACTGAATTGGTTCTTTCTGACCATAAAAGTTGAACCAAAAAATCATGTAACTCGTGCTAGGGGGAGCGTCATACACGCCGTTCAGATTTACTTTTGTACACTTCCTGTGCCACCACGAGGATCGTCGCATTTCGGTACAACTACGTGAGTTGACGTCGTTCCTTCTGTCGGGCGTTGAAAACATGTAACCGCTAGTCCACTGCATCACATTGCCTATCACGAGAATGACATGCGTATATTAATATTTATAAATAGAACTAAAGTGTTTTAAAGCTACAGGGACGAACTAAAATATTTTGGAAATCAATTGCTGTATTAGAAATATTGTAAAGCACAAGATTAATGTAATTACTATATTAATCTCAAATAAAATAAAACAAGACAATTTTCTCAAATTACTGTTATGACCTTTAAAAAGAACTAGTCATTGATGCAGATCTTAAATATTAATTATGAGATGCGACTACATGCAATTCTTCAAAACGATCAAAGCAAACAATAACGTTTAATTTCCAAAGCGCTAGATTATATCTTTCGGGCTATTTTTCATAGACCGAAAGAATTGTAAATAGAATATTATGACGTCATACATATAGAACGTTTTCGTTTTTCATTGGCTGAACTATTGGATATGATTGTGCCACAACTGAATTTGTTTTATTGTAAAAGAAAATAAAAGCACGGAAACGAATGCTTTATTAGTACCTCAGTGAGTTATTCAAAATATTTTGGGTTGTAAAGAGAAAGAGCGGGGAGGCGTGACGACGAGAAGCAACAAAATGAGGAGGAGTTATGCAAGCGTGAACTTTAGGAAGCCGAGAGAATTGGACAGTTTCAACTAGAAAAAAATGAGAATGGAAAATGACCTGTAGTTAAACAGATTTTAGACAGAGCAAGAAAGGAACGAGAGGTCAGGGTCACATACAGAGGACTCAAGGTCAAAGTTTGCGACCTAAGCTACTGAAGTATAATGAATAAAAGGTGATATAGATGCGTTTCTTAAAGGTTTTGAGAAGTTTGCCGTAGTACAAAATTGGAGTGATGACATCTGGGCAGTGAGCCTTAGCCCTCTGCTTACCGGAAAGGGCCTTCAAGTCTATTCGAGCATACCATCGACAAAGATCAACGGTTATGAAGAAGGAACTTCTCAGAAGACAAGACAATAAATTTAAAGGTCAGATGACATAAATCTGTGGGATTTGTGAAGGTAAAGGTCATGCAGACGGAGGCAAGATCGGATCAAGGCCTTACAAATAGGTCAGAGTAAGGACACCAACAAGGCGGCACTTAAATATACGCACAAGAAAAGGATGGTAGCAGACGTATTAGGAGTTAGATTCACAGTAAGAGAGAGCCAAGTACAGCTATGATAATGGGACGTTTACGAAAAGATTACAGTGAAATACCTGTACAGCTTGGAAACGGGCTATAGCTATCAGGAAAGCACTGGTAAAGCTTGACCAGATGTCCGACAGAGAACTCTAATGTACACTGATTGATGACACAGAGCGGATGTTCAGACTGGCAAAGATTGATGTTGATGCCCTTTTCTATGTAGGAGAGTTGGAGGTAATGTACAGAATCCAATCTACGATCTCGTAATGTGGACGAGGAAAAGTTGACAGAGGAATAGTGAAGTCAGCCGCTGTAGTGACTAAAGCTGGGGCAAAGTAGGTGAGACAAGTTATGAGGCCGTTTAAGGAGCTTGTTAGATTTGATGGACAAAACAAAGCCAAAACGGCAGACAAGTCCCTGTAAAAGTGGCGACAGATAACGCAAATCAAGGAAGACAAACACGGTAATAAATACCGAATGAAGATGCAAAAACAACATATTGTATCGTGTCTAAAAACATGAGAGAGAAAAACTAATTGAAAAGATACGACAGATTGCTGATCCAGATATTTATACAGAGCAGATTATTTCACTCACACATGAGTGAATTGTTACCAAATATTAACCATGTCATACGCTTACCGACATCCCCGCTGAACCCGTTCACGTATAGTCTATATTGATCCGTCTCATTAGAAACCTGGAACTGCGAGTACTCAGCGTAGCGAAAGGTCCAGTTTAAGGAGTGCATCTGTATACGTAATACACACGGTGTCTCGGTCAGGACAGAGAGCTGGTCGTTCCCTTATATCAATACAGAAGATGGTAAATAAAGAATTTTCATCAGGATATATGTGTTATGTTTACTTATAAACAATTTACAGTAAAGGTTAAAAAGAGGTAGTACTGTGGAATTATTATATATCGTGGGGTTTACTCTTCGTGGTTTTCGTTTTTTACCTCAAACAACGAAAATACGTCCCCCTGTAATTTGACATTGTTCATTTTGCGATACTCCAGGGGTTCCGATCACCTACGATCTCTACACACCTGGACTATCTCAAAGTAAAACGGGAGGCAACAGAAAAGAGCAGGTAATTTAGAGTTTTTCCTCTGAGCTAGACTATGAGATAGTCCAGGAGCGTAGAGATCGTAAGTGATCGGAAACCCTAGAGTATCGAGGATTGAGATAGTTAAGAGGTCATACATGAACGAATGCTACACATTTCTGTTAACAGTAGTATGCTAGTTAAAAATAAGAATATGGATGTTTTAATCGAAGCTAAGCTTGATATAATTGCGGTTTTACTCAAGGTCATAAATAAAGCTAAAAGGTCCACTTCGTCACATATCAACTGTGTACCTGGCTTCCTTTTGCAAATTTATTTCCAAAAGAAATTTTAAAATTTGTCTTCCACGAAAGTGAACGATTTCACATTGGTTGAAGGCAAAATTGTGCGTCTTAATAAATTGTAAGAAGAGAAAAAGGTTAAAAATAGGTAATGGCAGAGATACGTGATCTTCATACGAGCATAGAAAAATAACAAGTTATCTGTCCAAAAATTACACTAAGCAATGTTGTTTATGTTTTGATTTTGATGAAAAATGTACAATGTCTTAATTCTTGCAAAATGAGATTATTTGTATGAAATAACGGCAAACAAAATAATAAAAAAGTAAGTTGCCTTGAAAGGTAAACTCTCACCTAACCAGAAGTTACCATGGAGATCACCAAACCCAGACTTGAACTCATCCCAATTCCTGTAGAAGTCAACTTCCTTACTTTGACGGTTTTGGATTACCTGTGGTATACAACACTAGACTATGCAGTTACATATTCTATATTATCAATATAAGGAATGGGAATTTGAGGAGCGACGAGTTCCCGTGAGAGATGAGATACCGTGAAGTGAAAGTTAATTGATAATGAACAACCGGACATGACACGATTCGCAATTATCTATCTTAGGATATTTTAGAATAGCAAAACGCATCAAGAGTGATAGATTAGTATGTGTTTTAAGCATTGATTTCTCTATGTTTTTTTTACTTCATCGGGTTATCAAAGAAAGTTTGCAAACTGTGTGAATCCGCGCACTAAACCTGCAGTCAACTACCGCCGGTCTATTACCAGCCTGATATAGTCACGTGACGTTAATCGTGTGATTGATTCCCTCTCCATGTCCGTCTGAAGCTCCTAACCGACCACAAAAAGCAACCAGGTGGTTGTTCAAAGCTAGCGGTGAGTAGATTAATTGTTGAAAGGCTGTGTTTAATTTCCATCTATTACATATTATGAGTAAACGTATTTATGCAAATTTAACCATTCCCATGCAACATTAAAAATGTATTACTTAATTATGCAGATGCACGTATCACTTAAACCACAGTATGGACCGTATGATAAAATACAATACTCACCGTCCAAGGGCCTCCCTCAGTATCCAAATCACAGTAGGCATCAAAAGATATCCCATGTACGGGTGTGATACAATACACACCAGACCAATACCTAGGGTCAAGGTCATCGCATGTTTTCACATCTAAATTCATAAAATATCATTATAGAACAAAATATAAAAAATACATTTACAATTTAGATCAAATATTGATTCCTTTGTGAATCCTATTGGTATTGTTTCGTTTCTTTCCAAATGGACATTATTGTCATGACGTGGAAAGCTATTTATCAATTATCCTTCAATTTCGTGGATTTTACAATGTAGAACAAGTGGCTATGTTCAGTATCAATCTAATAAGATGCCACATCACAGTAAACTGATCGGCATGAGATATTCATGGCGATTCATCAATTCGATTTCAGTAATTTACTAATTTTATTTCTAAATTTCCCAAATTCTTCAAATCGCTAGACCAAGCCACAGGGGAATACGAGGCATCATGCTTGTGAAAGCAACCACAACTTTGAGCTAAATTGAGAGTAATAAAGTTTATGCTAAGAGTGATGAAATGAAATAGAATACTACCCCTGCGAGACGTTCATGAATAATCATGAACATTCATGAATAATTCATGCATAACATTCATGAATATTCTTCAATCATTCGTGAGTATTTTATGCAATTCATGAACTTAAAACTTCATGAATAAATCAGGAAAAATATTTCATGAACACTCATGAATCCTTTCGTTCGTGAATTCATGAACATTCATCATGAACAACCTATTCATGAAAATTCATAATAAGTTCATGAATATTTTGAGAATATTCATAAACTTAAAAACATCATAAATAATCACGAACTTGAGCCGTGTTCATGAAGTTTAATGAATGCAAGTTGGAGTAAGCGGCATCTAAATTTCATGAACTCTACTGGGGGTTCATGAGTGAAATTTTCTATCAAACCAATGGCAATTCTATTGCAATCAATTCAATATTTGTGAACACAAATTCTTATGACATTAGGTGTAATTCATATATTAATATGGAAGAAGAGTTTAACATGAATTCATCAACAGTTTACTGTGTTCATTATATTTTCATACTGCCACAGAAAAGTGGTAACAAAATCTGTTTTCAGGGATATGCAGCAATCAATTTCATGATACATTCCAAGTAAATTAGTATTCGTCCAAAATAAACCTATAGTTGTAAATCATGATAGTTTCTATGGACAATTTAATTCAATAACATTTGACAAAATTTCACAAACCAATATCTATGCATAATCAATAACTTTGTTTGTTTGTTTGATTATTTTAACGTCCTATTAACAGCCAGGGTCATATAAGGACGGCCTCTCATGTATGCAATGTGTAGCGTGTGTGAAGTGCGAGGTGCGTGTTTTAGGAGACTGCGGTATGTTCGTGTTGTGTCTTCTTGTATAGTGGAGCAGTTGCCCTTTTTATAGTGCTATATCACTGAAGCATGCCGCCGAAGACACCAAGCAACACATTCCATCCGGTCACATTCTACTGACAATGGGTGAACCAGTCGTCCCATTCCCTGTATGCTGTGCGCTAAGCAGGAGCAGAAACTACCAGTTTTATAGACTTTGGTGGGTCTTGGCCAGGGGACAGAACTCAGAGCCTTCCTCACAGGGGCATGAAATCAGTTAGGAAGAAGAGAAAAGATAAGATCCTAAATTTAGTCGCCTTTTACTAGCATGCAATAGGGGCAGCAGGTACAATTCTGACGCCCTACCTACAGGGCAGATCACTATATCAATATCAAATTTCCTTAAGCACAGATGATCACTTTCAGTAAGTTTTGATTTATCTGTAGTTCTTTTTCAACATGAAATCGTTGTACACTAATCACTATATATCAGTTTTCATGTTGAAAAAGAACTCTGCAGATAAATCAAAACTTACTGAAAGTGATCATCTGTGCTTAAGGAAATCCAGGAATGGAATAATCCATTCAATAATGTGCTATTTTAAAATGAATAATGTTTCCTCTTACACACGCCAGCAGATACAGCAGCCATTTTGGATCGTGACTGTTTTGGCGGGAAATGTATATAGAAGTCATGTGACTGATAAGGTCATGTGACAAGTCATGTGACTTCAGTGGATATTCATTAAAATTCATCAAAATGAATGAAATAGCATGTCAAGGAGCATTAATTTTGAAGAATTTTAATGAATATCAGTCATTCATAAAACTTCAAGAACAATTTTTAACACATTGATCATGAACAATCACGTTTGTTCATTAATTCATAAAACTTCATGAAGAGTAGTTCATGGTAGTCAATTGATGAATATTCACTCTCAGGACATTGTATAAATATGCTGGTTGTTGGATAAATATATCAATAATCCATTAGTTAAATATAACTTTCCGGACTTTTGATCGGTCGACATTTTAAACTTTGACCCGAACTATTATTTTCTCAGTTTCACGTCACAAATTGTCAACGTCAGCAGACATCGAATGACGTCATACTACCGTTATCGATCTTTGCAGATGCAGAACAAACCGCTGTTTAAATCGCATGTGTGACAACATCGGAATGCATTCTTTTTTCGAAGCATAAACAATCGACCTGACCATCGACTCGATTCTTCTGAAAACGTCAGCATTACTACAATGTTGTTCCGATATCTCTAGCATATTACGGAGTTACAGAGTAACCACTCTTGCAGGTAGATTTTTATTGTGAGCGAAAGTCACGTCGTTTTCTATCAAAAGCATGAAGTTACGTTCGCAAACACATGACGTCATAATAAAAACCTACACAACTGTACTAAACCTATATGCAAATACAGCATAGAATAGAGGTGTATATAATTCAGTCACATTTATTGTCGTGCGCCCTTTAAATGACGTCACATTACCTGATATGACGTAGAGTAGATTTGTCTTGTCCACGTCTGTAGACTGATGAATGGTATCTAGTACTCGACATTGGTGTGATAGCTCGTCATACATCGCCAGTGACCGATTATACGTCATGGTGACCACTACACACTCTATGGACGACACAGTCAATGTGTTCCGAATGGTATTGGTTTCCGAATGTACACGTGTGATGTTTTTGACTATTCCTGTATCCCATATTTGTTCGGCCATTTCTATTGTACCGACGATTTTACACACTGAAATAAATGATGTCAAATATTTCTATAACTTCCTAGCATGGTCAGTCATAGATATCTTATTTGATCAAACCTCAAAATTTAACAATAATGAGTTTTCTAAAATTTCATTGAAAATACATTGCAACTCAAAAACTTTACTTTTTATACAAATTACAAGAGATGAGGTAGCAAAACAATATAGCATCATGAATTATCTCGATAAACCTAACCTATATTGGTCTTAGGCAATTAAATTGTTCTTTTTATTTTCAAACATTTAAAATTAGAAGATTTTATTTCAAAAAAGAAAAAAAAAAAAAAAAAAAAAAAAAAACAACCATCGGAAAATCTAAAGTATGATACTGTTGTGGAATAAATACCAGTGAGCAACAAAGCAACAATCAACCATGTCATTTCTTCTGATCTCCACAACAAATCCAGTTTTGTTCCACCCGTGAGTTTCAATGCAAGGTGTATTCAAGAAATGAAACAGATAGTAAATAAGATATTATCTACAACATTTCAAAAACATTTAGTTTTTGTTTTTCTTATTCGGTCACCGATTATTGACCCAGTTCACTCACGCTGCAATAATATATATTTATACTATCATCGTGTATACTTTAGCTCACCGACAATTTGCAACAGGAGAGGCCAGACCAGAGCTAGATTATTATCAATCTCATGATATTATGGGACAAGGAAGTAAATCCAACCGTGTGGACAAAAAAATGTCAAATTTTCGAGGCGATCTGCCCCTTTATTAAGACATACAAAATGAACAAGATTACATCATAGGATACGAACAGTAATGCGGGACAAAGTAGACAAATATTTAACTATACAGCACCATGGAGCGCAATTTACCCTTCGGAGAGTGGCAGCCAAAGGCCAGATCTACCAAAATGTATCCATGCTGTCATGATATAAGATGTACCCAGACTTTGTATCTGAACACAATATTGATTCCCGTACCGTTAACCTTACACACTGTCAATACTAGATGTATGGCCAGATGGTAAAGTCCCATTAGGTTTTCGTAATATTTTTAATCGTAAAAAATAACAAATTTTGCCGAATGATAGAGTTGATAACCTTATTGGGATATTTCTTTATAAAAATGCCGTAGTTAATCGGGATTGTAGCAATGATGCGGGGGAATCTCAGGGGATCCTCTTGTTACGCTCTGTTGGTGCCACAGTCCACACGTGGGTAAACATTATACATGAGAGCCGCTTTTATAAACTTTGACCAAATCTATGTTTGTCAACTGATAGATGTTGACAGACGACGCTAATGCATTGTCATCTTATTTTCGTAGTTTTTTTTTATAAGTGAGTCTATATAAACATTAATTAAAATCCTACTTGAGATCTTCAAATCCTTATAAAACCATAATCAGAGATTGATTACATGAAAACAGTAACGGTTAACCAAAAAAAGTCAATTATTTGGAAATAATCAAGTATTTAGTGAACAAACAGTTTTGCAATAGACCATACAAAGCACTCTATACACGTAAGACGAAGCGAGTACACGCGCTCAATAGAGAGGCATCTGAAGGATTACTACTCCGGCCTTTTGTAGTTTTCGCGTACAAATACGTTTTAAAGTCGTCAGAATTGAGTATATAGTTCTACTGAAGTAGTGTTTTTATTTTGGAAAGAAGAACTAGTTTTATAAGGAAGAATATTGTAAACCATTAATTTTTTTGAATATGTCCCCAATTTCCCTGTATATATTTGAACAAAATTAAGTAAAGATAAATTCATAAGGATCACCGATGTTTACTTTGTAAACATCAAAACATAATGGGACTTAAAAACATGAGTATCCATGAAAAAAAAAAACCCATAATACCATTGAATGACTACAGCTTTGGCAAAATCATGAAATATGTTTAAAGATGCTCCACCGCCGACAGAGCATAAATGATATTCATCATTTGAACAATAATTTGTGTTTAATCGTGTATATATATGCCTAATTAACACAAAAAATAACATAAGATAATTTATTTCGCCTTTGGTGCATGCGCAATCATTACTTCATTCCATATAGGATATAGTGCGACGGAATTTTTTCGGGATGCAATTATTTATTTTTCATATTTTTAACTTGAAGTAAAATTAGAAACTCAAACTTTTCAATGGTGGTAATGATGTTAAGTTTGTAACTTTTAGAACTGAAGAAAACTACAAAATCGTCTGCTCCTGTTTTTGATAGTGAAAAAATACCATTTGTCAGCGGTGGAGCATCTTTAAGGAATATGTATGACTAAGAAAAAAAATAATAAAACATTTTCGTCAATACATTAAGGTTCTTGATTCTATCTCTTAACGAAGTGATCACATTTCACGTTGACGCTTGACAGTTTGGTTTTAGAAGGTTACGCCCTCGACTGGTTGTAAAGTATTATATGTAGGCTTTAGTAAGGAAGGTGTCAATATATTCCGGATTATATCAGACATGTGTTACTTTGACAAGTATAATAAATGGTAATTTGACCAGGAGTGTGTACTTTTAGATAATACCACACACTAATCTCTTTTTATATTAACAGTGACGTTAATACATTGCTTAATCTTATGCCACATGTGTTGAATAATGATTTAAAATCAGATCATATTAGAAACCGTTAGAATTTTAACTTTAAACTTCGTATGGCTTCGTATCGAACCATACAACAACCTAATTAATAACTAATTCATGTCTACACGATGTACTTCATACCAACGCCTGTTACTAGCATTTAACAATAACTCAAATTCACAAATGTTAAAAAAGAAATTGAGAGAAAAAATATACATCTTTATAAAGGTTGCTTTGAATAGGTTTTCTCAAGCCTCTACTTACCGATATGGTCAGAATAGCTGGAATCAACCACTTTTGGATCTATCATCACTTTCTGGGTTTATACAATAATACTTGGTTGCTTGAATTGAAGGGAGAAACTGGTGAAGCGATGACCCAGCAGGCAGAGCTACATGCATATTTCATCGAGGTAGATAATATTTATTTGACATTTCTTTATCGTGCTGATCATTATTTGACTAAGAGCTACTTGAACAATGTCATCAGAGTACATGTTTAATTATATATATATATATATATTCTGGGCAGTTGCCATGACGCATACATAATTACATATTTATAGAGAATACATGGTTAGTATCTTACAATACAATGTTTATTTTGGTGCGAGACTTAGGAAAGCCAAGATGAATAGGCTTTGCCGAGTCATCTCGACTTTCCGTGTCGAGCACCAAAATAAAACTTGTATTGTAAGATACTAACCGTGTATTCTTTTATCCTGCAACCATTATGACATTCAAAACGAAAGCAAATCGCCAGTTATTTACTTGGTTTCGCTCGAAGCGGGAAGCTTCTTTGATGCGGAGTTAAAGATTCATTCACGAACCGAATGAGAGTGTACTCCTATTAACTGCCGTGGGAAATAAATAAGCGCATTCGCAAACAGTATTCGTAATTCTATTCAGTGTGTAATATCACTGAAACAAAATGAAAATACTCAAAAAACAATAAACACCCATTACAGAATTACTTTACAATACATACCTTTGTCATGAACCAAGAAAAAGACGACACCGCCATACCAGATTTTCGATATCGTAAAAGTGACGTCATCGGTGAATGTGATGTCACAAATTTAACGGGACTGAATGACGTTTCATTCACCAGAAGGTTCAAGTTCTTGGTCAAGTTAGAAAAAGTTCCGTCAGATATGGAACAAATTCACGTGATCGTATTGACAGATAAGCATTTCGTATTGACGGATAAAACACAAGTTTATCCGGCAGTAGTTATCGGTCGGTATGTGGGACATTTGCAGGATAAATATATTAGTGAGGGAGGAGAAATAGGTTCCCATGTATCCCTCTGGCAGATTTTCGAAACATGTTTTTTTAGAACCGGTATGATGTCTAGATTCATTTTAAGCTTGTTGCCATTGACAACTAATGTCCCATGGGGTCATATGGCGGCCATCTTTGATTTCAGCTATCAAAAATGGCCAAAATGACACATTCGCATATATGCGCATAGATAGAGAACCAGACAAAAATCAGAGGCAAATAAACACATGTTTTAATATGATTGAAACATGTTTAATACGATTAAATCATAATAATAACGTTACGTCTTCTCATTTTTGTGAAATGACGGGAAAGCAATGAAATTTTCAGCTTTTTTCCCTAAAATATCGATAAATGTCATAATTTACATCAGGAGTAAAAACAGTCATCTCGAATTACACTAACCCTTGTGTAAATATATGTGTACTATAAAAAGATAGATCGCATCAATGGAGTAGGAAAAAGAGAGGGACCCCCAATAAAAAATTATCAAAAAATGGCCAAAATGACACATTCGTATATACGCGCATTAATAGCGAACCAGACAACACACAGAGGCAAATAAACACATTTTAAATATGATTGAAACATTCTGAATACGATTAAATCATAATATTGACGTTACATCTACTCGTGAAATGACGGGAAAACAATGAAATTTTCATTTCCCCCCAAAAACATCAATAAATGTCATAATTTAAATCATAAGTAAAACAATTGTTGGACAAAACACCTTGTAACAGTTATTTCGAATTATACTAACCTTTGTGTAAACATGTGTGTATTTTAAAAGGATTTTATGTTTTAAGCAGAATAATCGGGGATATCCCCCTCCAAATACTACTCATAGAGAGAAAAATCTAATAATTATTATTACATAAATTACATATTCTCTGATCTATGATTCAGACAATTCCCAATTACAACTACATTTTTAACAGCGAGGGTCACGTAAGTATGTGCCAGGTTTATTGGTGGAGGAAAGGCGGAGTTCCCGGAGTAAAAAACACCGCCAGCAGTCAATACCTGGCAACTGCCCCACATGTGATTCGAACAAGCGACTCAGAGGTGGAGGGCTTGTGGTAATATGTCGAGACATCATACCAATATGCCACCGCGGCCTCAATTACAACTAGAACGTGGTTAGCACCGTAATAATTCACTCTGTTTTAGTGAACAGCTGGAAACATAGAGTTTTACATAAATGATCGGCTCGTGACAGAACGAAACGTACAACTGTTTTCGAATTATCATCTTTGATTTTTTTTGTTCTGAAGACACGATGGTATAGCACAGCTCATTACAACAAAACTAAATCCTTTCGGTCTCGCGACTGTTCTTTAAATTTTTATCAAGCTGCTGCAGGTTGGCGTAGGATTTCAGCACTCCAGGAAAATAAATGTCCACATCTATTTCGACGATTCCCTCATACTCCACCTAGTCTAGGAATCGTTGGAGCGGAACGCCCGTCTGGTCCTGAAACGTTTGCTCAAAGTCGATGTCATTCCCTCCAGAGAGAAGTCCGAGGTTTTTCTTCTCAGGACTTTGTCATCCTGGGAAACCGTTTCAACACAGTTCGGGGTATTGCCCTTCCATCTTTGGAGAAGTTCCGAGAAGGCCAGAGATCTTGCTCTGACCTACTCTTGACTGGTCATTCATCCAGCGTTGATTTCTCAGTTTTCTGGGTAATATCAATTCCCTTGCAGATGTGGTCCCCCTAGGGAGACATCACATCAGACCTTTCTAGATGCTCTTCCTCGCCAGCAGGGAATGGAAGGCGTGGCTTCCTTTCAACCAGTCCATGAAGGAGTTTGCTCGGTGGTGGACTCTGAAAGATTATGTTCTCTAGGGTTCCGTTGTCCAAGTCAGCTTTCACAATGACCTTGTTCACAGATGACAGGTTGGGGGGGCTTGCCTCGACAGCCATTGCCAGTCGGTGAAGTGCTGGAGATAAGGGCTGTTCGGTTGGCTCTGCAGGCTTTTCAGAAGATTCTACATTCCAATGTGGTTTGTGTGACTACGGAAAACTCTACAGTTGTCACGTATCTGGAGAGAAAGGGTGGGGGGGGGGGGGGGTGTGTGGCAAAGTCCCACGTCCTTTTTGCCCTCGTCATTCGTGTTCTTCTCTTTTGTCAGGAAATGCGGTTGACTCTCTTAGTCAAGGATTATCCAGATAGGTTGAATGTTCTGTCGGATACTCTTTCCAGGCGCCGCAAGCTGGTTGTGACAGAAAGGCAGCTAAATCCCCCGATCTTCAAGGGCATTTGCTAGGTGTGGAACAGACCTCATATAGACCTTTTTCGCCACTCTCCTGAACAACTAGTTATCCACTTTTGTCTCTCCGGTGCCAGACCAATGACTTGGGCTGTGGATGTTCTATCTTTAGATTGGGAGGGGATACATGCTTACGCATTCCCTCCATTCAACCTGGTGGGCAAGGTTCTAATAGAAGTTTCGGGAGCATCATTTCCCCTCCTTCTGATAGCGCCCCTGTGACCGAGACATTTCTGGTTTCCGAAGCTCTTGTCGTATCTGTTGGTGAATATTCCTCAGGTTTTCCCACTCAGAACCAATCTCTTGCGCCTGCCTCGGTCCCGGAAGATCCATTCAAGAGCGTGGAAGCTATCTCAGGAGGTCTCGCTCAGTCAGGCTTTTCTTGAGACGTGTCAGCTCGCATCGCCCGATCAATATGGTCTTTCTCACCTGCTGTCTAACAGTCATGGAAGATCGTCCGTGATTGGTGTATCGACAGGAAGATTGATCAGGTCAAGGCCTCTGTCCAGCTGATTGCGGATTCCCTTCTCTATTTGTTTAGGGAACGCAAACATTCCTCTGGTACTATTGCAGGCTATCGCATGGCTATTTCCAGTGTACTGTATTCTCATGGTTAGGGTCTTCCAACTCTTTGTCTGCCTTGATTTGGTGGTTCAGTCTGGACAGGCCTATGGTACGGCAGTTAGCTCCACAGTGGAATCTAGCACTTGTGTTACTGAAAGGGGCTCCTTAACAGCCACTGGTGTCGTTCGCCATTAAGGTTTTACTTTTGACTTCCTGCTTGCTCTTGTCTCATGCAGTAGGAGGAGTGATATCCATCTATTCACTTTTCGTGCTTCGTTGGGCCAGATAAAGCTCTGTTACCCTACTCACTGATCCTGCCATTTTGACAATCTCTATTAGTTGAAGGAGATTGATCGGCTGCTTTGTCCCAGTCGAACGCTTAGGTTTTCCTTGATAAAACAAGGGGCGATGTACCATTCTTGCCTATTAAACAGGGTCCGCAGGATTTCTCCCCCCAGTACATCTCCAGATGGATATGTCAGTTGATCAGGATTGCTTATGAGCAGTCTAATTATCAGTCTGGGGCGAAATGCAAGGAGATGGATCATGAGGTTTGAGCCCTTGCGGCTTCTTTGGCTCTCCATAATGGGTCCTGGTTCCAGGATATCATGTCTGCTGCCTTTTGGCGTGGTCAGACTTCTTTCACTGACTTTTACCTCCGGTCACTGTCCTCTCATTCTAATGAACTGTTTTCCTAGATCCCGTTGTGGCGGCACAGTCTGTGACTGTTCCTGCTCAGCAGATATTATAGTTTTTGTATTGTATTAGACTTACTCGCTAATTTTTATTTTCTTATCTCACCACAAAGAAGGTGAATGATTCTCTTTCTCTTTTCCTTTGTAAGAACGTGCAAAGATTTCGTGTAGCCCGTCTTTATCTAGGGTGAGATAGAACATTCTCTTACCCTAGACAGGGATATCCACAGTTTTACCAGTGTGACATTTTTCTTTCTCGTACCCCAGATAGTAATATCCACAGTTTTACCGGTGTGAGATTTTTCTTTCTCTTACCCCAGACAGAGATATCCACAGTGTTACCGGTGTGAGATTTTTCTTTCTCTTACCCCAGATAGGGAAATCCACAGTTTTACCGGTGTTAGATTTTTCTTTCTCTTACCCCAGACAGAGATATCCACAGTTTTACCGGGGTGAGATTTTTCTTTCTCTTACCCCAGACAGAGATATCCACAGTTTTACCGGTGTGAAATTTTTCTTTCTCTTACCCCAGATAGGGATATCCACAGTTTTACCGGTGTGAGATTATCCACAGTTTTACCGGTGCGAGATTTTTCTTTCTCTTACCCCAGATAGGGATATCCACAGTTTTACCAGTGTGAGATTTGTCTATCTCACCCTAGGGTAAAGACAAACTACACGAGATCTTCGCACGTGCCCAACAATGGTATGACGTCACGACAACAATGAAATGACTTCACAAACACTGCGACTCAATGCGGTCACGTCATCCTCGCTTGCATAAGTGACACGTGTATTAGAGACACAAAGTGGTGCACGGGGTAAGAGAAAAAGAATCATTCACCTCTTTGGGGTGAGACAGATCTCATCCTTCGGGATAAGATTCTTAAGCTGGCAAACACTCGGCAAAGCCTCGTGTTTGACAACTGAAGAATCTTACCTCTCGGGTTGAGATTCTCCTGTCTTACCCCAAAGTGGATGAAAGATTCTATTAATCTCAATCTAGGGTAAAGACAAGCTACACGAGATCATCGCACGTGCCCAACAATGGTATGACGTCATGACAACAGTATCATGACGTCGCGGTAATAGTATTATAACGTCACGACAACAATGAAATGATGTCACAAAGACAGCGAAGACGGCGACTCAATGGGTCACGTCATCCTCGCTTGCATAAGTGACATGTTTATTAGAGACACAAAGTGGTGCATGGAATAAGAGAAAAAGGAATCATTCACACTCATTGGGGTGAGACAGGAGTTCACAACCAACGGGATAAGATAAAGCCTCGTGTTTGACAACTTAAGAATCTTACCCCTCGGGTTGAGATTCTCCTGTCTCACCCCAAAGGGGGTGAAATATTCTATTATTCTCACCCACACGAGATCTTCGCACGTGCTCAAGTTCTCAATAATAGCATGACGTCATGAAAACAGTAAGGGAAAGAGGTAAGAGAAAAAGACTATTCACTCTCTTTGTGGTGAAACAGGAGATCTCAACCCTCGGGATAAGATTCTTAATAATCATACCCCTCAGGTTGAGATTTTCCTGTATCACCTCAAAGGGGTGAAGATTTTATCAATCTCCCACAGGTAAAATTGCGGATATCTCTCCTGGGTAAGAGGAACATCTTTCTTACCCATCGGACAAATGTATCTGCACCTTCGCCGAGTGTAAGATTTCTCTGCCTTTCCCAGGGCAAGATAGTCTGCACGCTTAGTACATAATCGCGTGACAACCCGGAAGATGTTAAACGTCAATGCAAATAAACATTGACTTGCGCGCTCCAATTGAACATTCTACATTACCTTTGACTTTGAGCTAGTACTTCACGCGCGAGCTCAACTTTGATTTAATGATCATCGCAGATGGAAGTCAACTTACCTTTCGGTGATGTTTACCTTGAAAGACTGTATTTTAAAAATGACTTGATACAATATGTTCTATTTCTTTGACGTTAAATGTTTCAAAATGATTTATATTCTTGTTTGCCACGATTTCAACAAAGTTTTTGACTCAGTAAATAATAAATCTCAGTTTAGTAAATGAATAATTGTCTTCAGTTTTTGAAATTGCGTATTTGTAGTTTTTACTTTTTTGAGAAATAATGGTTATAACCAACTTAGAGATTAGGACAGGGAATATATACCATCAAATGAGGCCATGACTGTGCAACCATCGGAAAGCATCGAGCTAGACTTTGGTGAATCTCCTTCTATGGTAGATATTTCTCAAGGGAAAGGTCATATTATTCTCCCATACTTGACAAGGTCATCCCGCGGTTGCAAAGGGAAAAGTAACTCACTTTGTTTTTTACCGTGTCTTTTCACACGCCCTTGACAATGACGTCATCGATACAATCGGAGACTTTTATCGAGGACCCCATTGTTTTTCAGGACGCATTGCGACGTCTCTTTGATGTCGACACTATAAATATAATCATAAAGAGCTGAATGTTCCTTTGCAATATGAAAGAAATATAATCAAAAATTGTTCTGATCAGTGGACAGGGATATCTCAACCCGAGTGAAAGATTTCGGATGGTCCACCCGAAACTTGCGGCCAAAATCCACTTAACATGTTAGATTTCAATGTGAGATTCTATTAGTCTGTAATACATGGTTAACCTGCGGTTGCTAGAGAAATGATAACTCTGTCTTTATCAGGTTAAGGAAAGGACAGACCACGCAAGCTAGACAATGAGGTGACGTCATCAATGCATGCGACAAAAATTGTCGACGACGTCAATGTGATGAAATTTTCACCATTTTTCGTTAAAGTATTGGAAAAAAAATCAAACATTGGTCTGTCAGGTAAACAGAAATACATCAATCCTCGTGAAAGATTTTGAATATCAACTCTCGCCAAATCCCTAGTAGAGTGGCCAAAAATGTTTCACTCGGGTTGAGATATCCCTGTCTTTTTGACAGATCCATATAAGATTATATCAAACTAATACAGGGTGGTTGACAGCTACGTTAGCAAATATGACGCGACAGACAATTACATAACATGAACTATTTTGACTTATAATGACGTTCTTATAATAGCGGCGTGGTCAAAAGCTGGAAAGCAACTGGGATTTTATAGTAGTATTATGATTATTCACTGGAGAAAAAGAATCAAACATGGATCTATCAATTGGACATACTGATGCTACAAGCCAAAATTTTTCACTTGGGTTGATATATCCCTACCCAATAGATAGACTCATGTGAGATTATATTACTATACCTTTGCTACTTCACGTCATATTAGCATTAAATATATCACAAACACAACACCTACGTAAGTGTCGCATTTGTTCACTCAGCTGGAATTTGTTATTACACATTTTACATTAAACTCTCAACGACTAAAGTCATTCCATTAGCATTTGTTCTTGATAAGAGATAAAGTTACGAATCTCGATCAGTGTTAAAATAGCACACGACGAATCTGTTTCCGTTTAGCTATGATCTGTGGTAACAAAAGTCGGGAAAACAGTGTCCAGACGGACTGCAACATTGCCTCTAGGACTGTAGGAGGAATACAACAGACAGTGTTATCAGTGTTATAGAGAACAGTGGTATTATATATGGTTTCCTGGTGTCGCATATGAATCATGAGTCTCGTGATCAACATTGAAAAGGAGAAGTACGAATTGATATAAGCGCGTGTGATTGTGGTATGTTATGAATTTCCATTTCTTACTCAGAATATCCTGTCTATTGAAACTGATAAGCGAAGTATTCAATATTAATCTGAAATGGCGCCGTTTCGTCTATACATTCAATGGGTAGCAATAATCTCCTTCAGGAGATAATATATATAAAAAAGGTTTTCTTGTGTCTGCAGTTTTTTTATGTGAAAAATACAAATCCCCATCTCATATTGAATGAGTCGTTTTACTAGTTCGGATATCGATATTTTGTCTTTGCATTTTGAATACTTCAAGTATCATGCATATCTTATTACGAACGAAGATACAGAGAACAAAGTATTACCACGCCTTTACTTGTAGCGAAATTGAGATGATTAACTTCTAACTAAAAAGTAGCATGTGCCAAACTATTGATGGCATATTTATTTTAGATATCGATAGAACATTATTATCGCTCAAAGCTGTTTATCATTCCTGATATTAATTCAGATATGTTCCCAGCATACCAGCATCACCATAAGTGGTGTGGGCTGATGAATACTGTGGTAAAGTATTTGGGTCTACATCGTCAATTCGTGACCTAAATTTACATGACGACTGTCGTTTCCTGTACAGTATGGGGCTTTTCGAGGTTCCTATATAATCAAACAAGCATACTTATTCATTTAGTTTCAAGTGTTTAAAATGTCCCGCCATCTTATCACATTGTTAATCTGTGGGTCCAGAGTTCGAATTCCATGTTAGAGATAATCGTCTGTTTCTGACTCTACTGACCGTTTGCATGCGGTTTTTCTCAAGGTACTCCTACTTTTCTTCACCTCGCCTTCCAAACGTTAAATGACATTGGCTGTTAATAGGACATTATACCGATCAAACCAAACAAAATCATAATACATTCTACACAATACAAGAAGGAAATGACCAAGTGAAATGCCAGCTCTGGAAGACGCCTTCACAAATGTTATTTAACACTTTGCTTCATTAATTCTTTCCTTAGTCGTCTATAAACACACTGGGCTCATGTGGTCAAATACTGCATGAAGCTAATTGGCTTTTATTTGATTTCCTTGTCATTGAACACTAGGTTTCCTAAATCATGTCAAATACAACTCTTCCCGACAACTCCAACAAAAGCTGATGACTTCATATGACATTTGGGTACATCCAAATGAGCTGGTCGCAGATGGTGATAGGGATTTGAAGACCATGCTTTTTGAGAAAGTCCAATGTCAGAACTAACCTTTTTACTAGCGTACTACTCCAGATCTCGATTACTTTACAACGACAACAAAGACAGTAAACAAAAAACACTAAATATTAAACCAAAAGTTAGTAAGAAAGGGTTAAGATGGAATTCTGGGTTTTTATATTGAAATTCAATATAGTGGTTTGATTTATGATTGTGATTTGTAATGTTTTAGCAACAAATTGGATTTCCTTTAGCTATTGGAGAAAACCGAGTTTTTGTGGAAGACGATTTCTGGCAAGCACTGTATAACGTCTTATTTTTGCGGGGTAAAAAATAAGTATTGGGAGAAATTGTAAGAAATAAACGTTCACATTCTACATATAAGTTTATGATAATTACTTCTTACTGCATTGACTGGAATTTCACTATCAAACATTCCTACTTCAAGAAAACTAAATATTATACGATAGCTTGAAAATGTTCATCTTTTGTTTAGACCTCACTTCCTAGATGTAGAACCAAATGGAAGATTAACAAATACTCAAATAACAATGGGAATAGACTTCTGTAAAACAAGAATAAAATGTGTTTTTAATAAAAAATGGAAATAGATATTTTGTAAAGTGCGAAAGTAGATTTTCTGAATGTTGAGACTGTAATCAATAAAATGCATAATCGTACAAGAACTGCCAAAAAGCCACAGATAGAATTGAATTAGCATACTTTAGAACACGTTTACCCGCACCACTGGATATGCTAGAACACCCAATGTATGTTACACACCAATGCATGTCAAACATGTGACAGCCAATTATTAAGAACTTTTAATCCTTACGCAGTAAATGACATTTTGATATGAATACGTATATAAATACACATTAAAATACGAGATTACTGCCTAAGGGAATTTATTTTCGTTCGACACAACAGACAGAATTCAAACACAACCAGTTACAATAGTCCTTTGCTAATTATAAACGATCAGAAAATAAACAGGACATTGATAAAAATGGTATTCTACAATCTTCTGCCATTAATCCAAATATATTGCACGTCTGCTTCCTGTTTTCTATATGTCGTGCATAGCATGTTTGTCCTCCAGCTTGTTATTGGGGAGCCATCCTCTGCATACATAATAGTTCGTATTTTTATTGGCTATTTTCTCAAAACAACCTAATTAATGGTGGGCTGAGGAGACATAACGGAAGTGTAGGAAAATGGTGGTATTAATTATTAGTACCACGCTACTATAATTATTTAGAGAATATGTTCTGTGAAGACAATTAAAACCAAAACTGTTGATGCTTCCAGAAGGAGCTTTAAATTCAAGAGTAAAAATATTGAATACCGACATTACAACATAATATTCATACTCAAAATTGCGCAAACAATAAACAAAATTTGCCTAAAAAACCTGACGTGTTTTGTTTAAATGCCATAACTTTCTATATGAACATAAAGCGGAGAGAATGTCATTCATAGAACAAGATATACAAAATATCAATTACAAGGCAGGGAAAAAGTGACTAGCCACTACCAGACACATTCAAACTTGTTCCTACACGAGTCAAATTCACTTAGTTCATCTACCAAAACAATTATGTTAACAGTTCGTTTACAACAAATTTAATTCACAAAATTGACATTAATAACAAGGCCTTTGTCAGATCATCGGGTTTCCTTGCCTGTATTATTAATTTTTGCCATTCACATATTCCACACAATCAGTGTAAATGCCTTGTTTTAGCTAAGAACATTCACTTTCGCAGTGAATATGCTGACACTTTTGCAAGTGCACGATTGTCAGCATTTTCACTTTGTGGCGTAAATTCTAACAAATCCCCACAATAGGGGAAATATTTTGTAATAATTTGTAAATTTTGATTTTTTATCTTTATTTTTAGAGTCTCCAGTTACAATGTATGTGTTAATTGAATATGGAGTACTAATTATTATAATGTTATGACCATTCCATTATTTTGTATGTATTAATTGATATCTTTCATGTGATTTTTAACATATTACATGGTTTACTTTTAATAAACCGTCATCTTATATAAGATGTTATAATTTTTATAAGATGGCCATTTTCAATTCTCATATTTGTGTCGAGTTTTAGCTAAGGACATTCATTTTCGATGGTAGCGATACGTATCGTAAAGTTACTGTTATGTAGGAATGGGGAATATAACAGAAATAATTGCTATCTGAGTGTCAGATTTATGTTTTCGTTATGATAAAAGAATCTATAATGATATTATACTCCACGTTTTGTTTATGAAAAAATGTTATCCATCCCACGATTATTAGGTTTAGGGAAAAAGCAAGTATCAGTTTGTGTCTCTGTGAAGAAATATAGGATCTTATAGAGTGTTCATTTCATATGAGATTTTATGAAACGAGTCTAAGTAGTTTTCATTTTTGCGAGCCTCGGCGATGAGTTTCATAAAATCTCATATGAAATGAACACATATTTATGATATTTTTTATCACATACATCTAAATACCTACATAATAAAGAATTTCACGTCAAAATATATTCCGAAATACTAGCAAAGGCCGCCATTTTGTCCATCCATCCTCGTAATCCTAACGTCATTTTTCCTGACGTCATTTTTTTTTGTTTCTGTCTGACGTCACAATGAATTTCCAGCCAATGAAAATCGCTTCAGGTCATATTACACTAGTGACATATGCAAAAATATTACACGGGCGAAATCACTGGATATCAGGCGGATTATGTGATAAAGGGATATAGGCGGTATACGAGACAACGAGACAGTGTGATTGATTATAAGCGAGAAAATAACGTATGGATTTTGAACAAACGAAAACATAATTATCATGTAGGAAAGGCGATATATAAGAGCCATCTTAGTTCTTGACCTATTGTATTGCTGGTAAATATTTCAGTTTCAAACCTTTATTTTCTTCAGTAGAGTACATTACATTGAAGATGTTTTCGAAGAAATTGCTGAAGTGTTGAATTATTCCATGTTTTAAATTATTTTACAACAAAACAAAAGATGATTGATAAAAAAAGACAAGACAATATGATGTGATTTAGTTTTTTTATTCCTACCATGTGGTCAAACTCATTTACGGAAACAAACGTTGTTTTATAACTGTACCGGACGTATAAGGATACCATATACATTCTATATAAGATATATATCATCACTCTTTGCAACAACATATTTTGAAGCACTGATAAGTCTGATAGCTTTATACAAATCACAAGAACTCCACTATCGCAAGAAGACACAAGACCATTATACCGCAGACTCCCCAAATATAAGACGTTCATACACGCACAGCGCATTGCATACAGGGGAGATAATTCTTGATACTCCAGGGCTTCCGATCAATTACGATCTCTACACTCTAAACAAATGAAATGGCCACCCGAGAGCCTTCAATTTTGCTATAGGATAGTCCAGGGGTGTAGGGATCGTAAGTGAACGGAAGCCCTGGAGTATCCAGGATGAGGAGAGGTCGTTCTTAAATGACCTTTTACTGTTAATGGAAGTTAAAGGGGACAATTCCGTCTAAGAGTGCATAACAATTTGCTCATATATATGGAGACAAACCAGTTCTTATAGTTCTGTCTAGAACTATTCAAATCGCTCTGAACTTAGTGTGGTTACCTTATTAGGTGTATGCCTCCCTTGTCTGAAAAACAATTCCATCAACTCCACGGTGGTTACGTTTTTTCATTTCTTGAGCCTCGTGATATCGGCCTGGGTATGGGTACAAATACAATTTAGATTTTCAGCATTATGAATATTTTGTTTTCGTTTTATGGCTTTATGATTATATTTTTCTTCGTGGTTATGTAACAGAATTAGCCTGACTGTATTGTCCCTTTCGGCCCAATAAAACCAAAGTCATCTAATATTACGTTATCCATTCAATACTTGAGACTATTTTAACTCTAAGAATTAATTGAAGGGCGCAGTTATAATAAAACATACATCGCATACCCTTTTGTAACGTCTGGTGCTGTTATATTTGCTCTCAGTAGTCTTATTTGAAATTTGTTACATCGGTATTTGCTATGGTTCCTATGATATAAATAAGAGATACTATGTTGCTTTTATTCTCATATCCGTTTTTATTATTGGTCAAATAAAACGCATATTATCTGACTGGTGAATTTTGGTGAGGATGCTTGCTGTAAGTGTTAATCATGGCTAAGCGTTATTACATATTCTAACTTTTATAAGCGAATGTTGATAAAATAAAATTCATTCATTTTTGAATATCCTACCTTATACGACTTTCTCTTCGCTGTACAAAACATCTCGTTTTTGTAATTTGATACTTTCATCACATTTTTTTGCAAATCCCTAGCCGTTTTATTTGAAAATCACCATTGAAGTAAAAATCAATATGCTTTTGTTAATGTTGTTTGCAATTTCCCTTTGTCAACTAAAAGTCGAACACTATCTGTGTGCTTTCGTAAAGGAGTTCTATAATCGTAATTATGCATTTGATATTAATGCGTTGACGAGATTGCCTTTTGACGTAAATCAATTTTGCGGAAAAAATGTGCCTAGAAACATTTGACGCTATTCTAAAAGGCACTTTACTGTACAATCTCTGACATTGAAAAATTGTTTGAAATGCTATATTGGCATGCAAGTCAAACATTAAACTCAATTTTTACTGACGAACTAGAAAACGGGGAAGCGTCGTGTTTATTTTTCCCAATGCTCTTAACTGAAATATCCCACCCACAAATGGAACCGCAAATCAATGAACTTTATCAGAAACCTATTTACTTCTTACTGCTATTTTTGCTCCTCTTTTATTGTTTTATATACTTATATCAACCTTTAAAATACAAATATACATTATACATCGGTATGTCACTTTACATGGCGACGAAACTCAGCAAGGGAAAGGATGAAACTGAAAAAAAAAATAAAAAATAAACGGACAATAGAAATGTAAGATAATTTGACGAACTTACACTTAAGAGGTTTTTATCTGGCAAAAATCACAAGCGATTTGTCTGTAAGGCATCTACGATAAAAAGGAATTCAAATACCTCCACACTGGAAATTTCCTCAGCATAGAGATCGGCCGAGGGAAGTAACTAGCTGTAGAATGTCTTCATATGATAAATTCTACAAATTGAGAGACCATAATTATCTTTAAAAAAAAACTAAAAAAAAAACCTTAAAGGGACAATTCAATGAGGCTAATTCTGTTATGACATAAATGTATTGTTCTGTGTTTTTTTGAAACATATAACAAGATATATTGACAAATTCTACGACATTGTTAAGTATTTTGATTGATACCGTTGAAATTCCAAATCGTTGATTAATACGATTAAGCAGGTAGCATGTGTGTAGGTACCCATGCCCGAGCCAAAGTCACGTACATTAATCAAATGCAATGCATTACCACTGAGGAGTTAGTGAAATCACATTTAGACAAGAACATGCACCTAAGAAAGTAAACACACTACTGTAAGGGTGATTTGGGTAGTTCTAGACAAAACATTCTTTACTACACTGACAAGGGCCAGGGTTCGGCATACAAGACGTCCGACCACAATGTGTAATTACGGACAGCAAGCGAGTTTAAACATTTTGTATACATTTCACTACAGTGGGCTTTCCTGGCATAACACAGTAAAACCAACTTATCTTATTTCCATTAGAACTAGTTTGTTTCCGATATAGATGAAAAATTTATTGTACTCTTAGACTGAATTGTCCCTTTAATGAGTAAATGATGTAAATATTACTTTTTGTTTTCTTTTTTATAGCATAAATAATCAATATTGATGTCATACAGATAAGAATGTCCATAAAAATGGGCCTAGATGGTTAAATAAACATCATAAATAAGTATAAAAGAGGCTTTTTGTTGTTTTTTTGCTTGCATTTTGTTATATTTGTTGTTTGCATGGTGTTATAATCGATAAATATTGGTGTATTGCGAAATAAAACTTTGGTGGACTTCAGTGACAACATGAATATAACGAAAATAAACAACACACTAAAACTAACGCCTTTCAGTATAGACATCGCTCAACCGCTAAATTTAACCACGGTAAATATGTTGCGTATAGTAAAACGCGAAATTTTGACTCCGTGAATTTAAAGCGGTATTACCAGCTGTAGTTTAAAACCTACACGAAGTAGTTGTCATATAATTATTGCAGGTCGATGATTTTTTTTCTCCGGACTACTCAATATACCTTCAATACCTTCATTTTGATCTATCAGAGCTTCATCCCTTCGTTTCACTCCGCCAGTTATGGCGACGGGAAACTAAGGGAAGTAACTCTGATAGATCAGAACGCGATACCTTCTAAGTCTGGCACGTGTTGGAAATGACTTTGGCTATTTAAAGAAGATATACTAAACACAAATCCAAACTATTGAGAATATCGTTTTGTTAAGTGGTCGTCCCTATCTAGAAAATAAGGTAAAGAAACGATTGTATTTACTTGCAGTGTGATTGATTGGTACAGTAGCAAATAGCTGAAAATGAAAGGCAGACTTTGATATAAAACTTGGAACCAAATGTTGAGATTCCCCTTTCCAGGTATCCATTACCTTTTGTATATTTTTGTCTTTGTATCGTAATATTTACAGTCAGTGGTGAATTGATAGTATAAACCCCGTTGATTTCAACCAAAGGCTACTCAACTTTATTTCTCGATAAATTGAGTATGTCACGCGCAATTTGGAGCCGCGCGGATGAATTTATGATGGTCCAAATCAGAAACTTTTGGTGTTTTCAGTAACCGAACGTACGTTCGATGAACATGTACATGTATCAAAATAGGTTTGAACACTTATACATGTATGTGTGTGAATACAAATGTAGAAAAGTTACATTGTTTATGTTACTACCGTACCTCTTTGAGCAATGCTTCCGTGCGTATGATAAATAAACAATGTTGTACAATGTACAGTTTTGCACATTCCGATGACGTCGCAATGTTTACATGTTGTGTGTCTGTGAATCTGTGTTGTTCTCTACAACATGTAGCCTAGATCTACATTATATTCGCATTTTTAACATCTTTGGTTGTACGCGAATGGATAAGATATGTCAGAACAACATCAGTATTTGAGTTGGATAAGTGTAACCAAAACGACCTAGCACGACAATGCATTTTTGTTCACCTCGGCGGACAGACAAGTCCTGTACGTTATCTAGAATCTACTGTGAATCGGCGAGAGTAGGACTTACATACACAATGTACGTTTGGGTGTTTCGAAATATCAATGAAACGGAATCCTTCAATTGTAGCTTTACAATACTTGTAATAGACACCTCTAATATTTATTGAAGTGTTTAAATCAACAATATAAATATAGCTAACATTTTGAGAGCGGTACAGTAAACGTTTACAGTAGTGGGCCTACCTGTGTTTGTACAAGTTCCTCGAAACGACGTCCGATACATTTGAAAATCTCTAAAATCCGGAAATAATGACATGGAACTATGTAAACATCCGTGTATTCAAGAAATTTCAAACGTGAACTGATTAAGTAGAACTCAAGTGATCACAAAATTGAAGAAACTCTCTGTTTGTCACACCTCCTTGACACAGGCGGGTTGAATCGGACGCCGCGTCACAACTACGTTAAATATCCTGCCACGTTATGAATTGTGTAAGCGTGTGAAATCATACGAAGCAAAATATTAAAACCAAACTGCTTTGTACCATGGTGTTTTTAACAACAGATAAATAAAATGATTTATAGTTCCATACCGGGAAAACCTCAGATATATGCTTCATCAGACGGAACTCATTTTATTGGTATGTTCATTGATAAATTGGCGGGAATTTCCGCCACTTCAAGTGGCTGTTCGAAATGCCTGTCGGAACCAAACGATATAATTCAATTTTAGTCTTATAAATGCCATAAACACTATTAAGGGTAAATTTTGAGCTATGAAAATAATAGTTAAGACTGTAAATATAAGGATTAAAGTCTCTTTCTGGTGGTTCTATCGAAGGATAAAGTTGAGTAGGGTATCGATATTTGTTTCATGGACCGCTTCGCGGTCCATTCCAAATATCGATACCCTACTCAACTTTATCCTTCGATAGAACGACCAGAAAGAGACTTTAATCCTTAAATATATTGATTTTATTTTGTTATTATGCAGCTTGAACATCTACATTTCAATTGGGTCAAGTTTGTGTCATAGATTTATAGAATCCTGAGTATTTATGGTTTTATGCGTGTATGCTTACATATTAACAGTGTGTGATAAAATAACTCGGTAAAAGGTAACTCTGTTCACTAGACTCAGCAATGATTAACCTATGATCATCATTAATATATCATGTTTCATCAATGTCATTAGTTTTATAACCTGACAAATAGCATGTAACGTGATTACTCTGCTATTAGTTGTGTTTAGCTGGTTGTTTAAAATACCGAATATCTACATACAAAGGGCCTGTTTCCGGTAACATTAATTCTACATAGGAGCATGTCCCCGTATAATAATGACCACTACTGCCAGTGCTCAGATGGGCAGAGAACGATGGGAATGTGTGCGCACAAGTTTGAAGAAAGCTTGAAACTTTGCATATGGCTTCTTTAGGACATAAGGTTTCAGGATGAAATTGGACCCCAAAAACTCACGGCCCCTGGCTATTGGTTTTCAAAATGACAATCAAAAACCACCTTCTGCGACCCATATCTCACGTTTTATACCAGCTAGACCAAATCTTTAAACATCCTGGTAGCTGTATAGTGTTAAACTTTATGTAGAAGGACCGCCATTTTGTATTTCATAATGTCCGCAAAATATGCAAGCTATATTTGCATATAATACATCTTATTGGCTTAGCTGACTTTAAACAAATAAAATGACCGCCGTTTTGAAATCCAAGATGGCCGTTTAAATAAAAGTTGTTGCATAATGCAAAAATGATATGTAAATCGAGAAGCATTCCGACAAAAAATGAAGATGGACGTGGTGGTTAAAGTAAGTGAACTACATGATGTTTAAATGGAGTTTCTACAAAGTAATTTGAATTACAACCTGTATTGCAGTATAGCAAGTACTGTCTTTTTTAGTTTCTTTGCTACTGTTTATGAGTCATAGTATTTAATTCTGAAAATATTGTGCACATCTAATTAGATTTATGATTACCTTTGAACAGTTTTACATCCGACGATTTGCTTTGGATGCTTTATACGTAGTCCTTTATTTGTTTTTCGGTTACAGTTTTGAATTTACTGGGCTTGTTACACACAGTACTACTGGTTAGTATAGTTTATTCTGACTCTTGTTTTGGCAAAGTAGTATCCCTAAATGTAGACGAACTTGTTGTGGGCATCTCTAGGGAAAAGAGGTCGGGGTCGGCTGGAGTTTTTAGTAGTTCGGAAATTGATTGAAGTTCAACCTCAGATATAACACGGAACCCGCTAGCTAAACTCCAACATCAATTGATTCCAGTAACGTGTCCATGTCTTCACCATCTAAACAATCAAATTCATCGTCGTTTTGTTCATTAAACGAAACCTGAAAGTTTCCGAATGAATACATTGCCTTTTCAAAGTGGAATTCCTCGGAGTCGGATGACATCGTTGACTGATGTTGACTGATGTTTTTAGCAGGCGACAATATTGATGATATAATTATTTATTCATTTTTTAACAAAATTCGAAACGGAAAATACAGAAACTACTATGATAGTATATTTAGTGTCTAACATGTAAAAAAAAGAAAGCAACAATATAGTATCAATAGATAATATGCCATTATTTAATTGAGTGTGAAAATGCAGAGTATCTATAGATTAACAAAAATTAAAAAATAAATTATGGGTACGTCGATGTGTATTGATAGAATTGGCACCAGGCCAAGTTTTATTGCTGTCGCTGTCAACAATGTATTCTTGCGCTGCAAAGCCCTGCGTTTACACAGTGTAAACAATATCTCGGTTGGTAAGGTTATATTGCAAAGAGAAAAATGAAATATAAATATTTGCCGATATATTTATTTCCCTTAATAGGCAGAAATTTATACATTGTGCTATGGGGACATTTTTCAAAAGTTGTCATTTGATATATTACCCTGTCACATGAATATGCAACAAAGGCGACTCGCGATATTACAGACTACGAATTTTCTAATAGTAAATCGTGAAATGTCGCACTCAGAAAAGTTATCAACTACATTTTGTATATAGTATTTTCCTGTTGTCTCAACAATAACTTACACTCTCTTGTTTTTTTTAACCAGCTATACAAGACTTTAATGAAAACCAACATGAAAATAACGGGCAGTACGGTACCGGTTTTTTTTACAGAAGGACTTACATACTAAAAAAGTTACTTTCAGGGTGGATACTTGAATAAAATAATTATTTTAATATTCGTTTACAGGTTTTATACATTTAATATTTTAGTAATTTGGCATTTTTTACTGTTTCTCTTTACAATATGATACCAAATAACACTTATTTAATGCTCCTAATACCAGTCGGGATTCTGTTGTCGCAGTCCATCCTTATTATATGTGCTTTTGTGGAGGCAGAGAAAGCTCACTTTTCGGGATCACCCTTTTGTTAATGCTGCCTCAATTTTCCATGCATATCTATAGTATTTATCACTTATTACGTTCCTCTTACAATTGATGTCTGGGTTTTGTAATACGGCTGTAAACGGAGTTTTAGGAACAGTCATTGATGACAAAAAAGTGCATTTATTTTGTTATCAGAATCTTTATAAGAACGATAGCATCCTTGTCCTCTGGTATCTTATTTGTCCTCTAGTTTATTTTAGTTCGCGACTGCTACACCCTCCCATTCCAATCAAACAGAGTTATACTTTATGGAGTGAAACGAAGGGAAGTAACTTTGATAGATCAGGGCGCATCCTCATAACTTCTCAGGTTTTATTTTCTTTGCTTGTTTTTTTTTTTTTTTTTTTTTTTTTTGGTAAATTATACTTGTTACTCTAGATGGGTTATTGATTCAAATAATTGACCTAGCTACGAAATAGCATGAAAAGTGGGAGCGATGTTGACTAAATGCTCAAAGGCCTACTACCTTTCTGAAACGTTTTTAGTTTTTAAAATGCCAATGTGAAACGAGATTGATAATTTTGTAGAGTCGTTGTTGACCACTTCTATTCATATCGTGTTTCAGTCATAACAAACACTCCATCTTCTATTTCTCGGCATGCTATATTCGAACAACTGGAAGTCCACATAATTGTAAACAAGGTTACACAATATTATGGAACGGGTGATGTTATATGCGGAACGGAAAATGCTACTATTTCTATATTATCAACATCCCCTTTTCTTTAAAAAAAAATAAAAACATATTACCAGCAGATATTGATACTGACTAGATTAATAGATTAACTAGAATAATGTCTTATTTCCAATTGAATTAATAAAAGTGAAATTACTTTGATTTAAGTGTCCATGAAAATATTTGTTTTAAAGTGTCCATGAAATTCTTTGGTTTAAAGTGTCCCTGAAAATACTTTGGTTTAAGCTAAAACGTCGAATGAGTTCTATAACACTAGCACGAACGTTCAATTATTTATAACAGCTCAAATAGATAGGATTGAACATATTTACAGTTTGTTGTTTTTGAAAAACGAATCAATGCCGAACATAGTCTTTGAAATATGTAGGTGCCTGGCGTAGACGGACTGAACGACGTGGTGCTGGAATTAGTTTTTCTCTTGTTATGATGTTTTCTTCAACCGTAGACTTGTCTTTCGGATTGTCTGTATGGTTTTCCGCCATAGGCTGACTGTTTGGTTGAGGTGAAGTAGTTATGTCAGCACCTTTTGCTGGATTGGATATGGGTGTTGGCGCTGGTGCCAAATTTTCAGAAAATCGTATTGGTGATCGATTGCGACAGTATGCTTCAACTTTTTTTGGACGAATGTGTAATTTGTTTCGCCTGTATGTTCACTCTTCTTGAGATTTTACGATGTATGTATGCGATCCAAGTTCATTGATCACCTTTCCAAGAATCCAACGTTCACAATATTTCCTTTGAAAGTAGATGTTCTGACCGATTCTCAACTTGTCTGATCGCGAGCCCTTTTATCATGAAAACACTTGATAGTTTGACGTCTGTGTTCACGTTTCTTTAGTTTTGACTCGCGTTTCCGATCTATATGTGGTACAAGTGTTTGCGTTTGTCTCCCAAACACCATTTGTGCTGGACTTTTTCCTGTTTCTTGTCGAGGAGTGTTCCTTTCCTCCATGGGTGCCTCATACTGATCAGTCTTGTCGTGCTACACTTCATCATCATATGTTTCATAATTTTGACCGAGGACTCTTCTTTGCCATTCGCTCTCTAATGATTCGGAGAGGAGTAAGTATGACAGATTTCACATTTCTTTGTGAAATTGTGAAAATCTGATGAGGTATATTGAGGTCCTCCATCTCAGATTATTTTGCTCGGGATGCCAAAATGAGCAAACTGCTTCCTAAGCACACTAATTACCTGTGAAGATGTGGTAGTCGGTAAATAGTCAACTTCTATAAAGTTAGTGTAGTAGTCGACGCAGACCAGGTACGTTCTATTGTTAATCTAAAAAAGGCACATTCAAATTTTGTTCTAGGGTTTTCCTCCATCATCATGTTGCTGCAGAAGATGATTCGAGTTTCTGGGTTTTAGTTCTTGACATGCCTCGCAAGAATCTGCCATTTGTTTTAGGTCGGCTCTGATACCGGCCAGTATACTGTTTCCTTTTCTCGACGGAGCATCGAGTCGTAACCAAGGTGTGACTTGTGTATTTGCATTTTTATATCGGTCCTCAATGATTGAGGAATGTCGATGGCTTCCCCTTTTACTATCAGCTTATCGTATACACTGAGAGTGTCTCTGACATCATAGAAAGGCTAACATGTGTCAGGACAGGCATCCTAAGAATTTGACCATCCAGATTCAATAGTGTCTCGTAGCTCACTCAGGTGTTTCGTAGTCTCGATTCGTATCTCATCAAGCCTTTCCTTTGGAATGTCTTCGTTGAGCATCATTACTCGTGGACGTTCGTTTACGCCAGAAGGTCTACTAAGAGTATCTGCAATCACTAGTTTCTCTCCCTTTAAGAAACGAATATCTATATCATATTTGTGAAGCTTCATCATGATGTCCTGAAGACGGCGAGGAGCAGACGACAATGGTTTCCTTAGTATGGTTTCCAATGGTTTGTGGTCATTCACAACTACAACCTTTCGCCCATAGGTATATTGGTCAAATCTTTGTTGTCCATGTAGGATAGATAATGCTTCTTTCTCAATTTGGGCCCATTTCCATTCAGCTGTGGTTAAAGCTCTGGATGCATACTCGATCGGGCGTCCATCTTGCATTAATACAGCTCCGAGTCCATCCTTGCTGCTATCTACTTGTAGCACTAGCCCTTTATCAGGGTTGAAATATGCGAGCACCGGTGTTTGTGTCATTTGTTTCACCTCTCTAAATGCGTCCTCAAATTGACAGGTCCAGTTCCAATCTGCATCTTTGTGCGTAAGTGTTCGGAGAGGGTCTAGTTTCGATGTAAAACAAGGAATGAACTTTGCTATATACTGAACCATTCCACAGAATCTCTTCATAGCTGGAACATCGGTTGGACTAGGCAGATGAAGAATCGTTTCCACTTTAGTTTCATCTACCTTCACACAATCACTTGTAATTTTGTGACCATGAAAGGTAATTTCATTCAAACCGATTTCCTTTTTGCTGTCATTCAGTACAATGTTGACGTCATCACAGCGCTTGTAGAGTTTTTCAAGTTTCAAGTCATTGTCTCGACTCGCATCATCGACAGTGTCACCACATCCTGCTACGATAATGTCATCAGCTAATGCGAAGGTTCCTTCCAGATCGCCTAATGCATCTGTAAGCTTGCGTTGGAAAATTTCGCTCGAAACCTTAAGACCGAAAGGTAGCCTTTTCCATTGGTATCTCCCGATCTCCCTCGTGTTATCATTGTTGTCAGTTCGCTTAACATTTCATCAAGCCGCACGTACCAAAAAGCTTCTTTGACATCAAGCTTACTAAATATCTTGGCTTTCTGTAACTTGGGTAGAATATCATCCAATACTGGAAGCACGTACTGTTCCCGAAGTAATGCAGCATTCAGCGCCTGGAGATCAATACAAATACGTAGTTTTCCATTTGGTTTGTGACTTACCGCCATCTGGCTCACCCATCTCGTTGGTGTGCTTATCGGAGCTAGTACACCTCTCTTCACAAGGTTATCCAGTTCTGCTTTGACACCGTCCTTCAAAGCTATGGGAATTTTGCGACTAAATAATTGTCGCTGTTTGTGCAGAGTTTTTGTACTTGCCTTCTCCAGGACTTGAAATGTTCAGAAATGTTTCCTGAGGTGACAATCTCTGGGGGCAATCTCAGATTTGTGTTTATTGTTACTTGTGGTTGAGGCGCCTCCATTCTGAATCGTGCGAGCACGTGGTTTTAAACAGTTCACGATTTATGTGAAATTGTGATTTAAAATTATCGACACAGACTTCTCTAGATGTCGAAAATATTCCTGGGTGTGTTGTTTATCAAGTTTACAACCTTACCGCCGCTGCCACCATGTTGACCACTTCGATTCAGTCATAACAAACACTCCATCTTCTATTTCTCGCCATGCTGTATTCGAACAACCGAAATTGCACATAATTGTAAACAAGGTTACACAATATTAAGGAACGGGTGATGTTATATGCGGAACGAAAAAATGCTACTATTTCTATAGTACCAACAGTCGTAAAAGTTATTAACGTACCATTGATACTACGCTTATCATCTCCTTCTAAATAATTTGTTTGAAATAGATTAAATGTCTTTTTCCATAACGCGGGTTGCTTTATGTTTCTCGCTTTCGTCTTAATTATATTGCGTTAGTTGACTATCAATGCGCTAGACGACAAGACCGCGAAATCAATATTCATTATTAGATTACGCAGGAAATCGTAAATTTGTTAAATGGTATAATCTCATCTTAGGCAATTAATACAGATTTTCTTATGTTATCATGGTTATCTTAGAAACTTTTAATTTTTGTTTAGGAAAATTAGTGCGTCTTTAAGCTTTAAGACCCTGATTAAACTAGTGATTCCTTGTATGCCTGTATATCACTCTTAAATGTACTTGAACACATTCTCGATACTCCATGGGTTCCTATCTCACTTACGATTTCTACAAACCTGGACTATCTCATACTACAACTGAAGGCATTTCAGAGGGAAATATCTGAACCAATTACAAGCCAACAAAGATTTCCTTTGAAGACTACAGAGAGAGTGACGCCAAACTTCAAAGCCCTACCGTCAACTACATTTTACCATTATACGGCTCTTTTGATGTGCATTAAAAACAATATGAAATAGTCCAGGGGTGTAGAGTTTGTAAGTGATTGGAACCCCTGGTGTATCTAGGATGACTTGAATATAACTTAGTTGATATAAAGTGCATATTCATCCTTTCTAACCTTAGACGTCACTGTTGACTCACAGATTGATGTTTTGTTTGTAAAATTTTTGTCATCAAAAAAGCATGCAATTTTGTTAACTAATTACCGGATTCGACTTTACATAGGCATACACATCGAGTCCTTTCTGACCTTGTCAGGAATTCCCTTTTTTATGTTTCCAATATAAAGTTGTTTATTGATTTGGTTTACATGTACTTTAACAATTTACGTCAAAATTGTTGGTTTAATTTCTCCATAGTTTTTTTTTGTCAAAAACTAATTATTTTAATTCACATTGAAATACTGAAATAATTCATATACGTTTTCATCCATTCTGATCCTCCAGGCATCTATATATATTACATTCATAAGTAATCCCGAAGCTCATTTAATGCATACGCACACCTTGATTAAACGTTGCTAATTTGATAGTTATTACCTAGCAACGGACACCAGTCTTACATAAGTACACCAGTCTTTTTGATATTAGATACGTACGATAAAACCTGATCACTGGATTATCACATGGACACGTGCCTGATCGTCGCTCGTCTGTGGCTAAGTTTTAGTTTGTATCCATCAATAGTGAATCTATATAGTTTTATGTCCAGCATCATCAATCCGAGAACATCACTGGTTAGTGATGTGCCGGCCTCATTATCCACACCGCTAAATCAATCCCTTTGAAGATGGAACGAAAACATATTTGCGTTGCTGGATCGCACACATGAGTTAGTTATATATCACTGAGATTACCGAGAAGTATCTAAACCCGAGACTAGCTGAGTACAGAAAGCTGCTGGGTTTAACATGAAACGCTATTACAGCAATAACATGCCTTAGATAAGGTTCAAAATACTTTGATCAAAACCAAAACATTGTAATCAATACATATATGGACGATAAGAAATATACGGAAGGAACAGCCCATTATCCAAAGCAGTTGTATCTCTTTATACGAATCTTTAGATGCACACGGATCAATCATGATCATACATGTGATACATATCTTCAAGGTCTGTAGGAATGCATTAGGCGTTTTCAAGGGTTTGATTAATTGCGGAACAAGATAGGTCTTTTGATCACAATGACTATAAATTGTATCTTTATAAGGTAGTAAGATGAGTTACTGACATGATATATATATTGCGGCTTATTGTAATGTAAAGTTTTAGATATATAACTATATATTAGTCTATAATTGACAGGACTTGTCATGAAAGACAGACTAAAATATCTTTCGATCATTCTGTAAGCTTACAATCCGGCGAGAAAAAAAACTGTTCTGATGAAGCAGTAGTAAAAACAATCAGATCAGTATACATCAAGAAACAATATGGCGAGTGATACAATTCATTTTTTGTTTATAACAAGCATTCCAATTGGCTAAAAAATAGTTGCCCATAGAGGAAAAGATGGCGTCGTCGTTTGTAACATTGTTTCTGATTGGCCGATATAACGGTATAATGAAGTTATATGTTTGTATATCGGGTTTATTGATAGCACTAATTCATCGACTGCTGTTGTGTAGTCGGTTAACACCATGATAGATATACTCGAACACCCAATCTATGTTACTCATCAATGTATTTCAAAATATGACAACAATAATACTAGAGTGATATAATTTTAGGCAAAGCCTATCTGAGAGCGCAACAGTTAATCCATTCTTTCGTTTTTTTAACTGTGTAACTAAATAGAAATATGCCAGGTAAATAAAGGATTTTAACGGCGAAAGAGTAATCTCCCCTGACCCATCAGTCCTATTGATGTTGACGTGTGTTTTGTTGTTATTGCTTATTGTGTGCGCTGACTAAATGTACTGCTAGAAACCATTTGCAGAATTAATTATTATTAGATTCATAGCTTTACTGAATTACTGACATGAGTATATAACAAGAAAAACAATATTGAACACAGGATTCTTCTACTTTCGCTTTCTGAGCAAAATACGTGACTGCGGATACAAAATATATCTCAGCGTCATTTTCCGTTGCCAGGCGAAAAATTCCGAAGCAACTGCTCTCGTGAAACGGCTCTTAAGTTAAGATTCAGGACAAAATGTAAGATTCAGACAAGAATAAATTGGGTGGTTTATCTTTCACTAATGTTTTCATTTTGAAGTTTTCCAAGTATAACTTGTTTGTAATCACGCAAGATTGTGATTATGTAATCACGTGAGAGTGTGACTTTGGATACTGTCTTGCGCAATGCTGGTTCTTGTGTTGACTTCCGGTTTCCGGTTTACGAAAAAGTTTTCCAACTCTACATATATTGGATGATTTACATAGAATAACGTTACCGAGACACCTCTATCACAAGAGTTCGGTTCTCTATCACAATTATTGTACAGAAAAATGAAATTCGTTCCGACAGTAAAAAGTGGTAACGATATTAAAACATAGCCTTAATATAATTTTAGGCAAAGTCTATTTGAGAGCGCAGCAGTTAATCAATTCTTTCGTTTGTTTTTTAAACTAAATAGAAATATGCCAAGTAAATAAAGGATTTCAAACGGCGAAAGAGTAATCTCCCCTGACCCATCAGTCTTATCGATGTTGACACATGTTTTCTTTCTGCGCTCTCTATTAAATATGACGCAAGAAAGTTCGGCTACAAGTTTGATATACTGGCAAAACAAAATATTAAACAATGATAAATAAGATTTGTCAAAATTTGGCAGTGATTGTTGGTTCTTCGAAGAGGGAATATTGAAATTGTTACTTCGCAAACACATAGTAAAGATCGAAAGGAAAACAGAAAAAACCCAAATTAATCGATTGTAGAGTGTTTTTGCTAGTTGTTTTGAAGTTAAGTACGCATGTATAGACTATATGAGCGACAGAAAATGGTGGCCAATCCAGGGATTTAAAGCAACAAGCGATGTCATTGACATATGTTTCAAACGTAATGAAGTGAAGATAAATTCAAAGTCACAAGCGTTTCCATAAACTCTTATTAGTTATATCTACTCTGTGTGATAAAGAATTGTTGTCAAAGCTCCCCATGGCTCTGTTTGCCGGATTAACGTTAGTGACCGAATTGATTATTTCCCGCCTTCTCGACACTTCCCACTGTCCCCTCAGCAGTTCCGTCGGGGTTATTGAACGAGTAACGATTCTAATTGCATTATGATGGTAATCCCAACCATGAACCGATTCCTTCCGTACATTAACCCTATAGAATCAGCTTACACCACTACAACGTGTTCTGTTGGCTTAGCATCAAACTGTAACCAAGCTAACATTGACTCAACTGTACTACTTTAATCGCCGTGTGTCTCTTTAATAGATACTTTGTTTTATTTGAGATAACAAGCCTTTGGAGTTCTTCCAGCATGTCTTTTTACCGCGTTATCACTATTGGATTGACAGTGTAGGCTGTAACATTGATGGAAGACGCTCGATCAACATCAACGAGTCATAAAAAGAGCTACAGGAGTATGACTTTGTATCAAAATAAAAGTTGAAATTTGCTTTAAATTCTGTATTTTTTATTTACAATTCCTTAAGCCTAATTTGAACTTGATTTCCATGACGCAGAGTTGTAACCCCGCTTTGTTGTACATCCTTGCTACTTTTACATAACAGATCCATCTTTATTTGAAAGTATATAGGTTTTGTTGTTAACCAATTACGAGTTTGCTTCATGAATTCCACATCACTGAGAAAGTGGTTTAGTGGACAAAGAAATCCATGATGAAATGTATGGAGAATATTTTCTATAGATATGTATATCAAGATTTAATTTACTACTTTATGCTTTCGCTGTTCCAAGATTGACAGTTAAGGCGAGTCCTCATCAGAAACATGGTAATGCAAACATATTGCGTTCACCGTTGTACTTTAAATGTTCCCAGAAAAATTAGTTCCGTAATAAAATTAATTCTTAAAGAATTTAACACGCCAACAAGTGTCGGTGAGTTTAACTGGTTTTTTTAATTGTCTTTAAAAATATTTGGCTGAAAACTTGGGTAGAATTTTGTCTATATAGCAATGCTCGGATCATACACTACGGAACGGTGTTGTCATCTATACACGGTAACCATTGATCCTGTAATCGTATATCTTCTTTTATTATATCATACGTAATAATCTTACACAAGATTCTTATGATCTGCTTCTAATACTGTTAGATACAGAACATATCCTGCCGACTGTCTGTCAGAGCGGATGTGGAAGACCTGATAGTCAAGAGCTGGGGGACTCGGTGGATGTGTTCTAAGGACGTCTAGCCTTGCAAGTCAATGACATTTTAATACACGCACCCAGGCAGTCTCTGGTCGGCTTTCGTACAATCTAGCATGCTATGCATACCTATTTTCCAGGAGAAATGAGAAGTTTTAAACCCACATTTGACATCTACACATACTAACAAAGGAGTATTAATGACTTATTTCAATGACAATATGTTGAGTGTAGTATCTCACTAATTAAACTTGCAACTTGTTAAGGCAAAAAAAAATAAAAATAAAAAAAATTAAAAAAAAATTATGTTTCAGGTACCCCTATCTACCCAAGATTTTACTTCCGACCCTAGCAATTTTATCACACTTTTTAAAAACAAAAAGGTAGTATCCAGATAAAGTTCTATGGTAATGAGAAATAAAAGTATTCTAGTCAGCCTAAAGACTGAAAGTCAAATTACTTCATATTGTAGTAATTAAGCAAATCAACACCTCTCCAAACCCTCCTAAAAAGATAAAATAAAATAATAAATTTAAAAAGAGTTCCCGACCGACCTACTCTATTTTTTCAGTCATGTAACCTGAAACATGCATATCATTTTTTTGGCCTAATTACCATGTTCTACTGGTAGATAAGTCAGATTAATTCACGCAATATTCACGATCACAGCATGATGTTATCCTAGAAAACACTGTTTTAAAATATATTGATTTCCATTATATAAAAATGCTAAATATCGTAAAATTATTCAAGGATGTATACCAGGCAAATCCGAAATTACTGCTTATAGAAAATGAACGTTAGCAAAGAAGGGTAAAATTCGAAAAGAATTAACAAAAATATTAAAATCGCATTGGAAGATTTTCGTGCTAATAGTTTTAGCAATGCATCTAAAAAACAGTGTGACTTTCTTAAACTTTGTTGCGTACGATAATAAATGTAGCCATGCTACTTGATAAATCAAATATCATAATTAACCCTGCAAGTGTCCTAGATACTGACCGATAACTACTGCCGGATAAACTTGTGCTTTATCCGTCAATACGAAATGCTTTATCCGTAAATAGGATCACGTGAATTTGTTCCATATCTGACGAAACTTTTTCTAACTTGACCCAGAACTTGACCTTTCCGGTGAATGAAACGGCATTTTGTTTCAGTGATATTATACACTGAATAGAATTACGGATACTGTTTGCGAATGCGCTTATTTATTTCCCACGGCAGTAAAAATGAGTACACATTCATTCGATTTAGTGAATGAATCATTACCTCCGCATCAAAGAAGCGTCCCGCTTCGAGCGAAACAAAGGATATAACTGGTAATTTGCTTTCGTTTTGAATGTCATAATGGTTGCAGGATAAACAGAATACACGGTTATAAGCCTCGTCACCTCGGCTTCCCTAAGTCTCGCACCAAAATAAACCTTTTATTGTAAGATACTGACCATGTATTCTCTATATCTGATTTCACTTACAATACACTTAAGTAAACATATCTAATCATTTCAATTTCAAATTAAATATTGAATAACATGAAATATATATGTGCATTTTATTTGTGGTTTGAAGTTTTGATTTCGTGGATAGAAATAACTGTGCGTAGCTGATGGAGCAATAGTGACTATAACATGAACACATTTTTTTGTTTTTATACTCGCGGTTTCACAGAAGCCACGAAAATAAGGAATGCTTTTACAAACTTATATTTCAGGATATACAGTATGTGGACAACGAATTGCGATAACAAGGGTCTCAAGTGGAGTTTAATGGGGTCAAAAGGTATTGATGCATAGACCTTACCTTAATATTCTCCATAGGAAAGCAATGCAGGATTTAAGGAAAAATATCATTATAGTAAGTTAAGGAACCTTCCTTAAAATGTGTAATGCTTTGCAATGGGGACTTTTAAATTAATTAACCGCTTAAAGATAAGGAATATTCGTGAAACTGGGGTCAGGTAAATGCATTGCGTGTCGAGTTTAGCGAAGTGAAACTCCTAGATATACACATATCGATTGATTGAGTAAACAGATCAGATACAGTGATGCGACTCTATGATCAATATATCATAGCACGGAGCGAGTCACCAAACTTATCTTTTCATCACAATTTTAATTGTAACGTGAAAATGAAGAATTACCTATGGAGGCAAAAACATAATATCATATTATTTTAAAAGTTACATGTGTCAAAACTTGGCGAGAATAAACATATGAATGTTTGGTAGGACTGACAAACTGAATTTATTCAAATTTAAATCTATGCATTGTAGGTCTTGTAATTATCAAAATGTTGCTGTAGTAGGGGATATATAAAAAATAAAAGTTCTTGTTTCGTCAGTATGAACATTTTGCACATATGCATATATCTTTCATGATTTTTTTGCTACCATGAAATATAGAATAGTTCCTTACCTAGATGGCTTGACAACGAAATCACAACCCGAGAGGTAAATTCATGATCGTCCCACCCGAAGCTTATAATTTCGTTATGACACTTGTAAAGAAGAAAATGGTTTTTTTTTTTCTCCCATATGTAAAAGACAAAAATGAGATAATAGCCTACAAGTATTATCTTCACTGCCACATGAACATTATCCCGTTGCATTCACTGGAATAATGATGTCATCGAAAAGTGCACGCCATGATAACACGGTATGAAGTCTTTACGTTACGCTGTTGTAGAAGAACAGTTTAAACCTTTGGATTGACAGAGACATTTTTCAATGATAAGGCAGATGACAAATCAGTTATTGGTGGAAGAGCGTGTTTCTCTGTGCGTTTGTGGTGATTCGACACACCTCTAATGTTACATGTCCTAAACGGTATAATCCGAGGCCTAGAGTTTCCGAAAAGAAAGAAAAAACGAAAAAAAAAGTTCAGCCACGTCATTATGTACAGTCAGAAATACAATAACTGAAGTCTGTTTTTGCCTTGCGTCGTTTCGATATATCGAACACAGAAAGTCACAGGTTTAATTAACACCTCTGGATAGACGGTGTACATGTATATAACACCAGATAAACATCGCGATGAAAATAAAATGAACAGTCAGGCATTCTTCCTGTGAATATTTTATTTCTATTTTACTTTACATTGCACATTCGCCCATCATGCGTGGTTTTATGAATCTAAAAAAATCAATACTGATAAAACAATTAACCTGTTACGTCTTTCAATGACCCTGGCTATCAATAGGACGTTGAACGTATCACAGCAAACCAATCATTATCGACATTTGTATTCTGATCTTTTCCATTAAGCTATTAATTAAGCGAGTAAAATCGAATGAACTTACTGATATATATTTCTGTACTCCAAATACTGGATTACCATATTGCGGTACCGTGTCAGTATTTTAAAGTGTTATTAATAAGGAAATTAAAAAAGCATGAATTCGAAATCATGAAATCCAAGATATCTTCCGTTCATGGAACAATACATGTATCTACCCACATATATAAACAGTTTACTTGCAAATGCTTTGACAGCATATATTGCATCAAGACAAAGTTTTTATATACATTTATCTTATAAACAGCGCTTTGACAAGAAAGACTCAACCTTCTTTGAGCTCGAAAGGATTCACTAATTCAAAGTTCAATGACTTTTTATAAATCTTGTAGAATACTTAATGATATGTCTCATTAAGTCTTTTTTGTTCAATCTTGTAAATTTCCTCGAAATCTGCGCCCCATTTGTTTAACTAGATTAGAGAGCAGGGAAATCGCGGCTAATTGAAAAAAATGTACCGATATCAGCTGGACTAGTCTAGATCTAAAATAGAGACGTGAAAATCTAATAAATAAAATATCCGTTGTTTCTTTATAAAAACAATTATATTTAATCTTGTGAGGTTGGAACTTTGATATTTTTCACTCGTGCTTCATACCCTTTGGCCACTCGTTGTCATTTAATATAACTGTTATTCATCAAGAAACAACGAATTTTCTTTATATATCTGAATGATATATCAACATTACCCGCACGAATAACTGACTACTAACCATGCACATACATATTTTCATTTTTAAAACAAGTGAATGCACATGCGTATGGAATCTAGTTTGAACGCACAACCTAAACATGTCTCTAAATAGATTAAAAAGTGATATCATTTATTTTAACATGTAAGCACTATCCAGTGTATACAGTATCATCATGTGTTACAATCGAACATTGCATCTGCTTACTTGTGAAGTGAGACCACTTTCAGTACAAAAATAATATCTTACACTAATAAAACTAATGATATATTGAATGAAGTTACGTGTCTTTGAAAGTACAAGACCGCTTAAAGTTTCAAGTCATTATACCACATATTTTTCTAACTTTATAATGAGCATACTCTGTACACATTCAATATAGTCACCTCGTGATGTTGATGTGGAAGTTTCTGTTTAAATATCAATAAAATCATGTTATCAGATATATATCAGCTACAAAAGTGTTTCGTTATCGTTGTTTGAGTGTTCGAGCTGTACGTCCTTTATGGAAGTCAATATTGTCAACTCATTACTTACAGTTTTGTTGTTCTTTGAACTGCAACATAAAAATAGATCCTTCAGTTCTCCTCGGAATGAGGACGAAAATGTCACACAAACTAAAAATATTACTGTCTGGTTTCCACAGCTCATGTAATTAGCGATTGAAGTAGCATGTTTTAATCCTTGTATGAAGTCTGTGTCGGCAAAACTGCTAGTGGGCATAATGTAGTAGATAATGTTCACAATGGTAGCTGGAAGTGCAAGGATAAGGTATATCAAGGAGAGTCCGAGAACAGTTGTTGTTAGGTCCGCACACACGTTACTGGTCCCAGGCCCTCTGGTACACAGTCCAATCACTAAGAGAATATTCAATACAATAAGTAGAAATAGAGGTATAAATGAGAGACAACTAGCTGAAAACCAGTTCCATATGACGTAATGGAGACTTTGTAAAAGAGGTAAGCAGTGACCGTCTCGGAGTTCATACGTCCACATAGCATGTATACTGACCACTGTAACGCCAATGAGGATAAGAGCTAAAACAGCTTTGGCCGTAAAAACTTTACAAAAGTCGTTTGCTCTATGAGGGTGACATATGTATATATATCTATCTAGCGTCATTGAGACTAGAATCCAAATTCCACAATGCATGACCATCCGGTAGACGTATTGGGAGACACGACATCCCCAATCAGAGAGATTTTCAGCCTCTGGGTTAGGCGTTACTTGGGATATCCATGAACTCCCATAAACTAGAAACAGAATCAAAGTATTCTCTATAGAGTAGACAAACAGGTACAGACCAATGGAAAAAGACCGTAACGGTTTCCTATAGTACACTGTCATTGTCAACACGTTACCTATAGCCCCAGTAACAATGAATACCGGAAGGATGTAGATATACACGTCCATATTGTAAAACTGACTTTGGTTGCGAGATTATAAGTGTACATCAGTCCGCTGGCCCCTGACCGACTGTTCGCTTCCAAAGCCGCTGTCTTGTAATATCGCTGTCAGTGACACAGGCTCTTACAGGTGATGCTCCTGGATTAAGGCTGTATCGCAACTACAAGGAAATCAATTGATATTGTCACTCGGATGTAAAGAGCTCGACAAGAATATATTACTGTACTGTTATGTAGATAAGATTGTTCTGTCTTTGCGACGTTGGCCTAAATATTACTAGCAAATTGATGGTACATTGCCTTTGAATAGGTTTATGCATAGAATTTAGATCAAAATAAATGATAATTTATAAAGGATTACAGTGTTTGTTGAGGGATATACATATCTAATATAGAAGATTTATGTAAGAAACTATATTAAATGATAAAATGTAGTATGACTCTTGGAAAATCTCATTAATATTCAGTATTTCATTTTCAATCTTGGATCACAAGAAAGAAGCACACACACGATTCCGTCTTTGCACATTACAAAGTTATCTTTCTTGTTAGTAAGTATCCATTGTGACGTCATTGTTTTGTGAGCGTAACTTTTGTCGTTTTCTCTGCAAAGTTTGACGCTACGTTCGCAAAGACATGACGTAAAAATTAATACCTTCCCGCAATATATTAGTCAATAGATTAACTTTAACGTCAAACAAATAACACGAAGAGCTGAAATGTAGATCCGGAGATCGAAACATAGAATTATAATTATACAAGAGGCCCAGAGGGCCTGTATCGCTCACCTGGTTTGTAATGCCAAGTAATGTTCTCAATACAAGTTCATTGTTTCTTTTCTGAAGGAATTTGAATATTTACCTCTAATTCCCCTATTGGGCCCCACTCTTTCTGCTCCAGGGGGTCAAAGCCAAAATTTATACGAATTCTGTTAACCCCAAGGATGTTTCTGGCCAAATTTGGTTACAATCCATGCAGAACTCTAGGACAAGTAGTGATTTTTAGGATTTACCTCTATTTCCCGTATTGGGCCCCGCCCCTCCTGCCCCCAGGGGGGTCAGAGCCGAAATCTATACAAGTTTTGTTTCCCTTCCCCAAAGAATGTTTGTGGCCAAATTTGGTTACAATAAATGCAGAACTGTAGGACAGGTAGCAATTTATAGGATTTACCTCTATTTCCCCTATTGGGCCCGCCCCTCCTACCCCCGGGGGGTCAGAGCAAAAATTTATACAAGTTCTGGTCCCCTTCCCCCAAGGATGTTTCTGGCCAAATTTGGTTGCAATCCATGCAGAACTCTAGGACAAGAAGCGATTTATAGGATTTACCTCTTTTACCCCTATTGGACCCCGCCCCTCCTGCCCCAGGGGGGTCAGGGTCACCATTTATGCAAAATCTTATCCCCTTCCCCTAAGGAAGTTTCTGGCCAAATTTGGTTGCAATCCATGCAGAACTCTAGGACAAGTAGCGATTTATAGGATTTACCTCTATTACCCCTATTAGGCCCCGCCCCTCCTGCCCCATGGGGGTCAGGGTCACCATTTATGCAAAATCTGATCCCCTTCCCATAAGGAAGTTTCTGGCCAAATTTGGTTGCAATCCATGCGGAACTCATTGAAATATTTTCATTTGGCAGTTATGGAAGTCTAAATGTCAACCTGAAATAGCATGTTTAATATAAAGTGCGCATGCGCTTTATTGAAATTGTCTTTGTCCAGTTGACATTCATCCTCCCATAACTGCCAATTAAATGCATCAGTGAAAGCAGAGTGTTCCTATCTGTGTCCCTCGTCAAATGAACTAAACATGACAGAGAGATTGGTTAATGTTTGCGAATAATATATCTATTGGGTTTCTCATAAAGATATGACGCAATACATGTATTTTCAACTTACATCCTCTCAGAATCATTATTGACAATTTTAATCTCATACTAATATATGTTTTATTCTATATTTGCAGGCGCGAGTTACGTCTTCTATATCAATATGTCAAAAGGTTTTTTTTTCGTACAAAACTTATTCATTCTCGTTATTGAAGTTGTCGATGTTATTACCTGTAAGACGTTTTCACAGTTATAGCATCCTTACTCTTAAGAAACATATAATACCGTTCTACAAGCATGCGCAATGTTTTGAAATAGGTTTTTAACCTTTATAACAGGCAAAAGAAAAACTCAAACAAATTTCATATTACCAACAAATATAATCATCATAACTATGTAAGATTTGAAGTGGTGTAAGAAAGATGGTCTGATAGCCGGAATTGGAATTTTAACTTTAATTACGTAATAAATCTATTACGACATGAGTTCAAATCTTTAGGATCATTAAGTGTGTATTTTCATGCTTTAGATTTCATGTCAGAATACTTTATTTCTATATAATTTTAAGTTAAAATATCAGAGTCCATGAACATTCCTTAAACGTTTATATTCCCCATAGGAAAGCACCACATATGTTCAGTGAAGGACCCTTACATAAAATATGTAATGTCTTCTTCCCTACGAAGAATTTTAAGCTAAAAATACCTTAAAGTTAAGGAATTCTAATAAAACCGGGTTCAGGTATTAACAGCGAGGGATTGTTGGCGTCGGGGAAAGCGTTACAGAAGATAAGGAAAACGTCTTACGTTGGGAAACCTTCCTTAAAATCTATAATGCTTTCCCATGTGTAATTTAAAGTTATTAAAATTAAATTAAAATTAAAATTATATATATATATACATCATACAATGAAAATGTAACAAAACTAGTTTTATTATAAGTAATATGTTATTGCACTGATCGGTGAAACCTTGCCTATTGTATCATTGTGATCAAAGTTTGTGAGCAATGATAAGTTATAGCTAACATCAAAGGTGAGATTTATATAAATGTAACGACTTCGATTACTAAATTAGTTAAAGCCATTGCTGAAATGTAACATCCCTGCATCCCCACCTATGTCTTCTTATATATATTATTTCATTCGATATTGTGTGTAGTGTTTCCATCCTCACAAATAGCAGGATTACACCATTTTAACCTGGATTTGTATAGTGTTGCTGTTTGATGGGAAAAGCAATTTTGAGTTATATGAAATATTCGGCTCTTATTGATTTCATCGCGTTTTCAGAATTTTCTGTTTTCTATACTTGAGGCTGGTCATGGTAATTTTAATTGTTATATCATAATTCTTTATTTAAATATAAAATATTGAAGTGTATATAGAATCTAACTTAACTATTTTTTGTCAGAAAGTATATATACATCTCTGTCATTAATCTTGGATTTTTCGCTTTTCCCAATGAAATTCGTATTTAAAAACTAATTAAACATAGTTTGTTTTGAAATGTAGGCCTACCGTAACATTATTTCTCAATTTCTCAAATTCCGTTTCCTCTTATGACATAGGTTCCTAAGGTCCTCCACATTTTGCGTCGTATATTTTTAGAACGAACCAATCGACATGTCAGTCGTTCGGTCATGAGTGACACGGCTATATATCAATTAAGACCAACTGGTATTGCGGCATCAAAGCCATTAGCAGGGTGATCTGATGTTGAAAGACGTGGTATGTCTGTCAGGGATAACTGGACATGTCAGGGCGTACGGAAGGATTAGTGACCGAGATGAAAGCTGTCTCGATCGTAGCACATGTGACCATTCAGAATTGAACCTACACTTGTAAACTACATCTATTTAACGATCTGTGAGACATAAAACGATGAGAGACCAAAAAAGGCCTTGAAACGTTCATGTCAGATTCATGGAAAATGCATTTAATGATGCATGCGTAGCCATGTCAAAGTAATGGGGTCTGAACAAGGAAGAAATCATGAAAGCAATTTTCAACGGCAGGTTTAAGAAATAAAGATTTGAGCGGGGCTTGAAGCTTCGAATGAGCAACATGATATCCCCTACTTTGAGAGTAGGGAAAATAGATATACACCCGAGGTGATGCACAGCTATCTAACTTGCGGGATAGCCAATTCGGCCGTCTCCTGAATTTAAAAGGCCTGCTATATTTCCGTAATAAAAGTTATCAAACTTTCTTAAAACTAATAACATGAAGATAAGATAACAACATCAAACAAATGCAATATTCCCTGAAAACTCATTTCGCTGTTTTACTGTCTGGTGCAGTCATAGTTAACTAGACGAGTAGGTTAAGAGATTACAGCACAGATATTATATATACTATTAAGAATTGTTCAATATATGGTTATGTTCTGTCGGCGGTGAATCATCTTTAATTAAACAAACAATCGTAATACTAAATGTTGTTTGCTTCTTTGTTTCCCGATCAATGTTGGCAAGGGTTCAGCATCAGTGTAGGTCTAATCAATTCTAGCCACGTTAACTTAGTTATAACCAAGATTGACATAAGCATCGTGGGGAATGATGCCTATCTTACATCTACAGGTTTATATGTACATATAGCAAATACTGTTTATCACACTAAGAATAAAAAAATAAAACAAATTTGTGAAAACAAATCGAGTAAGTATCGGTGGTTTAAAGCAGCGACACTGATGTTATCTCTAATACATTGTATCTTAATGGATCATACTTGGAACAAAATAACGTTTAAAAGCCAGCTCTCGTTGTCCTTAAGTGACAGTACATGTAAATAGGACCTTAAGCCAATTAACCAATAACTCTTGTATTTGGGATCTAAAAGCTGAAGAACTAGAATGGCCCACAGATCCTAAGTTGTTGATAAGACTTTCTCATTAGAGTTCTCTAATAGATTATCTCCCCCTAGTTCGAAACTTGAAACACAAAATGAGATAAAAACATATTTCCTAAACGTTGAACCTGCACCATATTTAATGCTCTTTGAAGTTGTTGATAAGACTTTCTCATTAGAGTTCTCTAATAGATTATCTCCCCCTAGTTCGAAACTTGAAACACAAAATGAGATAAAAACATATTTCCTTAACGTTGAACCTGCACCATATTTAATGCTCTTTGAAATATTTTTTTTCAAAGTGCGTTGTAACTCTGGTTGCCAGTCTACTGAAGGCCTTGTACATCTAAAACTAACATCCCTAACGCAGGTTAACATATACTCGTATTTTTGCATGACGTCACATTATACACTAGGAAGACCGTATTGTTATCTGACTCACCTTTTTGTTAACCGTGTAATCAGACTAACCGTACACAGGTCGAACAAGTGACCACTAATGTTATCGTATGTCACTAAGTGCTGTCAGAAATTCCTAAATACGGGGCTTATAGGACTGCATGAACATTAAACAGTGCGGAAGTGAGAGTGGACCCAAATAATTCTGACACAGCTTCCGTAGTCGTCATTAACCGACACGAGGTCGTTCGTCAAAGAGGATTACTTAATGTTAATATGAAATGTTCCTAACCGGAAGCAGGTACTCTTGGCCCAGATTCAACAATATATGCGTTAAAATTTCTGTGGCCGGTATTCATATATAATGTAGTATGAAGAAATATCAGAAATGGATAACAATCCAAAAACCTAGGTGCATATTTGAAATATTGAGCAAGGCTATTTGATTCGGTATGAAATTACCATGTAGACTCTTGTAGAACTTCGCCTCAACTTCTCAAAACAAAGCTAAGTTTCGAACCCAAGTTATTTATTTAGCAGTGTTTTTTTTTCATTTCAAATTCCATTTTTTGAAAAAGGACTAGTACCTTCTAATTAAATAAAAAAATGTTAGAATATTTTCACTTCCTATCCCTATTTCGTCATCGTAAAAGGCGACTAAATTTAGGATATGTTGAAAGTGGTAGTGTTGACCCGTTGTCTGTATAATGTGACCGAGTGGGGTGTGCTTGTCATGTGTCCTAGGTGGCATGCTTCGGTGAGATAGTACTATAAAAAGGGCAAGAGTTCTGCTATTACATGTAGACACAGCACGCATATACCGTAGAATCTATACGTTCACACACCTGAGAGGCTGCTCTTTAATGATCCTGACTGTTAACAGAACGTTTAACCTAGTAAAACTAACCCAAACCATACATCTGGGCTGTCTAGTAATCGCACAATGTACTGCCCTTACCTCTTGCATACGAAAGACTTTTTTCCGGAATTGTCCAGTTTGCTGCTCTTTTTTCTTGATATCCATCATATCGGAACTAAGTAGCAAACGACAACAATCAAAATATAGCGGAAGCGGAAATAATGTCACATCTTTTGGCCGTTAGCTATTATCTAAGCGTTTGAACAAAACATGGTTTCGAGAAATCCGGGCCAGGTATTCTGAGAGACAAAGCGTTTTCAACTTTATCGACCCACGTCAATAAGTGATCTTGTCGATAGTAGACACAAGCGAAGTCATCCAAACAACAACTCAATTACAAAGTGTAACGGGCTTACAATTTGTTTTCACGATAACATACTTACCAGAAGGTACATTTATATTCCACGGTTATAAAATATTGGAATTGTTATAAAATATTGATGTGTGAAGTCTCCATGTAGAAGATATACTTGTTAGACGTTGTCAACTAGTAATTGGCTGCAAGACATAACACAGTGTGAAGTTTATAAGGTAATTACATTATAGAAACGTTTTAATGACTTATTTCATAATTGTTTCATGTAACAAAAAAAAGAAATTCTCGGATTTTTTAAATTACTGTTCATCAGAAGAATTTTGTCGTTTTTTTATATTAATATAACTGAAATTTATGTACTATGGTACTATGTAGCAATTAAGGAAAAGATATGATGATTTTTTATTGTAAATGTAACATACCATTACTAGATGGTACCATTCTTGCACCTTTTACATGGTAGGTAACACAAGTTACAGAAAGAATGGTGTTAAGCATTGATGTCAGTATTCTTACTTTCATCGGGAATTGAAAAACATTTGCAAACTAAATTTATTTCATAACCCCATGGAATTAAAAATATAGTGACGTCAATTCAATGCTTGTAATTATTTGTTTAGGGTTCTTGATAAATTTGAACACGTACGATCCCATTGAGTTTCAATGGCGTCGGTTTTCGCGCCACCTAGAGTGTCTACTTCATAGAGATATGAAGAAAAGAAAAGTCAAATCAAAAAGTTGAATTTAGTATGCGAACAAAGAAAAAAGAAAAAAAATATGATCACACATGTATCCGAGTTTAAGAAACTCGATGTAATGAATTTAATATAGTTATGAGATCAAATTAGACTTGCTTTTGGCTTGTTCACATGTGTAATGTTTATGTTTACACATAGATCGAGATTTGACGTAATGGATGCCATCTTGACCAGTTCAAGTCAGATTATCTAGGTGTCTTTGTACAGTTCTACAAAATTGTTCGTGGCCTCATTTAGTTGATAAATAATTAGCTTATTTCATCTAAAATCCTTTTTTTTTCGTTCGTAAGACATTGATAGAATATTGACAGAGTTCTGCAGCAAAGGTTTTATGTCTCCATTTGTATTCATATATTTTGAATAGTTATAAATTTTATTTTCTTCAAGAAAATCTAACACAATGATACTGCCGTGTGAAAAAAAAGGATCAGAAAATACAATAAAACCTTTGCAGAAAATTAATGTGTAATGATTTTCCCTTATAGTCTTGAAAATCCTTGTAAATTTAATCCTATACACAGAGCGAAATAAAAAACTTTAATATGCCACAATAATTCAGCCACGGGGATGTCTTCCACTCAAAATGGAAAGTTTATTGACAATAATGGTAAAGTATTCCCTTGCTGAAACAAGATATTGACAGAATTGACAAAGCATGACCTAAAAAAGGTAGTGAAATCGTTATAAAGTTATACTGAACCACAAACAATTCCTTAGATATTTTGATGTTTCATCTGTATTTGACAAATGATCTAGTTTTCATAATCTACATATCATTGAATATGATGACAATAAAGTTGAGGGTATTAAAAGAGTAAAGCACATCCTCAATATACTTGTATAATGCTTTGATATTTCTAAAGCACTAATACGCATATACATTGCCACCGTGAAATATATTTTCCGAACGTAATGAAGCATCAACATCACTTCATAGGCGAGAAAATCTATACTATGTTTCTACTAAACAATCATTGTGACCAGATTTGCTGTATCATTATTTCTCTAGACGACCGACCTAATAGTTAAATGGGGGCCATGCTATATAGGTTAACGATAAATCTTGGTCCATTAGCGCGTGGGAAATGACAACAAAATAACAATATTTGAGGATCTGAGGCCAATGCATTTTATCCAGTGGGTTAGTGGGCTAAGGACGTGCTAGGATAGGTCTGTTGGTTTAAAAATTTAACGCCAAATTGAATGCCGTGGTCTTTAAGGACGGCGTGTGTGTAATGTGTTGCGGTGTGTTAATATCTTTGGTTTTTGTGAGGGAGGCTGCGGTATATTGGTGTTGTGTCTCCTTGTGATAGTGGAACCTTCAAGGTTTTTTATTCTTTTATCCTGGTGATGTTTTGTATGCTTGTATATACGCTTTACTTCGTATTTGTATATGGATATAAATAAGATGATAAAAAAGTTCTTTTTGACATTGTTATGCAAATGGCGGTTCTAGGTTATAGCTTACAAAAATGGCTTATGGAGGCATTCCAATTGATGCCAATGTACATTTGCAATGTTATAATGTCATCTGAATATGACAGAGTACAGTTTTTAAGAACGAAATGTTAAATTTAGGAGTTTAAGTGCATTTTCACAATTCTACATGTTTTGCCCCAAATACAGCCTTCTCAAAACTAGTCTTCGTTTGAGTGTTTCTAAAAGTATATCATAGGAGAATTTGTGATGATTGAAATGTCTTTTGTGAGGTCGAATCTGGTCAAACGAGCGCTCCTTGTACATGATACTATTAAACATAGCGGCAAGGTTATTTGGTGATAGAAAAACGTACCGAACTTTATAGACTTACTAAACTGATATGTACAATTCTTTACAAAATTTACAAGCAACACAACAACCTACGACTCACTAATAGTACCTAAGCTTAAACTTGATGCATACATACTAGTACACAGAGGAAGTGATATAAATGCCTACCAAATTGTGGGTTGCATTTTCACGGTTTAAATCTCTGCCGGGTATGTCGTCTTTTCATTTTACGGGCTTATTTCCCATGTGAAAAGATGTCAAAATAAAAAAAAATGAAAGAAAAGAGTAACTGTCAATATCGCTACAGAATATCTGGTTGTGTACATCACGTAAAATTTTGATGCCTGGGTACGCAGGTGGCATTTTCAGCTAATTAAAACAAACATAAAACGTGAATCTATTAAACAGTCGTTCTGGGAGCTGCCTAATATCACTATGACTCTACACGACATGTTAATGGTTTAACGGTTTTCTTAAAGAGGAGCAAATGACACAGAAGTACTAATCTACTTGTGGGATGAGGGTTTATTGAGGCCAAGATGAGCAGGTACCATTAAAATCATTGTTTTAAAGTAAGAAAGGGCATGACTCATGCTGACAAGTAACATATATATTCATTTCTAAATGGATATAATGTAAAGAAATATCGATTTTTAGCATTTCATCGTAGATGGTAATATAACTTACCTAATGTAAAATTCGTGAATTCTAAACATTCATTAAACATTGAGTATATCAATGTACATGTAGTGTGTATGCTATCGATTTTTAGCATTTCATCGTAGATGGTAATATAACTTACCTAATGTAAAATTCGTGAATTCTAAACATTCATTAAACATTGAGTATATCAATGTACATGTAGTGTGTATGCTAAGATTATACATTTCATTCTTCGAGAACAAAATATTTGTTTTCCATTTAGTTTCATTTCGATACCCTAATCTCCAACGCTCTAGTGCAATTAGAAATCCTAATAAGTTTTATGCACTTCTATGGTAACACGTACGTGAAAGGTAAAGGAAACTATTATCATCAATATTTCGGCATTCACACTGAGAGCTGAAATTTTCAGGGATTATCTTGGAATTCATGTGTAAAACTCACCATGCACATGGTGCTTTGTAGCGCACTCATTAATAACCAAGCGGTATAAAGTTTAACACTCTTGTGATTCCGATAAACGTAATATACATGTATATCCGGCAGAAGTTTAATGCTACCAATTTATTTTCCTATCGTTTGAAAAAATTGGGAGAGACATAGATATCTCTTTCACTTGACTAATTTATCTATTCAATTCATTTTGATAATACATTGATCGTTGCCATCGATAACAGGTTGTGGGTTTTTTCGCATAAATTCTGTCAATGTTTGTATTTGGTTTCTAAATCATCGGGCTAAGCGCATAAAGGCCTTGCCTTAAAGTCCCATTATGCTTTCACCAAACTTTGCTAAAATATACATTAACATCCCTTATGAAAGGTTCTTCATTTGGTTTCTTTACAATGAAGATAATTACGCAATAATCAATTAGTAAAGAATTCTTAAAATAGAACGGGTTGATTTGCATAGTTAAAAATACCTCGTGTATACGTATGTGTTCGATACCCGGATATTGTAAACAAAACAAGCATGGCCGAGACAGAGGGCAGTTTTGAGGAAACGGTGAGCAATACAATGTTCTATAATTGTTTTAGTATATGATACATATTAGATTCCACAGATTATAAATGTGTCCTGTCAAAGGTTACATATCGTTTATATAAAGCATAATACAAAATACGTATTAATCGAAAAATAGTGGATGCAAATAGTGAAATGCATACATGGGGCACCATATGGGGTATTTTATCGTACAAATATAAACACGTGGCCGTGTCATTTTTGGTGATGATCGGTTGATTTTCTTTCCTCTCGTGTAATAATTTGAGATAAATACACTATTAATCCAAAACTATATATAGATAAATAAATACCATGATGCTACTAATCTATTCATAATTTGAGAGTAAGGAGAGCACAGTATAAGAGGTGGACTAATAGCTTACTATATACATGTATTATAACTGCTTTCTATTTATTCTTTGGGTATTTTATAACGATATTCGTCTATGAAATATGTGATAGTACATGCATGTACATATAGATGAAAGATCACTGGAATCGACGCTAGTCGAGATACATCAATCTGTATGTTGTATCTATATACCGATACCTGTCGAGATTTCATTTCAGTATAATTAACTGATTAAATGTTTTTCAGTTACGTTTCGTGTATTTAGAAAAGGATCATTATATACATCAAGAAGTGATTACCAGGTGCATGAGTCCTAATTATCGTATGGGCATTTTTAAATATAGGCCTACAATTTTATGTACACGGAGCGAATTAAACTAATCAAAGACTCGCATTTATATTAGTACAAACGTCAGTATTAGAGTTAACTAAGGGGATATAAATATTGTCAGACTATTGGAGTTTCATCATTAAAAAGACACAACATATATTATTTTGACCCTTGATACTACCTGGTGGACTATTATTTGCCGTCGGTACGTAATTCTTACATGTACGTAGTAAAAAGGAAAAGGGAATTAAACTGAAATTTCTCTAATTTCACGAGTGTGCATTCCATTTTACGCTGAACGTGAATTATGTTTATTATCCCCCGCCCAACGAAGTTGGCGGGGGATATACAAATGGGTTCCGTCCGTCCGTCTGTCCGTTCGTCCGTCCGTACGAATGGTTTCCGGAGCATAACTCTAAAACCAGTAGAGATATTTCCATGAAACTTCATAGACACATTCTTTTTATGGTCTAGTAGTACCTTTTGCAATTTTTAGGTTTTCATTTTTTGCACTTTTTCCGTTACCATGGAAACATTGCTGAAAATATCATGGTAAATGGTAAATGTTACTTTGCAAAACTCCACCCATCTTTGTGTATATAGTCTAATAAAAATGTCAAGGCTGTATACCTGATTCAACAATTACAGCCCGCTCTACTTGAATTATACTCCATTTTTCTTTAGCTCAACTTCCTTTTTCCTGGTTTTTTTTTCATACACATAATCAAACTTACTTCAGCTTTGATATCTCCATTGGCGGGGGATCTGAATGACTATGTCCTTGCTAGCATTCAGCCAATTTGTTTTCATAGGAAAAGTTCGATTTGTGGAGCAAGTCACTGGTGTTTGGCTCTATAGACATTTTTCTCTCTTTATATATTGACACAGTATTACATATACATTTGTACATGTATATATATAGAGAGAGAAAAAAGTCTATAGAGCCAAACACCTGTGGTTCATATACATGTATCTTTTTATGTAGCATAAACATATATTATGTATATATGTTTTTGCATGTAGTAATTACAAAGTTCATAATAATGATCTTTTGCTACAATGTGGATTGTACTCAGTTAGTAATTCATGATCATGATCACTTGTCCTTGATATATCCGATAATGCCGATATCGTCGTTGACCCTGTTGTCTCAAACTCTGGTCTAAGTTTCATGTACATGTTCGCGATCGGTCTGCGATTGAGTAGAACCTGTAGGCTTTCCAGACTTCGTACGTATGTATGTATATCTATATAGCAGGTAACGACATGGCGTGTTTGTGTTTGCTTTGATTTGTTTACGAGTTTGGCGAGTCATCCCGTGGGAGGCCTCATCAGGTAACACAAACGTACGTGTGTTCGGTTTCGATGTACACAAACGTGTGTTCGATTTCGATGTACATTTCAATAAAGCTAGATTACACCATATAGGCATCTATAAATCTTTATTACAAAATACATAAGATCAGCAAATACCATTGCAATTATAATTTTGTTAAATTGCTTGCTTTCCATTCAAGAACAAACACTTTTTGAATGGTTTTAGCCTAGTTTTATATCAGTACAGAAACTACATGTAAATACATGCATGTACAACATGTATTTGTAGGTCCACGCGTGGAATGCGTGGGATCGTAACGTGCAGTCGATCGCGATCAAGCAATGCAACTTGACCGCTAAATTGTCGTTGTTTGAAGGAACGTGCACGTGGTGAACAACGGACCCATGTGTGTTCGCTGACACGTATTTGGCGAGTCTTCAGTGCGTTCGCCATGCACGATGTAGAAGTTTGTTAGGGAAATTCCACTTTTTTGTGCCTACACATGCGTACTAGATTGCTTTGGCTCTGGGGCGGAAGTACGGATTTCCCCCTCTCCGATGAGGGGTTTTCTATTGTTTTTTAAAAACATGGAAATGTGTGGCATTTTTTATTAGCAGATATTTTCATAAGGATATATGCTCTACTATTCAGCAAAGTTTGGTACTTTATGACGATATTTTTTCACCCCAAAACATAATGGGGCTTTAAGTCATTTTGATACATAATGACGGTCAACTGTGTTTATGAATACATGTGTTTGATATCATTTCCAAATGGATATATGATTTTTACAGAATTACACATCGTAAGATTGTGCATATGGCTACATGTTTCTGTGAAATATTGGTACGACTAGTAAGCGGTGCGTTAAACATGAGGCGTTATAAGTATATGTTACTGAACACACACACCTGTAACATACAGCTCTCTCTTATACTTACATATGCCGCCTGAGACTGTATTGCACAGACGTCACAGCGTCAACAAAATTACTAATTTCTCGGTACAGTTTTAACATTTTTTTTCAGAAATTAGGTTTGCTTTACTTTAAAATACAAACAACGGGATTTGCTTTGAAAATATCACACAATTTTGATGTATGGAGATTTGACTTGCAGTCTCAGTTTTCTTCGGACTTATATCAAAATGGCTGGATATCATAGATGAAAAATTGCAATAAAACGTCGAAATATGAGAGAGAGAAAAATAATCTTGCTTATGTGGATATGAAGGATAGGGATATTCAACCCTCCTGATCACAAAATGTCGGCAAGCCTCGAGTTTAACAACATTTTGTGACCTACACAAAAAAAACTTTTCCGTAAGCTGTTACTACTATCTTACTTTTAATTTACTACATGAATGGAGTTCTAATAAAATGAGTCAGTTATATCAACGGTTGTATTCCAGATAACAGAAAAAGGCCCTTTCAATTATAACTTGACTATAAATGGTTAAATACTAAACGCGGAAGGAGCGAACGTGCTCGTAATCAACGAGGTAGACTTTACTGCCAGTGTCTGCATAGTACGGAAGCACAAAGGAACGACGCCAACACAACGGAAGGTCAATGTGGAAATGACGTTGACAGAGAGAGTTTGAGACCTTTTGATAATAACTGGTATAATTAACATTCCAAGTGATGTGGAAATCTTAACAACACTGTGAAACACAATCAGCAGATAAATGAATAACACGGAAATTGGGTTCACAAACATATATGGATATCTTAATAGAAATACCCTCGAACCGAACCACACCAAACCATATTTTGTTAGCATTAAATAAAATGAGCAAGAGAATAAACTTTGATGACAATAGTTTCCAAATTAAGCTAAACTTTGTTCGTTTGAACTATCAAGGAATAAGACTTGTCAAACATAATTTTATGGGTTTTTTTTAATCTTTTATTAGAAATGTCATGGTAACTATAAATGCTGTACCATGTCATCACTCATATAACACTATAAATGACGTCACATATATTCAAAATTTTCGCGATTTTCAGTAAAAGCATATTTTTAGTGGTTTTAATTTTTTTGCGGTTTCATTTTTAAGGTATATATATATATATATGAGAGACAACTATTTATCAATATTTCGCAAATCAAATGTGTCCGATAGAAACAAAGTTCCGCAAAATCGTAAAAATATTCTCGCGGAAATACCATTAGCATTATCTACCACTACTAAACAGGGATTTGGTATCACCTTAGGACCAGTTTAATTGTCTGCCAACGTTCCAATAAGTAATTTGAAAGGAACACTATGTAGCTAGGTGACGGCTTACATTAATCAATATCTCGACTTTGCTGTAACATTCAGTTTTGTTTTTTTGTAAGTGTTAGAAGGCAAAATAGGTTTAGCTTATATATAACCAGATGGTGTACATTTGGGTATCAGTTTTATTAAATATTCTTGGCACGTAACACCTGGCAGGGAATATTGGAGAAAACTCAGGAATAAGGGTTTCAGGTTCTGTATAGGAATGCATTAATGTTCAAATTGCATGTGGAACATTTGTTACATGAATAGAGAAGAATTCACATTTTACTAAACCATTAATTGGACATTGAGCAATACCAAATCAAACCAACAGCGAAATAATGATCCGTCTTAGAATTGCATCGTCTAACCAATGTTTCTGCTTCGGTGTCCGTCTGTTTTTAGTGAATTGCTTGATGTTGGTAGTGATTAGGATTAGATTTGACACACGACTTCCTGACAGAGCCATTCGTGACCAATGCTGTAATGTTAGTCGTCCACTTGGTCATGGAGAAGTCCCATATATCTTGTTGTCTGATTGGATTTTGTCTCTACACTGCTAGATTTAGTGTAAATCTTGTTTGTCTGTTTTGTATTGAATTAATGTAAATCAATTGAGTTTCGCGACCAGATCATATGATTTGTTACCGTACATTAGGACTTTTTATGGCGATTCCATTCGCTATCTAAATTTCTATGGCTTTTACTTTATCTTCATGTATATCAAACATTTTCACGGTAATTAATTTTCTCGATTACGTATGGCCCGCGGTATCTAAGCGCAAAAATATTCGCCCCCGAAGATAAGCTGTTTATAATTACTGTAACCAGTATTATCCCATTGAAACGCATAATGATCTACCGCAGTTACTCCCCTTTGTTCAAACTCGCACAAGGAGCTCTGATGGATCTGAATGAGTGGGTCGATATACAACATTTACAGTTTTAAACAATGCGCAGAGGTTTATTATTTCACGAGGAACAGAAGTTTTAGGTAAATCATTCCATGTTTCACAAATTTATGTTGGTATATTAGTGCAGACAACAAGAATAAAGAATGTTAAACACATTTCTCTGATTAATGACTTAATGAAATAGTCAAGGCTATATACATGTATATTTATTATTTTTCTTGGTGTTTCTGCCAATCTCATTGGACGTCGATACCCCACGTAACCCCCTTTAAACAATGATCGACTGATAAAAGTTGATTGAAAAAAAGTTGATTGACTGATCTGTCTATAAATAGATAGGAATTCGAAGTTCCCGATTTAGTGCATCAAAGCGTCGAAGTTATTGAAGCGTTTGAATGCGAGTGAAAGCCTTGAGCCAATGAACAGTTTGACTTTCCTTGCGGAATAACACACGCAAATCTCGATTTTGTGTGATCGATATGTAGGAAAGAATTATGACTGCGTTATTTATTATTTAAATAGTTACAGTAGTAGTGTTACCAAATTTAAACAGAAATAGATGCCATATATATTATAGTATATGGCACAATTCAATATACTGTAAACAAACTCTTTTCTGTTTTCTTGCTAAAGCAGTTCTTCGCGACTTTCATCCAAATTCTGATTTTCTACAATAATTGGAATGTTGTTTTGAAGATTTACAACAACACGATGGAAGAAATGTTTAACCCCGTGTAATCTGTAGACAAGGCTGTTCTACAAGGCTGTTCTACAAGGCTGTTCTATATGAAATGTAAGCACGCCAGCGCAATCCTATTATTATTTATGCGCCGCAAGATATTCTTCTCTCGATGCCTTGAGTAAAATTCAGGTCGATGTCTGTGATATATGCGTCAGGGGAATCAGAAAGTGCTGATCAAAGCATGAATGATACATATGTACATATACTGACAGAAAAAGTCTTATATTTCTAAACGGTACGAAAAGACCGGCTTGAGTAATCTTACATCAGAGATATAAGGAAATTTTATTCTTTTCTGTAAAAGGGCCAATTATATACAAATTATTCTACAGCGTAAAGAATTTCATGAAAGTAAAAGCTCTGAAATTTCAGAAGCTGGCGTTTTTACGTCAGAAAAAAAATAATAACTCTGTAATAGGAATTTCGGCATTCATCGTAAGAGCGCACAAATACACGCTATTTTCTGACTTGACTTTTACTGTATTAAAGATCAACCACTCCTTCACTTTCCATAATAATCCTTAATACATTTTCATGTTGGCTTTTGCATTGTTTGATTGATACCATGTGTAACGTTAGGTTCATTTAAACTAAGGAATGTATATCTTGGCGAAGGTTAAAGGTGTATGGTCTGTGACTTGCTCATATTTGTTACAATAAAAGCATTTAAAGTGTTCTAGATATTTGTCTCTGTCTCTCTAAGTTTTAGAGACAAGACATAATTGACGATACCGCGAAGAGCCTTTATTTCCTTTCGGATCCGAACAAAAGGTATAGCTTATATTCTATGACACTGACTAGACATTTCGCGTTCCTTTATCCAGCAGGGCTATGAGTAAGTCCATGCTCCAACCATCCGTAAGTTTGTTTTGGTGTATTGAGTCCTGTTACCAACCAGAGCCATTTAATGACGGCCCTTCGTGTATGGGTGAATCGCTGTATAAAAACTATAATGCATACGCATTTATTTCATAAAAAAGACAGAAAATGATATATCTTTTTATCTATTACAGTATTATCTAATACACGAGTATTTAACGCATGCACAATATACAAATGTCCTTATAAGGATCAACCAACTAAATAAAAAAAGACCTTCGAAATGGCCCTGTGTATAGAAGATTGAGCCCAGGATAGAATTTTAACCCGGCCGCTGATTGGCTGGCTAATTATGAATTTCAAAAGTAAAAATGTTTTCTGACAGGTAATTATTCCTAGATAACCATGATATGAATTTGGAAATTCATATTGAGATTTAGGTTCAAAATATCAACTTTGATAATGAATAGGTAAAAGCATTAGAATTTCAGGATTTTTTTAGTGCAAAATGCGCCTGATTTCAATAAAGCTACCCTGGTTGGAGTTTGAGCAGAAGGACCCAAACTTTTTTTCTATTTAGTGTTATATGAGAACCTAGACTTTAATTATAGAACACAATAGCTAACTAATATTCCTTTGTTTTAATAATACAGTACAAAACTTTAACAAAGTTTAACACTGTGGTCTATGTAAAATTATTTAGTTGGTTGCTCTCTTTAAACCAGAATTAGCTCATTGGAATCAATGTATGTATCATTAAAACAACTCATCATTTGCCGTCGGCTTTATTCATTTGCTGAATATTACATTACATTTGAAGTTCAGAAGGACAGTGAAGGATCATCTGAACAGGTTCATGATTTGGTCGGATTCTTGTTAAAAGAGTCTTTAAAATATATTTATCTTAATCCCTACAACATAGATATGTGTTCTTGCAATGAATGCTGAACATTATTGATAGACGTTCTGGTAATAAATGTTCATTAACTTCGGCGTTAGTAGTTTGTCTATATAATTGACCATATATATATATGTAAGGGTAAGAGTAAGGTAGCATTGACATTCACCTCAGCTTCCCCAATAATTAGTAAAATTACGATACATACATCATATCAAGCGAGACAACTCTTTATTTGTGGTATTCTAAGATCTGTTTTCTAGTGAATCTTATTATCAACAGAAAGGAAGCCACTGACAAACTTGTTTACACATGATGCAGTAATTATATACAGGTATACAGACAAAATGTTCTGACATGCAATTAACCAGAATTTCAGATGGAATCACCTAAATTTGACCTCAATAAATTTACATGAAATTCGGGTTAAGACATTTTGACCTCAAAATGACCAAACTTTTGTGTATTTCCTGTCATGAAATTTTGACCTTAAAATGGCCAGAATTAAACGTATTTCATTACAAGATATTTTCACCTTCAAATAGCCAGAGTTTCGGATGAAACATGACCATAATGTCTGGTCAATTTATGGTCAAGATCAATAGATTTTGTAGTTATGTGCTAAATATATTAAATTGTCAGATTTCATGAAACTCCTCTCGAAGTTCTGATTTATGCTGGCCAAAGCTAAAAAAAATCAAAAAAAAAATCTTTGACTTGTTTCATCAAATCTCATATGAAATGAACCCTCATGTTAGATCCTATGTGTATGCCATTGGTGTATTATGACCTTGGATGATTTGCATTGAATTAAAAAAATCATGATAAAATGACTGGATCTATTCGCTTTTCGCAACGCATTTCGACATTGAAATATTTCCAAATCAATGAAAATGTAATAAACAAAAATAGTTTAGTTATGCGTTTATTCCATTGGATGTAACACTTGTAACGCCTCGAATATTTGATAGTCATATAACAATCATGTCTATGACTCGTTTTATAAAATCCTAAACTCTTAATATCCCTTATGTAGATGTACAGTGTACTTCATGTTTGAAGAAAATGTGAATAATAGGAAGGAAGACATTTCATTACAAACCTTCCGACGTAAAGCATTTATACCTTGTGTAAAAAAAATATGTGTAGATGTTTTTCATGACTGATAGCCATGTCAAGGTTCTCAAAGCAAGCTTGCTGTACATCGGGAGCGTCTGAAATCTTACGAAAATTTGACACGTAGATCAAATTCGTTTAACAACTAAGGGTCAAAATTTTACAAGGGGGTTCTAGTTTAAATTTCAGTATGAAAACAACGAATGATAATATCAATAATGTTATACACATGATGGCAGCTTTAGGTATTTGATGGTCATAAAACAATAAAAATATGCTACAGTTTGCTTCATTGACTATTAAGTTAAACATGTAAACATGGAATAAAATCTGTTCAAGCATGTAACGTTATTTAGGATTACTTCAAAGTCTACGGAAATCAACTGTTGATCAGGAAATGTTATGTTCAACAAATGTTTGGAAGCGTGTTTAACGTTTCTGGTATCATTCGCTCATATACAGTGTAGATAAAATATAAAGGATTTAAATAATCATACTGTATAAATAATTTCTGTTTTAAGTAACTGTTTAATACGATATTACCATTGGATTTCAGATTTGAAATATGAAAATAAATCTGAAATCTGATATTACCATTGGATATACCGTATGCATTCTGACATATCAGAGTTACTTCCCCTAATTTCACTCCTTAATTAAAAGTTACTCCGTCAGAACTCCGTCAGTGACTCTGTATGTAACGAATGGTAATATAAGCAGAATCATGTTAATATTCGATTTCAATAAGTGAAAAAATCATTACATCTATGACAATGTCTTTCTAGACATGCTCCGATTTTCCACCATTCCCGTTGGCTATTACACTGTCGAGTGGAGGGCGATATTTAGCATATCGACTTAATGTTTCCATTTTTAGAAAGCAGATTTACTCTATATTTCAATTTTTAGAATCATCGAGTCAATAATATACAAATATTGACTTTTTGTAGGTTAATACGAGGAATTGTTAAACCTTGTGGATTTCCCTCGGCCTTCGGCCTCGTTATATGAAACGATACAAAGATACTTGTACGTTTTGCTACTTGGAACAATATTTTGAAGCAAGGACAGCGCAATGACAAATTAAACAAAAACTAAAGAAAATCTTTATCCACGTATCATCAGTACGTACTTTAAGTACTTCTGCTGTGCTTCTTCACAATATAATTTTCAAAACATATAGCTACAATTACAAGCAACATCTTTCCTAGTCCTACCTCACTGTTGTCTGTCATATTGGATTTGGCTATTGCCCGATGATCGGCAGTGCTCTATTTTGACTGGTCAAAAATGTGGAAGTGACAGGGAGTTCCCAGTGTCTATTTATAGCCAGGTTACCGGATTTGCAATGTCAACCTCTCAACAGGTGTTCATCGGTCTCAGGTTGACATTGCGTTTTGTCAAGACCTGTCCGAGCGGTCTAGACCAATCAGAAAACTCACAATCCCTATAGTGACGTCACACCCGAGCCGATATTCATATTGTAACCTCACAATACCTCGACGTCGAGTTCTTCGGAAAGATGAACAGTAGTCACGCTATTCTTCACACATTTCTTATACATAGCACTAATTAGCGAACAAGAAAAACAATTATCATATCTAATATGATAAACTTAAGACCTTTGATTCGATTCATATGGTCTTATAACGCCCTGGTAGAATATTAAATAATTCTACCAAGACGTTATTACACCATATAGACCTCAGCAAAGGTCCAAAATTGATATTTATTTTTTGTCATAAAAATGTACAGTGTTTCATCAAAATATATCTCGATTGATCGCTTGTGTGAGCTTGTTAGTGAAAGAATGGATACATTAACATTTCCAGAGGTGTATTTTCAAATTTTACATCCTTTTTGAATGTTAACATACAAATTATTACATTTTTACATTAAAGGTCGCATAATATTACCAGTATATTCAATTATGTTTGCATGGTGTCTTTAAGTGAAATATCGTATATTGCTGTTGTAATTCATGCTTTAAATGTCAGATATAACTGTATCGTGCCCAGTACACATTTCCTTACAAGTTGTACACAGTATGTTAGTTAATAACTTAATGAAGGAACATGTCGGACCATCAATACAGACGTCACCTGTTTGTTTTGTGTAACGAAAACACTTGATTTCCCGAGTCTAATTGTCGCGAGGTCTCTATGTCCGTGAATGACAACCTGTTTGTCTAGCTGCGCTTTATCTTGTGGTCTACAGAGCGACCTCTGTGGTAGCTAGGTAAAAGTACCTGTCAGCCATCAGGAACAAACTTATGATATATTACCGACAACAATAGGTTGTCAGGTCCGCCACACCTATAAACAAAGGTTAATACGTAAGTCACAGAATCTGTCATATGTTTATCATCTTTATCAAATCAAATATTATAACAAAAAACATAGGTAAAATTACATTGACCATAATCATATAGTCGTCAAATTAATTCATAGCAATAGGATTGTAATTGATTTTGTTTAATATGACATTTTTAAGATGAAGCGAATTTTCAAAAACTAGAAACGATGCATTTACCGTCAAATAAAATACAACCAAAGAAATTTTATTGTTAGACAAACTAATATCATTGTCAATTTAACGAGAATCAATCAAATCGTTTTGTGTTATTTTGATACAACATTAATCATTGAATCATCTAAATTAGCGGTAGAAATCACGCTACCTTTAGTGTGCTATTGCCATGATAAGATATTGTATTTCCCCTATTTCAATTCTAACAGTTGCGTCCAAGATCTTCCCGTGACGAGTTTGAAAGGTTTCTCGTGATGTCTATACATGGCCAGTGTAACCCCAGAAAGCATTAATCACGAGACTAAAACATCTAGCCACTATCTTTAAGTAGCTGTGGTATCATCCACAGGAAATGACCGTAACCGCGGTGGTATTGTTACATATCGCGCTGTGTGGTGTAAACCCATGGTGATTTATTATAACATAATGTAGTTGGTTTGCTTCTGATTTGTGTCCGTTATTTCACAACATGACATTTTTTCGTAGTAGATTGAAGGAGTTACATGAGACATAAAAACACCGATTTTAGTCAAAATTAAACCATATTTAGCGATCCATGTTTAAAATGTCACAAGTATGTAAAACCAAGTTATTCAATTCTGCACAGTACTACAGTAATTTGTAATATTTATAGCAATTTGTTTCTTTCGATACGTTGGTTTACAGAACGCATGGTGTGAGGGGAAAGAGGAAGGTTTAGTATTAAGGTTTAGTTACTCATTTTTCCGAACATGCCTTTAAATTTCAAGAAATATTTCAATTAAAACATGTTTATATCATTTTATATCATGTCCAATCCTCATATAAAAAAATAGGAAATAATCTGGGCTATAACTTACCACGCTTAATTAGATCCAAATTGATTGTTAATACTAATTGTAATTATATCGCCTTGGATAAACAACAATATATAGTACATATACTACAATGTGTCATTACCGTGACACCTGACACTACCAAAGTACAAAGGATGACGACTACAGACCAGTGACCTTGTGGTCCTTGAACTCAAGGTTTGCGGCACACCAACAATCCCTTTGGGAACCATGCCTTTTCATGTGTGTCTGTTATAAAAATGACTTTCGAAGTTGAAGCATCTCTTTAATTACCGCTTATTTTGTATGTAAGGTCTTATTTAAGTATATCCTTGACATCTGTCTACGTTCATTCCTGTGTCGTGAGACAGGTCTACTGTATTGTTAACAATGATTTGAGGCGCTCACTAGCCGGATAATACGATACTATATAATGTCTGTATGTTCTTTCCATTGAAATGAGATAAAACGGTATAAATCTATTAAATCAATAATCCGAAATAAAAGGCCAAAATAAATTCAAAGTAAAATAAAAAATAATTTCTATGGAATATATATTTATCCACTATAGGGCCTTTTGCAGTCCAAAATCTATTGCGGGTTGAGAGTTCTAGAGTTTATTCCATGGGTTACCTTTGCAGTAAGCCCAATCACATTTGCATGACATATCTTCACTTATATACATACTAGGTGAAATCACAACCGCCATTATTATTTTTACTATTATTTCCCTCATTTTCGTATCATAAATTTTCGAATTTCTATCACAGAATGAAGAATTATTACTAATGCTTAATTGTTAAAATCAACATCTATCAGCTACTGTAATTTATGCTTGTAAAATAGACAAGTTAAAACACATCTCAGGTCCTGGGACCTTTTAATTTTGTGTAAATTTATTTTTGCTATCAAAGTGGACTAATTTTATCGAATGTAAACTAACATTCGGTTACTTTTCACTCATATGTACTAATATCAATTACAATTACGTGAAATAGTACTATTTTATTCTAAAATGCGTAGTTATAGATATAATTAGTTTGTGTAAATAGGATTGATGGACGCTAAGAGACAATTTATGTATGACCTTCAGTACATAACCATTTGAATTAATAAAAACCGTATCGTATGTTTTAACTGTCCAAGTGCACTAAGACATCTCTTTACTGATGATATATGACGTTTATAGCCTGAGGAAAAACCCCAAACAGGATGTTAAGGTATGTTTTATGTACACAATATATGGACATCCAAAACTCATAGAGACACTGCATATTGTCTTATTAGCGTTACAATAGGAAATCGAATATGTTCATGTTTACCTGGAAATATTTAAATAACGTCATGGTTATAGGGTCAAGTTTGTTTGTTTTTGTTTGCTATATATGTGACTTGCTAGGGTTCTCTTTGCAAACGACAACTTGGGCACTGGTTCTGGTTAACTATCATTTATACATCTCTATATCAGAATAAAGGAGTAGGTGCACTAAGGGCCTGTTTTGGCCCGAGAGTGTTATAAAATTAACCAATGTCAAAATGTGAAATATGGAATCAAAATAAAGAGAATATATGTTGGGGCCAAAATTGGCCCTTATTGCACCTACTCCTTTGTAGAAAAAGATATACGAGTGATTTTTATCCAGTATAAATATTTTGTTTTCAGAATACTTGCTCTGTCCGTCTGATGAAAAGTCTCCTGAAAAATTGCCATTTTATACAGTTGAACATGCAAAATAGCTTGAGTATTGTGTGTTGGTGGATGGTATGGTTTTATCTCTTTGTAGGGAATGCGGCATTGTTTTGTCATTATTTACAAACCTATCTAACTGCGTTTACCAACAAAGACATCGAGCAGTGTATCCCAACAGAAGATGGATAAACTAGTCCCCATATCAACTTTATGCTTAGTGTAAGATATGACCAGATACTACCATATTAAATACAAAGGCATCCCCTCGATTCTCAAGGGGTTACTATCACTGTCGTTATATTCACTCCTTGATTATATCATAGCAAGACTAAAGGCAGTTCGGGAGAAAACAACTGATCATTCAATGTGCACGGTTATTTAATTTTTTTGATGTACATCAAAGGACCAAACTACCTGTCTCGGTTGCTTTGAAATATTCGAGAGGTGCATATTACAGTGATAGTAACCCTTGGAATATCGTGTGACTATGGCATGGTTCGGCCTGGAAAGAGAACATATAGTCTGCCCCACAGGGTTTGAAAACTAAATTACAGGACTATTGTATTATCCCGACTATTTATGCCCAATTGTTCTCCTATGTATATCCATCAGTCATTTATAAATACATGTAGCATCATTCATTTATCCGTTCATATGTGCTTTCATTCATTCATTCATTCATTCATTCATTTTGTTGTTGGCTCATTAAACCATCTGTGGACGTCTCAATTATTCGACTACTTCTGTTAATAAATGGTGACACATAGCAAATGAGAAAAAAAATGCGCAAGGCTCGCTGCTTCTGACAAATGGCTTTGCACATGAATGCGCATTCAAGTAGTTTATAGAGCAAGGTGTGAAAAAGAAAGATGTTTTATGCTTTCAGATTTGTAGGTACATAAACGGTGCTCGTTCATTTTCTCATGTTCATGTATTCAGAAATAGGCGTGTTTTGTCAACATTTTATTTCCTTGTGTTTTAACGTCTGTTTAAGTTCTAACGAACGATAAAATAATCGCATATAGCATCGCTCCAAACATATTGGTTTCCCAAGCCTTCATATATCCGGTTTTCCACTAGAGTAAAAGGGGCCGCGGTGGCCGAGTGGTTAAGATGTCCCGACATATTACCACAAGCCCTCCACCTCTGGGATGCGGGTTCGAATCCCATGTGGGGCAGTTGCCAGGTACTGACCGCTGGTCGGTGGTTTTTCTCCGGGTACTCCGGCTTTCCTCCACCAACAAACCTGGCACGTCCTTACATGACCCTGGCTGTTAATAGGACGTAAAAATAAACAAACCAAACCAAACTAGAGTAAAATCCTCACTTAATTTTAAAATTAAAGACGAAAAGTAGTAAGTATGAAAGAATCAATAAATGTTTTTGCTTTGACTTTTGTTTTAACAGTATGCAGTTTTATTAGCAATTTGGTTTTATCAACATGTAATGTTGTTAGTGATAATGAATCCTAGTATACTAAAGAAGTTTTATAAAAGACGTGTATTGTATACAATTGTGCTTATTTTTCGCGGAGTAAAGAAGTAGCATTCGATTATAAAATGTTCAATTCCATTGAGACAGTTCTCCAATCTTTTTTTTTGTTTAGCACTCAGGGATAAGGTCATTCTCTATGCATATATGGTCCCAATACGACAATGGTATATAGCATATGTATATCTTTCATATATCTTTAACAATAACACGTCTCATTGTTTCTAACAGAAATTGTTTCAGACAGAGAGATAGAGAGAAAGAGAGGAGAAACGAGATAGAGAGGAGGGGAGTGAGAGTCAAGAGTTCTCCAATCTTATAGACGTATTTACTGACACTCGTCATTATCATTCGGCGTGAAACTGTCAGTTCAAGGGCCATAAACTTCACTAGGGATGACGTTCGCATTACACATTTAATTGACTTTGGCGTAAAGTATATCATACATATGTAATTCCATTGTGACGAAATGATGATCACCATAAATTAGTAGCTGTATACGAAGAATAGATATATATGTTTGATATAAAACATTTGTTATGATGGATACAGACAGCATAAAAGTATAAAACTACAATAAATGTCGTTTTTAATTAGCGAGGAACTTAAGGTCGTTTCTCCTAAACTGCACTCTACCTCTCCGAGTCTTCTAGCCAGAATTCCTTTGTTCTGGATCTATTAAAATATATAGAATATGTACTAGAGACTATATAAGGCTTTGGCAGTATAGGATATAGCAAGGTATTGCAGTATATTAGAGAAAAAAGTAACAGACACCTGATATATAAATAGTACTAATGATATGTATCTGTTTGCTTTATCTGCATATTTATTAATTTCTCTTGAACTCTTTGATTCTTCTCTTCTTATCAATATTTAATTTGTAGTCTTCATAACAAAATGGTAAAGTTGTTCGGGCTTAGCCATCGACCTTTAAACTAGTGTAGGACCATTGCTGAATTCGAACATATAATATGTGTCGATGGTTGCTTTTCCACACATTCTAACCCTTCGTTAAAATACCATGGCTTTTAGCTGCCAATTAAAGCCTTATACTTTCACCAACCATCACGAAATTGATCTGAACTGATTCCTATTACATCCCTGATATAAACTGTGACTCAATTATCCCAGATGCAAACTTAACAGTGTAATTTTCTTACCAAAATTGTGATTTTATTTAAATTAGTTTGCTGAACAACAAAGACCATTGTACCTACTTATAACTATGGTGAGACGGCGGTATAACGGTTGAAGTGCCTAAAACTTTACAATAAGGCCATGGCACATACACGTCATTTACTGACTATATGTCGGTTATCTAAAATAATAATTCCAAACTAAAAACTGAAATCTTATATGTAGAATCAAATACTTGCAAAATTAATTTATCCTGCTCCTTCTTCTCCTCCCTTGATACCACCTCAGTTGGCCTTGATTGAACACTCGCCCCCGTGAGGAAGGCTCTGGGTGTTATCCCCTGGCCAAGACACACCATAGTCTATAAAATGGTATGTTTTGCTCCTTCTACGCGTTCAGCATATAGGGGGTGGGTGGATTGGATCGCGCGTTGCCAGTATTGTATGACTGGCTGAGGTCTGGTGTCCGGTGTCTTTAGAGGTATGCTTCAGTGAGATAGCACTATAAAATGGACAATAGTTTCCACTATTGCTAAGGGACACAACATACCATAGCCTCCCGAAATATACATACATTCACATATACACATAACACACAGGTAACGCCGTCCTTAAATGAACCTGGCGGTTAAAAGGATGTACAGTAAAATTAACAACCAAATAACCATACCCGATTTCATAAGAAGATAGCATTCAACAAGTCAAAAGCATATCTTCTTCAACACCATTGCCTCCTTAATGTATGTCTTGTAATTTATGTTGATCTGTGCAAATGATCAAAGGAATTCGCGTCATTGTTGTTTATTCTTTAGAAGTGCATGATGCATATGCAGGCGGTTAGGTTTACCGCAGGTTGAGCATACGCATGACGACATTGTACCATGTTATTATATTTATTCTTTGAACTGGAAAATGAACTTTAGTGCAAACACGTTTCTCTTTTTCCCTTCAACTTTTAAAATCAGTAGACAATGTAATGATTGTCGCACTAGAAGCACGTCCGATTATGGTGCATTTTTGTTTGAATGGAAGTTCAGTACGTAAAAGTTATCCCCGGTACTAAAAACCATCAAAGATATAATATCAGTTTGGCCAAGGCACGTTTTCCTCACTCAAACAAAACAGAAAACGAAAAATGAAATAAATATCTTGAAATGATAAAAACAAACAAAACAAAACTTAAAAAACCAAGTGGAAAATACTGGAATATCATTACATCTTTTACATGCTAAATTATTTTAAGCCTGACTTTCTAATAGCGTAATATTGAATAAGAGACATGGATACATTCCTTTAGCTGAACTTGGGTGATATATAGAGTGTGTATTGAATGGTAATTATTACATTTCTCGTACAATATTCAAAATCGCAAAGCGAAATCGCAGTAAAAATATTTCAAACACAGATGTGTGACATTAATTATCTCCAAGACGACTTGAATAATGCGTTGTCTCGGAAAGACTTAACAGTTTTACATACAGGATATATCTTGTTTCTTGATAAATACAGTTATATTCCATCGAGTGAGGTGCGAAGCACGATTGAAAAATATCAAAAGTTTTCACCTCACCTTTGCACAAGTGGAAATAAATCAAAGTCTCCACCTCACGTTCGCACAAGTGGAAATAAATCAAAGTTTCCACCTCCTAAAATATTACTTTTATTCATCAAGAAACAAGGAATATTCTATCGATTACATTTGTTTTCTCGTTTCCATTTACAGAAGACCATCACTACTAGTTCAGCCAAAGGTTTTTGCGCCAAAGTATTTTGGAGAGTTATTTACCCTTGCGGTTATTACGTGACATTTTTGTGAGCATAACTTGATATTTCTACACGTATATAACGTCATTTTCGCGCATAAAGTAATGACGTAACAATCAAAATAATATTTTCACTATCATGCTGCATTCCGATAGGTCAAAAGCGAGTGAAAATATCACTTATATTTTCACAATAAAACCTTATATTTCACTGCGAAAAATGTAATAAATACAATTACACTCTGGGGATGTTTTAGGAAACCATAAAATATTAAAATATTAGGAGGGGAGTTTTCTATCTAGGTTAATCCAGGATTTCTTTTAATGTAATGTAAAAATAAATAACATCATAAATATTTCAAAAGTGTAGTAAATATACGAGAGGGTTGACTTAATGTCACAGAAGCAATTTCCATGGAAAATACTTAATGTGTCTTGATTACTGCTTAACATTGTTTGCACTTCAAATTCCCAGTTGCTGTCAGTATCTAGGCCTACTTTATAATTATTTCCAGGAATATACAATGGAAAAAAATAAAGTAAAAAGTCGAAACCAACAAAAGTAAATGAGTTCGGTAGACACTACTTGGTACGCCTCGATTTGAATGACGTATTATTTCCTAATGAATTTAAGAAAGACGTAAACTGTTTTTGATATTTACCGTCTGTTAGGTAACGCTTTCACTGTCTTTACGTGCTACCTGACCTCGAGGTCACGCTCTACCACGTGAGCGCGAGAAGGTGTATATATAAGTTCGGAATATGTTGAATAGATCATTCCACACCTCCTTTACATCATGGGGGATTTACAGCCCTGTGGACCAGTGATACTCCTCCTGCTCTCTCTAATATGTAAGTTGATTATGTAATAGTTTTAATTACATTATATTATCTTCCAGTAGTGCAATAACCATTAAATTCTTTGCGTTTTCTTATCCATCCCCTAGTGTCATAAATTAAACATAACTAATAACTATAATTCACTTCAGAAACAACTATTAAGCATCTTTGATGTAACAGTTGGATTAAAATTGAAAATTTGAATAATTCTAAATTTTGCAAAAATATTGATTGAATTGATTTTTTTTTCAATGCATAATTTCAGATCACAAATCGATAATATTTGTTTTTGAAAATGTTTACATCATTAAGATTAATTTATATACATCGCGGATGAATATCACAACAAGACAACCATTTTCTTTTAATATTAACATGCATAAATATAACGATCATTTACAAAATTATTATTATTAATGTTCATATAATCAAAATCTATGTTTTAGCAATTTAAAACTATTTTTTTTCTTATATTCTAAATTATACTTTTAAGATTATTATGAAGCAATTTCGAAGTGATTATTAACATACCATATGTATAATGGAAATAATTTTTTAATATAATTGACATCAGAGTGTGCAATAAGATTTGCATTAGACTATTATTGGCATCAATGCCCTTTACGGTCAAATGCTTGGTCGTATTCTTGTCTGATTTATCAACTTTTATCATTAATCACAACATGTTAAGCAATGCAAAACAATAATTGACCTAAATTATATACGTTTATTCCTCTTTATTTTTCGACAAATACAATATGAGGTACTAATTATATTTTATGGCAGCTTTACTTTATTTTCCAGTAATAAAATGTTATTCAAATATTATCTGAAACTGACATTTGGATAAATACTGGATTTTTTAGAATCTGAAAATATTTTATTTGACTTGTTAAAAAGCCAAGATATAATGATAAATAATTATGCATGCATAAAATCTATTTATCAGTTTGCTTCAAAAAATCTCTATATAATCTAATCTAACATGTATAACTTAATTTTTTTTAATATTAGTTTTATCTACGGAATATAATGATTAGCATAGATACTGTTTTCATTAGCATAATGGAGAGGAAAACACTTTTATGTTGTGGTACGAGTCTTTTCACAACCTGTTCGCACTGTTGATATACCTAGGACTTGATAACTTGAATAAATAAAGCTGAATTAGGTAGACACTCCGACTCCTACAATAAATCAGGTCGCTCATTTAAAGTTACTTTACCTGTATACTATCGTACAAACGGTAAGACCACTACGTAAAATCCCGCTATAAATACTAGTGATACCCTTAAGACAATTTGTAATATTGTTTTAGTGTTGTAAATAACATTTGCGTTATAGTATTTTTTGTGGGGGAGGGGAGCATTTGAAGCGGGAGGAATGACTTTGGTTCAAAATATCACGTTAAAATATGACGTACCGGTATGTAACAATTAACGTTTTAGTATCTCGAAACTGACAAAATATTGATTGATATATAATAACTTTGTTGTTTAAGACAGCACCTGCTCAATGTTACCACCTAAATGTCTGAAAAGAGTATTACAAATATTTTGAAAATGATGATTATGGGCTAACTTCATAGCCTTAATTAAACGTGTACTGAGCTAATATAATGATATACAAAACGACTTATTTATCTTAGGGAAAAGGTCATTTCCCCAACGACTGTATGTGACAACGATGATCTTTGAACCATTTGCTCGTAACCTCTCCTATCCCCACTGTTAATGACGGCAAGAAATACATTAAAACGTCCATTTATTTAGATCAAAAACTTAATGAGTGTTTTTATGGATTATGTTCTTAGTTTAAAGTACGTCAGGATGATAAAATGAAGTCGTGCCCATCTTAAAGATGCTCCATCGCCGACAAATGATATTTGTTCGCTATCAAAAACAGGACCAGACGATTAAGTATTTTTCTTCAATTACAAAAGTTACGTACTTTGCACCATTACTACCATTGAAAAGTTTGAGCTTCTCATTTTAAATTCGCGATGAAAATATTGATTAATTGCGTCCCGAAAAATGTCCATGGCACTTTGCCCTATACGGAATTAAGTACTAATTGTACATGCACCAAAATCAAAATGAAATATTTTAAATGCATTTTTTGTGTGTTAATTTCACACATCAATGCGATTATATAGCAAATGATGGGAATCTTTAAATCTGAATGGTAAATGAATAAAATGTATGTGTTTAAAATACATATTAATCCGAAAATTCATTTCTATTACAAATGCAAATAGACTTGAGGATTTATCTTATTTAATTTAATTTAAGACTGCATTTTTATATTAGAACAATGATTTGGGAACATTTTTTTTTAATTTTTGAAATATCTGAGGGAAAGAAATCTTATATGAAACAATTATACGTTGTGAAACATCCATATAAAAATTCATAAAATTGAGAAAATATTCCCATTGATTCGAACGCTTTAGTATTATCTTAATTATAACATATAAATGTCAATTTAAAGGAATATACTATATGATATTCGGTTGGTTTTAAAATTCGAACATTCGTTTTAGATAATGAAAATGAACATGACGCCATGGATGTAAAACTAGCGTGATCACTCCCACATGCTACATACCAGATTATCAAATACATTTGCTTATACAGCTTTTTCATACTGTAACTTCTCATTAAAAACAATTGAAAAACGCTTGGGCTTGTTGTGATAAAACCCTTTTGGTGACTTAAAGGTCCTATTCTTTACACATTTAGAAGATGTTTGAATCAAATGTGATATGATCATAACATATCTGAATTGTAGGAAAAGCCTTAGAAATAAAATTGAATTATAAGACTAAAATAGTATTGCTACATTTTTAAATACACACACAATATCATCGGTTACACATTCTGGTGGTAAATTATATACATTGTGTGATTATTTTTCTATTAAAGTTTATCCTTAATTAAGACATGGCTATGATGTCATTTTTTGTTGTCACCCGTGCTTTAGTTGGACTATTGTTCAAGTACTTGTAAATACACCTTTCACTGTACATTAGTTTACCTGTAGCTGTAGATTAGTTTCAACTAATCTACAGCTACAGGTAAACTAATGTACAGTGAAAGGTAGTGAGCAAAACTACGTGCAGCATTGTGAAAAGACAGATAAATAACAAATAAATCAAATTAAATTCAATATTAATGTAATACAAGAATTCAATAATACATATTATTACATATTTTGTATTTAATACATTGATTCGTAGACATCGGCTTAAATTCAATTATGTCAACCACAAGGCTAAAAAATACTCCTTGTATTGAAAATCCAATCTGTTTAGTACATGTATTTTGACAGCACAGGCATTCCTAAAATGATGTTTTGATTTTTAGTAGAAACATGCACTTTCTTTCTTTGAAAATTTAATGCTTTCATTAAATTTCTTGTCCCAATAATTTCACTGTTTTGATACAAATAACACATAAATCCACGTTTCCCGAAATTGAACACTTTCAGTGATTGATTTTGTGATTCCTTATCCAAGATTCACACAAAGCCTGCTGAACAAATTCGAAAAATTAAGCTTTAGTTTCTTTTTATCACTTTGCCGTTTTCATTTAATTCCAATTCAGCTTCCTTTAGAATTCACTCAATCTTGATGTTGTGGTTTTTAAAAGGACCAATCATATTCTTTAACTGTTGTTATTGCTTCATTTCATAACGTAGAGCGGTATATTCAAAATTATTTCCTTTTCATGGTAATCCTCATTACCTTGTAAATTTCCGAGAAGTTATATCCAAGTGAATTGTTTGCTTTTTACATAAACAGCAGTTAAATTAACTTATCATAAAATAAACTTCCTTAATGGATAGTTAATAATCATTTTGTATAGTTTGACTTCATAAAGATCTGATCTGCACTGTCTGCCATGTTGCCTCTTGTACAGCTCCACTCAGAATGAAGAGAATTCAAACTCACAACAAAATTCTCTGGTTAAAACATTGGTATAGAATTTCATGAAAAATTCATGCAATGCATGCATGACCAGAATAGACATTATACAATTGTTTTGAGATGTTGTGACAAAGGTGGTTGAATGCCTTACCTGTAGCTGTAGATTAGTCAAGATAATGAACAATGCTTGGCCCTTCGGGCCTCGCATTATCTTGACTAACCTGCAGTTTTCGGCGTTTCTCCTATACGGAATCTAATAACATCAGCGGTTTTTTTCATGTTTGGGAATAGTTTTTTTTTATCTAGCATATTTTTTTGTATTATTCGTAGTCATATGGAAGAATTACACAATACGGGTCAGTATATGTCTCCGGGCATAATCCCATAATTATATTAACTAACAACACACAACCTGTAAAGGTTTGCATGTCTTTCGAGTAATAAGGGATTTATTACACCCGAGCGAAGCAAAGGGGTAATAAGTCCCGAGTGACGAGAAATCATACAATAACTGACTGACTGCATGCTTTTTAACCGCGAACAATAAGACAGGTTGATTGAAAAATTCACACCTTTCCATCCCATACTCTCCAAATCTGTTTGATTTACCTGTAAATGTTACGCATGTGAGTACTTTTCGGTACTAGAGGTTCTTTCCTCAATGTTAATACATCAGTTTGTCATCATACATAGTAAGGAGCACAAGAATTTTGTCATGTGTGGAGATAAAAACTTTGATTATGTGAAATTTGGGGACATGTACAGTATGAAACAATTGGATTATTATCAACCTCTATTCAACAATTGCAAGAAAAAGAAGTAGTAAATGAACAAAAGAAATTGTCTGAAACTTTAATGTAAGTAAATTGTATTTAAAATCAATTCCATCGATATAAATCCAAAGGGTCATTTGTTGTGCAAAGGTTCCTGATGAGTTAAAACTTTTCCTTACAATGCTTTAAAGTTGATATTCAGCTAATAAATTAATTGAAGCAATAAGTATTTGAAGCTTTTTGATGTTTATTTAAATAAGTGTGATTTCTTTGTTGCATTGTCTTTTTAAAAATCTTGTCAGCATTGGTTAGTTGGTCTATTGACTGACCTAATCATTAGAACAGACTAATGATAATCTCCCCTATCTTAACAGCTTTGTTACCATGGTTGACTGCACACATATCCAGCCCCTTTCATGGTCATGTAATAATCCTGATTGACAATGAAATGGCTGGATTCAGCTCTTTTCATGGCCATGTAATCCTAATTGGCCATGAAAGGGGTTTTACGTGTGGACTCAACTATGGTAGCAATAGATTTATTGGCCACACTTTTCCTTTGTGAGAGGTTGGAAGTATGCAGTAAATCAGTTTGTCACTGTTCATCGTAAGGAGCACAAGCAGATTTGCCATGTGAAGAGATAAAATCTTTGATTCTGCAAAATGCCGCATCAAAATGTTTTTAGGAGATATGTACAGTATGAAACAATTGGATTATTATCATGCTCTGTTCAGCGATTGCAAGAAAAATAAGTAAATGAAAAAAGATATTGACGGAAACTTTAAATGTACTTAATTTTATTTCAAGTTAATTTCATCTGTGCTTTCAATTGATAAAATGCATATATAATAAAACCAATGCATCATTTGTTGATATAAAGGTTCGTGAGGAGTTTAAACTTTTCCTTACAAGACAAAGTTGCTATCATATAAAAATTGATTGAAGCTTTTTGATGTACGTTTAAATAAATGTGATTTTCGCTTTACATTGTATTTTTTAAAATCTTGTCAGCATTGGTTAGTTGGCATATTGATTAATCTAATCATTAGAACAAGGTGAGTAATAATTATCTCCCCTCTCTTAGAGCATTTGTTACCATTGTTGACTGCAGACATGTCCAGCCCCTTTCATAATTATGTAATAATCCTGATTGGTCATGAATGGGGGATTCAGTCCCTTTCATGGTTAAGTAATCCTGATTAGCAGTGAAAGGGGTTTATTGTGGAGTCATCTGTGGTAGCAAGACATTTATTGACCACACTTTTCCTTTGTGAGAGGTTGGAAGTATGCAGTATGCTGGAATATTCCACTATTTTTCAATCCAAATTACGAATAAAAATCCCACACAATGAATATGAAGAGAATTTAATCGTTTACTGATACGGAATTAAATACATACACAGATTTTCTGTTTATATCCCAAATAGAGTTTTCCTCCTTATAATGATTTTCCCATTTAACACTTATTTATAACATTTATTCCAATTTCTGCTTTCTGAAACCTTTTTTTGTATTTGTACGCTACTTTTGATTTTAAATTTCCAAATCATCTGCACTGTAGTTTTACACTTACTTTGGTGTTGTTTCAACAATATTTCAGAATTTCTCCTAAATCCCATTGGCTTGTTGAATGAAATTGCACATGGTATAAATAAATCCGAATTTGTCCCTAGAGAAGTCGTAATTTTAAATCCTCTAAATTCAATGACAGTTTTTGGGGCACCGACTGTTTTGAACTGGCCTGAAAATCACTGTAATATGAGTTCATTTTAGCTAGACGCTTTCAAACAAACGCCCAAATTGCAAGTCTAGTGTCATTTCTTTACCACATCAGACATTAGAAATAAATGGCCTTTTAGCAATAAAAGTCGCAAAAGCCACCTTAATATATCGCTTAAATTGAGAAAGTAATATTCCTCCATCACTGTTGGCGGGTATGGTGAAAATGAATTTACACATAGTTGTCCTATCCAAAAGCATGCTATTCATCACATATAACACAGGCTAAGGTAATTCTATGCTGCCATCGTCTATATCGGATTTGTCATGGTTGAATGCACATTGGTAGAGTTACCTTAGCTCATAGACAAAGGCGAAAAAACTGGCATATATTTGAAATAAAAGTGTACTTTATTAACACAAAGATTTGCTATGTTTTAAGTTAGAGATAAGCATCAAAATGTATAATATGTGGGAGAGAGAACATATCTCAGCACTGACGGGCCTCAATACAGTTCTCTCTCCCACATATTGTACATTTTTTGGCTTATCTCCAAAACATATCATGAGATGAACTAATGTTATAACATTGTTTAAGTAGACAACTGAAGTTTTTTATCCATCATATTTTTTTGAATATTTCAGGTACAACATCAGCGAATGTGGCAAATATAGCAAATAGTTTGAAGGCGAGATATGAACTAATAAACCACAATCCTACAGGTTCCTACTATGCCTCCATTACTTTAACTAACACCGGAGCCATGCCAATCACTGCGGCAGGGCAATGGAGTCTTTATATCTGCCATGAAAACCTCATTGAGTTTGAAAGATTTAACTTAACCTCAGGCCAATATCTTCCTACGTGGCGTGGAGGCTTCCGGTTGTCACACGTTAAAGGATGTATGTACAAGTTCACCCCTGATCCGGCTAAGTTCACAGCGATCGGCGCAGGACAAGAAAGGCGGATAACATTCCTGGCAGCATTGTCCATTAGTGGTGTATACGATGTCTATCCGAACATGTACCTCGCTGACAGAACACATTCAGCAGTTATACCAACTACAAGTGATTATCGTTATTTTGTCAGTCCGTTTGAGAACATCTTTCAGTACACACGAGACCCGCCAATGGACCCGGTGCTGCCGGTGTCACCAGTAAGGAGCTATATGTTGCTGGTGAATCAAACCTACCCGACTCTTGCACCAGGGGACATCATCCCAACACCTAAGCAGAAAAGTGACGCATTCAATGGAAAGAAGATTACAATTGACAATACATGGAGAATCTACCATAAAATTACAGACAACCCTTCTTTCCAAAACGTGCCCATGATAATGGATTACTTCGCAAGTAAGTTTATTTTTCTCTCAATGTTAAAACATTCGCGTAGATTTATTCTGATTAATGATAGTATTATTTGAACCAGATAGCAATACCACAGTATGCAAAGACATAAATAGACTGTCTAACAGTAAATTAACTGAGCGTTAGTTTGTTTTGTCATTCTATCACAAGCCGTCTACCATATGTAGATCGTTGGTTCAAGGATCGCATATACCATTTGACAGGTACTATTCATCAGTGAATAATTTATCACTGACTACTAGTGATCCCTCTTTTCCGCTCGGGGTCCCTCTTTACCACTCGAATTCCCTCTTACCACTCGGGGTCACTCTTTACCACTCGAAATCCCTCTTTACCACCCGGGGTCCCTCTTTACCACTTGGATTCCCTCTTTACCACTCGGGGTCACTCTTTACCGCTTGGAATCCCTCTTTACTACTCGGGGTCCCTCTTTACCACTCGGAATCCCTCTTTACCACTCGGAATCCCTCTTGATCACTTGCTATCCCTCTTTACCACTCAGAGTCCCTCTTTACCACTCGGGGTCTCTCTTTACCATTCGGGATCCTTCTCTTCAACTGAATCCCTACAAAGCCATATTTGACCACATTTCCTTGTGAAGTCAAATTTAATCCGACTCAGTGGTGAATTGCTATAAAGACTTTGCACCTGTTGTAAAATTTCAGATATAGGCACTAAAAATTTTCCAGCGAAAACTAAATCGTTATTTTAGTGGCGGCTAGGAAACGTAGTGTTATTTGTTAAAGATAAATATTGTGGCAGAACAATTGGTATGACAATACTTTTTTCATAATTACACGATTCGGTAAACCATTTCCTATACCCATATAAGAATATTTACATATCTTTCAAAAGAATAACAAGCCATTTTGATTTTTTTTGTAAAGGTAAGCTAGGTATACAACAAATTCCCTTTTCTCCTAACGCCCCACAACAGAAGGTAGTTGTAATCGACGATGAGAACCCCCCTCCTGGCACGGAAAACCCGGACGAATGGTATACTCTAACTGTGAGTGCTGACCATACCTACGCCAAGATCACGGGCAGGACATCCCATGGAATATTCAATGGGTTCCAATCATTACAGAATGTCATGTCAATAAAGACGGGCCAGAATGGACAATCGTTTATCGAGGTACCACAGTTGATAATGAAAGACTCGCCGAGATTTGAATATCGAGGACTTCTTCTTGACGTCGCCTCCAACTTTGTGAAAGTATCCACGATAAAGTTGCTTCTCCAAGCAATGGCCTTGGTCAAACTGAACAAATTACAACTGATGCTTGCCAATGATTATGCTGTAAGGCTGGAGATTGATAGTATACCTGGCTTCCATCTCGTAAGTACAGTCATTATGTATAGAAATGTTGTATAATCTAATTCTAATATTTTTGATTGGAAATATTCCTGAATCAATGCAATTAATTGGAATTATGTTAAAAAACTGTTCATTATCAATATACACAGCGTAAATTAGAGTTTGGTTTTCATCCTATGTTTATCAATATAATTTGACAAAATTTTCGCATGCAGTGAATTAGAACAAACCAATGTTGGATCCGTGTTCATCAAATCATTCCCCAAATAACACCCCACTTCTCCTAAAGCAATCGAAAGAGACTTCAGCTAAAGGGAAGGGTTGGGATTGATTTGATTTGATCCGCCCAGTATACCTCCTATATGCTCCGTTTTGCATATTACAGAATTACCTCCCTTGTGAATAGGAATCCATTGTGACGTCATTATTTTGTCACGGAAACACACATTGTTTGCACTGAAAAATATGAAGTTACGCTCGCACACACATGGAATCAAAATCAGTACATAACCGCAAGAGAAGATACGTCTGTAATATGAAAATGTGTAATAATTGACCTAGTGAGGATCAAATCAAATAAATAGTTTGCAGTAACAATGCGTCAGGATACGTACTTAAGTAACAGCAATACTTTTATATTCATTTCAGGTGGGCTCAAGGAGGTGTCATGACGAAAATGAAGATAGTTGTTTGTTTTCCCAATTGGGATCTGAACCTAGCGGTCAAGGAGTCGGCTCCGGATACTATTCTGCTGCAGAATATAAAGACATCCTTGCTACAGCAAAATTACTTCACATTGAAATTATCCCGATGTGGAGTTTTGATAGTAACATGAGAGCCTCAGAAATAGCCATGCGGGCGTATAGCAAAGCAACCAATGATAAGTCCATGGACTGGAGTTTACCAGCACTGGATGCAGAATCTCATTTTAAACCAAATCTTTATAGGATGGGTAAAGTAGACCCATGTGCAGCGGAAACCGAGAAATTCATCAGAACAATAGTAACGACTATAAGATCCTACCATGAAGCGGCTGGCTACCCTCTGAAGACGTTCAGTGTGGGCGGGGAGGATACGGACATTGAAGCGTGGATGGCAAAATGCACTGCTCGTAGAAATCCAAACATGGCCAAAGAACATCCATATGTACAAACAAAGCTCGCCTTCACCAGAATGCTAGCCCAGGTTGCCGTAGATAATGGCATAACGTTGAACGCCTTTGATAATCAATTCACAGCCTTTCCCACAAGATGCCAGAGTAATACTAATGCTAACTGCCCAGACTGGTTGATGCCTTTTGATAAATCAAAATGGTACCCAAGTCAATTTAAAGTGTCTGTTACGCATAGAGACCCGAGAGTTATGGCCAACAACAGACTGCAAGTGAAAGGGGTTAATGCTACCAACATCACAGACTACGATCGGGAAACGAAGATGAAGATGTTTCAAAGAAACGGGTACCAGGTAATGTTAATGCGAAATACAATAATAAAATAAATCTCAACATCAGGTCACGGAACGGTTTTTTTGTGTTACGTTAGGACAGGGGATAATCCATGCCGTCCACAAATACATATAATGATTGCAAGTTTGAATGCCACGTGCGATGGATGTCTGGGTACTTTGATATCTAGATCACGTGGAAACTTAATATAGACATTTCCAGATCCGAAATCGACGTGAGTAAAGTACGTTTTAGCGTCGTTAAGTCCCACCTTCCGGCTACACTGACTTTACAAAAATCAGTTCGAAAGATGACGTCATAATCACCGGAAGGTGGGACTACTCGACGGTAAATCGTACTTTTATCCCATTGTGATGGGATCTCGAAACCTCCGTTTTAAACAATATTATATATCCTTTTCACATTTAAGGATAATCATTATTTAATTGATGGAGAACATATGGTATTATAAAAACAATGCTGATTAAGGGCTTGGTCTAAAAGTAGTATTGGCGTTTTGATAATTGAAGAAATAGTGGTTGTAGAATTATTTGACTTGTGCAAAAATTGTTATCAAAAGTTAAATGTACATAGTTTAAACAATTTTACAGTTGTCTTATCAATAGTACACTGCAATCCCCTTATGTGTTTATACCTTCTGTGTTGTGTTTCAGGCAATTATATCCTTGCTGGACGTCCTAGACTTTTCTGTGAAGCAGGAGCCCAATCCGTATGTCCCTGGTGAAATGATGTTTGGCAGGACACCTGTTCCAGTGCAGCACGTATTCAGCATGTGGCCGGAGGCTATGTGTTGCTCTAGGTACGAGTGTTTCGTCCAAACCAATCCTGATGGATATGTACACAAACAAGGATTCCACCCACCAGTCTGTCTTGAAGATGTCAACGCACCGGGACCCTTAGGTGAGACTACGTAACTAAACTGTTATACTCTGGGTTTCCGTTCATACCTTTTGGCAGGTATCACGAAATTTCTGTCATTTGATCGTCATTCTTCATTCGTAAATTAAGTCTTTATTATTACTCAGAAGTTGAAGAAAGACAAATGATATTAAACAGTTCAGTACAATCCATATATCTTACTTTCAGTACTCTTAATTTGGTGTTAGTTAGAATATTTGGCTTTTGGCGCCATTGCAGACTTTCAAAGCAAATATTTTAAACCTAATAAATGAACAACATTGATATTCTACCACGATACGTCGTTGTATAAATATGTTGGGTGTTGGTTAGATAATCCACATTCCGCAAGTGAAATATGACCTCCCGGTATCTTGTAGTTGTATATCTTGTTATCACGTAATAAATTGTTATCGTCATCAATAATCGAATGACGTCATGCTGCTGTACTGGGATAGTTGATCCGCTGTTGAAACTGGATGTGTGGTGTTGTCGGAAACCTTCACGCTTTCCCATTAGATATACTTCCCAAATTCATATTTCCCTTTGATCAGTATTACGTCTTATCTTCCTAATATCTACATACACAATAGTAAGTTGACATGACATCGGTTCCATAAAATCTAATGTTTGATATCGCTTTTGCCTTTTCTCAAACTTTCGAAACACAATAATATGATATATGCATTTTGTAGAATAGGAAATATAATTATTCTTAATGTTGTCGGTTAAATTGTTAGACAAAATACCTCAAAGCTTTAAAATAATTCTTTTTGTTTTAACATCTTTACATATGCGCTTTTCCACAGGTATACAAGCCTTCATTTCAACCCGAAAAATCCGTACTGAAGCAGATCTGTTCCAGCTACTCTTTCCACGATTACTTGCCCTTGCCGAAAGGGCATGGCATCGTGCCAGTTGGGAGAACACAGTGAAAAGATCAATTCGGGAAATTATGCATGCAGCTAGAATTGCTGAAATACAGGACTTCCAGAAATTCAAAGCCATCCTTGGCACAAAACTTTTGCCTTTGTTAGATAGACATGGTGTGCTTTATTATATGACTCCACCGGGGGCAGTGTAAGTATATATTAGATTTTTGAGAAAAAAAAATGTAACATAGATCAGAGAATTTTTTGATTTCATTTGTTATAATCATTTCTATTGGTTAGAAGTTTGAGGTTATCATAGACCGATAAAACTGTATGTCAAATATCATTACATTATACATACATACAGCGATTTAAAAGCACATTTATTCCAACTAACATGTTACAAATTATACACAACAATATTTCGGAAATATTTATCTTTCATTAGGCGTATCATTCAATGCCAACACTTAATCAAAACTGGAGAAATCCAAGAAAACATCGTCGAATTCTTCCAATTTTCCAAACTACTAGCTATCCTGGTCCAAAATCGCATTAGCATACGGGGTTGAAAGGTCATATGGTTACAAAATGACAAATGATGTCACGGAGGGTTATCTCGACATCAATACCATGCAGGCAAGTTTTAATATTTACTACTGATATACCAAACTGCATACATAGTCATAATCATATCATAAAGTTGTTATCATTATAGTGGTCCTAGTTTACTGTCAAGCAGACGATACATTGTCCACTACGTAGTGTTAAGCCACAGAAATTTCCAAGCGTACAGTGTGTGTGTGGTATCGAAGATAATACTAACAAGTATTAGCTTCCCAAAAACCCTTTAATTGGACAGAATATGGAAATTTAACAATGATATGATGATATTGTTTAGCAATTTTAATTGTTCTGTTGAAAGCCATTTTATAATTTGTGAGCTTGTGTTAGTGTAAGGTAGCCAGGTCTAGTACCTGTTAGACGAACAGTTTTTAATAATACTTTTGCTTCCTCAAGAAAAGGCAAATTAAAAAATAGGGTTTTATGCTAGAGTCCGTTTGCATTCCGCTCAGAGAAAAGGCAAAGAAAAGTATTGAACTTAATAATAATAGGATTTTATGTTTTTCAATGGTGATCTAAATTAAATAAGAAATATAAAAGTAATGTCTCGAACATGGTATACTACTACAGATATATTTGTTCCATCTGTAAATGGAACCAGATTTAATTAAAATGCCCTTTTAATTTCTAGAAAATCTTTATTCAGAATACTTTTGCCATGAATGCTTGTTCAACACCGAAATCTAATTACCGGATGCAAGCGCACATGTGACCATGCTTTATCAGGAGGATGGCGTCCGAATCCGGACAGATTAAAGTCTGTTTCCGTAATTCGTTTTAATATTACTTCAACAGGGAGTGCTTGTAACACACCGAACATCCATCTGATTCAAGCGTTCTTGCTGGCTATCCTGCAAGTTGACGTTTGCATCCGATTCTAGCTGCTACGCCTCAAGCGGCGTAGCAATAATGTGTCGAGTACCTGTGTTAGGCCTAGTCCAAATGCATAATAATATTGATCTCGCGGTGCATATGACTTACACTTCAAATTTTGCTATTATTATTACATTAGACATGATCTACGGCGGTTATGTCAGAAAAATATTCCGTGAACAGACAGTACGATCAGAAACATTTATTAGAAAGTATACTTTGCATAGATCTGTTAATATATATATTGTTTGAGGACAGGTACAAGGTTTCATAAATGCACAAAACAGTATCGATCAAGTACAAAAAATAATGTAGTTGTGTAATGTTTTTGTTTTTTGTTTTTTTTCTTGCATTGCAGTTTCAAATTTTATTTATGATAAATAACTGGAAAGCCTATTTTCAAAGCAAAAATCAATTTATTGAAATAGTATGTAAACTACAAAAAACACACAACATGGATGTGAACTTTGATTAATGTACATTCACTGTGTCAGGGTATATTTTCACACAGCCTACACATACTTTAAGTTTTTAAAATGTTGAGAGTGTAAACCTATTACATATGTACCAACCATCTTGAGGATAACAAACCCGACAGACACCGCATGTTACATTCGCAACGTAAAACATTGACAGTATGAGTGCAATATGGGACTATACATGTGGCTATTAATAGGATGACTAATAAAACCAAACATGTGTAAATATAAAATAGTACATTAATATCCACTCTCATTGAAAAACAACACATCAAAATCGTCTACATCTAATATAGTTTTACATCGAGATCCATTTCTGAGTTGTCGATTTCTCACAGATTCCGTCGCAAAAAATTCGACCCCAACGCCCACACATCATTTGTTAACCATATATGACCTTTAACCTCCGTTCGATTACGAGATTTCGGATTAGGATAGCTAGAAGGCTCGGATTTTTTTCTCAGTTGTGTATAAGTGTTGGCAATGAATGATACGATAATGAAAGATAAACATTTCCGAAATACGGTCGTGCATAATTTGTAACATATTAGTTGGAATAAATGTGCTTTTTAATCAAGTAGTGTGCCGTAAGATTGTGTAGGACTGAGTTGCCAACGCTATACTACATGTATATTAGTACCTAGACACGTTGTCAGATTATCTTTTTAGTGTGCACATGCCCGTGGCTAAACTAAACTATTTGCTAAGATATCAATGTGTCATAAGTGAATTTGTTGTATTGTAATTGTGAGTCAAAACCAATGCCAAATTAGAACAACATTGAGTTATTCTAATTGAATTATAAACATAATTTTCAATTTATTTTTTGGTTTATGAAGTCATGGACAAAAACGGGTGGAGATAAAGCCCTTCTGTTTTTTAGTCTATAACTTCATAAACCCAAAAGAAATCGAGAAAAATGCTAATTGTCATGTGATATGCTTATTTCTAGTTTCTTGCGTTGTTTATCACAGTTTGAGAAACCTGACCTCTAACATAAATGACACCAATAAGGCAGTATCGGCGAAAACGGAGTACCCGGGATTCGTACCTCAAATCAAAACTGACAAAATGAGTGATTTCCAAGACATTGTTGACGACACACGTTATGATATAAAACATGCGGAATTCAGAACAAGGTAAACATATTATTTTACACAAGTCAGACGTATTAATAGAATCATTTGAATGTATTTTAGGACGTCATTTGTATGACGAGAAAGTTTAGTCAGTGTTAGTATTTGTCTGTAATGTTACTCGAACAAAACCAAATATAATAAACCAGTTTGTATGTTCATTTCGTAGAATAGGCAATGCTAATAATGCCATTTGCATAGGTGACGGTATAAGTTTGGGAAAAATTCTCTGGAATAAAAAAAATGAAAAATAGCAACTCCTTGTACAATGTATTTAACTTCAGTGTCTTTTCATAAATTTAAAACAAGTTTTGAAATAATTTCATATTTCATTGCAGAAACCAGGCATCAACCAGATTCAGCAGAAGCGAGATTGTTCGAACTGATGTAAGTTATTATATTGTGTTCATGTATACATGTACATGTACGTCTGGAGAACGTTATCTGTATTTTCTAAGTTAATTCGTGACTCCTTTTCTCTTAGCAAAACGGTATCCACTCTAATCAATTTATCAATAATGACGGTGGTAATAATATACTTTGCATAATTGCATATAATATATGTGCAAATTTGGATAATTTTTACCCAATAAGGTATATAACCCATTCTGAAAAGCTGAACTGAGCGGTAACATCATAATCTATACGAAGACTTTTATACAATTTCCGTAAATGTAAAACTATGAATATCATTTGGTATAAGAATGAACAAAAAAACAAAGATATAATGTAAAACCATGTTTTATATCATCATATAACCATTCCATTTATATACCAATTGGACTTTAAAGTGCCACTACATGTCCGAAACAAAACTTAAACGTTTCTTGAAAACATTAATAACAAGAAATTTTATATCGATGACATAAGATGAGGTTACAACAAAATGCAAAGACTCCCTGATAAGTCTATGTTAACAGCGAAGATTCATTTCGTTATTTTTCTACCGTCTATTGTAGTGAAAGTCACTACAAGCGCGGTAATTAGAGTCACGGAGGGAAATATTAGACAACCCACGTTATGAAAATTAACTTATTAATTAATTTATTTTAATCAAATTGTTCAGAGGGTGATGATAAGTGTATTATTAACGGTAAGCTAATAACTTTTGTGAAATTATCAATCTCTTTTTATACTTATTTATATATATAAATAAAGATAAAAAAAACTGCTATCATGATTTACCTATGTATATTGAACAATGCAGTAAATGTGTCCTTTTGTGTTTCAGTATACGGATAAATATGCACGAGAACACATTGATATTAGAAACAAACTAGACCAGAATTCGTTTTTGGAATATCCTATTCTAACTCGATTCCGTGGACAGGACGACCCATCCGGTGTTAATTCCTATGCTTTAAGAGTCAATATACCGCTATACTTCGACAAAGAATTTAATATGTATTTTAACAAGACTGGATACGACGCCTTCATATTAAGGAAGCCAATCTTAAGAAGAGAACAAGAACAGATAAGAGAACGCCATCTCCAGATGCTACAACAGAGGAGGGAGTTACTATTACAACAAAGTAGACAAGGGGCAGCCGCGCCACCTGGTGCCAGTCAAAACCAATTCAATGGCCCAATGACGAGCAACCAAAATAGGATGACTACACAGAATTTTAATCCAATGAGTTCCAATGCACAGAATCCTAATGCAATGAGTTCTGGCATCAGGACCTCATTAATGATGAATTCAGATAATCCGATGGGTTCTACGAATAGAGTTCAAGGGTAGAGTTAGGGGTCTCAAACATATCCAAAATATTTGATTCCCTGTCGATTGTTAAATGCCTGTTAAAATATATCACTGAAACCGATGTCATATGATGATAATGAAATAATTAAGGGTTTCTTTCAATTGTGTTTGATTCTTACTATTTGGGTACTAAGAAGCGTTATCCAAAATGAAAGTGAACCAAAATTAACAAAATAATATGAATAAGTTATATAGGACAGTATCCACCATATAATTTATCGATAACTTGCAAATTGTTTGTGCTTGTTGAAACTTTTATCATGTCACTGCTGCTTAAAGAATAAAAATATATTTTTAACAGACGTTTGCTGAACAGTCATGTATCATAATGTCAATATATGGCTTTCAAAGTGATTCTTTGTTAATTGCTTGTAACGAATTTATAATAAATTCTGTCTTTTTACATTTTTTTTTCGTTTGTCACTCTTTTGGTTACATTTCATTATCAATGTGCCTAGGCTAAAATTGTGAAGTCACAAGTTTAACATTGTAACACATGATTATATTAATGTTAATATCATTAAGTAAGTAAACTATTATGAAATAACCGGCTTAAGGATCGAGATTGTATTTTATGATGGAATCTACATTCATCAAAATCAAAGAGGACATTTGCATTAAATAATTTTGATTCCCGAAGGTTCGCAGCTTTTACATTATTTTATTCTTTTTTTTTTTTTTTTTTTGCTTGAAAATTGTTTATTAATATTATAAGGGCGCAGCCCTTTGTGCCTGCACAAAGTGCGAAGCACTTTTAAGGTAACAGATACACGAAAATATAAGAAAAATAACAATCTTCAAAATTCAAGCCTACACACTGCCAGCTTCAGTTTGCGGCCGCCATTTTTTCATACATATGGAGAGGTTGTGCGTTGCTCCGGTACTGCTCTCCCCAGTAAATATATATTTAACTAATGCAAATGTATAACAGGAGTAACGAAACACTTTTTATTATTTTCTAAATAATAATGATAACACTTTGAAAATGAAAAGTTATAGAATGCAGTCAAAATATCAACCAAGGCGAAGATGAACACAAGGAATAATGACGTCACATAACGTCAACAAATGGCGTGGAATCATAGGATTCGCATACCCGGCACTCCAGGCCTTGAAAGGACACAGAGAAATCCGAATCTTTGAGTTCATTTCTTTGAGTTTATGTTGACAATTATAACATATACTTCTATAGCTTAAAGTGCGTCCTTTTTTCTAAATATGTCTTCTACATGAAATAGAAAATAAAGCAAACAAGTAGATCTTCGCTCTTCCTATGCCGTGCATGATTCATATTAAAACATTTGGCTGCGCCCTTTAAGCCCTTTCCTTCAGTCATATTATATATGAAGTAAACAAACATTATCTTAGATGAAACAGCAGATGAAAGACATGAAATTTTACATCGTTTTTATTTCTTGTGACAAACTGTAATTACATATTGTAGAGACAACAGCTTCTTCACCTAGCAGTTTCATCTCGTGTTGCTTTGATAATAGTAACTTGTTACGCTGTTAGCTCGGACAGATTTCCGTTTTGTATGTTACATTTATCTCCCTTTTGTATAGGTTTTGATTTTCTCTGAAAATATGACGTTAGCATCTATAACAAATGACGTCACAATCAATACCTATCCGCAAGGGCAGATAACTTTAATATGCAAATATGGAATATGTATCCAAATAAATGACATAAAATTAAATGTCTGACATCATCCTATAAACATTTCATCATGAAGATAAGCCTATGATGAATCAAATATGCAAAGCAGACATCAGAATTGCGCACGAAAGTCTTGTAGCATTTTCCAATTTTATTGGAGTACACTTCACTAGTAGGTATTGTTTACTTGACGAAATGGCGATGGAATATTGTGTATGTACAGGGTGGAAAATATCACAAATTGGTTGACAGCAATAAAGGATTAGAGGAATATAACAACGGCGTTATCGTGGTTTTTATAATGAATGAACAAAAAAGTGGTATAGAAATTGGTAGTAGGAGATATGGATTTGCAGTCTTATAACAAGTACAAGAGTTCTTATAATAAACAACAATGTCTAGTGGCTTATTTGTTTACTTTTATCTACTTCCTATTAAAGATCAAGGTCGGTTTTGGAGGACGTGTCATGCGTTTAGACACCGAAACTTTGTGCTAGGTAAAACGTTCTAGGGATATTGGATTGGTTCGACATTCTAATAGTTAATACGAATATTTAGTGTAAAAACCACTTCATTCTGGTGCCAATGACAAAGATCTAGCGGATCGTTTTGAGTCTGTATTATGTCGTATTAACGCACTGGGTGTTTTAAAGGCGTAACTGTTGTAAGAAACGGAGGAGGAAAGGAAAAATCACCGACTTCCATGAGAACCTGACAAATGTTCTTTGCAGTTTTGGACACGCTATTCAGAGGTGGAGGACAAGTGTATATGTGTAGGAAAGCTCAAATTCCGTATCCTAGTGCTAGGTTATTAATGACAGTGATAATGCAGAAAGTACATTGATAGGTTCAGGAGTTTAGTAATATATATCTATGGTTTTAGTTTTACGTTCTATTAACAGGCAGGGTCATGTAAGGTTTGTTTGTTTAGTTTTGCGTCCTATTAACAGCCAGGGTCATGTAAGGACGTGCCAGGTTTGTTGGTGGAGGAAAGCCGGAGTACCCGGAGAAAAACCACCGGTCAGCGGACAGTACCTGGCAACTGCCCCACATGGGATTCGAACCCGCATCCCAGAGGTGGAGGGCTTGTGGTAATATGTCGGGACATCTTAACCACTCGGCCACCGCGGTCATGTAAGGACGTGCCAGATTTAAATGATTAAATAGTGGAGGGAAATCGGAATACCCACAGAAGAAGCACCGACAACGACACTAGGTACTGATATAATGGACAAATATCTTCTTTGACCCGAGGTAGCAGGGTAATTAAGTCATGTATTTAACATTCAGTGTAAGAAAGCCCAGCTTAGGAGTGTGTTTCTTTGAAAAGAACCAGTTTGCCATGTTCTTTGGAAAGAAACCTTATCTATAACATTTATTTGGTATGAGTCGAAATCCAATATATTTTGATCTAGATAGCCACGTGGAGATTAAGGTCCTAGACTTTTACGATCATGCAATGGGGAAACTGACACAATTCAAACATCCTACTTGCAGTATAAGTGTTGCTTGTATTAAATAAAAAAACTGAAGTAATTCTTTTTTCTTTGTTTCGATACTAAATCCGGCTTTCTGTTTCGCCTGTTGTGTTTTGTCATACCTACAAACAAATTGTATATGAAGAAAACATCTGAGAATGGCGCTAAATTCAGACGTTGTCGTGACGTCACAATAAATACATCGATGTTTCGTATTGGCTGGAAAGAATAATCCATGGTAAAGTCAATGGAATCGTTCACTTAACCATATTTTATATTACTATGTTGCATGAAAAATAAGGAATGTTTGCAAACTTTTGTGAGAATCCGCTGCGCAGATTCATACAGTTTGCAAACAAAATGTCTTTCATGCCATGATTAAGTTAGAAAATAATGACATCATTACTTAGATGATTTAAAGAACTGTTGTAAACATGGAAAACCCAGAAGATGTTTGATAGACCAAATTATTAATCGTATATGACCTAATGTAAAACCGTCAACAAGCCCATGTGACCCTAAGATGTTATAATCTTAAGTAAATCACGTCAATATCCACATACAATGCTAAACATCAATTTAAAACTACGCTATGAATTCATTAAAAATGAACGTCATCAACAAAATCACCTAAGTTTTACTGATTCAATAAAACGAATACATATCTGGGTCACCAAGACCATCTTGATTTATTCATTCTTTCTGAATTGCGCTAACTCGTGATATATTGGTAAACACCGCAAAATACTGTTTTTTATCTATAACTCTAACATTTAATTTAGCAGGACAAACAATGAAAACATCAACTGTCACCATTTGATATTTGACCTCTTTAGGATGCTTTACCGTCGACAGAGCATAAAGGATACTCATCATTTGAACAACAATTGACGTTAAATCGTGTTTATATGTGTCTAACTAACACAAAAGTATCTATAAAATAATTTATTTTTGTATAAATGCAATCAGTACTTCATTCCATATAAGATATATTGCTATGGATTTTTTTCGGGACGCAATCAATTGTTTTTAATATGTTTATCATGAAACAAAATCAGGGCCCAGCACCATAAAACTTTTAGTTCTAGTTTTAACTCAAGTCTAAGTAAATCATAGACTTGAGTAAAAAGTCTGTCTGAGAATAGGGCTGAAGTTCTAACTTTTCAATGGCGGTATTGTAAAGTAAGTAACTTTTATAACAGACGATAAATACTCATTTGTCTTCTGGTTTTTTATAGTGAATGTCAGCAGTGTAGCATTTTTAAATTACCATGAGCACAGAAAAAATAGAATGTTATGAATATCATACAGTATACAATATGCAGTTGACCCTAAGGTATCTTCATGCTAAATATTTGCATATCACTGAGTGGTCTTAATACGACCCAAATTGATAACCCTCCTTTACTCGTCTTTTTCCGATCATGAAATGGGGCAGTAGGTACATTTCTAACACCCTACCTACAAGGCCGTCATAGTAGTCATTCACATGACAACCAGGGTTACATTGGAGCGTTGTCTTGGTGGTACGACCTGTAGTAGAATATCGAACAATGACACTGTCCACCTAGCTAACGAAACACTTACCTACTCTTAAATATGAAACGGAAGTATATTTATACAGAAAAAAAGACAGTGTCGTTGGAACATGACTCTAGAGGCTATGCAGAACTATTGTTGATTCTTATTCAAACCACAACCTCTTGACCTCCTTTCAGCAGGTCACACTATAGGAGTCTTATATCGAATTAACTGGGATCCGTTTATCAGCTATGTAGGTTGTGGATGTTCGAATGATACTATTTAGAAATGGAACAATAACGCAGAAAGATAAACTCAACATCCTAGTACAATATCCCCATTTGTTGTATTTCATATCTGATCTTAAAGGCCCACTATATTTCCGATACATAAATTAAAGTTTATTAAAAACAACAATAACATATGAGTACGTCTATTGAACGCCTTATATGAGGTAACAACACCAAAAAAAAGCAAAATTCCTTCTGTAGTCTATGTTACACTGTTTCCTTTAAATGAGAATTTGAAATGAAAGGAGTAGATATGATAAGACCAGTATTTGGCCTTAATTTTACAGGCCGAAAAATATTTACTCTGATCCACATCAATACCACAACAATAAATACTCTCATACTTGCCATTCATCAAAACATGTACACGATGTGCTCCACCTATGACGTCATCAAATTGATGATTTTCCTCTTCTCGCCAAATTTTGCTAGAAATTCATCATCTTTAGGTTAGAAAAGGCTTGAAATGGATTTGGTCGCCACCTTGGAGCAAATTTATATTTTGCATGGATATGCGCAAATACACGATACACAACGTGTGAAAATCTCTTTCTGCTCCACGATGGCGGCCACATTCATTTTTAGAGAAAACCACTCAAAAAGTATGATTTTTTCAAGGATTTTTGTGAAAAATGGCGGGAAATTGCATGTTGATGACGTCATAGTGAACAAAATTGGCACATGCGGGATATTTTCGGGATGTAATGTGTTAGCAAATGTATTCAACTGTTATATGGCAAAATATGTTGTTCTTTACTGGAGAATTAATTTTGCGGCCATATTCGAGTATTAACGTACCTTCTCCTTTCATTTGAGATTTTATGAAACGAGTCAAAAAACTTTTTTGCGAGCCTTGGTGAGTTAAAAGATACTTTTTATCACATAACTACAACTACCTAGATTTCGAATAATATCACGTTAAAATGTATTGCAAAAATCTAGCGGTGGCCGCCATTTTGTACCGCCGTCCTCGAAATCCTGCACTTATGAAAGAAAACATATTAAATTGAAGAATTCGTGGCGTTCTTGATTCATTTGTAAATACAGACATATCTTTTTCAATAAATGTGTGTGGAATTGTCAGCGATTGATCATTACTCGATATTTGTAATATTATATATAAATTCCAATCCCATTTAATACAGACAATAAGCAAATAAAGTCGAAAGTGTGGTTCTTTGGATGTTATTAGCACCATTGTCCATCACATCTGATAAGAAACCACATCCTATTTTTTCACTTATGTAGTACAACATCATGACTATGTCCATACATACAAAAATACACGTAGAATTGATATCGCTAGTGTTGGATTGAAGACATACATTTCTTGTTCAATACAAAAGCAGTGGTCAAGGTAATTAAAAAGGAGTATATCTACAGTAGTCGACCGTCGCCTACCACACTTGGGTTCAGTATTACCCGATGTTCCGTCAAGATACAACAGAAGAGGGTAGATAAAACAGAGAAATGTGGTACGGGATGCTTTATCCCGTCTTTGCAAATTACAGAGTAAGCTCCCTTGCGGGCTGGTACTGATTGTTACGTCATTATTTTGTGACCGTAATTCACGTCGTTATCTCTGAAAGTTATGACGTCACGCTCGCAAACACATGACGTCACAATCAATACCTACCCGCAAGATCAGATTACTCTGTAATGTGCAAATACATAATTGCATAATTCAAATGTCAGCCGTAATGCAGACTGAAGTTAAAATAACAAACCGGAACTTATATAGAAATTACGAAAGGGGCCAAATTTAGCCAATCAGAAAAATGCGTAACAATCGGGACGGAAGCTATAGAAACGAAAGTAAATGAAGTTAATCAATTTAGATGCCCAGATGACGAGTAAAACCAGCGGTAGTAAACAATATTAAAAATATCAGAAATATGTTCTGGTAAATAACTCACATACAGTCTCGTAAATGTTTTCTTTCATGAGGAAGAACTCGGTCACAATGTCTGAATAAGGTAAAAGATCGCGAAAGGTTTGAGTTGTTTTGAAAATTTGTACTCGAAACGGAATGACTTGTTTTCTCGGGAAAAAAATTGCACCTAAATAGTAAGTAAGTTAGTTTGATTGATTAACGTCCTATAAACAGCGTTATTATTTTTCTGGAATTTTTGTCACTTCTCATTGGTCAAAAACACGCCACGTGATCACAGATAAAAAAAACTATATTCCACGATTTTTCCGGAAGTGGTTTATAGAAAAGGTATATTGCACGTTTATTTTTAGATAACGATATCGTCTACGTCACAAAAACGCTTCGTGTTCTTGGCGCTTTGGAAAAAACCGCTTTGATGACCTGAGATTGAAGCGTAACCACAAAATGTGACAGACGACGTTGATTGTTTCGGTTTCTATCGAAGATGATGATGACTTCCAGCTGAGCTGCAGTTTAAACTTTTAAATTTCCAACATAAACACGGTAGGAGAGTAGGAAATAATCGAATAACATGCATTAAGCATAAGGAGCCATTAATAGTGAATTCGTTTGATGTTTATTTTTTTAAATTCTACCTAGGCTTATTACGACATTGCTGGTACATGTAGGCCTAGGTTAATCCTACTGTATGTATACGATTTTTATTTTACGGAATGGAGTACTAAGCATAAGAGAATGTATCTTAATGTCAATTTGAATCTGTTAATATATGTTTGACGTCGAAGTGGATTATTTCAACGGAGAACAAACTAAATATTTAATTGACTGTGTCCTTAAGACATGGAGCTACAGGTATAATGGAGTACATGTACATGTATGCAATTTACAAACACGCTTTCACCGGGTGTAATAAAAGCTTGAAATGCATCAATTGATACTGTTTTTATATGTTGTTTTTAAATTAAACTTGTTACCAAAATCATAAGATTGTATATGTCATCACGAAGCAGAATATACAATGCGATGCAAATTTAGTTTCACATTCATTTTTAAAAAATCCGGAAAAATAATAAAACAGTTATAGAATTTTGATTTCGGTCAATACATGGTTATATCGACCACAGAAAAAATATCGACCCCAGACTACGTCTTCGGTCAATATTTTTTCTTAGGTCGATATAACCATGTATCGACCTCATCAAAATGCTATATTTGTATAATGGTCATATAAGAACGGAATCACATGTAGGCTACAATGTATGTGTTGTGTGTTTGTTGTGCGAGGTTCACTTAAAAAGTTCAAGGTTATCTCAGCTTTCCTAAATTTGGCACAGAAAGAAACCCTTATTGTAAAATGCTAACCACTTATTTGATGCATAGGCCATATTTGCCATGCAACACCACATTAGCAGTTTGTAGTATTTATGTATATACATGGTATTTCTAGACTAGCTACTTTACTGTCTCCAATATCAAAATTTTTATCAGAAGAGCGTCTGGATATCAGAAAAAAAGTAACCAATAAAACTGACTTTTTATAGTTAACATCGCATGATCATTATCAAATGTCAAATGTGGTCGGCCTCACATTAATTGCCATAAACTTGGTCTGTCACGTGACCAGTCACTAATGGCTGTATTCAGGGAAGTTTGACTTGTTTTGTTATGTAGCCAAATCCTCAATCATGGCTTCCAAAATCTGTGGCCTCCTTTGTTTGCTTCTCCTAGCGAGCCTAGTCGGTAAGTGTTTACTGATTAATGTGTGAATATGCTCTTGTTATATATTACACAATTTTAAATAAGTTAAGTTAAAAATCACGTACTAACCGCATTGTTTGAAACATTACATATAAATGAATAACGGTAAAACATGAAACATTATTTTTTTAATTTCTTTCCTTTTTCCCCGTTGTTTTGATGTCACCAACATCATAAATTTCATTCCATTGGAATATATCGTATTTTCTGCAAAAAATAGGTTTCGTAACGAAAGCTTGACAGGCAGTTTTTACAAGGAAAAGAATACATGCTTTATTATGTAAAAACAAGAGGTTTATGGTCGATTGTCCCGACATTTAGGAGACGGAAACATAATTTTCAACTTACATACGTCTACGTAAATATCGACTGTTGGGTAAGCTACGAGGAAACATTATTGAGTTTAAAAGCAAGATGTCATCGAAAAAGGTTAAAATTGATAATAACATTAAATGAACATCAAAATCCTGTTAAAGTATTTCGCAACCCAATGATTATATCTCCGTGTTGGCTTATGAAAAATCATTATTACGGCTCTTAATACCTTTATCATGAAAGGCATTATCTATTGAAACTGGTCTAGGAGCGAAAAATAGAAATAATTTAAAGTAAAATCAAAAGAGAAAAAATAAATTATGCACACATAATAAAAAAAATGTAAGAACATGTGATACTTGAAATCTTGGCTTCTGATGGACGCAAAAATGTAACGAAGAAGAAATAAAACCGATATAAAAGGAATTCTACGCAAAAATTGTGAATTTTAAACAGTACTAAGTATTTATAATGCTCATCCAATAGTTATTTTTTATTGTTTTGACGAGATATAAATGGTAAAATATAGGAATTAATTAATTAGTACTTGCTGTTTTCTTCGACAAACATTCCTTGTTCACAGAAATACGCAACTGCACAGGGTATTGTACAGTATGTATTGTTTTATTAAAAACATAGCGCAATGCCAATAGCGCAGTCATTATCATTTAGATAAGTACATTAACGTTAAATTTGTTTTAAGGATGTACTCCTCTGAGAAGTCAAAATTTTCTTGTATTAAACTTTTTTTCTCATATAGATTTTTGGAAAGAAGAGTTCATACCATGAAAGAAAATGAAAGAAAAATCATATGTCCGTGTGCTCGTTTTTGAGCTACTGTCACTCAAAGATACCTAGTTGACAAAATATTGGATTTTATGGGAATTTTGCCGTTTTGACCATATACACAAGATATTAAAGCCATAATTTCCTAATGAGGTGTTTGATATGTATTTATGTTTGTAGAATTTATTTTCCAGTAGTCTTCTTTTAAAATATACCAGTTTTGATCAAAAAGACCAATATTTTTTCTCAGAATAACAAGATATGCTACCCCTACCCCTTAATTTTGAGCTACAAAATGCACCATTTTCAGCCATTTTTGCCAAATCTAACCCTTTATAGAAAAAGCTCTGGTATTAAACTTTTGTTAATATTTTGCATATCAATAGGAAAAGGGTTGTTCTTTCAGAATCAGGCAGCAAAATGGGGGGTCCGTGTGCTTACTTTTTTGCCTCACTTGAATATTTGTTATTTTTCAGTATTTTAGAGTAAAAATTAAAAGTGCTCAAATTACTATTAAATGTAAAAATAAAGTGAAAAAAGTGAATCATTTCATACATTAATGCTCAATATTTTAATTATCACGAACCAAGTAAAGATTTACAGCAAAAATTAGCTCAATACAGCTAAAAATGCTAGTGCAGTGATGATTTAAGTAAAAACAATTTCAGTAAAAAATGGTAAAACTGTGGCTCTACTTGAAGCGAAAAAAGACACAATTTCAAAATGGCCGCCAAATGGGCCATTTCTTAAAATCCCCGTATAAAAAAATCTGCTAAAGTTAGAACTGTAATTTTTTGACAAAATTTGCAACTGGCAACTTGCTACAGATTTTGATAAATTGTATATGAAAATCTCATAACTTCTTTGATCTTTGTCGAAACGAGACTTCAACGGGACTGAAACCTCAGAAGAATACATCCTTAATATTGTATGAATTACAGGAAGCTAATTTTAATTTACTTGGACGTTTCAGCATGTGGTTATCTTCTCCTGATTATAATTTAAAACTGTTCACGATGTCACAATGGGCACGCTCTCCACCTATAGACTAATTCGTCACGTGTCCAGATTTACATTTTTGTATGCTCGCGATAGGATACATCAGCGCAAATTTAATGAGAACTTTCTTTCGCGACCGCTAAATTTCGCGATTTCAGTTCCAAATCGATTTCTTGGGGATTACTTTTCGCGTATTTAAAACCTATATTGAAATATCTTTAAATACTATCGAACTAAAAGATAATTCTCGGAGATTAACTTTCGCAATTTAACCTTAAATTTGTATTTCTTGTTATTTCACCATCATAAACTCTCATAAAACATACATTGTGTGAATATGGATGTTTATATTTGATGCAGATCCTATTGACAGAGCGGTAAATGTCTCATGAAATATCACCCGTTTTAAAAGAACCGTCAGTCAATGTCATGTTTCAAACTTTCGGAAAACCAAGTTGCATCATACGATCGACATCGGCAATACCCGTACAGATCGGAATAGATCGGAACAGTTCGGATATTTCCGAGCTATTTTAGTCATGTACACGTTACAAATCAATACTTAAATTCAATTGTTTAATAACTTGGCGAAAACAAACTTTACAAAAGTCGGTAAATATCGAAAGTTTAAAACTAAGAGAGGCGGGGGGAAATATGTAGAACACACTAAATAATTTTCTATGCCAAAACTACGACAAGTCACAGACCATAAAACTTAACCACGAAAATCGCGAAAGTTAATTGCATGCGAAAGACAAATAAGCAAAATTCCCCACATCAATAATAATTCCACTTTTACAGTAATATTTTTTCTTTTTCCCAGGTGTAACATTAGGAGATATAGAGACATTAGCCAAAGACCTAAAGGTCCTTTATTACCTGATCAACCATAACCCTGGCGGATCATACTACTCTGCTATTATACTCACAAACAACGGCCCCTCGCCGTTAGATCAAAGTGGAAACTGGAGTCTATATGTATGCCACGAAAACCTTATAGAATTCAAACGATTTAACTATGATACTGGAGAGTACTATTTCCCTACTATACGGGGAGGTTTTTCACTAGAGCACGTGACTGGGTGTATGTATAAATTTACTCCAGATATTCATACATTTGGTTCTATAGAACCGGGAAAAAGTAGATACATCACTTTCTTAACATCAGCTTCTATTTCTGGTAAAAACGATATATATCCAAATTTCTATATCGCTAACGAAACACATTCAGTTGTCATAGAAAATACGAAAGATGACATAAATCGAGATCTTGTTGGACCCTTTCAAAACCTGTTCCAATATACTAGAAATCCACCACGAGACATGGAGCTTCCGGTCTCACTATCCAGACGATATGCTGCACTGTATAACACCACCTATCCCATCCCCAATTCCGGTGACATCCTACCCACACCTAGATATAAGTACGAGTCAGAACAGAGGAAGGTATACATGAACTCAACTTGGAAAATTGATGCCAGAAATGATGCCCGTCTATCCGAATTAGTAGCCTATTTCACAGGTGAGAATGAAGAAAAATTGTAGAGAAACGACAAGGTAAACAGACAAAGAAATCTTACTAATAACTTTATGTAGTCATCCTTTAATTGTTGCCGTTATAACGAATTTCTTACTAGGATATCTGCTTTTAAAGTTATAGTAAAAATACTAGACCATCTGCAGTAAAGCTTCTGTAAAAATGGCAGATGCATTTTTGTAATGATTTATTCAAGAGACTTCGTATACTGTGTGATTTCTATTTTTTATAAATATTCGAATAAAAAACATTGAGGTAAATTTATATAAAAATTTAATATTGATCTTCTTCCATAAAAATTATAATGTAAGTTAGAACGTTAAAACACTGATGCTAATATACTCCAACACTAGTGACAAGTTGGTCTATAAAGATACCACCGTCAACTTCCTCAGAAGCGATGATCGATATAGCGGAACGGGGCACAAGTCCTTTGAAAGAATTTTTGAAAGAAAATGCTATGACATGACAAACGTTGCTAAATTATGCAGTGATAATGTTGTTTTTATTTTGTATTCTTGTTATTTATTTTATATAATTTGTTATTTGTGTTGTATAAATTGTTATTCGTGTTGTATGTGTCGATATTCATATTTATTTTGTATAGGTACTCTAGATATGACAGAGACCACCAGTCCACTGTTACATAATGTTATCCTGATCCAACTGAAGGACGCCCCATCTATAGAGAACGCTGAGGAGTGGTATAATATGACAATCAGTGCCGGTCATTCGTATGTCCATATCGTTGGCAATAAAACTCACGGCATCCTCAACGGCTTCCAAACACTGCTACATCTTATCGAAAAGGAACAACACCCAACCCTCGGTAGACAGCTGGTGGTTCCTGAAATGAAGGTGGTGGACTCGCCAAGGTTCAAATACAGAGGACTTCAACTTGATACTGCATCTAACTTTGTTAACATAACAACCATTCGGAAGCTTCTTCACGTCTTGGCCTTCCTGAAATTAAACAAACTTCAGCTGTTGTTAGCCAACGATTATGCTGTTCGGCTTGAAATAACATCCATGCCTGATTTTCATACGGTATGTTTACGTATACAAAACAAAAGGTAATGCATTTAGTTCATTTTCGTAAGTGATATATGACGATCTGTTCGTCGAGTGAACACACCGTTATATACCACTCACTCGAATGAATGAACACCAAGATTTCTGCTTATCGTCCTTCTGTTACCGTCATAACATATATTTCACTCTTTCAAACATGGACGATATCAACCTCACGGTAAAATTGATTTCATATATTACTTTTATATTAATGAAAACATAATGACCACATGTTGATGAATGTTGCAACAAAAGGTTTGAATAAAGAAATAATTGATTTAATATCAAAAGTGTGAAAACATATTACAGCTATCTTTGTAATTGTATGTGTCTTTAGAATATTTATTTTGCTTCTAATATTGGACGTATTTCGTCATAGGCGGTTACCTGCAATATGTAGAAGATTCAATGAATTGTTAGAGGTATAATACAATCCATTTACTTATCAGGCAAAAGGAGGCAAATTCATTATTCAAAAAATATATCAGCAAACCATTCGAACACTAACTGACACACGGGTTAAAAAAGAATAATTACACATCTTCTTTAATAATGAAAAGAAACATCGCGAAAACCACTTTTTAAATTTGATATTGCTGTCTCTTTATCAATATAATTACAAATTCAAATAATGTGTTGTGACGCAAAAACATTTTTTTTTCAAAACGTTGAAACTGTTTTGTTTTCGTTTCAGATAGGTTCGAAAAGATGTCACGATGAGACCGAAGAATCTTGTCTGTTTTCTCAGCTGGGATCCGATCCCGCCGGGGATGGACTAGGATCTGGATTTTATACTGCTCAGGAATATAAAGACCTCCTTTCTTTGGCAAAGCAGCTACACATTGAAATTATTCCGATGTGGAGTTTCGACAGCAACATGAGAGCTTCAGAAATAGCTATGAGAGTCTATAGTAAGGCTACCAATGACAGCACAATGGATTGGAGCCTCCCACAGCTGGATAAGACGGCTGGACTGAAACCAAATATGTTCAGAATAGGAAATGTTGATCCATGTGCAGAAGAAACGGAGAGATTTATCAGAAAAATAGTATCGACTATAAAGTCCTATCATGCCGATGCTGGTTATCCTCTAAGGACGTTCGGCGTGGGTGGCGAGGACACAGACGTCGATACGTGGCTGAACAAGTGTGCAGCAAGAAACATTTCTAACAACCTGAAGCACCCGTACATCAAGAGAAAAGTTGGGTTCACCCAGATGCTGTCGAGGATCGCTGCAGACAACAACATCGCCATAAACGCCTACGATAACTTATTTACGGCATTTCCTAACAAATGTCGTAATCCAAATGACTGTCCAAACTGGTTTGTTCCTTTCAACATAACCAAATGGTATCCGAAAGACTTTCAGTTAACCGTCACCCACAGGGATCCAAAAGTGTTATTTTTAACAAGACTCCAAATGCGCCCTCCTAATGCTACGAGTACAAAATCTATTGATAGGGAAACGAAATTAAGGACTTTCCAGAAAAATGGATATAAGGTAATATCGATCATGCCAAATATTGCAATATTTCAAAATATCATCGCATCAATCAACGATGGTAATTTTTATATTTATTGGTTAATCATGAAAAATGAAAATATTTTTTTTAAACATTTTGTAATATACATATGATACACATATGATAATATTTTACACATTCTAGCTGTGTTTTGTATAATTTTGAAACAGTTTTGGTTGCTTTCGCTTCCTTATGTTACCTATAAGTATCCATAAAACAAATGCTGAATGCTTCCTTTTCTTCCTTTCGTCCGGACTTAGAATGGGTACATTACTCTATGTGTCTGTTTAATACTGTTTTTCATTATTCAACGACTTATTGCAGTCCATCATTTCCATGCTTGACGCACACGATCTGTCCATCAAAGAAGAGCCCGGACCATATACTCCAGGAGAGATGCCGTATGACAGGTCTCATATTCCAATCCAGGACGTGTTTGGTGCTTGGCCAGAGGCTATGTGTTGCTCTAGGTACGCGTGTCCGCCAGTAACGGGGCCGGCAGGGTACAAATTTGCACACGGTCAGTCTCCGCCAGTCTGCGTAGAGGACCCAAACGATCCAGGGCCTTTAGGTAACCAATTTCATTCTAAAGGAAGAATATATAGACGACTGTTTTCACGATGATTAAGTAGGTGAATTCTAGTAAGAATTGTATTATTTTTCAATTTTATGTAATGACGATAACAATTATGTTGTTGCCTTTTTATTTCATCAAACCCAGTTCTAAAATCACATTACAATATATCCAATCTAACTAAAAATAGACATGTAACAACTCACCGATGAATTTGTAGGCGACATGCTGATTGGCTCATCATAAGGGTCATGGTGAAATGACCCTAAACGGGGTGATGTTAGATCTTTTATTGGAGCGTATCGTAGATCATCGTTAGTGGAGCGAAATTAGAAGTCTAATTTTAATTAGATTGTATGATATCTTGCTTACCGCCATGCTTTATCTAACATGTATAGATACATACATTAGATAATACAATACTATATCATAATTTTTAATTTCGCCAATAAAATTCAACTCTTATAAACCTTATTTTACCCAGGAATGCAGGCGACAGTATCCACCACGAAAGTGTTAGATGAAGAACAACTATTCCAACTCCTTTTTCCACGTCTAATCGCCTTCGCAGAAAGAGCCTGGCGCCGTGCTCCCTGGGAAAACACTGTACGGAGACCTATTAAAAACATGACGGAAGCAGCAATGGAGGAAAGGAAGGATTTCCTGAAATTTAAAGCTATTCTTGGAGCCAAGACCTTGCCTAAACTGGACATGTTCAAGGTCGGCTATTATCTGGCACCTCCCGGAGCAGTGTAAGACGCTATTGTTACACCTAAAATGAGGTTTTAGGTCAAAATCCGGTAATTTAGAGTTATTATTGGTATTAACGATATGTAGCCAATATTTACCGTCGGAAATCTACTTGTATGAAATATTCAAGACATGCCATCCAATCGTGGATCTATAATACACACAGACAATGCCATTTATACCACATATCAATTTATAGGTAGATAATTGGGTTCTAGAATAATTGAAGGAGACCTATATTTTCTAAAGATCCAATATTCATAACTAAAGCGATTTGTCTGTTTTTTGCTTTAGTTTTGTTTTTTATTATCATTTTATTTGCTGTTTGATTTTTATTATTCCTTTATGCTATATTTGTATTCATTTCATTTTTATTCATTGCATTTTGTTATTTGTTTTTATCAAAATAAACAGCAAATTTATTGATTCTCTTGAAAAGTATCTTTACTGAAAGTAGATGTATTTAACAACTTATTTAATTTTGGCAATTACAGTCTGGTGAATGCCACTGCTGACCCTAATGACCCCGATAGGAGTATACACTGGGTGACAGATTATCCCGGGTTTACGGCTCAAGTAAAGACGGACTACATGGCGGACTTTGAGGACATTGTGGACAATAAAGTGTACAGGGGAATGTTGCTGGAATTTAGGACGAGGTAATGTCTTTCACGTTCATAACGCACTAACTTTGCATTGTTACAAGATCAAGAACAATGAATTATACAAACATTTATAAGAAAAAGAATGTTAATATTTCATTCAAACGTAAAATCACCCTTTATCGTATAAACTAAAATTTGATTACAAAAAAAAATATCATAAAGAGCAAGAATACATTACATGCAATAACAGTACTTTATTAGTTTCATGGGTAATGCTATTTTTGTATTTCAGGAACAACGATTCCACACGGCTTAGTAGAATAGAGAGATTGTCAACTCTAGTAAGTATTTATTATTGAAGACTTGGCTTTCTCAGTGAAAATATAGCTTTTCTAGCAAGTTAGATTTTCTTGTTTTCGCCGAAACCTTTCTTTACGGTTCTAAACGTTGATTAATCTAGTCTTTTTTCAAAATGTATTGCACTCTGGCCGTACATTATATGTCTAATTCTGATTCCTATGCTAGGCTAAATTCGAGTTTATGTATGGTCAACTCACGTTGTATATATAAGTCTTAAAGCATTTTAATGGTATTTATCTATTTCCATTTTGTACAGTTTATTCTGCCTGTTGCATGTATATAATCTAAAGAATTCTGATGAATTAATACGTGTTTTTGTGTTTATAGCTACATTGTATATCGTCAAAAAATTAGGACTAACTTGTATGATAGGTCAAGTATAACTTTCTATTTTGTTTACCAGCACACTGACCCATATGCCAGTGAATATAAAGCCATTATGAACAACTTTACAAGGAGTCCTGCTCTGATGTTCCCTATCCAGTTAATGTTCGGACATGTAGCTGATCCCACGGGCCGATTCTCTTTCGCCATGACAGACGATATCCCATTGTACTACGACACGGATTTCCGGAGGTACTTTAACCAGACGGGGTTTGCAGCATTTCAAGCACGGAAACCCATATTGCTGGCGCGGCAACAGCTGCAGATAGCCATTGTGGAACAGTATCGATGGGAACGACAACTCCGAATGTTGGCAGCGTCTATAGCATCACGCCAAGGTCAGAACATAACGTCTCAAGGTCATGTAAACACTAAACCCACGGACATTGGTGATAGCATAACCAATCAACAAAGTAACAATGGTCCAGTAATTCAAAGTGAACCAACTGTACCTGGGAAGTCGAGCGGCCCGACTCCTTCAGCAGGCTGATCAGATAGAAACTGTTCGGAATGAGAGATGATATTTGGCTACCTCAACTGTATAATACCAATGTATAACAGTATTTTATGGCGTATGTGATGGATTTAAGGCATCTGTTGTGATTTATTGCGTTATCTATTCATACCACTATTTCAGCGGACAGAAGATATTCTACACGTCGTATAATGTATTAAATCACAATTAAAAAAGTGCAGACGTCCATAATTGGTTTTCAGTTTAACATATTCTTTCATCATTTCCTTTTGGGGAAGTATGAAGGATAGTTTATTTATGTTATATATATATATATATATATATTGCTAATAATGAAGTTACGATAGCATGAACACAGTTAGATGTTGTATTACTAGAAGTGTTTGTGTGTAGCATAGTGTAGAGTTTCTAAATAAGATATACATGAATTTTCCCATCCATATTTTTCATAGACCCATATATGATTAACATGAGTATAATAAAATAGGAGTGACAAGTGTATCAAATAGTTTTCAAGTCAATTGTCTTGTCTTTACTAGGATATGGTTTTTTCATGATGTTTACCTGTGCTGTCAGTGTTGTGATCGTAGAACTTTTGTTATTTTAGTAAAACATACCTATTCCATCCTGACCAACCTTTTAGTCTACCTATTTCTCACCTCAAATTCCAAACGTTTGCTAGACTTGAAGACACCCAGATATTCTAGTAACCTTTACAGTCGTTGTCCTATAACAGTAAGGAAACAACCAGTGACCAATTCGTGCAATACAGGAAGTCGTTTACAATGTATGCTGAATACCCTCGAATGTCAGTGGATATTTTTGGAATGATAAAGGGACGGTCGAATATCATTAATATTTATTTGTAGGTAATTTTTTTGATGAATATATAATTTTAAAGATAATACCTTTCAATGATGCATCAGAGGAAACCCATGTGCTAAGGAAGCAAGCGAAAACGTCCCGGATATAGACGTACACATCTAGATCAAATCTTGATACAGCTTCACAAACCTATCGGCAGTCATAGCTTGTGAATTTGTGACTGAAATTTCCTTAATATATACTTTGGTCTGAAGTTCAGACAGATAAACCAAATCATTCTCACTCTTCGACTACTGTAATTTGATATGGTTCTACTAAGATACATGTTCTTTAATGTGTGTGTAAGTGTCGACAGGAGGCGTGCAGAGTGCTGATTAAACAAGTTTTGTCTTGAACAAGTGATATGGCATACCCCAATACAAAACAGAGCAATGCGTCATATAATATTTCCATATTCACGTATACTTTGATAAATACGGCACCTTTTGTGGTTATTAATACATTATTTCTGACAAAACTGAATTCGTTAATCCGGAATATATAATTAGAATCATTTGCGCTGTAATGATTTTTTGTAATACAATTGTACATACGTCAAAAACTATCCTGATTTTAAGAAACATTTAAACATGTTTTCCGCTGTGTAATAAAACTGGAAAATAATAGTTCTGAAATTGTTTAACAGTAACTGCCATCACATCAATTTTTATGCAAGTGCTTGTCTTAATATAGTAAATAAACATATACACATTCTTACCTAAACGGTACATTGGTAGATATATATATATATATAGTAACATTAGTGAAGGTCATGTGTTAATGTCCGGCGTGACGTCATAACAAGTGCGCATTTTGAAATCAACCCCATCATAGTTACAGACCCGTACAGAACCGGTGTCCATCTCGTACGTTGACCAAAACATATGATGTTTGGACTGACCACTACGAACCAGGTAAGCTCGGACTTTGATGACGTCACTGACGGTTTGATGGTCAGTTGTCCGCCCGGCTTTTTATTTATTTATGGAGCTGTCAGGGGACAAACGACCAGTGTGACGCAGCAACATTTGGGGTCAAGCCATCAACTGGACGTATATAATGCTGGCCGGACCGTCCACTCGTTCACTCCGTCCGCCATTCCGGCCAGACCAGAAGTTGACCATGAAGGTCAAGTTATATATCCCATTCCTATTAGTGGCATTGAATGTCGGTAAGTTGCAATATTTCAAAAATATTTTCATTTTGATATTTAGGTGGATTTGGGTGGATTTTTTCTCATTTTATTTTACTCTAGGCTATGGTAAAGAGGGCTTGGACCGCGCCATTTCAGTTTTGTTTTAATGTCCACATCGGTTCAGAATACTCATTGAGTATCAGTCATGGTGGCGTCCTCTCAAAATTTTTACATCATATTGACGTTTTGATATTTATAATTTCTTTTGATTTTTCATATCTTTATGAACATTTCCTTTCATTTTTGCAAATATATTTTCCCAGAACTTCATAGCATACGATGCCGGTTTCTGTCTAACACGTGTATAGCATGGACACAGCAGTCTAAATGTACTATTGGATATAGAGTACATGTCAAATGTACTCAGTCATTCTATCATCCGTTTGATCGAGGTCATAAAATGTATGCAAACATTGCCTAGAATGATTAATGAGGTGTTTAGGGAAAGTCTTACAAAAATATTGCGGTTTTATTTTTTTTTTATTTTTTTTTCTTATGTTTTTTTTTTAAATATGCATTTTTCTTTATAGGTTTTATCGATATTTTTCCATATTCGATGCAAATTGATTTAATGTATATATTTAAAATATTTCATTTAACATTTTTTCCGCAGATATACATTTTGTATTACATATGTTGGGTTTTTTTCTCAATCGAGTAAGACACAATTTAAAGGCCCACTACCTTTCCGAAACGGCTTTTGATTTTTAAAATGGAAATGTAAAACGAGATTGATAATTTTGTAGAGTCGCAAAAGTTATCAACTTACCGGTAATGCTACACTTATCATCACCTTCTGGACAATTTGATTGAAATAAATAAAATGTTAATTTTCATATCGCGGGTCGTCTTATGTTTCCCGCCGTCGGCCTAAATGCCGCGCGGTAGTTGATTATCACTGCCCCAGAAGGCAAAACAGTGAAATGAAACCCAACTGTTATCACATATTACGCAGGATATCTTGCATAAGCTTCATGTTATAACCTTATCTTAGGCCATCAATATATATTTGCTTATGTTATCTATGATTTTTAGAAACCTTTAAATTTTGCTCCGGACAGGTAGTGGGCTTTTAAGACGGATTCGAATTGAATGAGAAACGATAGTGTCTTATACAGGTGTGTGTTTCTATCTATCATATCTTGTGCTAGACAAATGCCTGTGTGTTTCTATCTATCATATCGTGTGCTACACAAATGCCTGTGTGTTTCTATATATCATATCTTGTACTAGACTAATACTTTGTGTATATCTTCATATCTTGTACTAGACTAATGCCTGTGTGTTTCTATATATCATATCTTGTACTAGACTATCTGTGTTCTATGTAGCACTAGACTAATACATGTTTGTTTATATCATATCTGTACTATAATGCTGTGTACTAGACATATACTTGTATGTTTTTTATATATCATATCTTGTACTAGTAACCTGTTGTGTACAAGGCTAACACCTGTGTGTGTGTATATCTATCATATCTTGTACTATCTTGTACTTATATTATCATATCTAATGCCTGTGTGTTTCTATATATCATATCTTGTACTAGGCTAACACCTGTGTGTGTATATCTATCATATCTTGAATTAGACTTACACTTGTGTGTGTATATCTATCATATCTTGTACTAGACTTATACTTGTATGTTTATATATATCATATCTTGTGCTACACAAATGCCTGTGTGTGTACATCTATCATATCTTGTACTAGACTAACACCTGTGTGTGTACATCTATCATATCTTGTACTAGACTAATACTTGTATATTTATATCTATCATATCTTGAGCTAGAATATTCACTCTCTTTCTTTCAAAAGCTGTTATGGATTTGCATTTAGATGTTGTCTAATCTGATACAGTTATGTGAATATAGGTATATAATAATGATATGCTTCAGTATGCACGAGCAAATACATCAATATACCTGTAGTGTAGTGTAGTTGTTTATCTTACCTGTCGGAACAAACATATCTGACAGGTACATTAGCCGCCTGACAGGGCTACATCAGTAGGATGACGTCACAAAATAACATTATGACGTAATAACACGCGTTAACAAATCACCATTATCCTTTGAACCACTGATCGATACTGATCGTTGACGACTGTTACGTAAACAAGACAAGGTGCCCGTCTGTACATCAATCATATATATCATTCTATTGCCCTATCAAGGAAGATACATGTAGGTTAGCTGTTGGCTTTCAATGTAATTACCATTAACGCTTCATCATATTGTCATTATTTTGGAAACGTGTTTGTAAATAAGAAAAGTACATTGTTCATGATATCACTGGTTTCCACTGGGCAAGTTGTACTCTGTGCTAAAATACTCCACTGACGTTGCCATTAGGAATATCATGTACATGGATAACACACATGTGCATGATGATCATTAATAATCCTTTTTATTGATTCTGTTTTTACTTTTACTTTTTATACTTTATTTTGTTTTATTCTGCTGTCGATTTTAATTTTCATAGCTAATTTTATACATATTACGCATATGAGACATTATTTTATTGAAATAGTTACATATTAATTAAGTATTTCTACGCCAAAATATTTCTGAATCGTGACGAGGGGTGCCTTTTTTATCAGTGTAAACATATAAACATACATGTCACCTAAAATACAATGTACCTAGAATTCAGGTTAGTTGCGTGCATCTTATACGAATACCTCACATACAACGATCTATCAGTTTTAGTTTACATCTCAGCCTGCGAAGTTCACAGAGTGCAAAGTTTTATCTTTTGAAGCCAAACTACAACTAAACACAGATTTTATATGCTCTTCACACAACCTAAATATCAGATTACGACTAATTCAGCTTTATATATGTAGCATCTCCCTTCTTTCTTGGAATTTAATAAGTATGTAATAGACCCTGCTGATATACATGTATACTAAGTCTAAATTTGCTGAGTAGTGGTTTCGCTCTCTGAGAGTATCCACATTTGTTATAATGATGAAATACGACAAATGTTAAAAGCGATGTTCTGCTACATGCATAGACATTACGGAAATGCTCACTCTACAACACGCTTCCTAAATTTGCCTCAAGCATTATCTTTGTAACAATAAAATACACGTTCATATATCTTGCCCAGATTATTCCTCCATCGTACATTGTTAATGTACCGCTATATTCCCTTAATGTCAGCTGAACAGACGGTTATCATTGACGATGGACCACGTACTGCCTCAGGCGACATCGTCCGGCCTGTCACCGGCTCGTTACGACCGGACGGGATAATTAATGCACTGTTTTCTACAGACATATATTTCAACCAAACGGATCACATGTCAAACTCCCATCTATATCACGTGGTTTTTTTTTACTTGTTTGGCTGACTTCTCTGTCAAAATAAACATTTTTATTAAGATTTTATAAACAAAATATCACCATTTCATGAGACGATGACTCACTATCTAACAGTTTTAAATTAGATACACTTTATCTCAATCAAGGTTGACCTTTAAATTTAAGGTCATGTCAGATGTAGACAGAAACTACATGGAAAGTCAATATCGTTCTTTATAACACTGAACCCGTATTAATTTCTATTATGTTAAACAAATTCTCATAAATCAGCTTTTTCTGAAATAATTTTTCCTTATTTATTAATAATTTCCGGTTCATTTTCGAACAATTACGTTAACTTTTACAAAAGGCGTAATGAAGGGCTGTTTGGTCTTTGTAGATATTTTTTGTTAAGATTAAATCAATTACTGCAAATACTTAAATTTCACTCGTTTTTGTATTATCGGCGAATAGTCTAAACGAAAATCACGTTGGAAAGTAATGGTGTTTTATACTATCGCCATGGTTTCTAATAAGATCGTCTCTTGTATGCTTATTGATTCTCATCTATTCATTCTCATCATTTGATTCCCAACCTTCCTCTAAAGGTGATTATACTGGTACTATTTTAATTAGTGTTGTCCTCAGATGATCTATGCTTCTTGAAATTGGTTCCAGAATATGCAAAAAAGCTACCATCAATGAAGCAACCTTCGCCGTAATATAGCAATTTTAGCAATAATTTACTGTACCTGCTTAAACTGGGGATATTTTCATTCACGAGTTATCTTTCTTCTTACCATGCCTTCTGACATATCTTCATATACGAGTTGTCTTTCTTCCCACAAAACTACTTTACACCATACATTTGGTATAACATTGCTCTATACGAGTTTCTATACGAGTTCTCTTTCTTTTTACAGCTCTCCTGCTTGCAGTCGATGTTGAGCAGCTGGCCAAGGAAATAACGATTACTTATGATGTAGACCGTCACAACCCACCCAGTCCAGTGTACGGAAACTCTTTCCTGGCCAATATATCGATAGCTAACGTCGGTAATAACACTATCCCTGCCTCAGGCTGGAGTCTATACTTCTGCCATAACCCACTGATACAACCCTTGTATTACAACACCTCCGCCGCACAGTACTTCGGAGGGGGACTCATTCTATCTGGAAACATAACCCTAACGCACGTTAAAGGATGTATGTTTAAATTTGAGCCATATATTGGTAAAAATCCGGCTTACCAATCGCAGCCCTTGTATCCTGGCGAGTCCCGCAATGTGTCGTTCCTGTCGTCAAATACAGCCGTCAGTCGTTATGATGTTTACCCCAACTGGTACTTGTCAAACGGTACCCACACCGCAATTATACAAAACACACAAACTGACGTCCCACATTTCGTCACACCACATAACACCTTCCTGAAGTGGATGAGAAGTGTCCCTACTGACTTGTACGGGACACCCCTCGGTCTATGGAACCGATACACTGGGTACAACTTTACAGCGGTCAACGCTACCAAATATTCCGTCATCCCTACCCCCCTGGAGCAAAAAATGAAGCCGGGGAAAGTTAACGTCAACAACAAATGGTCGATCGACAGGGACCGCGATGGGCGCCTGACCGGAGTGGCAACCTACCTCAAAAGTATGATACCAGTATCTGTTTTCGTTAACATATATTTCCCTTTTTTCATCTGAACTGATCGTATTGGGACAAATCTTTTAGTCGTTTTTGATAAGGCTCCTGGTAAAGCTTTGATGGCGTCTTCAAATTAGCGACTATAATTCAGATATATATGTGGAAAATTTATCATCCCATTGAGTGGTTATATATCTATATTAAAATTATTTTACCTCAAAGTTCAATAGAATTAATTTGAACATTATCAGAATGCATCTTTGAAAAAATGCTCACAAAATGGAAATTCTCCGTGTAGACTAATTATTGTGGTTATCATGCATATTCGGTAGTATAACTTATGCTTTGCAATGTGATCTTTCTTTGTGCAGAATCCATCAGTGGAATAACTATCAAGAACAAGAAGCGTGGCAGCAAAGACGTCATTCAGCTATACATTCGTAGAAACAGGCCAGCCAGCGAGAGTCCAGAACGCTACCTCCTTCGAGTAAAAGCCATACCTCCTAGGATAGAGATAGGCGGTAACACCGTGCATGGGGTATTCAACGGTATCCAAACTCTCTTCAGTCTTCTTGCATTCGACGGCACCGTCCAGGAGATGGAAATTTCAGACGAACCCAGATTCCCGTACAGAGGAGTTATGTTGGATGTGGCGAGCAACTTTTACCCCAAGTCAACAATCATCAAACTTTTAAATGTAATGGCTTTATACAAACTGAACAAACTTCAGCTCAAACTTGCCAACAACGAAGGCTGGCGAATTGATATACCGGACATTCCCGAGCTTGCAGAGGTACGGTTAATATTTTATTTTGTAGTTTAGTCCCTGCTAGTATCATTTATATTCTTAAACAAGAACCATACATTGGTACTGGTCATTAATTCGTTTTATGGAGATTATCGGGTTTTGCAGGCTATTTCTCTTATGATTTAAACAAAGCATTTTCGCAATATACATGCAATGTAATTGCTTCATTAGTTTCACAATGCTCAAATGTTCAATGGTTTTCTATTCCATTTTAAAGGATCATTGTTATTACAAGAATACACCAAATTAGTGCATACAACGACATGGATTGTACCAATGATAACATGTAAAGCCTGTAAAGTTTTCATAAACGAAAAAACAACAACATATAATTATGGTCTAATGAATCGAGTAGCATATGAAGCCTATAATGATTTCCCGAAAGAATATTAGCAATCTGACATTTTGCTTTCTTTCAGATTGGTGGACGCCGCTGTCATGATCTCAACGAGACGTCATGTCTATTCAGCCAACTGGGCTCCGGGCCGGAAAACACCACATCTGGATCAGGGTATTATACAGGAAATGACTATATGGACATTTTAAAAGCCGCCAAAAGAAGGCATATTGAGGTAATTCCTTTGATCAACTTCGGTGGAAAAGCTCGTGCAGCAATTGTAGCTATGAAGGCATACGAAAATAGAACTGGAGACCGAAGCATGCAAATCTTCGATCCTGCGGATGATGTACACTATATGACAGAAGATTTATACAGTGATGCGGTTATCAATCCTTGTATACCGACGGTAGACGCTTTTTACACCAAGATCCTGAAGGCAATGGTCGGGTACCATGCTAGAGCCAAGTCCCCGCTTACATTAATTAACGTCGGAGGCCATGATGTCCCTGCTGCGTCCCGGATAAACTCAACATATTGTAAAGCACTGAACCTCACCGGACCGGATCCGTTTATGTTGATGAAAGTAAACTACACGACTCGTCTTGCGAACATTTCCTCATCACTTGGGGTAAACATGGGTGGCGTTGAGGATTTCTTCAGTGCCTGGCCAACCAATGACGAAAGAGGCGGCATCCTGGTCCCATTCAGTCGTTCTCGTTTCCCTGGCAACATCGAGCTTTATCCTGTTGTGACCAACTCATTTGACCCTATGACATTCCAGAGGGCACAAGTAATGGCCAATGTTGGCTACAAGGTAGGCCATCACATTTCTTGGTGATGATTGTTACAAATTTTCAAAACATTTCCCCGAAAACAGACATTTTTGTTTTTGTCTTTTTGCCTTACTGACCCAATTAGACACACTATTATAACAAGATACATGAGACTAAGTGAATAAGGTCAGTGAATGTTGCAAGACCCCAAACCTTCAACGCTCACTACAGTCAAATAGTAGTCAATTCTATTTCTTCAAATCAAAACATTATTTTACCTTAAAATTTTGAAAAGACAAATTTTACAAAAACATAAAAAATCAGAAAAATTAGAAAAAAATTGCAAATTTGCTTGTTAATGATCAGATTGAATTTTGAGAAGGAAATAAAACACGAAAAAATCGGTGGGCGGTCTAAATAGGATGCAAATGTAATACGTGTCGAAAAAGGTGTTTTGAAGTGAGAATTGTGAACGTCCTTTTTCCAGGTAATCCTATCCCCTGCTGACTATGTTAGTTTGGACCACGCGCCAGAGCCCGACCCTCACATCCCTGGATCCTACTGGGCAATCCGACATATACAAGCTACGAGGGTATTTAATTACTTACCTGATAATCGCTGCTGTAACCTGAATCCTGATGAGTTTAGATACGGGAAGTTCACACCTAACGGTTGTATCGATACTGACGACTGCGTGCCACTCGATTACCCAGGAAACATAACAGGTAAGGATGGGAGTCCTCACGTGTTTCACCTGATTTGAATTACTCAGGAAACATAACAGGTAAGGATGGGAGTCCTCACGTGTTCCACCTGATTTGAATTACTCAGGAAACATAACAGGTAAGGGTGGGAGTCATCACGTGTTCCATCTGATTTGAATTACCGTACGGTATGGACGGTGATTTTAGCAGGTCATTGTTTTTCTTCATGATTTGAATTTACCAATTTAAATTTCGTGATTTAGTGTTAAAAAGAAGCCATTTAACCGTTTCGTATTAGTTCATTTATATAGTCTACGTTACCGCTTCAACGAACCTACAAATTACGTAAAGATATTAAAATAACCGCCTAAACCTGTTATATACAAATAAAAATATGTAATTTATAATGGAACAAAATGTAGAAACAAAACAAATCTTTGTTGTTTGTTTTCTAAGACAGGAGATTTTCTTTTTGATCTGTTTTGTTAGGTGAGGACATCTCGCGTTTTATTTGTCTGCATTTTATGTTTGCGTGATTTTTGTTTTTATTTTAAAACAACATAGGGAATAGCATAGCTCGTTAAGTCAGCGCTGATGAAGTGTCACTTCAAAATTTATTAAACGTGTAACTAATTCTAAGTTTGTTATCGCCTAAGTGTTTAAAAATATCATTCTTTGTTGCTAATTACTCTAACTGTGATTCTTTGGGTTATCATTACGTGGATGTTTTGTAACCATCAAAAAACCCATAAAGCTTGAAAGTTTGTTTTGGACGATTACCCGCCAGGGAACTATCCCACCTCCCTTTCTCTGACGATTACCCGCCAGGGAACTATCCCACCTCCCTTTCTCTGACGTTTCAAGCGCTATCAAAACGTCATTATCGTTTACCAGTTCAAATCATTTTTTTATATCTTCAATGTGTACACGGAACATAATGTGCTTCTTGACAATACAGATCACACACATAATGAAAATGTATTGAAGTAAATAAATAATATATTTTAACATTTGCTTTCTTACTTCAAATTTTTGAAAACATTTAACGGTAAAAATCTGTAACAAAAATAGTTCCGTTAAAGCATCACCAGTTAAATTTTAAAGTAAAGAAATAATGATAAATACTGTATAATCAATAAGAAAACATTTGTCTTAAATATGTATGCAAATATATTTTGAGGCCAAAATATTATTCAAAAAACATATTTTCAAAATATGTCTTTCTTATTTCAGGAATGCAAGCACAGATTTTAACGCCTAAGATTCGTAACGAGGAACATCTCTTTGGACTGATGTTTCCACGGTTGCTGGCCTTCGCGGAGCGCGCGTGGCACAAGGCCGACTGGGAGTCGTCTTACGTTGGCCGTTATAATAGATCCATGCCCTTTGTGCCTCCTAACCTCCAGGCCCAGAATGATGACTGGGTTCGCTTTGCTAGTATAGTCGGTCATAAGGAGTTAAGACGTCTCGAGGCTTATACTATACCTCACCGAATACCTCCTCCCGGTGTCCAGTGAGTGATTATCTTAACTTTATTTAGAAACAGCAAATATTGAAATCACAAATAGATAAATTTGGCATGAACGAAAATACTATATGTTATATGTTTTGGTGAGTTTTTTAACCTTAACATTAGAAATGACATAAATTTCTTATTTTTTTTGTTCCATTATCTTCCAATATCCATTGGCATTTCCTTATTTTCCCCTCTTTTCCTGGTCATTATTACCAGATGTCAATAATTGGCGAAATTCCGTTTAGAATCTCAGTCTGTTATAACCCCATTTTAATTATATTTCGAAAGAAGTTTGTTAACCAAGGTTAACCAACCTTTGTTATATTTCAGCGTCGACCCTCAGTTTTATGATCCTTTTGACGGAAAGAACAAGAGCGTCATACTGACCGATGTCCAATACCCCGGACTTGTACCACAGGTATATGGAGCCAATGGTCAATGGGCAGACCTCGGACCAATCACGGATATAACCAACCTGACTATCTCTACTCTGACCTTCAGGACAAGGTAGGCACTGGAATGACCATTAGATGGCATGCTACAGATACTATCCCTTGATTTCTTGGTTAGATATTGTCAATGCAATGATGCATAAGAAGAGCATTAGGCCCATGCAAATTATAAAATTAGAGGAGAAAGTTTTTGTTCCTAACCCTATCCTTTGCTTTATTCCATTTTTTTCGAATGCTATCCTCATATATCTCGTTAAAAATGGAAAGAATAAGATTTCTTGAAACGTTTATTGTTAAGACCATGTAGTGTCACCTCGTTGGAATAACCTACAATGTGATCAAGAGTGTGAAATATCACTTCATATTTAAAAACGCAAATTATTGATATAACACTTAATTCATTATTTGCATTTTATGCATTATAGAAACGCTGCTGGGAACAGATTCAGTGAAATGGAAGGACTCGATCTCAAGGTAAGTGTTTGATAGCAGATCATTGTCATAATAAAGAAACAAAGATCAAAGTTAGAAACAGTAGCGAAACTAGTTCGCTTAGAACACAAGAATTTAATGCTTTTTTCAAAATATTTTTCCTGGAACATGAGCTGTTAAATGATGGATGGAGTATCATAATATCTTGTTACACATTCCCGTCCACTTGTTAAATTAAGCAAGTTAAGCAAATATTTTTTTTCTTTTATTTTACAGGTTCCGAATGCTTATATTGCTCAATTGATCGCCAATGGTATAATGTACAATCCACGAATGATAACAGGAATGAGACAAACTGTTCCATCAGTACCGGTGTCCACAACCAAGCCAACAACCCCGGGTGTCACGCTTTCCTCTAAATCACGCAAATCCACTACAAAATCAAAAGGCAAAGTAGCGAGCCGATGAGAATACAGCTAGTACCCTCTCGGGCCTCTCCTATCCAGTGTCTTACAATGTTTCTGCAAATGGAGTAAAACGTTTCAAAAATATGTGGTTTCTTCCGCAACTGTAAGTGCTGTTCAGTGTTTACAATATCATCTTCTCAGAGTCACGTGTCTAAGACACATTGACGTCATATTTAATCACGTGACTGTCCAGCTCTCCGTATCCCTTGGAATGTCATGTGCACATAACACGAATGGTTTTAGTAGAATAGTTTTTTGTAATAAAATTATGGTATGAAAGTATTGTTTTATGTTTTGTGTTACCAAAATACCAAAAAAGAATATCTGTTACTCGATTTGAGGACAGAGAAGCAACTGATCCTTTCCTTTTATACCTAGTTAATTATCAAAGAATTAATTAATTGCCTAGAGAAAGTCTTCTATTCATGTTTCATTAGCAACACCATGTATATTTGCTTTTATGAAGAATTTGATTACCGTCAAACTTATCTCAGCGACCACCTGTATACTAAGACCACTTTCTAAGTGTCTGTCCCAAATGCTAAATTTCAACACAATTTTCTGTTTTGTGTAAAAAGACCACTTTATAAAACATACAAAGTATGTTTCTTGATCCATTGGGTAGTCTTTACTGAATGGTGTGACTGTAATGCCCTCCATTAATCTATAAATATAATGGAAATGTGTTATTTAAAATGATAATCACGAAAGTGTATTTTTCACTTAATATTAAAAAGAACATCCGTGCATATTTCTCATGTAAAATAAAAAAAAATCAATCTATACAAAGTCAACATGTGGTGACATGTAATGCTGACTGTACAGATGTGTCGTGTAATTGACATCCAGGGGCACGTAAAATATAAAGTGGATGTTTTATAGAGAAAGCAGTTTTCTTTATCTAGTTCACACCCAATAAAAGCATCTATTTGAGAGTTTCATTCCACATGGATATTACACACAGTTATAACATTTTTCATTGATTTATTATATGAAACTGTTATGTGAATAAGTCTTATTTTAGTGTCATATTTATAATTGAATCAGGATGTTAGAAAACTCTGATGTTTGTTGCATCTCCTATTAGTGTTATTCCCTTAGAATGGATAAAAAAGAGCCAAGGTGTGAGACACGAATGTCGGGTTTAAAACCTACATAACAGTTTATTTCTGTTTTACACTCCTGGAGGGGATGTTGAATTACATTACTTGCATTACGATACGGTTGTGTTATCCTGCTATGACAAAGTAATGCTGTGTGTATGGAACATTAAGACTATAACAATGTTAAGAATCTTGATGGCTATGAATATCTTGGAGATAATTTTATACGTAAGATTAGGCCAAAAAAATATGTCTGTTAGGGTTACATTGGCAAAAAAATAGGGTCGGTTGGTCGGGAGATTTTTTCCCCTTTTTTGTGTGTGTCTTTCACTCTAAACTGATGGCCGGAACCGGAGTCTGAGATCGAAATCCCGACTTTTTAATGTTTTTTTTTTCGTAGAAAAGTGGAAAAACAAATTTGGGTCGGGGTAAAAAAAAAAAGAAAGACGCGGATTTATAGAGAAAGTCCCCAAATAATACGTAACTTCCGGTAAGCGAATTCATTACATTCCTCACCACCCTGTTAAGAAAGATTCCGCTGCCACACCCATAAGTATAGTATACGACTGTGGCTGTAAACAGAACAGAACATCCCCCAGTTTGAATGATTGTCTCTCCTCTGAACCATTCATTCTGTATGATTTAGTCGGGATTTTGACTTGTTTCCGCTCAAACCCGTACGGAGTTTCAACTGACATTGAAAAGGCATTTCTTCAAATTAACTTGGATGAAAACGACAAAGATGTAACCAGATTCTTTTGGTTGAAGTGTTCACGTGACCCAAACAGTGAGTTTGTTACTTACCGTTTCGAATCAGTGTTATTCGGGGCAACATGTTCGCCTTTCATTTTGAATGCGACGGTGCTAAAGCATTTATCAGAGAACCCATCAGAAACAGCAGATATAATACGACGAGACATATACGTTGATAATGTGTTGACAAGACAAGTGTAAACACTGTTGAGGATGTCCAAAGATTCTTTCAAGACTCGCGAAAACACGTTCATGGGCCTGCAACAATACAGATCTACGAGAAACCGCTAAGGAAAATGGAGTTTTAGATGAGGATACAGAAACAAAAATACTTCGCATGCGATGGGATTCAAATAAGGACACACTAACGTTTGCAAGGAAAACAGTGAACACGGAGACTAAGTCTACAACCAAGCGTGAAGTATTACGGCAATCATCATCTATCTTTGATCCTCTTGGATTTCTTGGACCTGTAACTGTCAGAGCAAAACTTCTGATGCAACAACTTTGAAGATGGTTTCGCGTGGGATGAAGCATTGTCAGACTACATTCATAAGGAATGGAAAAGAATTTCGCAGGACATACAAACAATTATTGGAGAAACAATTGTGCCCGTCACTTTTTTCAGAGGCCTTCCGTTACCGAACAACGATTCTACTTAACACGTTTTGTGGACGCAAGTGAAAAGACATACGGAGCATGTGTCTACGTAAGTAATGGAGAAAACTCAGCACTGGTTGTGTCTAAAAAAGAGTTGCACCCCTGAAAACATTAACTCTCCCGAAACTGGAGCTGATGGGAGCTGTGATAGGTTAGCTGAAAACGTTCAACACAGCCTCGATATTAAAATTGTTGTGTAATGGAGTGATAGCCAAGTGGTTCTACATTGGTAATCATAATAAAAACCTCTCAACAAGTTCGTAGAAAACAGAAAGAGAAGCCTTCTGAAGCTAACTTCGCCACATACATGAAGATACGTCCCCACTGATATGAATCCAGCTGATCTACAAACTCGCGGTTTAACCTCGGAGAACTTGATAAAATCAGACTTATGGTGGCATGGACCTAAATGGTAAACGAACCAAACAAATGGCCAGTATTTGATCCAAAACTAAACACAGTATTGCTGGAAGTGGTCACGGAAACAGACTCCATGCATCCTCCAACAAACATTAATACGATTGGAATTCAAATGTTGTTGACATTTCAAGATTCAGCACTCTACACAAATCTTCCATTATCGAGCAATTATGCCTTTATCTAGATAATGATGACATTATACGTTGTTAAGGACGTACAGGAAACTCTGGATTAGAGGAGAATACGAAAATCGCCATTCTGTTACCGAAAAAACACAAATTCACATATTTGGTTGTCATGGATACCCACAAAAAAGGATTACATTATGGATCGCTACAAACAGTTACCAAAATTCGGCAAAATTATAGGATTCCACAAATACGACAATGCGTCAATTACCTATTGAGGAAATGCGTAACATGCCGGAAGATAATGCGAAAACCATATTCAAAACCAAATCCTCTGCAATTACCACGAGAAAGAGTGACAGATATAGTACCCTTTGATACTACTTGTGTGGACTTCGCCGGTCCTTTGTATGTGAAAGGTACAGAAAGTCAATGGAAAATGTACACATGTCTATTCACGTGTTCGTATTCTAGAGCTGTACACCTGGAACTATTGCCAGATTTGTCTACAAAAGTCATTCATTTGGCTTTTAGAAGATTCGTCAGTAGTAAAGCAACTCCTCGTACAGTTTATACAGACAATAGAGCTACATTCGTAGCAGCCGCAAAGTTGATACCGATAAATTTAAAAGTCAAATGGAAGTTTATACCGAAAGTAGTCCTACGGTTCGGTGGATGGCGGGAAAGAATGATCGGAATTATGAAATCGCCAATGAGGAAAGTACTTGGTCGCTCACAAGTAAACGAGGATTCTCTGAGATCTGAGAGCTGTTTTGGACGAAATTGAAAAATTCATAAATAATAGACCAATTACATATATATCATTATCCCTGACAGACCCAGAACCTTTGACCCCATTACATTTGATTCATGGAAGACAGACATGCGATAACCATTTTCGTTTCGATGGCTCGGAGGAAAATGATGAGATAAACCACATTTCGGCAAACGCGCAACTGGAAAGCAAAGAACGTTTGATAGGTGACTTTACAAAAAGATGAGGTAAGGAATATCTAACTGGGTTACGAGAACGCCATCGAGTATCTGGATCCGATAAACAAAGCATTGAAGTTGGGGACAAATACACCATGAAGGATCTCGGATTAACTGGAGACTCGGAAGAATACACAGTGTCACAACAGGAAAAGATGGACTCATGCAATCAGCCGTAGTAAAGACGTCAAATGGACACTATACTTCCAGACCAATTGTGAAGTTATATCCCTTAGAAGAAAACTAAGAACCTTTCATTCAGTTATATTTAATTCACATAATAGGACTGAGACCACAATTACATACATCCGGTTTCAGTACCCACGAATGAAGTCTCTTCAGAAATGTATGTATTTAATGAAAACATGCAACATGCCCCTATGAACTTGGTATTTGCCAACAAATTTAATGTAGATGTGTAGTGTAAATGTCATTTTTAACTCTTATAGTGTAAAATACTGAATTTTCTTATGATTTTGTTGCTCCAGGATCCTGTGTAAAAAGTCCTGTTTTGACCCCAACCCATGACCCGGATGTATATAATTTGCACATGGTGACACTTGATGACAGATATCTTGAGAAAATGCCGGTCATGCCAGGTTGAAACTTTCAGAATTTGTTCCTCAGATATTGACCTTGACCAGGTTAGATGGAAACTTGTCAACGAAATTTTGGGAATTTATTATGAATTTTAACGTTACAATGAAACAAATAGCAGAGTTAATTGTGGTCTCGGCCCATGTTCGCTACATGTGAATCTATTACTGTATATTCATATTTTCATGACCATAATTTGTGTTATCATTTCGTGAACCGGAGAATCTCGGGAAATATATGTGCATTATATTGTTGATGACGTAACGTTTACCGAGACGTCATAATACAGTAACGTTGAGATTAAACGACGTAGTTGAACAAAGCAGACGTGCTTTTTGTCGTCAATACATTATGTTACATTTAGCGATATACGCAACAGGTCGGGTAACCGTAAACCCTAAAATATTTCTTGGCCTCAATGAGAATATTTAAAAACACATGGTTTAGGAATTTCATTATTTTTCTTGAATCATTTTCAAAAGGATCATTAAATTGAACAATGTATCAAAATGTGTCAGAAACATTCACAACCACTGTATGATTAATACAAGATGTGAAAATACACGCTAAAAATAACGTCACAATCAATATCTACCCGCAAGAGCGATAACTCCATTTACAAAGATGGAATTGATGTATGTAATCAATAATCTAAAATAAGTGTGAAAATTGAGCCAAATAACAAAAGATTTGTGACCGTTCTCATCCCATTCAGTATATCCCTATATAAAAATTACGTAGCCAAAAATTTGGACAGAGACTGTTTGTATGATTTATATTGTAAATTATTGAAGATGCTCCACTGCTGACAGAACATAAACGATATCTATCATTTAAACATATTCGTGTTTATACGTGTGTAATTACATCAAAAAATCATATTAAATGATTTATTTTGCTTTTGGTGCATGCGCAATCAGTATTTGATTCCATAAAGGACATAATGCCAAGGAATTTGTTCGGGTCGCAATTAATTATTTTTAGTATTTTATCTTGAATTAAACTAAGAAGCTCAAACTTTTCAATATTGGGAATGGTGTTAAGTAAGTAACTTTCATAACTTTAGAAAAATACTTATTCATCTGCTCCTGTTTTTAATAGGGAAAATACCGTTCTTCGGCGGCGGTGAAGCATTTTTCAATAGTCAACACTTTAGGGATAATACATCTACATTCAATCTACCCATTGACTTCACTGCAGCCCATCTAAGTAAACCATTTTCATATAAATCGCTACAGTTGACGTAGTTCGCATAGTTTAACCATCATTCGCGCATCATGGTCAGTTTTTGTTACACATTGTGTGTTTCCTTATCTCATTTGTTCGTCATTGATATATGTAAGCAGTGATTAAACCTACCAAACTTACCACCAACATCGACAAGTCATCATTAGTTAATTTGCAATCGAATATCTTTCGGATGTGTTAGGAGACCGTCAAATCAAACGTAAACAAAATAAGAAGCTTATAATTCATAGTATCAACTATATACCACAATTCACATGATCAGTTTTCGCAGGTGAAAGTTTGTCCGCCCGCTAACACTCGTGGGTGGTAGGATTTGTTCTTTACGACATATCGAAATACGTCCAGCAAACGTGAATTGTTTAATATGTGGTAGGTCGGATTCAAAAAAATGTATCTCTTTTTATAAATAGTAATATTGTCAAATTTTCTCCCTATTGGACAAAAACGTGCTTAGAGAGAGTGTTGACTGAATACAGATTGCTATTCAAAAGAAATTATCACTAGAGGAAGGTATTGTCTAAATTAAACTTTGATCTAGCCAGCTGCAGTCTTCACTTTGTCACACCTAGGTTTGTTCATAGGTCTCTATCCACTGATGCCGTACAAACGTGAGGACGTGTCACGTGCGCACGTGCGTCAGTTAGACAGAAACATTGCGTTATTTTTAAAAAGTTTAACGTCAATGATTTTTTAATGTTATGGAGATATAACCACAAAATACTCTAGATGATTTACGATAAAAGTATACTAAGCTTATAATACATCTATTTTGGTATTCATAATTCAATAACTACACACTGTATTTTAAAGTAATAAATGAATAATAGATAAATTTATACTTTTAATTCAAGGCTGTCCTCCGTTTGATTAAGCCTACAAGATTGCATTTGCTTGAAACGGAATAAGAAAGACTTTTTGAAAGCTTGCTTAACAATGTATACAAAGTTATTTTTTTCTTCTGAAAAATGTCAGATTTTTTTTTTTTTTTTTTTTTTTGACTTCTTGATTTCTTTTTGACAAAGAGAACAAGTGTTTTCAGATCTCGTATTATGTAGATCATTCTTTGCAATAATATGTATTAGAGTTTTGTTCTACTATATGAACAATCAAGCTCCTTTACACCGGACTCATAACATCTATATGGTATTTAAAGTTTATAATGAGATAATAACAGTATAAAACTAGTATATAAATAATCCGAAATAAAAGGCCTAAATAGATTCAAAGTAGAATCAAAAATATTTTCTATGGAATATATATTCAACCATAATAGGGCTTTCTTCAGTCCAAAATAACACTAACACCTAAACTAATTATAGTTCATTTATAGTAACGTTTGTCTTATAACTATTATTCTATTATGGCCCTTTCCAAAGGGAACTATTCTCCTATAGTGTTGTCTGACGAGATATAGTCCCCGAGTCGAAGACAAAAAGAACAATTGTTTTCTCATATCAAATAAATCATTCTTCACAATAATTTGTAGTAGTGTTTTGTACTACTTCAGGAACAATCAAGCTCCTGTACACCGGACTTATATCATCTATTATGAGAAAAACAGAAGGTAAAGTATGGTTATTGAGAGTACAGTAATTCCAAAATCGCTCGGTCAAATTTCAAATAAAAGCCTTAATAAACAGTTTATCAACCAATCTTTCAGTGAGCAAACTCTAAAGAAAATTAAACGAGGGGAATTTTTTAGGCCTAACTGTATCGTACCACCTTAAAGTTGTATGGTCTATCACTTTCGCTCTTTTTGTCATAGTAAAAACTGTTGAAGTGATATACACATTTTTCTCCGTCCGTCCGAGTTTAAACTTTCGAATTTTAAAAGTGAAAAATCTTTTTAACGTGTACATGAACTCTTCCGAACATCGTCGCGATAATCTCGAAATAACACGAGAGTTGTGAAACCAAGAGAAAATGTCAACAATTTTTCGTAAAACCAGTAATATATAGGCCGACATTTGCTTTTGGGGAGCGTAATCATCCATGTTCAAATATCAAATGTTAAAGCGAGAAATTGATACAGTGAAATAAGCATGAAATATAATTTAAAATTCATAATGAGATAAAAACGTTATAAAGATAGCATATTAATAATCCGAAATAAATAAAAGGCCAAAATAAATCAAAAGTAAAATCAAAAATAATTTCTATGAAATATATATTCAGCCACTATAGGGCCTTCTACCCCGCCAGACCACACTTTAGGAGAACAATTTTTCCCGAGTGAAAGGGCCATAATAGATATAGTACGTCATATGACATTCATTATGACCTCACATATTTGATGGCGGGCTCATTCCCGGTGGAATATACTTTGGTATAATTCACGTAGTCAGGTATAGTCTCCCGTAGTCAAAAAGGACAGGGAACTATCGCAAAATAGACCATAGCTGTTATCCAATGGCATTCCTAGTAATTATCATGTGATTTACTACAAAAAATGTCTTGATTTTCATATTTTGTCAAATTTATTCTTAGGCGTTTATATTTTTGGGTGATAAAACATCTTCTAGAAGACTTTGCTTTTAAAAATTAGCAATTCTGATTGCAAAGGTTTTGCTTTTTACCTTGGTTCTGAATTGTTGTTGAAATAATGGCGAATCAAGAATAAAAATACACCTTTTCTATTATTTTTTAGATGCTAAGGATATTGTTAGATGTAAAAAAATGTTAAATTATCCTTGAAAATGACATGAAAATAACTACTATCACTGAATCAATCCATGCTGCAGAACATCAATATGCAATAATCTTCTAAAACAGTACTGAGGTTACATAACGTACATAGACACAATAAATCAAGGTTCTTAATGTCTCTAGCCAAACCATATACAGACAGGCGTCGATATACTGAAGGCCACGGTAAGATCACCAGAGATATCAACCGGAGTTCCTATCGATGGGCAGCGAGTTATAAGTATGTCATACCTATAAGATCACTATAGAGACACTGGAAGAGACCAAGGACATGTCGACCGCACCCACAGTCCCATAGAACAATAAAAATTATCATTAGTATATATATTGTCTATATGAGGAAAGGAGCGGAACAAAAGTTAAATTCAAGCAAACGGTAAATGAAGATTTAATGTGGCAGATTGGTTAAATCATAAACCATAAAGTCAGTTAATATACTCTGGTGAGGTTTTATTCTCGTCAAAGTCTCGTTTCAATATACACGTATATCAAATAGCTTTTGGGATATCTAAAATGATTTTCCTGTTGTCTATAAGAGGAAGGAAACGGTAGAAAAGTTAAATTGGAGCAAACGGTAAATGAAAATTTAATATGGCAGATTGGTTGAATCATAAACCATAAAGTCAGTTTATATACTCTGGTGAGGTTTTATTCACGTCAAAGTCTCGTTTCAACATATATCAATAGTTTTTGGGATATCTAAAACGATTTTCTCTATTTATAGCAAGTATATAAAAAGGTATTTAAAAAAATCACACTCATACTGCTTGTATAATTTTGTAAACAGTAATTCTATGCTAAACTCATTTAGCGGCCATTTTGAAAACGTGAACTAGTTACACTGACTAGAGAGGAGAGTCGATTATCTTTACTTAAATTGTGCACCAGTGCAACATTATCTTTAGCCATATCAAGGAAATATGTGTTGCAAATATGTCGAAGATTGAATGTGGTAAAATATTTAGCATTTACGTGTAAAAGTAAACCCTTAGCGAGATATTAAAACTTTACTCACTATAGCTTAAATAGAGTTTAATCTTTACAATTGTGAAAAAGGCCTTTCAATATTTAAAATTTAGATTTTTTTATTTTAACATATTTTATTGCAAAATGTGAATGGGATTGAGCACAAGTTGTACAACTTATATAAAGCCCGTTCCCCAAAAAATAAAACATTCAAATTACATAGACAAGATGGCATTTACAATTTAAGATATACATAATATATAAAGTTGTTTTTGAGACACAGAGAGAGGCAGAGAGTGAGGGAAGAGGGAGAAAGAGAGAGATGGGGGAGGAAGAGAGCTATTTTAAAACCAGTATGCTCCTCGAGGTGATGATTTCACCTCCCAATATATTTTCATTTTAAAATCTATCCCTCCGATAAAGGCCACAGAAGTTCTAAACCCCTTTTCATAACTTTCAACTTATCAATGTTCATATCATCCTTTCCTTCGTTTGGCTTTCTCCTGGTCACTCTAGGCTTCCTTTGAATATTCGTTTCCCTTTTGTTGTCAGTATCGGAGGGTTATACAAATACAATTTGCTTGTAAATATAAAACCAGTAAGATGTTGGGAATAAAACACATATGAAAATATTTGATAATAATAGAAGGACGAAGTTAAAATCTATGAGTGTCTTTGATATATTGCTGAGTGGGCATGAAAATTTATTCGTTTTCTTGAGTACTTATGATCATATCTCCAAAAAGTAATAAAATGACAGAAAGTGGAATAAATGAGGTAAGCTATCGAAATAAAATGATTCTTTGGTCAATATATGAATTACAATTAAAAAAGAAATTTTGTGGATCTTCAACTTGGAAGCCGCAATGACATTTATTTTCTGTTACAATATTTGCTCTGAATAAATGACTTCGTAATGTACTTGAACGATTTTTAAACTTTGTATGTATTATGTTTAATTTACGGTCTCCAAAACAGAAAAAGTCGGGTACAACAGATAAGTCTTGGTTCCGCATACTTAAAATTAGAGAATGGCTCACTATGCCCAGTAGGTTATAGTGTTTATTGGCAACGGGTTCCATAAACGAATGGTAGACGGAAAAAAAGAAATATTTGAAGATTCAAGTATATTATTAGGAAGTGTGTAATTTTCTGCATTACGAAGAAGGTGTTGGGTGTTATCAGCAACTTTAGAAGGGAGGAGTGTTTGTAGATAGGTTGGGGTTAGCCCATGTTGTATTTTATAAAAGAGTTAGAGTTTTCTGCGAGACTGTCTGTTATAGACAAGGGCTCCCACCCAGTTTCACAATAAATAGAGTTTCTGCTTGAGAACGATGGTAATCCCGTAACAATGCCACCTGCCTCTAGTTGCGATTTTTCTAAGATTTCAGATTCAGCGGCCGTATACCCGTCCTAACTCACAACAATATTCAATTATAGGAAGAAAAAAAATTCTATAAATTTTTGCTTAAAGTTTGTCTAGTTTCTAAATTTCCGAAGAACTCCTAATTGTTTCGTGACAGTTTTTTACTGATATGGTCTATATATCTGCCCTACTTTTCGATATTTACATTATTACAAACAATATCAGTTACATAATTAAGGTCAATATTCGAAATGAGGGGAGCCGGAGTTTTTACTAGATTAAACTTCACTAACCATTTACAGGCCCAAGACTGGATGTTCGAGAGATAATTATTTATTTTTTTGTTCTTTAACTTGTGGGGATTTGTCAGTGCATAAAAGAAAAGTGTCATCAGCGAAAAACTTAGACTGTCTAAATTATCAGTGATATCATTAATATAAAGAATAAATAAAAGGGGACCTAGGACAGACCCTTGAGGCACCCCTGCCTTCCTAATTGGAACATTAGCTTTAGCATTCCCCAAACATACTTGTTTTGACCTATTCTTAACATAATCAGCTAACCATATCAATAATTTTCCCGATATACCATAGCTAGTTAATTAATATTTTGTATTAAAATTTAGAGGGTAAGTAAGTCAGTAAATTTTATTAAGGTGCAATATGGCGGCTGTCGCCCTCGCTTCAAAATTTTCGCACATTCTCTTCAACTTAAGTGATTATCTCAACGAAAATGCAGAGATGATCATGGAGTCTGCGCTATTAATGTTGGATGGATGTTTGTATCACTTTTGTTTGTGATGCTTTCAATATAAATATACAACCAGTCTGATGTCGCATTGAGGTAAGCCTAATGTGCACTAGGAATGTCGAATTATTACTGATTTATAAATTATCAAGTATTGTTCTTCATGTTCCTTATACAGTTATTTGTTTGGAAGAAATACATAAATAAATATGTAGGCTTACAGTAGGCCAAATATTTTAAAAGCGGCGACAGTAGGCCAAATATACGTTTACATACACATATAGTAATATTCTATTATTTTATTAGATTGTTTGTAAAAGAGGTATGGTCAATCTCTCCGCTTGCCATGACCGACACTTCAGGTATTAATGTCACGTGATGAATTATGGATCTCCAATGGCCAAAATAGTTTGCCACTAGTAGTCTACATTATGTATTTCATCGTTCGTTCAATAAACTAATAGTAGATGTGAGCGCTGCGAAAATTAAATTGTATTAATTATAATTACTAATCCACACTTACTTTTTTTTCCATGCATCAGGTTGGGCGTGACACAATGTATACAACTTACACGAAATTTGAAATAAAAAGTGTATAGATTATGACATTGACTAAGGACATTTTTTCCTATTATTTTCTTATCGTCATCTTTATTTGTGTTTTTATTTATCATGTCACATTTAATTCAAAATCTATATTTGTAATGGCAATTAAAGAATCTATGTTGCTTGTTAAAATAAAATAAAATATATTAGACCATTTAGTAATTCGAAGACTGAACCTTCATTTTACTACGCTGAATAAGATAAGCCATAGTAAAAGTTTGTCCTCTGATGCGCTTTATGGTAAAATGGATTTTAATATGGGAAAACCCCACCAAATGTCACAAATTGCTCGATGATGCAACGTTGTGGTCATTTAATGAATTATCTACTGCAATTAATAAATTACTTTTTTTTCTCCAAATAACATCACTATATATCAGATGTGAAGTACATGTATTCAGAACCTCATATTTTGATACCTATTTTTGAATTATGAAAACGGCACATTTAGGTAAAAACGGGCCGATAATCGCCATTCCTCTTTATACAATAATGTCAAGTTTACCAATATTGTCATGGTAACGCCAATGGCCGATCCTGATGGTTTGATGGCTAGATTTCGAAAATAGAATTTTTGAAGCATTCATCAATCTTCCCAAAGAAAAGTTTCATTATTTATTTACATTAACATCATAACATTTTAATATGTATAAGAACTATATCATAGTATTTACAACCATCGTTGTACAGTATACACAGTTATACTGAGGAACTTTACAAACTGTGGAGTTCTCAAAACTTGGGGTAATATTGTATTAGTACATGATTACTTATCTTTATCCTGCAACTGTCCCACATACTTACCGACAACTACACCGGATAAACTTGTGGTTTATCCGTCAATACGATCACGTGAATTTGTTCCATATCTGACGGAACTTTTTCTAACTTGACTCAGAACTTGAACCTTTCTGTGAATGAAACGTCATTCAGTCCCGCTAAAACGTGACATCACATTCACCGGAATGACGCCATTTTTACGATATCGATAATCTCGTATTGCGATGTCTTTTTCTTGGCTCATGGCAAAGGTATGTATAGTAAAGTAATTTTTAACGGGTATTCATTGTTTTTTTTAGTATTTTCATATTGTTGCAGTGACATATCACACTGAATAGAATTACGGATGGCGTTTGTGAATGCACTTATTTATTTCCTACGGCAGTAAAAAAGATTACACTCTAATCCGGTTTAGTGAATGAATGATTACCTCCGCATCAAAGAAGCGTCTCGAATTGAGCGAAACCAAGTAAATAACTGTCAATTTGCTTTCGTTTTGAATGTCATAATACTTGCAGAATAAACAGAATACACGGTTAGTATCTTACAATACAAGTTTTATTTTGGTGCTCGACACGGAAAGTCGAGAGCCGGCTTTCCTAAGTCTCGCCCCCCCCCCACACCAAAACCTTGTATTGTAAGATACTAACCATGTATTCTCTATTTACAACCATCGTTGTACGGTATATTTTATGTATCGGATCGTTACAATGTTTGTGCAAAATGTAAGTCTCGCACAAAAAACCATTGTAAAATTAAGTATCGGATATTACAATGTAACCATCAAAACAAAGTAATCGGATATTACCAATGTAATCATCAAAAACAAAGTATCGGATATTAACAATGTAACCATCAAAACTAAAGTATCGGATTTACAATGTAACATTTAAAACAACACGTATCGGATATTTACATTATTGTGTGTAACCATCTGAAACAAATATCGGATCATTACAATGTAATCATCAAAACAAAGTATCGGATATTACAATGTAATTCCATCAAAACAAATATCGGATATTACAATGTGTGATCATGTGTAACCATTACATAAATGTAAACAAAGTATCGGATCATTACAATAATGTAACAATCATCAAACAAAGTATCGGATTATTACAATGTAACCATCAAAACAAGTATCGGATATTACAATGTAAAGCCATCTAAAACAAGTATCGGATATTACAATGTAACCATCAGAAAACAAATATGGATATTACAATGTAACCCATCTAAAACAAGTGTCGGATATTACAAATGTAACCATCAAAACAAAGTATCGGATTAACAATGTAACCATCAAAACAAGAGTATCGGGATCTTATACAATGTAACCATCAAAACAAGTATCGGATATTACAATTGTAACATCAAAACAAGTGATATATTACAATGTAATCATCAAAACAAATATCGGATATTATACAATGTAAACCATCAAAATCAAATATTCGGATATTACAAATGTAACCATTCAAACAAGTATCGGATATTACAATGTAAACCATCAAAAAAGTATCGGATATTACAATGTAACCATCAAAAACAAGTTCGGACTATTACAATTGTCGAATTTGTTGTGTGCAAAAAAATATAGGATATTACAAATGTAACCAACAAAATAAGTATCGGAATATTACAATGTAAAACCATTAAAACAAGTGTCGGATATTACTATGTAATTCATCAAAACAAATATCGGATATCGTATCGGATATTACTATGTAACATCAAAACAAAGTATCGGTTATTACAAGGTATAACAATCAAAAAACAAAGTAGGATATTACCATTGTAACCATCAAAACGAGAAGTATCGCGATATTTCAATTGTAACATCAAAACAAAGTATCGGATATTACAAATGTATCTATCAAAACAAATATCGGATATTACAATGTAACCCCATCTAAACAACATTAAACAAGCGGATATTACAATGTAACATCAAAACAAATATCGGATATTACAATGTAGTACATCAAAAACAAATATCGGTTGTTTATATTACAATGGATATACAATGTAACATCATATACAAGTCGGATATTACAATTCATCAAAAACATATCGGATAATGTAACCATCAAAATAAAGTATCAAATATTTAAAACAAGGATATCGATCTATGTAAGCCATCATAAACATGTATCCGGTTATTACAATCATCAAATCAAATACGGATTATTAAAATGTAATAATCAAAACAAATATCGGTTTTACATGTAAGCCATCAAATACAATATCGTAATTGTAACATCAAAACAAAGTATTATCTATGTTACGGATCGGTTATTACTATGTTTTTACATATATATATAATTAACCATCAAAACAATATTGTGATTACAACCATCTAAACAAAGTATCGGATATTACAATGTAACATCAAACAAGACGGATCAAAAACAAATATCGGATATTTACAATGTAAACCATCAAAACAAAGTATATCATGTACCATCAAACAAAGTATTCAGGATATTACAATGTAATCATCAAAACAAAAGTTTCGGATATTACAATGTAACCATCAAACAAAGGTAATATTACAAAACCTTCGAGTATTCGGATTACAATTGTAACATCTAAAACAAATGTCGGATATTACAATGTAACCATCAAAAACAAAATATCGGATATTACAATGTAACCATCAAAACAAGTATCGGATTTTACAATGTAACCATCAAAACAAATATCGGATATTACAATGTAACCATCAAAACAAGTATCGGATATTACAATGTTAACCATCTTCAATAATACATATCGGATATTACAATGTAACCATCAAAAATATCGGATACAATTACCCTAATGTAACCATATTACAAAACCATTAAAACAAGTGTCGGATATTACAATGTAATCATCAAAACAATAATATCGGATATTACAATTGTAATCATCAAAACAAAGTATCGGATATTACAATGTAACCATCAAAAACAAAGTATTCGGATATTAAATGTAACCATCAAAAAAACAAAGTATCGGATATTACAATGTAACCATCAAAACTAAGTATCGGATATTACAATGTAACCATCAAAACAAAGTTCGGATATTACAATGTAATCATCAAAACAAAGTATCGGATATTACAATGTAACCATCTAAACAAATTTCGGATATTACAATGTAAAACCATCTAAACAAGTGTCGGATATTACAATGTAAAAATCAAAACAAATTATCGGATATTATTAAGTACAATGTAAACATCAAATCAAGTATCGGATATTACAATGTAACCATCAAAACAAGTATCGGATATTACAATGTAACCATCAAAACAAGTCGGATATACTACAATGTTATCATCAAAACATATCGGATATTTACAATGTATCCATCAAAATAAGTACGGATATTACAATGTAACCATTTAAATACAAGTTTGTCGGGATATTACAATGTAAGCATTCAAAACAAGTATCGGATATTACAATGTAACCTATCAAAACAAATATCGGATATTAAAATGTAATAATCAAAACAAATATCGGATATTACAATTGTAACCATCAAAACAAATATCGGATATTTAAATGTAACCATCAAAACAATATATCGGATATTACAATGTAATTATCATAACAAATTTCGGATTTACAATGTTACCATCTAAACAAGTATCGGATATTACAATGTAACCATCAAAACAAATATAGGATATTACAATGTATCTATCAAAAACAAATATCGGATATTACAATGTAACCATCAAAAACAAATATCGGATATTGAAAATGTAACCATCAAAACAAAGATCGGATATATCATCAAAACAAATATCGGATATTTAATGTAAACCATCAAAACAAGTATCGGATATTACATGTAACCATCAAAACAAGTATCGGATATTTAAAATGTAACCATCAAAACAAGTATCGGATATTACAATGTAACCATCAAAACAAGTATCGGATATTACAATGTAACCATCAAAACATAAGTATGAGATATTACAATGTAACCATCAAAACAAAGTATCGGATATTACAATTAAACACAAAAAAAACAAAGTCGGATAACAATGTAACCATAAATATCGGATATTACAATGTAACCATCAAAAAAAGTAATATTACAATATCAAAACAAAGTATCGGATATTACAATGTAACCATCAAAACAAGTATCGGATAATACAATGTAACCATCAAAACAAAGTAATCATCGGATATTACAATGTAACCATCAAAACAAAGTATCGGATATTACAATGTAACCATCAAAACAAGTATCGGATATTACAATGTAACCATCAAAAAGTATCGGATATTACAATGTAACCATCAAAACAAGTATCGGATATTACAATGTAACCATCAAAACAAGTATCGGATATTACAATGTAACCATCAAAACAAGTATCGGATATTACAATGTAACCATCAAAACAAGTATCGGATATTACAATGTAACCATCAAAACAAGTATCGGATATTACAATGTAACCATCAAAACAAATATCGGATATTACAATGTAACCATCAAAACAAATATCGGATATTACAATGTAATCATCAAAACAAATATCGGATATTACAATGTAACCATCAAAACAAGTATCGGATATTACAATGTAACCATCAAAACAAATATCGGATATTACAATGTAACCATCAAAACAAATATCGGATATTACAATGTAACCATCAAAACAAGTATCGGATATTACAATGTAACCATCAAAACAAGTATCGGATATTACAATGTAACCATCAAAACAAGTCGGATATTACAATGTAACCATCAAAACAAGTATCGGATATTACAATGTAACCATCAAAACAAGTATCGGATATTACAATGTAACCATCAAAACAAGTATCGGATATTACAATGTAACCATCAAAACAAGTATCGGATATTACAATGTAACCATCAAAACAAGTATCGGATATTACAATGTAACCATCAAAACAAGTATCGGATATTACAATGTAACCATCAAAACAAGTATCGGATATTACAATGTAACCATCAAAACAAGTATCGGATATTACAATGTAACCATCAAAACAAGTATCGGATATTACAATGTAACCATCAAAACAAGTATAGGATATTACAATGTAACCATCAAAACAAGTATCTGATATTAAAATGTAACCATCAAAACAAGTAGGATATTACGATGTAACCATCAAAACAAGTATAGGATATTACAATGCAACCATCAAAACAAGTATAGGATATTACAATGCAACCATCAAAACAAGTAGGATATTACAATGTAAGCATCAAAACAAGTATCGGATATTACAATGTAACCATCAAAACAAGTATCGGATATTACAATGTAACCATCAAAACAAGTATCGGATATTACAATGTAACCATCAAAACAAGTATCGGATATTACAATGTAACCATCAAAACAAGTATCGGATATTACAATGTAACCATCAAAACAAGTATCGGATATTACAATGTAACCATCAAAACAAGTATCGGATATTACAATGTAACCATCAAAACAAGTATTGGATATTACAATGTAACCATCAAATTATTTGATGGAACTAAAAAGAAGTCTGATATCGTGTTGCAAAAAGAAATAAAAGTGCTTAAAGGCCAAAAAAATTTACAATACGTTTCATACGTCTACATCTTTCGAATATCACGGCGTGAGGAGGAACACGTTCGTACGGAAGAAATTCACTATCCAGAAATGGAAAAAAATGGTATACACCAAACTTATGATCATATAGCTTGGTTTTATAAAGGCCTATTTGACACCAATGGAATACATAATGCAGTGAAAAAATGTGTCTGTAGATTTCATGGTTATGGTTGAAAAGGTCTTCCAAATAGCATACAGATGGAAAAAAATTGTATAAAAAAAAAAAATGTCTTATTAGTTTCATAATATGACCCCCTCCCTCCCCTTCCATAAATGCTAAACATTTTCATCTATACAAACAGAATTCGAAATAAGTATCACATCAGCTTTTTCTGGGTAAAATGAAATTGACCAGATTTTCGATGATGTTTCAAGGATTCTAGATCTATTTTCAAAAGTGTAACAATTTCAAGATAAGAGGATATTAATATAGAAAGGATTAGCTGCTGATTAAAAAGTAGCGTTCATGTATATCAAAAGAGGACCAAGAATAGATAATTTGTTCTCAAGTAGATCAAAAGTTAACAGGTAAGCTTGAATATTTAGGTTGTGTATTAGAGTTTTTAAATTCAGTATTTAATGGGAAAAAGAGTTATCTATAAGTAATTTCGTTTTCTATTACGCAGGTAGTTTTCTAGCAAACCGTAAGATTTGAACTTCACCATCACACCTTTATGCCATAAGCGATCGATTTTTTTTCTCGAAATGTCACAGAAAATCATGCAAACATGTTTTCCCTTCAAGAGCGGTACAAATATCATAATAAATTTCAATATTGTGATAAATAGCTGAGTGGGCATGCATAAAACAAGAGTGGTCATTTCAAGAATTTAAGCAAACGCGTGCTTAACGATTATCTTTTCGAACATGCTACCAACAGGAGACAATGAAGAAGAAGACCTATAATTGAATGGTGAATGCATATCACCTTTAAATGGTATGGCTAAATTCCCGTACAACAATTACGGTTCCCGGCGCTAGAGCCAAGTCAAGTAAGATTTCTAAAGGAAAACAAATAGTTTGAGATGTATTTTTATCATTTGATGACTTATTTCATTTCAACATTATAGGTGTCTATTCACTAGATGTCGTGTAGGTGGCGAAGAAAGGAAAATACGCTTTAATTTATGATGTAATACTGTACACTCAAAAGTTATGCTAACTCATGTAAAAGGAAAATGACTAGATCAATGGTCCTTCGTCACGACATTCAGGGCAAATCCTGAACCATGCAATACAATAGGTGATAAATCTACATCTACACTTGTTACTGATACAAACAATTACTCGATATGATATTGTTATTGATAGTGGCGGCGCCTTTATATGTGGTCGAAGGGCTAAAAGGCGCGGATCAATTACAGGCGTGAACAAATACAAAAATACACAATGGGTCGACAGATATGCTTAGTAAGCAGGTACTTCTGTCTCTCGATTAACATCCAATAAATGACAGAAAAGACATTTCTTTACATTTTAAAGGAAAATCATGATGCTATTAACATTTAACAAAAATGTTATTACAAATAAATAAATTCAATTTTCTTCGACAGCTCTAGTTTTTCTCTCTTATAAGTACTTCAGAGAGTTTACTACTGTTTGATATCTGATTTTATTCTCACAGTGATTTCTATAAAGTTTTTTGTTATTTACGAATAGGAATTATAATATCTTATCATAAATATCCTATTTCTTAATTTTAAACCTTTTCAGAATAACATACCGTAAATTGGAATATTTTGGCGTCGAGAAATTTGGCGTTTTGAATCAAAATAGTCATGTAATTGAACTTTACATGGCATTTACGAGTACGATCACCTTAGAACAAAAATGTGTTACATTTAAAGATAGTAAACTTCTCTTTTGCTTCATTATATTTTGTTGAATTTTCAAATTTGATTAAGGCAATTTTTTTTTAATTATAAGCATAAAATATATTTTGCTATTAAAATTGTTTCGTTTAAATATATTCCTTATTTGCACATAACAGAGTTATCTGCCCTTGCGGATGAGTATTGATTGTGACGTCATGCGTTTGCGAACGTAACGTCATACTTTTGGGAGAAAGCGACGTGAATTGCGCTCACAAAATAATGACAATCAATACCTACCCGCAAGGGAAGTAACTATGTAATGTGCAATGACGGAATATTTTGTCAGCTGCAATTTGAAACAGGCATCGTCTTTTTATAGAGTTGTATTGCATACGGTAGTTTTTAAGATTACTTAGTAAACTTCCAGATCTTTTCCTCGTTATATCGACATAAAACACGAAACCATCCTCCCACATCAGGATTGACCGATCGCCAGGTGTAATATAGCCACGCCTCGCGCTCACAAACGCACGTGTTTCTATTCAATGTCGGAGCAAACATCGTAGCACACACAGTACAAAATGCAAGGTCACGTGCGATTTGATTGACAGCTGGCGATCTGTCAATAATTAAGGTTGGGTGTAACACGATTTGATTGACAGCTGGCGATCTGTCAATAATTAAGGTTGCTATGATTTTGACATTTTATTAAATTAGAAGAGATGGCATTGCCAGTTGCCAAACCTAATTAATATCTTATAAATATTCTGAGAAATATAAAATGTTAAAATAGTAGTCAGTTATGACGGGACAAAGCTGCGTACCGGTTTTCAATGGAGTGACATAAGATCCTTAAGCACTTATTTGACCATGATTAGAGTAACCGGAAGTAGTTGTAACTTAATTCAGGGAATAATTGCACTCTCTCAATGTCGCGAACTAAGGTTACTGTGAACTTGCCATTTTATCAAATTAAAAGAGAGAGCTAATATAAGCATTGCCATTTTCAGTACCCTATTTGTATCAACATTTTGAAGACACAATACGAATATACCGCAGTCTCCCCAAACACGCACCTCTCACAATATACACGCAACACACCGCATACATGGGGGCCGTCCTTACATGACCACAGCTGTTAATAGGACGTTGATTTATAATCAGTTATAATGGGAGATAACTTAAGTTTTCTAACTGTGTGTAGAATTTATTAACACTTTATTAAATTGTGTTTCGGTTTGCTTCGAAATATATATATGACGAAGTAAGGCTTTTGATGAGGGTTTTATAAGCCTTTAAAATATAGTATTTCCATCATTTTGCGACAAAATCGACAAAAACATAGGTCATGGAAAGAATTAAGGCGTTTTCAATGTCAACCATTTAAAATGGTCAACCATTTTCTCTGAGGTCAAAAGGGGTGTTGTATATCTAATTTTTGCAATAGAAATTCTTGATTTGAGGAAAGATGTATTACAATATTGCAACATCATTACCCATTTTAAATGACTAAGCTTATTAAATAGAATGATATCAACACCTCGTTTATGGGCGTACCAATTTTTTTGGTGATGAACGTACACGTTCGTACTAAGCAACGATCTCATTAAGTAGGGGCTCTGACCCATAACCCAGATGTAAAACCCATTGTAATAACAATTGAACTGCTGAAACAGAGGGACCCTTTCTTGTGAATTGAAACAATATAAACAACATGATTCGAATAAAGTCACCTGAAACATAAATCCAACACAAATAAGATGCTGCATTTTAAATATTGATAAAGACTAGGAACTGTACTCCTCTCCATGGCATATAATGTGCATGCATTAATTCGATATATACTGTACACCTTTGAATTTTCAGATACGTTGTACTCTGATAGTCTGATCATTAGGCGATTCCAAACATGTACCAAAGTCTATTTTTCTTTTAGAATCATTTTTTTCATTGTTTTCCTACCTTTTATTTTAATTTTGATTTTACAAAAATCACGTTTTATTCACAAAATATGTAAATTATTTCTTAACTTACAAACAAGGAGGAAAGAAAAATATTCGTCACTCTCACCTATGCGCATTGGTTGCCACGCAGTCACGTGCTACATGCTTGGAACAACAATAGCACCTCAATGGCACACACAGCCGACTTAACATGCAAATAGCAGTGGGCAGATGTAAGTGGATCAACTTACATCGTATTATCAGGATCTGGTTTCAAATTAAAACTGCGAAAAATAGATGAATCACTCATGTACATAGATATGTAAAGGAGGTGACAATCCGAAGGAGACTGACTATATAAAGCTGTGACTGTCACCGGGACTGTCATAACGTTTCCATACGAAGACGTAACGTGACATACTCTCAAAGGTAGGAAGTTTTTACTTTATCATCTGATAGTCATAACAAGAAGAGACGTAAGAATAATCAGGAATTAATGTTGTTACCCTTATCATCATTTCAGTAGCAATGCAGATCGAGAGATTAATGTTTTTTGGTTAAGGTTAAAATTGTTCGTTAACTGTTTAGATTTTATAACTGCCTCACTTTTAATATGTATCATTGTTTTATTTTTCTTATTGCTAAGAGAGGAAAATGATAGACGTTTTGTCTAAAACAATTACTCGAGGTTGTTGTAAACATGTTCTTAACATACTTTTATAAAATTAAAATAGGATCAAAGATTTTGTATACAATAATACATTTATCAGCAGCTAATGATAAATTTACCTTCATTTTTTTAATAAAGTAAGAATCAATGAATGCTTTGAAACGTAGAAAGTTAGAGGCGGCGATACTACGTGTGATAAAATGATCCTATTTTCAACTGGACAAATCACTTAACACCTTATTATTTGGTATTTAAATTGTCGTAACTTGTTTTATTGAACGTTTAGCTATAAAAGCCACAAAACGTGTAAAGTACTGAATATTAAATATATTGAAGTATTGCTACATATAATCGACGATTTGTCATTTTGATCATGTGAGAGTATTGGTCCGACTATCGTGTTGCCATTGAAACGTTTTTAGAGAAGTCATTGTGACATAGATTCGTATAGGACACACAGACGATTCGGTACCGTGGATTGTGAATTCGAGACCCGGATAAGGCAAGAGTCGTAACATATACTGTCCCCCTTCGTCACGTTGTGTTTTTGAGATGTTATCTATTGCTACAATGAGTATGGGTTTATCTATTATTTAAGAATTAACTTTAATAGATTGTTTATATTATGGAGATATAACACAAAAATCTGAGTGTACTCTAAATAAACCGCTTCGCGGTTTATGATGAGAGTACACTCAGATTTTTGTGTTATATCTCCATAACAAATTCAAATTGATCCTTATAATTCAGTTTACTAAAGAGAGTTTCTTCAATATTCAAAATTCAATTAGGAACACCTTTGTCTTTGAAACCACCGTTACCTCAGCCAATCAGAAGCGACGTTACAAATGGTGACGCCATTCTTTTTTTATAATTTTTTTGGTTGATAAAGTAAATTTTTAACCAATGAAAATGTTCGTTAAAAGCAAACTAGAATTATGGTTGAATGTGTTCTGACACGTTTGGAGACAAACGAAATTTTTGTTATTTAGTGATACGAATCTAGGATACCAATCACACATATACCATACAATATGACGTAGCACTTGTTAACGAGCTTTGGTGTTTATCTGGATTATGTTATCATATTCAAATGCTTTATATCACACGAAGCATGTTAACGCAATATAAGTTTGGTCTCATCATTATAAATTGCGTATATTGGGTATTGGGTTATGCGGTTGACATCATATGCGTAGTATCATCTTATATATACATTTGAAATATCGACCAATAGTTATAGATTGTCTAATAGAATATCTATCAAAGAATATCAATGTGATAAATTGTAAAATCTGTGATTGTTCATATTACAACTCTTCTACCTCTGTTACGATTTAAAAAAAAAAACAAGTGGAACAGATGCCATGAATTGACCATAAATCGATGATTGTCTCTGGTAATTTTCCTCTCTTTCCTCCTGAATATTGATAGATTGTCTAAGAGAGTATGTATCAAAGAATACCAATGTGATATATTGTATGCATATGTGCTTGCTCATCTGAATACCCGTCCGTCGTGTTGCGATTTTGAAAACCAAGCGGAAGAGATGCCATGAATTGACCATAGGTCGATGATTTGTCTTTGGTATCTTTCCTCACTTTCCTCCATGCTGATAGATTGTCTGATAACGTATTTATCTAATATGCACATCTTGTATGTTCGTCCATATTCGTGTCTTCTTATATGAAATGAAAGCATATGGCATTGTCTATACCTATTTTTTCAATATTTTTTATTGTAGATACCGTACCAGTCACACACACACAATCATGACGAGGCTTGGAAACAAAATCGCCGCCCTGATAATGTTGTTAAATTTTCTAACTATTGCCATCACGTGCCCACTTCACAGGAAAACAGATTTAGGAACTCGTTCAAGAATTTTCAATAATGAATACGGTAAGTTTACAAATGTTTTTATTTCATAAGAGAATCGTCTCATACACAGATATATTAATATAAACATCTTTAACGACATTAACACATGAATAATTCGCTAAATTTATAATTACTTGGCAATCGTAGATAGATAAATCTTAAATATAATGTTTTAACACAATTAATTACTCATTTGCATTCATATATTTTTCTAGTAATATCAAATTATCTCATAAAGCATGAAAAGAAATACTGTGTAATTGAAATAAAGAAATGATACATTTATGTTGAGTGAATTTTATAAATAAATATAATACAGAGACATGTTATATTTTCTTTAATTTAATATCGCTGCCAATCTACTTAAATGTTATGAACTTTTAGCGTTATATTCTTATTCTAAAAAGTCTCTCTGAAATCAATTTTAATGATGAATGAAAATACTTGTATAAACTTATTGTGTACGTAAGTTGTGTATATTAAACATCTATATCAGACATCTTATCCACCAATAGAATATAAACAGGAAAATAACAAATAGGAGTCTAGAAACTAATTTATCCCTGATGGCTAACATCCCTACATTTCTGTGTATCAAAGTTATATAACATATTCTCCGCATTATGAGATAATTACAATGTCGAGTTAATCCCAAATGACTAACCTTTTGATTAATTCGTCAATACCATAACATTACTTCTCTTCCACACCTTTCAATTCTCTATCTGTGTATAAGCGTTGCAAATTTCCAATTAAATGTCAGAATATTTTTCTGGAATATATGTCGGTCAAATAGCTCCCCTGAGATGGCGCCTTTGAGCGCTCCTTATTAACGAACATAACGTGATTGTGTTCAGCTTCCAAGAGAAAAGAAGAACTATCCATGTATCCTATTGACTAAATCTTGGCTTGAACAAATCAAATATATAGTATGTAAAAGTCGGATTTGGCAGCGATAGTATTTTACACAACAAATTGACAGTTCGGATCTTCTTACCCTACAGAATCCAGGACGAAGATAGAGAAACGAAACATTCGTCTACCCAAGGGATTTCAATGTCCTCCAGATATAGGAGATGTTGATTGTTACCACGAGCTCATGGGACTTTGGATGAGACTCCTCATGCAACAATAGCACAAGCCTTCTAAGTGGAAAAGAACACGCAAAACAATAGGATTATCATAAAGCATAACGGTATCTGGAGCTGGTAGGGAGATGTTCAAATCTGATTATTAGTGCAAAGCAGTCATAGTGCTAATGCCTGCAAGGATACTTATCATAAACAATAGTCTTATTGCAATGATAAAGATTTCGTGAATTGAAAAAATCTTGATAGTCTTATGGACTTGTTTGCTGAACAGTATAGTTTGGGGGCAATTCTGACATGTTACAGTAACATATTGAATTGAGGATGTACCTTGTTCAAAATTAATAAAGATTTTAATTTTGTATTAAGATGTTCATCTTATATGTTCTAGATGTACCGTTCGTATTGGACCTTTATCATATTAATTAATCAAAAATGAAAAGGATAATAAGATAACAAGTCATTTTGATCTGTGTTGGCTCATCTTACTTCACGTTCACCTCTGTTGCGATTTTTAAAACAAAGTGGAGCAGATGCCGTGAACTGACCACAGGTCGGTGAATTTTGATAATTTAGTATAAGACTTTCACAATGGTTAAACAGTGAATAAAATGGCTCCTCAATTAATCATTTAAAATTTGAGTTAGATAGAATTGAGACGAGATAAATCTTGCAACCGTTGTGTAATCAAAACAAAAATATCTTCTTATTAGTAAGCACTACTTCATCAAACTTCGAACTAAAACTAAAAAGAAAATAAATACTCTTTTATCAGTAAAATGCAATTAAGTTTGATGTTATTTACAATTTGGATACTAATATTTAAACAGTAAACACAGAATGTGTATCTGTTTTTATCCTGCAACTGTCCCACATACTGACGGATAACTACTGCCGGATAAGCTTGTGCTTTATCCGTCAATACGAAATGCTTTATCCGTCAATACGATCAGATGAATTTGTTCCACATCTGACGGAACATTTTCTAACTTGACCCCGAACTTTAACCTTACGGTGAATGAAACGTCATTCAGTCCCGCTAATAAGTGACGTCACATTCACCGGAATGACGTGATTTTTATGATATCGAAAATCTCGTATGGCGGTGTCGTCTTTTTCTTTGCTCATGATAAAGGTATGTACTGTAAAGTAACTCTTTGATGGGTAAATATTGTTTTTTTCAGTATTTTTTATATTGTTTCAGAGATATTACACACTGAATAAAAATACTAGTACTGTTTGCGAATGCGCTTATATATTTCCCACGGCAGTAAAAAGGAGTATACTCTCATTCGGTTAAGTGAATGAATCTTTTCCTGTGCATCAAAGAAGCGTCTCGCTTCGCGCGAAACCAAGTAAATAACTGGCAAATTGCTTTCGTTTCGAATGTCATAATGGTTGCAGGATAAACAGAATACACGGTTAGTATCTTACAATACAAGTCTTATTTTGGTGCTCGACGCGGAAAGCCAAGATGACTTGACAAAGCCTCGTCATTTCGGCTTTCCTAAGTCTCGCACCAAAATAAACATGGTATTAAAATATACTTACTATAAATTCTCTATATAACAAGCTCCTAAGTATACCTATATGACGATGCAGTCAGGTGCGCGGTTGTGCCATGTACATGATGCAAGGTCATCACTTAACGTTATTGCATGACTGTAACAAATAGCTTTGTCTATATATTTCCATATGTGGTACACGGTCACCTGGAATGTACGTATTAAGTGATGCAATTTCAGGCACACTATATTCCAAGCTCTACCCACGTGTTGGCAGTCAGCATTATACATGTACAGTACAGAATTTAGATTCTGCATTATAAAACCCCAAGCCTCGTTCATTGCCAATTATCTAACTACATTTTAGTTATAATACTTAAACAAAACTATTTTCGTAACGGTGTCAAATAATTGACAGCATGCGACTTTGTATTGAATATGCTACGATGTTTGAATGGACACACGTGCGTGTGCAAGCACGTTGCATAACTTCCTCCTTTCTGGCGAACGGTCAGTTTAGGACGTGGTGAATGTAAAGTATGATATTAAACGTCAACTGGAAGTCGTTCTTTTTTAACTAACATACATAAATGTTAGGCAAATAATTTGAAAGGGTGCACCAAGATGTTTTTAGTAACCAAACATGAATTGACAGAATTTATGCAATGTGAAAAGTAATATTATGAAAAGGGAACCGACTCAACCTTTTATTAATTTCTTATTCGTGTATTTCAAACTCTATCTTTCGTCCCAACCCAATTTGAGAAGGTGTAAATGGTATTTTCGTAATAGATATTCCGTTGTTGGTCAACCAATTATACTGAATGCTGGTAGTGAAACGGTATTATTTAAATACCACCCAAGAATATATGTTTATACCAAAAGGTTAAAAACAAATGTAAAAAGAAAAAATCTGACGCGTAAAATGGTCTGAAAACAACCTGCGATCAATAGCATGGAGCGTTGTATTTTATCAAAAGGAATGTTATAAAATATCCCAAGTAAAATAATTCAAAATTTCAAATTACTTGAACGTTTGTAAATGAGAGATTTATAATTTCATTTTATCATATATCTTTCGGATAGAGAGTCATGTTCATCGGAATCACAAGAGAATTTGATGAATATGTTACCTTAGAAATGCTTTACACGTCGTGCGCGAAGACGGGCTGCTCCCCTATTAACCCTTATAAAGAAATACACTTCATCCGTAGAATTATGAATTAAAAATTAAATGCTTGACATTAGTAATATATCTCGTCATATTTATGAGTGACATAATTATATTGGCATACCAACAGTAAATATGTAGATAAACCAATTTGTGTTACACTCAAATGTATGTTTAAAATATAACCAACCTTAATGAGTTTTAATTGTGCAATGAAAGCAAAATGCATCATCATATTGATCAACATATCTTTGCATGAAGTTAAATTGGCGATCAGCATATCGAAGATCATATGATTATAAGACTTTGCCAATTAAGTAAATTGAATAACCACGTCCAGTTTTCAAAATGACGACTGGGGTTAACGTTACGATAAAGGATCCACTGATGTAGAAAATGATATTTTGATAATAAATAACAATGACGCAAAATATGTCAAAGAAAATCTAGAATGCAAATCAAGAGTGTACAATTCTATTCCTAATGAATTAATGGTCATTTATCCCAGACTGGTGCAGTAATTACACTCATCAAACGTCACATATAGTTGATAGTGATAGTGATAGTTAGTAATACTTTTATAACGAATTCCTGTTGATTCGATATTTCTGATTTGGTTTTCAGCTTTGAAAAATCCATGTATTAAAAAAGCACTACATGTATGTAGAAAATACAAAATGTAACCGTCATCAGATGGTTGCAAACTAGGTTTTATTTTAGTATTTGGACCTCGTACTTCATTTGAACGAAACAGTTATCGTTATTTTCTCCTGACTTTTAACACCAGTGAGATGAAGGTCAGGAAATGCTTCGTATAGAACATGTGGAAGTCAGTGCTAACAGAGATTTAGATGGTGTACCTTAAACTCTGTTGTGAAGTCCGTTCAGTTGTGTGCACTTTAAACGGCGTTTTAGTTATCAAGGGATGGAAACCAAATATCTTGTAATCAAATAACATCAAAGTCCTTCGTGTAAAGCCTTTGAGTACGCGTCCGTCTACGTATAGGAAGTACGCCTACGTTCATGTCTAAAGTAATTAAACATAGCCGGAAAGTATGATGATGCTGAAAAGGTTAAACAAATCCAAATCATCATATAGCTAACACGAATTACAGTGAACTAAACAAGTAGTAATCATCACCCGTGAAAATTTCAAACATAATTTTGTTTTCATTTGTATAGAATTGTACACTAGGTGTACATATCTTTTTGACATACATTGAAAACTAATAGCAACTGTTCTACACGGAAAATATGCCTGAAGTGGCAGGATTTTCGCCATTTTATGAAACATATCATTTTGAGTTACGTGATTTCCCACCCTGACTGGATCCTTAATAACATATGTCTGTAGGATGCGAATTAGTAAATATGGAACAAAGAAGTAATTCTAACAGTGTGGACAGAACATCTTCGATTTTCGAGGCGATCTGCCATTGACAAAGGGACGGAAATACTCAGTTATCTATGTTTATTTAGAATTACTCTACCAAATGGCTTCTAAAACAGGGAACAGCGTTTGATTATAGAAATCAAATTCTGTAGCATTTGAATAACCGCACTGGCTGCTCAGCATTATATCACATTACGTCGGTGTGAGTTTTTGTTACAACCCATTCTCAGTTTCAGATTTGACCTGAAAAAAAACCAGAAATATTTTTGTCTATTCACAATTTCTTCTAATGAGGGAGGGATATCTGTATTTGTTCTATTCCCAACTCGTCTTATTGAGTCAGAATGTAATTATGGTTCGTATAAGCACCGGCGGTAAGTCTAAAATATCTAAAAATTCATGAATCTAGTAGTAAAACCAGGAAATCAGGCGATACACAAGTGAATCATGGAAGAGGTCATTGGACACATGCCATGCAATTACTGTTAAATCAAGATTAGGTAACTTTTAAAGAGTGAACACACAAGTTATACACTAGATCTAATTGTCTATGGTGGCAGAAAAATTATTTCAGAACTGAACTTTTACTAGCCATACAAAACTCCAATGGTTCCCATTAATCTTTTCTCTTCTCTCTACTGTCTTAACGTTTGCCTTCACATCGCCATACTTCAGTTGGGCACTCGTCCCTGTAGAGTACGCTCTTGGATTATGTCCTCTGCCTGAGCACCCACTATAGCCTATGAAAGTGGTAATTTATGCAAATGCTCAGCGCTCAGCAAAAATGGAGTGGAACGACTGCCCGTCGTCAGTATAATGTGTATTGGCGGGTTTGCTTGTTTTGTGTCTTCGGCAGCATGCTTCAGTCAGATAGTGCTGTAATAGGGCAAGAGTTCCACTAATACATGAAGACACACCACGAATACACCACAGCCTTTCAAAAACAAACAGATATCCCATTTACACATGGTAGGCTGTCCTTAAAAACGCCCTCTTATAAACCATATCAAACCAAAACCTTGAAGACTTTGATTATAAATTACTGAATGAGTACTGATATTATTGAGAAGAAACTGCAATTTCGGCAGTCTAATGACTTTCTTTGACTTTTATATTTCACACGAGATTGTCTTAATGTTATGTAATCACAAAATGATAGAATAGACGAAACGGTGCCGGGTAGCCCTAAATTCCATTTTGTAACTTGAAACACCATGTCTAAATAGAAATAATCTGTGACCTCGACCAAAATTGGCACTAGATTGTTTTATAGTAATCAATATGTCATACGGAATTAATTACATATACGTTTATTTATACTATAAATCACTTGCACACGATATCGTCAAGGTAAATGTTGAGGTAAATATGGAAAGAATTCCCGCTTGAAATAAGCCTGATTTGGTTGAGGAAGTGACCTTTTTGTACTGATTATTTAACAATGAACATAAACAGATTTTTATGTTATGGAATAAAGCACAAAAAAAAACAAAAACAAAACACACTGCGTGCATTCTTAATAAAACGGCGAAGCAGATTGTGATGAGAAGATGCTCAGAATAGCTCCATAATTTAAAAACAATTAAATTGATAATAACAATATAGTTAAGGCTAAACTTGAATACATTTTATCTTTATAGATATAAGACAAAATATCAGTGTAAGCAGCAAATGTGTTTATGATGAAAGTGTAAATGGTCGTGTTATATATCCATAACTTAAAAAATATGTTTAATTCTTATAATTCAATTTAACGAAAACAATCTCTTCAGAATTCCAAATGTATTTAAGGACTCTTTGGGCTTTCTGTCTCAACCAATCAGAAGCGATATTAGAAATGGCGACGCGACGCCTTTTTTCCATTATGGACTGATAAAGCAAATGTTTACGCCAATGAAAATGCTCGTTACAAGCAATAACGAAATATTCTACTTGCGACTATCTCTTTGAAAATCTATATTTATTGAAGAGCTCTTTTCCTCTAAAAAACCACACATTACGCCGATGTAACATCCAATCAGAATTAGACATTATAAACGACAACGTCACATTTTCCATTATGGGATTATGAAGTAAATTCTTCAGCCTATAGAAATGATCGTTTCAAGCAGGATTTGATAGAGCAAAAAAAAAAAAATGGTTTCTGAGCGTTTATGTAAGATTAGTTATAATAGTATTAGTTCATACGATTTTTGCTCTTCCATAGTGCAGTGATAGAATGAACCGAAACTTTAGTGGTGCATTCACTGTTTTGTAACATAGACTTTGGACGTACTAAAGCGACGAAGCGACGTCAGGAATAACACTTTCAGAACACTGTAGTGAGTTCGGTATACTTTGGTTTCTCGACAAATATTGATATTGATATTGGCTAAACGGAAAATTTTAAAATTAATCCGTGATAATTTCATATGAAATTTTATATAAGTCGTCTGAAAAATTATATTTTCTCTCTAAAAGTTCAGAATATATTTTTTTACGAATCAGAATGGACACAAAACTCGACATCTATATTCTCAATTCCATAAAGGAGTTGAAAACATCCCGTTAGGGGTCACATTCTGGTGACCTTTCAAGTTCTATTAGTTTTAATGCGCATTCTCTATCTGGCTTCCTGAAAACGAACATATGAACTTACTTAAGTTTACAAGAACTAAGGACAAACTGACTACATAGACGAATAGGAATAAGTAAACTCTACAACTTTGTCCTTTGAATTTTAATTTATATATACTCAGGATTCTATAAGCAGTGATTTGATTGGTCAACCAAAAAGGTCACCAGACTGACCCCTAATGAGATGTTGTCAGATACACTTTGAAACGAAGTGAGAAAAATCTTCTCATGTTATCTTATACAAAACACGAATATATGTAATGTTTTTTTAAGATTTAATGTTATGTACATGATTCATTTTCTTATATTCGCAATATCAATAATGAAAGTTTCTGTAATGTATGAATCCTTAAGCCTTTGTTCGACCTTTATTGTTAGACATAAGGACTGCATTATCACATTTAAATGTTATTTACATTGTAATCATCCGGTTAATATTATTCCAAATTACCATTATCGATATTCAATAAATTGAAAATTTAAACTCGTATAAAAAACTAAATGATTATCAAAAAATAAACAAAATGTTATACATGTTTTGATATATATAAGTGCATATAGAACTACATATGTACATGGAACAATATGACTACAACATATATAATAATCTCGAGACATCTGAGCATTCTGTTTAAATAACATTGTTAATGGCACAAAGTGAAGAATAAATACAAATGACACGACAGAAACGATAACCAAAAACATACATATTGCAAGAATCGTTTCTACAAAGGAAATTTGTTTTGAAATTGAAATCACGAAAATAAGTTGCCGCGAAAAAACCTTGATTTACACTATCTATAGCACAGGGCCACAAACCACCACCGACTATAATTCAAAAATAGCGTTATGACCCGATAGATGTCGGTAACCATAGAGACAGACACACATGGACCATGTAAGTTTGTAGTTATATGGGTATATAATCCATAAAAGTCTATTTCCGAGGAATATTGTCTATTGATGTGTAACCGTGGTATCTGTAATCATGACAGTTCTAAACATACAGGTCAGCACCGTGGAGATATGTTGCCGAAAGTGTAGGCATAAAAGAGATTTGTATCCATAGATTTTGTTTTTTCTAAAAATCAGACTATAGTCTATTTACTAACACGACCTATCTAATTAGCAATAATCGGGACAGAAATTTTAAAAATAGCTGCATTTCTTCTCTGCGTTCATTGGCGATTTCACAGGGCACTTGAATGCGTCCACAAACTCCGGAAGTTGTGATAGGATGCTGTTAGTTCTGTAAAAAGTAAAGTACATATGTATTACATGTAAAAAAAGAAGTATTCTCCTTTTCAATGATTAATCACACATTCACGTAAAAAACAACAGAATATGGACTTAGATTGTATCTAATAATTGCTCTTTATATATATATGAGTGATAATGTCCACCAAAGGAACATATTTTCTGCTCATCCGTTGTCGCATAGAGATACCTCAGTTTTGCTATGACATAGTCTAGGGGGGAGTAACGACAGCTGCCACCCCAGTAATAGCGTTACCGTGATAATCACTTCATATTCCATGATAACTTCGTGTTTCATATGTTTCATATCGTTTAAAGGGGCTACACCGCCAACGTGGTTTTTAAATTTATTCAAAACAGAAACAGACGAATTAGTTATTGTCTTCACATCAAAAGTTTCTCACTTTCCAATATTATAATCATTAAAAAGCTTGGTCTTCTTATTTCTGAGTAAAAGTATTTAAATTGAAATTATTTTAACTTATTCATCCCGAAAGAAAAGCTATGGCGCTATACCCTATATGGGAAGAGGTACTGATTGCGCAGACAACAAAGCAAAACAAAATATTTTATCCATATTTTATTGTTATATTACTTATATGATTTTACACAACTAAATATCAATCATTTTCCAAACGATCAATTCTATTTATGTTCTGTCGGCGGCGGAGCACTTTTAAAGATTTCTCTCCTGTTAAATGTCAACGAATACTTACAACCAATTAGGTCCATCAGGCAAGTAAGTAAATTAATTCCTTTATATAAATGGAGATACTGAAAGCAGACACCATTTACTTGCATTTCGTGTTACACCAATATACCATCTATGCCCAGACACAGTATGTCACAGTACCGATAGTGCGTTCGTGATGACGAACACCATGAACGTGTTTGAATAATTGTATGTTATTTCAAAATGTTATCACATTTTGCACCGACACCATACATAGGTTACAGACTTATATTTGTACTCTGGGTCATACTCATGATTATCGTTCACAGTGTATGTTCATCAACAATCAAAACGACATGAACCAAGAACTGGTCTGGCGCTTTTTCCGTTTCCTTAATTGCTACTTTGACAGATTAGGTCGAGAACAAGAAGTAATACTTGGCCTCTCTTTTGACGATGAAAGATCGAAATAACTTACCTGATGTTTTCCGAGATGCGTCCGCGAATGGCGAGGTCGTAAGCGGTATTGTCGTTTCTAGTGTAACACATCGTCTGTAAACACAATGTTACAACACGTAAAAACTACATATTACTTGGCGTTTTTTCTCCTGGTTCTCCGGCTTTTCTCCGCCAACAAACCTGATACGCCCTTTCATGACCCTGGTTTTTAATAAGATATTAAACTAACTCACCCCAAATCCACTAAAACTTAATGAAAATATTAAAGAAAGCTGATTAAAAGATAAATGGTTATGCGGAATAATCTTTCCTCAGCCGAATTTTGTGAACAATATAAAAAAGTATTTGTCTAAATATCGAAAACATATTATATCATTTAAACAAATGCTTAATATAGTATGAATTGTATGATGTGAGGAAATTTCATCACTCGACTTATATGTACACCAGGTTTAGTGGAACCTTCCCCTAATTAACATGGTTGATTATTAGAACATGAAGTGTTGTTAGTTACTATTACTGCGTTTCCGACATTGATTATAGACGTCCCACGAAATTACTTGCAACAGTATAATTGGGATTCCATACTGAGCGCTTCTGTGTCATGCAAATATCATATGTCATGTATCAGACAATACTATTACATAACCGCATAGCCGGTTATTTTTCCCAAGGATGATAATACTTAGGCGATTCTGCTGTGTATGCAGGTAGTATTTATATAATGGTACTTACCTGTGCAAACGCGACGAAGAACATTTGTTCGTTAGACATATCTAGACCGGGTGCTTTTTTCTCTTCTCCATTTTGTTTGATCCAATTCAAGTAAGCCTGAAAACAGTATGTATTGATAATATACACACATATTGTAGGCAATTTGCACGATACAATCTTCAATGTTTTGTTCCATGAATCAATTTATTGATAAAAAGAGCCCATTTGAATAAAGCTGTATCAAAAGACAAAATGGGAAAATATCTTGCACATATTACATCTCATATAACGAACTTCTATCCGTACTATCCAATATCAACATTATCGGTATATGATGATATAATGATCCATCGAAGGGCACAAATTGGTTTCATTAATTCTGATCTGATTCAAAATTAAGTACACATTTCCCTATTACCACTAGCCACACTTAATGAAAATGGTGATGCTTTCGTAGCTGTTCTTGTTCATCGATTACAATTAATGAATTGTTATATCTGATGTCAAGTTGAATATTACCATTACCTAGCCTTTTAAATTCAAGCGGAAATAGTTATCCGTTTTCAATTTTCTCACTATGAACTTAATAATCTGCAAAATTTTCTTTTGTCTCGTTCTTCTAAAGCATCTCTTCCAGTAAATCCTAATCATTTATGCCCCAACGTACCTGATAAGCTACTTTTACTCCACTGGCCTCTGCTATACCCTCATTTCCATAGTACTGTCCATTCACGGGTACCTGTAGGAAGTTATGTGTTGAGTATAGATATATTGGTTGCTTTCAACAGTAGTATTCAATATCTTAATTCTAGGTTTCAGAGAGAAAGTTTTATAGTGTATGTCATCGGGGAATTAGTCAACGCTTTTTCTTTAGGACCACATGGTTCTAAACCTTTTTTGTATTGTTAATGAGTCTCAAAAGATATCTACATTTTGTTTTCATTTGATAACTTTCAATTTTTAATTAAAATCACATCGCGTTTGAAGCTACAAAATATTTAAATCAGAATAAACAAAAAGAAAGTAATGCAATAAATAGCAGAAATTAATATGTTCTTATATTTCAATATTAATATGTAATATCATTCTTTCGTAACCATTTGCTATTACGTTATCTAAAGAAAAATCCCATTCTTGTGTAGTTGAACTTATAGTGAATGGTTTGGGATATCACACTTTAATGTCGATATATATTGTGATATCTATTACGTTTATTAAACCAAAGAGTAATTAATGCCTGCGTAGTTGAACTTACTGTGACTGGTTTAGGATCACCTGGTACAGTAAATGGCCCCATTGTCTTGGAAGAGTAGTAATCACCAACACATTTCTTAGTCTCTTCCCATTTATTTCTGGTAAAGTTGCTCCACCAATTGTCCACAGTACCATCCTTCTGATAATAGGACCCTGGAGATAATAAACAGATATTGAAAACTTAATTAACAGTGTATAAAATACGTATGGGGTGTTAATGAAGAAACAAAAATGTTTAAAATGTTACTTTTCAAGTGATGAAAAAAAACACAACAACAAAACTTGTAAGCGTGGTTGTTATTAACATATTTACTGGATAATGCAGTAAATAGATTGATTTTAGAAAACTTTTGTTATCAAATGAAAATCTAAAGCATACGGGTTTATTCACCTAAACGTAAATAAACGCAAAAAACGGTGTGTAATAATTTTTTTTTAATTATTGGAAATTTTGTTGGGAATAAAAAAAAGCCATATAAGACATTTTCCGTGCAATGCATCAAATCTAAAATCGAGATTTTGTTTTTATTTTATGAAAATCTAAACCATGTACGCATACTGGTTTATTCACTTGAACGCAAAAGAACTAAAAAAACTATGCGTGATTATTATTTTTTGATATGTTATTTTATCTCTTTTTTTTATTATTTTTTACTGAATTAAGAATAAGGTGAAGTTCTATCCTAAGTCCTGCTTTAGTATTTATTAACTTAATGTTGTTTTACCAGTGATGGTCAGTGTCTGATTCCCAATATTAGGGTACCATATGTTACCAATATGAGATTTGTAGTTAGACATTTACCCGTCTTAATGCTATTTAACCTCTTTATGTGACGTTGTTTGACCATATCATATGGAAACAAAATCATCGATAGCGACTCGATGCGTCGTAGAATTGTATGTGTGAATTTGTAATTAATAATAATCACCCCATTCGTCTATTCCATGAACGAGGTGATGACCAACAATACTGCCCATCGTGCCAAAGTTCATGTAATGCTTTAGAGAATTGTCATAAAAGGGGAACTGTAGCAGACCGGCCGGTACTATGAGCTCGTTCCACCCATTGTAGTAAGAGATAAGAGTGTCGTATGTCTTGAAGTACCATTCATCTACGTCACGCGCTTTCTGAAGTCGTGTGTTCCATTGGATCCTAATAAATTGGTTCATGCTGAGAACATTCTCAAAATAGTCGTCTTTATCCACCTTTAACTGCAATAGGGAGATAAATATATGATTAAACAAAAACATATGGTTTAAACATAATTTATCTTTAGCGCTGTTCAGATTTGCTTACCGTATTCGACCCAATAAGCGCCTATGTCACTATAAGCGTCCTTCCCATTTTGATGCCGCAATTGCAATTGTCCGGGCATAAACAAAGACCAAAACTGAAAACTTAGGGATAGTGGGACTTTGACTTAAATTCAATAGGTTGAGCGGCGGATCAGTACGTCTGGGGTTGCGAGTTCGACCCCTGCCTGTGGCAGACTATTCCCATCCTATTACACGTTTATTGCCACTTACCGGAGAGTACATGGAATCCATCTCGCTATCATTCATCAGAAAGTCAGGATAGCCCAGTTTATACATGGCAGCCTCCAGCTACAAATAAACCGAATTGTTTAAACATTTTTAAATCTGAAAATCATAAAATGAGAAAATTCTCCGTTTATCTTGACTATTTTGTTCAGTCATCGATACGTATGGTGACTATTTCTCTACAATTAATGTTCTTTTTTAGGTTTTTATTTTGTTTTTTTCTTCCAAACGTTCCTTGAAAAACCATATGCAACACAAACTAGTGTGATTGGATGATAACGTTTTCTTTCCAAATATTCTACGTTGACGTAACACAAAATATCTGCTTCTTTTACATGTAATTAATATACTATTCCGTACCTATTGGTTTCAAATTATTTCAAATATGTTCATTAATCGTAGTACTAACTGTACGAAAAGACAAATTAATGACTTACTGTGTGAATAGATTAACAGAAAATATCCATGCTCCATGGAATTAAATAGTAATTATAAACGTTAGTATTGACGGATCACCAGTTGTCAATAAACCGTACGTGACCTTGTATTTTGCATTGTGTAAGCTACGATGTTTGCCCCGACAGTGAATAGGTACATGTGCGTTTGCGAGCACGAGGCATGGCTACATACTTCCTGGCGATCGGTCATTTATATAATGTACATTGATGCAATTTGGTCATTGTATTCCTGAACATTACGCTGAAGGAGCACGGAACACTCACCTTCTCTTTTGCCTTGGCCCTTGTCTCTTGATCGAAAATGTTATCAACAGTGGTGCTTGTTAGAGCGTCTTTCACGAATTTTACAATCTCCACAGCCTATAAGTAACCACAAAAAGAAACCGTATGAACAATTCTAGAAAATATATACGCATAGCTCATAACATTGGAAATATAAAAACAGTGATAAAAGTCATCACTAAGCATTCTTTCATTAAACTAATTCCATAGACACATAGTATGGTAATTAGGATATTTTTACCGATATAAAATGTAAGTTAGCAATTTTTTTAACTTCTGAATGCAACATTTCCAATTATTTTTGGTGTATTCTTTCTTTTATTTATGTTCTTTCTTTATTGTGGAGGGAGGGGGGTTGTGTGTTGTGGGTTTTTTTTTATCAATTAAGCGGCATTGTTTTACTTTATATTATTTTTTATTGTTTCTTATACAAATTATCGAAAATTCGGTAACCAAAGGTTTACAATTTACATTGTACACTCAACTTAACTTAATTTAATATTTTTACATGCCATATCTGTTTACCTTTTGTTTATTTTTGTCGGAGAAGTGGTCGCGAACAAAGAGAGCACTCAGAGCGTCCCCGAGGTATATTTCCATTGTGTTGAAGCAGTACTTTACTGTACCGAGGAAATTCGGAGTTCCATATAAGTCTACGTAAAAGTCTCTGTTGGCGTGTATGTAGTCCCAGGAGAGTTCCTGGCGGTATTTGTGGATGACCCTCCATACCAGGTAGTTACTCAGTATCCTGGAGAATGAAAAAAAAAACCGCTTAATATTATAAGATACTTTTACATGTAGATATAAAGGATAGGGCCATTCTACCCGTAGGTCACAATTAAACTGTTGTAAAACCTGAGGCTTGTCAACGGTTTTACATTTTGTGATCCTTAGGGTAGAATATCTCTATCTTTAATGTTAAAATTGTACCCCAAAATAGTAATTTTGTTATAACGCTGTGACGTCGCGAGGCTCTATTGGATAGATATTACCCGAGACTAGCCAGTACTACACGTGTAGCTATGAGAGAAATAATGTATATATAACAGGAGAGGAGAAAATGCAACGACTAGACCGGGGCTCGAAACCTCCAAATGTGTTTGTTCGACCCAGGCCAGCTCACTACGCTCCTTGCTCCTTTCTCAAATTCTACGCGTCCTTGAATTCATATGAGACCTTTATAATACTGCCGTGGGTATTTGGTTATGCGCCAAGTTTGCAACAGAAAAATTTTAAAAAAAAGTAACAGAAAAACTGAGACTCGAAACCTGTCGTAATGTCGCATGTCGCATTATCAGAGTGTCGCATGGCGAGGTCGCCAATGTGACAGCGCAACTTGGCGGAAATCAGCCACCATAACAACGCGTTTTTCCAGATATACAAGATTGTAGGCATCAAATGAAGTGCCCATGAGAAATCTTTCTGTCCTCATTCACGTTCTGTCTAAGAATCGAACTACGACGATAAATTCGAGTTAAAAATTCCTTAACACTGTGACGTCCGGCATTCAAATATATTTGGGTTTTTTTAAATCTCATTGGGTCGTTATAATTATTTGTTTTGATAATATTGTATCGATCTACGGCGACAAAGGTTTCCGTGACAGGCTTCATATAAAGTTGTTTTATCTCTAATAAGAATTACGCCATTATGTTATAATTGTGAGCTGACGCCGTATGGTACAAACGTTACGCACTTCTATCTGGATATATCAAGATATACAATAACGTAAATGATACAGGTGCCACTTTGTAAGCTGACCATTGACAGTTTTTGTTCTAGTATTTCAAATAGGATCATCCATACACGTGTATAACCTATACACTGATGTCGCGCTACTGATTGATGAGAGCTTTGAAGTGTTGGTAGGATATTGTCTGCCACCCACCACTGTTGTTAAACTAAGTAGCCGTGAAACTGAGGTGGTAGTACAGGGTCAGATACAGGCAAAATATAGGCGAGACCAGGCCGAATTGGTTTGGATCTGATCCTTGGTTGGCTATACATTGCAGCGTCAGACGCAGGCAAAATGTAGGCGGGACCAGGCCAAGTTGATTTGGATCTGATCCTTGGTAGGCTATACACTGCAGCGTCAGACGCAGGCAAAATGTAGACGGGACCAGGCCGAGTTGGTTTGGATCTGATCCTTGGTTGGCTATATATTGCAGCGTCAGACGCAGGCAAAATGTAGGCGGGACCAGGCCAAGTTGATTTGGATCTGATCCTTGGTAGGCTATACATTGCAGCATCAGACGCAGGCAACATGTAGGGGGGACCAGGCGAGTTGGTTTGGATCTGATCCTTGGTTGGCTATATATTGCAGCAGACGCAGCAAAATGTAGCTTGCAGGCCAAAATGTAGGCTTGACCAGGCCAAATTGATTGGATATGATCCTTGGTTGGCTATACATTATAGGACCAGAGGCAGGCAAAATATAGGAGGAAATAGTCATGTTGGTTTATATCTGATTCTTGGTAGGCTATACATTGCAGGTCAGACGCAGGCAACATGTAGGGGGGACCAGACCGAGTTGGTTTGGATCTGATCCTTGGTTGGCTATATATTGCAGCGTCAGACGCAGGCAAAATGTAGGCTTGACCAGGCCAAATTGATTTGGATCTGATCCTTGGTTGGCTATACATTATAGGACCAGAGGCAGGCAAAATATAGGAGGAAATAGTCATGTTGGTTTATATCTGATTCTTGGTAGGATATACATTATAGGACCAGAGGCAGGCAAAATATAGGAGGAAATAGTCATGTTGGTTTATATCTGATTCTTGGTAGGCTATACATTATAGAACCAGAGGCAGGCAAAATATAGGAGGAAATAGTCATGTTGGTTTATATCTGATTCTTGGTAGGCTATACATTATAGGACCAGAGGCAGGCAAAATATAGGAGGAAATAGTCATGTTGGTTTATATCTGATTCTTGGTAGGATATACATTATAGGACCAGAGGCAGGCAAAATATAGGAGGATCTAGTCATGTTGGTTTATATCTGATTCTTGGTAGGATATACATTATAGGACCAGAGGCAGGCAAAATATAGGAGGATCTAGTCATGTTGGTTTATATCTGATTCTTGGTAGGCTATACATTATAGGACCAGAGGCAGGCAAAATATAGGAGGATCTGGTCATGTTGGTTTGAATTAGATCCTTGGTAGGCTTCACTCTATTGCGTTTAAGGCACGAAAAAATGTAGAAGAAATCAGGCTAAGTTGGTTAGATTCTGGTCCTGGGTAGGCTATGTATTACATGAGGTAGGCAAAAATGTTGGAGGGATCAAGCCATATTGGTCTGGCTGAACACTAAACATTATGCAAGCTTCACTGTATAAAACTGTGCTGCTTTGTAGTGTGGCGAAGTGATTGTCAACTAGTTCAAGGTTGTCTATGACGATTTCTGCGTTGGAAATATCATTATATTTTTTTTATCTTAAGGAAGTAGCAATAACTGTAGTATCATAGGAACCCTAATGAAGTTTTTTGTCCTATCCAACTCGTTTTAAAATGGCAATTTAGAAATCAAAAGCGGTTGAAGTACCTTTAACCAAAAATAGCTTTGTTGGCGTAATCGTTTTTAAATCAAGGTTTTCGAAACGTGTTTTTAGCTTTATTTTCCCGTGCCGTTTTAGGAGTCAGACTACAGTTGTTTGATTATCCCGCTAAACTGAACTTGGATTAGAGTTACGTTTGGCATATACGTAATGCGTTTCCGTATACATAATGTATATTAACATATATATATATTAATATAAACAAGGGGGTCATTTGATACCATTAGATACCGTTCTTGGTTAGATATGAAATTGAAGACTTACCTGGTACTATTCGGGCCAAGGTTGCCTACAAGATTCGACATCCTGATGAGATAGTCCTTCTCGTAAAGAACGACCTTATCAGTATCTCTCAAACGCGCCTCCGCGAACATGGCCGTCAGGATACTGGAGAAATCAATCTACAACACAATATTTGATATGTCGATACGATTTCAATAACGTTACGATTTAAATTACACAGGCATAGTGTCTTTTACACAGACACGATGTCTTCAGGTTAATTCAAGTCAATTTCATGTCTATGTCAGATGAAATTTCGTATAGGTTACATTCACCCGAAAAGAGCAAAAACGTCATTTAAAGTCAAAACCCTGGTATTCATAGAAATTGATATTTTCATGTCAAATTGACCTGAAGATATATTGAGACACTCCACTGTCGCGGACAGGCGTGTTTTACATGCATTGTCAGTTTTAACTTCTAACCACCGTTTTAAGAAATTGATAAACAAGCCGTATCTGGGATTTATCTCCCTTACTTAGTAGTCACGTGACGTTGATTTATCACGTGACTCTCGATGAAAAAATTTTCACACACTTTGCAACGACCTGGGAAAGAAATTGAAAATACCCACCACCTCCCCTTTCTGTAATTTCCTCCAGACAAGTGTGATAGAAGATTTTATATAATTTGTTTGCATCAGAATTAAAATTTGATACTATTCTTTCTGTTGATATTATGATGGGATGGCGTTTTTTATTTGTAAGCTACCCCCATCTTTTTTGGCATGTAAAACAAGTTCATCACTGGCATTAAATAAATGCTCAATTTCGACGTGTGTGAAAATTTTTTCATCGAGAGTCACGTGATAAATCAACGTCACGTGACTACTAAGTAAGGGAGATAAATCCCAGATACGGAACATAATTTTATACTGATGAACCGGAGAAACATAATAATAGATGAAAAAATAGTTGATATAAATTACTTTATGCTGTGCATAAATCCAAATATTTCCATCACCTGTTGGATGTAAAACTACAGATTTAATCAGTATTCGTGATGACAAATAGGTATGTACATAATGTAACTTAATTGGAAATTTACAATTGATTTTGAGACAACCAATAATATGACCTCACATTCACACCAATGTATTTTTGAAATACAGGTGACATCGAAGTTTACTTTCGACAAAACCCTTCAATTAATCTGAATCTTATATCGAGATCCGTGTCAAGGATGGATTTCGCTATAAAGCCACAGGGATAAATAAAAAATAGATAAACCGCAACAGAAAGGAAACATCTCTCAAACCATTTGGACTGAAAGGCTCGCCTTGAAATGCGATAAATCACCAGGTTAGAAGAATATGAGAGACATCTTATCGATTATATAGTAGTAAATACAACATAATGAACTCTTTGTCACGATGTTAGTCCATTGTTCTCGGATACGGATCCAAGTTAATGTCATACTAATATATCTTAATGGCATGGGATACAGCGCAATATCGTTGTCCTCGCTGACCCCATTTAGGTCGATAAATTTTAGCTAACACGGAAATACTGTCAGATTTTATTTATGTTATCCGCGATAGCACATGATTTTATGAATATGAAACAGTCATTGAATATCAATTGTTGTTTAGACAATAAGTGAAATTTAAAAGTCACAGGTGATTTTGTATTGAACTTGAAACCCCATCATATGAAAGCATGATTATTGTCTTCTAAAATTTGATTCGTTTAGAAATTAAGAAATTTATTATTGACGTGCATGATGATAGGTTTTTAATGTCATAATCGGGCTGGTTAAAATATATATCTACATTGTTTATACTAAAACCATTTCGACTTCCGTTGTGTTCAAGTATAGATATGTAACAAAAAATCAATAGAACTGTGAATATTCATATTTAACTAGGAACTGTATAGATAATAGCTGTCTGACGACGCTTATGTTTCCTGGTCCTGGGATCTTGAAACAAATGAGTTTACTTAGTCAATCTTGTTTTTAACTTTTTTTGTGATGTTATCTGTGACTGGCCATGTATATTGAATAGTTCACTTTTGTTTTGTTTTTTTGTTTTTTTTTTTTTTTTGGTTTTTGGTTTTTTTTAGTTTCAATTTTCTTCATTATGTAAATTAACTTAAAGTCTCAATGCAACATAACAGTGTTCCGTGTGGTAGAATTTATGTTTTCATTTTCATGCTTATAACATTATCTAAATGGTGTTGCCTCTGACTTACAGCGTTTCCTGTCGTTGTATCGAATTCTCGCAATGTCTCGCGCTCCTCTTCGGCATGTGGATTGTAAGAGGGTTGAGTGTTCAGGGTTATCTGAAAAGAGATAGTGGAAATATTATCAGGTATGTTAAACTGATATCTGATAGATTATGTGTCTTTTTTCTCTTTAAAAGGTCGTATAGATGTGATGCAATATACCCTGAAACTTCTCCTAGGTTGCATTAGAATTCGAGCCATTGTAATGCTGGTCAAGAATAATTTTCATAGAAGGTATTTATACCATAATCCAATTCAATTTTAGTGACAGATGTATAAGTTAGAAACTTGATAGCAGGAAGAGCAAAATCACGAGTAGAAACATTAAAAAAAGTAGAAAAGACGACGATTAAAATAGTTTTCTTTTTGTGAAATGTTTACTCTCTACAAAGCGTAAGAAGCAAAATGGCTGCCCCATTGATAATTCCTTAAACTGTTGTATGTTAAATTCTAAACAAAAAATGAAAATTTGATTTCTGACAAATTTTCATATGAGTACTTGCTTCAAATACAGGCATTTATATGTTTTGAAAATCAAAAAATCAGGTAAACCTTTTGAGCAAGGTTGAAACGAGACTTTGATTATAGTGAAAGCTTACAACAGATGATTCTTGTTTTATAAAGCATGTGCAGCGACCGCCAAATGCCTCCCTTGCTTTTGTACAGACATATGGTATTAGGTTTTTTCTTCAAATACCAATCATACTAAATTCCATGTTAAATAACACTACAGTTATCATTGTCTGCTTTCTGAAAGAATCACACAGGCACAGTAAATCTTGGTAGAATTGTGTTACAACACCTCCAAGGTTATACCCTACGTTATTCGAATAGTCACATAGCTACCAAGAGACTAACTTGTAATTTATATCACATGTCTGTCTTTTACATTTATTGTGCTTGCATGCTTTCTAGTGGACTCAACATGTAAATTTTCTCCATTTGTTCCATGCAACTTAAAGGAAATTCCAGAGAAAATGTGTTTTTGATGATGAAATTAATCTAATTTTATGTAACATACACAATATATCTTCTTTTACTTTTATTGTACTTGCGTGCTTTCTGTTCGTCTCAAAATGCAAATTTTCTCCCTTTATATCATACAACCAAAAGACAATTACAGACGATGATGAAATGATACATAAGAGAACAATAACTAGTTTATAATTTAGCCTGATTTCTATTTTCTCCATCTACAAGGGAAAGTATGTTTTTGGTGATGAAATTAAAAAAAAGAAAGAAAAACAAAAGAAACAAAGTTTATACGTTCAGCTGGAGTTATGAATTATAACCTTTCTTTTTCGAATATGTGTGCTACTCTGGTATTGTGTAGCGCTTTGATTTCGCAAGGTCCATATGTCGCGGCCTCGTTTATGTAACTTATTTGCAAGAGTTAGTGGTATACCAAATCAAGACCATAAGAAGTTCCAGTATTTCCTTTACAGTTAACGTAGATTATTGTCAATTGAGAGCGATTTGCTTTGTTTAGTTTGACGTCCTATCAACAGTCTGGGTCATGTAAGGAAAACCGGAGGACGTGGAGAAAAACCACCTATCAGCCTTGAGAGTGAAACCATTAGGTTACCCATTTGTCCATGTGTATTTCTGCGTAACAGTATCAAAATTCTGTTTTTTTCGCTGGTGTTAAATTCGTGGATTTCAGTCAAACTGGTAATTTTTGTCTCAGAATAAATCTAATTACCTCTTATTACAGGGGGATGAAAGCAATAGGTTAGGTGGTGCAAATCTCATCAGCCATTATACTCTAGTTGAGACGGAACTATGTTAGTGTATTAATTATTGTGTGTCATTTTATATTAAAAACAACGGTCAAAGAAATTTAAACGTATGGGAAGTAAATATAGGTTTGCGTGTTGAATGAATCTCACCATGTGCGGGGACACGCAATGTTTTCTAATTTACTATGATTTTTCAAATAAAATTTAATTTTGAACCTAAAACAATTCTGTTATATTTATCTATGCTGGCATTGATTTAACATATAACACCAAACACGCTAAAATTAATATAAAATTCATGGGCGAATCGATTTGCGAGTAATAGGATACTGAGGAAAATCAATCGCCGAGACATTGTTGTAATTATAGGTAATGAAGAACCAAATATCTACCAATCGAGAAATACCTTTCCATGAAAAATCGCTAAACAATAAAACGTGCAATTAAGTCGATGCGAAATAAAGTGTGTTTAACCGTATATACTAGTATTGTAACATACTATAGTACATATTATCATAAATGCATTTGTAAAGAGTAATCGTTGACTTGGTTTTGAGTTACAAATGAGTAATGTTACTAAATAAGGATGATGAATTGAGAAGGAATCATGCTGAAGTTCTCGCGTTGTAATTCTACTGAAGCTAAATATCTAGTACAAATGAGAATATCATTTCATTGCTTACATATAATATAGAGACTGCAGAACACATGCTAAAAGGTCTTATAATAAAAAAAACCTTACTGCACTGTCAAAGCCCTATTTCGATGATACAAATAGATTGTGGAGAAGTGCGTGATGAATGGTGTGCGTGGGCAATAAATAGCGATATTTGATCATGAAGTAACGGGGACTTGCCATTCATAAAAAGGAAAACCCTTTTATCATAAGTATATATCCATGTGGTATACCAGTAAATGATAGATAGAGATCTATATCATTGAACACGTGCATCGTCTTGAATGTCCTTTCCGTGTCCCTTCCTTGTTCTGGTGATTTATGCACGACGCTGATACTATGTTAGATATAAGATTCATTCATAAATCAGCTACATAGTATCTATAAATCGATTGACTTTTGATATTAAGAAATTGAGAACCGGCTCTAGAGTCTGAGAGTTAGAAATCCACATCCGTTTCCGATGTTCTGAATCGATGACACGATTTTTTATTATTTGTCTTTGTTTGTCTAAGTTTTGCCATGGATCCCAATGGTATATTTACATTGAAGAGGAACATCAGAATGTTTCATGTGCTGAATTCGGGGTCTTCGCCATCTAAAGAAAGTTCCACATCAATTCCGTTGTGTGGTCGTGAGAGGAATAATAACATAATATCACTTAATTGTACTTTTTCTAGCATACTATAAATAAGATAAGAAGTGTTTGAAATGAGAAATGAAGCAAATTAAAACCATTCAAAAGGAAACAATAAAGTTTGATCGCTTTATTGCTTCTTAGAAAGACAAATCAAATGTAAAAAATGTATGCAACGAATGTGTCGATTTAGCTTAATGAAAGTTACAAACGCAGTATCGTATGTCATTCATTCTCTTTATGATGTACTTCCGTTTGCATTTTCATGAGTACGAAGTTTGGGACAAAGAATATCTTATGATATGCCTTATTGCTAATATTTTTTTCATACTTAAATAAACTGTATTAGCCATGGCGAATTTTCTAAAAGACTGCATATTTTGCCGTGTTTATCACAGGTCTGTTATTTTGATCAACACAATATCACCAGCATTGTGACTAGGAAGTTCTCAACCTTTCAAGATGTTTATTTAATTGCACTTTTGTTTTGTCTGTGTGAAGATATCTTTGTTAGACACTTGGTAAAATCTTTAGTAAATCTATAAACCGTCTCCTGATAGTTGTAGTGAATGTTAGTTTCACACGCGTTGATTATCTAGGGAGCTTTTGCAGAAAATTTCCTCAGGATAACAAGTAAAGAATGTTTTTTATACGGTTGCATGAAAGCTGAATGAAAAAAAATCTGTCTTCATTGTTTTGCCAGCCATTTATGTGTGTTATGTAGTTACAACTGTTTACCCTCCGCGCCAACAACTGATAGTGCAGTGTCACTCCGTATCACGAACATGTGTTCTCTAATATTCCACGTATTTGAAACTGCGTAGAAAGTTAGTAGAATGCGATGAAGTAAGAAATTAGTCAAGTTTTCGATCTCTCAAGGATAGATTTCTACATCTACATTGACATTTTTCTTCTTCTTCTTTTTTTATTTTCCTGTATTTCAAGCAGCAGTTTTATACAAATGGTTCGACAAATAGGACTTTTTCATAGATCTGAAAAGTTACTATTATGCTTGAATATGGAATCTCAATACATTGTTTATTATATTTTTGATGATTAATTATATCAAATTCACCTTAACAACATTTTCTTTGCGTTTTTATTTCAAGTTTATTAAAATTAGTTCCCAAAAAAAATAATTTGTTCTTTATCTCACATTGTTTAGTAAGTGTGAGACAATGTCGGTTAAAAATCGTTTATACAATATATCACTATTGTTAAAGGCTTTTTCATGTTTCTTTTTTTTATAATCATAATTATTTATTTAAGATCTTTTTTCTCTCTTTCTTAGAGATGCTCCACCGCTAACAAATGGTATTTTTTTCACTCTCAAAAACATGAGCAAACGATTTAGTATTTTTCTTCAGTTACAAAAGTTACTTACTTTACACCATTACCACCGTTGAAAAGTTAGAGCTTCTAATTTTACTTTCAGTTGAAAATATAAAGCAATAATTAATTGCATCCCGAAAAAAATCCGTGTCACTATACCCCATATGGAATGAAATATTGATTGCGCATGCATCAAAGGCAAAATAAGTTATTATTTTATTGTAGATTTTGTGTTAATTGGACATATATATATGATTGAACACCAATTATTGTTCAAATGATGAATGTCCTTTATGCTCTGACGGCGGTGGAGCATCTATATACTTACATTGGCGAGCATTGATTCTACGTAGTAAGCGTCATTGACGAAGGTGTTAAGCCTCTCCGTTTTCGTCGCCTCGTCCAGAGTGACGTTGGAGTCTCGCAACATGTACGTGGACAGTGTCATCATCATCTTCCGGAGGTCCGACCGGTACTATAAATAAATCGGGAAGGTCATAATCAACTTCTGGTACTATTAATAGAAACTAACGAATTATCAATCTTTTCCGGAAGTCTTACTGTTACTAAAAATGGGAAAATAACGAATCATAAATAATTTTCGGATATCAAACCAGTACTACAATATATGCATTAAGAAATTATCAGACCATCATCAACTTCAAGGTCACACCAGTACTATGAATAGAAATATGAAACGTCATCAACATCTGGAGGTCGGACTGATCCTAAAATAGATCACACGATACAAAATATTATACAAATATAGCATTTTGATGGGGTCGATACATGGTTATATCGACCAAAGAAAAAATATTGACCGAGGACGTAGTCCGATGTCGATATTTACATCCTCGGTCAATATTTTTTCTGTGGTCGATATAACCATGTATTGACCGAAATCAAAATGCTATAATTGTTTTATTATTTTTCTGGATTTTTTACATTTTGAAATGAGTGTGAAACTAAATGAGCATCGCATTGTAAATTCTGCTTCGTGATGACAGTTACAATCCAATGATTTCGTAAGAAGTATAATTCAAAAACAACATATGAAAACAGTAACAATTAATGCACTTTAAGCTTTTATTACATGAACCCGGTGCATGCGTGTTTGTAAACTACATACATGTACATGTGGTCCGTTATACATGTAGCTCTATGTCTTAAGGACACAGTCAATTAAATTGAAAGTTATCTGCACTTGCCAGTAGGTATTGATTGTGACGTCATGTGTTTGCGAACCTAACGTCATACTTTTTAGAGAAAATGACGTAAATTTCGTTCACAAAAGAATGATGTCATAATAGATACCTACCCATAAAGGGGGGGGGGGGGGTAACTCTGTAATATTCAAAGAAGAAATACAATAAAAGTCAAACCTTTTTCGACAACTTAACGAAAGCCATAATAACTAACCATGTATTTATAAATGGCTTAAATCTAGAATATATAAAACGTTTGATTATCTACGTCTGCTCGACATAAATTTTGATAGCTTAACTGCATAAAATGATGATCCAATACCGTTACACGTTTCTAAATACATATCTACTCTCACACACAACCACATGATACCATATATAAGTTTAAGTTAAACACAAAACGTGTATGGCTTGCGTATGTTCAGTATTTACGAAGTACTGTAACAAAACAAAAACATGGAATACCTGTACAAACGAGTTTTGATACCCAAACAAAATTTCTAAGCTGTAAAACTTCAAACTTTGAATTAAAAACAAACTGCAGCATTAACATTTACAACGACAGTCAAGGATTATTAGCATGTCTCCGTGTATGACCTGTGTGAACTGACATCAGGATATGATTCGGTTACGAGGAGGATGAACCGTCCAGTTAGAGTACAATCAGTCAGTGGGGAGGTCATTAGGCGCTGCCCCCTATCAATATCGTCTGTTTCTGTAAAGAATTTTGTTTTCGACATACTTGTACTTATGTATATCTATTTGAGACTATTTGCCTTTATTAAGTTGTTTCATTGAACCTTAATGAACCTCACTGTTGAGGAAACAAAAATGACTCACTCTTAATCACATTATTTGACCTTTTATGAACGAAACAAATCGCTTGACACGGTTTCGAAAAGCCATTGGTTTCGGAAAATGGGACCCGTTGGTCAGCAAATCGAGGAAAGCATTGTAGAGGGAGTCTTATGGGAAAATATCAAACCATGACAATGAATAAAACAGATAAACTCAGCTAATTTGTCGCTTTATTACCATAACATGGCGTTATTCAAGAGGCATCTACACAAGCCAAGACAGGCTTCCTTTTGATGAAGCTTTCAGCCAAATGTGATACCAAGTACAATTCTGAATCCTATCAAAACAAACATTAAATAATAACGCCACATAAACGAGAATGAAACTTCCAAGGTTTGAAAGCATGATTAATCTCTCAGATACAAACTGGTTATAAAACATCAATAAGTACATAGAATTGTGACTGCATGAAACAACAACACTTAATTAAGACAAATATCGGCGCCATTATGGAACAAGATCCGTCAAATATAGATATTTAATCAAAGTAAAGAAATACAACGAACTGCAAAGAAATTAATTAATGTTGTAATTCTTTGGGGATCAGTTTAACACACACAGGTTTGCGGTTAAATTGATACAATAAGCAAGCTATGGGGGATAGAAGTTAATAATGTGACAATAAAAAGACAAAAAAGAAAACAAATCATAAGGCTATTTTTGATATGAACCATGTTGTTGGAGTATTTTATTTTTAGTGTGTTTACGGTTCGCATCCCTTTTTATGAATTTAACTATTTATAGAATGTAATTCCATTATGATAGGTCAACACGAGCCTTTGAAAGTCAACAATTAAACTCAAATGATTTCATCTATATCGAGTTCTATGTTTTACTGTAGAGTTATCTAATTTCACGGGAGTACATTTCATACTAATTCGGTGGAAGTACAGAAAAAAATACACAGGTTACTTACTTAATTTACTCGTCACTCTTTCCGTTTTATTCGCGAGTATTTAATTTTACTGAAACAAATTCGACCACAACTACAGCGATATTCAATCTCCCGCGAACAAAACAACCATATTCAATACAGCAGTTTTCTGCCATAAACTTTAAAATAGTTCCTCGTCCAAAGCATAGCTTTACCGATTTGGAATGAAAGATGTCAAATCTGTCTAATTCATCTTTTTTGAAAATATAACTTTCATCGTCACAATATAGAGTGGTAACTTTTTTCATTCAGGGTTTGACTTTTGCGATGAAACGTGCCTAACGATTACTATCACAACAGTGTTTTTGACAGTCATAGTGTTATAAAAGGTCAGGCGCTTCAAACTTCATATTGCAAGCAGGCGGTGTCTAACACTTATCGACCAACAAAGAGGATGGAGATCTGTCATTAAAAGGGCATTGTCTTGTTTATATGAAATATAGGATCTGTTTTCATTTAGAGTTCACTGACTGAAACTCGAATGTCAACGTTAGGTATATGTTGAATGTTCATTTAATGTCTTTTTGCTTGTAACGAGCATTTCTATTGGCTTTAACATTTATTTGATCGCCTAATAAAGGAAAAAACTGACGTCGCTATTTGTAACGTTTCTTTTGATTGACTGAGATGATGATGTTTTGATTTCATAGAAAAAGAGTCACCAAATGAATTTGGATTTTATTTTTTTTTTAATTCTTTAGTAAATTGAATTATAAGGATTGATTTGAATGAATTGTTTTTATGTTGTAACATAAAAGTTTCAGTGTAGTCTCATCAAACACCGCTCCGCGATTTACTTAGAGTGCGTACATCTTCATGGTATTTGTAAATGAAAACATCGCTTGTACATTAAACAAAAAAGAACTTTTTATCGGAATGACCGTTCTGAGGCTAGTTGAAATATGTAGTAAAATATGAAAGCTATGTTAGAGGCAAACTGGAAACACATCAGAGTAATCTTCACTGGATATGTACATGTATTAAGACAAAGGGAGACAACCAGTATTACAGTCAGACTGAAAATGCATCTGCTCTGAAATAAAAAGCGGTAGACAACAATTTTATCAAGTAACATGTACAACTACTGTCTATGGGGAGATAATCTGTCTTGAATTGACGTTCATTGTACATCGTGCAGAACCTCGAATTAAGTAGTGTTCTTCAAGCGCGGATTCGTTTGATTTTGTTTATTAATTATTTTTTCAATTAAAAATATGATTTGGATACTGTTACATTCAATATTGTGGTTATGCTGATTCTACCGTCGAGCATCACTTTAAATTGAAAGCAAAATTTCATTCTTTGTATGTAGAATGTCTGAGTGAAACTGACTTTCGTCAGGTGTGGAATTTCAAAAATACTTATGCTGGTCATTTCAAAAAATATTTAAACAAACAAAAGCAGGGGGCGGGATCGTGTGGTTAAAATGCTGTTAATTCACCGGCTAATCCCGTGAGGTCTAAACCAAGGTGAGATATAAATTTCAATCTATATGATAATGTGTTATTTGTAAAAAGTACATGGATTAGTCGGCATTTAGTCATTAAGCTTTAACATATTCGGGCTCAGCTTTTCAGTGCACGTGATCCCCGTAACGTGAATACTGTCATCAGTGTAAAACTGAAATTGAGACTATAGTTCATACATTATGGGACTGTGAAAATGTTCAGTTATTCCTGTCAAATTTTGAATCCATATTAGAGATGGTGTTAATTCCATTTACGTTTATTAAGGAATCTTTCATTTTTGGACTCTTTAACTATAAAAACGATACAGATAATGTTGTCATTTTATTGCTATTGCAATATATTTATAGTGCTAAATGTCTCCAAATTGGTTTATCAATGATTGCGTTTAAAAATCTTTTGAAGGATATGTACAGGACTGAAAAATACATTGCAACCACCAAGGGTGAAACACATATTATGAAATTTGTCAGTGAGTGGAAAGTTTTTTTTTTAGAATGATGTCAATTTTTAAACTTTTTCTCTTAATATGCTTTAATTGGTTTTTTTTTTTTGCGTGATCACTGTGTGGTATCTAATCTTTTTACATATGATTTTATAAATCTCATAGAGAATGATGAGCCTTGTCAGTCCATTGCCACTTCTTCTTTCTCTCAGTTCTTCCTACTATTCTTCTTTTCTACTTAATCTCTTCTTCTGCTTTTCTAAAAGGGTGCAACTTGCAAATTAATGTCTTTGATCGTTCAATTAAAACTCAAGAAAATTACTATCATATTTTATAGGAAATATCGTGTACTGTAAACCACTTTCTCTACACGACAACTACTTTTTTCCTGGCTCCTTTTCAGATATGATATAAATTAGTCGAGTGATTATATATATGTGAAAATACTTAATAACTAATTAATATATACAAAGCGTATATATATATATCTACAGAGAGAATAAACTCTGTTTTTTCAATGAATATTACAATTTAGATTAAAATAATGAATATCGAATATCATATGTAAATGCTTTTTGTACCCATATAAAATCTCTCCAAAAATAAAAAAAAAAATAAAAAAGTGAATACATAACAATATATAGCTAATTAACACGATTCTGTATCTATCGGAATTTTAAAAAGTTAGCATGTAAATCGTAAACAGTTCGTTATCACTCGATACAGTGCAGAAAGAGGAATACAAACAATCCTGAACAATGGAGACAACTTAAGTTCAGTCTCGTCTAAATGATTTATGATTGCCATCCCTATCCACTCTATTACTTCATATCATTGATTTCCCTACCTGTCATAATGCCTTAATGACAGAAATACTAATTTAATTTGAGTCGACCACTAATACGCAATTCAGACTAGGTGGACATACTACTAACATGAGAATATCGGGGGGAGACAACTCATGATTTTATTTTCAGGAATCATGCATGTTTCGCGTGCACATCAGAAAAGAAAATAAATAAACCTTGATTTTAATATCATACCCTGCCTCCACTCCATTCCCAATCTTCCGTTCATCGTTCAGAACTATGTCATCACAGCTACGACTAAATATACAAGCATATATTACATAAATACACTATGTTTTTCCCACTATTTCCATTCTCCATATGGCTAATACATGATCACGTGAGATACCGTATTTTATATTGCCCAGACATTTGACAAATGTGTGTGACAGGGGAGATAATCCTGGTAAAACAAAATAATAAAAATTCTTTCTTCATGTCAAATTGTGGTATTCTACAAGTATCTTTAAATCGTATACCATAGGCGTGGGGCGTGGGAAGCGGGGGGGGGGGGGGAGGGGGGGGGGGGGGGGGGAATGGGGGGGGGGCCCGCCCACCCACCCTCCCACGCCACCGTTTCCCAGGACGGGTGGGGGCAAACATGTCTTTTTGCCCCCCCCCCCATTTTCGCCAAGTGAAATGTTCTAAAAATGCAAATTTGAAAGAAAAAAGGGTCCTTCTGCACATTTTTGTACTTCATTTTAGAAAATAAACCACCCCCATAAACCACCAAAATCTCGTGCCTTCGCACCTCGCAAAATCATCAAAATACATCGTAAAGCTCATTTCAGTCATTCTAAATCGTAATATTTTTCCAGGTTATACCCCCCCCCCCCCCCCCCCCCCCCCCCCCCCCAAGGATTATATAATAGTAATGAAAAAATATATCGATTATCTCCTGTGGGTGCGGGGCGTGGGAGAGGGGGGAGGGAGGGTGACGAAATATTGAGGACCTTTGACCCCCCGCCCCCATTACGTTTCATCTTCCTACGCCACTGTATACAATGTTCAAATTAGATGCATTACATGGCACCAAACCAGAAATGAGAATTCTAACCTTTAAGAATTCGTTTTCACTTTGAAGAACAATTAACAAATATGCAAATGACGCCAGTGGTATCTCTTTATCCCATGTTTACAAAGGTATTTAGATATTGTTTACATAGGTGGTCAACACTTAAACCATGATCCTGTTAATGTTTTGTCCAAGCACACGGACAAAGGGACACAACACAAGAACAACAAACGACACATACCGGATGATAAACAGATAATTGTTAATCATAGAATTAAAATAATGTATGAATAACTTACCTTAGCAGTGTCATTGGAGACGAAGTACCACCAATACATGGAGGTCCCTGACAGGTGAAGCTGAAATAGATACAACAGCGACTAATAGGCATTGTGAGCTGAGTTGTGATGGACTACAGCTACAGTTTTAACTTACTTCTAAGAAATGGAAAAGTTTATTTTTTTAGAAGTTTTAATTAACAATATGCATTTTAATTAGGTGTCAAAAAAATCCAATAAATGTCAGTAAGGTGCCCGTGCCTACAGAAAATCATATAACGGACAATTTGTTTCGCTATTTTTTATCGATAGGTCAATATTGGTAATATTGGGTAATTCCGTGACGTTACTAACTGTTCCTAAGACATGGCCGCTCTCACCAAGAATGTACACGGTGAAGACGTTTGAATTATTTCTAAACAAATACTTGACAACATGTTTTAAATCTGTCAATTGTATGTCAATACATGATTTAAGAATTTTCAAATGATACTAATTTAATACATAGTAAAATAGCTAAACACTTTTTATTAATCGTATACATGTAACTCTATGATTGATGCTACTTTGTACTTCAAAAATTTTCTTCGGAAACTTTTCTATATAAAAGAATAAGATTAACGCAAAAATGAGTTTCCCCTTTGAGTTGATGTAAACTTTTACTACTTCTCAAAACTATCACAAAAAGTATATATACTAATCATACAAAGAGATGCTACAAACCTCGACAACTTTTCTTGTGGAATCGTTCCAATCCGTGGCTACATATACCGTAAAGAAAGCGTGTGTCCAAAAGTCGACAATGGTTTTCTTCAGAGCATCTTGGAAATTCCATGTAGATGTATCCAGAGTTCCCGTAACGTACCAGCCTCCAATCTCGGGAAGGATTTTGGTAAGGACAGGCGTCCCTTTGGCTGTGTCTTTGGCGTACGTATTGGTGCAAGATTCGAACAAGTGCTTGATCTTGCGCTCTGAAGACCATTCCTCCGTGCGAAGAAGAGGAGCTGTTAGAAGATTTTCTATCTTCTCCTCGTTGTCGGTGTACAGGTTGTTAAACATCGTTCTAGAGGACAGGGTCGGGTTAAGAGGGAATGCAGTTGGATAACCTCCGCAAGCGTATTGGAAAAAATCCGTACAAGGATCCACGGTTTTGTTCATATTTTGTGTGACATACGAAGCACTTTTTAAACATGGACCCGACACACAGATGGATTCATAAATGTTCGTTGTGCCTTTTGGCTCCTCTTTTTTTCCACCTAGTAGGGCGGCGAGAACAATGAGAGCAATAACGGCTACAAATAGGCAAGCACCTAGTGCCAGTTCTCTTAATTTGATATCCAAATTTTTTCCAAATTTAATGTCCGGAAGTATGGAAGATTTGTCCGTACCAGGACTGTCAAAGTTGGAATATTTTTCCTGGCTCATGTTTGCACCTGCAATGCCACCTGACACAGCCGCCGAAAACCGTACACTCCCCAGAATGTCCTTCTAATTAAAATCCCAGTGTGCGGCTATCGTCTGATATCTCCTAATTAAAGTTAAAAAAACCCACAATAACTTCATTAAAAGTAACAATCGACAATAACCCACCGTCTTATTGTCTTAAATGCCTATCTGATAGGACTGACATTCAGAACACTTAGACTGTAGGGGGCGTATCCGGCGACTTGTCGTCCGAAAGTTTCCCGTGGTCCTCGTCCTACGGGTGTCAAACAAACTATACGGGGTGTACGTACCTGGCATACGTTTATGAATCTTGCCTACCAACTAAATAGATGTCCCATCTAGTGGTCGTTTTATGATTTCACAACCCACGAGGCTGGTAGCGCACGGGCTGATTTACAGACTAGGTGTGCTGTTGCATAATTAGGAGCCTCACTAAGAGAGAGGTACCGCTTGGTCCCCTTTAGTTACAATAGTTAGCTTATTTATATGAAGATGTCGTTTCCCTTCATTTAAAACGAAATAACTATCATGATCCAGGGGCCTCTGGGTTTTACATAAAAATTACATAAAACGCTTTCGGATTCCGTAACACTAATTGTATACTTGTAATGTATTGCAATGAAACGATAATGTTAATTGCATGCAAATCGAATTTCGTGCTTCATTTCATCCAATGATATATTGCAAGCAAGACACACTTCCCGATGAATCTACATGACGTTTCATACTTTCTACCGTATATTGCATAAACTAATGTGAATACTCCATGACCAACGATAAAGTGACAAAAAGCTATGGGATTTGGCATCAGGCGATTAAGCCATTTCGTAACAATTTACTGAACATTTTTTTCTTAACAAAGTAAAAATTTTAAGATAAGATATATTTTATAAAAGTGTTACATATTTCAAATACAAATATATATCATCACAAACATAATATGTAAAAAAAATAAAATGTCCCGCCTAAAAAGACTTACGAGACACTATGTTTTGCAATCAGCATCAGTATCACTATAAAAAGAATGCTTTTGCTAGATGTTCTCACAAAGGGTTCAAAAAGTAAAAATTGCCCACTTATATTCCAATGTTATTTGTTATTGCAATATGACATTATCAGAATTGCCATAGACTTCTTCAGAAATTGCATGGGTCATATACCATCATCATCATCTTACCGTAACAAATAAGGTGATCATTACTGTATGAATATATCAATTAAATAAAGTAATTACCAATACTTTTACATAACTAATTGACAATATTATCAAATTATCTAAAGATTTTGATGTGAGCAGATTGTATATTTTATATTTTTATAGAAAAAGCATATCTGATATCCTGGTTGGTATCCACTTCAGTTTTAAAAATGTTTGGTGTTTGGATTGGTCAAGTAATCTGCTAATGACAAAGTTATATTTTAAAAAGTACCATCATACTTCATAAGTGATCAAGGATTGATACTCGTGCTTCATATAGTCATATCTAGTATTTATAGTGTAGATGAAGTTATGCTCCATAAAATGGAAGATTTTTGTGTTCCGATTCGTGGTTAATATTTCTTTAGCAAGAAATTAATCCATTGGACCTTATCCTTCATTGAGCTATAAATACACTCAATGAAGATGATATGTGTTATAGACTAGCTAGTCAATACATATTTCAAACAGATAACTTGTTTTTATAAAGCATATCAATTAATTCCTATACAGAACGTGCAATTCATTGAATTTATATATATTTCGCTTCAGTCAAACTGAAACCAGCATACCGCAATACTTTTATTGTCATCATGCAAGTTACATGTGACATGACTTGGCGAAAATATCAACATCCAATTTTTTCTTCAGTAATACATTGAAAATCGTATATTTTGATGAATTAAGCTATAAAAATCATTCAAAGGGATGGACAAACATGTATGATGCTTTATAAACACTTGGAACTACACCGAATTCACACACTGTAAGAGTGCTTCACTATGTTTAGACACTAATATTTCAAATATCACGGTAAAAACGTGACATTAAATGGTAAAAAACAACTTTGTTTCATGGTTTGACGTAGTCCTCTAAACCAACTGCCTGTGTCATTAGGGGTTTTCTCTACTATAGATTAGGCAAAAGCCCAATGATATAGGAAGGTATTACCGTGTGTTGTCTTTACGCTCTATAATGCATTGTAGACGTAAATATCATGCTTTTTGACAGCTAAAATACATTTGTGCTCTTTATAAGTACATGTAAACTTAAAACATATGCATTGTAAGTATTGTACTTTCTCCAATTGTTAGTAATTACTTTTTTGGTGGTGAATAACATATCAAAAGTTCCATTTGATCGTGAGTATGAAAATTTCGGTATAAATCACTTTAAATAGAATAGGTTCAGAACTGTGGAGAATATCGGTGTCTGATGAGTTTAATGTCACTTACCTGTAACCTATATAGTGGTCAGTGGTTGGTCCACCTTCTCGACCCCCGTGTCTGATGATGTAGGACTAACAAGGTTTGGTTTGCGTACAGGTCGAGTGTCCTCAATCTATTCCGCAAACATCCCTTATAACATTGTATGCTAATTAATAGTCAACGACCTCTGCCGTTAAATGTTTACTTTTCTTACTGAGTAAAGTCTAAATGGTATCAAATTTTTTATATATTTACATTTCCAAAATTAAAGCTGTCATGTATGGAGTGTTTGAAAAACAAAAATCTAGTTATGAATACCTTTTATGATAGTTTAATGAAAACGAAAACCTTTATTTTTTCGTTTATTACTAAATACATTGTATATGGGCGGGGGTCGTTCTGTAAGGTGCATTATATAACAGGGTTATACTTTTCTTTTAATAAATCGTTAGTATGTAATAAATCAAATTTTAGGTATACATAATAAATATTTTGAATAAGTAATCAAATATTGTGGCAGTGTTTTTTTTTTTTTTTTTTTTTTTTTTTTTTTTTGCTTGAGTATCTCATTAACGTCCTATGCAAACCAATAATGATTAGACATTACAGGTGATATGCACTCTGGTAATGGTGGGGTGAAAATTGAGAGTTTCCGGACAAAAATAAACAACTTAGACCTAAGGTGATGCTTTCTTATTCAAATGTGTTCTTGAATGACCCAACACAAAACGCGCACTATCGTTTTCCAAACGTTACGTTTTAAATGCTCTGTTGATGGTCAGCTTGACGTTTGTTTTCTTTGTTGTATAGCTTTAATATCGTAAACATAAAAATGATTACCTAATATGGGGAAATTGTTATTTTACCTCACTAAAAGGAAATGATTTGACATCTAGTAAGATGAATATGAAATACGGACCTAAGCACATTCCGTTGCAAATAACCTGTCCATTTACACGTTCAAGAAAAACATGTTTTTCTATGATCGAAAGTTCACAAAATGTGTGGTAAACTGGTCGTACATTAGTTGCATTTGTCACGAACGTAATAAATTCATTTGAAAAGCTCCTACTCGTTTTACAAAATAAACGACCAACTCCTATTCAAACATGTGTCGAGCTGTTTATATAGATTATACATATGTACGGAGTATGACAAATCTCTCGCTCCTGTTCTCCCCCTCAACAAGTACAAAAGAGAGGACTTGTACTGGGAAGGGAGTACCCGGTATATTTGAGAGGTGCTATCGAGGAGGTGATGTGATTAAGCTACAGGGTTAGGGTCTGTATGACCTATGGCCCTACATGTCGATCAGTATGTACATAATAATGTAAACATGAGTGTTTGACATTCTGTATAACAAGGTAAATGATTGGTAAACAGCTCTATAAGTGCTTCATCAAACACTAATAGTCGTCATTTATATTCAAAATATTACAAAGCCGACCTGGTAATGACTCTGTCTACAGAACAGGTGACAAAGGAACTATTCATCATTTTACCAGCTTATCAATATCCCTCACTAAAGGAAAGGCACCACGTTTTCTCTCAAATAACACAAACAAAACGTGGTTTCTCAATGGTAATCAAATTTTGCGTCATTCATATTTTAAAGACATTATGAAAGATAACATTTGTGCAGATATTATCCACAGGCGCATGCATTTTGTTTTGATAAAGATATAATAATGTATGTCTTGGTAGAATATTATCGAGACATGCTGTCAGATTATTTTTAGTCTGCAAATGCCCGTGTTATTATCATGGTCTAGATTTTTTTTCACTATGGTGCATCCGGTGACATAATTTCGAGATAAAGTAAACAGACTGGTCTTAAGTCATTCTTTCTTTGTCGAATTCCGGTATTCTATTTTCATAAACACAATTTTATCAATGATATAATATATATCTGGAACATTTTTTGTTTCAATACAGTGATCGCAAATGATATTTTGATAGACTACTAAGAGGTTTCCACTAGGACTAGTCCAAGGTATTTCCTCTTCAAAGATGTTGGCCAGACATTGTAATGGGAAAGCTTCTAGAATACTATGAAATATTTTCATTAGATACACCTGTAGCTCTTCTAGTGTTTTCATATTCTTGCGAACTTCACACAGCAGTATCTATTAAGTTATTGGCGGGACGATTCTTCTTTTTATAATTACATTAGAAACATTTTCAATTCCAATTGTTCTATTTTCCAAAGCATTTTTTTCAACGTGGCTGGCCATCAAACCCATAGTCATAGTTATGCTAATTTTCTAATCTAAATTATGGTTGCTAAATATATAATCCTATATTTAGAAATTTGGAAATTTGGAACTATACAAATTGTAGAGACGAAAATTATAACGCTCATTAAGAATCAATATTCAGGACACTGGTGGCTAGTCTGTATCTGCCCGAGAGAGACTTTACCAGATAAGTAATGTAATAAGCGTCAACAACACAAAAGGTGTCACCGAAGGATGTCTTATTATCACAAAAAAACAGCTACATATATATAGTTAATAGACACCAAAGTCACAAACAAAATAGCGACATCACGGGACTGCATGATGTCGGTAGGGATACTATTGACCGTCACCCTCTCACTATACGATCAAAATCATTCCCGGTACACGTGTTCTATGTACCTGGTACGTACCTTCCGTACCTGGCACACCTGTTCTGTAACGATTACTGTCGCGTCCACCTATATAACCATATGTAACAAACACATCTCGAGTGTATAGATATTACAGTAAAATCCCCATAATAGGAATCCCACATAACTAAACACTGAGACGTTATAAACCGTTAGCGGTATACTTAATGATAGTCATTATAAAACCAATATGTAGGTTACCCATAAAAGACCAAATTTATTCAAAATCATCATTAAAATAAGTGATAGGATCGATTTATATATTTAAAAGCATAAATCAATTTCTAAAACTTAAGAATTTATTGAATAAACTCGTTCTTTATTGGAAATTTAGCACAACTTTAGTAGTCATAAACCAAGACGTAATATTTTATAGTTCAACCTAGCCCGAGATACTCTGGCCCTAACACAAGACTTAGACATTATGACAGATAGATGTCTGGTCATTTATGTCTAAGTCTGGTGTCAGGGCCAAAGTATCTCGGGCTAAGTTCAACCCAAATTGACAGAATGCCCCAATTTTGCGACCTTGCTCTTGTTATATGTATATTAGACTTCAACAGTCAGAATATCCTAGCTCTCTTTCTCTACTCGATGCGAATTTTACCGTTATTCTCGCTCTGACTGTTGGATAAAAAATAGTCTCCAAACTTCAAAAATAATCTTCATTTCATTCCCGTCTGATTTTTCAGAAACACGTGTCAACTGCAGCCTACCCCCACCAAGAACAAACAAGTGCGCCATACTAGCTCTCTGCATTGTTCCTGTTCCTTGAGGTCTGTATACTGTAACTTTCTTTCGCGGCTACTAGATTTTCTCAATTTCCATTTCAAAACAGGTTCGCAAAGACTAATATAAGCGGAAAAGTTGAATGCTATATCCTTTCAATAGAGATATTATACATAATATTTCGCGGAGATAAACGCGGTTGATTTGGATCGCGAAAATCGCGAAAGTAAATCGCGCACGAAAGAAAGTAGTTTAACAGTACTTGTCTCTCTTCTCCTCATTGGCCTGTTCACATCCCTCCTCACAGGGAACATTTGTTCAATGACTATGATCTGCCCGGATTCGGTAGACCATATGATCCTATCGGGACGAAACGTCTATTTAGTCTGGGAATACCAACTTTCTCCATAAGTTCACCTTTAGCTCCTATGTCCCTGTCCCATCAAGAATGCATTTGTTGTCTTGGTCGCTCTCTCGTCTTCTTTCGCATACCTGGTGAAAGGCAGTGTGCCATCAATAATTTTAGATGGATCGAAAAACTTATTCAATGAATTATTTTTGGTAAGATTTCTGGTTCGAAAGTCAATAATGACAAACTAAAGTTATTTGAGAAAAAAAATCAGTGCTGAAGTATACCATGATAGATAGGGTGAAACAAAAACAATGAACAGATTTCTCATTAACTTAGATGAAAAGGCTAGTCTAAATTACGCAAAAGTGCTAAATAAAATATCCTAGGTCATTGGTCAATTAGACTTCTTATTCCTATTGGAAGAATAGTAGTTTTGAAATCAATTATTTAATAAACCTAAATTCAAACATCTGTTTATATCCATTCCTACTCCTGAAAACAGTTTCATTCAACAGTTGAATAATTTATTCTCTAATTTCATTTGGCAGTCACAGTTGATAAAATCAAAATTATCAAAATGGTGGTCTCAAAATGGTTGATATTTCTGAATTCATATCAAGTCTAGATCTACGTTGATGCGAAGACTACTTTAAAAATAACAGAAAATGCTGCATTAATGTTTTGAAACACAACACTTCCCATTTCCATATATATCTGATTCAGTAACTGATTTTATCAAACATTAATGAACTAATAATACATTTTGAAAGCATGTTTTCCAGACGTGTGTTAGGGTGTCTGAAGCAGTACATGTGAGAACTTCTTCAGATTTTTAGACTCTCTTTTATGGTTATGGTACAACTCTATTATTTGCATTTGTAATAAATCCTTTTGAAACAAAAAATGGTTTGATAGGGGTGTTCGAAATGCTTGTTATATCTAGAAGACCAGAAGAACAATTTTCTTTCTTTTAATGATTTCAAACAAAGATTTTGTATAGAATCAGAAATTGTTTGCTTTACCGAAGTATATGTAGTTGCATAAAAAATATGTAAGAATCTGAATTTAAACCTTAGGGTGTTGAATAAACTAGATAGACCATTTATACCTAGCCATATGCATGTTCATATTTCGTTAAAAGTATTATGGGATGTAAAGACATGCATTTATGTTTAATTGAAAAAATAAATGATAAAATCAGGGCAAAAATGAAAGCAACAATCTGTCATTAGAAACAAATATAAAATACCCTTTCAAATCACTAAAAAATACATCAATACAATGGTTTCAGTATAGACTACAAGACCGTATACTCCCTTTGAATAAGAATTAAAACTATAAATGCTTCTGAAAATAATGCCTATAATATCTGTAATATAGAAATGGAAATCATAGAACACATTTTTTTGGTATTCTCAAATTCCTTTCAAATATGGCAAGGTATGAAAAAAAAAGATATGAAAAAAGATCACATTGTGGAATTTAAATTAGAGACAGTAATCATTTGTGAGATTGAACATTTTTCAATACAGCTCAATTTTGTTATTCTTCATATGAAGTTATACATATTTTCTGTATCAAAGAAAAAACAAAACTTAAATATGGAAGGTCAAAGTGATTTTTATATACAAAATATGATGTAGAAAAAACTGTCAATTAAGAAAGGATGTATTGGGAAATTTGATCAAATATGGATAAATTGGAAACATATTTTTGAGTAGTAATTGAAATATGCCAATCAATGTTTTATGATGTTTTATGTTGAAGTGCTAATGTACGTATAATTTGAATCCTAATTGGTTTGTTAGTGTATATTGTCTATTAGTTCTTTATATATGTGGGAGTGTCTTGTTATGCTAGTTTTTGATTGTTTATAGATATTTTATTCTCTCTACTACAAATATTGAAAACCAAAACAATAAATCCTAAATTATTATGCTAGTAGAATATTAAATGCACATGTAATTTTCTTAAAAGCTGGGGTTTATTTTCAAACAGTTTTGTTCCTTTAATTATAATTGCTTCATTGATCCTTCTCAGATTGAACTGTAATCCTTCAACAGCAATAGAATCAGCAGAAATAAATTAGGTCAAAACATGCTGTGCGAGAGCCCTCCTGTGTGAGGTCAATACTGATCGGGGAGTTGACCCCAGGGCGCCCCAAGCACCTATCAAAACACTGATGAGTATATATATCTTACACATCACTCTTCAGCTGGGGGGAATAAAATATTTGTACTGTAAAAAACGGTATAATTAATGGCAGTCATTATCAAATCACAATGTAGGTAACCCATAAAAGACCAGATTTCTTCAAAATCGTTATAGAAATATAAAACGACTTATATTTTTAAAACCATAAATCAATATATAAATCTTAAGAGTTTATTGAATTAACTCGTTCTAAGCACAACTTTGTTAGTCATAAACCATGACGTAATATTTTACAGTTCAACCCACAAGGACAGAATGCCCCAATTTTGCGACCTTGCCCTTGCTACATATATATTAGACTTTAACAGTCTTCTCCATACGAATTTTACCGTTTTCCAGCCCTGGCTGTTCGATGAAAAAATAGTCCTCAAACTTAAACAGCGATCTTCATTTCATTCCCTTCTGATTTTTCAAAGAAGTTAACTACTTTTTTATCTTGAGACGGAGATGTTTACACCTAAACATGTTATAGGTTGCTTTCACATTTGTCTAAGTTACTTGAATTGCGTGACCAATACCATAATACTACATAATGTATAGAAAGGCAAATTCGGTAATAAATACGTTTCTTTATTAAGCAATACATCTTTTAGGATCCATAGTATTTGTTAATACAGTCGAAGTATTGCTATCCATTGACATCATCATTAGAAGTTTAATTTTATTCCATGTCCGGGAACGTCCTCGTGATGGTCGACAGTGGCGATCAACTATCTGTCTGACGATGGATGGATTCCAGTCCTTCTCCCGTCCACAGCCAGCAGGATGCACATTCCGCAGCCTCTGCTAGTCTGTGTGCTGCTGTCATCCGTCCCTTCGAGACTTACAGCATGTAGTGTTGTCCATACTGAGCCCGCCAGGAAACCCCTGCAGCCTTTCTCCACTAAGAACAACCAAGCGCGCCATACTAGATCCCTGCACTGTCCCCTGAGGTCTGTGTACTTGTCTCTCTTCTCCTCATTGGCCTGTTCACATCCCTCCTCCCGGGAAACATTCGTTCAATGGCTATGATCAGCCAGGATTCGGCAGACCATATCATCGCATTAGGACATAATGTGGTCTGTATTACGTCTGGGAGTACCAATTTTCCCGCTATTTTTACCCTCAGCTCCCATGTCCCTGTCCCATCAAGAATGATTTGGGTGCCTCTTGGTGCCTTTGCCATTTTCTCGTCTTCTTTCACAAATCTGGTGAAAGGTAGTGTGCCTTTCCGCCTTTCCAAGGTAACATCTTTTTCTGAACCTCCAGCACATCTGTCAACTCCTGGAGCACATAGTCATGCATCCAATGGTAGCATTCCTGAGTCAGCACTGTCTTCCCGCTAAAAGAAATAAAGCTCAACTAAGCTCGTCCTTATCATAGTTGACTATTGGCTCCTAGACTATCCTCATTGATGAAGGTTTGCTGTTGATGGTAAGATGGCTTATACCGATCATAGCAAAAACAAAATTCTCAGTGGTCCGTTATAGATCAGTTCATGCTAGTTTGAGCTCTGGCAGTTCCACTTCGTCCATGCTTCCTGTGAGCCAAAATCCATCGAGATCAAGATCATCGCAAGTCTGGCCTTTGTGACAACTCTTCCAAAACTGATGGCAGCATGAGCGCTAGTACCGATTACCGACTATAGAGTCCGATATTGGAGAAAAAGGCTGTTACCCCTCCCCACCTTCTCAGTTAACTGCCAATCTCTGAAGTCCTTCCGCTGTTGTCATAGGGACTCCGTACAGTATCAGTAGCCACATTTTGTTCGGTAGAATTCCATGCTGGAAGACCCATGTCTTCAACTTGCCTTGAAGTCCTGACCTGTCAGTTTTCTTCGTCAATTTTTTTTGCTTGTTTCTGCATTTTGGTGATGTTGCCCACATCTGACAGTGACGCGTCGAACCATTTTCCGGGACGCTTTATGGAATTGTCGAGCGATTTCTTGCCCTTGTATCTTCACCTTGAACTGCTGAGTCACTTTCCTTCCACCACAACCACCATGTATCCATGTATCTAGATTTACTCGCTTTAAATGACATCCTTGCCAAAATCACTACATCTTCCGATGCTCTTAGGCTTGAACAGCAATGTCTTCCATAAAATCCCTATCTGATGGTCGATATAAACATAACTATGTCCTGGGTCCTTTCACATTTCAAAGAGATAGTAGTGTTGTAGGGTTACTTCAATAAGCTGATGTGGTATCAATCCATAACCCTTGTAGCTATGGTCTAGCCACACTACTGCCAAGTTCCTCGGTTTATCTGGCGTAGCGCACTGGTATGCTCCGCACATCAACAGAAGCCTATAAATGTACCCATTTCTCATCATGTATCTCCCCACGTTGGATCCTTGATCTCCAAGGCAAACCCAGCAGAGGTATCTGCTTTCACCCTTCGGCGTTCCCCTAATGGAAGGTTGTCTTCAATTCTATAATTCATGAAGATTTTGCTCAAAAAGGTCTAGTTGACCTTCCAATCTACCAGATTAGATCGTCCCCGCCAAGCGACGATCTGGTGAATGAGTATGGATTCTTAAAACTCAAATCTACAAACCCCCTCCTTTCCTTTTTCCGAGTTTCTACCAAAAGAGACTGCTTTTCTGTGGAAAATTTAATATTAAGACATGTTCGTGAAACGGGGGCTAATTGAGGTAAAGGGCTATCAAAAGATGAAATAACCATGGTTTAACGCAAAGTGATTAAGGGGTAGTTTGTATAATGAGCACACACCCATAACAGGTCGTCGGTATTGTAACAGTTGAAAACGCTCTTGGATGGAATGCAATTGAGGTTTACCACGACTAGATATACACGGTTTTCTTTTGTGTTGCAAAGTTCCAAGTACGACCCTTTGTGGATTTCCTGGACAGTAGATGGAGTGATACTAGAATAGGCAGAACTGATTAGCTGCTGCTAAAGTGTGCTAAACTGAAACACCCTGAAGCTGATGGAAAAGTTTAACAACTTTGAGTTGAATATTTTCAATATCGGAGCAAAGCAGAATGTAAGAATGGACGAGATAAAGCTGTAACTGTTTCGGTAGTCAATTAAGATGAGCTGCGGTTAGTATTAGTGAGTATGGGTCATGGATTTACATTAATCTGCCAGAGTAAAAAGTCACCCAGTTTGATATAGAAAGTGGAACAGGAGAAATCCTACATCCTTGAGTATGTTTATGATATCACTAACCAGCTTGAGGGGATGCAGATACAGCCTGTACCATGTGTTTGCAGAGGACATATCCTGTCTGCCTGTACAGCAGCTCTTCATCAGGGCAGATATCATACTCAGCTACTTTTAACTTTTTTTTATCATGGATACTCCAACAGTTACTATCACCATGATCGTATCCACTTCTGAACTATGTCATGGCAAAACTGGAAGCTCTTTTTGTGGCAACAGATGCAATAGGTAGTTCAGACCTTTAATAATGTGAATCAAAAGAATTGTATAATGGTACAATGTGGTTGATTGTGTGGCTTTGAAGTTGGGAGTCGTCCTCTTCATAAACTTCAAATGAAGTATCTGTAGGCCTGTGGTTGGTCAGTTGCTGAATTCTCTCCTGAAATGTCTTGAGTTTTACTTGCATGACATCGTTCAGGAGTCAACATTACGACAGTGATTGTAACCTCTAGAATTATCGAAAATGTCATGTTATGTGTTATCAATAATTCAGTTCTGTTATGAACTAAAAGAAGAGCACTACAATTATCAATTTTTTCTAAAAAAATTCTTTTCATACTTTATTTCAATAATTTATCAAAGTAGCTTTCCATGTCATATAATATTTAAAACATAAAACATTTGCGATTCTAAGTACATGTATTTTATTTCTTTGTGCTGACTTTTTTAGTGTCCTTTGTCTCAAACTGATCCAGAATTTCCTCGATGATGTCCTCTCGCGCTGCCTGTTGCAGTTTTCGGTTAAGAAAGTCCATATCTTCACCACCTTCAAAGAATGAGTCAATGTTAAAGAGATTCTCGTGTAACCTGTGGTCTGTGATTCGATCCTGGTTGAAGTTGTATGTACGAATTTTCTCTGATCTTGCAGCTGAACCAACCTGTAACTGTCTTTGAGCCTTATAGTCCAGTTTCTGTGCTGTTAGATGACGGGCATATACCCTGAAACATATATAACAATTATCATGTCAGTTTTCATTATCAATTGCTACATCCAAAAGGATTAAATGCTTGTAAGTTACATGTTACTCCATAAGGAAAATATAACTTACATTTTAACATCTTTTGATCTGATTTTCACTATAGCTGTGAGTCAAATATAACATGCTTTGATCTGAATTCCTCCAAAGTCTTGTATCAAACATAATTTAATGTTGGAACTTTTACACTGGTGTTTATCTTTATGAATCACATCATGTAAAACTATCATGGGTTTTTTTAACATTTTCACGAGTATCAGATTTCACGTATTTTGGGAAAGCCGCAAATTTAGCAAAATTTACACAACATTTAGCAACCATTATGTATTTCTCAATTGCTCAATAGTTAATGACCAGATGTTATAAATTCATAGTCCTGAACTGCTACATAGCAAATAGTCTAATTTGACTTACTTTGTTCTGAGTTCCTCCATCGCATAGACCTTGTTGGTGACTTGGGACCTTTCTCTCTGACAGTACACCACTATACCTGTATAACAGAGTCAGTCATTGTTGATGATATTGTATAACCATGGCAACATAAAGAGATCTTTGTAATACGTACAATCAGTTTTCACAGTTATGTACATCTTAACTTAGTATATAATATATACACAACTTCATTTTTCTCAAGAATCTAGATCAATTTTTATCATTATGATTCATACCTTCACATTTAAGTAAATTCTGTAAATAAAAGCAACATAATCTGTTCTGAGGTTAAACATTGTACGCTAATTAATTACCTGTAGCCAGGCTGTAATTATCATTATATTAACTATAAGTAATAATAATATATAAAGTTACCTGTAGCCAGGTATAACAATACATGTAATCAAGTTACCTGTAGGCAGGTGTGTCAGTCTTACAGCACTTTCTGTTTTGTTCACATGCTGTCCTCCTTTTCCTGTGGCAGTCGTTGTTTCCACTTTGATCTCTTTAGGGTCCAACACCATGTCAATCTTAAACAAACCAACACAGTTAAAGCTAGAAGATCAATTTTGAAATAATTCTGACATGTAACTGTTTAATTCCTACTGGCTATGGATAACTTTCATTGGGTCTATTTCTAGGTCTTAGCAGGACCTTAGGAACATTACCTCTGTAGGTTTCTGTACCTGTAGGTTTCTGTAGGACCTTAGGAACATTACCTCTGTAGGTTTTCATAGGACTTTACATTACCTCTGTAGGTTTTCATAGGACTTTACATTACCCCTATAGGCTTTCGTAGGACCTTAGGAACATTATCTCTGTAGATTTACCCGTTTTCATAGGACTATACATTATCTCAGTAGGTTTTCGTAGGACCTTAGGAACATTTCCTCTATAGGCTACGTAGGACCTTAGGACCATACATTATTTCAGTAGGTTTTCGGAGGACCTTAGGAACATTATCTCTGTAGATTTTGTAAGGAGATTTTGTAAGGACCATAGGACTATACATTATCTCAGTAGGTTTTCGTAGGACCTTAGGAACATTTTCTCTATAGGCTTCATAGGACCTTAGGAACATTACCTCTGTAGGTTTTCATAGGACTTCACATTACCTCAGTTTGTTTTTCGTAGGACCTTAGGAACATTACCTCTGTAGGTTTTGGAAGGACTATACATTACCTCTGTAGGTTTTGGTAGGACTATACATTACCTCTGTAAGTTTTGGTAGGACTAGACATTACCTCTGTAGGTTTTGTTAGGACTATACATTACCACTGTAGGTTTTGGTAGGACTAGACATTACCTCTGTAGGTTTTGGTAGGACTATACATTACCTCTGTAGGTTTTGGTAGGACTATATATACATTACCTCTGTAGGTTTTGGTAGGACTATACATTACCTCTGTAGGTTTTGTTAGGACTATACATTACCTCTGTAGGTTTTGTTAGGACTATACATTACCTCTGTAGGTTTTGGTAGGACTAGACATTACCTCTGTAGGTTTTTGTTAGGACTAGACATTACCTCTGTAGGTTTTGTTAGGACTACATTACCTCGTAGGTTTTGTAGGACTATACATTACCTCGTAGGTTTGTAGGACTACATTACCTCTGTAGGTTTTGTTAGGACTAGACATTACCTCTGTAGGTTTTGTTAGGAGTTAGGACATTACCTCTGTAGGTTTTGTTAGGACTATACATTACCTCTGTAGGTTTTGGTTAGGACTATACATTACCTCTGTAGGTTTTGTTAGGACTATAATACCTCTGTAGTTTTGTACTATTTACCTCTGTAGGTTTTGTTAGGACTAGACATTACCTCTGTAGGTTTTGTTAGGACTAGACATTACCTCTGTAGGTTTTGTTAGGACTAGACATACCGAGTTTAGGACAATACATTACCTCTGTAGGTTTTGGTAGGACTTGACATTACCTCTGTAGGTTTTGTTAGGACTAGACATCACCTCTGTAGGTTTTGTTAGGACTATACATTACCTCTGTAGGTTTTGGTTAGGACTATACATTACCTCTGTAGGTTTTGGTAGGACTAGACATTACCTCTGTAGGTTTTGTTAGGACTATACATTACCTCTGTAGGTTTTGGTAGGACTATACATTACCTCTGTAGGTTTTGTTAGGACTATACATTACCTCTGTAGGTTTTGGTAGGACTAGACATTACCTCTGTAGGTTTTGGTAGGACTAGACATTACCTCTGTAGGTTTTGTTAGGACTAGACATTACCTCTGTAGGTTTTGTTAGGACTATAGACATTACCTCTGTAGGTTTTGGTAGGACTAGACATTACCTCTGTAGGTTTTGTTAGGACTAGACATTACCTCTGTAGGTTTTGTAGGACTATACATTACCTCTGTAGGTTTTGTTAGGACTAGACATTACCTCTGTAGGTTTTGGTTAGGACTAGACATTACCTCTGTAGGTTTTGTAGTAGGACTAGACATTACCTCTGTAGGTTTTGGTAGGACTAGACATTACCTCTGTAGGTTTTGTAGGACTAGACATTACCTCTGTAGGTTTTGTTAGGACTATACATTACCTCTGTAGGTTTTGTAGGACTATACATTACCTCTGTAGGTTTTGTAGGACTAGACATTACCTCTGTAGGTTTTGGTAGGACTATACATTACCTCTGTAGGTTTTGTAGGACTAAGACATTACCTCTGTAGGTTTTGTTAGGACTATACATTATCTCTGTAGGTTTTATTAGGACTATACATTACCTCTGTAGGTTTTAGTAGGACTATACATTACCTCTGTAGGTTTTGGTAGGACTAGACTTTATCTCTGTAGGTTTTGGTAGGACTATACATTACCTCTGTAGGTTTTGATAGGACTAGACATTACCTCTGTAGGTTTTGGTAGGACTAGACATTACCTCTGTAGGTTTTGGTAGGACTAGACATTACCTCTGTAGGTTTTGTTAGGACTAGACATTACCTCTGTAGGTTTTGTAGGACTATACATTACCTCTGTAGGTTTTGGTTAGGATACCTAGGATACATTACCTCTGTAGGTTTTGGTTAGGACTAGACATTACCTCTGTAGGTTTTGGTAGGACTAGACATTACCTCTGTAGGTTTTGTTAGGACTAGACATTACCTCTGTAGGTTTTGTTAGGACTATACATTACCTCTGTAGGTTTTGGTAGGACTAGACATTACCTCTGTAGGTTTTGGTAGGACTATACATTACCTCTGTAGGTTTTGGTAGGACTATACATTACCTCTGTAGGTTTTGTTAGGACTATACATTACCTCTGTAGGTTTTGTTAGGACTATACATTACCTCTGTAGGTTTTGGTAGGACTAGACATTACCTCTGTAGGTTTTGGTAGGACTAGACATTACCTCTGTAGGTTTTGTTAGGACTATACATTACCTCTGTAGGTTTTGGTAGGACTAGACATTACCTCTGTAGGTTTTGTTAGGACTAGACATTACCTCTGTAGGTTTTGGTAGGACTAGACATTACCTCTGTAGGTTTTGTTAGTAGGACTATACATTACCTCTGTAGGTTTTGGTTAGGACTATACATTACCTCTGTAGGTTTTGGTAGGACTAGACATTACCTCTGTAGGTTTTGGTAGGACTAGACATTACCTCTGTAGGTTTTGGTAGGACTATACATTACCTCTGTAGGTTTTGGTAGGACTATACATTACCTCTGTAGGTTTTGTTAGGACTATACATTACCTCTGTAGGTTTTGTTAGGACTATACATTACCTCTGTAGGTTTTGTTAGGACTATACATTACCTCTGTAGGTTTTGTTAGGACTATACATTACCTCTGTAGGTTTTGTTAGGACTAGACATTACCTCTGTAGGTTTTGTATAGGACTAACTGTAGGTTTTGGAATTCTTGTAGTTTAGGACTAGACATTACCTCTGTAGGTTTTGGTAGGACTAGACATTACCTCTGTAGGTTTTGTTAGGACTAGACATTACCTCTGTAGGTTTTGTTAGGACTATACATTACCTCTGTAGGTTTTGTTAGGACTATACATTACCTCTGTAGGTTTTGGTAGGACTAGACATTACCTCTGTAGGTTTTGTTAGGACTATACATTACCTCTGTAGGTTTTGGTAGGACTAGACATTACCTCTGTAGGTTTTGGTAGGACTATACATTACCTCTGTAGGTTTTGTTAGGACTAGACATTACCTCTGTAGGTTTTGGTAGGACTATACATTACCTCTGTAGGTTTTGGTAGGACTATACATTACCTCTGTAGGTTTTGGTAGGACTAGACATTACCTCTGTAGGTTTTGTTAGGACTATACATTACCTCTGTAGGTTTTGGTAGGACTAGACATTACCTCTGTAGGTTTTGGTAGGACTAGACATTACCTCTGTAGGTTTTGGTAGGACTAGACATTACCTCTGTAGGTTTTGGTAGGACTATACATTACCTCTGTAGGTTTTGGTAGGACTAGACATTACCTCTGTAGGTTTTGGTAGGACTATACATTACCTCTGTAGGTTTTGTAGGACTATACATTACCTCTGTAGGTTTTGGTAGGACTATACATTACTCTGTAGGTTTTGGTAGGACTATACATTACCTCTGTAGGTTTTGGTAGGACTATACATTACCTCTGTAGGTTTTGTAGGACTATACATTACCTCTGTAGGTTTTGGTAGGACTAGACATTACCTCTGTAGGTTTTGGTAGGACTAGACATTACCTCTGGAAATTTTGGTAGGACTGTACATTATCTCTGTAGGTTTGGTAGGACTAACATTATCTCTGTAGGTTTTGGTAAGACTGTACATTATCTCTGTAGGTTTTGTAGGATATACATTACTCTGTAGGTTTTGGTAGGACTAGACATTACCTCTGTAGGTTTTGGTAGGACTAGACATTACCTCTGTAGTTTTGGTAGGACAATACATTACCTCTGTAGGTTTTGGTAGGACTAGACATTACCTCTGTAGGTTTTGGTAGTTAGGACTAGACATTACCTCTGTAGGTTTTGGTAGGACTAGACATTACCTCTGTAGGTTTTGGTAGGACTAGACATTACCTCTGTAGGTTTTGGTAGGACTAGACATTACCTCTGTAGGTTTTGGTAGGACTAGACATTACCTCTGTAGGTTTTGGTAGGACTTTACTCTGGAAGTTTTGGTAAGACTGTACATTATCTCTGTAGGTTTTGGTAGGACTAGACATTACCTCTGGAAGTTTTGGTAAGACTGTATATTATCTCTGTAGGTTTTGGTAGGATTCTATTATCTCTGTAGGTTTGGGTAGGACTAGACATTACCTCTGGAAGATTTGGTAAGACTGTACATTATCTCTGTAGGTTTTGTTAGGACCATATATTACCTCTGTAGGTTTTGCTAGGACTAGACATTACCTCTGTAGGTTTTGGTAGCACTAGACATTACCTCTGTAGGTTTTGGTAGGACTAGACATTACCTCTGTAGGTTTTGGTAGGACTAGACATTACCTCTGTAGGTTTTGGTAGGACTAGACATTACCTCTGTAGGTTTTGGTAGGACTAGACATTACCTGTGTAAGTTTTGGTAAGACTGTATGACTAGACATTACCTCTGTAGGTTTTGGTAAGACTGTATGACTAGACATTACCTCTGTAGGTTTTGGTAAGACTGTATGACTAGACATTACCTCTGTAGGTTTGGGCATGACAGCCACTGTAGCTGTACTCGTGTGGACTCTCCCTTTCTCTTCAGTAGCTGGTACTCTCTGTACACGATGCACACCGGACTCAAACTTAAAGAACTTGTAAACATTATCTCCACTTATAGTAGCTGACGCTTTCCTGATACCACCTGTGTCAAAGACAATTAGAGTAAATGTTGTGGAGTTGTTGGAGTGGAGTGTTCTACATGCATGTGTCAATCTAACAGAACCTTTATGAAGACACATTGGTGACCAAATAATGCCACATTCACACTTGTACAATTTCCTACAAACTATTCTGTTCTTTTATAAATCGAAGAGTACTTAGATTTTACTTTGGTATATGTTTCCTATCTCCATATTTCTCCTAAAATCCCCAAATATTTAATGGAATACTTACTTTTTCTAATATATTTTCCTGACAATTTTTCTAATATATTTTTGACAATTTAAGTAAGAAACTAATCAGGGATATTTCAGAAAAATAACTGAAGAAAATGAGTTGTTTTACGCTAAAATAAGGTTACATTAAAGTGGTAATTTACACAGTAATCCAACACAATATGTATATCTAATTAAGTAGTTGGGTTAGGAGAGCTATTACCAGGTGTTGCTATGATTTACTTGGTGGATAATGGGTTTATGGTCCCGCTACCAGATACATTATGGTATGCCGGATGATTTAGGAGATAGGGAAACCAATTAAATTGCTTTTGAGTACAGTATATTGTAGACTGTCGATTTAATTTCTAATAATCATAATATGTAATTTACTAATTACCACATGAAGTATCATCATCATAGATATCCTCTTCAAACTGCCAGTCTTTGTTCCTTGCCACTCCACGGTACATCTCGAAGAGCTCCGCAGCAAATAACATGGCTTCCTGTCCACCTATACCTTGGGACACTTCAAGTATGATGTCATTTTTGTCCGTCCTTTCCTCAGGTATAATACAGGAAAGTATCTACAGCAACAAGCAAATTCATTGACTTTTAAAAATCATTATTCCTTGCTTTCTGAGCAAGTGGTACACTATATAATGTATGTAGGTAAACATGATTGAGGTTAACCTATAAAGTAATATTTGTTGAGATTTTTTTAAAAGAAACCCTGATAACTGAGAAAATTGGTTTTCTTCGATTTGTGGGCCATGAAACTCTTCCAAATAATGTCTGTAGCTTTGTAACAAAGTTGCAGGTAAATTGGTTTGAAGTTACAGCCATTGCATGGAAATGGCAAAAAATATTTTTTGTGAAACATTCTGCCAAAAAACACTGTCTGCATGTGATTCCGTATTCACACTTTATAAGGTAATCACCCCAAGTTTGAAGAAAATTAAAATGCTTTATAAACAGCGACTGGTGATAAAACTCATAAATATCTCAAAAATTGATGCAATTAGAGGATAGCAAAGCATATTTATTCATTTCTGTATGAAAGGTTTCTTTAGTAAAACAACACTTTTCACCACTTTTCAGTCCACATTGTATACAAACAGATTCAACAAAATAATAATAAGAATTGAAATATTTACAATCATGATATTTTAAAACGACATTCAGCTGTCAAACTCATATCAAATTGAAACTTAATTTTAAAAATTCAATTGTTTCAAAAGAATTTTTATTGTTTAAATTTATTTTATTTCACATAATACGGAAGTATCTCCACTGTCATCAGTACTATTAAAGTCAGCAGAAAAGAAGCTGACTGACTTCACACAAATAAATGATGTAACAATTGTTGGAAGATGGGTGTATTACATGTATACCTGTTGTTTTAGGTCCTCTATTTGTGTGCGGTATTCTCTCTTCTCTTGCTCTGCCATGTAGCGAATCTCCTCATCATTGGGATCCAACCCTGGAGATAGAAGGGTAAGAAATAAGTTACAATGTTGTCAATGGTATTTTCAACTGAATACATACCGGTACCATGTAGTTACATACCGGTACCATGTAGTTACATACCGATACCATGTATGTAGTTAGCATTAAATTGCTTGATTTAGATAGGTTGTAGGAGTAATCTCCCCTTTGACATTAAATAATAGATAAGTATAAAGTAGAAGCACTGTATTTCATTTTGCTGAATGTTGCAACCTGGAAGTCAAATACCATTGACCTTGTCACTATAATGACATTGCTATAGTTATGATATGAAGGTGACCTAGCTCATAACCAATAATGGTTATTGTCTTTATTGAGTCATTTAAGTTGATTTAAGTTGAAAAGAAAACATAACTGTTGTTTTGTAAATGCTGTATTCGGCCCAATACACGCTTAAAACAAAAGAAAAATCCAGGGGTGCTTATAAGAACCAAATGTGGGCTATATATAGCCTTTCAAAATATCATGGCAAGAAAAAAAGTAATCCATAAATCAATTTGCAAAAGGAAATCGGATGAAGAGACTTAAGGTTTTCATATTTTCAGTTTCATTTAATTTGAGGTAAGTGAAATTGAGAGCTCAAAAAGGGGGAGGGATCTTATAGTACTAGTGATGGGGATGTTTATTGGGTTGAATACGGTAGATCTCCAAAATACCAATCTGATAAAAATCATCTTTGTTTACTAATAATTACCTAACTGTTCAGGCAACTGAGGTAACAAACAAACCATAAAGATAATTTTGATGAAATTGTCAAAATACAAGAATATTTATATTTTACCTGAAATCAGTGTCTTTAGAGATTCATAATCTTTCAGTTTCTGTAAAAAGTCTTCCCGTAATTCCAACACAGGCTCCAAACGCTTCATATGCATTTTTTCACTTTTCTCCATGTGTGATTTCTTTTGTAAATCAACATGCTCATCGTTCAGCTGATCAAGGTATTTTTGTAAAAGTTCTAAGGACACACGACTGCCAGATACTGAATAACCACGACAATGAATATACCCATTTGTTTGTTTTACGTTTGGGCAAAGTAATGAATTAGCCTGTCCATTATATATTCCAGATAAATTTAAAAAACATCTTGATGACTTGCTGTAATTCTGTGATGTGTAATTTATTTTACATGCTCTGAAACCACAATTAGAGTTAAGAGGTGTCCATCTCACAAGTGGAAAATAACCAATGCATCTTGTTAATCTGTAATGCTTAATTTCGTTGTGTTGAAGAACATTTACACATTTATGAAGTCCTCTTTGCTGAAACCATTTGGTCACTGTTCCTGTAAGCCTCCAAATTTTAACAAATGATTTCTGCCGGGTGAAGGAAGACGCCATCTTATTATTATAATGAATTGACTTTGTAGCTATTGGATCATAAACGTCCTTGTATCCGGTGGTTACACATCTAAAAAGGAAGCATTAAAAGGCCAATATTATAAATAAAGTCCATAATGGAAATCGGTGTTACAACTTTAGCACAGTCGAATCGGAAAAGAATCAAATATTTTTTAAGGTGGCGACTTTAAAGGGCCACTACCTTTCCGAAACGGCTTTTAATTTTTAAAATAGGAATGTAAAACGAGATCAATAATTTTGAAGAGCCGCAGAAGTTATTAACTATACGTTTACTAGCAAACTTATCATCGCCTTCAGAACTATTTAATTAGAATAAATAAAATGTTAATTTTCATAACGCGGGTCGTTTTATGTTTCCCACCGTCGTCCTAAATGCCGCGCGGTAGTTGACTATCACTGCGCCAGACGACAAAACAGCGAAATGAATCTCCACTGTTATCGTACATTAGACAGGAAATCTTGCATATTTTTGGTGTTGTAACCTCATCTTAAGCCATCGACATATATTTTCTTTTGTCATTAATGTTTTAAGAAACCTTTAAATTTTGCTCCGGAAAGGTAGAGGGCCTTTAATTAAAGTTACTAAATCATTAGATTTACATAGATTTCTTAGGGTTTTTGACTTCCTACAAACGTTCTTATACCTGAAATTAGAAAGTTTTCAAAATTACAACATTTAACTTGAACTATTGGCAATGTTTATCAACGTTAAAATATCGCCAAACACAACAAGAAATTGTATCTGTCGGCATTGAATGTTTACAACGGAAAGAACCGAGTGCATCTTTGAGTTCGGAATCGAGGTCGCTGAAAATCTCATCCGGCTAATGGATATAGATGTAATAACACCACTAAGAGGCAACTTATATTTTATCGGTTACATTGGCTGATTAAGCGTAATAGCCGATAAGAAACGTAATGTGGGGGGGGGGGGGGGGATTGATTCTTTAATTCAACACAGATGAGTTTAACGATGCATTTTGATGAATTCAGTTGCGAGCGTCGAAGACGCGAGAATTTGGTGTTTGAGGGGTCCGGGGGTCTCCCCGGGAAATACATTACGATTTAGAATTTTACGATGCATTTTAATGAATGTGGGAGCGCCTGAAGGCGCGAGCTTTGGGTGTTTGAGGAGGTCCGAGGGTCTCCCCCGGGTAAAAATATTAGATTTATTATTATAACTTTAAATAAAAAAAAGTATTATGTTAATAACGCTTTAAAATCATTAAAATATATCGTAAAACTCATCACAGCCATTCTAAATCTAATATTTTTACCCGGAGGAGACCCTCGGACCTCCTCAAACACCCAAAGCTCGCGCCTTCAGGCGCTCCCACATTCATCAAAATGCATCGTAAAATTCAAAATCGTATTGTATTTCCCGGGGAGACCCCCGGACCCCTCAAACACCAAATTCTAAGGAAAGTCCATTAGACGGATAAAGACTATAACTAGAGATATATAGGGAATGCCCATTAGACGGATAGACATTATAACTAAGGATATACAATGTATACGGAATGTCAAATATTGATATAATGATAAAAGAAATACACGTACTTACTTAGTCCGCTAAACATGCCTATATTATTAGTTTTTCGCCATTTTTTCCTTATTATGAAGTCTATATATTAGGCCATTTTTTTTAAAAGCCTGATAATATTGGCAGGTTTAGCGGAATAGTAAATAATATCATGACAAATGAAAATAAAATAATGGTAGAAGCAAGTATAAAACCATATAATATAATGAAAACCCTTCTTTATGGCTACAAAAACCTGTACAGTATAGGATTATTTACACTTAGAAACTCTTCACAAAAATTTTTGCATACGTTTCAACGTTTATTATATTAACACAGTAATCAGGAACCTGTAGTCGATAAATTTGTGTTTTCCGTCGATAGTAGATATGTCCATTAGAAAGATGAGATTTCCTTCGATCGGATGTTTGGAATGTTCACCGCGTCGCGCATGCACATAGGGGTTGTTTACACTCGCCGAAAAATTATAATATGAAATAGTGACTAGGTCGGTCCTATTTATTTTCAGTTTTTCTCCATTTTGAACAAAATTGTTATACAAACTTTTAAATATTGTTATTAACACAAAGTACACAACTTTTACAATTAATTTAAGTCCTATAATTCTTTTTATCTTTTATTACATGATTTTTTAGCGATTTAGTCCCTTTAAGTGTCCATTTTTTTTATTTTGAACAAACAGGGCATTTAAAAAAAAATTGTGGATAGAGTGGGGAATCTAAAAATAAAAACACTTCTTGGGTTTCTGCCTACATCATTTTGAGGACTTGAGATCAATAACATTGAAAAACTTTAAAAATGTGTTTTAGATTGCCCTGTAAAATATTTACCCTTGGTCAGGACCTAGGGCAAAAAAAAAAATGTATGTTTCAGGTACCCCTACTTACCCTAGTTTTTACTTCCGACCCTAGCTATTTTATCACAAAAATGTAGTGTGTGAAGTTTTCAACTTAAGATTTTTACGCTTGCTTTAAGTTTATCCAGATAAAGTTAAATTATGGTAATGAGAAATAAAAGACTTTTAGCCAGCCTAAAGTCTGAAAGACAAATTACTTAATAATGTAGTAATAAAGCAACTCAACCCCTCCCCCACCCGTCCTAAAAAAATAAAATAAAATAAATTCCCGACCGACCTACCCTATTTTTTTCAGTCGTGTAACCTGAAACATGCATATAATTTTTTTTGGCCTAGGCCTAAATCACATTTGCCTGAGTAGACTTTGCTAAGAAATTTAAAATGTGTACAAATGGACTTGCAGGAATTCAAATAGACCAAAAATATAACCCATTTGGTTGGTGCCATGTCAGGATTATTCCAGACATTCGGTTTCTTGTAGAAAGAATTACAAAATGCGGTTCAAAGATGGCGGTCGTGGCGGCCATCTTGGATTTCGGATCGATACGAAAAAATCGCAACACTAGTTTAGGCAGGACCATAACAGGATCATTTTATACAAGTCTGAAAATAACACTTGTAGAATTTACGAAGGAGTTTAAAATTAGTTTTATTGGATTTTACTGGTTTCACAGTGCGTTTTTGCAATTGTTCATCGACATGTAGATATTTTCTTTGATATTTAAAAGAAAACTTATGCTTCCTTAACTCTAACTGTATATTTCTAAATATCATGATATATCGTTCCTGAAAACTGAATAAACATAAATAACCTTTCACTCACCGCGAACCTCCTCGATATGCGTGTTACATGGGCGCAGACATCTTGGTTATGACCAATTATAGAATTCGTATACGGAAAGAAATACTATAGAAATGATCATAATTAAGTATGCAGCCTCTAATTTGAAAGTATTTACGATTTTTTTCACGGCAAAGTTATTGCACGACTTTGACTTTTCATTGAAATGCAAATAGATAAACAAAAGGTTATCACAAACTATTTTTAGAATAATAGGCCTAGTAGATCTGTAAAATATACAAACCACCGCGGCTTATACAGAAAGAATGGCCACAAAAAGAAAGCCGGAGAATCAAGAATCTTTCAGGGTCCCTATTGAGGAAAGCGATGAACTTATCATTACACCATTGTAAGTCTTATATCTGTCGTATATTTTCTAATTTAAAAATTAACAAATCCACACATCGGCATTACGAAGAATTGGTGAATTCACTCCCGATTTAATAGGCACCTAACAGTTAACACGTTAGTCTGATATTTGGCATTTTAGGCCTAAACTAGGCTAAAATACTACATTTGTATGATGAACTCAGCTGAAGAAGACTTGAATATTAATGCTACTTTAATTTCTTAAATTCTTTCCATGTGATTAGACTGAAACATGCCTGAAATCATCCTGACAAAGTGTTGCTATTTTAGGGGTCGATCCGAAATCCAAGATGGCTGCCAGAGCCGCCATCTTGAAAACATATTTTGAACTTCTTTTAAAGTTCTACCAGTGCGACTATGGTGAAACTTGCCTGAAATGATCCTGATATGGTCTCGACCAAGTGTTGTTATTTTTTCGGGTCAATCCGAATTCCAAGATGGCTGACATATCCGCCATCTTGAAAACACGTTTTAAACTTCTTCTCAAATTCTACCCATGATTTGACTGAGACTTGCATGAAATGATCCTCACGTGATTGCAACCTCACCAAGTGTTGTGATTTTACGGTTTGATCCGAAATCCAAGATGCCACAGCAGCGGTTTGATCCGAAATCATCTTGAAAACACATTTTGAACTTCTACTCGAGTTCTGTCCGACAAAGGGTTGTTACATCTCTGATTGATCCCAAATCTAAAATGACTACTGTGTTCACTATATCTAATTTTTTCTTATTCGACTATTGCCAATTGTAGTTAGATGACCGTTAATGCCTCTTGTTAGAATTTATCGTAAGACTTAATAAAATGACACATTTCCCATATGCATTAATTGACATACAAATATCATGTATAGAACTTGTTTGTGAGACACACAGTCAATCTAACGGAAGGATCCACTTTGTTACACTGATACATGCAAATCTGCTTTTGACATTACAGGGGTGCAGGGCAAGAAGTAGGCCGATCATGTCACCTTCTCGAGTTCAAAGGGAAGAAAATTATGGTAAGTGATATTATCATTCATTATATATTATATATGAGTTTTTGAAAAACAGACTTCTTTCTTAAAAAAATTCTTGGATTTATCTCCAAAATTGCAATAATTATAATGCAATTTAATCATGAATTTATAACATCACAGTCACTACATTGATAAATGCTTTGTTTATATTTATATTAAACCAGTTAATTCTAGAACAAGGTAATTATCAATGAAAAAAATCAGTAATTTTAAGAGCTAGTATATATAGCTAATGTATAATATGATAGATTTATCATGCACTCAGGTATATATGTGCTTGGTATTGAGAACAATTGATATATATTTTGGGTGAAAAAATATAAATCAACCTGTACATGTATGACAATATGATGTTATTATACAGGTATCCACCTGAAAATAGATCGATAACTGTTTTATTGTATGAAATTTACAAGATATTAACCTGAGTCTTCAAAAAGACTTTACTACAATAAGCAGGATGATATTTCCAAACGTTCTTTTTACAAAAGTAGTTCATACATTACATATTTTATCGATGCATCAGCTGCTTGTCTATCATTTTTGAAGGTTTCTATAGATTGAAGTTTGCAGTTGATCACTGTTGATCGCTGTAAACTTGCTGCCTTTCACCATATATATTGCAATACTACAATAATGTCGTCACAATAGATTATCCTGACGTCATTGGATTATAAAACTATACGCTATATATGGGTACGACTCGACGTCAAAAGTGATTATGACAATACATCTAAAGGGTGTTTCCCTCAATCTATTTTTAACACAAGTTACTGGACTGGCGAGAGCTATCTGGACTGAGTCAAATAACCACGCATGCTTTTCACCGCCGATTTCGGGGTTGATATCACAGTTGATGAGTACTTCTGAGAAACGTATCAGCCAATCAAAATACAGCAAAAACACCAGTCATATAATAAAACTAATTTTATTGTTACTACAGCTGGACTGTGGGATACATCCTGGGTTAAATGGAATGGCATCACTGCCATTTCTGGATTTAGTAGATGTGGAGGAAATAGATTTGCTGTTGATGAGTCAGTAAGTGCTAATTCATCCTAGAAAACTTTGGTGAATATAAATAAAGCCATAGGAGTTGGTGAATATAAATAAAGCCAAAGGAGTAATATTGTAAAAGTTTTTTTTAATGCATTGTAGCATCTGGCTATAGGGTTCTGGGATCAAGTGGGTTTGAACCCTGGTCTGGTTATATAATTACTGATATATGTGTGTCTGCTCTTCTTTAAAACAATATAAAATAACAACTCTGTTTTAACCAGTGAATTTTAGTCATTTTTTCTGTATATGAAAACCACATTGTTAAATTTCAATAATGAATGATTGTTATACATTTGTTTTAAAAGAAAAAAATATTTTGACAAAGTCAAGAAGTAATTTGAATTAGAAATGCAATCAATGCAAGAGCCAAAAAAAAAGTAAAGAAAAAGCCTCAAATGTTCTTGTCAAACTCAACTCTTGTCAAATGTTTTTGTTTGGAATTACCATATTCGACCCCATAAGCCCCCATGTCCCTATAAGTGCTGCTCCTCCTTTTTGAGACCTCGATTTCAATTGCCAGGATATAAATAAAGACCAAAACTACCAAAAATTTATAGGTTTACAACTATTTCATCTTACTAAGCACCTTTTTCACTTTTTTTTTTTAACTGCCCAGGGTTCTTATTGGGTTGTATACAGTTAGCACTTAGTCATTGCAGATGCTCACACTCAGACTGATGTTATATGTTATCACCATCACACACACTGACCAACTGACGTTCACTGAAATATATCTGTTTATATTCTTTACAGCTTCCATCTGGATCACTGTGGTGCATTACCATTCTTCTTGGAGAAAACTGAATTCAAAGGCAGATGTTTTATGACACATGCCACCAAAGCTATATTTAGGTGGCTCTTGTCAGATTACGTAAAAGTCAGGTAAGGTTTAAAGCTATCTTTATCTTCATTTCTAATTTTTCCATCTTCTATGGCCCTCACTTTCTCCTTAATCAATAAAATTAGGTTTTTCTTGTAAAATGTCCAGAAGGGAAAAGCCCATATCATATCATTTGTTTAAGTTTTAAATGTGTGTTGTTTTTTTTCAATTTTGTGACTGATTGGATTATGGAAGTGGTTGATAGATGGCCATGGGGAAAAACTTACCAGTGTATTGGATGCTATGGAATGTTGATACAATGAAGCTTGTTATCAACACAAGGATAAATAAATAGGTTTTGTGATGTGTATTATTATATACACTTGTGATATTCATATCATGTGCAATGCTTTCAAATTTGCATACTCTTTGTTTCAGTAATATTGCTACAGACGACATGTTATATACAGAAAAAGACATAGAAAACAGTATGGATAAAATAGAGACCATCAACTTCCATCAGGTAAAGTCATGATCACATACTCGTGAGTCATAAAAAATGTGCTTTTCATCAGTGAAAGCTGACATCGGAATCTTATGGAATATGTATCAGTAATTATATACTAGAGTTGAAAGCAATCTTGAAATCAATGAGATATCTTATTTATCTTCTAATAACAAACTTTTAAGTATTGGATATTTACACTTTTGATAAATTCTGTTGTGTCATCTACAGATAATTGAAAAAAAAGAACAATAAATTCAAAGATACAACAGAAATGATGCAATTTGTTGTTTAGATTGCAATTTTTCATAATCATTAAATTGCATTTTGTAAATGTTTCTGAATATTTTGTTTTGCACACAGGAAGTGGAAATCAATGGAATCAAATTTTGGTGCTATACAGCAGGTCATGTGTTGGGGGCGGCCATGTTTATGATTGAAATCGCTGGTGTAAAGGTTGGTATGAATACATATGTAACAGAGTGAAGGATTTATAGTGAATTTAATTATTGACTCTGCCAGGGATTGAACTTCAGACCTTTGGTTTACAAGTCTGACGCTCATCCGATTGATCTAAAGAGAAGTTCTCTCTAGTCGAGCGGTATTTTGCATCTATTATTGACCAGGGCCATTTTCGTTTATTCGGAACAACCGGTTCGACCGTTGGTTAAAGTCATTATTTCAAGTATAAATCCTGACGGACCTGCAGTTTTTTATACAGGCCTGTGAGGGCTTTGTCAAGGTTCGTCTGAAAACAATGTAAAATCACCAGGTCCGTCTTATATTAATAAACGAACAGCTAGGTCCAACCAGTCAAACCGTATAATCGAAAACGGCCCAAGGTTACATGAAGCAAGCTGATCAGATTTGTGTGAGATGTTAGAAATAGTTTGTTACTACTTTGGTCCGGTACATTATGTGACTTTTCAACTCAATACTTAACTAGGAACTGTACTGCTTATTATGTGACCATTTTATTATAGTATAGGTACAAAAAAAGTACAAAAAAGTCGTTTTGGGGTTATGTTTAATTATGATTTACTAGGAGTTATGTCCCTTTAATGGGAGAGTTTATGTTGTAACACAGGATATTAAGTCAGTTGTTAACCTAATTGCTTAAAGAGGAGGGGCCGCGGTGGCCAAGTGGTTAAGATGTACCGACATATTACCACATGCCCTCCACCTCTGGGTCGCGAGTTCGAAACCCATGTGGGGCAGTTGTCAGATACTGACCGTTGGTCGGTGGTTTTTCTCCGGATACTCCGGCTTTCCTCCACCAACAAACCTGGCACGTCCTTAAATGACCCTGGCTGTTAATAGGACGTTAAACTAATCAAATGCTTAAAGAGGTACAAATGTCTTAAGATTTAAAATTGATGATTGGACATGGGACCAATGTTTTATGTTGCTGTTGTTTCAGATATTGTACACAGGAGACTTCTCTCGACAAGAAGATCGGCATTTAATGGCAGCTGAAATCCCAAATGTACATCCAGATGTCGTCATTATTGTAAGTTAATTAGCGGGTAGCTAAATGTCTTCAATATAATTAAGCATGTTTTGAATGTTTTTAAAAATATCACATCTGTATACTATTAACTTAGGGCTGTTCCAGTAAAACATATATGGTAGGGGGGGAAGGCACTTTGAAATTGGGAGACCCACCGATAGAAGTGATTTTCAATTTTGTTGACCCACACACATATCTATTTTTTTGTGAACAAGACCATGGCATAGAAGCGATTTAATTTTTTATTTCACTCCGATTTGTAGTATTTGGATTTACACATTTTGATTTCTAGCATCACCAAAGAGTCCTAGGACAAAATTGCACTGTATATGGTGCAGTGAACTTTTGTTTGTTATGCTGCATCTACTACTAAATTTGTATAAGGGTACAATCCTTGTAGAACCAGCGTAAAATCTTCTATACATACTGAAGTGTTTCGCAAGCATAATGCAAAAGTAGACATCTGAACATTCACACTTAAGCTTGTGAATTGCAACTTTTTCCTCGACTTAATACCAGTGAATTTAAATAAAGATCTGTTATTTTGCCAAAACTAATCTATTGTTTCTTTGTACCATTGTCAAGTTTGAATGAATATAATATGTTTTAGATAAATAGTCTATCATTATTATATCAAAATACTAAGAAAATATAATAATTGTTTTGTATTGAAGATGAACAACACATAAAATATTGTCAGAAATTAACATTTTTTTCAATATTTATTTTTGTATTTTTGTAGTCAGGATGACTGAGCAACATTATAAAACATAAAATTGCATTTATTTCAAAAGGTTACAAATGCTTCAGATAGACCCACCCACAGAAGGGATTTCTTGAAACGCCACCCTGGCACAGAAGGGATTTTATGTTGAACCCACCATGGCACATACTATTTTTTAAAGTGCCTTCCCTGGGTGCCATATATGTTTTGCTGGAACAGCCCTTAAAGGTTAATAAAGTAAAAGGGCTACCTTGTAGCCGGTTATTACGTGTGTCAAGATTGCCATGATTTTTAGTAAAAACAGAAAATCAAATATCAATGATTTTCAATTTTTGCAATCTAGCTTTCAGAGTATATATGATTTAATCATCTATCAGTATTTCATGGATAAAGTTTTCACACTCATAGCAATGTTCTGTGAAATCACAAGATTGAAAAACGAAAATAAACAGCTATGCGATATTACATCTCCAAACAATTCTGCTGATTCTTAGAAAGACAAAACAAACTTATAATGAGCTCAATTCATTAAGTAAGTTGTAATGTGTTAATTGTAAGATATTCAAAACATTTCAACATTCTTTAACAGGAATCCACATATGGCACACACATTCATGAAAAGAGGGAAGACAGAGAGGCGAGATTTACTGGACTAGTCCATGATATTGTTAGCAGGGGAGGCAGGTGCCTGATTCCTGTCTTTGCTTTAGGTCGAGCCCAAGAGTTGCTGCTCATTCTGGGTGAGTTAAAAGTAAACACTAGTAAAATAATTATGATGGTAAAAATCTGTTAGATTAGCGGTGGCAGAGTGGTTAAGACGTCTTAACATATTACCTCCACCTTATATAATATTGAGACTCAAGCTTCAGATATTGTAAATATTTATTGTAACATTTAATGTGCCTTTTTACTATAATTTCAATCCCATCCAGATTTCATGCATATATCATATTCATAGTCCAGATATCACTAGTTTAATCATGGTTTTGTATAATCATAATTTAATTTAATTTTTGTTTTAACAGGTTTTTTAAAAGCAGATTTCAAACCATCATTTAAACTGATCCTAATGAAAGTCTTTCTACTTCTTAAATTATGTAATAGATGACTTTGAAACGATGAGAAATGTAAAGTAATACATGTACACACCACCACCCAGAATGAGAAGACTAAGTAAGCTAATGTTACACCTGTAATACGTGTACACACCACCCAGAATGTGAAGACTAAGTAAACTAATGTTACACCTGTAATACGTGTACACACCACCCAGAATGAGAAGACTAAGTAAGCTAATGTTACACCTGTAATACGTGTACACACCACCCAGAATGAGAAGACTAAGTAAGCTAATGTTACACCTGTAATACATGTACACACACCCAGAATGAGAAGACTAAGTAAGCTAATGTTACACCTGTACACATGTACACACCACCAGAATGAGAAGACTAAGTAAGCTAATGTTACACCTGTAATACATGTACACACCACCCAGAATGAGAAGACTAAGTAAGCTAATGTTACACCTGTAATACATGTACACACCACCCAGAATGAGAAGACTAAGTAAGCTAATGTTACACCTGTAATACGTGTACACACCACCCAGAATGAGAAGACTAAGTAACTAATGTTACACCTGTAATACATGTACACACCACCCAGAATGAGAAGACTAAGTAAGCTAATGTTACACCTGTAATACATGTACACACCACCCAGAATGAGAAGACTAAGTAAGCTAATGTTACACCTGTAATACATGTACACACCACCCAGAATGAGAAGACTAAGTAAGCTAATGTTACACCTGTAATACATGTACACACCACCCAGAATGAGAAGACTAAGTAAGCTAATGTTACACCTGTAATACATGTACACACCACCCAGAATGAGAAGACTAAGTAAGCTAATGTTACACCTGTAATACATGTACACACCACCCAGAATGAGAAGACTAAGTAAGCTAATGTTACAACCTGTAATACATGTACACACCACCCAGAATGAGAAGACTAAGTAAGCTAATGTTACACCTGTAATACATGTACACACCACCCAGAATGAGAAGACTAAGTAAGCTAATGTTACACCTGTAATACATGTACACACCACCCAGAATGAGAAGACTAAGTAAGCTAATGTTACACCTGTAATACATGTACACACCACCCAGAATGAGAAGACTAAGTAAACTAATGTTACACCTGTAATACATGTACACACCACCCAGAATGAGAAGACTAAGTAAGCTAATGTTACACCTGTAATACATGTACACACCACCCAAAATGAGAAGACTAAGTAAGCTAATGTTACACCTGTAATACATGTACACACCACCCAGAATGAGAAGACTAAGTAAGCTAATGTTACACCTGTAATACATGTACACACCACCCAGACTGTGAAGACTAAGTAAGCTAATGTTACACCTGTAATACATGTACACACCACCCAGAATGAGAAGACTAAGTAAGCTAATGTTACACCTGTAATACATGTACACACCACCCAGAATGAGAAGACTAAGTAAGCTAATGTTACACCTGTAATACATGTACACACCACCCAGACTGTGAAGACTAAGTAAGCTAATGTTACACCTGTAATACATGTACACACCACCCAGAATGAGAAGACTAAGTAAGCTAATGTTACACCTGTAATACATGTACACACCACCCAGAATGTGAAGACTAAGTAAGCTAATGTTACACCTGTAATACATGTACACACCACCCAGACTGTGAAGACTAAGTAAGCTAATGTTACACCTGTAATACATGTACACACCACCCAGAATGAGAAGACTAAGTAAGCTAATGTTACACCTGTAATACATGTACACACCACCCAGAATGAGAAGACTAAGTAAGCTAATGTTACACCTGTAATACATGTACACACCACCCAGAATGTGAAGACTAAGTAAGCTAATGTTACACCTGTAATACATGTACACACCACCCAGAATGAGAAGACTAAGTAAGCTAATGTTACACCTGTAATACATGTACACACCACCCAGAATGTGAAAACTAAGTAAGCTAATGTTACACCTGTAATACATGTACACACCACCCAGAATGAGAAGACTAAGTAAGCTAATGTTACACCTGTAATACATGTACACACCACCCCAGAATGAGAAGACTAAGTAAGCTAATGTTACACCTGTAATACATGTACACACCACCCAGAATGAGAAGACTAAGTAAGCTAATGTTACACCTGTAATACATGTACACACCACCCAGAATGTGAAGACTAAGTAAGCTAATGTTACACCTGTAATACATGTACACACCACCCAGAATGAGAAGACTAAGTAAGCTAATGTTACACCTGTAATACATGTACACACCACCCAGAATGAGAAGACTAAGTAAGCTAATGTTACACCTGTAATACATGTACACACCACCCAGAATGAGAAGACTAAGTAAGCTAATGTTACACCTGTAATACATGTACACACCACCCAGAATGAGAAGACTAAGTAACTAATGTTACACCTGTAATACATGTACACACCACCCAGAATGAGAAGACTAAGTAAGCTAATGTTACACCTGTAATACATGTACACACCACCCAGAATGTGAAGACTAAGTAAGCTAATGTTACACCTGTAATACATGTACACACCACCCAGAATGAGAAGACTAAGTAAGCTAAATGTTACACCTGTAATACATGTACACACCACCCAGAATGAGAAGACTAAGTAAGCTAATGTTACACCTGTAATACATGTACACACCACCCAAATGAGAAGACTAAGTAAGCTAATGTTACACCTGTAATACATGTACACACCACCCAGAATGAGAAGACTAAGTAAGCTAATGTTACACCTGTAATACATGTACACACCACCAGAATGAGAAGACCTAATGTTACACCTGTAATACATGTACACACCACCAGAATGAAAGACTAAGTAAGCTAATGTTACACCTGTAATACATGTACACACCACCCAGAATGAGAAGACTAAGTAAGCTAATGTTACACCTGTAATACATGTACACACCACCCAGAAGGAAGACTAAGTAAGCTAATGTTACACCTGTAATACATGTACACACCACCCAGAATGAGAAGACTAAGTAAACTAATGTTACACCTGTAATACATGTACACACCACCCAGAATGAGAAGACTAAGTAAGCTAATGTTACACCTGTAATACATGTACACACCACCCAGAATGAGAAGACTAAGTAAGCTAATGTTACACCTGTAATACATGTACACACCACCCAGAATGAGAAGACTAAGTAAGCTAATGTTACACCTGTAATACATGTACACACCACCCAGAATGAGAAGACTAAGTAAGCTAATGTTACACCTGTAATACATGTACACACCACCCAGAATGAGAAGACTAAGTAAGCTAATGTTACACCTGTAATACATGTACACACCACCCAGAATGAGAAGACTAAGTAAGCTAATGTTACACCTGTAATACATGTACACACCACCCAGACTGTGAAGACTAAGTAAGCTAATGTTACACCTGTAATACATGTACACACCACCCAGAATGTGAAGACTAAGTAAGCTAATGTTACACCTGTAATACATGTACACACCACCCAGAATGAGAAGACTAAGTAAGCTAATGTTACACCTGTAATACATGTACACACCACCCAGAATGAGAAGACTAAGTAAGCTAATGTTACACCTGTAATACATGTACACACCACCCCAGAATGAGAAGAAGACTAAGTAAGCTAATGTTACACCTGTAATACATGTACACACCACCCAGAATGAGAAGACTAAGTAAGCTAATGTTACACCTGTAATACATGTACACACCACCCAGAATGAGAAGACTAAGTAAGCTAATGTTACACCTGTAATACATGTACACACCACCCAGAATGAGAAGACTAAGTAAGCTAATGTTACACCTGTAATACATGTACACACCACCCAGAATGTGAAAACTAAGTAAGCTAATGTTACACCTGTAATACATGTACACACCACCCAGAATGAGAAGACTAAGTAAGCTAATGTTACACCTGTAATACATGTACACACCACCCAGAATGAGAAGACTAAGTAAGCTAATGTTACACCTGTAATACATGTACACACCACCCAGAATGAGAAGACTAAGTAAGCTAATGTTACACCTGTAATACATGTACACACCACCCAGAATGAGAAGACTAAGTAAGCTAATGTTACACCTGTAATACATGTACACACCACCCAGAATGAGAAGACTAAGTAAGCTAATGTTACACCTGTAATACATGTACACACCACCCAGAATGAGAAGACTAAGTAAGCTAATGTTACACCTGTAATACATGTACACACCACCCAGAATGAGAAGACTAAGTAAGCTAATGTTACACCTGTAATACATGTACACACCACCCAGAATGAGAAGACTAAGTAAGCTAATGTTACACCTGTAATACATGTACACACCACCCAGAATGTTGAAGACTAAGTAAACTAATGTTACACCTGTAATACATGTACACACCACCCAGAATGAGAAGACTAAGTAAGCTAATGTTACACCTGTAATACATGTACACACCACCCAGAATGTGAAGACTAAGTAAGCTAATGTTACACCTGTAATACATGTACACACCACCCAGAATGAGAAGACTAAGTAAGCTAATGTTACACCTGTAATACATGTACACACCACCCAGAATGAGAAGACTAAGTAAGCTAATGTTACACCTGTAATACATGTACACACCACCCAAAATGAGAAGACTAAGTAAGCTAATGTTACACCTGTAATACATGTACACACCACCCAGAATGAGAAGACTAAGTAAGCTAATGTTACACCTGTAATACATGTACACACCACCCAGAATGAGAAGACTAAGTAAGCTAATGTTACACCTGTAATACATGTACACACCACCCAGAATGAGAAGACTAAGTAAGCTAATGTTACACCTGTAATACGTGTACACACCACCCAGAATGTGAAGACTAAGTAAGCTAATGTTACACCTGTAATACGTGTACACACCACCCAGAATGAGAAGACTAAGTAAGCTAATGTTACACCTGTAATACGTGTACACACCACCCAGAATGAGAAGACTAAGTAAGCTAATGTTACACCTGTTTCAGATGAGTACTGGAGTAACCATCCAGAGTTACACGACATTCCTATCTATTACGCTTCTTCTCTTGCCAAAAAGTGTATGAGCGTTTATCAGACATACATCAACGCCATGAACGAGAAAATCCGCCGACAAATCACAATCAGCAATCCGTTTGTTTTCAAACACATATCCAATCTCAAGGTAAGATTTTCTCGTCAGGCTATTCCAGTTATGAAAGTATCGACCCCTCTTCAGACCTTAAGATCATGTCAAAGTCACAAGTAAGTTCATGCATGGCCAATTTCAGAAGAAATTAAAGAAATAATGTCGTTGTGGGTTGTGTAGACAAAACCTTGAGTCAAAGATTGCTTCATTATTCTGGAGCAGGACATCAGGTCATGTGTAGGTATCTATAACTCTGAAATAGTAAAACATTATCATACAACATGTATTAAGCGCATGCTTATTTTATGATCTTCTGTAGCCGATACCTCATAAGAGAACAGAATATGATGCTGAAGTTGACCTCAAAAGAGAACAAAACATAATGCTGATGTTGATTGAAATTTTCTCGTACAGAATTTGAAATCAGAGTAATATACCATTTGTTTTACGTCCCACACAGAGTATGGAGCACTTTGAAGATATTGGCCCGTCTGTAGTGCTGGCGAGCCCTGGTATGATGCAGAGTGGACTCTCACGGGAACTGTTTGAGAACTGGTGTACAGACAAGCGTAATGGTTGTATCATCGCCGGTTACTGTGTGGAGGGGACATTGGCCAAGGTAACATGTCCTCTTAGTGTACCTATCTGACACCATTTTGTGTAAATGTCCAGAACTAAGTCCTGGAATCTGTCTATCATTTCTAACAAAGATATATTTTACGTTCGAAGGACAATGTCAGATATTGATGACATTGACATCTGGTTTAATGCAGCTTTTCAAAAACTTTTAAATAGTTTGAAAGTGGAAAAAAAACTGCGTAGTGAGATTAAGCATTGCCATTCAAGTTTATTTACAAAATGATAATTCAATATTTAAAAAAGGGATTTTATAACCCATGTATTGATTTTGAGTAAAACAGTTGGCATATCCAGGATATTACGGTGTGATATTTTGACGTTTGTTTTCAGCACATCCTGTCTGAGCCTGATGAGATTGTGACGATGGCAGGTCAAAAATTACCAATGAAATGTTCGGTGGACTACATATCCTTCTCAGCTCACACCGACTATCAGCAGACCAGCGAGTTCTTACGGGCACTCAAACCCCCACATGTGGTGAGCAGACAATGTGAACTCCCCATAGAGGGATCCCTTATTTGTACTTACTAGGTCATTGGTTCATCTAGGTAAAAGTAATATTATATAACGTGCCATAAACTTCATTTTGACCTTTCACCTACATTAAAGAAATGAAGCAAGCATTATAGACTCTAATGATGTTCAGATTCTAATTAGAAATTTGTCTTCTTGCTTTATTTTTGAATTCTTGTTACTTCAGAAATATAGCTCCTATTCGAAGAATGAATCTTATCTGTGTTAGCTAGGTCCTTAGCAATTACTGTACACAACAAGGCTTAGAATGCTGATTAAAATGTAAATTTTCAATATGTGTAGGTACTTGTACATGGAGAACAGAATGAGATGTCACGTTTGAAGGCGGCACTTATACGAGAGTATGAGGACGATACAGAGTATCAGATGTTGGTCCACAATCCTCGCAACACTGTGCCTGTAACTCTTCACTTTAGAGGAGAAAAAATGGCAAAGGTATGGTTCCTCATTTCTTTAATTATAACAAATGAAAACACATGTACAATTGCATAAGTTATGTAAACTGATTTTAAAAAGCATATGCAAATATTGCTGACCTAAATTTATATCAGTGTTTTCAGAACATTGTGTTTTGATGTAAAGGCCATTTTAGTGCTAAATTCATTTGATACTATAGTAATCCAGAAAAGACAAGTTAAATCTTTTGTCTAAGTCATTTAGATTTCTACGTTAAGCTTCCCACATCAAACAATTTGAAAATCTTTGTGATATTGTTCAGGTTGTAGGGAAGTTGGCTTCTGAAAAACCCAGTCAAGACCAAAAGGTGACAGGGATATTAGTGAAGCGGAATTTCAACTATCACATCATGCATCCAAGTGATCTGTCAAGTAAGTTTTACTGTCTAGTTGTTAGATATAGACTCATTAGTTTATACATTATATATATTTTAATGTATGGTATAATATTAAAATTATATACACCAGAAACACAAGTGACAGAGGCATGCAGTTTCGTGGGTCATGCCTTATTCAGGCCTCAAACTTGTGATCACGGCACCCAATATCCTTGCCAAACATACCTGCAGCTTATACCAATATGCATTATTCATATTAGAATGATTGTGTTTTCAAAGCGCGTATTAAAATATTGTTGGTATTTTGTACAATTTCAAATGTTTTCCACACCGAAAAGTGTGATACCATGGAGGTTTGACATGAATGGATACTATGACTTGTGTACAGTGCTGTTTCAGTGGCCAGTTAGATTTCAGTGATATCAGAGCTATGTACATGTATTTATTGATTAACCAAAATCTATGTTATAGGTTACACCGACCTAGCTATGGCTACAGTGACACAGCGACTAAGTATTGCCTACACGGGTACAATCAACCTGCTACGTTACTACCTCAATCAGCTATCCGGGGACGTAGAACAATACATGGCTAACGACAAACCAGCTCTCAAGATCTTCAAGGCCGTCACTGTGCTAGTGGAACCCAAGATGGCTGTTGTCGAGGTATGATCTTATGGTTTTAATTCAATGTTTTTGTCATAGTCAAGTCTTGTTCTTTCAATGTTAGAAGTAATAATACATTTTAGAATTTAAAGTATAAAAAAAATATGAAGATAAACAATCAAATCATAGAGAAGGGAATGCTCATTTATTTTTACTCTTGAAAAAATTAATGTTGAAAATGTGTCAGTTTAATGTCATAAAATGATGATATAATGAATTTCTAAGAGGTTTATTCCATATTTGAATTGCACTTTGTTTTGTGTTGTAGTGGGTAGCTAACCCAGTAACTGATATGTATGCTGATGCTGTGGTAACCGTGGTACTACGAGCTGAGACGGATCCTATGCCACATAAATGTAAGTAAAATAAGGTTGTGTGTGGTATACACTGGTATTTTATTATGTAGGATATCAGTCATAGGATTCATTAACCTTCAAATTATTTTACAGCTTTTAGTGACCACAACATTAGGTTTAATCATCAAATTCAAACATTGGAAAAAACAAACACGCACAAAGAAATTTCTTTTACTCCATTATATAGCATATGTTGATCCTGTTTGTTGGAAATACATGTACTGGGAGTTAGTGGGGTGTTTTTCTGTGTGAGGACCATTATCAAAGTATGAAAGAAAGACCGCATGGTTTAATAGGAACTTTACAGCTTCAATCATGGAATCAAATCCAACTCCCCGTCTTAGTCTGTACATACAATTACAGCTTGATATCACAATTGATGCAGCTTTATATCAGAAATGAATTCTTTTAAAACGCTCAGAGGTTTTATTTGATATGTATATTGCATGAACGGGATTGTATTATCATATACAGATGTCCCACCTGCCCTAAAGGTGGACCGTGGCCACATCACAGAATGTCTGATCGAGATGTTCACAGACATGTTTGGGACAGAGAGTGTTGGAAAGTTCATAAAGGGAGACAAAATGACCATCACAATTGACGACAACACCGCCATTATCAACATTGACACTTTGGTAAGTTAAAACAGCTACAAAAAAAATCCTTACATGATAACAAAACCGTAATGCAATAGCTAAGGGCAAATACAAACAAAATATTATTTCTAAGCCCTCCACCTATAGGAGATTTCAGAAAAGATGGCGATGACGTCACACAAAGGTACATCCGGGCGCTCAAAGGTACGACTCTGTATATCTACTCATAAATATAGTTGGAACACAGCCGCTTGCGATGTTTGTTTACATTTTATTGTACTAAATAGTACGACAATCCGAGAACTATTGCGCTATTTTAATTATAAAAAGGGTAAATAAATACATTTAACAATAATATTTAGATATAAAATTATGGTATTCATATATTTTACTCTGTTTATACTCCATTTTCGACCGCCACGAGAAAAAACACGGTCGCCATTAGACCTACGTATAAACATTGACAGAAGTTACAAAATTGACAGAAATTACAAATTAAATTCCAAGTTTCCCCCAATATTATACTGACGTTTTAATAATCGATTACTGTTTTCTAAGTCTAACTTGGTAAAACACCGTACGATGTGTGATAATGACAAATTAAAATTTGCCTTCGTAGATTACCCCAAGCGCACGGCAGCCATTACGTTCAGTACTGCCGAGATCCCGAATTTTGTCATTTTTGAGAATCACAAAATTAAATATTCTGATTAACTTTTTCGTCAGAAATTTTGGAATTAAGTTAATGACATTCAACTGAGTAATTTTATAGTTACTTTTTATCATATTTTAAAACAAAACTTCGAGTATTTTAGGATTCTCGAAGCCGTGCGCAATGTGTCCTAGCCGGCATTTATAATTATAGTATTACGATCTAGCTATATTCATAAATCTAAATGTAGTCTATCTAACATGTATTCAAATTATTTAGAAGTAATATCATCTCAATTTTGGACTTCACATAACGGCACATGGAATAAAAGTGATTAAAAATTAAAAAATAAACTCATGAAATTTAACAATTTCACTATTTTATTTTTCGAGATATCGGCAGCCATACTGTACGTGTACGTACACGTACATCTTCATTTATGTGTAACAGTTGTATATACCATTCATTTAAAACAAGATATACATGGGAAATAACGAAATATATATCTTTTACAAGTACTTATTGAGGTATGTGTTGGTAATTACGTATAAATATCATTAATTTCCCAACTAATGGTTGTTGCCCGAGGTGATCTACCAGCGAAGCCATGCACGAGCAGCTGTGCATGGTCTGGCCAGGTGGTTCACATTTCGTTATATTTATATTAAATAGTGTTATGAACAGATTTTTTGTGTATAACAGAAATATGATACATTGAAATAAATTATCTATTCATAACTTGTTCAGAAAATGGATTTCTACGCGTGAACAAAAAGCGGGTACGAGTGACGGCCTGGCACCGCTTCGCAAACTGGCTTCAACACTAAATTTACACAAATATATTTAGCAATAAACAATTGTAAATATAAATGTCTGTAACCTCTGAAACAATAAGAAACTATTTTAAAATCAGAATTTGCAAGTATGAAAGTGTATACTTTTGTCAACGTATCGATTGTGAAAGCAGGGATAGGTATCTGTTATTGTTAGCTCACCTGGTCCGAAGGACCGAGGTGAGCTTATGGGATGCCGCAGCGTCCGGCGTCCGGCGTCCGTCAACAATCGACTTCTTCTCCATAACCGCTGGTCGGATTTCAACAAAATTTGACTGGTAGCATCCTTATGGGCTACTTACTGAAAATTGTACAAATGATGGGGCTGATCCCCCGGGGGCCTGAGGGGCGGGGCCAAAAGGGGTCAATTTGGCTATTTCCATATAAACGACTTCTTCTCTGAAACCAAGCATGGGATAGCACCCATAATGCAATGGTAGCATCCTTATAGGGTGGGGATTCAAAATTGTACAAATGATGGGGCTGACCCCCCGGGGGCCTGAGGGGCGGGGTCAAATGGGGTCAATTTGGCTATTTCCATAAAAACAACTTCTTCTCTGAAACTAAGCAAGAGATAGCACTCATAATGCAATGGTAGTATCGTTATAGGGTGGGGATTCAAAATTGTACAAATGATGGGGCTGACCCCCCGGGGGCCTGAGGGGCGGGGTCAAAAGGGGTCAATTTGGCTATTTCCATATAAACGACTTCTTCTCTGAAACCAAGCATGGGATAGCACCCATAATGCAATGGTAGCATCCTTATAGGGTGGGGATTCAAAATTGTACAAATGATGGGGCTGACCTCCCGGGGGCTGAGGGCGGGGTAAAGGGCATTTGGGAAAATGGAAGCACCATTGGGGTCAAAAGGGGCCAATTTGGGGCTATTTCCATATAAACGACTTCTTCTCTGAAACTAAGCATGGTATAGCACCCATAATACAATGGTAGCATCCTTATAGGGTGGGGATTCAAAATTGTGCAAATGATAGGGCTGACCCCCCCGGGGGCCTGAGGGGCGGGGTCAAAAGGGGTCAATTTGGCTATTTCCATATAAACAACTTCTTCTTTGAAACTAAGCATGGTATAGCACCCATAATGCACTGGTAGCATTCTTATAGGGTGGGGATTCCAAATTGTGCAAATGATAGGGCTGACCCCCGGGGGCCTGAGGGGCGGGGTCAAAAGTGGTCAATTTCCATATAAATGACTTTTTCTCTGCAACTTAACATGGGATTACGCTCATAATGCAATGGTTACATCCTTATAGAGTTTGGATTCAAAATTTTGCAAATGATGGGGCTGACCCCCCCGGGGGCCTGAAGGGTGGGGTCAAAAGGGGTTAATTTAGCTATTTCCATATAAACGACTTCTTCTCTGCAACTAAGAATGGAAGAGCACTTATAATGCAATGGTAGCATCCTTATAGGGTTGGGATTTGAAATTGTACAAATGATAGGGCTGACCCCCGGGGCCTTAGACGGCAATACATGTAGATGCGAGGTCAAAAAGGTCAATTAGGCTACTACTTTCATATAAATTACTTTGTCTCTGAACCTATGTATTGGATAGCATATTTGTATGGTATCAATAGCATCATTGTATGGTTGTGATTCAAAATTAAACTTTGGAAGTCAATTTTGCTTATTTTTCTAATTGTCAGAGTCTTGTGATAATTACTAACAAAAAACCAGGTGAGCGATACAGGCCCTCTGGGCCTCTTGTTTTTATTAGTCACCATACTGTGTTTGTACCTTTGAGGACCCAGATGTAAACTTTCTCGCACCTCAGACAGGGAAATCTCACATGATACCCAGTGCTAGATTTTTCTATCTCGTTCGATCTGTCTGGTACCTTTACGTGATTTTTGGCGGAATTTTACGCCATGTATGTAACAGTCCGCGCATGTGACGTCTTACTCTCGAATCGATGACGTCACACGCTTCAGACAATCAATATTATTAGAAATATGTACATTCAAGTATTTACCATGCATTGTTTGGTTGTTGTTTTTAATTATTAAAAAAGTATGTACCGATTGATCAGATTTTTTCTTTGAACCGAACTATAGTTTTACGCGGAATGACTAAATTCGAAGCACAGATGAAATGGTAAATCGGCTTTGAACCAGGAGCCAAAGACAGGATAATTTTACTTTGAATGTGTTTATAGATGGTTTTATTTTATCTTAGAGGCGCAAGAAAAAAAATCTATTACCTTTAAGTGATCAAGAACGGGTTATCTCAGTCTCGGGCTAAGATTTTGTAACATCCCAACCTCGGCTAACGCCTCGGTTGGGATTATGTTACAAAATCTTAGCCCTCGACCGAGATAACCCGATCTAGATCACTTACAGGTAACAGATTTTATTATTCTGTGACGTCACGCCATCTTTTCTGAAAACTCCTATTGGTTGTGATATCAGAATTTATGTGAGGTAGTTGCCACGTGATAACTGTTTGTCAACAGTCCTTTGGTCTCAATAAGGTCTCAGGGCACTGGAAAAAAAGTGGAAAAAATTAGGGTGGGCATAATAAGACCTTTAATAAAAACTATTGCACAAAGGAAAAAATCAATTTGAAAAAGATTTAATTATGTATGTGATATTCCTCTTTTCAATCAGCATTTAATGATTTAATAAAACATTTCGACTTAAGTCAGTTTGTGACTTAGGTTTGTTTCGAGAAATGGCTTGTTTCGAGAAATGGCCCGGGGGCCAGTTGTATTTATGAGGAACATCCTGTATACGAAGGACATATTGTGTTTGTACCTTTGAGGACCCGGATGTAAACTTTCTGTGATGTCACGCCATCTTTTCTGAAACCTCCTATTGGTTGTGATATCAGAATTTATGTGAGGTAGTTGCCACGTGATAACTGTTTGTCAACAGTACTTTGGTCTCAATAAGGTCTCAGGGCACTGGAAAAAAAGTGGAAAAAATTAGGGTGGGCATAATAAGACCTTTAATAAAAACTATTGCACAAAGGTAAAAATCAATTTGAAAAAGATTTAATTATGTTTGTGATATTCCTCTTTTCAATCAGCATTTAATGATTTAATAAAACATTTCGACTTAAGTCAGTTTTTGACTTAGGTTTGTTTCGAGAAATGGCCCGGGGGCCAGTTGTATTTATGAGGAACATCCTGTATACGAAGGTAACTAATTATTATTTTGTTTCTTTTGTAGGATGTGAAATGTGAGGATGAAACTCTACAACAAGTTGTACAGACCAGTGTATCAAAGTTAATGTTAGCCATTTCTCCTATAAAACAAGCAGCACACTGACAGACACAGACTGTAGGAACTAAGGAAGCAGGACTAACACTGTCAACTCTGTAGGTCAGAGTACAGATGTGGAGCGCCCCAGGCGAGCTGGTGTTATTATCCAAGTGTGCGTAAAGACAGAGATGACAGACAAGGCAGCTTGTGAGGACTGAAACGGTGTAATCTAATTTACACACTTAATGTTTGTCTGGAGTGAACTAAGAACTTGTCTAACTTGTATTCTGTCTTTGCACATTACAGAGATATCTGCCAAAGTGGAAGGCATCATCATTATTTTGTGAGTGAAACTTGCGTCGTTTTCTTTGAAAAATATCATGCTGTGTCCACAAATACATGAATTCAGAATCAATATTTACCTGCCCAGAAGGTCAGATAACTCCTTAATGTGCGATGGCGGGTTAGTCAAGGGGAAGTTTTTGTGACAGTTTTTGTGATGAATACCAAATCACTGGTTATCCAGACCACTGTGGACATTCGATTGTATTGGTAACACTTTGTAGTATGAACATATTTTGTCCAACTATGTTGTAAAATAATTTCTTGAGTGCTGTTAGGTTTTGAGTAATTTTGTGAAATATTTAACATTTATTAGTACAAATTAAATGTATATATTTGACATGGAGACCAGTCTTTAAACATAAGCTGATTTAAGATGGAGATATTGAAGCAAATATATACATTACATATATTACAGCAAACAACTTACTGATGCTTGTGTTTAGTGATTACTTTCATGGAGATGACTGCATAAATTAAAAAAAAAAATCTTATGTTGAAATTCAAAATCTGTACACAACAACAGTACTTTATGTACTAAATCACCACAATTCTTAAAAAAAATGGAGATTTTTTTCATGTGGCCAAGTTCTCTCCCTTATTCTGGTCCAAGAAACAGCTGCATTTGTTTGAAATAATGTCAGCGAATTAATTTTTGTTTATTTTGGTTAGAGATGATCTGTATGTTTGTTACATATTGTTATGAAAGTGTGGTTTTGTGAGAGAAGTGTGGCTGGATAGAGTGCTAGTCTATCTTTGATGAGATTTTATATTTGTTGTTGTTTTTGCTGTAGCATGTTAACATAAGGTGTTCTGAGAGTACTTAGGTCTGCATTCTATTGTTCTTGAGTCATCCATATGTACAGGTCTAATCTGAAGAATTCCATTGATAAACCTAAAATAATTTTGCAGTTAAAAAGTTTGTGCAGATATCTGAATAGTAAATACTCTTCAAACAAGTAAGGTTAAGGATTATTTTTGTTGGATCACAGATCATGGAAAGGATTAATTTTAATGTAGTACAAATCTTATTTCTGTTGGTTAATTGAAGTGTGGTTTTGGCATGATACTGATTATCTTTTTACATTGAAATACTGTCTACAAATATGACTCAACTTTTGCCTTTTCTGCAAAATAATGAGTTTTAAACTTTTAAGAAAAGTTAATAAATACCTGAGTGTATAAAAAGTAAGTGGACATGGACATCAATTAAATTAGCATTAGCTGCATTATGTATTTTATGAGATTTCGAAAATTTGTATTTACATATAAATGGATTTCACGATTACCTTAGAAGTTTTTTTTCAAAAGGTTTTAGATATTAAATCAATCATTAACATCTTAGGTAGGTCTAACAGAATCTCAATTGCACTGGTCCATCTGGCCAATAACGAGACACTGAATTATCTCCCTTTTAGTGGAGACACTGAATTATCTCCCTTTTAGTGGAGACACTGAATTATCTCCCTTTTAGTGGAGACACTGAATTATCTCCCTTTTAGTGGAGACACTGAATTATCTCCCTTTTAGTGGAGACACTGAATTATAACTTTATATTAATAGCCTTAGTGCTCTTGATGAACCTAAAATAATGCATATTATCATGACTTATTTTCTTTCTCCTTTTAAATTAAAGACTAGTGCTCTCCATTAATATAATTAATAATTGACTTTATATTTGATAGTGAGCTATTTAAAGTGTTGTTGAGGAGACAGCATTATCATTACATCATGTCATCATTGTTGTTGTCATCTCCACCATATACAGAAGAATTGTTGTTATTAAAATGATGATTATTTCTAATTTCATTGTTTGTGCATTCTTTGCAAGGTATCATGAATTGAGAGAGTACCGTATTCATCCCAATAAGCAACTCTTAGTCCTCTAAAACTTGCCTATTATTAGAACGAATATACGTATCCGGCCTACTATACCTTTCGGCCGGGTACGAATTGGTCCCTATGTGTCGTAGTGGAGCACTGCCTCCGAAAATCACTCGGGCATAGTTTTCTATATTTTTTTGTAGGTTTCCAATTATTTTATGCGTATACATGCATTTACATATTATTGTTGTCCAAAACAAACATAACTACCTTTCTAATATATATCGTAACACTCACAAGACGTCAAATTCACAATTTCTCGACTTGTCGTATAAATTCCCTTCAGTAAGACCTTCATATGTATTATGTAAAAAAAAAAAAATGCCTCGATGAGTATATGATATTTTATGTGGTTCAGTTTTATTGCCTAGTAGGTATGCGATATCAAACAAGTACGATAAAAATGCAAACAAACGTTTTATAATGGTTTGCATAATCATTACTTTGCTCCATTAGCAGTAATAGGCACCAACTGTAGCTCTAAAGACGACACCATTTTCTGTCAAAAAGTCTTTTGAGCTACAATATTGCAGCTAGCCTATTATATGGTATATTTTCTGCCTTCTATATTGTAGGCAAAACAAAAGCCTAATAATATAGGCAGGTTAAGCAGTTAACCAACCCCTCCCATATTTTGATATAAATATAAACTTTATTTATTTTACATCTATTGTGAAATAAGTTTTAAAAAAATGTTGAAGCCTCAATTTCTTCAAGTGCCCTGGGCAATTATAGGGTCGAATATTCCGAATTTGCATATTACAGAGTTATCTGCACTTGTGGGTAGGTATTGATTGTGACGTCATGTGTTTGCGAGCGTAACGTCATAAGTTTCAGAGTAAACGACGTGAAATGTGCTCACAAAATAATGACGTAACAATCGATACCTACCCGCAAGGGAGCTTACAGAATGGTACTTACTAGGTGAACATTGACACTTGCCATTTACTTAGCAGATTTTCTCATGAAGCCTTTTTTATAACCTTGGAAATCCATACATTAACAATTTTAGTGGCGAAGAATTATCATTCTGTGAATTAGAATATTAAACATTTCCATCTTTGACGTTTACATTTGATGAGTCAGCATATCTCATTACAATTACTGTTTAGTTTTACCAATGAAATGTAGAGGTAAATTGAGAAATTGTGTTGAGATAATAGATGAAGAAAGATCATTATCATCATCAGCAGCAACATCATCATTGTCTTTGTAGACATCATCAATCATCATTATTATGAGATGGTGGACAAAAGGATAAAATAAATTGGCGACAAATCCATCATGTTTTATTCATAAATATCGCAAGCTATAACATAAATATCCATGCAGTTCTGTCACACAAAAACTCCTTATTAAAAACCTTTCTGAATTCCTCATTTCATACATTACAAACACTTTTTCCCCGAAAAACATTTCATGTTTAAAACACTTTTTCTTAAAAAAACATTTCATGTTAGGCAATCATACACTTGGAAAGATTAACAATATTACCCATAAAACAAACAACATTATATTCTGTATACTGTAACTATTAACAGATCCTGATCTAATAAATGCAATGATTATCTACTGAGAAAACGTTGAGTCAGTATTGTGTTTACTTTAAAGAAACAAACATTTCAAAATAAGTTGATTTCAAGTTAAAGTAAACAAAATATCTTTAGCTGTGGATACATGCATTCTGTAAACAGAAAAGAACAACACAATACAATTTGACAAAACAAATAATCTTATCATTGTAAATTACTAATATTGAGTATAAAAAGTGGGATGAAATACAAAACAAAAAAATCAAAAACAAAAAAACACTTCATTGATGTCGAGGATGCATGTTTCAAAGAAAGCCGATTTGAAATCAAGAGGCATAATATGTTAAGGCTGTTGGAAAGTAGGCTGCATAAAATCCAAAATGAGACCAGATATAGTTGGGGCAAAATTAACAATTAAATATAAAAGTACATTGTACAATCTTTGGTATGTAGGTATGGATCTAGTTTCTGCCAAGGCAATATGAGATTGGTCCATTGTGTTATTACCAGTATAATTTACTTTGATGTGTGTGACATCATGGAACAAAGGGTTATAAGATTACGAGACAAGGATAGAACATGTAAGACAAATATCGATCATGGTACTTCATAAAGAATATAAAATTATCAGAATAACTTACAGCAGTTAATACAAGGGGAGTGATCACATTCTCAAATGTCTTGTACACACCATTATGAAATTGAATAGTGTTCCTTTATTAAACCTTGAACATAATCGGCGAATACATGATCTATTATAATGTATAAACACCAATGTTTAAACCATATAACAATGTTCATGTATTTACTAGTAAGATGATATTCAGATAGACTTTTAGTCTACTGAAAGGCCATAAAAATGTTATCAAAAATTTGTTTCACAAAACATTCATCTTTAAAAGTAAAGTCAGTGATGATGTTAGATTGACCAAGACCATAAGTATACTTACAATATGATCCTTTTTTGGTGTTTTGATATTAGTATTCATACATTATATCAACATAAAAACAAGTGATTATAAGAGACAATTTGACAATTACTTTCATTTGCACTTTCATCAACTTCGCTAGCAAAGGGTATTTAGTCCGATTTTTTACCTACCGTTGTTAGGTAGAGGATCGACTATTAGTTGCACTTTCATCAGATTGAAATATTTACATTTAAAGGCCCACTACCTTTCCGGAGCAAAATTTAAAGGTTTCTTAAAAACATTAATAACAAAAGAAAATATATATCGATGGCTTAAGATGAGGTTACAACACCAAAAATATGCAAGATTTCCTGTCTAATGTACGATAACAGTAAAGATTCATTTCGCTGTTTTGTCGTCTGGCGCAGTGATAGTCAACTACCGCGCGGCATTTAGGACGACGGCGGGAAACATAAAACGACCCGCGTTATGAAAATTAACATTTTATTTATTCTAATTAATTAGTTCTGAAGGCGATGATAAGTTTGCTAATAAACGTATAGTTAATAACTTCTGCGACTCTACAAAATTATTGATCACGTTTTACATTCCTATTTTAAAAATTAAAAGCCGTTTCGGAAAGGTAGTGGCCCTTTAATGATCACAAACTATTAATACTTTTAGCAATAATCTTAATTTCACACACAGTACAGTAATTATAACTTTTGAATTAAACCTGTATAATCTAGAAACCTGCCTATACTGGTCAAATAGGCTGGTTCCCGTGACATTCGGTTTACATTATACATGTACATGTGTTAGTTACACTGCACTGCACATTCATGATGAAGTTAATTATCACATGATTCAATCATTATTACAAACAAATACTGCTTCATACTAAAAAGCTTTATAAAGTTCTCCTATTATCAACCAGTTTAATTTCAGATGTACTAATACCTTTTATAAGTAGAATCAGAAACATGTGACATTGTATATTTACTGGTAATACTGGTAAATTATATAAATTAATGTTTCTGGTGGAACATAAAGGTGTAAGTGAGTATTTTCCACTTAATTATCCAGGAAGGGACCTGTGTAACAAAGCTCAAATCAACATAATAACGTGTATCAGAGAAGAAATAAATTAAGACACAAATATCATGTACATGTCGATCGTGGCTCTATGTCTCCATACGTTATATTGTATCAAAGTTCCAGCTGTGATCTTTCTAGAAGTAAAATGTCTGTATCTTACTGAGATAGAATAGAAGCTATTATATCTAGTTCTTGAGAGATCATTTATTCCGTTTGTAGATTTTTCTAGCAAAGTCTGTGAACACCTCCTTCGGAAGCTTGCCTTGGAATGCTTCAATGTCTTTCATTAGGTCCCTGTAACTCTCTTCCTCATAGTCACGATACACCTGCTCCAAGTCCAACTCCTTGAACACAGCTTTCACGTTTAACACTTTGTCTTCTTCATCCTGACCATAGTTTTCCTGGTAAAATAATAAACAGATGATTTAGACAGTCTCTAATACTACCAGTATAATAAGACTTGATCTTGAACTTTTACCTAACGTATAAGATATGCTGTTTGAATAAAGTTTTCCTGTAAATAGGTTGATTCTGAATGTTTAATGTTTTTCTATGCTTAACATTTTTAAGATAAAATCAGTCACACCTTTCATTTAATTTGTAAGATCATTGATAACTGATTGTATATGATCTTACCTGTAATCGCCTGACCTGTGAGATATCTTACCTATAAATATCTGCATCTTACTTGTAAGATCTATGATAACTGGCCCCGGCACCATAAAACTTTCTTAGACATTTTTTTTACTCTAGCCTATGGAAAATCATATACTTGAGTAAAAAATCTGTCAGGGAATAGTTTTATGGTGCCGGGCCCAGATTCTTACCAATAAGATCTCTGTATCTTACTTGTAAGATCTATGATAACTGATTCTTACCTATAAGATCTCTGTATCTTACTTGAAAAACCCTCTGTATCTTACTTGTAAAACCTCTATCTTACCTGTAAGATCTATGATAACTTACATGTACTATTTCAGTATATTACCTACAAGTAAAATCTATGATAACTGATTTTCATATTTGAGATATACTATGTATCCTACCTGTAAGATCTTTCTATCTTACCAATAAGATCTTTGCGTCTTTCATGCAATATTTTAAAATACTGTCAGTGAATACAAGCCACAGTATACCGCTCGGTCAGTTGAGCATCAGACTAGTTGAGCACCAGACTAGTAACCCAGAGGTCCTGAGTTTCAAATCCTGGCAGAGGCAGTGATTATATATATATCATATGATGTGCTCTGTTACATTACCTGTAAGATCTTTTTGTCTTACCTGTAAGATTTGCCGTTGCTGTGGTGTGACCCTAGAGAGAGACTGTACGATTAACCAGCTACACTTGTTGTCCTGAATGTCGGTCCCAATCTTACCGATGACTTCTGGGTCACCATAACAGTCTAGATAATCATCCTGTAAGGAAGGTATAACATTAATTATATACATGATTTGTCACAATCTCCTTCAAGAAACACGATTAGACATTGAAGGATGCCATCAGTTTGTGAGCGAAAATTACAGCTTTTTACTGTCAGATTAAAAATATTACATGATGCTCCAAAACAGACATGAACAATGATGTAACAATCAATATCCAACCACAACTGTAGCAGATAAACAAGCTCAATCCAAACAAAAGAGTATTAAAATTTTAGTATCAGAATTTAACAGTGGGTAGTTTTGGTTTTGCCTTGTGTCACTCAATGGAGAAAGAGCAATCTTACCTGAATTTGGAAAAATATTCCCATTTTCAACAAAATAGCCTTGGCAGCTTCATGTGTGGCAGAGTCTTTGATTCCTGACTGGTTGACAATAAATTGAAGACATGATTTATGCAGTAATTTCATCATCATAAAAGAATCTTTAAGATGTATTCTAAAGCCAGCCAATTATATTTTGTATTAACTAACAATTATATAGGTTTTAATGTGGGATGATAAATCTAAAATAAATATAAAAAGTAAATGAAACTTACTAAAATTAGGAGAATAAAGGCCATTAAACTATAACTCTGTTTTCTTATCCAATCAAATATAATGTTAGAGTATTTTCTTATCCAATCAAATATAATGTTAGAGTATTTTCTTATCCAATCAAATATAATGTTATAGTATTTTCTTATCCAATCAAATCTAATGTTAGAGTATTTTCTTATCCAAGCAAATATAATGTTAAAGAGATCAAATATAATGCTAGTGTCATGATTAACCAATCAAATTTAATATTAGAGTGTTTGCTTATCCAACCAAATATAATGTTAGAACACTCTTTTATAGTGGTACTAGAGCCAAATTATGCATACCCTATCCTATCGACAATAAACCCCCTCCCCTTTTTATCAAGTCAGGGTCAAATCCAGTAATCTTCCCTATTTTCTTTGTTAAAAAAATCCATGTCTGGAGATCTGCAATCGATGACATGGATAAAATAACTTAAAATATTTACCATATACATGGCCAGGGCCACAGGGAGATAGAATGAGTAAAATGCTGTCTTCCATTTAACAATGGCTGTGTGTCTTTCTTGGGTAAATTCATCAAAGTTGATAGAAGTCTCAGGGGAGGTAACTAGGTCCATACATTGGCCTGTAACAGTCTGCATTGTGGTCTGAAAAAAATAAACCAGGAACTCAGACCTCAGTGTAGAAGCAATGTACTGATAGCATCGATCATTTATCATTAGTACATTTACATCACCCTTCTGACTACCACTGCGCCAGACGGCATAAGAGTGAAATGAATACCACTCAGCTTGCTGTTAAAAGAGATCACGAAGGGAATCGTCCATTTCATCGTTGCTTTAACCTCATTTTATATATTTGTATACTTAATTTTTTTTTTTTTTTTTTTTGAAAGGTAGTGGGCATTTAACCCTAACCTTAATAGGTACATCATTTCAAAAGGTTCTAATTTAAAATTCTTTGGTCTTTAATCAATACTGAAGGTAAAGTTTCTAAGAAATCTTGGCACATGCAGCTATGTTCTTTATTAAATATAAAAATTCTTGGTAATTTAATACAGGTTGGTAGAACTTCTCTTTTAATAGTGTATTTTTTCATATATGACCAAGATTAATGCTCTTAATAAACATTTCTTAGTTTAAGCCAACTTGGTAGAACTTCTCTTGCAGTAGTGCTTTTTTTGTTCAATATGTGACCAAATTGAATTCAATCACATGACAATTACCTCATGAAATAAGTCCAATACATCGGTGTAGTAGTCCTCTTGTTTGAAGTGTTTCTTCAAGATGACATAAACACAGTTCTCCAGGTAAAATGCATCATTGATGGCAATCAGTCCAACACCATCCTGAAATCATCATTATCAGAAATTACAAAACAAAGTTTAAACCAAAGAAGCTTCTAACCTTTAATTCCATGAGATTTTTTTTTAAATATTGGTATATAGATCACTAAACTTGGGATGAAACAGATGGATTTGTTATGTCTCCCTCGTGAATTTTGGGGTCATACAACATTTACAAATGTATAGTGTTAACAAGTTAACAACACCTGTCACTTATATGTCCCTTACCTTTCTGATATCATAGACAGGTATTATGTAATGACATACATTTTGTTTTAGTTAAAAATTGAAATCATTTCAAACTACTCATTTGGCAACATTACCTGCTATGATATGTCCCAGTTATGTTTTCATTCAGAATGATGTTTTCTTAGTGATTCCATTACCACAACTTTACCTTTTTGTACCAGCATGGCTTGCCTCTGCGTGTAATCGACTTATCCATTACATCATCAGCAACAAGGAAAAATGCCTGCAGCTAAAATACAGAACAAGTTGTATTACCAAGTAGCTTTATACCGTATTTATATACTTTATACTAGTGAAAGGAAGCCGACGTTTTTAGAGAAAAAAATACCGCCGTATGGTCAGTTGTATATCACAAATAATTATATATCTAGCTATCCTTCATAAGCCTCAAAATTAACAATATACAAAACTCAGATGACTTACCCAGTACTTATTATGCAAGTCATCTGAAAATTCTAAAATACCTCCAAATTGTTTTTTGTAGACAGGTTTCGATCTACATCATCTTATGTAGCTTGAAAGTGAGTTTTTTAATGGCTAATGACATGCATTTATCATAAGACCATGTGCTTTTTTGGTCTTTAAAAAAAAAAAGAAAATGTTATCAATGAGAGAGAGAAGCATGATGTTCAAGTTGTGTTAAAATGAAGCACAGGTACCTGTACTAGAACATGTCATTTTCGAAACAAGAGATCCCAGAGCGATCATGGCACCAACCAAAGATTGATCTATGTCTGACAATTTTCAGATGGATCTTTTCTCTACTTTTCAAACTTCAGCTATCAAAATCCAAGATGGTGGTCTGTCAGCCATCTTTTTGACTGATCAGTCCCAAAATGCACTATGCACAACTAGACCCAAGGGGAATCTACATATGGAATTTGAGAATGATCTTTGCAGTCCTTTCTGAGAAATAGTGGTAACAAACTTCAACTATCAAAATACAAGATGACAATTGGACAGCTATTTTGATAACCGATTGGTCCTAAAAGGCTGTATGCACAGCTCAGGCCCAACGGGAACCTACATATGTAATTTGAGAATGATCCCTTCATTACTTTCTGAGAAAAAACTTTTTTACTACCAAAATCCAAGATGACCCCCTAGCAGCAATTTTAATAAATTGTTGGCCAATTGGTCCCAAAATGCAATATGCACAAACATGTCTCTAAGAAAACCTACAGATGTAATTTGAGAATGAGCAAAATTAACTTTAACTTTCAAAATCCAAGATGGCTGTCTGGTGACCATCTTGTTGGCCAATTGGTCTCAAAATGTAATATGCACAACAAGGGCCCTAGAGGATCCTACAAATGAAATTTGAGAATGATCCATTAGTACTCTCTGAGAAATAGCGATGACAAACTTTAACTATCAAAATCCAAGATGGCTGTCTGGTGGCCATCTTGTTAACCGATTGGTCTCAAAATGCAATATGCATAACTACCGCCTTAGGGGAACCTAAATATGAAATTTGAGAAAGATCCCTTCTGCACTTTCTGAGAAATAGCAACAACAAGAATTGTTAACAGATGGATGGACAGAAAGAAAGAGGGATGAACCAGGGACAATAGGCGATTTGAACAGCCCACCATCTGATGATGGTGGGCTAAAAACGAGCCAAGTTCCTGTGGATGGAGGTACATACCCATTCTATACACCAGCCAAGTATCCTGGCCTGTCGAACTTCAGCCTCTGTAGCCTCGGGATTTATTCTCTTATACGTCATTACCACTGATAGTCCTCGAGTCTTCTTCCCAAACGGTACATTGTACTGACTTACCTAACAAGTTTATCAAGACAAAAATAATATAAACATTGCATCTTATTTGTTTTCTTGTCATTCCAATTGTCAATATATTGTAAATCATGTTTTATGACAATATCAATATTATTGTAAAACTGAATTAACATTAATAACCTGTGAAATAGATATAGATGATACAATGTATTACATTTGTTAAATTAATTAGTAATCTTGTAATATTTTAGTTTAAGTGTTATTACAGAGTTATACACCAATAAGAGATTCAGAGGGTCTGTATAACTCATATGATTAATTCAGTAGATATCACTAAATTTCTGAGTTTCCATTTGCAAAATTCTTGAATTCCCTCAACATAGGGATGCTAACTACTAGTTAAAAAACTTTTTTAAAAAGTGATATCAAATGCTAAAATTTGTTTACATAAAAATAGTCAAAATGGTCAGATTTTGTGCTGACCCTCATGCAGACCCCGAGTCACAATTTAGGCCAACAATTTTAAACCTCTGTCTCATAAATAAGGATGCTACAAGACAAAGATAAAGTACTATATAAGAATATATAAGTAGTCAAAATTACCCTTTTTGGCTCAGCCCCTCCGGCTCTTTAGGGTCAGTTCAACCACTTGGAGGGGGAGAGGGGTTGTATTTTTAGTTGTAAAAACATATACAAAGTATGATATATTTATATTCTTTCGCCTGATCATGAATAAATAATAAAGTAATTTAGGAAATCTTACATACTTCTTTGAACCAATCCACAGCTGCTGCTATTTCCTTATGCTGCCTCCCTTGATTAACTAGACCTTCTACTAAATCTGTGAATACTGCGTCAAATTCTTCTAGTTCAGTTGCTGAGGTTTTGAGGCGCTTTATTTTTGGATCATCTTTTTTTAGTTGACAGCCATTACTATTGGTCTCCATGGTAGTTTATGAATCTCTGAAAGAAATACCTACAGTTTACAGACAGTGCTGATGATATTAATAGATAATTTCACTGACCATTTACTTGACATAATTCAATTATATACGATATCTATCAATGAGGTCTAAGATAACAGAAAAAAAAAGATGTCTAGATTGAACTTATACAGCCCAAATTGACAATTAGTTTGAATTCTAACATAATTTTCAATCAATGATCATCACACGTTTTCACTTTTGGTCTCGGTATCTTAGAAAAGAAGAAAAAATTGTAGATTGTTGCCAATGAGAGAAGTGTGATGTATTGACAATGCCAGATAAGCACAATACTTTAGACTACCTAATTATCTGAGGGGAGATAACTCCTGTCACCAAATCAAAACTTTTCAATGAGGCCTCAGACAACACAGACAATTACATTATTGAGCCAGAGTAACTATAATGATAACTATTGAAAGTTTCACTGTTTATCTATTTATCACACAAATGTTTGGTCTGTTAATTAAGTAATACTTCCAAAGAAATAATAACTTCATGACATGGACAAGTAATGGCTATAGTTGTACCATAGAACCATGCAAACCCTCTGCTCTTTATAGGCAAAACTATACTAATTAAGCTATCTCAACAGTATCACAGCCATAAATTTTAATTAACATATCAAATTAAATAGTTTCTCCATTATATATATATTAATTATAATATAAAGTATTTGACATTTGTTTACAAGTATATAAACGCTGTACTTATTTCAGGTTTTGAGTGCATAAATTACACCGATATTAAATTCTTATTGTGTGTAATCGTGTGTATCAAACACCTTTCACACTCATTGCATTATTAACGTCCGAAATATTTAGGTTATCATTTATTATATAAGGACCAGGCTGATAGTTTACATGCTCTCTTATTACCTGTCCAGAGAAGAGCCAGACCACAGTCCACATACGTAAAAATTAATCATGTCGTATACAAGGACCTCGTCGAGGTTGGAGTGATGGAATTGCCGGCATTGGGAAACTAGGTAAATACATATTCTGCATTAATAAATACTTGGAAACTGCTGTCAGAGTTATCGTCATATATCTGTTGCCAACTTAGCCGAGAAGAACCCCGGAGGTGCGTTACATAATCAAGTTTTATAACTTCATAAGATATCTTACTCGCCAGGTTGAAAAAAACTATCAGATAAACTGGACATGTGAAGCGTGTTCCATTTAGCGGAACGTTCCGGTTTTTCCGGAACGTTCCTGGCGTTCCACTAAATGGTACGCTACGTTCTGCTGGAACAAACCGGTTCGTCTGGCACTTTTTGTTAGAGGGTTCCAAGTTGGAACCAACATGGCCGCTGGTGAAAGACGTCCAGTTTTGTCCTATTCAAACAAAACTATGCATGTATATATATGTTGTAAACATATTTTACGAGTTCTCCGCACTGCTGGATCCTGTTTACTAAACCCTGCTACGATAATTGTATATGTTTTGCAAAGATTACGGCTGAACTTACATGTTACATCAGGGAAAAGTGAATTTTTATCAGCAAACACGACGAAAATTACCGATTAGGGTGTAATTATTGTTGTTTACATTTTAATATGTAGCCTAAGATACTCTGGTCCTGACACCAGACTTAGACATTATGACAGATAGATGTCTGGTTTATGGCCAGAGCGCAGTAATGTACTCGAAAACCTGGAATAAGCTGACTCCGTTTGGTATCGTGCCAGGTACTCTCCGATTCAGACAACTTACAAAATATTCCCAGCGAGAATCGCCACTTACCTTGGTCTTTTCAACAAATTAATAATTTATCTACTCATAGCCATCCATTTCATCACACATGCACGTTCTATTGTGTCAACACAGTAGTTTCTTTTCCGCAACTTTAAATTTCCCTCGTCGTCGTCGCCATTTTCTCATAGTATGCAAATCATCTTTATCTCGACGAATTGCTATATTTGGGTAGATGATATTCGTTTGTTGTATAGTTTGTTGTATAGACTAAGGTTAGTGGTGCTTCTCGGTGGTCAGTCTGAATCGGAGAGAACCTGGCCCGATACCAAACGGTGTTGGCTTATTCCAGGTTTTCGAATACTACTGCGCTCTGGCCCTAAACCAGACATTTATCTGTCATAATGTCTAAGTCTGGCGTCAGGGCCAGAGTATCTCGGGCTATTTAATATGTAGCCCGAGATACTCTGGCCCTGACACCAGACTTAGACATTATGACAGATAGATGTCTGGTTTAGGGCCAGAGCGCAGTAGTACTCGAAAACCTGGAATAAGCCGACACCGTTTGGTATCGGGCCAGGTACTCTCCGATTCAGACAACTTACAAAATATTATCACCGAGAATCGCCACTTACTTTGGTCTTTTCAACAAATGAATAATTTATCTACTCATAGCCATCCATTTCATCACGCATGCACGTTCTATTATGTCAACACAGTGGTTTCTTTTCCGCAACTTTAAATTTCCCTCGTCGTCGTCGTCATTTTCTCGTAGTATGCAAATCATCTTTAATCTCGACGGATTGCGATATTTGGGTAGATATGATATTCATTTGTTGTATAGACTAAGGTTAGTGGTGCTTCTCGGTGGTCAGTCTGAATCGGAGAGTACCTGGCCCGATACCAAACGGTGTCGGCTTATTCCAGGTTTTCGAGTACTACTGCGCTCTGGCCCTAAACCAGACATCTATCTGTCATAATGTTCAAGTCTGGTGTAAGAACCAGAGTATCTCGGGCTATTTAATATGAAGCATATCATTTCCAATAGCATTTATTTATTACTTGTACCAGGTTGTTGTCGGCCATGTTGGATTCCGCGTACTGGACCTTGAGTGTACCATTTAACGAACCAGTTCCAAGATGGCACATCCGGAACGTTCCGCTAAATGGAACACGGGTGGTTACCAGGAAATAAAATAAAAGGTAATCAAATATAGTACAGTTCATGTAACGATCACCTAATCCAAGGTAAAATTGCTGGCTTCCTTATACATGATTATAAAACAAATGTAAGAAATGTGTATTACTTACACGCAGTCCCCTCACATATCACATTCAACCACATGAGTCCGGATATTAATCATCTACTTTCGTTTTGGTTTAAGACTGACGAAAAGCCCCAAGTTATACCGAAAGAAGATCTTATTCCGAAAGGATTCTATTTTTAGGCTTCATTGAAACGTTACCTAAAATAGACATTTTAAAATTGACATTTGCAATTTTTTAAAACAAGACTATCAATATAGCTAATAGGCCCAATGCTTTATTCAAAATGGCAAAAGATATATTGGGAAATAAATAACTCAGGTCGTTTTCGATTATGCGGTTTGACTAGTTGGACCTAAGTAGCCTAGTTCGTTTATTAATTAAGGTTCATGTAATGGCTTTAAACAGTGATATTTTGCAAGCCTAAAACTCATTACTGTGCTGCAAATGAACAGAACTAATTTCATTAATTGTTGGTATATACCATGGCTAACTGTCAGTCTTACTGTTGATATGTAATTTGTGGAGCTGCGTGTAAAATACAGTAAAATATGAGAAAAATGTATATTTCTGGAGAAGACATCGAACTCGTGTGAATTGCATTGATGGAACCAAATAATCATGCCATCGTGTTCAGTTGTGAATATGCCAGGTACTCCAACAGTTTGTTTGGCAAAATCGGACCAGCAAATAGCGCAGGAGCCTAGTGTAGTAAATGCAAATGGCTGCTATAAATGGCGGATCGAAAATATCGCATATAAGAAGCCATCTCAATTGATACAAATGTTTTTATAGACACCAAAAGGTACTCTGAACATAACAAGAAGACTCTTCACGAAAAAAATAGTTCAAACAAACTGTTTGGGGCGAAAAATGCAAATTTCCGGAAAGAGCCTCAAAGTCCACATTTTAACTATTTTTTTCGTAAATATTCTTCTTGTCATGTTCAGAGTACCTTATAGTGTATATAAGAGCACTTGTATCAATTAAAATGTCTTTTTATATGCTATATTTGTGATCCGCCATTTAAAGCAGCCATTTGCATTTACAACAATAGGCTCCTGCGCTATTCGCTGGTCCGATTTTGCCAAACAAACTGTTGGAGTACCTGGCATAGTCACTGCTGAACACGATAGCATGTTTATTTGGTGCCATCAATGCAATTCACACGAGTTCTATGTCTTCTCCAGAAATATACATTTTTCTCTTATTTTACTGAAATTTACAAGCAGCTTCACAAATTACTTATCAACAGTAAGACTGACAGTTAGCCAGGATATATACCAACAATTAATGAAATTAGTTCTGTTCAATTGCAGCACAGTAATGCGTTTTAGGCTTGCAAAATATCACTGGTTAAAGCCATTACATGAACCTTAGACGGACCTGGTGATTTTATACAGCTTTCCGACGAGCCTTGGCAAAGCCCTCACAGGCCTGTATCAAAAACTGCAGGTCCGTCAGGGTTCATACTTGAAATAATGACTTAATCAACGGTCGAACCGGTTGTTCCGAATAAACGAAAACGGGCTCAGTCAACCCAAATTTAAGGGAAGACAGCAAACCTCACCGGTTCCTACCGGAAGGCAGCAAACCTCACCGGTTCCTACCAGATTCTGATAACGCATGCGCATACGATATTCTAAAAATAACACAATCTCTAGTGATATACGGTACAGACAGATTGGAAATGTATTTTATCGTGATCATCAACAAATATAAAAGTGATAGACACTGATGACCGTATATGACCCAATATTTAAGATTTGTATTGGAACAATGCATACATGTACATGTATAAATATAACTGATTTAGGTATAACAGAATTTAAATCAGAATATTTAAATTATCTATGCCGTTCGATTTTGTATATGATTAAAATTATTAATCAACACTATCTGTACTAGAAGTCTAAGCTGAAGTGATTCTTTATTCTTACATTTGTACATCAAACAAATATATAGTGTACGTACAACATATTACACTTCAACAGTTCAGAATGATTTTATTTGATAACTGCATCACGACAAAACATGCATGTTTGTTTTTTCCTTGGTTTTTTTCCCATAAATAATAATATGTGAATAATACACGTGCTGAAAAGCCAACCACCTCATTAAGTTACAGTACGTTTATCTGTATTTGTTCAATAGACACTTAAACAGTAAACGATAATTGTATTTGTTATAGGTTATGAGAAGCATGTGTATTATTTCTGATCTTAATTTTAATCAAATTTTTGTTGGCGAATATGAATATGATTTCAGAATTAACGTTTCTTTACGTTTGAAGTTTTTTTTCAAATATTGTAATAAAATAAACAGAAAAAAAATCAAACAACGCAATTTTCAGTTATATACCATTCATCAATATTTATTTTCACATTATTACAGTACTATATTCATGAATATAAGATAACAAAACGAAGTAACACACACACACTCACACACACACACATTATTCCCCTGTCCTAGACCAATACCACACCACATACAACCATACTGTATAAGTCACCTCCCCAGCCACTATACCCCTTCACATACCGCTATCTGGTTCTATCTGGTGAGATACCAAAATCACTCCAGATACAACCAGATATACCCCCTCACATACCCCTATACACCTTACCAAACCCCTATCTGGTTCTATCTGGTGAGATACCAATATCACACCAGATACAACCAGATATACCCCATACTACGCCCCTAAACCCCCTCCCATACCCCTATACACCCTCACGTACCCCTATCTGGTGAGATACGAATACCACACCAGATACAACCATATATTCCCTTTCCATACCCCTATACACCCTCCCTTTCCATACCCCTATACCCCCTCACATACCCCTATCTGGCTCTATCTGGGGAGATACCAATATCACACCGGATACAACCATATATGCCTCTTACTTCACCCCTAAACACCCTCCAATACCCCTATACCCCCTCCCATACCCTTATCTGATGAGGTACCAATACCACAACAGATACCCCTATCTGGTTCTATCTGGTGACGTACCAATATCACACCAGGTACAACCAGATATACCCCCTCTCAAACCCTTATACCCCCTCCCATACCTATATCTGGTTCTACCTGGTGAGGTACCAATACCACCCCAGATAAAACCAAATATATCCTTCCCATACCCATATATCCCCTCACATACCCCTATCTGGTTCTATCTGGTAAGGTACCAATATCACACCAGATACAACCAGATATACCACCTCCCATACCCTTAAACCCCATCCAATATCCTTATCTGGTTCTATCTGGTGAGAAACGAATACCACACCAGATACAACCAGATATTCCCTTCCCATACCCCTATACCCCTCCCATACCTCTATCTGGTCTATCTGGTGAGATACGAATACTACGCCCCCTACCATACCCATACTAGGTATACAACTTCTGACCCCTCCTATACCCATATTCTGTTGTGTAACAGTTCTTGTTGAGTGATTTAGAATTTGTTGTAAAATGTTTATCATTGATTAAGTTATAACTTCAATGTTTACATTGTAGGCTGCTGATGTAAAAGCTTCAATCGATGAGAGGGTAAATAGGAAGATCAGAGCCTTGGTTGATGAGGGGATTTTCAATGCCAGGGAAATGCAACGTCATATTAAACTCTTTGTGAGGGCTGATCTTTTCCCTGGTAGAGAATTACCCCAGATAATCAACCGAAGGTTCTTTCCTAGCAAGGAAGATATCCGAAAACTTATCTATCATCAGAGACGGAAAACCATCCATAGCTTCATCGACCATGAAAATCTTGTTGAGGAAGGTGAATCATTGGAAAGATGATCATCCTGATGGTTCATGGGCATTACGCTTATCATTCTTTGTTAAGAGGCCTCTTAATGAGGATGAAGAGGATTATGAAGCTGATGCAGTTATAAAACTACAGGATGAACTGCCTGGCAAAGAAGATTGCTGGATAGATATGGGAAGGAAGTAGTATTCCTTGGTGCTATGTACATGTAGCTTCAGGTTGATGCCTCTGAGGTTGAAGCAAACGCCATCAACATTTCTTTCCCAGGTATGACCCAATTTGAATATAAATACAATGTATCCTCCCCATTTCTTTTTACGGAATAAGCTTATTTATTTGAATGTTCAAAAATAAGATCAGTGACATAACACTATAAAGTAAGAATTAAATTGAAAAAAACCCTATTATCCTCAATACTTCAAACCTTAACTACACACAAATTTATAAGAATTATCCATATCAGAACATTTATTTTATATGATTGCACCTTGCTTCTGGTCTCCAATTAACCATCATTGACCAATATTGCACACAAAGCCAATAGTTAAATATGAGTTCTTTTTTTCAGACTCCAAATTGTTCATATGTGACTTTCACAGAAAACAAGCATGGCTGAGATGAGTGAATACTCTGAAAAATGATGTAAACAAGCAGGATGAGACCTTAAACTAATGAATGCAAGTTGCTGTTTCAGATATGAAGACATTGCCTCCTTATAAATTATGCATGATTCAAAAATCAATGATTGTAATTACTTTCCAAGATGAATTCATTGTTTGGGCTGATTATATGATCATTTGTAGGCTGTTGTAGAATCTTGCACTCCTAATGAGTATAAGCAAAATTTAGACCGCCTCATGGAAAGTGAGATATGGAAGACTCAGCCCAAGCTGAAACAATACATGCACATACGTGGCTCAACAAGCATGAGGTAAGCGTGTACATGTAGTTTTATAAAGATGATGTAAAAAAACAACATAGCAAATGAAAAATGTAAGATATTCTATTATATTTTGTTTAAAAAAACCTTGCCATCTTGATAAAATATTTTGATGTAAGTGAAAACATGATAACCATATTCTCTTTCATTTCCATTAGTACATTTGATAATGATAATCACAGAATTTTGGAGTATAAGTGAAGAAATCTATGCAATCTGTTTTACTAGCTAGTAGCATGCATATTTTTCTTGTACAGACCTGGGTATGGGCCTTCAGAAAATGTGCCATGACTTTAGTAGTCAACACTAACAATGGGGTGGAATCCCAGAACAAGGTGTTTAAGCATGCCTATTTGAGTTCCCTCCCAGTGAAAACGGTGACTAGTCTCATGACAGTCTTAGTGGAGGACTTTTTCGTTGATGCTGAACGCAGGTAAGTTACACTATTTATAGAAGCTTCATTCTATCGGTAGCAATACATCAAAACAAATTATAATAACATATACCATAATTTCCTGAATATTACCCGCTTCGTGGTAAGCCAACGGGTTGCAAAATTAGGCATTTTCTATCATGACTTTGTTGTAAGTTACAGTAAGTTACACTAGTATAGAAGCTTCTGTAAGTCATCAAGAGTCATTCTATCGGTAGCAATACATCAAAACAAATTATAATAACACATACCATAATTTCCTGAATATTACCCGCACCGAGGTTAGCCAACGGGTTGCAAAATTAGGCATTTTCTATCATGACTTTGTTGTAAGTTACAATAAGTTACACTAGTATAGAAGCTTCTGTAAGTCATCAAGAGTCATTCTATCGGTAGCAATACATCAAAACAAATTATATTAACACATACCATAATTTCCTGAATATTACCCGCACCGAGGTTAGCCAACGGGTTGCAAAATTAGGCATTTTCTATCATGACTTGTTGTAAGTTACAGTAAAGTTACACTATTCGGTAGCAATACATCAAAACAAATTATAATAACATATACCATAATTTCCTGAATATTACCCCTTCGTGTAAGCCAACGGGTTGCAAAATTAGGCCTTTTCTATCATGACTTTGTTGTAAGTTACAGTAAGTTACACTAGTATAGAAGCTTCTGTAAGTCATCAAGAGTCATTCTATCGGTAGCAACTACATCAAAACAAATTATAATAACGTATACCATAATTTCCCTGAATATTACCCGCTTCGTGGTAAGCCAACGGGTTGCAAAATTAGGCATTTTCTATCATGACTTTGTTTGTAAGTTACAATAAGTTACACTAGTTATAGAAGCATCTGTAAGTCATCAAGAGTCATTCTATCGGTAGCAATACATCAAAACAAATTATATTAACACATACCATAATTTCCTGTATATTTACCCGCACCGAGGTTAGCCAACGGGTTGCAAAATTAGGTATTTTCTATCATGACTTTGTTGTAAGTTACAGTAAGTTACACTATTCGGTGTTTAAGTTACATCAAATACAAATTATAATGTATACCATAATTTTCCTGAATATTACCCCGCTTCGTGGTAAGCCAACGGGTTGCAAAATTAGGCCTTTTCTATCATGACAAAGTTACAGTATAGTTACACTAGTATAGAAGCTTCTGTATGAATTGGTTTAAGTCCGGTAGCAATACATCAAAACAAATATAACAACATGCTTTCCTGTAATTACCCGCACCGAGGTTAGCAACGGGTGCAAAATTAGGCATTTTCTATCATGACTTTGTTGTAAGTTACAGTAAGTTACACTGTTATAGAAGCTTCTGTAAGTCATCAAGGGTTTAAGTCATTCTATCGGTAGCAATACATCAAAACAAATTATAACAACATATACCATAATTTCCTGAATATTACCCGCACCGAGGTTAGCCAACGGGTTGCAAAATTAGGCATTTTCTATGACTTTGTAAAATAAATTTCTAATAACACGCACCGGCATATTGCCTGCGGGTTATACACGACGTAATTATTTGAATTACATATATAGTATGTATTAATAATAGCACGAGAGTTTATGTTAGTTTGGTTTCATTTGGAAAATGTTAATTCATAGACATGTTAAGTTATTAATAGCAGAAATATATTTGATAACATGTTGGAAATAATTCCAGAACATGACTTCATGTGAAAAATAATTTGAAATAGTTAGAAAGCAGCTCAGCTAGTTACCTGCTTTTTGCAGTGTATTTGAAATAGTTTGCAATGCATAGCCCATATGTTTTTTTTCAAATTTGGTAATTGTTTCCGTGGTTCAGCAGATAATGCTCATCAGGCATATTCTGATTTTAGAAAAATCACTCAGTCTGCGTGCAAAACGTAAGCAAATCATGCGAATCAATTTACCAGGTATATCAAACTAGAAATTCATTAGCCTGGATTACAGCATATGCGGAGACTTCTATTAAAAGGAAATGGGATTACCAAGACAAATGACAAAAAGAAATGAGAAAACCTTTTGACGTCTCGACTCCCAGCTAGGTTTTCATGTTGTGTTGAAGAGCGAGTGTGCTATTCACTTTGCCACCAAATTTATTATTTGTGTAATAGTGTTACTTTTTTCGGTTGTATTTATTACATTTTCCTTACATGTCCCTCACAGTGATGTATCGTAAAAAAAATGAAAAAAAAACCGAAACAACCTGGAATTCAAAAACATAGAACAAAGAATATTATATTGACAAAGTTAAACAGAGGAGACATACCATTAGACTTTATTTTCTTTCAATGTAAGACAGTGATGATACTATCTTATATCAACTTTGTAATTTGTGACATAGATATTCAGAAATGTTAACAAGATACAACAGAAATGATCTAAAATCTATTAAGATGGTACTCCATACAATAATTTTATTTCACCAGGTGAACTTTTCCTTCCTGAAATGGATTTGCATGCCTATCAATTCGTGGAATGCATTGGGTGTTGTTGGCAGCAGATGTCCAGCGAGGGGAAGTCACCGTGCTTGATTCCATGGGTGGCAACAACACGAACCTTGCTCAGAAATGGATGTAAGCATGGCTACAGGCAAAACTAATGCTATATTAATAGTGTGAAATGTTAGGCTGTTAGACAAATGTCTCCTTTATAATTTGAATTCACAGCAAGTGGTGCATCACATATATATTACATAATACACAAAATACCATGTAAATATGCAATGTCACTTGATTTTTAACAGGCAATACATGCAAATCAGAAGTGCTAAAACCGGGGAGCTTGGCAATAAGATATGGACAGACGGAAAGTTGGTGTCTTGTCGACAGGAGGATGGGAATTCATATTGCGCTTTTGTGCTTCTGGTAATTTGTCTTTCATAAAATCACTCAAATCTTATTTCTTCATTCTTTCATCTCCTGTTCCTCTAATAAACTATGCATACTACGGTAAGCAGTGTACTGTTGTGTGCCCTTAAAATGATTACGATCAAATGTGAAATCCATGATAATGTAAGGCACAGTTTATTACAGGAGTAAATTCTAGTAACAATAAAAGCATAAATTGAAAGTCTTAATGATACTAAATGTACCATGATACTTTAACACTGTCTACGTATCATTTTGTCATAATTTATATGTATTTTTATTATTATTTTCATGTATTTCTTTCAGAATGCAACATGTTTAGCTCGTGGCAATGACCTGTCAAGGGCTTCACACCAATATGCTGTTGCAATGAGAAATTTCGCCATGAATAAATTTAATTTCAACATCAACAAAGCATCCATCTCACAGGAAGCAATGCGACATGCTTGGATGTCAAACACCTGCCTCTGCAGAGTGGGTGCAGTGTGCTGTTCTTGGCCGTTGATCACATTTACCGTGTGTCAATATTGCATCCTCTCCAAATGAGGATTTTATATGTCCTGTGTGTAAGGCACAATACTACTAAAGTTAGAAACTGAATATATCACATCATTTAGATTCAATTTCTGCTTTCATGTGTTCTTTACTGATTATGTTACATTGTATAGACAATAAGGTTATTTATTTGGCAACCAGTATGTACATTTCCTTATTTGATTGCAAACTATGTTTAACACCCTATGAACAGCTGAGGTCATTTAAGGATAACCACTTCATTTCATGTGTAAGGGTGTGTGTACGTGCAAGTGGTGTATCATGATTTAGTAGGTAGCAATTATGTCAGTATACTTTTAATACTGTTCACTTGTAATACTTAGTACATTGTCATACCAATAACCTATCAATAGAGCATACTGACAAAGCACCAAGAAATACACTGCACCCTGTCACATTATTCTTGTGACATTTTATACCACACGTGGTATAAACTCTACGCATTCTGATTGGCTGACACGGGGAACTTTAACCGCAATACTTATTCATCAGTGCCACGTCATCATTTGTCAACATCATCAATAATGTTGTGACGTTATGATGTGATTATAGACAAACTGATGTTGGAAAGCGTACATGTATAGTATGTGACATGGTCGTTGTCCGTGACGTTTTTATGTGTTTAATGTGTAATAAGCTGTGTAACTAGTTTTGAACGGAATAGTATTTTTTGTAGATTTAACGGGTCTGAAACGGACTTGAACTTGTTATTACAATGTATGGCATGACTATTTTGCAGGAGGAGACGGCACGGTCATGCTGTGGGCATGCTTTTATATAGTCCTAAATGAGTGGTATATTGTTGAAGCAACATTTGAAAAATTAACTTAATTAGACGTTTTATGAAAAATTATAAAACCTCTTTATCAATATATCTTTTTAATAATAATTAGTGTATTTTTCCTGATGAAAATATCGTATTATTATTGTATCAAGAATATTTTTATTTTATTGTCTGTTGTAACTTCAATATTTAATTTAAGGGCACATGCGGGGATATATCGGCCTGACTTGGTTTGGTATTGGTATTTCACCAGATAGAACCAGGTAGGGGTATGGGAGGGGGTATAGGGGTATGGGAGGGGGTATATCTGGTTGTACCTGGTGTGATATTGGTACCTCACCAGATAGAACCAGATAGGGGTATGTGAGGGGGTATAGGGGTTTGGGAAGGGAATATTTGGTTGTATGTGGTGTGTGATATTGGTATCTCACCAGATAGACCAGATCAGGGGTATGTGAGGGGGTATAGGGGTATGGTAGGGGGCATATCAGGTTGTATCTGGTTTTGTAGTATTGATACCTCACCAGATAGGGGTATGGAAGGGGGTTTAGGGGTGGGTGGTAGGGGGCATATCTGGTTGTATCCGGTGTGATATTAGATATCTCACCAGATAGAACCAGATAGGGGTATGTGAGTACTATGGGGAAAGGAATATCTGGTTTGTATCTGGTGTGGTACCTCTACACCAAATAGGGGGGTATGGGGAGGGTGTATAGGGGTATGTGAGGGGTTGAGGGGGTGTGGTAGGGGGATCTCTGGTTGTAACTGGTGTGATATTGGTATCCCACCCCCAGATAGAACCAGATAGGGGTATGTTAGGGGGTATAGGAGTATGGAAAGGGGAATATCCGTGGTTGTATCTGGTGTAGTATTTTCAGTATTTCACCAGATAGGGGTATTCGTGAAGTGTGTATATAGGGGTATGTGAGGGGATTTTAGGGGTGTGGTAGGGGGGATATCTGATTGTAACTGGTGTGATAATTGTATCTCACCAGATAGAACCAGATAGGGGTATGTGGGGGTATAGGGGTTTGGGAAGGGAAAATCTGGTTGTATGTGGTGTGATATTGGTATCTCACCAGATAGAACCAGAAAGGGGTATGTGAGGAGGTATAGGGGTATGGGAAGGGAATATTTGGTTGTATCTGGTGTGGATTGGTACCTCACCAGGTAAAACCAGATAGAGGTATGGGAGGGGGTATAGGGGTATAGGATGGGGTATATCTGGTTGTACCTGGTGTGATATTGGTACCTCACCAGATAGAACCAGTTAGGGGTATGTGAGGGAGTATAGGGGTATAGGATGGGGTATATCTGGGTTTACCTGGTGTGATATTGGTACCTCACCAGATAGAACCAGATAAAAGTATGAGAGGGGGTATAGGGGTATGGGAAGGGAATATCTGGTTGTATCTGGTGTGATATTGGTACCTCACCAAATAGAGTCAAATAGGAGGTATGGGAGGGCGTATAGGGTTTGTGAGGGGGTTTAGGGGTGTGGTAGGGGGATGTGTGGTAGGGGGGATATCTGGTTGTATCTGGTGTGATATTGGTATCTCACCAGAAAGAACCAGATAGGATTATGGGAGGTTGTATAGACGTATGGGAGGGGGTATATCTGGTTGTATCTGGTGTGATATTGGTATCTCACCTGATAGACCCAAATAGGGGTATGTGAGGGGGTATTGGGTAGGGAGAATAGAGTATCTGGTTGTATCTGGTGTGGTATTGGAACCTCACCAGATACAGAACCAGATAAAAGGTATGTGAGGGGTATAGGGGTATGGGAAGGGAATATATCTGGTTGTATCTGGGCGTTTATGTGGTATTGGTATCTTACCAGATAGAACACCAGATAAGCAGTATGGGGGGGGGGGGTGTATAGTGGTATGGTTAGGGAGGAGGTATATCTGGTTGTTATCTGGTGTGATATTGGTATCTCACAGATAGAACCAGATAGGGGTATGTGAGGGGGGTATAGGGGTATGGTAGGGGTGCAGTATCTGGATTGAATATCTGGATGTGGTATTGGGAAACCTCACCAGATAGAACCAGATAGGGATATGGGAGGGGTGGTATAGGGTATGGTATGTAAGGGGTGTGTCCCTGATTGTATCTGTATCTGGTGTGGTACTGGTGACCAGGTGCCAGATAGAGGACTCAGATGGGGGTACAAGGAAGGGTGGTTATAGGGTTATGGGGTAGGGGGGGTAAGCGTTTGGTTGTATCTGGGTGTGATATCGTTGGGTATATCATCCAGGTAGAGGGTATGGGAGTGTGTATAGGGGATTGGGGTAATTCTGGTGTATAGATATTGGGTATATCACCAGAAGATATGGGTAGCTGGGAAGGGTGTATAAGGGTTTATGGTGTGGTATCTGTGTGTGATATTTTGTATTCTTCACCAGATTAAGGGTAATGGGAGGGGTGTTTTTTATACGGTGTATGTAGGGGTATTTGTATCTGGTGTTGTGATATTCAGTATTTCACCAGATAAGGGTAAGGGATGGGGTGGGTGGTGTTAGGGGTGGTTGTATCTGGTGTTGTATGTGGTAGTACACCAAATAGAACCAGGGGTATTGGGGTATAGGAGTGTATTGGGGTGGTTGTATCGTGGTGAGTATTGGTATTTCACCAAAATAAGGGGATATGTGAGGGTGTATATAGCGTTGGGGTGGTTTGCATCTGGTGTGATATTGGTATTTTTTCACCAGATAAGGGTATGGGAGGGTGTATAGGGGTGGTTGTATCTGGTGTGATATTGGTATTTCACCAGATAAGGTTATAGGGAGGGTGGTGTTATAGGTGGTTGTATCTGGTGTGATATTGGTATTTCAGCAGATAATGGTATGGGAGGGTGTATAGGGGTGGTTGTATCTGGTGTGATATAATTGCTATTTCACCAGATAAGGGTATGGGAGGGTGTATAGGGGTGGTTGTATCTGGTGTGATATTGGTATTTCACCAAATAAGGGTATGGGAGGGTGTATAGGAGTGGTTGTATCTGGGGTGATATTGGTATTTCACCAATAAATAATTGGGTATGGGAGGGTGTATAGGGTGGGGAGGGTTGTAGGGTGTTGTTTCTGGTGTGATATTGGTATTTCACCAAATAAGGGTATGGGAGGGTGTATAGGGGTGGTTGTATCTGGTGTGATATTGGTATTTCACCGGATAAGGGTATGGGAGGGTGTATAGGGGTGGTTGTATCTGGTGTGATATTGGTATTTTACCAGATAGAACCAGAAATGGGTATGGGATGTGGGTATTATGGTTGGGGAGGGGGCATATACAGTATGGTTGTATGTGGTGTGGTTTTCAACTTTGGTATCTCACCAGATAGAACCAGATATAGCGGTATAAGGATGTACTCCTCTGAGAAGTCAAAATTTTCTTGTATTAAACTTTTTTTCTCATATAGATTTTCGGAAAGAGGAGTTCATAACATGAAAGAAAATGAAAGAAAAAAACATATGTCCGTTTTTTTTTTCCGTGTGCTCGTTTTTGATCTACTGTCACTCTCAAGAACCTAGTTGACAAAATATTGGATTTTATGGGAATTTTGCCGTTTTGACCATATACACAAGATATTAAAGTTATAATTTCCTAATGAGGTGTTTGATATGTATTTATGTTTGTATAATTTATTTTCCTGTAGTCCCTTCTTTTAAAATATACCAATATATACTAATATTTTTTCTCAGAATAACAAGATATGCAACCCCTTACCCCTTAATTTTTGAGCTACAAAATGCACCATTTTCAGCCATTTTTGCAAAATCTAACCCTTTATAGAAAAAATTCTGGTTTTAAATCTTTTGTTAATATTTTGCATATCAATAGGAAAAGGGTTGTTCTTTCAAGAATCAGGCAGAAAAATGGTGGGGTCCGTGTGCTTACTTTTTTTGCCCCACTTGAATATTTTGTTATTTTTCAGTATTTTAGAGTAAAAATTAAAAGTGCTCAAATAATCATTAAATGTAAAAATAAAGTGAAAAAAAGTGATTCATTTTCATACATTAATGCTCAATTATTTTAATTATCACGAACCAAGTAAAGATTTACAGCAAAAATTAGCTCAATACAGCTAAAAATGCTGGTGCAGTGATGATTTAAGTAAAAACAATTTCAGTAAAAAATGGTAAAACTGTGGCTCTACTTGAAGCGAAAAAAGACACAATTCCAAAATGGTCGCCAAATGGGCCATTTCTTAAAATCCCCGTATAAAAAAATCAGTAGAAACCAGATATAGCGGTATAAGAAGGGGTATAGTGGCTGGGAAGGGGACATATACAGTATGGTTGTATGTTGCGTGATACCGTTGTAAATTACAAAATCGTTGAATCAATACGATTAAGCAGGTACAATATGTACGCTTTACTCATACCCGAGCCAAAGTCACACGAACGTTAAACAAATGAACTACATAACCTCTAAGGAGTGTATGAAATGATTTTGTAGCAAGATATGATTCACCTAATAAGGTAAACACACTACTGTCAGAGCGATATTGATCCAGTTCTAGACAAAAGTTGCATTACTCTACGAGCAAGGGATAGGGTTTTTCGCATACACCCCCACCCCCCCAGATGTTCGACCACAATTTGTAATGCGGTGATACCGAGCGAGTTTGAACATTTCACCCACCATCGGCTTTCTGGATGCATTATCGCAGTAAAACCGATGTTCGACCTTAGAATTTTAATGTAAAGATAGTTGTTTGATTTAAATTACATGTTATACCTAAATCAACTTATAATTTATAGAGACAATGTCACAGGTTTATATATATTTACTGTCAATTAAGCAAACCTATGGGCATACATGTATTGTTGTGTCTATTTTTCTTTAGCCCAAATATTGACAAATTCCATTGCAATGTATAGTTGTTCCAATTACAAATCTTAAATATTGCAGGTACAATATATGGTCATACCCGAGACAATAAAGTCTATCACGTTTTACATAAACCACTAATGTTGATGTCCACAAGATAAATCAAATAAGGTAAACATTGTCCAATTTTGGCAGTTCAGTAAACCGTATGTATCATTAGCCTACGATATTCGGCAGGGGATGTTCGACGACAATGTGTAATGGCTTACGAGCGAGTTTGAACTATCACACCACCATGGCTTTTCTGGCATATCACAGTAAAACCGATCTGATCTAATTTCCATTAGAACAAGGGTTTTTCCGATAGTTGTACGAATTTTAATGTAAACATTTTGATTTAAATTCTGTTATACCTAAATCAGTTATATTTATACATGTACATGTATATATATTTCTGTCAATTATACATGTATGAAATTTTTTTCTTAGCCATGATATTCCATTGCTGTATTTGTTCCAATACAAATCTTAATAATTGGGTCTATATATGGTCATCAGTGTCTATCACTTTTTACATTTGTTGATGTCCACGATAAAATACATTTCCAATCTGTCAGTACCGTATGTATATGCATTGCTACATTCAGCTGCTCTCTAATAAGGCCATAGTCCGCTAAACCTGCCTATATTATCAGGCTTTTTTTAAAAAATTGTTTGCCTATATATTAGGCAAAAAATTTTAAAAACCCAATAATATAGGCAGGTTTAGCGGACTAATAAGGCCATTCAGGCAGCGTCACACTGGTCAGAACAAAAGATTAGGCCACACCCACTGGTGGTCTAAATTGGCTTGGGTTTAATTAGAGACATATAGTGAGAAAAATACAGGTAAGTTGATTACTACCGACACAGAAATGTCAGCGAAAATTGGAAGACATCATTGGAAAGGGAATAATCCCATCTCCATTTTGATGTATGACATTTAAGGATCGGTCCGAAAATAAGGAATAATTCATTAATTACTGTATAGTAATACAAAGCCAAACCACCAAAGTCAGACCACCAGTGGGCGGAGCTTAACTGGCCATTGTGACGTCACTATTTACTGTGTGTATGTTGAAGAAGTGTTATTTTTAGAATATCATATGCGCATGCGTTATCAGAATCTGGTAGGAACCGGTGAGGTTTGCTGCCTTCCGGTAGGAACCGGTGAGGTTTGCAGCCTGCCAGAGGTCGCACCTGGGCCCTGTTTCGTATTTCGCAATTTTAATTAGATGTGTACTATGTCAACATAGCAAACGTCACACCTTTTTATCAATTACAAAATAATTTTCTTACCTTTTGTTATTTTCGTATATATTGGAACCCATATAAAGAGCCGAATCATATTGGGCACAATACATATTTTACGAAACCGGTCAGTAAACAAAATGACGCTAGCTCTTAAAATCAACATGGCGACGGATGGGAAAGAAAAAGACGAGATAAGGATTCTGAACCCAGAACCACCTCCTAAACAGGGAAAGGGAGATGTCTCAGCCACAAAATTATCTCAGACACTTCAGAAGATTATGTTGAGGTAGGTTTTAACTTTCATTATACCGTATACATTTATTGTTAACCTAGTCTTATCACCGAAAAAATGTGACGAAAGCATGAAGCTATTTCCTTGACAGATTGTTGTAAATTGACGAAAGATTATTTATGACATTAGTCATTGGATCATTTAATCAATAACTGATTAAAAATAGGTTTACTTAAGTAATGCACAGCAGGCAATCAAATATTAAAATATGACACTTGATTTTATTTAGGCAACCTGCAGATAAAAATATTTTAAATAAAATTAAAATTGTTATGATATTACACTACATTACATTGATAATGTATACAGTGACTGCAGATAATGATAATTTATGGTAATTGACAGAGCATACCTTTTGGCTTGGTTGGTAGAGCCCTATAATATATACATGTGTATAGTTTTTCACACCAGAGACCTGGGTTTTATTCCTAGTCGGGCACTCGACAGGAATCATGTGTATTTTTCCCTGTTCTTTGTTTTCTTTCACACGTGTTCAAAGGTTGAGAGGAATCACTTGTATTTTTCCGAGTTTTCCTACAATAGGATATTATATATAACATACCATGCCGTCTGGTGTCTGTCCGTCAACAATCGACTTCTTCTCCATAACCGCTGGTCGCAACTTAACCAAATTTGACCTTATGGGTTACTGACTGAAAATTGTACAAATGATGGGGCTGAATCAAAAGGGGTCAATTTGGCTATTTCCATATAAACAACTTCTTCTCTGAAACTAAGCATTGGATAGCACTCATAATGCAATGGTAGCATCCTTATAGGGCGATGATTCAAAATTGTACAGATAATGGGGCTGACCCCTGGGGGCCTGAGGGGCGGGGTCAAAACGGGTCAATTTTGCTATTTCCATTTAAACGACTTCTTCTCTGAAACAAAGCATGGGATAACACTCATAATGTACATGTATAATGGTAGCATCCTTTTCTGGTTGGGATTTAAGATTGTACAAATGATGGGACTGACCACCCGGGGGCCTGAAAGGCGGGGTCAAAAGGGGTCAATATGGCTTTTTCCATATAAACGACTTCTTTTCTGAAACTTAGCATAAAATGGCACTCATAATGCAGTAGTAATATCCTTTTAGGGCGGTGATTCAAAATTGTACAAATAATGGGATTGAACCCCTGGGGGCCTGAGGGGCTGGGTCAAAAGGGGTCAATTTAGCTATTTCGATATATACCACCACCCCCCCCCCCCCCCCCCCCCCCCCCCCCCCGGTATATAAACAACTTCTCTGAAACTAAGCATGGGATACATAGCACTCATAATGCAATGGTAGCAGCCCTATAGGATGGTGATTCAAAACAGTACAAATGATGGGGCTGACCCCCAGGGCCTGCGGGGCAGGGCAGAAAGGGTCATTTATTCTACTATTTTCATATAATTTACTTCCGCTCAGAAACTATGTATTGGATAGCACTCATAGTCATATGGTATCTATATAGCATGTACGTTATATAGTTGGAAATCAAATTAAACAAATTGTGGGGTCAATTTTGCTAATTATTCTAATTGTAAGAGTATTTGTGATAATTACTAAAAAAAAAAGCCACAAAAAAAACAGGTGAGCGATACAGGCCCTCTGGGCCTCTTGTAATTTTGGCCAGGGATGTCTAAACTAATATTGTATTTAGCCATAAATGTAGGGTAGATGCCTCTGTTGACTCCCGGTAGAAGTTTACTTTGGAACTGTCCGAGAGTCAACAGATACCGTCATGTTCTTCTAAATTACTGTCATGTATGTTTTTTAGTCTGTCTGTCTGTTTAACCCCGGCGCCTGTATCGTTTCGTCATTTATAGTTGTACATATTAGCTAAGATGTCTATATGTATATTTATGCGTGTGTCACAAGAGTGTAGGCCTAGTGTTGCTGTTTTACTTTCTATGTGTTTTCCTGACATAGTCCGCTATTATAATCAGTTATTATACATATTTGTATAACATTTTAATGATTCATTTAAAGAAATTTTCTTTATAGATTGAAAGGTGAGTGTATGCAGGAAGATGGAAAAGGTGTTGACTACAGCAAGCTGAAAGATTCTCCTAGCTTTAAAGCATACAAAGAGGAGGTTGCCCAGCTACACAGTGTTGATCTGTCAGAATTGACCGACACTCAGAAGAAAGTTTTCTTTATTAGTATCCTTTATTCATAACCACCTGATGTAATAAAGACCATAAAGAAGACAACTACAGCTGTATATTACTTTACCCTCAAGGAGCCATTGTGGTCGACTTGTTAATTTATATTACGATGAACCCTCCACCTCTTGGTTCTGAGTTTGAATCCCATGTGCAGGAGTTGACAGGTACTGACTGTTGGTCAGTGGTTTCTCTTTAAGTATACTCCTGTCTTTCTTCACCTTCTATAACCTGACATGTCCTTAAATGACTCTGGTTGTGAATTAATTATTAAACGACCAATTATAAACAAGCAAATTTACATTCATCATCATCACCATATATGTATAGCTTTCATAACATTTAGTTACCAGTGAACTTCAGGGCTGGATATTAATATAGACACACTATATAGATACCAACCCAGGATATTTATGGATATGCCAATTAATTGACTGCTTTCCTGTTTTATAACAATACTTGTTGATTAGTTGTGCTAAATGGTTTGTAAATTACAATGTAACCGCAAAGTGAAATTTGTGTTTCTCATTATTTGCATGTATACATTGTGACCTTAACGTATAGATCTATATAATGCCCTGACTATACATGGACTGGGTACAATGGACACGCTACCTAACTCAGTACTGGATGTCAGTCAATTCTGGAAAAGAACCTGTTATAAAATCGGAAAGAATGTGTACAGCTTAGACAATATGGAACACGGAATCCTTAGAGGTAAAGGAATAATTTCCAAAAAATTGTAAAATAAATAATTTAAAAATGGCCATACAAAATATTTGTGCAAATAGAATGAAATTCATTTCTCATCAGGGAACAATTAAAGTTTTGAGTAAAATAGTTTTCATTTCTATGTTTCTGGCATTTCATCAACACTTTTCAACAGATACATAGCCTATTTTGACTTTAATTCTTGACACTTTATCTGAATTATTTTGTTGTAAACAGGTAACCGACCACACCCTGCCACGACAGACAAACCCTTCAAACCTGATGACCCCAGACTTAAGTATGCGTTAAAACAATTGGACCCAAGAATTCACTTTGCATTGGTCTGTGGTGCTGTGGTAAGTTCAAGCAGACATTTATGTAGTGTTACATTAAACACACCTTTACCTGTCTGACATAGGGGAAAGGGAATCCTGGCTTATATACATGTAGCTATAGCATTAAACAGAGCGCAATTGTGGCACAAAAGTCAGAGCTACTTAGCTTTTGGCAACTAGCATGCAAATTCATTGTCTTAATTAAATTCAAGCTGAGATGCACTGAAGATATGAACTCAGATGCTTAAAAATGGACTTTCTTCATTTATTTATTTATAAAAACACAATTAATTTTAACCAATTTAAGTACAAATTTGATACTGATAATGTAATTTACCTAATTTTATGTGCATGTACCCTTTCTCTCCAACAGTCATGTCCAGCTATAAATGTATACACTGAAGCCAATATTGATACCGCTCTGGACAGTGCTACCAAGACCTTCTGTGCACAGGAGGTGTCCATGTTTAACGAGGTTGATGAGATCTGGCTGTCTCGCATCTTTCAATGGTACAGATCCGACTTTGGGGTGACAGAGGTTGATGTCATCAAGTAAGTACTTCATACCTGTAACGTTGAATTGCAAAATTTGATACACTTGAACAGACATCATGAAAGTTGGAAAAAAATGGCCGGACATCGGTCCAGCAAGGACTGTGAGTAAGGTGGACAGAACAAGATTTTGTCGGACCGAACATTAATGTGAATCTTTAAAGTAAACATAACTTCTTGCTATTAGTATCCAGGCAGCTGCTTTCATGATTATTTTATGCAGTTTAAATTCTACATTGCTGTGGGGTTAAGAAATAACGATTTTGTGAAATAAAATGAGCAGGCTTGCAATTTCTGCTGACTTCTGGTACTCAATAATTGCTGGACGGTCGGTCCAGACCTGATTTAGTAAAATAGCTAGGCGATCCGAATCGATTTTTCCGGACATGTCCGTAGGTCCGACCAATTTAGCAATGTCTGCTTGAATGGAAATGTGATATAATTTAATATCTTGGATTTCAGATATTGTTCTGTTTTGCTGAAAGGCGTCAAGTTCATAGACTAAAAGTTTGAATTGGATCTACCATAATTAGTCATGGAAATAACAGAATTATTATGTCCTGAGCTCACTCCTTCAAATTTAAAATTAAAATAATTTCACCTAAATTCCTTCACCAGATATATATATAGGTACTTGTGGAAAGTTGTAGTTCTGTTTGACAGATGCAATTCTCTGATTTCAGGTGGACTATGCCTTACCTTCAGGAAGATATAGCTGACCGCGCCCATGTTATCCTGTCAAAGTTACAGAACGTTGGAAGAGTGAACATCAAGTACAATGAGTATGACTGGAGACTAAATATCCCAGGGTCACGACCTATCAACCTTTGATCTGGCCAAAAGGTCATGCTCTTTTAAAATCTGATCAAAGAAAAAAATGCTGTTGGAAATATAATTATAATATTTAAATATGTCTTAGATGGGAAAACTTTAAGTTTATTTTTAATGAAGATCATATTTCCCGAAAAGATTTGAATAACTTTAGCATTTTGTGCGAGGAAAAACTCATTTGACCTCAATATTAAAATTGCATTATGTACATGAAGTTTTTTTCACATATGATTGACAATCTGTTAAAACACCAGTTTCATAGATAACAAAACTAGAAAGAAGGCATTTATGTCATTTAATTTTCATGGAAAGATTTCAAAGTTTGAAAGGAATCAATTATATATAGAAGACATGCAGTATTATCTGGCTATTACTCTTCCATTTTCCGGTGTTTCATTGTTATTATATGTGGTATTTTCATGTTTATTTTCTTAGTTGGGATGGGTTTCATGGATTATTTTGATGTTCTTCACTCGGTGAAAGATTTTTTTTCTTTTCTTCTCAGTTTCCTTTTTTCGAGCAAAGAATGTAAATGACAGTCCTGTTTCCATTTGCTTCAATATTAACAAGACAACCTGTAGTTATCGTTTTAAACAAAGTTACCTTTGTTATGATTCCAAGCTTATAAAATTTGATTGACAAGGATGATATTTATTTTCTGATACTTCCAAACATTTTTTGGTGTGTATGTATATGTTGAACATGAATATACATCTTACATCATTTTGTCAGTATTTTTAAGTGATATGGCTAGGTGCAGCATGTTTGCAATCGGCTTGCTCTTCACCTGTCCTTGCTGTTTTAAATGTTAACTTTATTGTATTGTTGAGTGTTTGTTGATACCATATATCCATGCTTCTTGCTATCAATACCTGTGATAAAATCACCTTTAACAAATCTGACCTCACGGGTAAATGTTTTTTAAAAAAAACTTGATATTTTCCCATCAAAATTCCACCTTTAATGTTCATTAATTATACTTTATTTCTTTTAGTGTAATATTATTTAACTACGCATAAAAAGAACAGTGTCATTTTATAACTGGTCTTAATATTTCCCAATGACATTTTTTATGTGCACTTCAACCACAAATTTGTTTGTTAATGGACAAAGGATGATGATGAGACATACAATATAATTGGTTTTATAGAAATTGGGGAGTCTTAATCATTAAGTTATTATCTTAATCTCTTTGTAATTAGTTACTGATTTACCACCTACATGACTCCACCCACTAGATTTTCTCTCCCCAACTACAGTTAGTGTTCATCATTACCTGTACTTGTGTAGTTTTCACCCCACCACTCCCCTCCCCACTTCATTATCACTGATCACCCTGCTAGTTTTTAAGTGTCCATCAGTCATCCCACTTGTGTAGTTTTCGTACATCCCTGTACACTCCCCCCACCCCCATGCTCAGTTTAGTGTCCATCATTAACCCATATATGTAGTATACTCACCCCTATGTACAGGTCAGTGTATCTAATAGCATTAATCACAGTGGTACAAATGATTATCACTTACCCTAGTCATTTTCATACTGCATGCAACCTGGCCTCAGTTTCATCAACATTCCTTAAAATCAGTAAATTTCTTTACTTTGATTCTACCTAATGTGTTGAATGAAGAAGTCTAGTAAGTTACAGACATTTCCTTATCTTCTGCCAACAGGTATTCCTATCATGGAGAATTTTAAGTTAAAGAGTTTCCAACGTTTTAAAATATTGATGTAACTGGGTCCTGATTAAAGTGCATTTATGTTTCTTTCTGATGAAAATATTTTAGTTAATCTCTTTTGATATTGAAAATAATAAATGGAGTGTACAGTAGCAAAAGCTCATTGATATATTATAAATATATTCATGTATAAGCTTCATATTATGAGGGTACATACTGGTAAAATGTGATAAAAAAAATTGTTATATAAAATTGTAAAATTATAATTTGGAAAGTATAAGATGCTTTCATAGAAATGTAAGCAATTTCTAATACAAATAGATAAATAGAGCATTAAGTTACCAGTGGTCTTGGTGAATTATTTTATTCAAGATACTATCAAGCTCTTTCAATAGATCTATACTTTGTCATGCACAAAAGTTTTTATAAATGTAATATTGATTCAAAGTATATTCTAAATAAGGACTTACTCTTTCATAAATAGCTATAGACTTCATTCAGGCAAGATAAGCTGCTATTGTGATGAATATATCTGGTCATTGATTTTTATCGCTGAATAATTATAGTGCTTGTTCTTCATTATATGTCTTTATGTAGTTCAGGTGTTAATTTATTTGTGTGAAAGAAATTGTGAATGACTAGTCTACTTTTCTAATTTACATATAACAGAATTATTACTTGTTGAATAGATTTTTAGAATTATCAGTTTTTCATTAACATCATCTAGGCATGATCAGTTAGAATTAGTTTTATTTTAATGAGTTAATTTGTTGAATTCTGATTATAGTTTAGTAAGTTTGGTTATTAACACTGTGGAAGTAGAACTCGCTAGTATATATTAGTCTTTGTGTTGTAGTTTGATGTTGTAAACATTTTATAAAGTTTCTGTGTTATAAAATTTAAAATTCTAGTAGTCTAAGTAATATATTATCTTATTAAGGATTGATGATGGTTGATAAAATAATGCAGACTCAATTATTTCATTTCTTAATTTTAATATACATAAAAAAATTATTAATAAATGATGTCAAAGATAATTTTTGCATTTATTGTTTGCTTAGTTAAGCTTTCATTTAGTTTAACGAGTCAAACTACAGGTACAATGTATATATATAATTATACGCATCATATAAGTTAATATTATACAATCTACGCAGTACCTTAAATTTGTTGCTTTGGTTTTCTTTAAGGATATAATATTTTATGTATCATTAAGTTGAAGGCTTTTTGTTTACATATCTTTAGGACAATTGTCCTTTTTTAATTTACTGTACTTAAATTTTTGTGATATTGTTGAATCTTAAAGTGATGAAATGGCCACTCATGTTATGTTTAATCCTGTTCTTCCACATTTTGTTTGTGTTTGTCAGACTATAGTGGTTAAACAATGTACACTCCAAGCATTGTTTTCATTGTTTTGTTTGAAGTGTACTTTGGTTGGCTCAACACCAATAACTTGTCAATGCATTCTCTGTTAGTAGTAAATCAATAATGACATCAGCAGTACATCGTGTTAAAATGTCAAAAACTTCCTGCCAATGTTTTTCTTGTTGATGATGTAATTTCACTATTAATTGTCTTTTCACCAATTTTTTTTACATTTAAAAATAAAACTAAAATGTAGGTTCTATGATAGGAAGTTGCTTCAATGACGGTGAAGTATACAGCTAATTAGTTTGAAGTGTCACCAGTTTAGATATATTTTGATACTGAATGAATTACATAAAAATTATGTAGTTGATTTTATATGTTGGTTATTAAGATGAAAGTTTTGTGTGAAATATGAACTTTGTGCTTTGTATTCATATATACCGACTGTACACTGCAATATGTTATAATCACTGCCAGTTCGACATTTAAAAACAATAATTGAAACAGAGTTGTCTTAATTTCAGATGAATTAAATGTTTGATTATGATTGATTAGATTAATTGAATGTCATGTTAATTATAAGGGTGGAATTAGCATAGACCTTTGAGAAGGCATTCTGATATCAGAGTCACATCCCTTCATTTCATTCCGTCATTTCTATTTAAGTAATGAAATTTTGATAATGTGAACATTGATGAATTTAAAATTGATAATATTTTGTCTGAGATTTATTTAAATATTTATAGTTTTTGAAAGTTCAGTTAGTATAGACCTTTGAGAAATGTTATAGAGGAGGGAAACATAACAAGCATTTAATTGTTGACTTGTATAAGGTAACCTTGTATGTATCATCGCTGGTGTATCGTTTGAATTTCATTCTAATTATATGGAAACAGAGTGCTTAGACAATGATAACGACTGTTTGATATTGTAAAGTAACGTAGGTTATGCAGGGACATCACAATATTGCAGGATATTGGTGTGGTAATAAACATACGCTTGTACGCTTTAGTGGTATCGCGAAAATTTAGATTCTATCTTCATAAAATAGTAGGTAAGTTATGCGTACATTTTCGTTGTATCACAAAAATTTTGATTCTATTATGTTGAATAATTTTCTCCTTTAAGTAAAATTGAGGATATGTATTGTTTTAAGTACATTTGAACCCATAATTATCAATTCTAAAAATTAATATAAAAAAAAAAATCAATAAAAATTACAGGGTCATATCTGTCTCATCAATACTCATTACATCAGTATTGTTAAAAGGAGATGAAAATATACTAGTCTAACCTAATCTCAACATTAGGGAAATTCTGGTAATAGTTGTCTGTCCAAAAAAATAAATTACATGGAGAATGTGTAGCTGGGATTGAAAATTTGAAGGAAAAAAAATGGAATCTCTGAAGGATATGAATTTGTCTTAACAAGGTTCAACTACTAATACAGTGTTTGGTGTTTCTTTTTTTTTTTTTTTTTTAATTGTTACAGAATAGAAGCATTACATTATTTTCCATTTTATCTCAGACTTTTTGAAGAAGTGACAAATCTAGGCAATTACAAGTCTTCCTTGGTCCTGTATCAAATGCAAGTCATTGTAATTTATATAATGTCATTGTAATTTATATAATGTCATTGTAACTTATATAATGTCATTGTAATTTATATAATGTCATTGTAATTTATATAATGTCATTGTAACTTATATAATGTCATTGTAACTTATATAATGTCATTATAATTTATATAATGTCATTGTAACTTATATAATGTCATTGTAACTTATATAATGTCATTATAATTTATATAATGTCATTGTAATTTATATAATGTCATTGTGATTTATATAATGTCATTGTAATTTATGTAATGTCATTGTAATTTATATAATGTCATTACTGTCATTGTAACTTATATAATGTCATTGTAACTTATATAATGTCATTGTAATTTATATAATGTCATTGTAATTTATATAATGTCATTGTAACTTATATAATGTCATTGTAATCTGTCGTTTAATCAATCATGTTTTGTTGTTCAGTAACACAATATATACATCAGATTCTATGTTCATTTTTTACTGGTATATCTGGGCAAATTAATCTATTATTTATAATTATAGAACTTCATTTATACCCCATATTAATTATATACCATCGTTATTGTTATGAAATTATGCTATATATACATGTAGTATTTATTATATATACCTCCAATGTTTAATTTGTATCTTTTATTAGTAGAAAATTATGATTGTAAAATTTCCTGGATTATTCGTTGTTCATCTCAAATCAAAATATTTGAATCAATATGCAAAATTTGATATAGGTTTATCAGCTGCCATGAAGTTATTTTATATGAAATTATATAAATATACAACTGTATTGATCGAGATGTAATTTTTGGTTTGTTTTTCTCATTTTTAGCTCACCTGGTCCGAAGGACCAAGGTGAGCTTATGCCATACCGTGGCGTCCGGCGTCCGTCGTCCGTCGTCCGTCCGTCCGTCCGTCCGTCCGTCAACAATCGACTTCTTCTCCATAACCGCTGGTCGGATTTCAACAAAATTTGACTTGTAGCATCCTTATGGGCTACTAACTGAAAATTGTACAAATGATGGGGCTGACCCCCCAGGGGCCTGAGGGGCGGGGCCAAAAGGGGTCAATTTGGCTATTTCCATATAAACGACTTCTTCTCTGAAACCAAGCATGGGATAGCACCCATAATGCAATGGTAGCATTCTTATAGGGTGGGGATTCAAAATTGTACAAATGATGGGGCTGACCCCCCAGGGGCCTGAGGGGCAGGGCCAAAAGGGGTCAATTTGGCTATTTCCATATAAACGACTTCTTCTCTGAAACCAAGCATGGGATAGCACCCATAATGCAATGGTAGTATCTTTATAGGGTGGGGATTCAAAATTGTACAAATGATGGGGCTGACCCCCCGGGGGCCTGAGGGGCGGGGTCAAAAGGGGCCAATTTGGCTATTTCCATATAAACGACTTCTTCTCTGAAACTAAGCATGGTATAGCACCCATAATGCAATGGTGGCATCTTTATAGGGTGGGGATTCAAAATTGTGCAAATGATGGGGCTGACCCCCAGGGGGCCTGAGGGGCGGGGTCGAAAGTGGCCAATTTGGCTATTTCCATTTAAACGACTTCTTCTCTGAAACTAAGCACGGTATAGCACCCATAATACAATGGTAGTATCCTTATAGTGTGGGGATTCAAAATTGTGCAAATGATAGGGCTGACCCCCCGGGGGCCTGAGGGGCGGGGTCAAAAGTGGTCAATTTCCATATATATATGACTTTTTCTCTGCAACTTAACATGGGATTACGCTCATAATGCAATGGTTACATCCTTATAGGGTTTGGATTCAAAATTTTGCAAATGATGGGGCTGACCCCCCGGGGGCCTGAAGGGTGGGGTCAAAAGGGGTCAATTTAGCTATTTCCATATAAACGACTTCTTCTCTGCAACTAAGAATGGAAGAGCACTTATAGTGCAATGGTAGCATCCTTATAGGGTTGGGATTTGAAATTGTACAAATGATAGGGCTGACCCCCGGGGCCTTAGACGGCAATAGATGCGATTTGTTGGGTTATCTCCCAGTGAATAGAAAATAATTTTGAGGCAGGTGCCCATGTAAGCTTATTAAACACTGGAAGCTATCACAATGAGCTTTTGAATATGCAAGCCACTATTTTAGGAAGGGGGTAAGGGAGAAATTTAAGCTGATTGATTGCGAAATTACTTTATATTATTTGGACTTTTAAATTCTCTGGAAATCCAGGTGATGAATTCAATTTAGTTTAGATATTTCATCTTTACCCAAATAGTTAGTTAGTTAGTTAAAAAATAATAATGCTAATTACAGTGTATTATATACTAGATAGAAGTAGTTAAAGATGCTATATCGCCGACAGAGCATCAATGATCCTCATAAGTAAAATGGGTAAGCTCAAACTTTTCAATGTAGTGGTAGCGGTGTAAATGTAAGTAACATCTGTAACTGAAGAAATATACTAAATTGTCTGCTTCTGTTTTTGATATACACAACATACCATTTGTCAGTGGTGGAGCATCTTTAATAGTACATAACATTCTCTAATCATATAATGTGTGCGGTGCTGTCTCTGTAATTGTAATATGATATGTAAGCCAGTTATTGCCATTTTATATTGTATTCAATATATTCTATGCACAGTTCATCTTAAATTATAAATATAAATGCATAATTATGAAATAGATATAATATTTTACTGGTGAAGGTGCTTTAACAGGTAAAATTCTAAATTATCAATTCTAGCTATATTAGATTGTTGCTTTTTATACACACTACTACAGCAATCAGTATACGTAGGAGTTACGGTACATAAACTAGATGTTGTGACTTTCTTTTTCATTAAATGGCCCTGGGCATTGAGTACCATTTAATTTACCAATAAAAATATTATATTAACTTTCTGTTATAATCAATAATACAGTTAGTTACTCTATATAGGCTAGAACTCTTTAGATAGTTTACCCAGATATTAATAATATAAACAAAAAATTAGTAGATGTAGATAATTAGAAAATATTACAAACACTGATGCTGATTAATAATTTACATTAATAAAATTAAAATATGATTGTTAAGTAATTAATGAATTTGAACTTAAATCAAAATAACAATTTCCAAAAATTCTAAAGATGATCAAACAATTGTATACTTTAATTTTTACAATCCTTATTAGATTAGTGGTCATACAGTGAACGTCTGTTAATAAAAGGAACTCGAAGGGACCGAGATAAAAACGTTCGAGATTATGCCGATTGGTTCTAATTAAATGCGATTTTATCATGTCTACTGTACCGATCCTCTTTAGACTTGAGTATATATATACCTAAAGTTTCCATGTCGTAAAATGATGTGAACAGGAGAGATGTCAAAATCACCGATTGTAGTTGCAAAATTTATAACAATAAAACGAGATATATATTTTGAAATGCTGTTCTGAAGCAGATTTATGGAGAAAAAAATTCGGCATTTTCGGTGAACACGTTGTCCAAAAAAATCTCATTTTCGAGTAGTAAGAACATTTTTTGTATGATTTTTGTCATTCGGACCCAGAATTTACTTCGTATTATCCGAGTTCTTCGATTTTTCCGAAATCGAATTATCCGATTTATTTAAAACAAAGATAAAGAGTGAATTCGGCCGGGACCGGCAAAGTACTTCGTATTAAGCCGGGTTGTCGAATTATCCGAGTTCGTATCAACCAAGTTCCACTGTATATGAAATAGATTGTATGTGTAGAATACTGTACATGTACCATACTTTGAATACATATATCTTGCACCATTTCATGGGCTAGTAGATTATGTGTGTGCAGCTCTGAACTTTGATTATGAAAAGATTTATTGAACAATTTCGGGCATTACGGGAACACTCATTTACAAATAATTAGAACAAACAACAAAGGTTATATACCACTACTAGTCATAAAAGGATTGGTAAGGGAGACAACTGTATTCAATCTTCAAGGTAATTGATATTTCTGAAATGTTTTACAATTAACTGGTGACACCGAATATTGTTAAACATTTGTATATGATATGTCAGAAAAGAATTGCTCAATAAGTTGTAAATTCTGCATAATCATTTTTTTTTTAAAGCAAAGCAAATGTTTTTCTGATCAAGCTAATCTGCAATTCCTACAAGTTTTACATTAAAAATCTACCAGAAATCTTAGTTGAATTATCAAAATGTTTAAAGTTGGTTTGTGGGGTATTTAAATTGTTTACTGAAGTTTTACTGTAGCATATTGCAATTTCAGATCTAACAGGTAGTCACAGATCGTATACATATTAAATATAAAATCTTCACTTTGGCAACATTATCTTTACAAACCAATATGTGACTGAGAGATTATCCTCTGATTTTTCAATGTACAGAGAACTCATGCGGAAAGACCATTTGATAATTAAATCAAATGTTAACACCAAATATATCTTATTTGAAAGGTTTTTAAAAACATCAGTTAAGTGAAGAAGTCACATGATTTAATCTACAAAATGTTGATATTGGTTGATTCATGATAGGACTTGTCTTAATTAACTTATATATGGGAATATTTTGAATAACTGTCATTGATAAAAATAATCTTTGTATATTTATCTGACCACAGGCACATGCATTTGTAAAAAAGATTGTATACTAAAGGTCGTATATATATTCTTGGCTACACTGTATAATTATATAATTAGCAATTAAAACAGCTGTTAGATTATCTTTTTGAAATACAAGTGCCTGTGATCCGATGTTGTACAAAACCTACATCAGATAGTCAGCTTATTTAAACTTCTAGTCACCTGTCATAAAGAGGACCCAAAATTTTTTATTGCCTTTGGAATGTACTTCATGTACAAAGATATTTTTGAAATCCAATTTCTATCCAATTTTAAAAGCAAACATGAAAGCATTTGTCAGCTGTTTAGTAAATGAATTAAGTAATTGATTTAGCTACATTTATTGTTGTTCTTTGAATAAATAATTGGATTTACAGTATTCAACCCAATAAGTGCCCAGGGCGTTTAAAATATTGAAAAGAATTAAAAGATGCTTAATGAGACGAAATTATTCCAAACCTATACGGTTTTGATAGTTTTGATCTTATGCCAGGCAATTGCAATGAGGCCTCAAAAAGAGAAGGTGCGCTTATTGGGTCGAATATGGTAGTTTAAATTTGACACAAGAGGGCCTTGTAAACAAACGGGGCACATATAAATTTTGGCTGTATAATTACATTCCTTGTTGATCATGATACATTATGTAAAACTGTATTTGAATTACACTGCATGCAATATAAATCATTATATTTGTGATATTAAATTTCAGTTTTATAACTTCACATTCTTTATAAACTTTGTATTTTGTTGGACAATTAATTCATGATCAAGATAATATTTCCCAAATGGTACAAGTTTTACCTTTAAAGAATTATAATTTTGCTTGTTGAATAAATCATCTTTTAAACATACTTTACTGGCCTTATTGTTCTTTTTTTGTCTATCATAACTGCAACAGTTCTTGAGGCCAATCACTAATATCAGGTCTCTAGGACATTGAGTTGATAATAAATTTAGGAATGTAACAGAAGAGGAGAAAATGTAGCAGCCAGACTGGTATGTGAAACCCGGACCTCCAAACACTAGTCGAATGCTCTACTATTTAAGTTACTGTATATTAGTGCGGTGGCTTATGTAATTACGTGAGCTTTTTCATGATGAAGTTTTACACCACATATCAAAATGTTCAGTAGGCCACCCTCTTTCAAAACAATGATGCTGTCAATTTTTTTGACAATGTGGAGTGGTCAAAGATCAAATGGTTCATATGACCCAATAGGTAAAAAGGGCAATTGAAAAATTAAACAAGAGGCCCATGGGCCTTAGCGGTCACCCGAGTTGTGATACAGAATGAAACAAAGACATATAAATACTATATATTGGCCCATCAGGCCCTTGAAATCAGTCAGTAATTTTATAATTGACTTTTCAATCTATGAAGAGTATCTGGTTTCATCAAATCTGTGAATTCAGAAGAGTTTTTAGCTCACCTGGCGTCAGTCATCTGTGGTCCGTAGTCCCTCCCTCCGTCCGTCCGTCTGTCCGTCAACATTTCCTTTAAATCGCTATTAGTCATAGAGTTCTGCATGGATTGTAACCAAATTTGGCCAGAAATATCCTTGGGGGAAGGGGAACAGAACTTGTATAAATTTTGGCTCTGACCCCCTGGGGGCAGGAGGGGCAGGGCCCAGTAGTGGAAATAGAGGTAAATCCTATAAATCGCTTCTTATCCTAGAGTTCTGCATGGATTGTAACCAAATTTGGCCAGAAACATCCTTGGGGGAAGGGGAACAGAACTTGTATAAATTTTGGCTCTGACCCACTGGGGCAGGAGGGGCGGGGCCCAATAGGGGAAATAGAGGTAAATCCTATAAATCGCTACTTGTCCTAGAGTTCTGCATGGATTGTAACCCAATTTGGCCAAAAACATCCTTGGGGGAAGGGGAACAGAACTTGTATAAATTTTGGCTCTAATCCCCAAGGGGCAGAGGGGCGGGGCCCAATATGGGAAATAGAGGTAAATCCTATAAATCACGCTACTTGTCCAAGAGTTCTGCATGGATTGTAACCAAATTTGGCCAGAAACATCCTTGGGGGAAGGAGAACAGAACTTGTATAAATTTTGGCTCTTATTTCCCAGGGGCAGGAGAGGCGGGGCCCAATAGGGGAAATAGAGGTAAATCCTATAAATAGCTACTTGTCCTAGAGCATAGCTACTTGTCCTAGAGTTCTGCATGGATTTTAACCACATTTGGCCAGAAACAACCCTGGCGGAAAGGGGAACAGAACTTGTATAAATTTTAGCGCTGATCCCCCAGGGGCAGGAGGGGCGGGACCCAGTAGGGGAAACAGAGGTAAATCCTATAAATCGCTACTTGTCCTAGAGTTCTGCATGGATTGTAACCAAATTTAGCCAGAAACATCCTCGGGGGAAGGGGAACAGAACTTGTATAAATTTTGGCTCTGACCCCCGGGGGCAGAATGGGCGGGGCCAAATAGGGGAAATAGAGGTAAATCCTATAAATCGCTACTTGACCTAGAGTTCTGCATGAATTGAAACCAAATATTACCACAAACATCCTTGGGGGAAGGGGAATATAATTTGTATAAATTTTGGCTCTGACACCCTAGGGCAGCAGGGGCAGGGCCAAATATGGGAAATAGAAGTAAATCCTATAAATTGTTACTAGTCATATAGTTCTCCTTGGATTTTAACCAAATTTGGCTCAGAAACATCCTTGGGGTTAACAGAATTCGTATAATTTTTGGCTCTGACCCCCTGGAGCAGAAAGAGTGGGGCCCAATAGGGGAATTAGAGGTAAATATTCAAATTCCTTCAGAAAAGAAACAATGAACCTGTATTCGGAACATTACTAGGCATTACAAACCAGGTGAGCGATACAGGCCCTCTGGGCCTCCTTATTTTAGTAATTTTGACCCCGTCCATCTACCCCTGGGGGTCAGCCAGGACCAATATGGATATGATGCTAAAATGCTATTGCAGGGTAATAATCCTTATAAGTTTGACTCGTTTACTATGAAAATTAAGCAAATAATGCTCATAAATGTGTTTTTCCAATATAAACTATAATAGATTTGACCCCATACTCAGGGGAAAGTCTGAGATACCAGGGTCATGAAATTCTCAATTTTTGTAAAGGGCCTTAAAAAGACTTTTTAATCTATGAAGAGTATTTGGTTCCATCAAATCTGTGAATTCAGAAGGAGACTTTTGAAATTTTAGCCATTTTGACCAATTTTAGCCCTGCCCTCTGGCCCCTGGGGCTCGGCCAGGACCAATATAGATATGATATTAACATACTATATCAGGCTAATAATTCTAACAAAATTTGACTCATTTCCTATTACAACTGACCAAATAATGTTCAAAAATGTGTTTTCCCTATATAAACTATAGTAAACTTGACCCCCTCCCCAGGGGGGAACCTGAAACCCCAGAGTCATATAATTCACAATTTTTGTAAAGGACCTTAGACTTTTCAATCTATGAAGAGTATTTGATTCTACCATTTCTGGAATTTCAGAAGATTTTTGAAGTTTCAGCCTATTTCAGCCCTTTTGGCCCCACCCCTCAGACCCCAGGGGGGCTGGGACCATATAATTCTCGATTTTGGTTGACCTTTGGCTATAGAAGGTTCCTGCAAAATTTCATCAAATTTGGTTCAGTAGTTTTGGAGAAGAATTTGAAAAGTAAATCGTTTATCGCCATACGACGACGCACAATGCACGGCGCATGACGGACGACGGATGACGAATGTCTATGGACAAAAGGCGATTAGAACAGGTAGTCTCAAATGACCTTAAAATGATGGGGCGCTGAATAAGACCTAATTGTGCTAAAATTTCTCAAAATTATTGCACAGACTAAAAGCCATAATTAATATAGAAAAAAAATCAAATAGAAAAATATTCATGGTTTTCATAGTCTCAGTCCGCGTTTAAGTCCATCTAGGTAAAATTAAGGGCTCAAAAAGGGGGGGGGGGCAGTTATTTCATTTCATTTAATGAATTATTTTCTCATATATAATCATCAGTGATGGTAAATGATCAATTCAGGAATTGTTCCAGAAGTTGTAACCGACAGAACATTTTATTTTAGCTCACCTGGCCCAAAGGGCCGGTGAGCTTGTGTCATGGCGCAGCATCCGTCCGTCCGTCAACGTTTCTTTCAAAACGCTACAAGTCAAAGAGTTCTGCATGGATTCTAACCAAATGTGTCCAGAAACATCCTTGGGGAAGGGGAACAGAGTTTGTATCAATTTTAGCTCTGACCCCTCAGGGGCAGGAGGGGTAGGGCTAAATCGGGAAATAGAGGTTATTCCTTTAAATCGCTACTAGCCATTGAGTTCTGCATGAATTCCAAATTTGGTCAGAAACATCCTTGGAGGAAGAGGAACAGAGTTTGTATAAATTATAGCTCTGAAACCCCCGGGGCAAGAGGGGCAAGGCCCAGTAGGGGAATAGAGGTAAATCCGTTAAATGCTACTTGTTTTAAAGTTCTACATGGATTGTAACATAACTTGGCTAAAAACATCTTTGAAGGAAGGGGAACAGAGTTTAAATTTTGGCTCTGATCCCCAGGGAGCAGGAAGGGCAGGGCCCAATAGGGGAAATAGAGGTATCTCCTTCAAATTGCTACTATATAGTCATAGAGTTCAGCATAGATTGTAACCCAATTTTGCCTGAAACATCCTCTGGGGAAGAGGAATAGAGTTTATATATATATTGACGACCCCCTGGAGCAGAAAGAGTAGGGCCAACAGGGAATTTCTAGAGGTGAATCTTTAAATTCCTTCAGAAAAGAAACATTGATCCTGTATTCAAAACATTACTTGGCATTTCAAACCAGGTGAGAGATACATGCCCTCTAGGCATCTTGTTGTATGAATTGAATCTAAATTTGATTTCAATGGGGCCTTGAAAAATCCTTAAAAATCCTTGAATTTGTTTTGGAATTTTTGTACAAACCATGGCACTTAAATCACTAATCAGATTCTTAAAATTTATAAATGATGGGAGTTAGAATTTGTGAAATATTAAATAAATCTATACTGGAGCTGAAGATGTAAAGAATACCTGAGGGGTGAGGACCACTGAATAATTAACAATTTTGTTGAAAATTTCGCCATGAATGTTAAACTTGGTGCATCATCACTTCAGACCTCAAAACAATAGGATTGTTGACAAGAGATGGATGTCCAAGACTGAGCCTAACTTGATTTGACCTTTTCTACTTCAAGAATATAAGTTCCGTTCACTCGATTATAGCTCTTCTACTTCTGGAAGCTCTTCTGTCTATAGGTTGGAAGATCTTGTGAGAAGACGAGGATTCTCTTCTTAGAAGAGCGCAAATTGAGTTGAGCTTCGGGTGTATTGGTCCAATCAAAGTCATTAAAACATTTATCTGTCGCAAGTTAAAACACAAATAATTTGTTTGTAATCAAAAATTATTTAATCTCTAATAATGATCATTGCTTCAACATTTACGCTGTGAATAGGATACAAAACATTATTGCTACTCCCATAACATTACTTCACTAGTCAACAGATTCATTATTGCCATCAATAACCTATATTGTCTACTTTTATTGTTAGAAATTGAAAATGCATGATTTCCCGTGAATTATTACCAAAGAAAAAAAATTCAATTTTTCCCCTGCAAAGTTAAGCAAGTATTCACTATATATCCAGTATGTGACCATATAGGACACAATGCAATGGTTCTCAAAACTTTCTCATCATGCTAATTGGACCGAGAGTGTATTTCATGCAAGTTAATTTAAGCTCTAGAAAGAGATATTACATAGGACGAATCTTTTAACTAGATGGAACACATCCATACATTTTGTTACCATACCTTCAAAAATTAAAAATCTCCCTTACTCCAACTACAAGAGTATCACTTTTACTCAAATTACGCCCATCACTGATAATTTTAAACACACATTCATGCATATTAATTCAATTGCACTCAGAATATTTGTTCGTAAACATAGATCAACATCACTGTTCTATCATATCACAAAAAGTAAAGCTGTGACTTGTGGTTCTGTTTCTGATGATGACAAAATCCCAGCGAAAGGAATTTTGTAATAATTATCATATACTATATAAAACAAGAAAGTAAATACAGGACTGGCGAATACAACAAAAAAGCATTTACAAATACCTTGTTATTCTTCACGTTACCTTCAAAATGTACTAATTAAACTGATGATTTATTTCAAGTGGATGTTTTGATTTAGTAAAGTTGTAATTTAAATAAATGCACAATGAACTCATTGTCAACCCGTAAACGTCCACAGAATAGATGCAGAATTTATATACATTGCTGTACCTGTTTTTGCTTTAAATCTTCTCATAGATCCATGATTAAAAATTGTGATACATGTGTATATGAAAATGAAAAATATCACAGAAATGTCTTTGTTCAACAGTCACTTGTACGTCATCACAGACTTATAGCTCCAGAATCCAAGAGTTCTACTTTCATTACATACATGATATCTACCCTGGCACCCCAGAATAGTTAATGCAATAGAACCTACGATAAACTTTCCCGAATTTACTTGGATCTCAAAAGTAAATTGCACACGAAAGAATTTCAAAGAACATGATCTGTACTGAGAGTAAGGCGAAGATTTCTGTGAATCGTTGTTCCGACCAGGAATGTTATACAGAAATACTGCCCTCCCTGAAGTTGGTTTTTCCAATGAGAGCATTAACCAACACACTATGTCCATCCCGACTCTGTTTTACAGCCTCCTCCAGCACCTCTTTGATTTTATCCTCATTTGATCGGTCCAGTCTCATTCCTTTACCTCCATATCCGACAGCGACAGTTTCATAATCAGTGAACTGGATAAAAGAACATTTGATTCATTCTTAATGGAAATAACATAGTCACTAAATCAAGATATATCAAAATAATTCTTTATTGTTTCATAAAAAGGACATTACGGCAAATCTAATTACACTATCACATTTTTCGCAAGCCAAAGTCACATATGGACAGGCACCTACATCGCAAGCCAAAGAAATTATATTTAGACAAGAACATGCACCTAATAACGTAAACACACTACTGTGTATTTGAGAAGTTCTATACAAAATTTTCTTTACTTCACCGGCAAGGGACAGGGTTCGGCATACAAAACATCAGACCACAATGTGTAATAGCGGACAGCAAACAAGTTTGAATATTTCACATACATTTCACTACAGTGGGCTTTCCTAGCATATACCAGTAAAACCAACTAATCTAATTTCCATTAGAACTGGTTTGTTTCTGATATATATCAAAATTTTAATGTACTCTTAGACTGAATTGTCCCTTTAAATTAATAGATAACTGAACATTTTGTTTAATTGTTTGATCTGAAAAATTCAGGACAACAAATCACAGTAGTTTTAATGTCATTAATGAACATTTAATTTGATAACTACTCACTGCCAGTTTACATGCCACACTGCTACCAAACATGGGCGCCTGTTCCCTCTCAATCTGTGTCCAGCCAGCATCGTTACCAACCAAGGCAATCACTGGTAACTGTTGGAATAAAAATAAACTGACGTTCATCTTCTTTTAAATTATTTCACAATTCAGAAATCAAAATTTGACATTATAGCATTTTGCTCAAAAACTAATCCAACCTTTCTATTACCTTACAACATGAGATTCATTTTTTTAGATTATTTGTTGATTTAGAAACCAAAATATGACTTTATATCTTTTTATCCAAATTCAATCCAATTTTTCCATTACCTTACAACAAAACCTGAACTAAGTAAAAGATTTGTTCAAATCCTTCCTAGTTTTTTTAACACTTGACAACCCACATCTTGCATAAAAAGTCACACAGATAGAATCACTATTATATGTATAAAAGTCTCTTCTTGTTATACCAGCAGTAACCTGTATAATTACAAGGTTTTGTCTTTCTGTTACCTTATGTCGTGTGAAGGTATCAAACTCAGCCACACTGTAACCGAGGGAACCATCACCATAAATAATCCACACATCACAATCAGGACGACACAATTTGGCCCCCAACGCAAACCCACCACCAACTCCTAGAGTTCCAAATGCACCAGGATCAAGCCAGTGAAGAGGTCCCCTGGGCCTGTGGTAGACAAAGGGGAATATGCACAAGTCTAATAGAATAATAATCATCTAGATCAAATGTAGGTATAACTATTAGGATCGTTTTTTGGATATGATATTAGACTAGCTAAGTAAAATTTAAAATTGGATTTAAAGAAAATCTGGTGGATACAGAAATAGTAGTGAAGGTTTACCTGAGAATGTACGAAGCAGTCGCCACAAAGTCACCCCCGTCAGCCACCATCACTGTGTTATCTCCCATTACTTCCTCGGCAACATGGAGAACCTTGAGTGGATTCAGGTGAACGTCTGTTACTTCCTTAGCTTTCTCTCTACAATATAAATCAGTGTTAATATTTAAAATCAAACAAAAAATATGCATATTATTTTACACTTACAGAAATAGCTTATTATTTTTCCCTTAAATCTCTATTTTGTTTAATATTTATCAGAAAACTATTTTTCCATATACTTATAACCCTCAACATTAATATGATCTTTCACCTAGGCCTAGAAATGAATGATATAGCTAATCCACCTGTGGGTTTTTCCCCCTAGTTTGTTGACTTTCCATACATAGTTATGATTGAACATCAAGAATCATTTCTAATGAACAAATTCATAACCTTAAGTACCAGGTAATGGTATTAGTAAACTCTAACTAATGTCTTTTCAATAATCAACCTTTTTTGTTGTCATCAGATTTCATTAAATTCAGATATGTTGCCTTCAGAAAGTTATCTCCCTTGGTTTAGTTTGATATGGTTTTGCAGAACCTGACATCTCTAAACAGAACTCAACATACAAAGAGGGCATATTTACTTACGTGTTAGCCTTTTCCTTCACAGTGTCTTTCTCCTTGAGCTGATTAAGCCAATCCTGGTCACACTTGTATCCCTTTAGTCCTCGTGCAATTTCCACAACATAGCTGGCCGCATCTGCCTCTACTGCCACAGTTGGCTTCCAGAACATGTCAGAGTTCTATCAAAACACAAACATAACATTTATGCTTTACCTGTTATTTTTTCCTCTTATCCTGCCTTAGAAAATACAAAAGAATAGCACTACAGTGGTAATGTTTTACTTTGTTCTGATATGCAACGTTCAATCAAATTTCTTGAATCTTTTTTAATCGTGTCGTATACCTTATAAAGCTGTTCTTTACACCTGTTGATGGCAATGATTTTGGACTTCCTGCTCAGTACTCTACCATAACCAAGTCTAAAGTCTGCCACAGAACCTGCAAAGGGATAACATTTATTAAAACTTTTCTTTTCACTCTATCTTAATTTCTGTATAAATAATAACTTATTTTGCAGAGTACCTAATTACAGTTAATTGATTTTAGAGACCTTACAGAGCATCTTACCTGCCATAATAACAACATCTGCCTCTTTGAGTGCCTCCCCTCGTTTCTGACGAGCCTGAATGGAGCTGTGTTTACCCAGCAGACCTCTGGCCATACCACCAAGGAAACAAGGCACGCCTATATCCTATAACGAAACATGTCTTCTAATAAAACGAGATACAGTGCAAGCAATATCTGTACAACAAAATCAAGAAAAGGTATTTCTACCTGCATTTTGTGGGGTTTTTTCTTTTTAATATTAGAAATTCTTTTACTTCATATGAAATGCCATTCCATTACTTTAGGTTTATGGTGTACACTTTTGTGCAAATTTCAAAAATGACCTTTAGCCAATACATATTGAAGATGGAACACATTTTGTATACATTTTGTATACCAAAGTGATTGATACTTCATTAGAGATATCCCCAGGCATATGTATGGAGGGGGGGGGGTAGTATCATGTCCCCATCTACAGTATGATTACATTGTAGGTGACCCCTAAGACCTACCTCCAGTGCCTTCCTCAGCTCCTCCACGGGGACAGGGGGAAGAGTGGCCTGACTTCCAATCAATATAACAGGCTTTTTGGCCTTGGATAGCAGTTCTATGCCCTTTTGTACTAAACAATTTAAAATAAAATGTGTTATGAAATACTCTGGTTTAAATTAACCTTACAAAATAATATATATATACATGTTGATTTTGATGATTTGTTCATTTTCTAAGAAATACAGTGGAACTCGGTTAATACGAACTCGAAGGGACCGAGATAAAACTTCCAGTTATCTGAGTGTTCGAATTAAGCGAGTTCTCGTGTCTACTGGCTATCTCTTTACTTGGTATATATAGACTAGTTCCATGTCGTAAAACAATGTGAACAAGTGAGATGTCAAAATCGCAAATGGTAATTGCAAAATTATAACAAGAAGACCTCGATATATATTTTGAAATGTCGTTCTACGGCATATTTATGAAAAAGAAATCAGCATTTTCGGCTGTCTCGTTGTCCAAATAATCTCACTTCGAGTTACTAGACCATTTTATGTATGATTTTTGTCATTCGGACCCAAAATTTACTTCGTATTATCCGAGTTCTTCGAGTTTTCCAAATTCGAATTATTTGAGTTCGTAACAACCAAGTTCCACTGTATAAAGATTTTTACAGTAAATTATCTCCCCTTAATTATCTCACCAAATACCAATACAAAATTATTTCAATAAAAATAAATGAAAATATTTTTATAAATTACACATATCAAAACTGGATTCCACAATGAAACAGTTTTTATACATTAATGCAAACAACATTTTGGATATTAAACTGATACCTTGAGATGACGATGGTTTTTTAATGTCTGTTGCTAATGGACTCATATCCCTTTCCTCAAACGCTCCAGCAAAAAGATTTGATAAGTAGTTTGAAAGATACCTGAAAGTTCATATTAAAAATAAATTTTTCTGTATATAGTATAATACATCTGCAGAAATAGCTTTCAGATTTCAGTATGAAATGAAAGAATATTATGATCTTTTTAAAATGATAATTTATCCATCATTTCATTTTGAGAATACATTTGTGTTCTGTATGCAGCCAGTGCCATTAAGAATGTGTCAGTATAGGTGGATACCAAGAGCATCCAGAGAAAAACCTCACTTTAAAACTATATACCACCTACCAGTTTGTTATCTTCTGCATCAGGCTAAGTTTGCCCTTCTCTTTGATGCCAATCTCTTTACTGACAGTCTGATAGGGGTACAGGCTGTCTATAGGAAACTCCACAAACACAGGTCCTGTGGGATAAACAGAATCACTTCAATAAATCTCAGGTTCCAAATGTCAGTTAAAATTACCTGGTATACTGTTACATAGAACAGTTAATTCTTACATTTTTTACGACAATGTCAAGATTTCTGGATTAATCTGGTCTTGCTTTTGAATTATGTTTTTCAGTAAAATGGTTTTATTTAACATCCTTAAATGACCCCGGTTGTTAATAGAATGTTAAACCTACTAAACAAAACCAAACTAATTTACTTTATCTAGTCTGAACTTTAATTAAGGTGTAAACTTGGCTATATTTGTATAATGTACCTATAATTAGAAAACAAATAGCCTTGACCTTAACATTATTGCAAGTTCAAAACTGGACTATATGTAATCTACATATCCATAATTAATGACCTTGACCTTGACCTTACCTGGTGTCCCAGACTGGGCTATTTTAAGTGCCTTCTGTAGAGTAGGGACAATGTCCCTTATTTTAGTAACAGTAGCACAGTATTTACACAGCGGTTTAAACAGTGACATCTGATCAATGTCCTGCAGTGCTCCTCTACCCTAAAATAGAACCAAAAAGAAAATCACAAGTCAGTAACTATATATCGCCATGGTAACACTATATGCTCCGATGTTAAAGGCTTCATATACGTAACAAATTGGGATGGTGATAAAACCTACTGACAAGCATAAATTTATACTTCTCTCTATCATATACGTTAATAGTCCACTAAACCTGCCTATATTATTAGGCTATTTTTAAATTTGCCAAATATATATTCTATATATTTGGCAATTTTTTTTTAAAAAAGGCCTAATAATATAAGCAGGTTTAGCGGACTAATACGTAAAAAGAAAAAGAGAAAAACTTAGCATTATTATCAATTTTCACTTGAGATGTACAATCTAAGAATCAATCAGTGATTCTATAATGAGATGTTGAGTTATATGTGTCTAATATATGTTATATTACCGTAGCTAAAATCACAATGAAAGTAAAACCTGTACCTTGAGAAGCGTAGCAGCCGCCCCGCCTATCAACAATACTGGTGACTCGGCCATCTGAGCATTCTTTACAGCAGTAACAGTGTTAGTCAGTCCTGTAAGCAGTTTAACAGGTTTAATGAGTCATTGTTTTCTTTACATCTGAGTGGAGTTTAGCCAAATAATTTTCATTGGAATTTTCCAAATTTTACTAGACAGGACCGGTACTCCTTTTAGGAGTTTAGACAAATGATTTCCCTGAGAATTTTACCAGTCAAAACTTATATATGATACACACATTTTTTTCTGTGTAAGTATGTAAGACATTTAATTAATCTCTTATGAATTCACCATTTCTGAACCTTAAAACTAAATCAACTGGCTTTTTAAGTGACCAGTGTAAAATTTGCCTTGAAAAATGTCTTTTTGAAGGATCATCTCTCTACATGTATACACTAACCTGGCCCAGCAGTAACAGCAGCCACACCGACAGTCCCAGACATTCTGGCCACAGCATCAGCGGCAAATACAGCCGTCACCTATGTATTTAAACAATAAATCTCATTCAAAAGTCATTCTCTGAAAAAGTAACTAAATAATCCCTACCCTTAAGTGTCAATCCCAGAGATTTCACAGGTAATCAGTTTAGAGCTACATGTACGATATTTTGTGATAAGCTCATGAAACAGTCATTCATGTACACAGCAATACTTTCCACTTTAATGTCAAGATGTCAGTGTCGTGGCAAAAATTTATAAATAAGAGGGATGTTACTTATTAAATTTATGAATATTTAACACACATTGTATAGATAACAAAAAAATACAATTTACCAGTCCAGTAATTGTGACATAATATTTTGACATGAATATTATGACATCACAATCACTGAAAGGTGAATTGTATTTTACCAACGCTATATTGGTATCTCTAAGCTCACTTATTATGCTATAGCTTACCTCATGTCTAGTATCCACCACTCGGATGCCAACTTTTTCACAGGCCACAAGTATGGGAGATATGTGTCCTCCAACCAGTGTAAACACATACTTCACTCCATGAGCCTGAAAGATAAAGGCATGTCATTCATAACCATTGGATGTCTTTCCTTCACTGACACACACATAATGTAAACATATCTACCACCTAGACTGACAAAATAGTCTTTCTTATACAGATTGAATTTTATATTTGGTTCTTTTCTATATAAATGTATATAATTAAGATGCATACCATTTCACTTGCACAGAAGTTATTTTCAGGTGAGCCATTACCAAAACCATTGGGCAAAATGCCTATGAAGAACTTAGTAGAAATTATGAATTAAGTATTTTACCTTTAAAACATCACCAACAACATCACCACCATTGCGTTTGATGTTTTTGTCAACCTTCAACAGAAAAAAAACAGACAATATAGAGTTCATGTATATACATTTACTTAGATTATGTGTATATTAAGATGTTTCATATGACATAATGTTGAAACAAGAGGCCCAGAGGGCCTGTATCGCTCACCTGGTTTTTTGTTAGTAATTATCACAATACTCTGACAATTAGAAAAATAAGCAAAATTGACTCCCAAAGTTGAATTTTGAATCACAACCATACAATGATGCTATTGATACCATACAAATATGCTATCCAATACATAGGTTCAGAGACAAAATAATTTATATGAAAATAGTAGCCTAATTGACCATTTTGACCTTGCATCTATTGCCGTTTAAGGCCCCGGGGGTCAGCCCTATCATTTGTACAATTTCAAATCCCAACCCTATTAGGATGCTACCATTGCATTATAAGTGCTCTTCCATTCTTAGTTGCAGAGAAGAAGTCGTTTATATGGAAATAGCCAAATTGACCCCTTTTGACCCCACCCTTCAGGCCCCGGGGGGTCAGCCCCATCATTTGCAAAATTTTGAATCCAAACCCTATAAGGATGTAACCATTGCATTATGAGCGCAATCCCATGTTAAGTTGCAGAGAAAAAGTCATTTATATGGAAATTGACCACTTTTGACCCCGCCCCTCAGGCCCCCGGGGGTCAGCCCTATCATTTGCTCAATTTGGAATCCCCAGCCTACAAGGATGCTACCATTGCATTATGGGTGCTATACCATGCTTAGTTGCTGAGAAGAAGTCATTTATATGGAAATAGCCAAAATGACCCCTTTTGACCCCGCCCCTCAGGCCCCTGGGGGGTCAGCCCTACCATTTGCCCAATTTTGAATCCCTAGCCTACAAGGATGCTACCATTGCATTATGGGTGCTATACCATGCTTAGTTTCAGAGAAGAAATTGTTTATATGGAAATAGCCAAATTGACCCCTTTTGACCCCGCCCCTCAGGGCCCTCGGGGGGTCAGCCCCATCATTTGCACAATTTGGAATCCCCACCCTATAAGGATGCTACCATTCGTTATGGGTGCTATCCCATGCTTGGTTTCAGAGAAGAAGTCATTTATATGAAAATAGCCAAATTAACCCCTTTTGACCCCGCCCCTCAGGCCCCCCGGGGGTCAGCCCCATCATATGTACAATTTTGAATCCCCACCCTATAAGGATGCTACCATTGCATTATGGGTGCTATCCCATGCTTGGTTTCAGAGAAGAAGTCGTTTATATGGAAATAGCCAAATTGACCCCTTTTGACCCCGCCCCTCAGGCCCCCCGGGGGTCAGCCCTATCATATGTACAATTTTGAATCCCCACCCTATAACGATACTACAATTGCATTATGAGTGCTATCTCATGCTTAGTTTCAGAGAAGAAGTCGTTTATATGGAAATAGCCAAATTGACCCCTTTTGGCCCCACCCCTCAGGCCCCCGGGGGGTCAGCCCCATCATTTGTACAATTTTCAGTTAGTAGCCCATAAGGATGCTACCAGTCAAATTTTGTTGAAATCCGACCAGCGGTTATGGAGAAGAAGTCGATTGTTGACGGACGCCGGACGCCGGACGCAGGACGCCGGACGACGGACGCCGGACGCTGCGGTATCCCATAAGCTCACCTCGGTCCTTTGGACCAGGTGAGCTAAAAAATATACTGATGATGCAATATAAATCTTAGAATTTAACGCCATCAATTAATGTATTATTACTAGTCAATGGGATATATGAAGCAGTCACCTGATGATCCAAGAGTTTACCATATTATACAATTATCAACCTATTTTTAGGTGAATACAGTAAGTTATCAACCCTAGAAAGTGATATGTCCCCAGGCTAGTGGCCGAGGGTTATATCACTTCCAATATTTATAAATGTTCTTTTTAGTGTGAAGTTTATCCATTACACTTGTAATTTACAGTAAATATCCAATTGCTTCCTACTAATGTTATCGCTTCATCAACTGCTCATCTGAACCTTTTTCATAAATTGAAGTTTGCAGTTTATCACTGTTGATCGCAGTAAACTTGCTGCCTTCTGCCATATATGTTGCCAACTATAATAACAACGTCACAATAAATTATCCCGACGTCATGAGATTAGGAAACTCCTGTTACGCTATATTTGGGTATGGCTCAACCTCAAAAGTGATTATGATGCCACATCTAAAGGGAGTTTCCCTCTATCTGTTTTTGACACAGGTCTGAGTCCATTAACCTTGTGTGCTTTTCGCCGCCGATTTCTGGGTTGATATCACAATTGATGAATACTTCTGAGAAACGTATCGGCCAATCAATACAGTAAAAACAGCAGTCAAATATTAATTGACAATGTTTAACTAATATAGTACATCTATAGTATAGTATACTATAGTATATCTATAGACATAATCCTCATAATTACAACTCAAAATGCAGCCACATCCTCAACATTCCAAGGGTTACCATACTTTGGTAATTTCACCTATAAACTATGCCGTAGCAAACCTGAATGATTTGTCTGCGACAACAGGTTAGCAGCTAAAGGAGTAGATATGATAGGACCAGTATTTGGTCTTAATTTTTCAGGCCGAAAAAAATTAACTCTGATCCCCATCTATTTCATATCAATAAATACTCTCATACTTGCCATTCATCAAAACATAATTTTTTATAACCATGTACACGATGTGTCCCACCTATGACGTCATCAAATTGATGATTTTTCTCTTCTCGCCAAATTTTGCTAGAAATTCATCATCTTTAGGTTAGAAAAGGCTTGAAATGGATTTGGCCGCCACCTTGGAGCAACTTTAAATTTTGCATGGATATGCGTAAATACACGATACACAACGTGTGAAAATCTCTTTCTGCTCCACGAAGGCGGCCACATTCATTTTTAGAGAAAACCACTCAAAAAGTATGATTTTTCAAGGATTTTTGTGAAAAATGGCGGGAAACTGCATGTTGATGATGTCATAGTGAACATAATTGGAACATGCGGGATATTTTCGAGATGTAATGTGTTAGCAAATGTATTCAACTGTTATATGGCAAAATATGTTGTTCTTTACTGGATAATTAATTTTGAGGCCATATTCAAGTCTTAACGTACCTTCTCCTTTAGTCATTTGAGGTACTTTGTAGTTGGCTGTCGCTCTCTGTAATATTCAAGACAAGAGGCCCATGGGCCTTAACGGTCATCTGACTATTTGTACAATACAACATAGTCGTTTAAAGATTTTAGCCTATTTGACCCCCATGACCTTGAATGAAGATCAAGGTTATTCATTTGAACAAACTTGATAGACCTTCATCCAAGCATGTTAGGGGCCCAATATCAGGTCTCTAGGCCTCTTAGTTATTGACAAGAAGTTGTTTAAAGGATTTTAGCTTATTTGACCTCTGTGACCTTGAATAAAGGTCATAGTCATTCATTTGAACAAACTTGGTAGCCATTCATCCCAGCATGCCACAGGCTCAATATCAGTACCCTTGGCCTTCTGGATCTTGAGAAGAAGTCGTTTAAAGATTTTAGCCTTTTTGAACCGTGTGACCTTGAATGAAGGTCAAGGTCATTCATTTGAACAAACTTTTAATTGGTTGTCATTCATCCCAGCAAGCTACAGGCCAAATATCAGTCCCCTTGGCCTTTCCATTATTGAGAAGAAGTCGTTTGAATGAAAAGTTACGCACGGGGCACTTCGGGTAAGATGACCTTAAAATGTCTGTTGGCCTGTGATTGGTCTTTTTTTTCTTCTCCTGAACTGCCTTCATTATTTTGTTATGATTTTAAGGGCTATTGGACGTCACTATCGACATTTTGGAGGTTGTGAGGCGTAATTTGTCAAACAAGCTATTAACTGCACGGAATGCTCTAATATTTTCCTCACTTCATTTAAAATACATACATAAACGTTGAAACTCAACATTTATGACAAAAAATACTTTGTAACAACAAAAATCTAACTTTTTTCGATGTTAAGCAAACAAACACCCTTCCATACATGTTCAGTGTTATTGTGGTTACATGTATTTACCGAGTTTTGTTTACTTTTCGCCTGTGCAAGCTACACGCTAGTTTGACTTTTGGACACATTTGCCGTACACACAAGCAATATACCAAGTTTTGTTTACTTTTCGCCTGTGCAAGCTACACGCTAGTTTGACTTTTGGACACATTTGCCGTACACACAAGCAATGTGGGACGGTTCACGTGGCTGGAAGTAAAAACCTAATACAACATAATCTATGCCAATCTCACACAAATCCTTTGCAAAGGATGACATAAGGTAAATACCTTGCAATCAACACATGCCGGCATCCACAATTACGTGTCAGTCGTCGGCATGCTTTTTACTTTCACTTTCTTTTTGCCATCTTGCTGTTTATGTCATTAAAAATACTAAGCCACGGCGGTGTCTTCGAAGGGAAATATTCAGTGAAACGACTCATCACAGCTACACAAGTATTTACCGTGTTTTATTTATTTATACATAACATTATTTTACCGTCAAATGTCGACCCGATATGAGTTTATCAATAATACATGATCTTAATTTTGCTATGATATATTGGGCAGCCATTTCCGATTTACGTACTTTCGGTTTCCAAGGGTATACCACAGGTTATGATTGTGTGTTGAAAATGTAGGGAGCGGTATTTTCGTGTTTTGCAATATATTTACCCATTCATGTATCAATACCATCATCACTATTAGTTTAGAAAGTAGGATTATTGTTATAATTTCTTCACACAATTTACCCTAAATGGCCTCATACGAACTATTCTTATGGAATCAACATGTCTGTCCCGTGAAGCCATTTTTTCGGCTCAAGTTTAGGGTCTGTTATTTACGATGGCCGAGAGCAGCCTGCCATTATCTTTTATAAAATAAAAATGTCATGACACTTTTTAGTCGAAAAGTGTCGGGCAAATATTTTTTTGATAAAAAAAATCTGTCATGACACTCTTTTCAGTCGAAAAGTGACATGACATTTTTTGCTCAATTAAGGTATATGGAATTTTTAGGAGTATACGAGTATCCTATTTCAGCTGTGCTTTCTCACGGTCATCAGGTTTTGTGGGATACCTTAGAGCTGATAAAACCGTTGTAATTAATTTGCCAGGGTTCAGGTACGCATAGCAGCACATTGTTTTATAGCAACATTCAGTGTTTAGAAGACTATCCAGCATGTACATGTAAGTATCAACATCGTTGTTTTTAAATAGCACCAAATTAAGCAATAAAGTTTCTATGACATTAAAAAAGTCGTTTATTTTTTAAACTGGGCAACGAGATGTTGAAAGTCCCAATATCAAATGCATTTCAAAAATCCTCAGGTAAGCACTCCCCATTGAATGTTACACTATAAAGTTTGTCAAACAGGACGCTTTTTACAATGCACTTTTGCATTTTATATGTGATTTATCAACCTTGCACTTGTAATTACTTGCCGTAGAACTTAGAGTACCAGACAATAAAAACTAACGAATCATTCATGTGTAATCAATCGTTACAGGAGACTCTGGTGGAAAGAATACTAATTTTCTTTTTTCTGAATAAAATATATTTAATTATAGGGAACTATGCTACGAATATATATTATTTCAATAATGTAACTAGCATTAGTCATATAATAATTACAGATATTTTGGATACTGAGTAACATTTCTCCAGATATACATTCAGAAGTAAAACGATAACGTACATGTTGCATGAAATATTACACCTACACACTATGAAAGTTCAAATTCTGCTTTTTATTTTGTTAATCAGCATTGTATAAATAGTCTCTCATCTCATAGGTACAGCACGATATATATCGGGAATTATCATTTTTCCTATTTCATATTGTGATAAATACTGTTGTTTGCCGCGTTTACCTTCGGTGCTGTATCGCATTGACATTCCTCTCATTCCTCTACCTCATAGTAAAAAATGTGTCATGACACTTTTTGACTAAAAAGTGTCATGACAGATTTTTTTTTATTAAAAAATTATTTGCCCGACACTGTTCGACTAAAAAGTGTCATGACATTTTTATTTTATAAAAAATAATGGCAGGCCGCTCTCGGCCATCGTAGTTATTTTAGTATATGGTGTTATCATTAAATTCTAAAAATAAATTTGCATAGATTCAAGATATGATAGGATAATTATTTATATTTTAGACCATAACATATAGTGGTGTCTTAGAATTTCGCACACTTCTGTAATTTGATTTTAATTTAGTTTAAAATTAAATTGGAATATATAGCAATTTTTTGACAACACCATTATGTTCTTTACTTGATTTTAGACATATGGTGTGCTAATAATTGGAATCCTCAAGTTAAAAAGTCTCATTTTAGGTATTCTGTATATATACCCGCATACCAACTGACATAGTCAAGTCCAATCGCCCTTGATAATAGTCCTGCTGTGGATAATACGACAATTACAGTAACTCCTGGAGTATCAAAGATGCTGTCTGAAGTGATGGCAGTTGTATATTGGTCATGCAGCTTAACATCCATCACAATAACAGGGCTCATTTTAGAATGGGTAGCCTTAAATTTGGCCCCCATTTTAATTTTTTATCTGGTTTTTTTTTTTTTTTTTTTAGACCCTTATGAATTGTCAAAAACTTAAAAGCATCTGCAATCGTCCGTACATTTATTTGTTGTGGTAGTGAACCAACGACTCCGGGTTTACGTTTCTGTCACGATCGACTCCTTCTAACGAGTATAACTTAATTTGTTAGCATTCGGCCAATAGGACTACTCGAACCTTGTGAAAGAGTTGATAAAGGATCCCGAATCGCTTGAGAAACATGAATGTTCCCAAAGCTGCAGCTGACAGTCCTACTGGCACAAGCGTGGATGTTTTAAAAACTCTGTCCGCCATGCCATCCATCCTAAATTTCTTTTTCTAAAAACTGCAAATAGATTTCCGACCGGTGGACTTCAACCTGCAACAATCCCTTCCGGATATCGAAAATAAGATAAGGCCTAACTACTCGATAATAAACAATATACAGGAAGTTCATATTTTAGGCCATTTTCGATTATGCGGTTTGACTGGTTGGACCTATGGACTACTAGTTGTTCGTTTATTAATTAAAGACTGACCTGGTGATTTTATATTGTTTTCAGACGAGCTTTGACAAAGCCCTCACAGGCCTGAAGGTCCGTCAGGATTTGTACTTGAAATAATGATTTTAACCAACGGTCGAACCGGTTGTTCCGAATAAACGAAACGGCCTTACTTTCACAATCGACTATATTCGCCTTCAACAATGCAAGTGACCTAGGCCGTTTTCGTTTATTCGGAACAACCGGTTCGACCGTTGGTTAAAATCATTATTTCAAGTATAAATCCTGACGGACCTGCAGTTTTTTTATACAGGCCGGTGATGGCTTTGTCAAGGCTCGTCTGAAAACAATGTAAAATCACCAGGTCCGTCTTTAATTAATAAACGAACAACTAGGACCAACCAGTCAAACCGTACAATCGAAAACGGCCCTATTCTAATCGCCTTTTGTCCGTCGTCGTGCGTCGTCCGTTGTCCGTCGTGTGTTCGTAAACAATTAACATTTTCGACTTCTTCTCAAAAACCGCTGAAGCAATTTCAATGGAAATTTGCACAAACCTTCTAAGGCATAACGCCAATCAAACGGTGAATTGACCCCACCCCCCAGGGGGCTGTGGGAGGGGCCAAAAGGGGTAAAATTGACTAAAATTTAGATGTGGTAGAATCAAATACTCTTCATAGAACGAAAAGGTCTCAAGGCCCTCTACAAAAATTACGAATTATATGACCCTGGAGTCTCAGGTTTCCCCCTGGGGAGGGGTTTAAGTTTACTGTAGTTTATATAGGGAAAACACATTTTTGAGCATTATTTTGTCATTTATAATAGAAAATTAGTTAAATGTTGTCAGAATTATCCCTATGAAATGGCCATTGAATATCCTATTAACAAATTTTCCTAATAGAAAATTAGCTAAATGTTGTCAGAATTATCCCTATGAAATGGCCATTGAATATCCTATTAACACAATTTTCCTAATAGAAAATTAGTTAACTGTTGTCAGAATTATCCCTATGAAATGGCCATTGAATATCCTATTAGCAAATTTTCCATGACTAATTCCCAAGGGCCTTTGGGGCGGGGCCAAAAGGAGTCAAATAGACTAAAACTTCAAAAAACTTCATCTGAAATTCTGGAACAGGTAGAATCAAATACTCTTCATAGATGGAGAGGTCTTAAGGTCCTTTGCAAAAATTGTGAATTATATGACCCTGAGGTTTCAGTGTTTCCCCCTGGGGAGGGGTCAAGTTTACTATAGTTTATATAGGAAAACACATTTATGATTGTTATTTACTTATTTTTCATTGGAAATTAGTCATACTGGGTTAGAATTTTTAGCCTGAGATAGTATTGTATCGTCATATCCATATTGGTCCTGACCGACCCCCAGGGGCGTTAGAGACGGGGCCAAAAGGGGTCAAACAGGCTAAAACTTCAAAAATCTTCTTCTGAATTCACAGATTTGATGGAACCAGATACTCTTCATAGATTGGAAGGCCGTAAGGCCCTTTACAAAAATTGTAAATTTCATGGCCCTGGGATCTCAGACTTTTCCCTGGGGAAGGGATCAAATTTACTATAGTTTATATAGAAAAAAACCATTTATGAACATTGTTTGCTCAGTTTTAATAGGAAAGAGTCAAACTGGGTTAGAATTAATAGCCTGAAATAGCATTTTAACACCATATCCATATTGGTCCTGGCTGACCCCAGGGACTAGAGGGGCGGGGCCAAAATGGGTCAAAAATAGCTAAAAATTTTAAAAATCTGCTTCTGAATTCACAGGTTTGATGGAACCAAATAATTTTTATAGATTAAAAAGTGAAATTTATAAAATCACTGACACTGACTGACTTCTAGTTTCGTTTTGTTGTTTAACGTTGGCAAAGCAAATTGGAATTTTAAGCATAAGATTTGGTAACATAATACACTAACTATCAAAATGAAAAACAAAAAAAAATAAAAATTATAATATGAAGGTTCAACTTTAAAGTTTATTGTGATTCGTAAATACTTTTTACAGATTTGAACCAACTTTGCAATGCTCTTTCTGTAGCAGCACTCGGGTGACCGTCAAGGCCTCTTGTTTCTGATACATACTAAAGAAATTGTATGTGGATAGGTATATATTTGTATGTTTTGGGAGGTTGCAGTATATACAGTGTATAAGGGTAGGAGTAAATATGTACATTCTATGTACATTTGCATAAATAAGACTATATTAAGATTATTTACGTCCTGGTTATACGCATATTTTTGTCTCATTAAAAACCCCCACTGGGATCTGAGAACCATCATCGTAAACGTTTAGGGCCTAGATAAAAAAATAAAACATACATGAAGATGATCGGGTGAAAGTTTTCTGCATGTATAATCGCGCCTATAATACACTAAAATATTATTCTTTACACATATGAACACTAACTTACGTCCTCTTGAAAGTTGTTTTGAAAGTTGCAAGTCGGAAATAAAAATCACGAAAACATTTTCATTAACTTGCAGTCGGCCGGAAAACATAGTAGGCCGGCTATTTACATTCGTTCTAATGATAGGTGACATATAGAGGTTTATTTTTTTACCTTCTAGGTGACCGCCATTACTGAAATCAATTATTTATCACCTTAAAACGGACAGAATAGTTTTTTTTATAGATTAGACTGAAGCTTTGGTATTTGAGTCCTTCAAATTGCATATGAAACCGAATGTTTGTTAAATTTTGCTGAATTTTTCAGTGGCGTTGGAAGATGAAACGTAATGGGGGGGGGGGGGGGGGGAAACAAAGGTCCTCAATATTTCGCACCCCCCCCCCCCCCTTCGCGGCACTTACTGGAGATAATTAATATACCTTTTTCATATGTTATTACATATAATCCTTGTACACAGTGGCGTCGCTAACAGGAAATTAATGAATACACAAATTAGCTTGCAAGTTTGGGGGGTTCGGGTTTCCCCGGGAAAAAATGTACGATTTAGAATGGCAGAGATGAGTTTTACAATGTATTTTGATGATTTTGCGAGCGCCGAAGGCGTGATATTTTGGTGTTTGGGAGGTTCGGGGTTTCCCCGGGAAAAAAATGTACGATTTATAATGGCAAAGATGAGTTTTACGATATATTTTGATGATTTTGCGAGCGCCGATGGCGTGATATTTTGGTGTTTGGGAGGTTCGAGGTCTCCCCGGGGGAAAATGTACGATTTAGAATGGCAAAGATGAGTTTTGCGATGCATTTTGTTGAATTTGCGAGCGCCGAAGGCGCGAGAATTTGGTGTTTGCGGAGTCCGGGGGTCTTCCCCGGGAAAAATTTTACGATTTAGAATGGCTGAGATGAGTTTTACGATGTATTTTGTTGAATTTGCGAGTGCTGGAGGTGTGAGATTTTGTTGTTTGGGGGTAAGGGGTCTCCCCCGAGAAAAATATTACGATTTGGAATGGCTGAGATGAGTTTTACAATGTCTTTTGATGAATTTAAAGTGTGCTTAACACGGTAATTTTTCGATTTAAAGTTACCTGCATTTAGAAATGATAATTGTGAGTGTCGTCATACCATGCAACCCAGGTCAATCTGAATTGAATGTCTTGCTAAGACATATAAACAAATTAATATTTTAAGAAGCATTTGTTTGAAATAGTATATTCCCTTGATGGACATTTTTAGTCTAGTTCGTGTGTATTGAATTTTCATTATAAAAGATTTGAAACATTACAAAAGGTTCGAACATTCGAAAGTTTTAGGAAACGCGCCGCGCATCGGAAAATTTTCTAAAATGAAGTACAAAAATGTGCAGGAGGACACTTTTTTCTTTCAAATGTGCATTTTTAGAACATTTCACTCGACGAAAATGGGGGGGGGGGCAAAAACATGTTTTAAAACGTTTCTCTCCCTTAAAATTTATTTATCAACATAAAGACAGATACAAAATGCAACTAAATTATAACATTTTATTGAGCTATTACAATTATTTTAATACTGAAATTTTTTGACTAAAGTGTCAACTGTAATGGACATGAGTGTAACATAAAGACCATGTGTAACGGGAAGGACAAAGTCGCTACGAAATTGCACGGGGACCTGGCACGAAAATGTTTAACCAATAGTATACATTGTATATAATATATATACTATGTATACTATTGGTTAAAAATTTTTCGTGCCCGGTCAGGTGCGAAATTGTGGGATATTACAAAGTACTAATCTGAACATAGAATAACTGAATATTTCTATTTCAAAAGGGAACGGACTAACTATGAACGTAAAGACACATCATGCTTTGCAAACACTGAAAGTTAACCATGGATACAAGTAAGTTTGTGTTTTATTTCCTAAAATCTAAAATGACAATGTTCTACATTGGCATACCAATTTGAAAACAAAGTCTCACAAAAGTTTGAAAGGCCGAAATACAAAAAAAAAAAAAAAAATGTTGCTTGGAATGAAAGTATCCGGATTTTTAGCATCGTAACGGTAATAGACATGCAGCACAATTTCTGGACACAAGGCCTAAAAAAGAATTTGTCTGTTTAAGATTACATTGACAAAAAATCGGGTCCGGGTAGGTCGAGAGGATTTTTTTTCAGTGTGTTTCACTCTAAAATAATTGCCGGAACCGGAGTCCGAGATCGAAATCCCGACTTTTTTTTGTTTCGTAGAAAAGTGGGAAAAAATAGGGTCGGGGGTAAAAAATTAGGGTCGGTCGGGTAACCGTTCACAGACACAAGGATTTATCTCATATACGTCCTTGACAGACATAAATTATTATTTTTTTAGCCCAATTTCAATGTAAAATGGCAGAAAATAGCATTGATTATTTAGATTAGAAAGTTTACTTAAAACATGTTTCTAATAATTTTGTTCTACACAGATTCAAGTATTTAAAGACATGTGTCAAGGTAAATAAGATAATTTTCTGTGATAAATTAGAACATTAACAAGTTTTGGACATTTTAACGTTTACGGATATTTCGCATGTTCAAAATCATTTAATAAAATTTCCATTATTTAGCATGATTTGACCATTGAAACTATTCTAATTGCTGTACTAAATTGATTAATTTTGTGATTTAATGAATAATGAATAGATATACGATTGACAGCGGTGTAAAAAATAAATGGCGATTAAGACTTGGGTCTTGTGCAAGTCTACACGACTAAGCATTGTGACGTCACATATATGCTAATAATTTCAAAACGATATGCATATTGTAATATACGTGACGGAATCTCTCGAACGTAACGGTTTATAATGAACGTTTGGTGAGTAATTTTAGTAATTAACTTATTCCATTTTGCAAAATGCTACATACCAGGGAAATTGATAGATAAACTGACGACAGCTGCGATACGCACTTAGCATTTTATTTTTAAATATCCATGATCCGGGCCGGAAGACAGAGCATTGCATGGCGGTCTAGGTAGTGAGGATTTTTGGGTAAGTTTTCCCAGTGTTCAAAGTGCATACTGTCAACAGCAGAGTGGCTGTTGGGATTGATGAAATTAGAGCATCAGACATCATGTGGCCTATAAAAATGTTTTAAGATTTGTGTCCTTTGCTATTTAAACACGAAAAACGAGCAAACGGTCGTGTTCAGAAAACATTCAAGATGGAGACCTTCCTGCTAGACGACCACACGAAGCGAATTCTTTCTCGAGTCGTTACAAGCTAGGCTTGCGTTTGTCTCTTGGAGACAAAATTTGTTTTCGAAAATGAAAGTAGACTGACAATAATAAAAAAATGTGATTCCATTTCTTAAAAATATAGTGGAGGGTTCTTGATTAGTCATTTTGTGAATGATGTGCCGAGTCGTTGACCTATTTATCGTAACAGTAAGCTCAGGCCCATGTAAATCGACATACCAAGTTAAGGCTAACACTACTAAGCATAGCCCTTAATAGACCCACAGTAGTCTTGCTTAATATGACCCTTAGATGATATTAACTAAGGAAAAATCTCCCAGACGCAGAGGCATTTATTTAGTTATTCAAATTAATCAGTAATAAATAGCCTATCACACCGGTGTTGCAGAGGAGCACCTGCAGGGTTCAAACCCAAGACCTCTGAACAGCAGCCAGTTATAAGATTAGCCTAGTCCAGGTTTTAATTGTGCATATTTATAGTGATACAGTCGACTTTTTACACTACTATAGGGGGAATTTCCGTTAAGCTCAACACAATCAGTAGAATGGAAAACCTGTAAGTCCAGGGTCATGAGTCGATATAAAACCTGAGCTGGTGGCACACCTACCCTCTCCCTGTTACAAATTATAATGATACTGGAATAGGTGCAAAGAAAAGCACTAGATGAATTGATGTATTCCAATTGATTAATGCATGAACATGCCATGGTTGTAAGCGATCGACCCGATTCAGAACTATTGCACTTTTTGAACTTTAAGTGTACATGTACTCTTGTGTCTTAGGTTAATGGAATATACAATCCTACTTGTCATTGAAGGATTCACCTGATTTGAAAGTCATTGTCACAGTTACTCTTATTCACATGCATGCAGGATCATGATTGAGTCCGTAATAATCTCCATCTGCAGTGCATGATTAGATGAGAAGAGAGATTTAATTTCTAATCAATGAAAGACCTCTTTATACTGTAGTTTTGATGGCTTTACTTATAAGTATCTAGTCTTCAGCATCAAACTTTATCCAGAACGATCAAAATGGTCTTACATAACAACAGAAATCCATTTGTCATAGGCAATGTCATCAATATTGAAATTAAGACAAATGTAAAATAACACTATTAGGATATCGCAGGTAATAATGACATCGTAATCAAAATATGATTGTTTCATGATCCAGGGCATCCAATTAACCCTTGACTTTAGCAGACTCAGGTGTCAAATCACAAATCTGAAGAATTAAACGTTCATTCTCCACTAATTTGCATGTTTTCAGAAATGAAAACATAAAATATGAAAATTGAAAACAAAGTTCTTATGTATTGTCATTTGTTTGGCAAATATCTCTACTTTTTAAATCCAAAAGGGCTGGCTCCTATCTTTACTCAAAGAAAAGTTATAATTGTTACAGTCAACCATCATATTTTGGTAAAGAACAGATACGTGACTTTGTTAAAATGAACTAAATTGAGGTTTGTCATTAGAAATGCCACAAAATATACACTTTAACTGAATTTCCGCTTTGGTTTTGGACTTTTCTTTCCATTCAAAGCCATTTGTCCGTCTCGAAAGCAACTTGTCTTTATCAATTGCAGTCATGAAAAGTTCATTTGTGAATATTGGTTTGTATGATTCATAAGTGTATTCGAATAGTTTCATATAAAAATAGTGCCAAAGTATTTTGTTTCTACATTTTTCCTTATTATCAAACTGTATCTTTATCTGCATCAGTACATGTCAGTAATTTTGTATTCGTATAAATCACAAATTACTGTATAGGACATTAAAATCCTGCTTTAAACAGTAACGTATATGTTACAACATACTTAATATATGACTGTAGAAATCTGACAGGATTATTATGTTTTTCTGTTTCATAAATTCGTCAAAATGCATTAAAGAAAACGTACTTTTCAGCGGTTTCACTTCTCTGCAATACTTTAGATGATTTTTGCCTAAATTAGCAGCGATAACGTATCTGTTCTCTTGGTATATGTCTTTATGAAGTATTAGAAAATAAACGAATTCAATAACACGAATCTGCTTCAAAACTTGTAGTCAAAACTACAACATCAAATTATCAAACGATAGATCAAAACTATTGAAAGCGGCGTCGATGAAGAGATGATTATGTTTCTACCATATTGGTAACGTATCTGTCTACACCGATTCCCATTGACTGCGGATGGTTTCAGCGTTCTTGTCATTTAATTGGGAAAAAACGACCCGCACGACTGACAGGTAGATGTGATAACTCATGATAAACAGTTCGTCTGATATTATTGGCCAACGAAACCTCACTTGTCCTTTGTTGATGTTTTTTGACATGAAGCAAAGGAATAATTCATTCTCATTGTCCTCGCCTTCCTTCACCTGAGAAACGTATCAGTCTCCGTCATACTTGATTGCCACAAACAACCCTAAACTTACATTTTCTGACCATATCTAGTCTGAAACAAATTGCTACAAATGAAACCAAGTTCACTCAAATTAAGGTTTACGTACAAAAGTACAGATCCGTTACCAAATATGACAGGTACGTTACCAAATAAACAGATACGTTATTTCATGTTTATATATCACATTACCGTATCATTAGTATAACAAACATTCTAACAATATCTGGCTATAAAATGTATTTGAATTAGTCGATGTAACAGTATTTTTATTAGTTTTACACTAAATATTAGAGTTAACGGTACATCTTTCATCAAACAGATACGTGATCTTTTATACCAGATACGTTACTATTTTGATATGTGATTTATACATTTAACAATTAATTATATACCTAATAGCTTAATCAATACAGCTAACTAGTGTTAGAAATCACGTGATTATGATCAGAAATGTATATATATGTTACTATGTACAGGTATATACTAAAGGAAAGTAAAAGTTTTTCTTATTTCGAGTTTCCCAACACTGGCAACACAACGAATCTTCCCGCTTGTAAACTATTGACAAACTCTCGGACACTTGCCACGTGGTTAAGCTAATTTCGAATGTTTTATGACAAGCGTGAGAATTTCTGTCGATATGGGTATTTTTTCATAACGTATCTGTCGGTAACGTACTGACCGACACTAACCCCTCTCATCATTTAAATGACACCGTGTGACTTGTCGACCAAACCACAAACATTGTAACACTTAGTATTCTATACTTTTCAAACTGTGATGTGAATTTATCTCTGTGGGAAAGTGGCATCTTAGGTAATCAAGTACATAGTAGTAACGTATCTGTTGATGTCGTTGCGTAACATGTATATTTTCAAGATTAGATCGCACCTGTCCATTTAATTGTTAATGGATGTGTCCTTGTCATAAAGGTAAAAGTTAGTATACAGATTAAAGTTCATTATCACGGAGAAAACGTGGACATTTGATAATACATTAATTGTGTACATGATTTTATTTGTTTGTAACGTATCTGCCAGCATAGTTTGTGACAATGATAAAATGAGTTACATAAAAAATATCTAAGCATTTTGTGTGCCAATACTTGTCTATTCTCATTGCGTATGCTAATATCTATGATATGATAGAAAAAAATGTAACATTTACCCATTTCCTTAGTCACAGTTGATTTATGAAATACATTATAGCTTAAGAGGACAGTCGAAATTCGTCACGAGAGCCATATTTAATGTGATGATGAGAAAAATCTTAATTGGTCAGAGGAACAACACTTGATTATTTCCAAAGATCAATCAATATATTTTACGTGTGAAACAAACATGATATACAAACATGGTTTTTAAGTCCCGATATTGATAGAGGACACTTAATAATGGAATCTGTACATTTAGTGGAGAATGAACGTAAAACATATCACACGTAGACATGTGCTTCAAACTGAGTCAATGAAATCTGATTTTTGGGAGACAAAAGCATACTCTCGGGGTCTTCTGAACGCCCTGTGATCGGTATAGACAAAATATTAAATGAAAGTTGTGTCTGGGGGCAGGCTATCTCTTGTATAGAAACAAAATTGAAATTTTTGTCTATTCAAATGTATTTCCATAAATAATGTCAGTTAAGATTCTGCAGACATTTAATTTTATTTCAAATGCAGTCTCAACTTAACCACTTTCCCTTTATTTTGAAGTAACTCCAGTTTCTTAATGTTAAACTGACAAAAATCACTATGGTAAACTGTACGTGTTCTTTTTTTTACAGAAAAATGTGTCACCATTGGTCAATAATGTTGCCACCAAGTTAAGAGATGGATAGTATTGTTATTGAGGGGATAGGCCATGTTGGGGATGTGCCTGGTCAGATCACGGAGGATGATCCCCCTGACCACCCTGAACCTGAGGACGGGGCTCTAGAAGATGACACTGAAGACAATGAACTATGTGAAGTGAATCATGACATTAAAGTTGAACCTAATGTAGACAATTCTGAAGTGGGCGATAATGCTGATTCCATTGTGGTCGACCCAAACGTGGGCATCCATAATGATATGCCAGAAGGGGAGGTAATTGGACTTCTACTTCAAAGCCATGGGGTAAGATTGACACTAACTAATGTTTTACAAAAGATTAATCATAAGCTCACATGACTTGATAAAGGGAAAGGAAAGGTAATTTTGATAAAAAAGACCACCCTTCGAAAAAAAATAAAATATATTGGCAAACTTTTAACCACAGATGAAATTGAATATATTTTCCAATATTGATTTTACTGAGATAGAATAGATTTAAATGTAAGAAATGTGATCTTAAAGGATAAAATCAATGAAAATATATTTTAAAAAAATGATTAAGCTTAATGTAATTTACAATTTGTGTCTAATGCTTTATTTCTATTCTTGATTCTGTACTGTTTGACTAAATGCTGTGACATATATTTCCTCATTGTGTTTGTTTTAGATGGAGGAAGACCTTGTACATGACATTGACCCCCAACAGCTGGGTGTGACAGTGTCCATACCGGATCATAGTTTGATCCCAGCTGACAACACTGCCCAGACTGTACAAGCTGTAACACTTGCCGATGGAACTACAGCATTTATACAGCATCCCAAAGGTAAATAAGGACCACCCACACCACATGTACATAGGACGCTTCCCAGACAGCAAGTAGCTTTGCTGTATATAACTTTTGATCACTTGTTTTGTTGCTCTTCTGCCTCTGGAAGCTTAAGCTCTTCTGTCTATGAACTGGAGGATCCTGTGGGGAAACATCCCTTTTGAGAAGAGCACAAATCAAGCAAGCCACATTGATCATGACCCTACCTGCATATGTTGAATATGTTTTATAACTAAACCAATTGTTCATACCTGTAACCTTTACAATTTAGTGTTCATTTGTTTCTATTTGAATCAAACATAGATTTCTGTGAGGTAAATCCAACATAGTAAAATTTCATGTGATGTATGGTATTGTCAAATAATTCAAATAAAGTTGCTAGCAGAAACAAACTATCCTTACTGGTGATATACTTTTCTCAAGCACCGAATCCTGACAAAATAAAAGATGTTTATTAAGACATATGTAAACTTTCTTGTTTGACAGGGAGGAAGTTTCTGGAGGGCCAGACCATAACCTTAGAGGATGGCAGTACTGCAGTGGTACAGGGACTAAGTCAAGGTCAATATGTTTGAATTTAACAGAGTTATTTCCCTTGTGGATAGGTATTTGTTGTGAGGTTATTACTATGTATGCAGAAATTGTGTTGTTTTCTCTTTAAAATATGATGTTACAATCATAAAAAAAACATGACATCACAATGAGTACCCACCCAGATAAGGGTAGATAACTCTGTAACATGCAAATACAGCATACGCTCTGAGAGAGCATTGATATTCAAAATTCAAATATAGGTGGGAGTTTTTCTTGTTTTAAAAAATAACATTCAATTAAACAGAATGATTTGATTTATCTAATATGACTCTGAGATGACACACATCTTTATGTTAAAATGATGTCTTATTGTATTTTCTCTATTCAAACTGAACATAAATTTAGTTAAAATATTTTTAATAGACAAAGTCTAATAAAATACTAAAATAGAGTGTTTTATTAAAAAATTTCTGATAATAATCCTACCTATCACCATTTTAGTTATAAGGTATGGGGTATTATTTTGAGCGAGCCTAAGGCCTGTAGTCCATGACATAATTAGATGATGACTTCAACTACTATAAGTCTAAAGCTTGCTCATTTGCCTCCCTTGAATAAACCTTAGGATATACATACATCAGTAGTATGATATGGACAATCAGTACTAAGGCTGTTTCACGCAAACTAAATATTTACATTATGGATCTTATTACAGTATCCAATTTACCAAGCCAGATTGAAACAGCTCCTGACAATATGACCGATGAAGTTGACCTGAAGGATATACACCAACTTCAGGTCCAGCAGATGACCCTGGTGGACGGTACACACATCGTGGATGGTCAGACACTGGCAGAAAGTCACGCTCACATGACTGATGGTCAGCCTGTTCAATTAGAGGATGGCACAACAGCTTATTTACATACAACGCCAAAAGGTAAGTCATTGATGACCTTGTTCATAAGGTCAAGGGTGAACTGTTTATTTCAGAATGGATCAACTAAAAGTACTATTTAAGGATGTTGTGTGGAAATTTAAACAAAATAAAATTATGCTTAAAGTTGATAATTTGTTGTTGAAACTTCAAATACTTATTCATAATATAATGGTCTAGATTAAACATGTATGACGACATAATTAAAAAATAGATATCTCACTAGTTCTAGGTATCCAACACATAACAAGTCTACTCATGCTTTGATTAAACTCCTCATGTATTGTTCAATTTCAGAAGTTTTGTAAGCTCAATAACAATAAAAGCCCATGGGAGATAAATTTACAAATATTTACTTTGTACATTGTAGAGGGGTTACAAGCCATACAGTTAGAAGATGGTACTACAGCCTATATTTCCCACCCAACACCTGAGGCTCTGTTTGGGGACGCGGCTAACCTTGACTCTGCTCCTCTTAGTCTGGAGCAGCTTACTACACAGGTATGTGTTTCTCCAAACGGTCAGTCTAACTTAGGCCCACTCAGGTATGTGTTTCTCCAAACGGTCAGTCTAACTTAGGCCCACTCAGGTATGTGTTTCTCCAAACGGTCAGTCTAACTTAGGCCCACTCATAATCAGGTATGTGTTTCTCCAAACGGTCAGTCTAACTTTGGCCTACTCAGGTATGTGTTTCTCCAAACGGTCAGCCATACTTAGGCCCACTCAGGTATGTGTTTCTCCAAACGGTCAGTCTAACTTAGGCCCACTCAGGTATGTGTTTCTCCAAACGGTCAGTCTAACTTAGGCCCACTCATAATCAGGTATGTGTTTCTCCAAACGGTCAGTCTAACTTAGGCCCACTCAGGTATGTGTTTCTCCAAACGGTCAGTCTAACTTTGGCCTACTCAGGTATGTGTTTCTCCAAACGGTCAGCCATACTTAGGCCCACTCAGGTATGTGTTTCTCCAAACGGTCAGTCTAACTTAGGCCCACTCAGGTATGTGTTTCTCCAAACGGTCAGTCTAACTTAGGCCCACTCATAATCAGGTATGTGTTTCTCCAAACGGTCAGTCTAACTTAGGCCCACTCAGGTATGTGTTTCTCCAAACGGTCAGTCTAACTTAGGCCCACTCAGGTATGTGTTTCTCCAAACGGTCAGTCTAACTTAGGCCCACTCATAATCAGGTATGTGTTTCTCCAAACGGTCAGTCTAACTTAGGCCCACTCAGGTATGTGTTTCTCCAAACGGTCAGTCTAACTTAGGCCCACTCAGGTATGTGTTTCTCCAACAATCAGCCTAACTTAGGCCCTTCTTAGTACTACTTGTCTAACTTAGGCCCTTTTGAGAACTATTTGTCAGATGATGACCATTGCCTGTAGTTTTTGTTAGTTGGTCTATCTGAGCTAGTCCCTAATAAGTTCGTAATTTGGGTTGTTAGTTTAAGCAAGGACCAAGTGACAGTTTATCATAGACATCATTACATACTGATGGGATGAGTTTCATCAATAATGCTCTCGGGTTTCAAAGGACACATTATCATAATGCATGTATTGTTAGTAATTGATTTTCTTTCCATTTACAACCTTTCTTAGATTTAGACTTTTACTCTTTGGAAGACACATACAGCTGATTTCTGGCCATAATACATTTATTAAGTCTGTACTTGTAGAATCCATGATTCAGTTGTAAAATTTTATACAAGGAGGTGTTACAGTCATATAAATAAAATCAGGATGGAGTCTTATATTCACTTTGCTCAATAAACATTAAAGTGGTAGACATTCTACATATATTACCAGAATGTGTGTATGATTTTGTAGGTATCAGCAGAACAACTGAAAACATGTACAGAGATGGTACAGGCATCTGAAGCCAAGGCAGTCAGTGTGGCTAACGGTGCTGGGGGAGTCGTCAACAGCATAGTAAGTCATGTGATCTTTATACGTCATAGTCATGTGATCTGTATAGCTCAGTCATGTAATCGAGATATATTGTAGTCATGTGATCTGTATAGCTCAGTCATGTAATCGAGATACGTTGTAGTCATGTGATCTGTGCATCTCAGTTACATACTTAAACTTGAAATGAAGAAAAGAAAATCTAAAATGACATTGTAGTTTAGTATGTTGTTTTCTGTCTGCAGACTGTGATAGCAGCGGGGGTGACTGGAGATGGCAAGCCTATCAATATTGGTGAGAAAGCTTACAAGTGTAGCTTTGAAGGGTGTGGCCGCCTCTATACCACCCACCATCACCTCAAGGTAATTATATTAGATCCAATAAACAACACCTTTAGTAAACAAGAAAATTTGAGTGACACTTAATAAGTATATTTTTTCAGGTGAATGACTCACTGAAGTTTCATGCTCGCCATATAATGCAGGAATTAACTATGTATGTGTATTATAAAATCATTTTAAGACGACCTAGTTCTGGTCAGAGTATCGTACTTAGTTGAGCAGCAAAATCAGTTGCTCTTCTGGGTATGCCCTCGACCATATGGTTTAGGGAAAAAAAACCATTAAAAAGTGCATTTTGTGATGCACCTGCAGTATGTATGAAAGATAAATGAGGATTGATAAGTTAAATATTGGCATGATCCAGTTGAAAATAGGATTGCCATATTCCATGTGATTACACTAAAAAAGTTACTTAGTCCCAGGCCTTCAAGTCATATATTCAAAATATGTGGAGTCAACAGTGTTTGGACCAATCTAATGAATTGCTTCCCCGAGGCCGAGGGAAACAATGCATTGGGTTGGTCCCAACACCAAGCGGAAAGTGGTTTGACTGTTGACTGCAGATATTTTTTAATATATGAGTTGCAGGACTAATAAGGAGAAAGAAAGGACGATTAAAGGAATCTGTGAGGGACCTGAGAGGAAAATGAGGTAGCTTATGTATCATAAATATATATATTTTCTTAAATCAAAGATTGTGTAATGTCCTTTTATGTTGTTTATGAAGGTGCATGAGAGATCTCATACAGGCGACAGACCATTTAAATGTGAGTTTCCTTCCTGCACCAAAGCGTTTGCGACAGGCTACGGTCTGAAGAGTCACACCCGTGTCCATACGGGAGAAAAGCCATACAAATGTCCAGAGGAAAGCTGTGATAAAGCCTTTAAAACTTCAGGGGATCTGCAAAAACATGTGAGAACGCACACAGGTGAGAACTCATCCGAGATATAGCATTTAAGATAATTATAATTTTATGTTCCTATACCTGAAATAGATATTTAAACTTACATGCCTGAAGAGTAAATAAGTGTGCATTGTTAGTCGTGATGAAAACTTTGACACAAATGATCACTAACTTTTTCTTTTGTTTAGGAGAACGGCCATTCAAATGTCCATTTGAGGGCTGTAATCGGTCCTTCACAACTTCAAATATAAGGAAGGTACATATCCGTACCCACACAGGGGAGAGGCCATATGTGTGCCAAGAGGAAGGATGTGGACGGGCTTTTGCTAGTGCTACTAATTACAAAAACCACATCCGCATACATACAGGTAATGACAAAAAATTATCAAAAGTGAATCATGCCTTAAAAGTTTTTTCTATGATCTAATGTTGTTTTGCCTACAGAGTATTGCATATCAATACAAATGCTGAAAAATTTGTAAAAAAGGCATCTGTGGCTTGTACTCCGATGCAACTTATAATCCTTATCCAGTAACTGTAAAAATGGCACCTATAACCTTTTTATAAATTAAAGTTTTCCTAGGTTTAGGATACGAAAGTGATGTGATGTTCACATGAAGTGAAAAGTCATGTCAAAAATATTTTGCTGGTTTAAGTTGACTGAGATGCTTGTAGTTTGAATTTGATGTGGTAACTTTTGACGAGTTAGAGTTACTGTAACTGTATACTCATTTGACAGAGGATACTTTACACCACAGGTGAGAAGCCCTATGTATGTACTGTCCATGGGTGTGGGAAGAGGTTTACTGAATATTCTAGTCTGTACAAGCACCATGTGGTACACACCCACTCCAAGCCTTATGTGTGTAATCACTGTGGAAAAACGTACCGACAGACCTCCACACTAGCCATGCACAAACGCACCGCACATGGGGAGGATATCTCACCCGAAAGTGAGGCTCAATTACTGGCTCAACATCGAAACCCTGAAGGTAGGAAATGTTAACTCCTGTTATTAAGATGTATCGTGCTTATTGCAATGTCTATCAGTCATGCTACATCTATTGTAAAACTCCATTATAACGACCATGCCTTCTCAGTAGTTGTCAATGCCTACAGATTTAGTCTTTTGAAATATAATAGATTGCAAGCAATGAATTCTTTATCTACAGGTATGATCATTTGCGAGGTTTAGCTTGTGAAAAATTGGCATATGTTTGCATTACATTGGAAGTACTAAGTATCATGTTGCAGTCATATACTTGAAATTATCTATATAACAATTTTATCAAGAAAATTTGAAGAATTTGTTGAAAGCTTACATATGAAATTTTGTATCACATGTGCAGACGATGAGGATGAACCACCAGAGAAACGTGCCAAATTTCAATATGCATTATCAACACCAGATGGCACTGTTTCTCAAGAGGATGCAACGATAGCGATAACAACATCAGAGGCCCAACAAGCTGTAAGTAAACTCTTTATCCTACAGGTTAATTTACAGGTAGTTGTTATTCTGTAATGGTGAAATTTACAAGACATGGGTTTTCTGTCCCTACTTTGAAATTTGGGGAGAGGGACATAAAGGACTGAAAACCAACATATTTTTGTGTGCGATTAAATTTTGTGGTTCCTTTGAAATCGCAAAAATTAACCACTGCGAAAAAGTTTCAAGCATTTAAAAGGTAGAGTAGAAACAAAGGAAGTGAAATGATGATGATTAAATTATCATGAAAATTTGCAAGACATGGAAATGTGAAAATAATTTGGTTTACTTTATTACCCATACTTGTCCCATCTCATGCCGTCCTGTCCAGGTAGATTTTATTTGGAGGCAGAAACATTTATCATATTACTGATGTTTGAAGTTTGTCAGGAAAAGATAATCTGAAGTATTTGGATTGATATTGACTGTCAAAATGCATGTGTCCGAATTCTAGTTGTAGAATCTTTTCTGTCAAAAACATTTACCACAACCTTTGTGTAATGTTACTTTAATACCTGTAACTAAATGAACAGATTATTTAAAAAAATATTTTTAACATTTTTGTCCTCTACAGCGATTCTGTAAATTCACAGTTACATAATAGAGAAGTTAAATTAAACCTTGTGCTAAATGTTCCAAGCTTAATGTGATAGTGGTAATCTACCTATTACTGTGTACATCTCAAGTCTTGTATTCATAAAATTTTAAATTGAATTTTTGAAAGGGATGACTTTCAAAAACTTTATTTTTGGCAATACAGATGAAAAAGACCCATAAAAAGTAGATGTAGATTGACCGCTAAATTGTGATGTTTTTTTTTTAAATTTGTATTTTCCTGTCAGCTAAGTAATGAAAGAGAGTGGTATTCATATTTTATAAAAAAATTGTATTTTACATTTAGCCAAATTATGAAAGTATGATACTTTTTATAAACTAATTTGTGTATTTCTTGTCGACCACACTATGAGTGTTGTTTTCCACAGCAGAGTTCCCTGATGGTTGGAGCGCCTGCTGCCTTAGGTACAGAGGAACAGACTGTTGTTTCTATACAACAGACACAAACAACAGCTGCCCAGCTGCTAGGGCAGTTACAACAGCAGCAAACACAGCAGGGTGTGGCAACTCTCACCGTCGGCGAGAACGGACAGCAAGTCTACGTTATAACTGATCCAGCTCAACTGGAAGCTCTCCAGGTATGGTGACATGCTTCAGTGAGATAGTAGCACTATTAAAATGAAATAGTTCCACTAATACAAAGATTTCAGTAAAACACTAACATACTGCAGTCACTCAGAACATAAACGCATTTCACAGACACAACACATCAGATACACAGGAATTGTCCTTTAATGAATTCGAACCTGGCTATTGATATGAACTTCATTGAACAAACCAACTGTCTCTAAACTCAGGTGAAATATGATTATATAGTAGTGTAGATAATTTCATGTGTAATTGTTTTTTAGTCTACATGGCCCAAATGGCTGGTGAGCTTACACCATGGCGCAGTGTTCCTCATCTGTCTGTCCGTCTGTCAACATTTCTTTTTAATTGGTACTAGTCATAAAGCAGTCAATGGGTTTACACTAAATTTTATCATTCATATCCTTGGGGGAAGGGGATCAGATTTTGCATAGATAGTGACTGCCAGAGTGGTAGAACCTAAGGGAAATCGAGAGAATTCCTTTAAAGGACCACTACCTTTCCAAAATGTTTTTTTTTTAAATGGGAATGTAAAATGAGATCGATAATATTGTAGAGTCGCAAAAGTTATTAACTTACCATTAATACTACACATATCATCACCTTCTGAACAGTTTGATTAAAATAAATAAAATGTTAATTTTCATAATGCGTGCCGTCTTATGATTCCTGTCGTCGTCCTAAATATCGCACAGTAGTTGACTATCACTGCACAAAACAGCAAAAGGACTCTCCACTGTTATCATATATTATGCAGGAAATCATTCATATGTTTGGAGTTGTAACCTCATCTTAGGCCATAGGTAGATATTTTCTGTTATTATTAATGTTTTAAAGAAACCTTTGTTTTGTTCTTGAAAGGTAGTGGGCCTTAAATCAGATTTTGCATATATTATGACACTGGCCCTTTTGGCACTGTAGAGGAAAAAGAGAAACATAATTAATTGCTCTGTCTTTTTCATGATAGATGATAACCCAATGGCCAGAAAAATTCTTAGTGGGGGCGGGGAGACATTTTACATAAATGGCCCATCAGGGGAAATATAGATATATAAATGACCCACCTTGAATGAAAGGGATCAAAATGTATATCAAAGTTTGATCTAAACTGATTTTACCTCCGTTACCCTGATCCTCTTTGAAAGGAAGATTTTTTTCCATATTCATTGATATAACCCTGGTGAGCAATACACCCTCATTTGACTTCCTGGTTTTTAGGTCACCTGAGACGAAGTCTCAAGTGACCTATTCTAATCGCCTTTTGTCCGTCGTCGTGCGTCGTATGTCCGTAAACAATTTACATTTTCGACTTCTTCTTCAAAACTGCTGAAGCAATTTCAATGAAAATTTGCACAAACCTTCTAAGGCATAAGGCCAATCAAAATTGTGAATTATATGGTCCCAATCCCCCAGGGGGCTGTGGGAGGGGCCAAAAGGGGTAAAATTGAGTAAAATTTCAAAAATCTTCTTCTCTACTCACAGATGTGATAGAATCAAATACTCTTCATAGATAGAAAGGTCTTAAGGTCCTTTACAAAAATTGTGAATTATATGACCCTGGGGTCTCTAGTTTCCCCCTGGGGAGGGGGTTAAGTTTACTATAGTTTATATAGGAAAAACACATTAATGAGCATTTTTTGCTCAATTTTTATAAGAAATGAGTCAAACTTGGTTAGAATTATTAGCCTAAGAAATAGCATTTTAACATCCATATCAGTCCTCCATGACCTCCTGGGGGAACAGAGGGGCAGGACCAAACAGGGTCAAAATGACTAAAATTTCAAAAAATACTTCTAAGTTCACATGTTTGATGGAAGCAAATACTCTTCTTAGTCTAAAAAGTCAAATTTATAAATCACTGACCAACTTCAAGGCCCAGCATATAATGTTTATATGTCTTTAATTTGTTTCATTATTTGTTTCATTATAAATTCTAACTCAGGTGACCGTTAAGGCGCATGGGCCTCTTGTTTTTTATAATGATTGCAAGGAATTCTGTAGCATAGTATCATTTTCTCTTTTATACATAATTCTGTCATAAGCATAAAAAATATCTTAATATGACAACTGATATGTTTTCTTCATGATAGTTGCTCATGTTACTTATCTCAAAGGAGCTGAATATTTGATCTTTGTAGCAACTTGCACAGCAGCAGCTAGAGGGCCAGGACGCTCTAGATGGAGGTACTATACTAGGCCACGAAGTCATCCATTCATCTGCTGATGCCATTGTCACTGATGTCCAACAGGTTACCATGTCCTTCCGATGATGACCCTGATCATCTCTCTGGTATCAAATTAAAAATACACTGGAAGTAATTACCAGTAATGTAGGGATGTAAGGATCATGTTACGACAACAAAGGCATGCAAGAACACTGAGTTACTCACCATGGTGACGATGTTGTTATCAAAATGAAGCAAGGGTAAATTAATTGTTACCATGGCAATGTAAGAAAGTAGTTGTAGTATGGTTTAAATTTGAAAATACACACATAAGGATGAAAAGATAAAGTTAATGTTAATACCATAGAAATAAGGATCATGTCCAAGATTCTATAGTGATATTAATGATAACATTGCAGATTCCATGGAAACTAGTAACGATAAAGTTAGAAGACAAGTGACCATTTCTATGAAAGGATTAGGTTACCATGCATAGCGAAAAAGGAAATGATAATAGTTATGTTAATAAGGGGGCAAGGCTATGGTACTATTGCAATTTTTGATTAGGTGATAGTGAGTATGTTATTATGTTGATGTGAAAGAGAGTCAAAGGCAATCATGGTAGTAAATGAGTTATGTAATGGTTTCTGCCAATGGTAATGTAATGTTTAGGTTACCATGGAAGTATAAGCATCATGGTTTAGTTGCCATATTGATGCAAGGTAAAAGTTGCCATTAGCTCTTTAAAGGGCTGACTATAGTGATCATGGAGACGTATCATGTTTTAGTTACCATAATGATGTGATGATCAGTTCACAGGTAATTGGATGGTGTAAGGATAATGTTTTAATTACTGTGGTAATGTAAGGATAATGTTTTAATTACCGTGGTGATGTAAGTATAAGTTTATAGCTACCATGGTAGCCCCGTACTAGGGTATGGATCATATGCCACGGTTATTTGTCATTTCATAGTTACCATGGTGATGCAAGGATTATGTTTGTGGCAGTAAAAGAAGAATTTTAGGGTTGACTTGGCTACTTTCATGGCCGATGTTAAAAGTTACGATGCGGATCAAAGGATCTTGTCTGTATGATAATTATTATGTTACATATTTCACAGTAGTAATGGTAGCTCCAAAATCGTTAAACGGTCTTACGTCTAAAACAGTCTTCAGTTTAGACTTAGCCAACCACAGAAGACGTTACAAAAATTTACATCATTTTTGATTGGCCAAGCAAAATCTTAAGTCTGAGGCTGTTTCATGATTCTGGGGCCCGATCTTCACACCCTCACAGGTATTGGAATGACAGAAGTATGTGATGGTGCTTTTCTACCAAAATGTGACGTAAACTTTGCCAGAATAATTAGTGTGCAATGTGGTCATATCACAGAGAGTGCCTGTGTGTAATATAGAATAAAGTGGTACAGCTTTGGGTGTCTTTCCGTCCGTCGTTAGTGCTCTATAAGATCCACGCCACTTCGTGTCCAATGTGTTCAAAATCTGTAACAATATCCGGAGTTACGGGAGTGAGGATGATATTGTATTAATCCGTAGATTTGTTATTGAACTTATAGTTTTACTCATGAATGTCTAAAAAGTTTTCTCAATAATTTGATTTATCTGGAAATTAAATTCTTCCAAATACCTCCTGTTCAGGTCTGTTTGATAAAAGTGGACATATACAGTACTTTGTATCATCGTTTATTAGAATCAAGAATAATGACTGTGTTAGGCCATCGAGTTCTACTATTGCGCCACCTTCTTCTATTTCTATCTGGAGCTCAACTAAATCAGCTTCACATAGCTGTCCCATGATTTATGAAAAATGTTTGTTTTACATTCTCACTAAGAAAAATAAAGTATAAGCGACTACAAGGTGTAAATCAAGATACAGATTTTGGAGTATTTTAAATATAATTGTGTTGTGGATTAATTAATATATTATATGTATTTCAGTCATTCCTACTACAAAAATAATCCATATACGTTAAATTAGAATCTGCCACTGAAAAACGTCTTTCATGGCATAATATTCAAATGTACAGCTGATCATACTGTATAGTTGTATATTTGCGGAGTTTTTAATTTCGGAAAATTCGTGGATTCATCCAAATTGGCGAAATTTTATACCTCTAAAAAATTAGACAGACTGTCCTATGAATGACGCTTTCAAAGATGAAGAAATAAACCCATGTGAATATTTTTTAAAGAAGTAAATCGCAAAAAATTGCACCCGCGAAATATAACAATATACAGTAATGTATTTGATTTCTGTAAGATATTACTTTTTATTTTGAATCTGAAGATACCTTACATCTGTTTCTATGAGAGTCTTTTTATCTCAATATCGTATCAATGTCCACCCTTAATGATTTTTTTTTTACTTCGATTTTATATTTAGAGCTTTTATTATTCGAAATGCATATATTATTCCGATTGTTTACCGTAGGCAACTTTGCTAATTTGTAAGGTGGATTTGTGTATAAACGAAGTTTCAATTTGACCTGACATCGTAATGATACTTAAACTAAATCATTTAATACTACAAAACTATCAACGAAAGCTTTACGAAACAGTAAATATCCCCTCCCTCATTGTACAACTACAACGAAACACAATATATGGCGTAAATTCTAAATTCAGTCATGATGCAAAGATGCAGTTTTTTTAAGTAATATCGGTTATTTACGCATTGTAAAGAGGACTTCAGTAAATATCATGAAATTAAAGGCTCTTTTGAACAACTGACGGTTGGTAGTTAGTTCAAGGTCTTGCGTGTTAGCGACTGTAGAAAGTGCTAGTAACACATACTAATTAAGAGTTAGTTTTATTAAACAGAATAAGGTATTGATTAATTGGACAACTGAACACGACTAAAACTTTGTCATGTATAACTCTCAGCGGAATAAATTGACTCAACTGAAAGCTGTTTCTGATATTGAAGCACATAACAGACTGTAAAATACTTCTTTTATGTATATACATGTATACAAATAATTTATTTGCTTACAATTCAAATGCTTCTCCAGTGATAAAACAAATAAAACTTAATATAGATGTTCTTTTTTTCGAATCCACAGGCATGTGGACATGATATTGTCATACGAGGTCTTAAATGCTTCTAATGGATGCTGTTTAATAGAGTTAAATTGTTCACTTAGTTTAAAAGTTTGGAATTATAAATATGTTTTATGTTCAATATGCATGCAATTAAATTGTATGTCGATTTATTTGTTAAAATTAAATTATATATTTGATATAAAATATTGTTGTTACTTGTTTTTTTATAAATATTTCCCCCGGAATCCAAATTTAATAGCCTCATGAAAGTTTTACTAATGTTTAAACGCTTAATTCGAGTCCTAACGGGAACGCTGTTGAGATGGAGAGTGAGTGGTTACTGCAAATCACAGTCGGACTGCGAATAATTGACAGTTCATGCCTTGTTGTTCTATCGTAAATTCCCTCGTTGACTTGGCGAGGCACCGCTGTTGCTCCTCTGATCTTGAATGTCCGTTTTTAAATGGTCATAACAACACCTATATCCAATAACTACATGGAACAAACACTCAATTATGGGGCACCGATATGTTAAAACTATCGTACGTCCGCCCCAATACCTACTCAATCACTTCCACCACAACTCCTTCTTCTATGACCGAATAAGAAACAAACTTCACAGGGACGAACGCTCAACTTAAAGGCCAAACACGAGGTAGTGTCAATGAAAACCTAGATCAAAAGAAAGAATATAATTCAGCCAAACATCGTCGTACGCTTATACATTGAATGGCACAAAATTTAGTTGAATGTTGTAGATACAAGAACCATAATGGACGCGTTATTGCTACTTCTGATACCTTTTTAGCCCACCATCATTAGATGGTGGGCTATTCAAATCGTCTTTCGTCCGTGGTCCGTCGTCCGTCCGTCCGTCCTTCCGTCCGTCCGTCCGTCCGTTAACAATACTTGTTACCACTATTTCTCAGAAAGTACTGAAGGGATCTTTCTCAAATTTCATATGTAGGTTCCCCTAGGGCCCTAGTTAAGCATATTGCATTTTGGGACCGATCGTTCAACAAGATGGCCGACAGGCGGCCATCTTGGATTTTGATAGTTAAAGTTTGTTACCGCTATTTCTCAAAAAGTGCTGAAAGGATGTTTCTCAAATTTCATATACAGGTTCCCCTAGGACCCTAGTTGTGCATATTGCATTTTGGCTCCGATCGGTCAACAAGATGGCCGACAGGCGGCCATCTTGGATTTTGATAGTTAAAGTTTGTTACCGCTATATCTCAAAAAGTACTGACGGGATCTTTCTCAAATTTCATATGTAGGTTCCCCTAGGGCCCTAGTTGTGCATATTGCATTTTGGGACCGATCGGTCAACAAGATGGCCGACAGGCAGCCATCTTGGATTTTGATAGTTAAAGTTTGTTACTGCTATTTCTTAAAAAGTACTGAAGGGATCTTTCTCAAATTTCATATGTAGATTCCCCTAGAGCCCTAGTTGTGCATATTGCATTTTGGGACTGATCGGTCAACAAGATGGCCGACAGGCAGCCATCTTGGATTTTGATAGTTAAAGTTTGTTACCGCTATTACTCAAAAAGTACTGAAAGGATCTTTCTCAAACTTCATATATAGGTTCTTCTAGGGCCCTAGTTGTGCATATTGCATTTTGGAACCGATCGAGCAACAAGATGGCCGACAGGCGGCCATCTTGGATTTTGATAGTTAAAGTTTGTTACCGCAATTTCTCAAAAAGTGCTTTCGGGATCTTTCTCAAATTTCATATACAGGTTCCCCTAGGACCCTAGTTGTGCATATTGCATTTTGGCTCCGATCGGTCAACAAGATGGCCGACAGGCAGCCATCTTGGATTTTGATAGTTAAAGTTTGTTACCGCTATTACTCAAAAAGTACTGAAAGGATCTTTCTCAAACTTCATATATAGGTTCTTCTAGGGCCCTAGTTGTGCATATTGCATTTTGGGACCGATCGAGCAACAAGATGGCCGACAGGCGGCCATCTTGGATTTTGATAGTTAAAGTTTGTTACCGCAATTTCTCAAAAAGTGCTGAAGGGATCTTTCTCAAATTTCATATACAGGTTCCCCTAGGACCCTAGTTGTGCATATTGCATTTTGGGACCGATCGGTCAACAAGATGGCCGCCTGTCGGCCATCTTGGATTTTGATAGTTAAAGTTTGTTACCGCTATTTCTCAAAAAGTACTGAAGGGATCTTTCTCAAATTTCATATGTAGGTTCCCCTAGGGCCCTAGTTGTGCATATTGCATTTTGGGACCGATCGGTCAACAAGATGGCCGACAGGCAGCCATCTTGGATTTTGATAGTTAAAGTTTGTTACTGCTATTTCTTAAAAAGTACTGAAGGGATCTTTCTCAAATTTCATATGTAGATTCCCCTAGAGCCCTAGTTGTGCATATTGCATTTTGGGACTGATCGGTCAACAAGATGGCCGACAGGCAGCCATCTTGGATTTTGATAGTTAAAGTTTGTTACCGCTATTACTCAAAAAGTACTGAAAGGATCTTTCTCAAACTTCATATATAGGTTCTTCTAGGGCCCTAGTTGTGCATATTGCATTTTGGGACCGATCGAGCAACAAGATGGCCGACAGGCGGCCATCTTGGATTTTGATAGTTAAAGTTTGTTACCGCAATTTCTCAAAAAGTGCTGAAGGGATCTTTCTCAAATTTCATATACAGGTTCCCCTAGGACCCTAGTTGTGCATATTGCATTTTAGGACCGATCGGTGAACAAGATGGCCGACAGGTGGCCATCTTGGATTTTGATAGTTAAAGTTTGTTACAGCTATTACTCAAAAAGTACTGAAGGGGTCTTTCTCAAATTTCGTATATAGGTTCTTCTAGGGCCCTAGTTGTGCATATTGCATTTTGGGACCGATCGTTCAACAAGATGGCCAACAGGCGGCCATCTTGGATTTTGATAGTTAAAGATTGTTACCGCTATTTCTCAAAAAGTACTAAAGGTATCGTTCACAAATTTCATATGAAGGTTCCCCAAGGACCCTAGTTGTGCATATTGTTATTTGTGACCGATCGGTAAACAAGATGGCCGACCGACGGCCATCTTGGATTTTGATTGTTTAAGTTTGTTACCGCTATTTCTCAGAAAGTACTGAAGGGATCTCTCTCAAATTTTATGTGTAGGTTCCCCTTGTACCATAGTTGTGCATAGTACCTTTTAGGACTGATGCATAATGCCTTTCGGGACTGATCGGTAAACAAGATAGCCAACCGGCCGCCATCTTAGATTTCATTGTTGAAGTTTGTTACCACTATTTCTTAGAAAGTACTATAGCGATCTGTCTCAAATTTTATATGTCGTGTGTTTGAAAAAGTTTGAAAAGCAGGGAAAAGATCCCTCTTTCCATTGTCAGACATAGATCATTCTTTGGTGAGCGCCAAGATCCCTCTGGGATCTCTTGTTCATTGATTTGTTTTATAAATTCTCTTTAAAATTTCGCGACAAGATAATTTTGTGATCTCCTCCATGGAACTTATTTAATGGAAATTTAAAGAAATTGTCACGCACATGTCAATATGTACCCAACTATGTTCAGTCTTTCCGATTTATTCGCGTTTATTTTAAGTTCGAATCAATTTGAATACAGCGAAATTCAATCTGCCGCAGATTAAAATAACATGTGATTTGGGTCCGGTTGTTCACATAGTTAATGGAACTTTGATTTCTCTTTATATTTCGATCTCTTTATAAAATCAGCAAGAAGGTTAAGAATGGAGTCTTTAAGAATCTTGCAAAATTTTATAAAATTCGTAATGCCATAAATTATTTTATTTTGATTTGAAAATTGTTAAACTGTGATAAGCCTAATCACCTTTTGAATACCTGGACCCTGATAATTATCACCAGTAACGCCTACAAATGATAAGTCAAACTACTAGGCTATATCACTCGGTATCCCTCTTCCATCTACCTGTATTTTATTTACATATTTTTCATAACAAGACAAGACTTGCTTACGGTGTATGAGTTAGTGTATATCTAGGGCACACATAGCCGGTAGTATTTATCAATACCCGTGTCTGCTGATACCACATGAATGTGACACATAAGCCTTAACATACACGTACACTATCAACCGACAACACTAACCAACTTACCCAAGGTAGGTCAGAATAAATACTGGTCATACTTAACCATAAATTGTCATTATACTAAACCGGTTATTTTATGTATTTGTGGATATCTCGTATAAAGTATAATATATGCTTACAGTGCAAAAAATCTCCTTCCGGGATATTAGAATGTAATGTAATTTGCCTTAATACTTACAGTAGTTTATAGTGTCATGTTTTCACGTGACTTGGACAAATTTCATAATTTTTATTCCAGAAGGTTTTACATGTAACATGGATAATTATACTGATTAATGCATTGCAGCCATAAGACATTTCATTGGTATTGACAAGTTACCGTGGCGTTGTTGTAAGATATTGTAGCTATACCGAATCGATCGATTTGGGCCCACCTGATAATAGAAAGGAAATCAGGCGCCTTGCTCAATATAAATACTAAGACCCCAAATAGTCTGAATAACTTTCATTTCTATTGATGAATATACATTTTTTATTTAATTCTAACAAAAGAATCTTGCAGAAATCATGCGTTTCAATCCAGTTCAAACTGGCAAATAAATTGTTTGTTTAGGTTGTCGCAATTTGTTGAAATCTAAATATTAATAGAAGGAAGATGCCGACATCCAACGAGCCTCGCTTTGAAGGTATATAAATAGCGTGATTTTCCTCTGTGAACAAGTCAACATTATATTGATGGGTTAACGGCACAAGCATTCGTATCATTATGGAAGTTCTGTAAACCAACTTATATTCGCTATGACTTAGCTTCGCGATTTCTTACCACTTCAATTCGAGTTATTTTCTCGATGTACAATTTAAGGCTATATTGCACTTTTAGTCAGGAGTTTTTCTCGACTATTTTCGCGAATTCTATAATATCACTCGAAATCTCAAAATCTCATGCGGATATAATTCGATTTACAATAGTAATAGTAATTTGTATAAAGCAAACCGAATTCTTTTTTTGTTTAAAGTATTTTCTGGAATGTATATTATAAATGTTCATATGTTTGCGGTAAATATTTATCTACGCTCTTCTTGTCGTGCTATTTGCACTATAGTAATTAATTCGCTAATTGCATTTTCTTTAGTAACGTTGATAAAACAATTATTACAAAGACGCGAATTTATCTCTTTTATAAAATAGATCACGCTTTTGAATGTAATTGCGCCAAAAAACACGTTTACATTTAGTTTGTTGGTTGACAGATTTAGAACATGGCCACAGGGACAGTATCCCTTCCTCCCGGAGGACTTATGGAGATCGTCTTCTCCTTTGATACCACTGGTTCCATGTCCTCCATATTTGATGAGCTGCAGGGAAGATTACAGGACATGATACAGCGCCTTCAGTCGGACATTCCTGGAATCAGAATTGGCGTGATAGCGCATGGCGATTATTGCGACAAAGACGTGTTCTACTTGACCCGTGAGCTGGACCTCTGTACAGATGTCGTGGAGCTATGTAACTTCGTGAAAGATACAGAGGGTACCGGTGGCGGGGACGAGGATGAATGTTACGAGTTGATCCTAAGGATGGTCAGGGAGAACTTCTCTTGGACGCCAAAGTCACAGAAAATACTCGTAATGATTGGAGACGCTAACCCGCACGAGCCCGATTACGAGATGAACGTAGATAACATAGACTGGCGAGAGGAAGTCAGTCTCCTCCGTAAAAGTGTATGTGCAGTTATTCTTTTCTCGTAGACGTGGATTTATTTCTTGTCTCCTTTCAATGCTTTCAAACAACTGAAATTTCAAAAAATATTTATTGACAAGAGTCTGTCCTCACCTCCGAAAGAAAAAAAAACCGACAGCTTTTTTCCATATAGGACTTAGTGCAGGATTTTTTTCGAGATGCAATTAATTATTTTTAATATTTTTATATTGAAGTAAAATTAGAACCTCAAAATATTCAGTGGTGGTAATGGTGTAAATAAAGTAACTTTTGTAACTGAAGAAAAAAAACCATGTTCCTTTGCTCGTGTTTTTGTTAGAGAAAAACTACCATTTGTCAGCGGTGAAGCATCTTTAATAAATCATGATAAAATAACAACGTATTTCTCTTTCGCACAAGGGCTCTCACACAATTTTATCATATTTAATGTACAGTTATAATATATATAATGTATTATATATATTATATATAATGTACAGTTACTTACATCACTCTTATTTGATATCACATGTATTCAGGATTTTCACTTCATTTACTTCTTGACAAACATAATTGATGGGTCAAATGTAAATTATATACCGTGTGGAATGATTAAAAAAAAAAAAAAAAAAACTTCGATAAAGATACAAAAAATATCACATTATTTGCACTGTCTAATTGCCTCAAGTGTATTTTGTTAGTTGGTAGTGCATTTTTGTTTCATGTTTTGATCTAGTATCTTATTAGTTTATTACCAATACGGTACTGGTATTGCTTTTAACTGCTGTATTAGTTTTCAAGGAGAAAACACATCATGGGAGGCATTGTATTAATTCATTCTACGTTTTCAAATTAGATATATCCATTGCATACTGAGGTTCCAAACGGACTGACGAGATCAATTCTATTAAGATATGACGAGACCTTGATGTGAACCTCATGTTTCTTTGTAGGGAGTGAAGATATACGGAGTACAGGCGTTTGATCACGAAGGAGCGGGTGACTTCTACAAGACAATGGCTGTCAATACAGACGGCCACTACCTCAAGCTCGGAGAATTCTCAAACATCTGTGATTTCCTAATGGCGATTTGCTACCGTGAAAGGGATGAAGACCTTTTCTTTGTACGTATATATATATGTGGATATATTGTAATTTTAATTGTCATTTTCTTGTCATCGTTTGTTATTGTTAAAGATGCTCCGCCGCCGACAGAGCATAAATGATATTCATCATTTGAACAATAATTGATGTTTAATCGTGTATATATATGCCTAATTAACACAAAAACTAACATAAAATAATTTGTTTTGCCTTTGGTGCATGCGCAATCATTACTCCATTCTATATAAGATATAGTGCCACGGAATTTTTTCGGGATGCAATTAATTATTTTTCATATTTTTAACTTGAAGTAAAATTAGAAGCTCAAACTTTTCAATGGTGGTAATGGTGTAAAGTAAGTAACTTTTTTAACTGAAGAAAAATACAAAATCGTCTGCTCCTGTTTTTGATGGTGTAAAAATACCATTTGTCAGCGGTAGAGCATCTTTAAAAGACCGTGAACGTAAGTGATGCAATGGGAGTATTTGGTATTGTTAATAGTCCTTTTCTTGTTATCATGATTAGTGACACATATCTTTTCTTTGTACGTTTATATATCTGCGGGTATTTGGAATTGTTAAGATGTCTATTAAAGTAGGATGTCGACGTCACCAGACACAAAGAATACACTGTATTTGAAACGTGTAAAATGCATAGAAATAGCCTAGTTTACAAAACAGACAAAATGTTATTTATTGCTCTTTATGGAATTAATCGCTTAAAATACTGTAACAGTTTAATAATGTATGAGTGAAAATATTAAAAGAAGACAGGAAAATACGTGAAGTTATGTTACATGAAAAGTATGTTGTATATATGCATTATTATCTGTGTTTCTAGTATTACTATATTTTTGATTCTTACCTTGTCTAATTAGCTGAATATCAAAAACGTATCGAAGGCAAAGAGAGCGGAGAATTTAATAACTCATGTCGATATATAAAATATCCTAGGCTGAAAATTAATTGTTTATAAGGATGTGTTGGTTTGTAAAAGATACCACTCACTACTTGTTTTCAACAATTATCATTTTCTTTGAATGCAAATTATTCGAACACATTGGGTATGTTGTACAGTGCAAAGTTAGTGTTTTATTTCCGATTTTTATCCTAAACTGTCCAACTTACCTAAAGTTCAGGTAAACATATATTTGTACGTGATAGCATGAAAAGAGGTTACTAAGAATACCGTTAATACCGACAAGGTATATATGAATTTGTTTCCAGGGATACGAAGCCGAAGTGCGCTCGAGGCTTGGACCGAAAGGGGTGAATAGAGAATTGGAGGGCCTTTTTGGTACTCTGCGAAGAAATGAGTCCGGGTCAAGTTACATCAGTACGGCATCATTAAAACCAGTGCTGTCTATATTCAAAGATACTGTTCCTAAAATACCGAAAAAGGCAAGGTCTGCTACTAAAGTACCGAAAAAAGTGAAGCCGACTCCTAAAGTACCTAAAACGACGAAATATTCACAAAAACAAGTGCCAAGAAACCGTCAAAACAAACCAACTGCTAAAGCTGTGAAAAGAAAGACCGCATCAACCACGAAACAAAGGCCAGCTGTAAAACGAAGCAGGGTATTGTCTTTTATATTATTTAGAATAAATCAAACTATAACACAGTACAAACAAATGGGTAGCTTTTCAAAGTATGCAAGTCCATATTTCTTGACATCTGATTGAAATAAGTTTAATTAGAATATATTGAGACAAGGGAAATCGATAAACGATAATTTCCTATCAAAACGCGAATTTGAATAAGATATGAAAAGCTCTTCTAGATTCGTCACTATGAATATTACGGCACATATAACATTAACATAATAATCATAATTTAACGGTTATATTTTTTTTCAATTTCTATTTGTAGAGAAATACAAAGCCTAGAGGAGATGCACAACAAATACATCGAGAGAAAGTAGCACGCTCTGCATTCACATGCAACAACTTTGATTGGTCAACATGGCGTCTTGCGTATACTCCACTGGATGATTTTAAATTGAGCTCAAAACGAGGTTTTGTGACAAAATTTAACGGTAAATGTTTGAAGCGTAGACAATTATTCTCTAACCAATCACGGAAGTCTTCTTTGTATGAGATTGCCGTGCAGACAAAGATTCGGGGAAAGCGTCACGTGGTGTATTCAAGTGTTGTTCCAGGAAAGGGTAAAAATGGCGACTGGGAATGTGATCTTCTCCATGGAGGTAGGAAACGTCTTTTGGACCAGATTAGGTCTGTTGTTGAGAATGGATGTAAGGTTTTTGTGCGGCGCGCATTCGTATCAAAACGACACAAGTCGAAACTTGACACGTTACATAAACGTTACAGCTACGCATGGAGCCTACAGAATATCACAAGGAAACCTCGATATGTTGTTCGAGATCATATTGCTATTTCTGGCAATCTTTGATAAAACATATTTCAATGTTTTCAACCAAATGAATTGAACACTAGTTTGAACAGCTCATTAAAAATTCTTGTCTTCTCCTTGTTATAGCAAGTGTTTTAGTTTTGAAGAACTGTTCGATATTATTAGGAATCACATTTGTTTGTGTTTGAGTGTTTTAATTACATATATATTATATAGTGAAAAAATTCGGACCATCCAAAAAGTTCGATACTGCGGGCAATTCGATTAATCGAAGTTCGAATCATCGAGGTTTGACTGTATTTAAAAAAGAAAAAGAAAAAAAACATGTTTCATTTATAATGATTATTTATTTATTTAAATAATGTGTTTTCATAAAAACTATAGAATTGCAATACTTGGTAAAATGGACATTGTGTGTTAGATGAATGTGTAGTTTAAAAAGTAAAACATACAGAGAATGAATAAAAGTAACTTATTTGATATTACGTCTGATTTCTCTCATACTCCGGTTTTATCTAACAGGGTTGCGGAAAGGTGTCTTGATTGTGACGTCACTACTTTGACTCATCTTAAGCGGTAAAAGATTGATATTAATAAATAAATATTTCTGTGAATGCAATACACTAACTTAGTATGCATATAGACTGCATATAAATTATAATCAGAGGAGTATCCAGTGTCAGGCCTGTGTAGCCCAGATCGTTGAGTCGTCGTAATGTTAGCAGAAGGTACTCCATGGGGATACCTTAGTCCCTTGGTGGACCATCTATTTGCCACCCATTTAATTCATCATACACGAATTCAAAATGTATTGTTTTTCACAATTCAGTACTATGAATTTGTTTAAATACGTGCATCTTCACATGAATACCATGGCCGCTTCTATGACCTATGTCGTAGTTTGGCTTCTGATATCATCGTGTCATGGTGTGTCGTCTGTCGTAAATCTTTTAATCCAAAGATTCGTGTATACGTCTTGTGTCAAACTTGTCCATTAAAACAGCTTCTTCTGAAAAGAATGATGCCAGTAGATTTGTTATTGGGATATATCATGCTAGTCTACCAAGATTGTTTAAAGGAATGTCACCAGAGTAAAAATAGGTCTCGTTCAATGATGAAAAGACTAATATACATTATAAACAAGCAGAAATGACCTTCATTAACTGTCATTGAGAGAAATAAGCTAAATTTAAATCACTTCTACATATTATCAAAGGGGTGAAGTGATGCCCGTTGTATTATATTCATTCTTTGATGGAAGGCATTAATGTGTTTTCAAGTAAATGACCTTTACCTATATTCAAGGTCGTAGGATAAGCTTAAATCCTTAAAACATTGAAAACAAGTATTTCCCAATATCAAAGAGTCCTAGAATAACGGACTTTGATATTTGATCTGCAGCAAGCTAGAATAACGGACTTTGATATTTGATCTGCAGCAAGCTAGAATAACGGACTTTGATATTTGATCTGCAGCAAGCTAGAATAACGGACTACATAGTTTGTTAAACTGAATGACATTGGCGTCATTCATAGTGTACGGGTATATATGTTAGCTGATTTAAAAACAGCATGATAACAAAAATTAATAGAACCATTGTGGACAGATTTTATACAATCTGTAAATATAAATACTCTCAATAGCAAAGATTAACAGATCTGCTGCAATAATATGATCACCAGGTTACAGATGAGCGATTCCAGTATTCATCTTCTTCCTCAACTATTGCTCTGCTTCAGATTGGTATACTGGTTTGTAGCCTAGCCTTCAATTTAGGCGTTTCAATGTCATTACGTGTTCAGTACTGGCTGTCATGACAGGCTAGCCACATAACGCAGCACAATTTCACGGTAAATCTTGTACGGGGTGTCTAATTACACAATAGTAGACACATCAGGCAAAATTCCGCGGTATATAAACAGTGAGTGCAAATGATGTTAAAAATGTCCCGATTGGTGTGAAATGTTATTACATTATAACTATTAACATGACAGACTAGATTTTGGTCGAGTATCACTAATTTTCCTATAGCCTGTACGTTTTACAGTTATACCTTCGATGTTCCCCTTCTCCACCATACCGCAACCCTCATATAGGCCTATTATGTCAGCTCATTGTGATCACGTGGGTACTCTATAAAGGTTAATTTACTTACACATGTATTTATGAGCCAGTCCATAATATTATTTAACGCTGAGAGTAATTATTACATTATGATTGGCAGACAGAGACTAGTTGATATGGGGGTATAATAACACTCATTCCGCATACTCACTTCCCAAAATGCACCGAATGAAAACACCCTGACTGTACTTTCGATATCCATATATCTAATGTGATATTTTAATTCCGATTCTAAAATTATACAAATAATGTTTTGTGCAATTTTGCTATTTCTTATAAAAGTTTTTTGTTTGTTAGATAAAATCAGTTTTCTCTTGAAAAGTACAAAGTACTTCCATTATTACAAATCAATCCGGAATGGGTATATTTATTTCCGCTTTGTATCTTATTTGTCATTCGACGACCAAGCCTAACAACGCAGGTAAGAAATGTAGATTAAGAATGTGATTTTGAGTTGGCGATCAGGAAACGCGAACCTGTTAGTGTTTATCATACATCAATACGTTTTGTTCATTTTCTTTCTTGTGCTTTAGAATATAAAGTATATTAAAGATATCAAATACACTTGTTTAATACTTGAAGCTGGTCAACCGCGTTCCACCCCCCCAAAAATAAAATCATTAGTAAAGTGATATGCATGCATAGGAATGAGTTTATACTGTACTCACTTCAGTGGACACTTTTAACCAACTGTGTTTAATATATAGAAATTAATCAACTATACAGATTAGATAAAAAAGAAAACAAAACCGAAAGTGTTAAAGGATTCAATGTATATCAATGCTTGCCTTGGAGGCTAAGATGTTTTTTTAATGAAACGCATGAAAATATTAAGGAATTATGACATGGATGGTTAATAAAATAAATAAATTAGTTTAAAACCAGCTACAGTTATTACTTACTTGCTCTTACACATGCATATCGACAATTGGCATGGTCCATCCCTAATTCTATGTTTGTCTCACTCTGTGTTTTTTAAAGGATATACGAATAAATAATTAAATTACAACTAGCCAATAAAACACGTGCTGAATTACCAACATGCATATGAAACCAATACTTCAAAATAGAATATATACATATATATACATTAAGTACATTTGTATACATAATGGCATAAGGGAGATAATCCATATTATTTGACTTACATGTACTGTATATTGTTTTGTCAATAGAAGCGTTATATCACAAATGTGATGAAGCAATCGAAAGAACATACAGAAAATACATTATCACGATCTAATTAAAGATTTCTAGAAAATATTTATTGAGATCTCTTTATAAGTCCTAAATAGCTGTATGTATAATCGCTATTTTTGCAAAGGTGCATAATAGTATTAAACATTCCTTTTAATCCATATTTTACTTTTCGAGATATATTGTATATACATACTGCTGTATGCATCTTTTACACATTGATCTTTTCATCATATTTATAGGCATGATCTGATAGTTTCCTGGATCTTCCGTTGGTAATAATGGCGGAAGGTGGAGGTGCAGACAACCAGATAGCGGTCAAAGGAGATCGTTCAGGACAGAACATAGATATCGACCCCCGACTGATCGAGTGCCCCATCTGTCTTGAACAACTCCGACACCCGAAATCACTGCCTTGTCTCCACACATTCTGTGAAGAATGTTTGAATATCTACATTGCACAGGAGGCGGATAAACTCGCCACTTCTTTTCCTTGTCCACTTTGTCGGTTAGAAACAGTTCCGATGGATCCAAAGGAGAAGAAAGAAAATTGGGCTAAGCAGTTTCCTACCAACAACTTTATAATTGAAGTGTCCAAAGAGTGTCCTCCAGAATCGAAGCGACATGGATGTGACCCCTGCAAACTAAAAAAAATATCAGAACGTGTTGAAGCGAAAGTATGGTGGAAAGAATCCAATCGTTTTCTATGTGGTAATTGTCTTAAACATCTCAAAGGCTTCATAGGTAGCGATCTTACTCTGGTAGATGTAACATCAGGACAAAGGCTCCTTCCGAAAACTACCTCGGCTTGCACCTACTGTCCGAAACACAATAAAGAGATGGACCTGTTTTGTGAGGACCATCAGTCAGTCTGCTGTGCTACGTGTGTAGCTGTCGCCCACAGACGATGTGAAGAAGTAACGACGCTGTCCGAATATGGAGACAAAATCCGAAGTAGCACTGAATTACAGGACATGCGCTCTGGTCTTCAACAAGTCGCAGCAGACATGAAGTCCTTCACTGAATATATAAAAAACAAAACAAATCATTTGGGAGATGAAAAAGATGCCGTTCTGCAAGAGATGACAGATTTTCGTAAGCGATTTGAGGCACGTCTGGATAGGTTACAACGGGACATCACTAACGAAGTTGTCACTACCTACAAGGAAGAGAAACATAAACTTGATGACATGTTACACAAGTGTGAGCGGATGTACAACGGAATCAAAAGAACACAGGCTTTGTCGGAGAATGAAGTCATTAAAAATGATGACATGCAGATGGTGTCAGTTCTTCAGCGAGGAACAATGGAAGTAAAATCTTGCAAAGACATCATGCAACACACAGCCAAGTCATTGATCACCGTTAAAATGGACCTCGACTTGGATGATGAATTCCGTATGGCAGAGGAAGCATTGATACACGGAAGAATAAATATTACCAAGACAAAGAGTAAAATTCCATTAAAATATCTGTCCATAAGACCACTCTCAATTGCAGAAGTGAAAAAAGTCGGAAAACTGTGCATAAAGACTGCTTCCGATCAACACCGATGTCATGCAACAGGATTATTATACTTACCTGACGCAGACATCATAGTAGTGGACGGTGGCAACAACAAAGTGAAAATATTCAAGGAATCTGGTGAGTTAGTCGATGAACTTCGTCTGGAAACGAACCCTTGGGATTTGTGTTTGATAGACAAAACTACCTTGGCTGTCACCATGCAAAGCAAACAACTGATAAAAATAATCAGATTGAAATCTTCGAAGCTGCACATGGACCCAGACTCTGAAATCAAGACTGGAAAGCCGTGTAACGGAATGACATACAATGGTGGTCAGTATATTCTAACAGCAGCACTATCACAAGAAGTATACAGTTTGGAGAAACACGGATCCAAAGTTCAGATTCTATCAAAGTTGACCTCTTACCCTTACTATGTTGCTTATGATCAGACCAGTGATGATGCTGTATTTAGTTTATACACTTCCAAAGAAGATGATACAGTGGTGTACCGACTTTCATCTGACGGGACAACCACAGAGATGGCAAAAGTAGGACTTCTGAAGAACGGAAACGGAGTGGACGTTGACGAGGAAGGAAACGTGTATGTTTGTGGAAGAGCTTCCAACAACGTTGTTCAGATATCGCGAAACGGAAGAGTTCGAGAATTATTGAAATCAAAAGAACCGCTGACACTATCTTTCTGTGCTAATAGATTTATCCTATCGAATGCGGCTACCAATACTAGCAATTATATCACAATATACGAATCGTTCTGAAGCTTGCGTGTAGCACAATGGTTTTTCTCAAACTATTTTAAAATGTAACCAACCCACTAATAACAAGCAAGCCAATCTTCAATTTAATGTACATCAAAGGAAAAAACTACCTGCGACACAAAATTCACTGGATATAACGACAGTGAAAACAACCCCTGAAATATGCAGGATGAGCTTGACTGACAGATGTTCGTAGTCAGATACTCCTAATTGGAATGTTGTAAAATTCAGGTGTCGAATTCCTATTTTAGGTCATCTGAGTCAACATAATTCGTTCGTCGTCGTGCGCCCTGTCGAATGCTGCTGGCAATACTAGCTATGATATATCAATTATGGACATTTGTTGAGGTCTTGATGGTGTTATATCGTCCGCGTAGAGGGCGTAGCCCGAGGTCATTATTTTAAATGCTACAAGGGTAATATAACACCATATGTACCGAAACAAAGGTCCTAAATTTTATATTAGGTACATTTATATCGTTTCTTTAACAAATGTAAAAAAAAATCTCTAATGTGTATATTAATTACAAGAACAGCATTTGTAAATAACCCCACCCTGCAGAATGCAGCGATTGGGCAATGAAGTTCGCAAAAGAATATTGAATCGGAATTTCTAAAAATGGAAACACCGAGTCAATATGCTATATATTGAAAGTCACGTGACCATGTATTAACCGATGAAAATAGTGGAAAATCAGAGCATATCTAACATAGCACAATTTGCGAATTATCCTGAAACATGAGTGCAGTATAATGTTTACTCAAATGTAACCACTTATGGCTTGCTAGTCAATCTGGACATATCTATTCCCTCTTTTTATATTATAGAATTACTTCCATTGCGGGTAGATATTCATCGTGACGTCATTGATTTGTGAGCGAAACTCACGCCGTTTTCTCTGAAAAGTATAACGTTAGCTAAAAAACACGTGACGACATAATCAATACTACCCAAAAGGACAGATAATAATTTTGTAATATGCAAATACAGAATAAATGTTTGCATGCCTTGTGCGTTCTGATTAATGATATAGTCACAATGATCGGCCGATATCTGATGATAGATGTAATCGCGAGTAAACCGCTGGTATTGGGTATTTTTTCGATATCGGATAACACCGGTCAAAAAGTCACACATCATTTACATAAAAAGAAGGCCGCGCGGTAATCGCACAGCGTCTGTTTTCAAAGAATATTTTGGGGGCTGACGAGGCAGTGAATACCGATCAAGCATCTAATGCTAATCGACCTCACCGGACATCGAAAACATAAGCCAACGGTATTACATTTTAACTTCTTTAACCTATAGAAAATTAGGATACATTAGTTATATTAGTTTTACACAGTTGGTAATACTTTAAAAATAGAGAATACATGTATGGTTAGTACATTACAATACAGGGTTTATTTTGGTGTGAGACTTAGGAAAGCCGAGATGAGAAAGTTTTTACGAAATATCACTAATTTAAACATGTCTAAAACCTTAACAAGTTCTTGGTGCACTTGATGAACTTGGTGAGGTCAAGTAAGTTGAATTTATCACTTCATGAACTTTGATTTGAATTTTGTGTATTGTTGTGGCTAGCAAAAAGTGTTGTCGGCGGCCAAATTGTATTGTTTAACCCTTTACCAATATAACGCCAAAACATAGTAATAAATATAAATGACGTGCTCTGTGCCTGTTAGTCTTATATTCAATGAACAAGGATGCAGATGACTTATAAATCCTTGTCGATGTCACGTTAATGCACGTTTTTGCATGTGTTTATCATCTATGTTATTATTACATTTTTCACATTATAATATTTACATTTTCACTTCGCTCCGCCTCAATGAAACTTGTAAACTCCGATCACTTCATTTCCCAATGAAGATGCTTGGTCACGCGCTGATCTCTGACCTGGCGAATCATTTTTTGTCTGCCCATGAATACTGTTTGCCATGCATGGTGACCTATTTTTACATTACATCCACGTTTAGAGGTCACGGAGTTGCGACAGTGTACCAAACTAAGTTTTGTTGATTAAGAATATTTATTTCTGTATATAAATGTTGATTTTAATTGATTTACACATAACAATAATAATAATAGCACAATATTCAATGAAGAATTATGTTCACTTCATTTGAACGAGATTAACTTTCTTCATCGGACAATGCAAGCAACAAAATTGACAACCAATCCTTAAGTGACTTTCAGTTTAGCGTTACTTCGGCCAGGCGTCCTCCATTAAGTGTCCTCAAGGACGCCAAATATTAAGTGAAGAAGATTATATTTTTCTTACACAGGCATTATTTCTTCACGTGGAATTCACGTGAACTGGAGCAAAACAGTGAATTTCACGTGAAAGGGCCTTCGCGTGAAATTGCATTCACGTGAAGAAATATTGCTTGTTTATAGTAAATGAAAATCTGACATTACACATTAATAAAGTAAGTAAATAATAGCATAATGAAGACTATGTTGTCATAAATTTACAGTTCAGTGAACATTTTAAATGTCTGTATATATGACAAAAGCATACTTTCGTTAATAAGGACCAATTGATGGTCAAATCATTCTAACATTTACAGTGTACCCATAAGCACAAAAAGACATGTATATGAACGTTGTACTTAGCAGTGCTGAATTGTTATCATATGATCGTGTTTATCACAAGTTTCAGCATATAATTATATATATATATATTTATATGATCTGTTCTAGACAAGTACACTGTGTTGAATGCTGTACGCGGAGGACCACGCTATAGTAGATATTATTTAATACTAGTCTAGACGGGATTTCATCACGCAAGTAGTTTATATAAACTGTTTCAGTTTTCTGGCAAACACAAAAGGTATAAAAACAATATTTTCACAAATTCGACTCCGACGTTATTGAAGGAATTATTGGAATTATTTGTTTGCTTACTGTCATGAAAACAGCAATTTTTACCATCTTTAAAGATGCTCCACCGCTGACAATTGGTATTTTTTCATTATCAAAAACAAGAGCAGACGATATAGCATTTTTCTTCAGTTACAAAAGTTACTTACTTTACACCATTACCACCATTGAAAAGTTTGAGCTTCTAATTTTACTTTAAGTTAGAAATATAAAAAATAATTAATTGCATCCCGAAAAAAATCCGTGACATTATATCCTATATGGAATGAAGTACTGATTGCGCATGGACCATAGGCAAAATAAATTATTTTATAATATTTTCTGTGTTAATTAGACATATATATACATGATTAAACACCATTTTTTGTTCAAATGATGAATGTCATTTATGCTCTGTCGGCGGTGGAGCAACTTTAAAAAAATGCGACAGAATGCCACTTTGAAAACATTTCTGTTTGTAAATGCAGTTTACTTATGTATGAAGAAAGAATATATTATCATTTCGTATATCGTAAATTGGGATGTTTTTGCGTCGGGAAAGTTTGGCGTTTTGGTATCAAAATAGAGTGGTTAAATGGTACATTTAAATTTGGCGTTAAAATTAAAAAAAATGTTTTTGCAAATTTCTGCGTTATTAATGAATGATTGCATTTTTTTTCTGCCATTCACACCGTATATTTGCCATCTTTTAAAACTGCAAGCATAGCATTTGGAAATATTTTCTGTTTAAAAATGTAGTTTCCAAAAAAATACATAAGCAACGAAGAAAATTATAATTCCGTATCCCGAATGTTTTAAATGAATTAAGAGAAAAAGGATAAAAAACACAGACAGGTCCGAGTTTTGTTATTTCTAAATACGGCAACGTTAAACACAAACAGACATATCTGTACAGATCAGTCTGCCATAGGACTATTCTAAATAATGGGGTCTACAGATCGTTGACAGTAAATGACGTCTAAATTTAGATTCTCGTCATAAGTTTCGCGTACTTTCGATTCCCATACATCAACTATTGCACTATTCCCATAAACAAAACTCATTCAAATATTAATATTTTCGTTCAAATGATGTTAAGTTGTAACATAAATTAAGATTTTACGTATATATACCGATATTATATACATACAATTGTAAAGATCCGGAATGGGTATTTCCGCTTTGTATTTTAATTTACATTCGAAGAACTGACCTGGGACAAAAGCTCAGGTAAGAATGTGATTGTACTTTTCTGAAGTATACTGGTAGAAATATGAGAAGTTACCGTTAAACATATTACTTACGGGTTTTTTTATTGCTGTAATCAGGAATCAGCTAATTAATACGCTAATTGTCTATTTGAAAACTCCATGGTAAAGTCCTTTGACACCGCCTACTCATTACCATTTACATAGTGTATCGACCATGTTAGTCCGAATGATTCTGACTATCTATCCGCTTTTTATATACTGACGTGGGCGGATGTCAGTATATAAAAAGCGGATAGATAGTCGGAATCATTCGGACTACGACCATGTAAGCTTCTCCTGATTTTGATCAGTTAAGATGAACTGAATAATGTGTGATAACACAGATGAATTACGAATTCATTGATTGATTAAAATCATTTAATGTTAATCTAGGTTCACATTTAGTATTGACAAAGAAATCGTATCGATAATGTATTGGTCATAGTTACCATTGTTTCTACTTTCGTTTTTAGTTGAATAGCATAAGGGGGGCAACTCTTGCGCTTAATATATATTAAACATTATGTTTCATAATTAGTAATTACAAATATCGATGAGATAACCTTTCCATGTCTGACACTTTGCATTTACATCTAAACTTTGACTTAAATTTTAGACTTCAATATATATTGAACTTATATAGATTAATGATTACTTATTCATAAATTGTTTTTGAATTGTTATTAAATTTGTTCCTAGTGTCTACTAATTGTATACCAACTCTGTTTTGGTTTTTCCTAGAGCACACAAAATTGAGCGACAATTTTAGAGAATGATCTTCAGAGAAATTTCAAGTCATTTAAGTTCACCATAATAGTAAGATACAATAATCCAATTAATTTATGTGATTTGTAATTTTAAGTCTGTCCTATTGCCATGTATTGCAAAAAAAATACAGTTGCCTTTGAAACTGTACGACCTTATTATGTGTGCCATGTTGCATAGTATCTTACCTTACATGAGTACACTTAACACATTCAAATTCTTTTGTGGGGCTCACTAATCTATTCATAAATCTTTCTGTAGGGCTGGGGTGATTGTGTACTAAGACCTGTGTGAGAGAAAGTAAAATGGCTGAGGGAGGAGAAGTAGAAACCCAGACAACTATCGCGGGAGATCAAACAGAAAAGAGTATAGATATCGACCCCCGACTGATCCAGTGCCCCATCTGTCTTGAACAACTCCGACACCCGAAATCATTGCCTTGTCTCCACACATTTTGTAAGGAATGTCTAAATATCTACATTACACAAGAGGCCGATAAATTCGCCACTTTATTTCCTTGTCCAGTTTGTCGGTCAGAAACAGTTCCGGTTGATTCGAAGGAGAAGAAAGAAAATTGGGCCAAACAGTTCCCTACCAACAACTTTATTATTGAGGTCTCCAAAACGAATCCCCCAAAGTACCAGCAACACGAATGCGATCCATGCAAGAAAAGGAACGTAGTGAATGTTGCAGCAACAGTTTGGTGGAAAGAGTACAATCGCTTTCTTTGTGATACATGCCTCCATAAAGTCCAGAACGCTATAGATGATGACCTAACACTTATTGAAGTGAAATCAGGACAGAAATTCATCCCGCCTATAGCAACAACGTCGATATACAACTACTGTCCGAAACATAAGAAAGAGATGGACTTGTTCTGTGAGGACCATCAGTCAGTCTGCTGTTCAACATGTATAGCAGTCACCCACAGACGATGTGAAGAAGTCACGACGCTGTCTGAGCACGGGGACAAAGTCCGTAGTAGCAATCAATTACAGGACATGCGCTCTGGTCTTCAAAACGTTGCGGCAGACATGGAGTCTCTCATTGAATTGATAAAGACTCAAACAAAACATTTGGGTGACGGAAAAGATGATGTTCTGAAACTGATGACTGATTTACGTAAGCGAATTGATGCACGTCTAGATAAGTTACAACGGGACATCACTGACGAAGTCGTCACTACCTACAAGGAAGAGAAACAGAAACGTGATGACATGTTACACAAGTGTGAGCGGATGTCAAAGGGAATCCGGACAACACAGGCTTTGTCTGAGAGCAACTTCATGGATACAGACGACATGCAGATGGTGTCAGTTCTTCAGCGAGGAAATATGGAAATAAAATCATGCAAAGAAATTATTACGCAGATATCCAAATCATTGACAAATGTAGAAATGAGTCTAGACTGTGATGATAAACTCCTGGTGGATGAGGAAGCGTTGATTCTGGGAAGAGTCAAAGTTGTTCGATCACTGGCTGAAGTTCCAATTAAACTGCCGGAGAAGCAACTGCATTCCGCGAATGTAAAAGAGGTGGCGAAATTGTGTATAAAGACTGCTACTGATGTAAATAGATGTCAGGCAACAGGATTGGTATATCTACCCAACGGACACATTATATTGACTGATAAAAACAACAAAAAAGTAAAATTGTTCAAGGAAAACGGGGAATTAGTCGATGAGCTGACACTAAAGGGAAAACCGTGGGATCTGTGTATGGTCGACAATAACACAGTGGCCGTTGCTATGCTAAACAAAAACCTGATATCAATGATCAGGATGTCATCTTCAAAGCTGTCGATAATACCGGGCGGAGATATAGAAGCAGGAAAACAATGCGATGGTATAACGTATAAGGACGGTCAGTTTATGGTATCAACAGGATATTCATCTAATAGAGATATATACAGTGTGATGGAAGGGCAGGAAGTTAATGTTTTACATACACCTTCAGCCAAGCCTTACTACCTTGTGTATGACCCCACTACCAGTGATGTCATAGTGAGTTTACATACTGACACAGAAGGTGATACTGTGCTGTACCGACTGTCATCTGACGGGACAACCACAGAGATGGCAAAAGTAGGACTTCTGAAGAACGGAAACGGAGTGGACATTGACGAGGAAGGAAACGTGTATGTTTGTGGAAGAGCTTCCAACAACGTTGTTCAAATATCGTGTGACGGGAAAATCGTGCGGGAACTGGTAACATCAGAAAGCGTAAAAGAACCGTTCACAATATCTGTGTCCGACCACAGGTTTGTGTTATCAAGTGATGCTTCTGACATTAGCAACTACATCACAATACATGAGTTATACTGATAGGTAAATATTTCATTCTATACAAGCAAATACTTATATATAGATATATATTGATCGCCCACAGACGATGTGAAGAAGTAACGACGCTGTCCGAATATGGAGACAAAATCCGAAGTAGCACTGAATTACAGGACATGCGCTCTGGTCTTCAACAAGTCGCAGCAGACATGAAGTCTTTCACTGAATATATAAAAAACAAAACAAATCATTTGGAAGATGAAAAAGATGCCGTTCTGCAAGAGATGACAGATTTACGTAAGCGATTTGAGGCACGTCTGGATAAGTTACAACGGGACATCACTAACGAAGTCGTCACTACCTACAAGGAAGAGAAACAGACACTTGATGACATGTTACACAAGTGTGAGCGGATGTACAACGGAATCAAAAGAACACAGGCTTTGTCGGAGAATGAAGTCATTAAAATGATGACATGCAGATGATGTCAGTTCTTCAGCGAGGAACAATGGAACTAAAATCTTGCAAAGACATCATGCCAAGTCATTGATCACCATAAAAATGGACCTCGACTTGAATGATGAATTCCGTATGGCAGAGGAAGCATTGATACACGGAAGAATAAATATAACCAAGACAAAGAGTAAATTTCAATTAAAATATTTGTCCATCAGACCACTCTCAATTGCAGAAGTGAAAAAAGTCGGAAAACTGTGCATAAAGACTGCTTCCCATCAACATCGATGTCATGCAACAGGATTATTATACTTTCCTGACGGAGACATCATATTACTGGACGGTGGCAACAACAAAGTGAAAATATTCAAGGAATCTGGTGAGTTAGTCGATGAACTTCGTCTGGAAACGAACCCTTGGGATTTGTGTTTGATAGACAAAACTACCTTGGCTGTCACCATGCAAAGCAAACAACACTGATAAAAATAATCAGATTGAAATCTTCGAGGCTGCACATGGACCCAGACTCTGAAATCAAGACTGGAAAGCCGTGTAACGGAATGACATACAATGATGGTCAGTATATTCTAACAGCAGCACTATCACAAGAAGTATACAGTTTGGAGAAACACGGATCCAAAGTTCAGATTCTATCAAAGTTGACCTCTTACCCTTACTATGTTGCTTATGATCAGACCAGTGATGATGCTGTATTTAGTTTATACACTTCCAAAGAAGATGATACAGTGGTGTACCGACTTTCATCTGACGGGACAACCACAGAGATGGGAAAAGTAGGACTTCTGAAGAACGGAAACGGAGTGGACGTTGACGAGGAAGGAAACGTGTATGTTTGTGGAAGAGCTTCCAACAACGTTGTTCAGATATCGCGAAACGGAAGAGTTAGAGAATTATTGAAATCAAAAGAACCGCTAACGGTATCTTTCTGTGATAACAGATTTATCCTGTCTAATGCTGCTTGCAATACTAGCAATTACATCACAATATACGAATTATTATGAAGTTTGCGTGTAGCACAATGGTTTTCTCAAACTTTTTAAAAAATATAACCAATCCACTAATAGCAAGCAAGTCAATCTTCAATTTGATGTACATCAAAGGAAAAAACTACCTGCGACACAGAATTCACTTTTACTATGAAATATTTAGGGTAGGATATAACGACAGTGAAAGCAACCCCTGAAATATGCAGGATGAGCTTGACTGACAGATGTTCGTAGTCAGATACTCCTAATTGGAATGTTGTAAAATTCAGGTGTTAAATTCCTATTTAAGGTCATCTGAGTCATCATGATTCGTTCGTTGTCCGTGCGCCCTGTCGAATGCTGCTGGCAATACATTTGTTGAGGTCCAGATGGTGTTATATCGTCCGCGTAGAGGGCGTAGCCCGAGGTCATTATTTTAAATTCTACGAAGGTGATATCACACCATATGTACCGAAACAAAAGTCTTTAAGTTTTATATTAGGTATATTGTTTCTTTAACAAATGTAAAGGGAAATAAACAATATCTAGTGTGTACATTAATTACAAGTAAAAATTGGTAAATAACGCCACCTTGCAGAATGCATCGATTGGGCAATAACGTTCGCAAAAGAATATTGAATCGGTGAATTCTAAAAATGGAAACACAACCAAGTCAATCATGCTAAATATTGAAATCATATGATGTCCGGGCCTATTAACTGATGAAAATAGTGGAAAATCACAAGCATATCTAAATGTAGGCACAATTTGCGAATTATCCTGATTCATGAGTGCAGTATAATGTAAACGATTACTCAAAGGATATGTAACCGGTTATGAAAATCTACGGGACATCGGAGAGATTTGGACTATATGCTATTCCCTCTTTTTAGGCTTATATGAACTACTTCCATGATTCGGAGATATTCATCGTGGCGTCACCAGATTTGTGAGCGAAACTCACGGCTATTTTCAGCATCTGAAAAGTATAAGAGTTAGCTAAAAAAATCACGTGACCCGTACATTTCCATACTACCCAAAATCCTTCACACATCATTTATGTATTGTCCGATATCCGGTCGGAAATCGAGTGGCAATTACACTGCCCCGACATTCGGCCATGTCTGGCGCAACTATCGTTCATTATCCGTAAGATATCCGTACGGTGTCCGGAGAATAGGCCGGTTATCGCCCGGACATCTTATGATAATCTGTCGATTAGTATAAGATGCTCGGTCCGTATTCACTGCTTCGTTGTCCCCCAAAAATTCTCTCTGGTAACAGACGCCCTGCGATTACCGCACGGCCTCCTTTTTATGTAAATGATGTGTGACACATATTTTTACCGGTATGTTCCGATGTCGGGAAAATGGCCAAAAGCAGCGGTGTACTCCCGATTACCCCCTATGCCCGGATATCGGCCGATCATTGTGACCCAAGCATAAAATAAATAGTTAAAACTATTCGGGCATCTCCCCCGATAGTGCCTGAGATCCTCGAGCTCGTTCACCGCCCGGCCATGTCTGGTGTCCGGCCGGGGACCAGGCCAAGATAGCTAAAAATAATCCTAAGTCTAATCGGAAGGGGTTGTGACTGAAGCACTGATGGAAAATTAGGATACATTAGTTATATTATGGTGTGAAACTTAGGAAAGCCGAGATGAGAAGGTTTTTACGAAATATCACTAATTTAAACATGTCTAAAACCTTAGCAAGTTCTTGGTGCACTTGATAAACTTGGTGTGGTCAAGTAAGTTGAATTTATCACTTCATGAACTTTGATTTGAATTTTGTGTATTGTTGTGGCTAGCAAAAAGTGTTGTCGGCGGCCAAATTGTATTGTTTAACCCTTAAAGATGTTCCACCGCTGACAAATGGTATTTTTTCACTATCAAAAATAGGAGCAGACGATTTAGTATTTTTCTTCAGTTACAAAAGTTACTTACTTTACACCATTACCACCATTGGAAAGTTTGAGCTTCTAATTTTACTTCAAGTTAAAATACAGAAAAATAATTAATCCTATATGGAATGAAGACAGTACTGATTGCGCATGCACCAAAGGCAAAATAATTTTTTTCTGTTAATCAGACATATATATACACGATTAAACACCAATTATTGTTCAAGTGATGAATATCATTTATGCTCTGTCGGCGGTGGAGCATCTTTAACCAATATAACCCCAAAACATAGTAATAAAAATAAATGACGTGCTCTGTGCCTGTTAGTCTTATATTTAATGAACAAAGATGCAGATGACTTATAAATCCTTATCGATGTCACGTTAATAGGCGTTTTTGTATGTGTTTATCATCTATGTTATTATTACATTTTTCACATTATAATATTTACATTTTCACTTCGCTCCGCCTCACTGTAACTTGTAAACTCCGATCACTTCATTTCCCAATGAAGATGCTTGGTCACGCGCTGATCTCTGACCTGGCGAATCATTTTTTGTCTGCCCATGAATACATTGTTTGCCATGGTGACCTATTTTTACACTGGATCCACGTTTAGAGGTCACGGAGTTGCGACAGTGTACCAAACAAAGTTTTGTTGATTAAGAATATTTATTTCTGTATATAAATGTTGATTTTAATTGATTTACACATAACAATAATAATAATAACACAATATTAAATGAAGAATTATGTTCACTTCATTTGCACGAGATTAACTTTCTTCATCAGTCAATGCAAGCAACAAAATTGACAACCAATCCTTAGGTGACTTTCAGTTTAGCGTTACTTCGACCAGGCGTCCTCCATTAACGGTCCTCAAGGATGCCAAATATTAAGTGAAGAAGATTACATTTTTCTTACAGAGGCATTATTTCTTCACGTGAAATTCACGTGAACCGGAGCAAAACAGTGAATTTCACGTGAAAGGGCCTTCGCGTGAAATGGCATTCACGTGAAGAAATATTGCTGGTTTATAGTAAATGAAAACCTGACATTACACATTAATAAAGTAAGTTAATAAAAGCATAATGAAGAATATGTTGTCATAAATTTACAGTTCAGTCAAAATTTTAAATGCTGTATATATGACAAAAGCTTACTTTCGTTAATAAGGACCAATTGATGTTCAAATTTCTTCTAACATTTAAAGTGTACCCATAAGTAGAAAAAGATGTGTATATGAACGTTGTACTTAGCAGTGCTGAATTGTCATCATATGATCGTGTTTATCACAAGTATCAGCATATAATTATATATATATATATATTTATATGATCTGTTCTAGACAAGTACACTGTGTTGAATGCTGTACGCGGAGGACCACGCTATAGTAGATATTATTTAATACTAGTCTAGACGGGATTTCATCACGCAAGTAGTTTATATAAACTGTTTCAGTTTTCTGGCAAACACAAAAGGTATAAAAACAATATTTTCACAAATTCCTACGTTATTGAAGGATTAATTGGAATTATTTGTTTGCTTACTGTCATGAAAACAGCATTTTTTACCATCTTTAAAGATGCTCCACCGCTGACAATTGGTATTTTTTCATTATCAAAAACAAGAGCAGATGATATAGCATTTTTCTTCAGTTACAAAAGTTACTTACTTTACACCATTACCACCATTGAAAAGTTTGAGCTTCTAATTTTACTTTAAGTTAGAAATATAAAAAATAATTAATTGCATCCCGAAAAAAATCCGTGACATTATATCCTATATGGAATGAAGTACTGATTGCGCATGGACCATAGGCAAAATAAATTATTTTATAATATTTTCTGTGTTAATTAGACATATATATACATGATTAAACACCATTTTTTGTTCAAATGATGAATGTCATTTATGCTCTGTCGGCGGTGGAGCAACTTTAAAAAAATGCGACAGAATGCCACTTTGAAAACATTTCTGTTTGTAAATGCAGTTTACTTATGTATGAAGAAAGAATATATTATCATTTCGTATACCGTAAATTGGGATGTTTTTGCGTCGGGAAAGTTTGGCGTTTTGGTATCAAAATAGAGTGGTTAAATGGTACATTTAAATTTGGCGTTAAAATAAAAAAAATGTTTTTGCAAATTTCTGCGTTATTAATGAATGATTGCATTTTTTTTCTGCCATTCACACCGTATATTTGCCATCTTTTAAAACTGCAAGCATAGCATTTGGAAATATTTTCTGTTTAAAAATGCAGTTTCTAAAAATGTATAAGCAACGAAGAAAACTATAATTCCGTATCCCGAATGTTTTAAATGAATTAAGAGAAAAAGGATAAAAAACACAGACAGATCCGAGTTTTGTTATTTCTAAATACGGCAACGTTAAACACAAACAGACATGTCTGTACAGATCAGTCTGCCATAGGACTATTCTAAATAACGGGGTCTACAGATCGTTGACAGTAAATGACGTCTAAATTTAGATTCTCGTCATAAGCATCGCGTACTTTCGATTCCCAGACATCAACTATTGCACTATTCCCATAAGCAAAACTCATTCAAATATTAATATTTTCGTCAAATGATGTTAAGTTGTAACATAAATTAAGATTTTACGTATGTATACCGATATTATATACATACAATTGTAAAGATCCGGAATGGGTATTTCCGCTTTGTATTTTAATTTACATTCGAAGAACTGACGGGGGACAAAAGCTCAGGTAAGAATGGTAAGTACTTTTCTGAAGTATACTGGTAGAAATATGAGCAGTTACCGTTAAACGTCAATATTACTTACGGTTTTTTTAATAGCTGTAATCAGGAATCAGCTAATTAATACGCTAATTGTCTATTTGAAAACTCCATGGTAAAGTCCTTTGACACCGCCTACTCATTACCATTTACATAGTGTATCGACCATGTTAGTCCGAATGATTCTGACTATCTATCCGCTTTTTATATACTGACGTGGGCGGATGTCAGTATATAAAAAGCGGATAGATAGTCGGAATCATTCGGACTACGACCATGTAAGCTTCTCCTGATTTTGATCAGTTAAGATGAACTGAATAAAGTGTGATAACACAGATAAATTACAAATTCATTGATTGATTAAAATCATTTAATGTTAATCTAAGTTCACATTTAGTATTGACAAAGAAATCGTATCGATGATGTATTGGTTATAGTTACCATTGTTTCTACCTTCGTTTTTAGTTGAATGGCATAAGGGGGACAACTCTTACGCTTAATATATATTAAACATGTTTCATAATTAGTAATTACAAATATCGATGAGATATCCTTTCCTTCGTCTGACACTTTGCATTTACATCTAAACTTTGACTTAAATTTTAGACTTCAATATACATTGAACTTATATAGATTAATGATTACTTATTCATAAATTGTTTTTGAATTGTTATTAAATTTGTTCCTAGTGTCTACTAATTGTATACCAACTCTGTTTTGGTTTTTCCTAGAGCACACAAAATTGAGCGACAATTTTAGAGAATGATCTTCAGAGAAATTTCAAGTCATTTAAGTTCACCATAATAGTAAGATACAATAATCCAATTAATTTATGTGATCTGTAATTTTAAGTCTGTCTTATTGCCCTAGTATTGCAAAAAATTACAGTTGCCTTTGAAACTGTACGACCTTAGTATGTGTGCCATAATGCATAGTATCTTACCTTACATGAGTATACTTAACACATTCAAACTCTTTTGTGGGGCTCACTAATCTATTCATAAATCTTTCTGTAGGGCTGGGGTGATTGTGTACTAAGACCTGTGTGAGAGAAAGTAAAATGGCTGAGGGAGGAGAAGTAGAAACCCAGACAACTATCGCGGGAGATAAAACAGAAAAGAGTATAGATATCGACCCCCGACTGATCCAGTGCCCCATCTGTCTTGAACAACTCCGACACCCGAAATCATTGCCTTGTCTCCACACATTTTGTAAGGAATGTCTAAATATCTACATTATACAAGAGGCCGATACATTCGCCACTTTATTTCTTTGTCCAGTTTGTCGGTCAGAAACAGTTCCGGTTGATTCGAAGGAGAAGAAAGAAAATTGGGCCAAACAGTTCCCTACTAACAACTTTATTATTGAGGTCTCCAAAACGAATCCCCCAAAGTACCAGCAACACGAATGCGATCCATGCAAGAAAAGGAGCGTAGTGAATGTTGCAGCAACAGTTTGGTGGAAAGAGTACAATCGCTTTCTTTGTGATAACTGCCTCCATAAAGTCCAGAACGCTATAGATGATGACCTAACACTTATTGAAGTGAAATCAGGACAGAAATTCATCCCGCCTATAGCAACTACGTCGATTTACAACTACTGTCCGAAACATAAGAAGGAGATGGACTTGTTCTGTGAGGACCATCAGTCAGTCTGCTGTTCAACATGTATAGCAGTCACCCACAGACGATGTGAAGAAGTCACGACGCTGTCTGAGCACGGGGAGAAAGTCCGAAGTAGCACTCAATTACAGGACATGCGCTCTGGTCTTCAAAACGTTGCGGCAGACATGGAGTCTCTCACTGAATTTATAAAGACTCAAACAAAACATTTGGATGACGGAAAAGATGACGTTCTGAAACTGATGACTGATTTACGTAAGCGAATTGATGCACGTCTGGATAAGTTACAACGGGACATTACTGACGAAGTCGTCACTACCTACCAGGAAGAGAAACAGAAACTTGATGACATGTTACACAAGTGTGAGCGGATGTCAAAGGGAATCCGGACAACACAGGCATTGTCTGAGAGCGACTTCATGGATACAGACGACATGCAGATAGTGTCAGTTCTTCAGCGAGGAAATATGGAAATAAAATCATGCAAAGAAATTATTACGCAGATATCCAAATCATTGACAAATGTAGAAATTAGTCTAGACTGTGATGATAAATTCCTGGTGGATGAGGAAGCGTTGATTCTGGGAAGAGTCAAAGTTGTTCGATCATTGGCTGAAGTTCCAATTAAACTGCCGGAGAAGCATCTGCATTCCGCGAATGTAAAAGAGGTGGCGAAATTGTGTATAAAGACTGCTACTGATGTAAATAGATGTCAGGCAACAGGAATGGTATATCTACCCAACGGACACATCGTGTTGGCGGATTTTGGCAATAAAAAAGTAAAATTGTTCAAGGAAAACGGGGAATTAGTCGATGAGTTGACACTAAAGGGAAAACCGTGGGATCTGTGTTTGGTCGACAATAACACAGTGGCCGTTTCTATGGGAACCAAACGCCTGATATCAATGATCAACATGACATCTTCAAAGCTGTCGATGATATCTGGTGATGATATAGACACAGGGAAACAGTGCGATGGTATAACGTATAAGGACGGTCAGTTTATGGTATCAACAGGATATTCATCTAATAGAGATATATACAGTGTGATGGAAGGGCAGGAAGTTAATGTTTTACATACACCTTCAGCCAAGCCTTACTACCTTGTGTATGACCCCACTACAAGTGATGTCATAGTGAGTTTACATACTAACACAGAAGGTGATACAGTGCTGTACCGACTGTCATCTGACGGGACAACCACAGAGATGGCAAAAGTAGGACTTCTGAAGAAAGGAAACGGAGTGGACGTTGACGAGGAAGGAAACGTGTATGTTTGTGGAAGAGCTTCCAACAACGTTGTTCAAATATCGTGTGACGGGAAAATCGTGCGGGAACTGGTAACATCAGAAAGCGTAAAAGAACCGTTCACAATATCTGTGTCCGACCACAGGTTTGTGTTATCAAGTGATGCTTCTGACAGTAGCAACTACATCACAATACATGAGTTATACTGATTCGTAAATATTTCATTCTATAAAAGCAAATACTTATATATAGATATATATTGATCGCCCACAGACGATGTGAAGAAGTAACGACGCTGTCTGAATATTGAGACAAAATCCAAAGTAGCACTGAATTACAGGACATGCGCTCTGGTCTTCAACAAGTCGCAGCAGACATGAAGTCTTTCACTGAATATATAAAAAAACAAAACAAATCATTTGGAAGATGAAAAAGATGCCGTTCTGCAAGAGATGACAGATTTACGTAAGCGATTTGAGGCACGTCTGGATAAGTTACAACGGGACATCACTAACGAAGTCGTCACTACCTACAAGGAAGAGAAACAGACACTTGATGACATGTTACACAAGTGTGAGCGGATGTACAACGGAATCAAAAGAACACAGGATTTGTCGGAGAATGAAGTCATTAAAATGATGACATGCAGATGGTGTCAGTTCTTCAGCGAGGAACAATGGAAGTTAAATCTTGCAAAGACATCATGCAACACACAGCCAAGTCATTGATCACCATAAAAATGGACCTCGACTTGAATGATGAATTCCGTATGGCAGAGGAAGCATTGATACACGGAAGAATAAATATAACCAAGACAAAGAGTAAATTTCAATTAAAATATTTGTCCATCAGACCACTCTCAATTGCAGAAGTGAAAAAAGTCGGAAAACTGTGCATAAAGACTGCTTCCCATCAACATCGATGTCATGCAACAGGATTATTATACTTTCCTGACGGAGACATCATATTACTGGACGGTGGCAACAACAAGGTGAAAATATTCAAGGAATCTGGTGAGTTAGTCGATGAACTTCGTCTTGAAACAAACCCTTGGGATTTGTGTTTGCTGTCACCATGCAAAGCAAACAACTGATAAAAATAATCAGATTGGAATCTTTGAGGCTGCACATGGACCCAGACTCTGAAATCAAGACTGGAAAGCCGTGTAACGGAATGACATACAATGGTGGTCAGTATATTCTAACAGCAGCACTATCACAAGAAGTATACAGTTTGGAGAAACACGGATCCAAAGTTCAGATTCAATCATAGTTAACTTCTTACCCTTACTATGTTGCTTATGATCAGACCAGTGATGATGCTGTATTTAGTTTATACACTTCCAAAGAAGATGATACAGTGGTGTACCGACTTTCATCTGACGGGACAACCACAGAGATGGCAAAAGTAGGACTTCTGAAGAACGGAAACGGAGTGGACGTTGACGAGGAAGGAAACGTGTATGTTTGTGGAAGAGCTTCCAACAACGTTGTTCAGATATCGCGAAACGGAAGAGTTCGAGAATTATTGAAATCAAAAGAACCGCTGACACTATCTTTCTGTGCAAATAGATTTATCCTGTCGAATGCGGCTGCCAATACTAGCAATTATATCACAGTATACGAATTGTTCTGAAGCTTGCGTATAGCACAATGGTTTTCCCAAACTATTTTAAAATGTAACCAACCCACTAACAGCAAGCAAGTCAATCTTCAATTTGATGTACATCAAAGGAAAAAACTACCTGCGACACAGAATTCACTTTTGCTATGAAATATTTAGGGTTGGATTTAACGACAGTGAAAGCAACCCCTGAAATATGCAGGATGAGCTTGACTGACAGATGTTCGTAGTCAGATACTCCTTATTGGAATGTTGTAAAATTCAGGTGTCGAATTCCTATTTTAGGTCATCTGAGTCAACATGATTCTTTCGTCGTCGTGCGCCCTGTCGAATGCTGCTGGCAATACTAGCTATGATATATCAATTATGGACATTTGTTGAGGTCTAGGTGGTGTTATATCGTCCGCGTAGAGGGCGTAGCCCAAGGTCATTATTTTAAATTCTACAAGGGCAATGTAACACCATATGTACCGAAACAAAGGTCCTATTTTTATATTAGGTATATCGTTTTTTTATCAAATGTCAAAAAATAATGTGTATATTAATTACAAGAAAAGCATTGGTAAATAACGCCACCCTGCAGAATGCAGCGATTGGGCAATTAAGTTCGCAAAAGAATATTGACTCGGAATTTCAAAAAGTGGAAACACAGAGTCAATATGCTATATATTGAATGTCACGTGAAAATGTAACCGATGAAAATAGTGGAAAATCAGAGCATATCTAACATAGCACAATATGCGAATTATCCTGAAACTTGCGTGCAGCATAATGTTTATTCAAACTATTATAAAATGTAACCACTTATGGCTTGCAAGTCAATCTGGACATACCTATTCCCTCTTTTTATATTACAGATTAAGTTCCATTGCGGGTCGGTATTCATCGTGACGTCATTGATTTGTGAGCGAAACTCACGCCGTTTTCTCTGAAAAGTATAACGTTAGCTAAAAAACACGTGACGACATAATCAATACTACCCAAAAGGACAGATAATTTTGTAGTATGCAAATACAGAATCAATGTTTGCATGCCTTGTGCGTTCTGATTAATGATATAGTCACAATGATCGGCCGATGTCTGATCATAGATGTAATCGCGAGTAAACCGCTGGTATTGGCTATTTTTTCGATATCGGATAACACCGGTCAAAAAGTCACACATCATTTACATAAAAAGAAGGCCGTGCGGTAATCGCACAGCGTCTGTTTTCAAAGAATATTTTGGGGGCTGACGAGGCAGTGAATACCGATCAAGCATCTAATGCTAATCGACCTCACCGGACATCGTGCGAATATCGGACAACGAACGGTAGTTGTACCAATTGCAAGTCTGGCCGAATGTCAGGCGGTGTGATTGCCACTCGATTCCCGGACGGATCTACGGGACATCGGAGAGATTTTAACTTCGAGTTAAAACTCTTTGGCCATCTCCCGGTAGTGACTGAGAGCCTCGTTCAGCGGCCGGCCATGCCTGGTGTCCGGCCGGGGACCAGGCCAAATTAGCTAAAAACTTGGCGGGTGTTTGTGACCAAAACATGTACATAAGCCATCGGTATTACATTCAAACTTCTTTAACCTATGGAAAATTAGGATACATTAATTTATATTAGTATTACACAGCATTGGTAATACTTAAAATATAGAGAATACGTGTATGGTTAGTACATTACAATACAGGGTTTATTTTGGTGTGAAAGCCGAGATGAGAAGGCTTTTGCGAAATATCACTAATTTAAACATGTCTAAAACTCTTAAAAAGTTCTTGGTGCACTTGATGCACATGGTGTGGTCAATTAAGTTGAATTTATCACTTCATGAACTTTGATTTGAATTTTGTGTATTGTTGTGGCTAGCAAAAAGTGTTGTCGGCGGCCAAATTGTATTGTTTAACCCTTAACCAATATAACGCCAAAACATAGTAATAAATATAAATGACGTGCTCTGTGCCTGTTAGTCTTATATTTAATGAACAAGGATGCAGATGACTTATAAATCCTTATCCTCAAGGAAACTTGTAAACTCCGATCACTTCATTTCCCAATGAAGATGCTTGGTCACGCGCTGATCTCTGACCTGGCGAATCATTTTTTGTCTGCCCATGAATATTGTTTGCCATGCATGGTGACCTATTTTTACACTACATCCACGTTTAGAGGTCACGGAGTTGCGACAGTGTACCAAACTAAGTTTTGTTCATTAAGAATATTTATTTCTGTATATACATGTTGGTTTTGTTTGATTTACACATAACAATAATAATAATAACACAATATTAAATGAAGAATTATGTTCACTTCATTTGCACGAGATTAACTTTCTACATCAGTCAATGGAAGCAACAAAATTGACAACCAATCCTTAAGTGACTTTCAGTTTAGCGTTACTTCGACCAGGCGTCCTCCATTAACGGTCCTCAAGGACGCCAAATATTGAGTGAAGAAGATTGTATTTTTCTTACACAGGCATTATTTCTTCATGTGAAATTCACGTGAACCGGAGCAAAACAGTGAAATTCACGTGAAAGGGCCTTCGCGTGAAATGGCATTTACGTGTAGAAATACTGGTTGTTTATAGTAAATGAAAACCTGACATTACACATTAATAAAGTAAGTTTATAATAGCATAATGAAGAATATGTTGTCATAAATTTACAGTTCAATGAAAATTTTAAATGTCTGTATATATGACAAAAGCTTACTTTCGTTAATAAGGACCAATTGATGGTCAAATCATTCTAACATTCACAGTGTACCCATATGCACAAAAAGATATGTATATGAACGTTGTACTTAGCAGTGATAAAATGTTATCATATGATCGTGTTTATCACAAGTATCAGCATATATATATATATATTTATATGATCTGTACTAGACAAGTACACTGTGTTGAATGCTGTACGCGGAGGACCACGCTATAGTAGATATTATTTAATACTAGTCTAGACGGGATTTCATCACGCAAGTAGTTTATATAAACTGTTTCAGTTTTCTGGCTAACACAAAAGGTATAACAAATATATTTTCACAAATTCCTACGTTATTGAAGGAATTATTGGAATTATTTGTTTGCTTACTGTCATAAAAACAGGAATTTTTACCATCTTTAAAAAAAAGCGGCAGAATGCCACTTTGAAAACATTTCTGCTTGTAAATGCAGTTTACTTATGTATGAACAAGGAATATATTATCATTCCGTATACCGTAAATTGGGATAATTTTGCGTCGGGAAAGTTTCGCGTGGTTAAATGGTGCGTTCAAATTTGATGTTAAAATCAGAAAATATGTTTTTGCAAATTTCTGCGTTATTAGTGAATGATTGCATTTTTTGTTTGTTTACAGTCATTCACACCGTATTTTTGCCATCTTTTAAAACTGCAAGCCTAGCATTTGGAAATTTTTTCTGTTTAAAAATGCAGTTTCTAAAAATATGTAAGCAACGAAGAAAATTATAATTCCGTATCCCGAATGTTTTAAATGAATTAAGAGAAAAAGGATAAAACAAACCACAGACAGACCCGAGTTTTGTTATTTCTAACGTTAAACACAAACAGACATGTCTGTACAGATCAGTCTGCCATAATACTATTCTAAATAATGGGGTCTACAGATCGTTGACAGTAAATGACGTCTAAATTTAGATTCTCGTCATAAGCATCGCCTACTTTCGATTCCCATACATCAACTATTGCATTATTCCCATAAGTAAAACTCATTCAAATATTAATATTTTCGTCAAATGATGTTTAGTTGTAACATGAATTAAGATTTTACATCGATATACCGATATTATATAGAATCTACGTACAATTGTAAAGATCCGGAATGGGTATTTCCGCTTTGTATTTTAATTTACATTCGAAGAACTAACCTGGGACAAAAGCTCAGGTAAGAATGTGATTGTACTTTTCTGAAGTATACTGGTAGAAATATGAGAAGTTACCGTTAAACATCAATATTGCTTACGGTTTTTTTATTGCTGTAATCAGCTAATTAATACGCTAATTGTCTATTTGAAAACTCCATGGTAAAGTCCTTTGACACCGCCTACTCAGAATTTTGTATATTACCATCTACATAGTGTATCGACCATGTATGCTTCTCCTGATTTTAATCAGTTAAGATGAACTGAATAAAGTGTGATAACACAGATAAATTACGAATTCATTGATTGATTAAAATCATTTAATGTTAATCTAAGTTCACATTTAGTATTGACAAAGAAATCGTATCGATAATGTATCGGTTATAGTTATCATTGTTTCTACATTCGTTTTTAGTTGAATGGCATAAGGGGGACAACTCTTACGCTTAATATATATTAAACATTATGTTTCATAATTAGTGATTACAAATATCGATGAGATATCCTTTCCTTGTCTGACTCTTTGCATTTACATCTGAACTTAGACTTAAATTTTAGACTTCAATATATATATTGAACTTATATAGATTAATGATTACTTATTCATAAATTGTTTTTGAATTGTTATTAAATTTGTTCCTAGTGTCTACTAATTGTATATCAACTCTGTTTTGGTTTTCCTAGAGCACACAAAATTGAACGACAATTTTAGAGAATGATCTTCAGAGAACTTTCAAGTCATTTAAGTTCACAATAATAGTAAGATACAATAATCCAATTAATTTATGTGATTTGTAATTTTAAGTCTGTCCTATTGCCATCTATTGCAAATAAATACAGTTGCCTTTGAAACTGTACGACCTTATTATGTGTGCCATATTGTATAGTATCTTACCTTACATGAGTACACTTAACACATTCAAATTCTTTTGTGGGGCTCACTAATCTATTCATAAATCTTTCTTAGGGCTGGGGTGATTGTGTACTAAGACCTGTGTGAGAGAAAGTAAAATGGCTGAGGGAGGAGAAGTAGAAACCCAGACAACTATCGCGGGAGATCAAACAGAAAAGAGTATAGATATCGACCCCCGACTGATCGAGTGCCCCATCTGTCTTGAACAGCTCCGACACCCGAATTCATTGCCTTGTCTCCACACATTTTGTAAGGAATGTCTAAATATCTACATTACACAAGAGGCCGGTAAATTCGCCACTTCATTTCCTTGTCCAGTTTGTCGGTCAGAAACAGCTCCGGTTGATTCGAAGGAGAAGAAAGAAAATTGGGCCAAACAGTTCCCTACCAGCAACTTTATTATTGAGGTCTCCAAAACGAATCCCCCAAAGTACCAGCAACACGAATGCGATCCATGCAAGAAAAGGAACATAATGAATGTTGCAGCAACATTTTGGTGGAAAGAGTACAATCGCTTTCTTTGTGATACATGCCTCCATAAAGTCCAGAACGCTATAGATGATGACCTAACACTTATTGAAGTGAAATCAGGTCAGAAATTCATCCCGCCTATAGCAACTACGTCGATTTACAACTACTGTCCGAAACACAAGAAGGAGATGGACTTGTTCTGTGAGGACCATCAGTCAGTCTGCTGTTCAACATGTATAGCAGTCACCCACAGACGATGTGAAGAAGTCACGACGCTGTCTGAGCACGGGGAGAAAGTCCGAAGTAGCACTCAATTACAGGACATGCGCTCTGGTCTTCAAAACGTTGCTGCAGGCATGGACTCCCTCATTGAATTGATAAAGACTCAAACAAAACATTTGGGTGACGGAAAAGATAATGCTCTGAAACTGATGACTGATTTATGTATGCGAATCGATGCACGTCTGGATAAGTTACAACGGGACATCACTGACGAAGTCGTCACTACCTACAAGGAAGAGAAACAGAAACGTGATGACATGTTACACAGGTGTGAGCGGATTACTAAGGGAATCCAGACAACACAGGCTTTGTCTGAGAGCGAGTTCATGGATACAGACGACATGCAGATGGTGTCAGTTCTTCAGCGAGGAAATATTGAAATAAAATCGTGCAAAGAAATGATTACGCAGATATCCAAATCATTGACAAATGTAGAAATGAGTCTAGTCTGTGACGATAAATTCCTGGTGGATGAGGAAGCGTTGATTCTGGGAAGAGTCAAAGTTGTTCGATCATTGGCTGACGTTCCAATTAAACTGCCGGAGAAGCATCTGCATTCCGCGAATGTAAAAGAGGTGGCGAAATTGTGTATAAAGACTGCTACTGATGTAAATAGATGTCAGGCAACAGGAATGGTATATCTACCCAACGGACACATCGTGTTGGCGGATTTTGGCAATAAAAAAGTAAAATTGTTCAAGGAAAACGGGGAATTAGTCGATGAGTTGACACTAAATGGAAAACCGTGGGATCTGTGTTTGGTCGACAATAACACAGTGGCCGTTTCTATAGATATCGGGTGATGATATAGACACAGGGAAACAATGCGATGGTATAACGTATAAGGACGGTCAGTTTATGGTATCAACAGGATATTCATCTAATAGAGATATATACAGTGTGATGGAAGGGCAGGAAGTTAATGTTTTACATACACCTTCAGCCAAGCCTTACTACCTTGTGTATGACCCCACTACAAGTGATGTCATAGTGAGTTTACATACTGACACAGAAGGTGATACTGTGCTGTACCGTCTGTCATCTGACGGGACAACCACAGAGATGGCAAAAGTAGGATTTCTGAAGAAAGGAAACGGAGTGGACGTTGATGAGGAAGGAAACGTGTATGTTTGTGGAAGAGCTTCCAACAACGTTGTTCAAATATCGTGTGACGGGAAAATCGTGCGGGAACTGGTAACATCAGAAAGCGTAAAAGAACTGTTCACAATATCTGTGTCCGACCACAGGTTTGTGTTATCAAGTGATGCTTCTGACAGTAGCAACTACATCACAATACATGAGTTATACTGATAGGTAAATATTTCATTCTACAAAAGCAAATACTTATATATAGATATATATTGATCGCCCACAGACGATGTGAAGAAGTAACGACGCTGTCTGAATATGGAGACAAAATCCAAAGTAGCACTGAATTACAGGACATGCGCTCTGGTCTTCAACAAGTCGCAGCAGACATGAAGTCTTTCACTGAATATATAAAAAACAAAACAAATCATTTGGGAGATGAAAAAGATGCCGTTCTGCAAGAGATGACAGATTTACTATGGAAGTAAAACCTTGCAAAGACATCATGCCAAGTCATTGATCACCATAAAGATGGACCTCGACTTGAATGATGAATTCCGTATGGCAGAGGAAGCATTGATACACGGAAGAATAAATATAACCAAGACAAAGAGTAAATTTCAATTAAAATATTTGTCCATCAGACCACTCTCAATTGCAGAAGTGAAAAAAGTCGGAAAACTGTGCATAAAGACTGCTTCCCATCAACATCGATGTCATGCAACAGGATTATTATACTTTCCTGACGGAGACATCATATTACTGGACGGTGGCAACAACAAGGTGAAAATATTCAAGGAATCTGGTGAGTTAGTCGATGAACTTCGTCTTGAAAAAAACCCTTGGGATTTGTGTTAGATAGACAAAACTAACTTGGCTGTCACCATGCAAAGCAAGCAACTGATAAAAATAATCAGATTGGAATCTTCAGATTTTATCAACGTTAACTTCTTACCCTTACTATGTTGCTTATGATCAGACCAGTGATGATGCTGTATTTAGTTTATACACTTCCAAAGAAGATGATACAGTGGTGTACCGACTTTCATCTGACGGGACAACCTCAGAGATGGCAAAAGTAGGACTTCTGAAGAACGGAAACGGAGTGGACGTTGACGAGGAAGGAAACGTGTATGTTTGTGGAAGAGCTTCCAACAACGTTGTTCAGATATCGCGAAACGGAAGAGTTCGAGAATTATTGAAATCAAAAGAACCGCTAACGGTATCTTTCTGTGCTAACAGATTTATCCTGTCTAATGCTGCTTGAAATACTAGCAATTACATCACAATATACGAATTATTCTGAAGTTTGCGTGTATCACAATGGTTTTCTCAATCTATTTTAAAATGTAACCAACCCACTAATAGCAAGCAAGTCAATCTTCAATTTGTGGTACATCAACGGAAAAAACTACCTGCGACAAAGAATTCACTTTTGCTTTGAAATATTTAGGGGTGGATATAACGACAGTGAAAGCAACCCCTGAAATATGCAGGATGAGCTTGACTGACAGATGTTCGTAGTCAGATACTTCTTATTGGAATGTTGTAAAATGCAGGTGTCGAATTCCTATTTTAGGTCATCTGAGCCAACATGATTCTTTCGTCGTCGTGCGCCCTGTCGAATGCTGCTGGCAATACTAGCTATGATATATCAATTATGGACATTTGTTGAGGTCTTGATGGTGTTATATCGTCCGCGTAGAGGGCGTAGCCCGAGGTAATTATTTTAAATTCTACAAGGGTAATATAACACCATATGGGCCGAAACAAAGGTCCTAAATTTTTATATTAGGTATATCGTTTCTTTAACAAATGTCAACAAATAATCTCTAATGTATAATTAATTACAAGAAAAGCATTGGTAAATAACGCCACCCTGCAGAATGCAGCGATTGGGCAATGAAGTTCGCAAAAGAATATTGACTCGGAATTTCTAAAAATGGAAACACCGAGTCAATATGCTATATATTGAACGTCACGTGACCATGTATTAACCGATGAAATAGTGGGAAATCAGAGCATATCTAACATAGCACAATATGCGACTTATCCTGAAACATGCATGCAGCATAATGTTTACTCAAATGTAACCACCTATGGCTTGCAAGTCAATCTGGACATATCTATTCCCTCTTTTTAGCTCACCTGGCCCTTAGGGGAAGGGGATCAGATTTTGCATAAATGGTGACTCTGACCCCCCTGGGGCAGGAGGGGCTGGGCCCAATAGGGAAAATAGAGATAATTCCTTTAAATAACTACTAGTCATAAAGTACTTGATGGATTTTAACCAAATTTGGTCAGAAACATCCTTGGGGGAAGGGGATCTGATTTTGCATAAATGGTGACCCTGACCCCCCTGGGGCCACAGGGCCTGGGCCCAATGGGGAAAATAGAGATAATTCCTCTAAATCGCTACTTGTCATAAAGTACTTGATGGATTGTAACCAAATTTGGCCACAAACATCCTTGGGGGAGAGGGAACAGAAGTTGTATAAATTTTGGCTCTGACCCCCCGAGGCCAGGAGGGGCGGGGCCCAATAGGGAAAATAGAGGTAAATCATAAATCGCTACTTGTCCTAGAGTTCTGCATGAGTTGTAACCAAATTTGACCAATAACATCCTTGGGGGAAGGGGAACAGAACTTGTATAAATTTTGGCTCGGCAGGAGGGGCGGGGCCCAATTGGGGAAATAGGGGCAATTCTATAAATAACTACTTGTCCTAGAGTTCTACATGGATTGTAACCAAATTTGGCCACAAACATCCTTGGGGGAAGGGGAACAGAACTTGTATAAATTTTGGCTCAAACCCTGATTTAGTAAGGTGAAAAGGAGTAATTTTTTGTATTTCAGTGTTACGTTCTCTTGATGTTATAAAATATAATACGACGGACGTGTTGTTTTCAGTGGGTAATGTATTAATAACGAGCTTGTTGATAGGTTTGCGTTCTAGATACAAAAGCAAAAACAAAACCAGCTATGTTATTCTCAGTCCATGTCGTATTCAGAACGAGGTTGCAGGTCCATCCAAGTTACATGTAAAATATCATCAAAATGCGGAATACAAAGTTGGCATATACAAAGATGTCCATATTACTACCCCCCTATTAACAGTTGCTAGCTGTCATAAAGAATTCAAGACAGCTAGTGACGGCTATATAGATTAGTGTAAAATCGTTATTTTACGTCGAATAACTAAGTCGTAAATGCTTAGTCGTTAATTTCAACGTTTTACTGGGAAATCGGGGATATCGAAGAAAAAATATTTCAATAAATCTTGCATTTCCTTCCACTGATAAATAATTTCTTCTGTTTCAGTACCGCTATATTCCGCCTTTTCTATTAATTTCCAATATACGAGCATATTTGAATGTGCGTTTGTATACTCAGATAACCTCAGTACTTGTACATCTGCAACGTAGTGTAACCAGAAATCTTGGTTGTTCAGTTTTACTATAGGGGGGGGGGGCATTATGAAAATGATATCAACACATGTAATATCAAAGATAGCTATGTATTTGTGCGAGTGAATACCCAGTTTTATAGCAAGACTGAGAATAAGGACAGAGGTTCAGACGAACTTCATGAGTGTGAATTTGTCAGTCATCGTACGGCAATGTCAATTATCATCAGGAAGGTATATATACGTATGTAATCCCTTTTCCAGGGTTAGACCAAATCTCAATGAAAACAGTACAAATTACTGTATTTTTATTTAAAATATTTATTGTAAATTGTTCTTGATCAGCATGGTGTGGCATTTTTCATCAACTTATGTTAAAGATGCTCCACCGCTGACAATTGGTATTTTTTCACTATTAAAAACAGGAGCAGACGATTTAGTATTTTTCTTCAATTACAAAAGTTACTTAATTTACACCATTACCGCCATTGAAAAGTTTGAGCTTCTAATTTTACTTCAAGATGAAAATATAAAATATAATTAGTTGCATCTCGAAAAAATTCTGCGGCACTATATCCTATATGGAATGAAGTACTGATCGCTCATGCACCAAAGGCAAAATAATTTATTTTATATTATTTTTTGTGTTAATTAGACATATATATACACGATTAAACACTAATTATTCTTCAAATGATGATTATCATTTATGCTCTGTCGGCGGTGGAGCATCTTTAAAAAAAATTCTGGTAGTAGGCGCATGGATGTCTCACCCACAAGTTGAAATTTTATGGTGTTGACTGGTAATGGTGCAGGCTCACAAGTCTCCTAAGACAAAGTGTCCTGATTTTCGGAACTTTCTCCCTGCAATGTCGGACACAGCAGTGGATGGCTGCAGTAGGTTTTAAAAGGAATCGGGTCCACCAGGTTCATAGTCTGGTTCCATCCTCAGTTACCTCTCTTGTGTACGCTTCACCTAGCTAATGCGCGGAGCGCAGCCCGGCGCGCAGCCCGGCGCGCGGAGAGTAGAGAACTATTCATTGATTACGTTAGAGTGCAATATCTAGGTCACCTTTTATTTACGAGCTCCGTGTTTACATTAGGCCTGGCTGTTGGGTGAGTACCTTATTTTAAGCCTATCAACAGTGGTTCCCTGAGAACATTGGGACTAATATCAATGTGAGGAAGGGCATTGTGCTGTTATTCTATTAGGTGTTTTCGAAAGTCCATAGTGTGTTTTACTTGCACTATTATAAATAGTTATGTACACTTGTATGTGTCACCGAACGTACATAGTTTGTATGACCTACACTATTATAAATACATTATGTATATGTTACCGAAAAGCCATAGTGTGTTTTACTTACACTATTATAAATAAATTATGTACACTTGTATGTGTCACCGAACGTACATAGTTTGTATGACCTACAATATTATAAATACGTTATGTATATGTTAACGAAAGGCCATAGTGTGTTTGACATATACAATTATAAATTGTTGTGATTGGTTGTCTGAAGTTTGTTTACTGTTACAATGTGTGGTACGTAGATATTATATACACTGAAAACGTGGAGAATCGGATGATCAGGAGTGGGTTCTGACAGTGAAGTTCATCCGAAAGGTAAACACAACTTCGTTACAAATACACTAATCTTAAAGATGCTCCACCGCCGACAAATTGTACTTTTTCACTATCAAAAACACGAGCAGACGATTTAGTATTTTTCTTCAGTTACAAAAGTTACTTACTTTACACCATTACCACCATTGGAAAGTTTGAGCTTCTAATTTTACTTCAAGTTAAAGTTACAAAAAATAATTAATTGCATCCCGAAAAAAATCCGTGGAACTATATCCTATATGGAATTAAGTACTGATTGCGCATGTACTAAGGCAAAATAAATTATTTTATATTATTTTTTGTGTTAATTAAACATATATTTACACGATTAAACACCAATTATTGTTCAAGTGATTAATATCATTTATGCTCTGTCGGCGGTGGAGCATCTTTAACCATTGCTTAATATTTTCAATATCGTCTTATGTTTTATCACAAACGAGGCAGATGTTATGTACAGATTAGATGAAGATGTTACTGAAAACTATCATCTATCATTTATCTCAATTTAAGATAGAAAGAATTCCAAACATAATCTAACCCTTGTCAGTTTCTGGTGCATGACTTGCAGCCGAATTCACTCTCATCAGATTTATACAAAAATGGCAGTGCAAGTGTTACCAAAAGATCTTCCAACGTTGTTGCCAGTTTTAAAGAAACATCTCCCGGGATCACAAGGGGTAAGTAACGTATCTCCTAGTAAATTAAATATTACATATATATCGGTGATAGAAGAAACGGAACAACAAACAATATTGATGGAGTCAATCATTTAAGCAATACATTAGTGAAACAAGAAAATAATATGTGGAAAAAACAAGTATTCCATAATGAAATTTTATGATGTATTAAGCATGGATTCCATATCAATATGAATTATCAAATCATTTGAAATAATACATTTGGTATCTAAAAATATCGACTTCTATCACAAATTGAATTGCCTAAATTCTAATATTATATTTTCAGGTTTTTATGCCGATCTCTTTAATTACACGTGGATTGACCGGATATGACGTTTATGTGGACAGATGGCCAGATGTCAGTGCTGTTCTTGTAAAAATAAGCGAGGAAGGTTTGAATGTACGTGAGGCTGACAATATAATACATGGCCTTGGTACTTATTATCTTTACATTTCTATTATTTTAAAAATTGAATGTCGCATTTAGGATGATTAAAGTTTTTATTCCACAATCGCTTGTCATTCCTAATCCAAATAAGCCACCAAGGTCACAGCCGATTCGCATGTCCTTTTATAAATACTAAATGGGTTTTAAAACAAAGAGAAAATAAAAGGACAATATGAACCAAAACTACAGGGAAATCATGGTTCACTTCAAATGAACTTAAGTTAAGTATTGGTTTTTATATTCTCATTATTTAGTTGAATATATATATTCAAATTATATAGGATACAAATCACGAGAAAGTCACACACATTTATAAATTTGAAGACGCAGACGACATCGTATTGAAAAATCTCCTTGACAACAGTGGTCTCTTGAATCAGCCCATTATCGGCATCCGTAAGTTGAGTAGCTCTTGATATTACTTTTAGGGACTAGCCATTTGGAATGATAAGACATAGGTTTTTCCAGTTCACGTCTTGAATATCACATGACATTCTGGACAATTGTCCGTAAAGCTGTTTGTCATCAAAATATCAAGCACATGTATATCAGGGGTAATTTATTATTTACTGTAAACCTACATTCTTTCGCGGAACTGAATTTCCCAATTTCCATTTCAAAACAAGTTCACAAATATTAACAAAGAAAAAAAATAATGGGATATCTTATCAGTGACGTAGATGTTAATTTGTGGGTATGAACTTTCGAGAATTTGCTTTGATCTCAAAATTCACGAAAGTAAATCTCTCACAAAAGAAACTTGTTTTATAGTAACTAGAACTTTTATGTTTATTTGTAAATGAGGAGACATGCTATCTTTGTAGTAGACGGACCTTATTATATCGCCATGGTTATCTACATTAGGAAAAATCTTTTACATTGTATTTTGCTTTACTTCACTATTGCTGTTATGTATAATTAGTTTACGTACAAAAATGACCCACCAATACAATTGAGTCCGTATTACATATATGTCTATATAACATGTAATGAATTGTGGTAAGCTTTTGAAGTACTGTTTTGATGTCAGTTTGTCAATAATTATGAATAATACAGATTTGTGTGGAAAATAAATTATATGTTACTATGGATGTTGACAGTTTATATGTTCCAACTTGTAGCGGGCGCGCTGCTCAATCTCTCTGTCATCATCAAAGACATCCTGCTTAGAAAGGAAATCTTTGTGGAGGAGGTTTCCAACGCTGTACCGCTGTATTGTTGTACATCCACTACCCAATTACCGTAAGTAAAATTGTGTATGAATATATAGACATTTCTGACGGTTTATTTGTGTATATAAAGTATGGTCAAACCAACATTAAGATGCTTGATTCCTGGACAACAAAGTATACTGGACTAAAGATGTAGAGATTTATAATGTAAAAACAGGAATTGTGTTCTCGCCAGATTTTTGATTTATCAGTTGGTAGGAAGAATGAATATTTGTTGGTCTTAGGGAATGTTAAAATAGGGAATTTACGTATGTTGGATAATAATTGTATATGTCAGCCATCTGATATAATTAAACAAGAGGCCCACGTGCCCTAACGTTCACCTGAGTTAGGATACAGAATGAACAAAGACATATGAAGGATATTTGATTATATTACATCTGTTATATTTCATATGAAAATTGAGAAATAATGTTCATAAATGTGAATGTGGTTCCCTGTATAAACTCTAGAAAATTTGATCCCTTCCCCAGGGGAAAATCTGAGACCCCAGAGCCATGAAATTCATACATGTTGGAGATTGCCTTGAGACGTTTCAATCTATCTAGAGCACAGGGACCTGGCACGAGAATTTTTATCCAATAGTATACATATATATATTATAGTATCAAGGGTATGAACTCCGCAGTCGAGAAAAAGGGACCTATTTTTTTAAAACCGTGATTATTATTTAATAAATGGGCTCTATACAACATTGACGGATATCTTACCTTAAAGAGAAATAATTCATCTTTCCATTGAGTGCTTGATGAACAAAATTGGCCAAGTATTGACGAAGTTGTGGTTTGATGAATCGGGAAATTTACGAAAAATTATGCTAGGTAGACATTTCCCTGTCCGGTCGAAATGTCGTCTCGGCTCTAATGGGAACCTCAAAAACCAAGCCAAAATCACAAAATCAACGCTTGTGGTGGTAAACAGTACCCATAACTGTGTTCATCCACAATCTCCTTTGGAGGTGTCATGACCCGTACTTTGTAGAAACACCATTTAAACATCGTGTAGCTCACTTACTTCAACCGTCACCGCCATGTTCATTTGTCCTTCGGAACGCTTCTCGAGTTTACCCACAAGCACAACATTACATAATTTACATAATGTAGTCACGATATGTAAAGTCGAGAAGCGTTCCGAGAGAAAAATGAACATGGCGGTGACGGTGAGCTACACGATGTTTAAATGGAGTTTCTACAAAGTACGGGTCATGACACCTCAAACGTAGATTGTGGATGAACACAGTTATGGGTAGTGTTTACCGCCACAAGCGTAGATTTTGTGATTTTTGCTTGGTTTTTGAGGTACCCATTAGAGCCGAGACGACATTTCGACCGGACAGGGAAATGCCTACCTAGCATATTTTTCGTAAATTTCCCGATTCATCAAACCACAACTTCGTCAATACTTGGCCAATTTTGTTCATCAAGCACTCAATGGAAAGATAAATTATTTCTCTTTAAGGTAAGATATCCGTCAATGTTGTGTAGAGCCCATTTATTAAAATAATCACGGTTTTAAAAAAATAGGTCCGTTTTTCTCGACCGCGGAGTTCATACCCTTGATACTATAATATATATATGTATACTCTTAGTTTAAAAAAAATCGTGCCAGGTCCCTGTGATCTAGAGTATTTGATTTTATCCATTTTGACCCCTCCCACAACCCCCTGGGAGAGGGGGCCATATCATTTACAATTTTGATTGGCTTTATGCCTTAGAAGGTTTGTGCGAAAATTTCATTGAATTTGCTACGGCAGTTTTGTTGAGATGTCGAAAGTGTCAATAGTTTACGGACGGCGGACAAAGGGGGATTAGAAAAAGTCATGAGAATCATGTCAAATAATTTCCATCGGTGATACAACGACTATTCAAAATATAATAAATACTCTATATTTGGTGAATGTTTTTTTTAGTGAATTGCCAAAAGGATATTCTGCACGATGTCTCCGACGTGAAGACTATGATACAATTTTAACGGGAGTTTGGTATAAAGATGTCGACTACGTTAAAAGCGTGAAAAGAGTTCTGGCCCTGGGAGCTCTCAGTGTTGGAGTGGAAGACTCGTCTGGTCAGTTGATTGCCTGGACATTACAGCACGTGACTGGGTTACTTGGCATGACCTTTGTTATACCTGAACACAGAAACCAAAAGTTAGGAAAATACGTAACTGTGGCTCTCGCCCAGAAAATGATAGCTCAAGATGGCTTTTGTTTGGCCGGAATAGAGGAAGGGAACTCGGTTTCGGTAAAGTTGCACGAAGAAGTAGGGTTTACGAAAATGGATCAGCCCTTAGTTTTTTCAAGTTTTCGCCAAAGAGATTTGGAACCTGATATAAATCTAAAGATGCCTTCTCCGTCTGATAAGGGATGGAAATAAAGTAACAACATACTGATGGATATCATTGAAAAGAACAAAACCTCGGGAAATACATGTAGTTCATAATATGAATATTAAGCAAAGCCCCGGAAGGGCGCAGCGTTATGTAGATTATAAAGGATTTTAAACAGAACTTATATGTGTCAACATTATTCATGTATATATCATTGACACGCACAGAATATCTATAGTAAAAAAGGAATTTGAAATAATCCAACTGGAATTTCAATTTCAACAAATTTCATTTCAAAATATTTGAAAAAGGATTGAACAACAGGCATAGCCTATATGAGTTCTCTTCGAAAGTTACAACTAGTACAAAGCAAGATATATAAGATAACATACGCAGTGTTGTAACATTTTATAATTATCAGATATAAGATTTGAATGTGGAAATTTGTAGTTACAGAATTTTTTTTAAATCATGTTTTATTGCTAAAAACTGTATGTATACAGAAGATAATTGCCGGGTTTTAAAAGGTTATTGGTACTGAATCTAGTATTCAATGAAAGGTTTCCCTCAACCCATAGGATACAGACCAAAACATGTCCATATCGGCTTACTAGCCATTGGTCATCACCCATGAGTTTTGGGGCCAGTCATGGATACTGGATTCTGTATTTAAATTAAAATTGTTATAGGGAGTAAGTCAATTTTGCTGTATTTATGAATACACTTTCAAAGATTTTTAGAAAGACATACAGGTTAAGCTACATTCAACTGTTATATAATTATAGTGTTAGAAAATATAGGACGTAATTATAAGATGATGATTGCATTAATCCATCTTCAGAAAATTCATACTTATGCTTATTAATAATAATTAATTTAGTTATCACCTAAACAACACTGCATCGAATAGAATCCTATCTAGATTGTAGTGGTTGTGATTATCATCAAATAATTTATACTTTAAAGTTCTGCGTGAATTATCATGTTTCACACGGTGAAGAAAATAATGTACTGTTTCATGAGCATTACCACAGATACAAGTTGGTGATTCAGCAGGATGGTCCATATAAAGATCAAAATTAAGATTACTTGAAAAATTCAAGTTGACCTAATAAAATATCATATTTCCTATCACCTATATTTACAAATGTAGTGTTCCTAGTTTTATCTGTGGTAATGCCACTTACAGATCTTTTAGAAGTTGCTTAAATTGGTATAATGATGTGACATTAGTTAAGTCAAACCTTGCTGCAAGTTCTAATCTCTAACTGTAGATGGTTAAAAAACTTTTTGCGTATGCAGTTGTCCTGCATACAGGTATTGATAAGATTCATTTCTAAACAAATATGGATTTATATCATTTAAAGGTAGGTTTCGCCCAACCAAATAAATATTTTTTTGTGAATTGCGATAAGCGGAAGAAAAGATGAAAAAACATATTTAAATATCTCAATTTCTTTATGTGTTTGAGATTCAACAAATGTGTCTTGAATACAAAATTGAAGGAAATCCTTGATTTATTACGGTGTCCGTCAGACAAAATAATATGCAAATGAAGCTGCGATGGATTGTGTTGTCGAAGTTTGGCGCATGCGCATTGTCACGCACTAAAAGTAAACAAAATGGCTGAACGAAAGTGTGTGCGATGAAAAAAATATATCTGAATCTGCAACAAAGTGGAGGAAATTATAATGGATTCGGTAGCACCCTAGGATATCTATAGGGAATTAAATTCAGAGATGGCATGTAGCAATAGAAGAAACAGAAGCCACATCTCAAGCGGAACTTGCCGGGATCTGTTGGGACTCGTGTAACGGCATTGCACGTGGTGAGTTAAATTTCAACACATATGCCAGCGCACAAACAGCCGCAGACTAACTACATGTATATTTGGTGTACAAAGTTGGCGAGCGTATGTAAGTAACATGAAGTGTTTTAGATTATATGATATGTATAAACAGTCCCTCGCACTTCGATTTGTTGTTGTTGTTTTTTAACTAAACATGCCGTGGCAAGACTGTCACTTCTATCTGACATTTTGTTGCACGCATCCGTTTGTTGCTGCGGCCTCGTTTTGGAAAAAATACGTCATGTTCTATGTAAAGCATGACTTCGCTCTATTTTTAGAGGAGTATTTTCCTGGTCAAGCTAGGCAACTGACCACCCATATTGTTCGCTGTATGCATTGAAAATGATCTGAATATTATATCTATGTAAAGGATAAATTTCAATTTCGTAGTCTTTATATTTCATTGGGCGAAACCTACCTTTAAAAAGGATTCAATCAATTACAGTTTGTCAAATATTATGAACAATACAGGTTTATGTGGAAAACAAATTGTATGTTGCTATAGACGTTGACAGTTAATATGTTCCAACTTGTAGCGGGCGCGCTGTTGAATCTCTCTGTCACTATCAAAGGCATCCTGTGTGGGGAGGGCATTTTTGTTGAGCAGATTTCCAATGCTGTACCACTGTATTGTTGTACATCCGCTAAACAATTACCGTCAGTAAACTTTTGTATGAATACCTAGACATTTCTGATGGTAGTAAGCTTCATTTGTATTAAGATGCTTGATCGAATTCCTGGACAACAAAGTAATATTGGACTAAAGATGTAGAGATTGATAATGTAAAAACAGGAATGGTGTTCTCGCCAGATTTTCGATTTATCAGTTGGTAGGAAGAATGAATATTTGTTGGTCTTAGGGAATGTTGAAATAGGGAATTTACGTATGTTGGATAATAATTGTATATGTCAGCCATCTGATATAATTAAACAAGAGGCCCATGTGCCCTAACAGATTTATGGTGTGAAAACAGGAATTGTGTTCTCGCCAGATTTTCGATTTATCAGTTGGTAAGAACATGGAATATATATTGGTCTCGGGAATGTGCTCTCCTTGGTAAAGTACGACAAAATATTACTGATACAACACAATATGTTATTAGTTGAATTTTTTTCAATGAACTGTCAAAAGGATATTCTGCAAGATGTCTCAGCCATGAAAACTTTAAAACTATTTTAAAAGGTGTTTGGTATAAAATATTCGACTATGTTAAAAGTGTGATAAGAGTTCTGGCCCTTGGAGCTCGCAGTGTTGGAGTGGAAGACTCGTCTGGTCAGTTGATTGCCTGGACATTACAGCACGTGACTGGTTACCTTGACATGACCTATGTTATACCTGAACACAGAAACCAAAAGTTAGGAAAATACGTAACTGTGGCTCTCGCCCAGAAAATGATATCTCAAGATGGCTTTTGTTTGGCCGGGATAGAGGAAGGGAACTCGGTTTCGGTAAAGTTGCACGAAGAAGTAGGGTTTACGAAAATGGAAATCTTTAAATCTAAAGATGCCTTCTCCGTCTGATAAGGGATGGAAATAAAGTAACAGCGTACTGATGGATATCATTGAAAAACATGAAAACCACCCGAAATCATGTCGTTCACAATAACAGTAAGGGGGAATAAAAATGTAGTATTGATAAGGTAAAACTCATTCAAGAGAACACACATTGTAATATATTGTAATATACTAAGATATTTAATGAAGATTCAAAGTCACTCTGGCTTTGTGCTATGTATGTGCCAGATGTAAATACTTATTGCTGAATATGTATGTAAAACTCAGAACAGGTAAATGAGGTGTTGTTTATGTGTAAACACCAGCAAATTTAACTTCAACCATAGAAAATATATATATTTCAAGTACAAAATCAATAACTGGTATTCTACATGCAGACTATATATTAATTGTGAACACAAGATGTAGTCCAATGTGTTGAATATATGTACATGTATCTGTTTAAATTAGACTCCATGTCTACTGGTATTCATTGCATTCAAATTAAAGTTTTTTTGGGTTTTTTTTTTATGAATCTCTTTTTGTAGATAAAATAGCATTTAAAAAGTATATGAAAACCGTGAACATACCGGTAAGCTGCATTTATAAACAAAGTAGACATTTTAAATTCCTTGTATATTATATTAATATTTCTTAGTATATCAATTATTTATTATTTAGTAGATGAAATTCTACTTAAATTATTTATAAGATGTGCACAGTTTCACTGCTTGTAATGAGCTATAAGCAATAATGTATGTTGATATATGTTGTAATTGTAAATGTTCATGCCAATATGTATAATTTGGAAATTGGCTATTATTGGCTATTATGTTTTATTCACACAATATAGATATCACATTATTTACCATATTACTTGTATCATTTGATGTTAAAACCCTTCGCAATTGCACCTTCCATCTCTTACTCAACCTCAAATACCCAGTTATCTCCCATTTTCTATACCTCTCTCTCCTCTCCCCTTCTCTCTCTCTCCTTTCCATTTATATGTAGCTACTTTGCCTGCTGAGTGTGTATTAATCATATTATTTTTGTATATTTTATATAACATGACCTTTCGCCGCTCACTACATAAAACTGTGTTTGTTTTTTGATAATGGGTAATGATTTAGAGTCATACCGAGCGGCGATTGGTTGTTTTTACATGTGTACACATTATGTTTTAACACATAGTCAGTACCTTTTACATATGAATCTTCATATATTATTAAGTGGAATATGTTCTAATTTAAAGTATTATGTTATCAAATTAACACTTATGGTTCAGTTATCTTTATCTGCCCTCGTCGACAATCCATGCTTCTTGATTATACGGATATTGTTGATCACCTGTAACGATGTTCATCCAAATCCAGGCCCTATCCCACATTTTAACGATATATCTTTATTTCATCTTAACATTCGGAGTCTTAGAAATAAGCTAGCATATCTAGAGAATTTAGCATCTGATTGTGATATAATATGTGTTACTGAGACTCACCTTGATATATCGATATCAGACGACGACATGCTTCTAGATAGGTATGATATGTATAGTATGATCTATAGTTGCTGATAACACCCAACACCTTCTTCGTAATGCAGAAAATTACACACTTCCTAATTATAGACTTGAATCTTCAAATATATCTTTTTTCCCGTCTACCGTTCGTTTATGGAACCAGTTACCTATAAACACCAGACATAGCGAGTCATTCTCTAATTTTAAACATGCTATCCAGAACCAAGACGTACCTGTAATACCCGACTTTTTTTATTTTGGAGACCGTAAATTAAACATTATACATACAAACTTAAGAAATCGTTCAAGTTCATTACGTAGCCATTTATTCAGAGCCAATATTGTAACAGATCAAAAATGTCATTGCGGTTTCCCAGTTGAAGATCTTTTTTAATTGTAATTCATATAATGACCAAAGAATCATTCTATTTCGACAGCTAAACTCATTTATTCCACTCTCTGTCAATTTATTACTTTTTGGAAATATGAACTTAAGTAAACAAGAAAATGAATGAATCTTCATGCACACTCAGCAATATATCAAAGATACTCATAGATTTTAACTTCGTCCTTCTATTATTATCAAATATTTCCATATCTGCTTTACTCCCAATATGTTACTGGTTTTGTATTTACACTTAAATTATATTTGTATAACCCTCCGATACTGACGACAAAAGAGAAACGAATATTCAAAGAAAGCCTAGAGTGACCAGGAGAAAGACAAACCGAAGACAGGATGATATGAACATTGAGAAGTCGAAAGTTAAGAAAAGTGGTTTAGAACTTCTGTCGTCTTTATCGGAGGGGTAGATTTTTTAGATTTTAAAATAATAGTATATTACGAGTTGAAACTAACACCTTGTGGAGCATACTGGTTATAAAATAGCTCTCTCTCTCCCCCCACCTCTCTCTTTCTCGTTCTTCCCTCACTCTCTCCCTCTCTCTCTGTCTCAAATACAACTTTATATATTATGTAAATATTCTCTTGTAAATGCCATATTGTCTGTAATTTGAATGTTTTATTATTTTTGGGAACGGGCTTTATATAAGTTGTAAACTTGTGCCCAATCCCATTGCACATTTTGCAATAAAATATGTTTAAATCAAACATTGTAATAAAGTTATCAATAAATAAATCCTCTCATTGTCCAGTTTTGAAGATAATCTCTTATAAAACTCTGATGACTTTTGCTGCTGATGCTACTCGCATTACTATGGCAACCATTATTACCAGGATTGGTTATGAACCAGGGCCATTTAGATTGCCTTTATCTTTAAAGTATTAAATAAATTACAAGCTGAATTTCAATATTCGTGATGAATTTATAGCTTAGTTTTATAGGTCTAAAGGTAATCTTATTTTAATGCTTTTCGTATTTTTTCAAAGGTTCATTGAATATCGGAAACCCTTTTTCGCTCATATGATTCAAGATCAACTACAATATATACGTATACGCCATTTAGGGCTATTGGTTTTATCGGCAAACTCATATCGGGTTGACATTTGATGCTAAAATAATGTTAATTCTAAATAGATAAAACACGACAAATAAACATATTGGTGTGATTAGTCGTTTCACTGGATATTTCCCTTCGAAGATTTTCCCATGGCTTAATATTTTTAATGACATAAACGGCAAAAAGGCGAGAAGAAAGTGAAAGTAAAAAGCATGCCGACGACAGAAACGTAATTGTGGATGCCGGCATGTGTTGATTACACTGGTATTTACGTTATTTGTTATCGGGAAAACGCCATCCTTTGATTTGGCAAAGGATTTGTTCGAGATTGGCATAGTTTCTGTTGTATTAGGTTTTTACTTCCAGCCACGTGTTCCGTCCCACATTGCTTGTGTGTTAGGCAAATGTGTCCAAAAATCAAACTAACGTTTAGCTTACACAGGCGAAAAAGTAAACAAGGTAAATACATGTAACCACAATAACACTGTACATGTATGGAAGGGTTTTTGTTTACAAATATGCATTATTATGATGAATTTCAAACAGTTCTTAACACCGACAAAAGTTAGAATTTTGTTGTTACAAAGTTATTTTTTCATAAATGTCGAGTTTCAACGTTTATGTATGTATTTTAAACAAAGTGAGGAAAATGTTAGAACATTCCGTGCAGTTAATAGCTTGTTTGACAAAATACGTTTCACATCCTCCAAAATGGCGATAGTGTCGTCCAATAGCCCTTAATGATTCTAGGATTAGTGTACACAGACAATGGCAGTCATGAATACTAATGAAGCTAACTATAATGTTTCCGTGGAACATGACACATATAACAGGAAGATGTTGCAATTTGATAGAGGTTTTGTTCTTAACTTCAGTAACGTTAACGCAAATGAGACAATTATGGAGGAAGATCTTAATTAAAACTTCATCAATTAATTCTTCATTCAGTTCTGCAATACATAACATTGATTTACGCATGGTGATGACGATATGATTGCGCTTCCAAAACTGTTGCCACATACTCAAATTACCATACATCATTTTCTGTAGAATAAATTGATCCATTTTTTAATTTGAACGACTAACATATGGTTAGAGCAATGCAGGTGAATCTTAATATGGTACAATATTAAGGTGTGTGCAGTTACAAAGACCAGAACTGATGTTAATAATCAACAGGTGTGATATGTCACAGTGTTTTCTCATACTTCGCACTTTTTTTATTCCTCCTCCCTTTTGTCAGAGGCGTTTGGCATGCCCATGATTACGCATTGGTATCAGATTGTTAGAATGAACACAATGTGTGTCGATTCATGTCTTGAATATAGAGATTAACGGTGGTGAATGTATTGATTAATGAACACAATTTCAACACTTCTAGAGAATAAATGATATTTGAAGCAAACAAGATAAAACTAATATTTTCATACTTCTCTTGCTATATAAGAAGTACCACATGTGGAAGGCTAGTTCCTGTGACTTAGAAATAAAAGATTTGAAAGTCCGGCCAATACATATGTCCTTAATACTAATATAAGCATTAAGGACATGTGTATTGGACGAACTTTCAAATCTTAGACATGTGTATTGGCCGAACTTTCAAATCTTTTATTTCTGAGTCACAGGAACTAACCTGTGATAAGTAATATTATGAATAATCATAACAAAATGTCAGTATACCAAGTGTTAGCAATGAAGTAAAGATAGAAGTATTGAAAATTATAACACTATGTACGTATTGTTATCAGCGTGTATTGAAGATGAAGTGACGATGGGTGTAAGGTAGGACGATCTACAAACTGACCTTGCCAGTGATAAAAGTTACATGTTTTATAAGTCAAGATAGCGTTAAAAGGAGATATTAGGGTACCGTAAGTACACATTAGCCACGTAAAGTTTAAATAAAACACAGTGACGGAGTGGTTTTATTTACGATGACTGGACGCTTGTATGACATTAGGACTCATAGCCGACAGGTAATGGTTGTTGTTTTTCCTCTCTTTTTGATAACGGAAGGATACCTGCTGACTAGACTTGCCATAAACGACCACAGCTTTTAAAGGGATATTTTTGAAATATGTAATTATTGTGTGTCGTTCCATTGTAGCACCACTAGTGAATAGTTGCTGTGTGTCGTTTTGATGACGAGTACGATGTGTAAACAGAATGAGAAGGCGATATTTTAGTACACACAGATGTAAAACGTGTACGAAATGTCGCCGATATGAAAATCGTTACTCGATTTTTATTTAGGCACTGCTGATTATGCAACACTACGCTAATAGACTGTATGAGGACCAACATGACTCGATCTCCCTACACTTTGCCTATTACCTGGTCATATATGAGAGAGTTAATGTACCCCTCGTCTCGAATCAATACTTAAAAGCCCACTACGGCGTAACCAGATGGCTTGTTTTATCTGCTGCTTCAAGAGATTACTTTCCCTGTCTCTACTGTGTAAATTTCCCTTTCAATCACATGGTTCTTCTGTGTGACATGGTCTATTACAGCCGATTTGTTGATCTAGGACTTCGACTTTCTTTCGGATCCAGAAAAGTTCTTCCCTTGGATTCCTATCTTTCCGGTGTTACCAATGCGTTCTCCCGTCTTTCCTATATATCTTAGAGGTATCTTTTGCGAGCACTTAAAAAGTCGGGATTTAAAAAAAAATCAGAAATAAAAGAAAGTCCCACTTATCGTAATACACATACATTATCCAATGCTGATAATCAAGTTAAAGCATTTTTAAGCTCTCTCCTTTACCTATATTCATACCTACCTGACGACGAAAATGATGCATAAAAATACCTTCCGGTTGCCGACGTCATCATTTTTGCGCACCTCACAAAACAACATTTCTACGGTGATTTACAAATATGTTATATCATGTAAAGATATTGTTTTATTCTGTCGGTATTATCCATGAAAAGATAGACTAGATTTATTCTAGTACGAGATAGAATGGAAAATAACCGTGGGTGCTGAAAAGTTTTCATATCCGTTTTTTTACTGTTTTCCTAAATCTTTCTAAAAATAAAATGGTAAAGTTTGAAAATGATTTGTAACTTCTGCTTTTATTTTGAATGTAAGACACTTCGTGGCTCGGACATAAAAAATAATATGATATTGAAAAATATCAATTTCGAGTTATTTTAATGAAATTTGCAAATGACAAAATTAAATCCATTAAAATAAGAAACATCGTACTTAGTAGTGTCCATAAAAAAATTATAATCGATACTATCATCCATTTAACATTTAGTTGACTAAATGCGTTCCTGACAATATTTCCAATATTTCTGTAGTTATTAAGTTGCCAGCAACGTCTTTTATCTTTATTTTTGGGCTGAAAACTACTCCACTGAAATAGCATTAAAAATTGATCTCTAGTCAGTATAACACTGCATTTGTAGGTTAAATAATGACTAGTAGACCGTTTCTCATCATCATTTTGTAATGAGAAGTAATAAAGAACAACCATACTATCCAAAAATATGATGCATCGAAGTTTTTGTACCGATCTCCGATCTTCTTGATGTACTACAATTTATTTATGTGTTTATCCTTAGGCAACCTGTTAACGGCAACGACAGAACTATTGTGGCCATTCCGTAAATCAAAGGTATTCTGTCTTTGTATATTACAGAGTTAGCTCCCTTGCGGATTGGTATTATGATGTCATTATTTTGTGGGTGCAATATACGACGTTTTCTCCGAAAAACATGACGTTACGCTCGCAAAGACATGACGCCACAATCAATACCTACCCGCAAGGACAGATAACTTTGTGACATGCAAATATAGAATGTCCGAAGCCATTCAGAGAATATAACGAGACCACCCGTATTAACATTTTAAAAGTCCGAAACATCCTTGTACACCCTGAGAATTTAACAACTAATACATCTCCTATATTGATTTCTCTATGTAAAAACCCCATAGTCATCTAAAAGTTATATGAATTTAAGGCAAAGCCTCAGAAGAGCGCAGCTACATGTAAAAGATTATAACCTCATAACTCTACATTGTCTATATTTTTCTACGAGATTAACAATAAAATATTTCACTGACATGCAAATACTATCGATAGTTAGAAAGAATTCAAAACAATCCAAATGGAATAGTTCAATATACTTCAATCTTGTTTTTATCAGATGCAGAGAAAACTTGGCAACATACCATGCTATCAAAATACGAGCGAATCTGTGCCGTCATCTTTGGCGTCAGGTTTTGTGACGTCACTGCTGACGGTGCCGTGCGCTTGAGAACATACACAGTATATATTGGACAACTACATTTATTGCGTTGTTCTTGTATATGTGTAAATTAAAACTACTTACAGTAATTTTAAAGCGTATACTGATAACACATTTATTCTAGTACAGAAATTTCAAATCTCGTCGTGCTGATGGAGGCGCGAGACTTTTCCCGCGGGACACAATTTCAAAGTCAAAGGGGTACTGGAGTGTATTGGAATCTATATGCTCAAACACGTGTTATGTTTAGTAGGGCCGCGCAGAGAGCTGCGCTCTTATCAAAATCAGCCAGAAACAAAATCCATTTTGATGACCTTGATGTAGTCATATACATTATATTCACTAATGTTTACACAGTCACAAAATGTTGTAAAACCCGAGGCTTACCGGGGTGATTTTGTGATCCTGAGGGTAGAATATCTCTAACCTCCATATCCACATATATATACAGTATTTTCTCTTTTATTGCAATTAACAATTATGGTATTCCGCCATTTTGGAATGAATTTTTAAAAATGCGACTGCAGTTTAATTATTATATTTCAACGCAAATCACGTTTTTTACATCTTTTATGATAAAACCATTCTAGTTTCTGATGAAAAATGTGTGGGTAGCCATGCAATACATCCTTGAGGCTACATGCGTGTATTGCATGAGATCCGCCAGTATATTACACCTGTAGGTATGAGATAATAATGTGTCTGCACCTGGACCAAGTTTTGTGTACTAGTTCCATGTGGGTTTTTTTTAGTTAAAAACGGTATAACGCTAGTATATTAATTAAAAAGGGGGCCAAAATTAATTCAAAGTAAAATTTAAAAAACTTTTCTATGGAATATACATTCAGCCACTATAGCGCCTTCTTCAGTCCAAAATAACATGGGTTTTTTAGATTCAGGGAACATGCCTTTGTTAATTTGAGTGAGTTGTGATATTCTACAAATAATTTCTCGCCCACAAAGAGTACTGAACAATTAATGATTGTGTATTTTTGTTACCATTTTATGCAACTTAGCAGTCTAAATAGATAACTTATATATCGAAGCGAGTGATTTGATCTCTGTCGACTCAGCCATTGTGTCATTTACGAACTCGCCCCAAAACCATGCCTATAGACAAAGTGATTCCGAGAAAATGGCCTCGTCCTTTGTTGACAAGACTCCTTCGTCCAGTAACAAACGCAACCAGTCCGATAGTAACACGTCCAGCCCGGCTTCTATGCAACCAATCACAAGACAACGAACATTTAAAGTGTACACGGAATGGTTTGGTATATAAGGCTTGATAAATGCGTCTTTGGATAAAATTTAGAATGGAGAAAGTACGAGTTTCATAGCGATTACGGTATTAGAGATAATGCGACTTTTCTCTAAAACACACCTGAAGCCCCAAGCCATTGACCCCGATTCGGGACCCCTGACCTGTGACGTCACGAGGACAACGTTAACGGGACCTACATATGTATATATTCTACTCGCATAAGACAGAGAGGCGATTTTTGGTGTCTGTCATCTAATATAAACTATCTGTTTGTAAATATCAATTTTGAAGACACAAATACCTGTGTTCATGTCCGATACCTATTTAATATTATCCTTAATCACAGATATGAGTTTGAAAAACGCTTGAAAACAGGGATTTATGCCATGCATACATGTATATTGATGTACCTGTCTTACATAAATGAACATCTCAACGCAATTACTGCATAATTTTACACAATAAAATGTTCATAATAATCCACGTACGTTGTATATCTGCGGTGGTTGGAACCACATATATGTTAATATTATATCAAGGATTCTTGATTATGTTATCCAAAGCCCGACTCGGGTCTTTGAATGTCTACTGGTCAAACCCGCTTAACAGATTTCTGACTTTTTTTTTATAAAACCTGCCCATACGATTAAGTTATGATTCCAAACAGAATTTTTTGCATATATGTAAATGCATCTACATCTGAAATCGATCTATTTGTTTTTTGACGAAATATATTCAGCTTACATATGATACAGTACAATCGACGACTTGTTGATATTTCGCTCAAGTTCATTCATTAGTGTCTTTAATTGAAAAATAAATCATGCACGGGTCAGACGAAAACAATGAGACAGAAGATGTCTATGTGACAAGTCTAATCCAAGAAGCAGATATAAATACAGAACAAAAACTGAACTGTCATTCCGAATAGCCAATGTCGTGCTGCGTTAATCTCTATACCTGTATACTGCAGTAACTAAACCGCGTTGTCAACCGAGACTAATGAGGGGGCTAACCAGATTACGTATGAAAGGTGTTTAGTGACCTGTCACGCTTTGTTGATTAGCTCGCGTCAGGTGTCAAAAGTAAGATCACAGGTAAGTTAGCGATGGACCATCATGTAATTGTTGTATTATCCCTGGTTTACAGTAAAATATACCGTTCTAACATAACATACAATTACTAGATGTACAGTATATATTTCAGAAAGACTCATTATACGTTTGTCTTGTTTATGTTCTGGTTACACGTAAATGTATTTTTATAACAAAAACTAGAAAATTATCTACAAATGGCATGTCGAGAAAGAACAATGCAAATATAATGCTCCATGTCAGAATTTTGATATTTCTGATAGTAGATTTCGGATATCTATTTTTTACTCCCCTCCTAATTTATGTCTATGATATCTACGTGTATTGAACTATGAAATACATTTAAAAAAATTCTTTTCGTTATGTTCGTTCTTGAAATCAGAAACATACATACATATATATTTCTGTTGAAATTCATAGGCCTAGAGAAAATTTTTATTTATACAGAAACATATTCAAATGAATAATTATATAACCATCATTTTTCTAATTCGTCCCTTTTTAGATCACATTATGAAAATGGAATATTCTCGAGGTTTGATAATTTAGAAAGTTGTTAAAGCAGAGATAAGATCTCTAGTTAAATGTACCAGAAACATAAATAACGTATACATGTTTCCGCTTATCTACATATGTATTTAGCCTGATTTCAGTTGTAATATTTCCTATTATATATATAATTAAATCGTCAACATAACTGTATACTGTATATATATTTGAAAAATTCTCGTAACCCCATTTCAGGAATACATATATGTCCCCCTTTTTGCTATAACCCCACTACCAAACACCTCACTGCCGTTGTCCTCGTGACGTCACATCCGGTTATTTCTCAAATCAGCGTGAGCGGCCGATTCCCTGATTAGCAGTCGATATACAGGTAAAAATCGAGCACTTCGGAGGGCTGTATCTCGGTACTGAAGCGGCCGATTTTGATGCGGTTTTCAACATTCTTGACAGGAGATCAAACAGAATAACATATCTAAATATTATTTTCCGTTCCGTGTACACTTTAAACCAGTAACATCTACCCCGGGTTCGTCCGACTTCACTCTCCAACTCGGAAAAGGGAAGTAAATTGACATGTCTACTTTAGTCAAATCTACCATGATAAGCCCAGATTTTGCTGAAAGTGTAGCCCCGGCGTTAGCTCCGGCACTGGTTGATGCCCTTAGTCCTCCATTCAAAGAATCCATCAACACTATAGTCCGCGAAGCTTTGGACGAAATGGTAACTCCCCTGCGCCAGACTATAGACACACAAAATAGTAAAATAAACGAGTTGACCCAAGTCAATTTAGAACTTTCAGACAGGTGTTTTCTCTTAGAAGAAACCGAAGGAAACTTGCAAACCTAGTTTGAAGAACTCGAACAATATGGTAGAAGGAACTCCCCAAGGTTCCATAACGTTCCCCTGGAAAGGGCGAAAACCGTTAACACTGATCCCACTATTGTAGAACTGTGCAAAGGCGTCTTGAAAGTGGAAATATCAGAAGATGACATATTCAGGTCGCATATCATAGGGAAACCAAGAGACAACAAATATCAAATCATCTGCCGATTTAAGAATTGTAAAAATAAAAATAAAATCTACATGGCAAAAACAAACCTTAAAGGTAACCCTCAGAAAACGTTTTTAATGAAGACTTATCCTGAGCTAGACTGGCTATCATGAAAGACTTAGCAGTGTCAAAATCGAGGGGTGCCATTCATTCTTTCTGGTCGAATGATGGACGCATATTTATCAAACATAGCCAGGAAGGAAGATCTTTTTGAGATCGCGACAGCAGATGCTGGATGAGATCCCATCCCTCATCACACACGTGGACACTGACTGAGTGTAAACTACGGCTATCACGTGGAATTTGTGCAAAACAATATTACCTATGATTGACCTCATAAAATTGACACAAGTTTATAAAACCATGCACTAATCAAGGAAATTTTAATTTAAAGATGCTCCACCGCCGACAGAGTATAAATAATATTCATCATTTGAACAATAATTGGTGTTTAATCGTGTATATATATGTCTAATTAACACAAGAAATAATATAAAGTAATTTATTTCGCCTTTGATGCATGCGCAGTCAGTACTTCATTCCATATAGGATATAGTGACACGGAATTTTTTCGGGATGCAATTAATTATTTTTCATATTTTTAACTTGAAGTAAAATTAGAAGCTCAAACTTTTCAATGGCGGTAATGGTGTAAAGTAAGTAACTTTTGTAACTGAAGAAAAATACTAAATCGTCTGCTCGTGTTTTTGATAGTGAAAAAGTACAATTTGTCAGCGGTGGAGCATCTTTAATTGCTAATAATGTGCTAAATTAATACAATATTCATGATTGGCAGCCAGTGAGTATGTATTTGGTGCATTTGTACAACATGTAAAAAAGTATATGTAAATTGAAAATTAACTGCCAATACCATACAATAAAGTATACTTAGTTATCAATAATGTGATAACAAGAATATATCGGCAGGTACAACGATTGTTTATGTAAATAAAACAAGCATTGGTATATAAAATGGTTGTATACAATGTATGTCTAAATAGAATATAAGAGCATACAAAAATGTATATAAGAAAACAAGAATATATGCACATATAGTAATAGTATGACTGCATGTGTGTTAATAAGAATATTTAGTTATATATGTTGATAGCATGTAGGCAAATAGAAGTATGTCGGGATGTGAATTGATTGCATATATGTAAACAGTAATATATGGGCATGTAGAATGATTGCATGCATGCAGATAGGAATATATGGGCATATCTGTTGACTACATGTTTGTATAGAAATATATGAGCATATATATTGATTGCATTTATTGAAATAGGAATATATGGGCATATAAAATGGTTGCATGCATGCAGATAGGAATGTACGAAATATAAAAATATGGGCATATATATTTTTACTATTTGAATAACTATTTAATTGAAAATTCTCTTATCTATAGATATCAATCAGTTTTCAGCCAGGCCACTCCACTGTATACTAGCTCATAGAAATTTTTAATCATATTTGTGAAAATTTAGAAAAAAAACATCCAACATGTCTGATTTTTTGTGATATATCAAAGGCCTTTGATAGAGTATGGCATAAGGGGCTGGAAGTGAAACTAATGAGTTATGGTATTTCTGGTATGTTATTAGACTGGTTAGTTGACTATATTACTGACAGACGACAACAGGTTTTCGTAGGAAACAGCTCACTTCTGTAAAGAAAACAAATGCAGGAGTGCCACAAGGCTCAGTCCTCGGTCCCTTACTATTCATCTTATATATTAATGATATAACCGATAATCTTGATTGTATTTCAAAACTATTTGCTGATGATACTTCACTACTATGTTCAGATGAATCTCCTTTTGTCATTGAAAATAAAATTGATAACGATCTTTCTTCTATCCAAACTTGGGCGAATAAATGGTTAGTTTAATTTAATACATCCAAAACTGAAGCTCTGCTGATTTCTAATATTAAATAAGACCATGTTATTGACATCAACTTTAATAACGTAAGTGTAGACTTTGTTGACCAACATAAACACCTCGGTGTATTTATTGATTCAAACTGTAAATGGAGCTACCACATAAATCATATATCTAAACAAGCTTCAAAACTAGTTGGTATCTTAAGAAAATTAAAGTATATTTTAAACCTTAATACCCTGAACAAAATCTATAGAACATTTATACTACCAACTTTAGAGTATTGCTGTGAATTATGGGATGGGTGTAGTGTTGCTGATGCTGACAAATTAGAGAAAATTCGACTAGAAGCTGCTAGGATAGTGACAGGACTACCTTCATATACTAGTAGGCAATCTCTTTATTCTAAAACGGGCTTGGAAACCTTATCTGACCGCAGATCTAGACGAAAAATTAACTTATTTTTCAAAGTACATAATGGACTAACACCCTCTTATCTTTCTTCTCTACTCCCTCCTTTAAATTTTGAAAACACTGGATTCAGACTAAGAGACTCTGAAAATTACACTTTACCCAATAACCGTCTGGAAACAACTAATTTGTCATTCTTTCCATTAACTATAAGGCTCTAGAACAGTTTAGATACTAATATTAGACAGAGAAACAGATTTAGCACTTTTAGAGATACCCTCCGTAAAAACATAATTCATGTCCATCCTATCTATTTTTTCTTGGTGACCGGGAAACTAATATCTTGCACTGCAGACTAAGAAATAAATCAAGTATCCTAAAATATGACCTGTTCAGAGTAAATCTTTCTGACGACCAAAGCAGTGCATGTGGATTTGAATATGAAGACGCATATCATTATTGATTAGTTGTAACTCATATGCTCGGCAACGTATAGAGCTTTACAGAAAAAAACGATTATATTCCACTCAGCCTACAAATCTTGTTGTTCGATGATTCTAACTTAACATATAACGAAAATGAATTCATTATCAATGAAACTCAAAAATACATTCTTGATACAAAATTATTTTAATTTCTCTCTCTTACTCCCTCCCCCCCCCCTCTCTCTCTCTCTCTCTCTCTCTCTCTCTCTCTCTCTCTCTCTCTATCTTTATCTGTCATGGAGTGTGTAAGAAAAAATGAAAATGTACTTTGTATGTTATGTTTAAAACTACTACGTTAATTCTGTGTTTATATTGATTTTGAGTATGAATGAGATTTCGTTTCTGAATAACATTTTAAGTCTGCCATCTTCAAATGTTGATTATGTATATATGTGATATTGTTGGAGAGGGCTTGATATAAGTTGAAATAACTTGTGCCCAATTCTTTTATTTCAATAAAGTATGTTTTAATCTTTATTACTTTGTACCAAGTATAAAGATAGTTTTGATAACGTATAAATATTCAGCAGAATTTAAATGAACAGATGTTGCTGTACATGTAAGAGGTCACATAATGTGTGTACCTGATTAATATAAACCTGATTTCGTTCATATATTCATATTTCAACTTTCAAACTGTCGCGCTGTTGGCGGTGTCTAGTATTGAAATTTATCATGAGAAAATCTTTTAACTTGGTGGATGAGGTTGGGCAGTAGGAAGTCGGGTGTTTTTAGTTTCCAGCGTACTACTAAAATCATTTGCATAGTTTTAGGAGTAAAGATGTCCATGCATCGCATTGACGTTAATTCCCGGCATTCGTCCTATAGGACTTGTAACAAATGATAGACAAATTAAATCGCTTTGAATTAATTATGACGTTTGGAATACATATAAGAGAATAACAACATTCTCGTTATCAGACAGTTTATTGTTATCGAACGACAAATCTGGAGTGGACATTCGAAATACGACGACAGCGTGACAAGAAGTAGTGGTATGGTTCATTTTTCATTATTGGACATATAGGACTACGGAACTATGGGTAGCTACACCCTCCATTCTGGTATGGAGAAGCTGACCCCTCATACAGCCACTGTAGTAGTGCAAGATAACACTATGATAACAGAATCGTTCATATGTTTTGAGACAAGTAAATGGAGGGTTAATTGGGGGTTAATTGAAGTGAATTCCAGAAAACAATTAAATGATGCTAATACGAGTTTTACATGCATCATTGACCATTACGTGTATAATGATAATGTATTCGATTGTTCAGGGAAGGCAGGATGTCATGAAAAGTAACTGAAGTACAATTTTATAGAAATAAATTATTTTATGTCGACTATGTATACATTCAAAGGGCAAATCACCTGTATTTATGTTGTTACTGATGTTTTGAATTTCATTTGTTTGGTATTAATGTTGGAACTTTTGTTTTTTGTATTTTTGCGTTGCTACTGTTGTTTTGTATTTCTGTTGCTACTGTTGTTTTGTATGTCTGTTACTAATTTTTTTATAGTTAATTAAGTTGTTTTGTATTTCTGTTGTTACTGTTGTTTTGTATTTCTGTTGTTACTGTTGTTTTGTTTTTTTGTTGTCACTGTTGTTTTGTATGTCTGTTACTGATTTTTTTATAGATAAGTTGTTTTGTATTTTTGTTGTCACTGTTGTTTTGTATGTCTGTTACTGATTTTTTTCATAGATAAGTTGTTTTGTATTTCTGTTTGAACTTATTTTTTATTTCTATTGTTATTGATGTTTTGATTTCTGCTGTTAATTAATTTTTATTACTGTTGTTTTGTAATTTTGTGTTTAATGTTGTTTTATCTTTCTGTTGGTTTTTATGTTTTGCATTTCCTTTTTGCCTGTTGGATAACACGAAAAACGAAAATCATCTAGGCTATAACTAATCTTAACGAATCCCAAAATTAACTTCAGGATATAAGTAATTGTATGTATAGTATATATGGATGACATAAACGCCACTTTTTGTGATAAACACAAAAGTGCTTTGAGCTGTGAAAACCTGCTTGCTAAATTTTAACATTAGTTATCAATTTACTACATCAAGTTGCGGAAGAATTTGACATTCTATAGGCTTGATAACATTCTTGATTATATTTACTCAACATGCATATCCTTTGTGACATTTGAGTTAAACAAACCTGTGATAATTGTATAATCCTATCCTCTGGTAATTTATTTCAATAACGTAAACGTTTATGAAAGATTTATTGTCCTTTCCATTGCGTAACAGAATCAATATCATAGTCATCCTAATTGCCTAAATGGCACTGACCACGGCTAATTAATCTCACAATAAGCGACATCTGTCAATCATAACTCGTATACCTTAAGTGTATGTATACGTATTTAAGTGCCATATGCTTTCTTGTAAACCAGTAAGGTCCTAGACTCTGTACGGAAAACATCGAATACATTCTGGACACTCCAGAAGTCAAAGGTATCATATTAAATTTCAAAGTTAAACTTCAATTATTATTAAATCACCATTACAACTTGATAAAACATGCGGACATTCCGTATTTTATATATATTGCAGCATTTTGTTTTCCAAATGCTGGATTTGACGCGAAAGCAAATTTTATCACACAGGTTAAAAACGTACTTATATTATCAGAAGATATAGTTTATAGCTAGCTTTGTTAGCAGGTAAAGTCATTTACACACGTGTGCTGGATAAGCGATGCGTTATCACTAACTAAAAGCTTCCTTGAAGTTTAAGAGTTTTTATATCCTGAAATAAAAGAATGTTGATTGATTTCATTGAAATTCCTAAGAAAAAAATCATTGACTGTGGAAAACCATTCTTTATGTGTTGCAGCTGAATTTAAGCAAATAAGAATTTGAAAAATGGCAGTTCAAGTTTTACCAGAAGATCTACCAACATTGGTAGACATATTAAAGAAAGAATTTCCCGACTCACAAAGGGTAAGTAATGCATATCGGAGTTTATGTATTATTATTTGAATTGTTGGGAGAGAAACAAAATTCAAACTAAATTCAATTAATTAAGATCGACACAACACATATCCTGAAGATAATCATGTGTTCCAGAATGAATAATTACACGACTCGTACATTATATTGAAATATTGATATCAATTAAAATCAATTATAAGTATTGATATCACTTACTGATGTTTAATTCTATTGGGTTATAAAAAAAGTGTTTGCAAACTTTTTCGACAATCCGCTATGCAGAATCACAAAGTTTGTAGACTACTTTTTCATACCGCAAGAAAATAATAATAAAAAACCAAACAAACATTCGTGACATCAATGCTTAATATCACTAACTGAATTTATAGGTTATTTGAGGCAAATGTTTTGAAGAGATCTTACAGAATTCCCATGGTTTTGGGGTTTTCTGTTTCCTAAAAAGATTGTCTTTTGCATAAATTTCTTTGTGTATGCATAAATAAAAAATGGATGGTATTTCAAATATCTAATGCAATTATTAAAGTATTCAGTAGAAATATAATCGAAATTAAATTTCAAGGTTTACACGCCGATCTCTTTAATTACTCGTGGATTGACCGGATATGACGTTTATGTAGACAAATGGCCGGAAGTCAGTGCTGTTCTTGTCAAAATAAGCGATGAAGGCATGAATGTAAGTGAAAATTACACTGATTACTGGGTATTAAATTTCTCCATTTTATATTATTATATGATATGATTATTATGGAAGCAAGTAATTATTTACCTCTATTTCAATCTCTAATATTTACATATCAAAGTTTATCATTTTTACGTTATTATATTATACCTGAATTATCATATAAGGAATGGTTCTGTCATTTCAAGCAATGTTAATACCAATGTGAATACTCATTATAGTATTGAACATACCATATAGCTTTTCTCATTTGTTATGATGAGACATAGAACAAATCAGCTTAATTAAAAAGAAAAGACATTACTCAAGCACTTATGGATATGCCTTTTCAGTGACAGGAGTTAATATACTAATTTTAATATTTTCATTGCGTATTTGAATTAATCTCAAATATTTGATAGGATCCAAATCACGAGAAAGTCACGAGTATTTTCACATTTAAAGACGCAGAAGACAATGTACTGAGAAATCTTGTAGAACACAGTGGTATCACGAGTCAATCCATCATCGGCATCCGTGAGTTAATAACTTTTACACCTACACGTAAAGTTCAATGAACATTAAAGGACTGCATTGATATCCCCTAATGAACATTTTATGACTCCATAGAAATTTTGTTTCATAAGGATTTATTTTGTCGTCTCATTATAACGATAATACTTATACTTTACAATTTATCACTTAACACGCGTTTCCACAGCTATAAGACCTACCAGACAGTATTGTTAGTGTCTAAAACATATATGATATTTAATTTCACACAAAGATAAAACTACGGAGAAGCTAGGAAATATGCTGACTTATTTTGTCTTTTCTTTCAATGCCATATCAATTATATTATATTATATTTTCTAAACATAAACATTCCATCCCAATGTATGTTCTTTACGTACACGCTATATTGTATTCCGTCTTTGCATAGTATAGTGTTTGCTCTCTTGCGGGTAGTTATCCATTGTGACGTCAGTATTTTGTGTCGTGTTACCCGAGAAATATGACGTTATGCTCGCAAGCACATGATGCAATAATCAATACCTACCCGTAAGGATAGATAACTCTGTAATATGCAAATACAAAATAAAATGAAATATGCATTTGTACGCCTTTTCTTGGTTTCGAGCTTTGATATCATAGAAATATTAGTGGAAAGCCGATGGAGCAAGAGTGATCATTTATATTCATAGACTCGCAATAACCACGAAAACGTCTACCCAACGACAATTTATTCAGTATTTTGTTTGCAATATTCGTCAAATGTTATGACCAAGTGAGTTTGGAGAATATATAAATGTTGCAGTAAAACATGTTTAAAACGAACACCCTTAGAACAAATTCCTCAGTTTTAAGGTAGTAAGATTTATTCCCCATCAAGGTGTATATAAGATTTCGTTGGTCCCCAGAGGTTCGTTTCAACCGTATTTACTGTATAGTTTATGCATTTATTATATTGCTGTAAGGAACTGTATATTTGATTAATTTACCTAGCGTTTGCGTCAGTGAAGTGCTCTGCCATCACCAAAGACGTCTTGTGTAGGGATGGTGCCTTTGTGGAACATCTATCCCAAGAAGTCCCAGTGTACTGCTGTACGTCCGCCAGTCAATTACCGTAAGTTACGTTGCTTATGAATCGTAGGTTAAGGATGTATTCTTCTGAGGTTTCAGTGCCGTTGAAGTCTCGTTTCAACATAGATAAAAAAGTTATGAGATTTTCAAATAAAAACTATCATTATCTGTAAAGTAGCCAGATGCAAATATTGTAAAAAAAATACTTTTCTATTTTTAGTAGATTTTTTTTATACATGGATTTTAAAAAATGACCCATTTGGCGGCCATTTTGAAATTGTGTCTTTTTCCGCTTTGAATAGAGTCACAGTTTTACCATTTTTTACTGAAATAGTGTTTACTTAAATCATCACTGCGCCAGCATTTTTAGCTGTATCGAGCTAGTTTTTGCTGTAAATCTTTACTAGGTTCGCGGCAGTTAAAGTATTAAGCATTAATGTGTGAAATGATACACTTTTGACATTTTATTTTTACATTTAATGGTATTTTGAGCAATTTTACTTTTTAACAAATATTCAAATGGGGCAAAAAGGAAGCGCACGGACACCCCCCCCCCCCCAGCACGGACCCCCCCCCCCCCCCCCCCCCCCAGTTTTCTGCCTGATTTAGAAAGAACAACCCTTTCCCAATTAATATGCAAAATATTAACAAAGTTTAATACCAGAATGGCTAAAAAAATGGCTGAAAATGGTGCATTTTGTAGCTTAAAATTAAGGGATAGGGTTAGCATATGTTGTTATTCTGATAAAAAATATAAATCTTATTAATCAAAACTGGTATAGTTTTTAAAGAGGACCACTGGGAAACATCCATACATATCAAACACCTTATTAGGAAATTGCCTTATTCTCTTGTGTATGTGGTAGAAACGGCAAAATTCCCATAAAATCCAATGTTTTGTCAACAAGGTATCTTTGAGTGACAATAGCTCAAAAACGAGCACACGGACATATGTTTTTCTTCCATTTTCTTTTATGGTATGAACTCTTATTTCCAAAAATCTAATGAGAAAAAATGTTTTATACAAGAAAATTTTGACTTCTCAGAGGAGTACATCCTTATTAGAACATGGCAAACCAACATTGACATGTCGAGTCAAAGTAAAGATTTTCAGAAGGTTTAATGTGAAAACTATCAATGCGTTCTTGTCGTAATAACGAATAATCAGTTGTTAGAACATTAAATATGAATTGATAGTAGGCAATGTGATGGTTTTCTTGACATAATACTTTAGTGGATAAAATCATTATTCGTGATCTAAAAAATTGTGTTTAATTATATTATTTCAGTTCCAACAAATCAATGAATAACATATAACTCTTCTTATCACTTGTCTTTCACAATTACGTGACAGTATTCATTTTTTAGAATCTATTGGACACGTGTGAAATATAATTTTTCAGCGAACTACCAAAAGGATTTTCTGTTCGATGCCTCCGACCTGAGGACTACGAATCAATTATATCAGGTGTTTGGTATAAAGATTTCGACTATGTTAAAAGTGTCAAACGAGTGTTGGCCCTTGGAGCTCTCAGTGTCGGGATTGAAGACTCGTCTGGTCAATTAGTTGCTTGGACATTACACCACGTGACTGGGTTACTTGGCATGACTTATGTCATACCTGAATACAGGAACAAGAAGTTAGGGAAATACGTAACTGTGGCCCTCACACAGAAAATGATAGCTCAGGATGGCTTTTGTTTGGCTGGGATAGAGGATGGGAACACAGTTTCAGTGAAGTTACACCAGGACATAGGATTTACTAAAATGGACCAGCCTTTTGTTTTTTCGGTTTTTTGTCGAAATGAATCCGACCCTGAATTAAAACACATCAAGGTGACCTCTTCGTCCGATAAAGGGTGGAAATAGTGACAAAGTATCATTGCCATTGATGACTATACAAAACCAAGAAAATGATTCTTAAAATAATAACATTAATAAGGGAAAATGTACTAATACTCATGATTTTTATGAAGAAGATACAGTTCAAAGAAATCATGTTATATGTGTACTTATTTTGTCCAGGAGAAGGCATGAGGCTGGTTGAAAAAATAGGATTATTTAAAAATAAGAAAATGATTTATGAACAATCAAGGTTTCAAATAAAAGAAACCATTGCAATGTATATCAGAAAATGGTTGACTATAATAGTTATCTAAATTGTATCCATTCTCAATAAAAAGAAGTACACTGGTGTTCTTATCATTTTCAAGATAACTCACTGGATCATGGTTAGAATTATTCATATCTAAATAATTTCGAGCGTCAGTCGAACTGTGACACAAACTTGAAAATATTGATTAAATTGCTTAACTTCACATAATTGTTCCAGACGGTACATAACTTACAATTTTTAAAATAGAAACCATCTCTAATTTTTTGAAACCCATATGTTTTGTCAATCCTATTATATACTCTTTGTTACTAAGAGAGAATTAAATAAAAGCACTACCTGTTGTTTGATCTTGTTTTGTTTTTTAAATACAATGGGGAGAAATTGAATTGAGGCGTAAATACAATATTTCGGTAAAAAACCTTATTACAACAAGTCATTATACTCCTCTGGGTAACGGGTTCAAAATTCACCATGGTCCAGGTATTAACCGTTGGTCGGTGATTTCCCTGACACGCTGGCTTTCCTTCACTCCCTAAAGCTGTCTTTACATAGCACTGGCCGTTAATCAAACATTGTTATCGTTAGAAATGAATGCTATACATTCTACTTTCACACAGATATTAACATTAATAAATAAAAAAACCCGAGAATTCCATGCCGCTGTCTCCAAAGTTGCGCGCTTTGATCAATATTTCCGTTTGCTCGGGACTGGCACTCTATAGCCTCAGCAAACAACAAAGGGAATTTATGAGATCATAGGTCTCCTATAACTCCCGTTGGTGTAGTATTATGTAGAACATGTTTCGTAACGTAATTGAGAAATTGTCGCCTGGCGTCTAACAGGAAATGACGAAGTTTGCATGAGAACACTTTCTAATGGCTGCAAACATTGCTAGCTAAAGCAACGTTTCCGTTCGTATCCTAAAGATGGAAGATATTACTTAAAATGTTGATAGTTTACTGATGATTTCATGTTCATTTCCATGGACTTATTTTTTCCATGAATATCGTGGGTGTTACTTATAACGTCACAAGAAGATGCATGCGTGTTATTCAATTTGTCTGCAATTCTGGGAGAATCAAGGACAATAAATCCCCCCAAGAAGGCAGTTTTATGTTTTATTTAATGCAGCGCATATCGCTAATTGGCAGCAAAAAGCATTTAGTGATGGTAATTTGTGGTTTAAAAAGATCCGTAACTGCAGAGGAAAACTGTTAGATTAAATTTAGTTAATCATTAATAATAAATAATAATTCATGATAAGATAAAATTGTGCTTAATGTGTAAAATCAATATTGTACTAAATGGTCTTTTACAGGGCATATTAACAGTACAATGTACATTGTATTTGCCAGTTTTACATTTTAAAATTGCAATGTTCAGCATTCTGCGTTATGTTTATGGACGAATTTAAAATTAAGTTAGACATAATCTGAGAATAATATCAAAACCCATTAAAAGTTTAGTCCATATCGCCTAAAATTGATCAGGAAAAGTTTTATGGTTTACCTCGAGTGCAATTGGTTTTACAATTCATGTTGTATTAACGTTTTTCTAGAGATAGACAACACACAGGTAAACCACCATATCCTGATCCCCATAATCGAACCTTTTGCACTAAAAAAATGGACTTAGGATACACGGTGCTAATTAGTAGTATTCCAACACTACGATATGTGTAGTTATCATTGCGTGATATCGTGAATCATAAGCGTATTCAACATGAAAAACCCATCTAAATAGGCTTTCTTATATTTTCTCATTCTTAACATCCTTAATGTATCCAAGGCCATGTGGAGCCCTAAAGACCAGTTCTATACCATAGACCATTACTTTTTAGGTATTTATTAATCCTTACACAGCCATGGTGTCACCAACACATACTTGAATCTTAAGTTTGATTATTTACAGTCATTTCGCTTTAATGTTAGCAGAACTAAAGTTTGTCTATTTCAGGTAAGCTAATATTGGTGTTCCAAAAGATGGTCTGCGGTAAAAATAGCAATGAAAATGAACAACTTAATGTTATCGATGTCTAATTGATTTATTTTAATAAAACAGGTGATATAGATATATGAAATGGTATTCTGTATTTGTAACCCTATAGAGGTAGGCAGGCTAGTAGCTTTGCTTAAGCCCCAATGATATTATTGGTGATAGACTTCAGCAGTCCCCATGAATATCATTAATATATATGATATTTGAATATCCCCGCTAGGTAAACAGGAAGTGGGGTACCTGTTGAACCTTGACAGAAGTTGTCATGTTAGCCGTGTATAATTGTGGATCGCGGGGCTGAGTTAAATTATAGTGTATTTTATAAGAGTACACGTATTTGTTATTTAATAACAACCATGTATATATTTATTAGGCTGTGTTTAACATTGTGGTGTATATAATGTTGCTTAGACCTAGTACTGATGTGTAGTATATTTAAAGGTCAGTAACGCAGAATTGTTTACTCATGTTTGCAGCCAGAGTTAGGTTGTTGTTTTAAGGCATGGCCAAACTAGGTGACCGAAATCTCAGTAAATTGTTACGGCACCTACTTAGTAGCGACTACGTGGGATGTTCTGGAAAGCATGACAGGACATCGCACGGTCTATGCACGTGTTAAACTAGTTGACCAACTTATTAGTTAATTGTTATCGAATAGGTATGGGTATGGTAGGGACTACGTGGAATGTTCTGGAAGGAATGACAGGACATCACGTAGTCCACACACCTGTTTAACTGCGCAGTGTAGTTTGTGCAAAATGTGCATATTACAGGCAGTTCTGTCCAGCCTCAACCAAGTCCAGTCAGAAAATCAAAACATTTATATTTTGTTAAGCCTGCATCAGGCGCCGGTAAGGCTGTATTCTGAATTAAAATTAGTAAATTTTGACAGTTTGTGATGAGCTGGGTAACCTTTGGGGCAAGCATTGTCCCAACGGCATGTGCACAAGTCACGTACCCAATCATTATAAATAGAGGGCCGCAATAGGCCCCAGTCAGACGGAAACTAGACGAACATTAGACGGAAACTAGACGGACATTAGACGGAAGTAAGACTGAGACTGGGTACTTCCGCCTCACATACACCTACGTCACCGCCTCCTCTAGGGCCACCTATGAGAGAGAGAGAAAGTGAGAACTCTTGTCTACACTTTGAATAAAAGACGTCAACAAGCTTCTGCCCTACTCCTTGTCGTCATTTCGACCAACACAGCCATCCATAGGACGACAAGGTGGGGTAAGGGGTTATGTTATTTGGTGCTGCATGACCGGGCTCTACAATATAAAGAAGAAAAGAAAGAACCTGAAGACGAAGAAACAGACGGCTAAAGGTTAGCGAAATTTCTCTACTTTGATTAGTACCTCTAGTAGCTGACCGTTTTTAATGTTGCTTATTTATTTAGTAGTATAATTTGGTTAGGGGAAAACTAGGTACTGTCAGTATACATATTTTTGGCAATATTTAAAAACCAAATGATGTCTCTCAATTTAAATGTAGACATGGCCCAATTAACTGAGCGTATGGCAGGTCTAACACAGAAAGAATAAAATCAAAATATGCCCCCAGATCAGAATATTGCTCAGGACGATAGTGAGGTAGTGTTCAGAAACATGGCACAACATTTTAAGAACTTCTCTGCGGCTATGACAGCGCAGGGATTTTTCCAGGTCGTTAGGTCATTTGAGGGTGACCCCACTAAATTCAAGACCTGGATAAAAGAAATAGAAAAATACGCGAAATTAGTAGGGCTAGATGACAAGGCAATCCCTAATATAGCGTATCAAACAATTGTAGGTTCAGTAGGGGATTTTATCAAACGATATTTAGACGATTTAGAGGGAGATCTGTCTTGGGAGGACCTTAAGAAACTCCTCAAACAAAGATTCGCTGACATAACAGATTCGCATCAAGCTATGGCCTTATTACGTATAACGATACAGAAACAGGACGAAAGCGTCCAGATATACGCTGAACGACTCCTGCAAGTAGCAGAAGACGCGTATCCTGATGCCCAGGAATGTGAAAAGGGAATTGTTCAAAGACAATTAGTTAACGCCTTTTGTGATGGGTTGTATTTCGACTATGTTAAGATGAAGGTTATGCGCGAGGACCCAGACACATTAGAGAGGGCGGTACATATAGCTATGCGTGAACAGAACCTTAGGAAAAGGTTCAATCTAAGACAAGACATGAATAATGACAATGACATGGTCTGAAGGCCAAGAAAGGAACATGTATATGATCCTCAGGTAGCACCTACGCAAGACACATACTTTAACCTTAGACATAACGAAACTAACACGAGGCGAGAAGTACCAATGGACATTGACCACACCAGACAGAGACAGTGTTATAAATGTAAACAAAACAAAATCATAAGACATAGACCACGATCAGTTCAAGACAGAAATAGTTTTAGGGAAACACAGAGACAGACACCCCTTAATAGAGCCCCTAGAAATAGGTATTCAGACAATAGCAGACATCAGAACCAAACCCAAAATAGGTCGTATAGTACAGGTAACAGAGTGCAAACTCAGAACCCCCCACAAGTGCAGTCATTAGGTCGAAAGAAACAAAGATCACAATTCAGATGTTTGCAATGTAATGAAGAAGGTCACATAAGGAAGAACTGTCCCCAATTAAATAGAAGAGGTAGGCCGTTAAACTAAAGACCTCGCTTCATAAGGAAACCGATGGGGCGAGGTTGAAAAGAAATAAGAAGCATGTGTCTAAGAAAATAAAAATGTCAGGTAACCCAAGTACAACTGTGATAAAAATAGGTAAACAAAAATTAAGAGTTCTCTTAGACACAGGTGTTGAGGTTTCCATAATCAGCAATAGGATTTTTAAGATGTTACCGAATAAACCACGACTAAGAAAAGAAAGCATGACTCTCCAATCCGTCAGCAGTACACCGCTCAAGGTAATAGGTTTAGCAGACATTTCATTTCAAATAAGACATTTGACCTTATGACATAAATTTTATGTTGTTGATGGCATGAACAGAAACTGTATCCTTGGTTTAGATTTTCTTAAACAAAATGGCGTTATAATGTATTTTGACCTTGCATGTATGCGTATAGGTAAGACCTATGTTCAATTAGAGGAAGACATACATATTACCTCAATAATAAGGACCACCCACAAGACATTGTTAAGACCGCAAACAGCAACGGTATGTCAGGTAAGACTCCCAAGGACTTTTAAGATACCAGGATCAAAGCTCTTAGAGATATCACCAATTGACACTTGTATATACGATGAACCTGGTTTGACCTTAATAAACGGTGTAACAAAAGTCACGAACCCTCGCAAGATACCTATCTTGATACTTAACCAAACAAACAGGACGATTAAGCTAAAACGAGGAAGTGTAGTAGGCAAAGCACAGGCCTTAGAAGACAAAGACATTTCTAGTATAACTGCGACAAAAGACGATGACAAAGACGAAGAACTTTAAGGAGGTAGATGTACCAGACGAGTACAGTGCTGAGACACTAAAGATATTAAGAAGAAACAAGGATCTATTCGCCAAAAAAGATTCTCAGCTTGGACATACAAAAACAGTTAAGATGCATATAGAAACAGGAGATCACAAACCAATTAAGAACCGACCTTACAGGACACCCCTGAAGAAACGTCAAATAGTGAACGAGGCTATAGACGAGATGTTAAAGGCAAAGGTCATAGATAGGTCTAGAAGTCCCTGGAGTTTTGGCTTAGTGGTAGTTGATAAGAAAGATGGAAGTAAGAGAATGTGTGTAGATTTTAGGAGTTTAAGCAAGATTGTTACCCCGATGTCAGTACCCCTTCCTTTGATAGATGACATTTTGACCCTCCTAGGACAATCAAGACATTTCAGTACATTAGATTTGAAAAGTGGATATTGGCAAGTAGAACTCGACGAGGAAAGTAAACAAAAGACAGCTTTTGCCTGTCACAAAGGACTATTCCAGTTCAACAGAATGCCTTTCGGACTAAGTAACGCCCCTGCTGTCTTCCAATAACTGATGAATATTGTCTTACAAGGATGCGAACAATTCGCCACGGCTTACCTTGATGATGTCATAATTTACAGTAAGACAGCCGAAGAACACCTGAAACACTTACAGATAGTCTTCAACAAGTTAAGACAACATGGACTCAAACTAAAGCTTAAGAAATGCACTTTCTTCAATAAAGAGACAGAATATCTTGGCTTTATGATTACGGACAAAGGTGTTAAGCCGGACCAAAAGAAAGTTGAAGCTTTTAGGGCCTTACCAACCCCTACTTGTGTGAGAGATGTAAGAGCATTCATTGGAATGTGCGACGAGGAAAGTAAACAAAAGACAGCTTTTGCCTGTCACTAAGGACTATTCCAGTTCAACAGAATGCCTTTCGGACTAAGTAACGCCCCTGCTGTCTTCCAAAAATTGATGAATATTGTCTTACAAGGATGCGAACAATTCGCCACGGCTTACCTTGATGATGTCATAATTTACAGTAGGACAGCCGAAGAACACCTGAAACACTTACAGATAGTCTTCAACAAGTTAAGACAACATGGACTCAAACTAAAGCTTAAGAAATGCACTTTCTTCAAGAAAGAGACAGAATATCTTGGCTTTATGATTACGGAAAAAGGTGTAAAGCCGGACCAAAAGAAAGTTGATGCTACTTGCGTGAGATATAAGAGCATTCATTGGAATGTGCGGTTACTACAGGAAGCAAATCCCCAACTTCTCAAAAATAACGGAATGTCTTACAGAACTAACCAAAAAGTATGCTAGGTTCAAATGGACTGAAGAATGTCAGAAGTCATTTGACTATCTTAAAGAAAGTCTTACAGTAGTACCTCTACTAGCATACCCAAACCCAAGCCAACCATATGTGCTTTATACAGATGCATCAGACAAATGCATAATTGTAAGGTAGAATATATTGAAGGTAGATTTAATTGTTGCGCGGACTTACTATCGAGACTACCAACAGATACAGCAGAAGAAGCTGAGGATAAGCAAGGAGAAACCCAGGAAACTAAAGACATTCATGATGTCTTGGACGTAGATGACAGAGCCTTAGAGATTGGAGCTCTCAACTCTAACAAGTTTAAGCCAAGAGACTTTGTCAGTAGTACAGTTGATACTCCAGACGATATTGTTAAACCTCATATGGATCTCCCTAAAGACATAGACATGAGAAAAACTCAAGACAATGACGAAGACATATCAAAGCTGAAACTTAGACTTTGTAATGGACAAGCAACCAAGAGTGAGGAGGAGCGCTTCTTGGTTGTAGATAACTTAGTGTATTATTTGTCAAACGCGGAATCAGATGACCCGGTCTTGAGACTTTACATTCCGAATGAACTTGAAGGAATGGTGATAAGACAGTATCATGATTTCCTAGGTCATATGGCAGTTGACAAAACATATGACGTAATAAGAAAGAAGTATTGTTTTCCTTTGTTATACAAGAAGGTTCACCAACACATTGAAAAATGTGTGACTTGTCAGACAAGAAGTCATAGTAACCCTCATCCTCCTCTTCAAGACAGCTAGATACCCCCATACCCTTTTGCTAAGGTAGCAATGGATTTGTCAGGCCCTTACCCCCAGACATTATCAGGTAACAAATACATCGTGTCGTTCATAGATGTTTACTCTGGCTTTCCGGAAGCATTTCCAGTCCCTTACAAATCAGCAGCAAACTTTGTACATCTTATCTTGGAAGAACTATTCCCAAGATATGGTAGCGTATTAGAACTAGTTACAGATAACGGTTCAGAGAATATCGCTAGATCAGTAAAGGAGACACTAGAAGCATTGAATATCCACCATGTTACCACTTCTTATTATTGCCCCAAGTCAAATGGAAAGGTGGAGAGATTTCATAGAACGATGGTAGATATTTTGGCCAAGAAGATCAAAGAAAACGTTAACACGTGGGATCTTTTCTTGAACCAAGTCTTGGCCACAGTAAGATTTCATACCAGTGAGGTGACGAAAGCATCACCTTCCCTGCTTTATAACCGCGATGTAGTACTCCCCTTGGACACAATCTTAAAGCCAAGACGGTGGTATGCCGGTGAAGAGTTACACAAGATCGCCTTAGAGCAGCAGCATAAGTCCTTTGTTCTAGTGCATAGACACATGAAACAAGCGAAGAAGAAACAGAAGAAACTCGCTGATATGAACTGTAAAGACGAGGATCTTAAGACAGGAGATCCGGTTTACATAAGAAACCATAAGCGTACCTCAAAACTGGACAATAAATGGACACCTTACTATAGGATTATAGAGCAAACTGGACCAGTAAGTTTTAAGGTAAGAAACCAGCTAACAGGTGAAGTCACAAAGACACACGCGAGGCATTTACGATAAGCAAATGTTGATGAATGGGAGTTGCACAAAGATAATATAGGTCGACCTTTAAGGAAATCGACATATGTAGTTCCCCCTGAGAGTAGTTCAGAGGAGTCAGAGGAGGAAACATCCGTAAAAAGAGTCATAAGATATAGAAGACAAGAAAGGTCAGATTCGGACTCTGAGGATGATATTCCGTTAATGGAGCTAAGACAAAGGCTCCGGACCCGAGAATTGGACAAAGCTAGTCCTATTGATTCAGATGATGAACTTATACCCTTATCACAAATGAAAGGTAAGTTAAATGAAAACAATAACGCTGACACTCAGACAGATGACGATGATGATGATGATGATTTTGTAGATGCGTCTGAGACTGTTGGTACTGCTGATGACATGGAGATTGATGCGATAAATAAATTAGCAAATGAAGTTACGCCCCAAATCTCTACCGCAGTAGATAAAACATGTCAAGATGATAGGCTCCACAATAGAAAAGATGTAGATTCTAAGAATCAGATAAAGAAAGTTAAGAGAAATATATCAAGAGACTCAGAGGACAATTCAGAGCTATTTAAAAAATGCCTGAAATATTTTCTTCGTGATCAATAATGAGATTCATTAGTGAATCGTTTGTTATCGTTTCAGAAAACGAAATATAAGGCTCCGTAAAAAAAACCCTTATAGTTTGTAGCTTTTGTTCTTAATCTAAATCCTTACGAGGAAGTTCTTAGAAAGTTAGATTAAGTCTTAATCTAAATCCTTACGAGGAAGTTCTTAGAAAGTTAGATTTCTATCAGAAATAACCAAAAGCATTCTAGTCAATAAAACATCATGAAACATCTAGGACGAGATTAGGTCTTAATAACAACCTTATAATACTGAACCATGAAGTTGAAAATTTAAGAAATATACCGATATTAAGACACTACATCAAGCCAGAACTAAAAGAGCTTTAATTCCTATAATCGGTAAAGCATTGAACTTTCTGTTTGGTACTTTAGATGAAGGTGATATTAATACAATCAAAACTAACGTAAACCTCTTAAGACATAATCAGGTCAATCTTCAGCATGCAGTAAGAGAAAGCTTAACAAACTTTATGCTTCATCTTAATAATTTGAAACTTCAGATCAATACATTTTTGTATGCTATCTTTAGGACATTTAAGCCCTTCAGTCATTTCACCCCTAGACTTGTACAAACTCCTTACTGAAGTAGAAAGCAAGCTTGATCCAGGTGTTAGAGTGTACCTTTTGACCCGGAAACTGACCTTTGGAAATTATGAGACAGTAACTTGTACGACACTTATTAGTACTGATAGCCTTATTGTAGTTATTTCCATTCCATTAATAGACATGATTGGCAAGTTTGCTGTGTACCGAGCACATAACCTTCCTCTTCCGTACCTTGGATCGAATCAAACAAATACTATGGCGACTTATAAATTAGAAGCAGAACCTCTTGCAATCAATGAAGCGAAAACACAATTGGTTACAATGACAATTGAGGAGATGAATCAATGTGTAAATAGCGTTAAAAACTACTGCAGGTTTCGTAGTTTAATGTATACTTTAATGGGAAATAAGAAATGTATTGTTAATCTTTTTATGAATTGGACCAATAATTTAGTTAATTTTTGTATTACAGTAGTCGAATACAAACACTTCCCCTATGGCCCAGTATTTCACCAATGGCCAATGGATAGTTGCCCACGATAGATCCTTGAGCTTTACACTGAAAGGCCCCTATAGAACCAAATCTGGTACTGTGGTGACCAGATACCCTATTGACACCTTATCCCTTGCGGAAGGTTGTTCTGCATCAAATGAATATATGACCTTGCCCTCATATTATCATTCAGAGAGTAAATATAACCTAACAGATCATTTTCAACAGGTGATTTCAAATTATTATTTAGGCTCTATTGAACTCTGGAAACCAATGACCCAAAGACTACCAAATGTAAAAAAAAACATTAAGATACCCCATAAACTTAAGCCTATAAAGGAAATCCCCATTGATGAGTTGATAAATGAACTTGACAATTCATTTGATCTTGAACCTATGGAATCTGATTTGCCCCTCTCGACCTACTTGTCGATAGTAGGTGTGGTAGTAGTTGTTGTTGTAGTGATATATTTATGTCGTAGGAGAATTAGGGATAAATGTCAGAAATGTAGGTTAGGTAAATGGTCAGTGAAAAGGGGAAAGTCGGAGTCGAGTGCTTCGCAAGCCTCAAGACCCATGCAAAGACAAAAGTAACCAATCCACAGAAGACATGACAGCTTTAGAAGAATTGATGACAACATACATCAAGGAACTCATCCACCAGGAACAAGAAAACACAGAAAAACCTACACTGATGTCAGGAAATTACCCAGAGGGCGTTGAACTCGCCGAGGCAGATGTAACTGTCCCATCAGGAAGTGGAGGAATTGAATCTGGTAAACAAGACTGCCTTACAACCCGAGTACGAAGTGTAATATACCCAGACTTGAGAAAAGAGCTCAGTCTTCCATAGACAGATATAAAGTAACGTCTTGGTCGTAACAAGACAATGTCTAAATGTGGAGAAGAAAATGATAATGACCCGGTGAAACATTATGCCGTGATATTTAACGTCTTGATGATTAAAGAGACTTACGAGACAAAGATACACATCTAATGTCTCGGTTATTACAAGACAATAAGGAAACGTCTTGGTGTTAACAAGACCATCTCTTGTCTAGATATTAACGTTAATTAATTAAAAAAAATCACAGTGTCTTAATGCGGATAAGACAAAATGTGACCTCTTCAAGAACCGTGGTGGATGACGGACCTAAGAACATAAAGAAGCTCTGAACATAACTAAATAAGCAGCAACTGTGGAGATAAACTGTGGATTTTTATATATGAGCAGCCATATTATTGCGAATGATTTTTAACGATGAAGTTACCATGGAACTGTGTGACTGTTAAATAGGTTCAAACTAAAATGGACGTGACTGTGAAATAATATTACTGATTTTCAACGACGGAGTAACCATGGAACTGTGTGACTGTTAAATATGTTCGAACTGGAACTGTGTGACTGTTAAATATGTTCGAACTACAATGGAAGTGACTGTTAAATATGTTCGAACTACAATGGAAGTGACTGTGAAATATGTTTGAACTACAATGGACGGACTGTGAAATATAATTACTGGTCAACTTTATGATGTTGTGACCATAGAACTGTGACTGTAAATAAGACTTTATATTGCATGAATATATTAAAGAGATGTTTAGAGTATAACGTCCAAGATAATTACAATATGGGTATGTACATATTGTGCATTAAGGTAAAGAGTTGTAACGTTTAATAGGATAACTTCGCGATAATTAAAAAAAATACTGCATGATGCATGCGAATGAAAGAAGGTTGAAAGGAAAAATGAATGAAATGGCCGTTAGTTACTATTTAGGATTTTTATTTTAAAGGAGGCGGTGGTAAATTGAAATGTTAATAATACTTGATACTTTGCTTTAAGAAATATGTAAGCCATTCTGAGAAATGCCTTACATATTGTCTTGTTTGAAGAAAGGGGCGATTGTAACCCTATAGAGGTAGGCAGGCTAGTAGCCTTGCTTAAGCCCCAATAATATTATTGGTGATAGATGATTGTAACCCTATAGAGATAGACAGGCTAGTAGCCCTGCTGAAGTCCCCATGAATATCATTAATAGATATAATATTTGAATATTCCCGCTAGGTAAACAGGAAGTGGGGTACCTGTTGAACCTTGACAGAAGTTGTCATATAAGCCGTGTATAATTGTGGATCGCGGGGCTGAGTTAGATTATAGTGTATTTTATAAGAGTACAAGTATTGGTTATTTAATAACAACCATATATATGTTTATTAGGCTGTGTTTAATATTGTGGTGTATATAATGTTGCTTAGACCTAGTACCGATGTGTAGTATATTTAAAGGTCAGTAACGCAGAATCGTTTACTCATGTTTGCAGCCAGAGTTAGGTTGTTGTTTTAAGGCATGGCCAAACTAGGTGACCGAAATCTCAGTAAATTGTTACGGCACCTACTTAGTAGCGACTACGTATGATGTTCTGGAAAGCATGACAGGACATCGCACGGTCTATGCACGTGTTAAACTAGTTGACCAACTTATTAGTTTATTGTTATCGAACAGGTATGGGTATGGTAGGGACTACGTGGAATGTTCTGGAAGGAATGACAGGACATCACGTAGTCCACACACCTGTTTAACTGCGCAGTATAGTTTGTGCAAAATGTGCATATTACAGGCGGTTCTGTCCAGCCTCAACCAAGTCCAGTCAGAAAATCAAAACATTTATATTTTGTTAAGCCTGCATCAGGCGCCGGTAAGGCTGTATTCTGAATTAAAATTAGTAAACTTTGACAGTTTGTGATGAGCTGGGTAACCTTTGGGGCAAGCATTTTCCCAACGGCACGTGCACCAATCACATACCAAATCATTATGAATAGAGGGCCGCAATAGGCCCCAGTCAGACGGAAACTAGACGAACATTAGACGGGAACTAGACGGACATTAGACGGGAATAAGACTGAGACTGGGTACTTCCGCCTCACATACACCTACGTCACCGCCTCCTCTAGGGCCACCTATGAGAGAGAGAGAAAGTGAGAACTCTTGTCTACACTTTGAATAAAAGCCGTCAACAAGCTTCTACCCTACTCCTTGTCGTCATTTCGACCAACACAGCAATCCATAGGACGATATATATTTCCATATTGCAGAGTTATCTACCCTTCCGGAAAGGTATTGACTGTGATGTGTTTGCGAACGTAACTACATGCTTTTCAGACAATACGGCGCAAATTTTGTTCACAAAATGATGAAGTCACAGTAGATACCTACCCGCAAGGGAGGTTACTCTGTAACAGGCAAAGATGGAATAATGACCGTCGATTCCCACCTCAATACTGAACTTTCTTATCACATCATTGTCATATGCGTTCATTTTATAATGGAGACTCGTATTCCGTCTTTGCATAGTACTGCGTAGTGAATACAAACCACTTATATTTACACTTGCTAGGCTTGGTCTCTATACGCTAATACTAGCCGATTTTGTTTACCGTAACTGCATGGTAACATTGAACTTTGAACTTGCGTAAGGAAATGTTCTGTGCAACGTAAACGGACTACTTTTTTTAAAAAGAAACACATGGCTTTGTTTACATTTTGACGCAACATTACGTGTATATTGTTGTTTTTCATAAAATTTTGGAAAAATGTAAACTATACATGTTTTATATTTATATATGATTCAAACAATTTTTAAATTAACAATTGTATAAAGAAACGGAAAAATATCCCGGCTGGGGCGACGTGCTTTCATTTTTGTTAAAAATGATGGGTGTCAATTGTAAACATTACCTCTGTGCCTATGTTCGTCCTACGATCGAGCCTTTGGGGTGGACGGGTGTGAGACCCTCTGATAGAGGTCAGTTATAAACATATCCTCTTGTCTTTGTTCTTTGAGTATTTAATCATGTGTATTATAAAACATGCACCGCTAATAATTCACGTGTTGACAGTTCCGCGTCACCACAAATACATTGTATCCATCGAACACAAGTGAATTTGTTTCATCTATCGATGGCGATATGGATCTAAGCGTAGATTATATAATCACATGGCTCCCAAGGATGTAATATCGTCAAGTCAGACGACATCTCAAACACATTGAGCTACTTGAAAATCGGTGTTTTGACAACTTCGGCAAACTAAAGTGTGTAAGCGTGCGTCAGCTTCGCCTCGCTGCACAATAACGGTCACCGAGTTCACACATGTGGCCGTGTACAAATTCTTTATGTTATTATGCTATATATTAACTTTTAGCAAAATTGAATATATATTTAAAGTTCTGATCTGATTAAATAAAATTATCTCTGAAATTTACTTTGTTTGTCATGTTTATTTTACACTAAAATATTGAACTTTTTGTCGTCGCGGATGAATAATTCTACCTTGAAACGTCATCATTCGCTGTTCAATTGAGTAAGCTCCTCCCACTTTTGACCGACTTTTATTGAATAATTACGTCACTTTCAAATGACGATTTTATTGCATAAAATATAAATAAAAAGTCGTGTGAGTGTAAATATAGGGATTGGATTTCGTTTTTATGTTAACCATGCTTGTATGGAGCAATTCCTCTAAGAATATATTCTATGGGGCGCGTTAGCATATTCAGCATATTTCAGTTATCTGCCCGGGGCAGATATCGATTGCGACGTCATTACTTTCTGAGAAAATGTGACGCCGATCCTCTGAAAAGTGTTAACTCATAAAACATAACGTAACACTTAATGCCTACCCGCATAGGCAGATATTAATAATGATATCGTCCACTGACGCGATTTTGTATCCTACACAATTGTTTTTCTTTCTGTTTGCTTTACGTCTGCTGTTTGAATCTTAATTTGCCGAATTCATGAAGAAACCCTACTTATATAATTAGAACAGTGATAATGATATAATGAATATAATTGCAGTATATAACTTAAAGTAATAATTTGGAAAGTAGTTAAATAGTCTGACGTTAAAAACCTTTTGATGCATTTAATATCAATAAAATTTCGTCCAAAATTTAACTGGAAATTGAAACTGTAAGTCGAGTTTCTTGTCTGTTTAAGCCTTTACTTCATTCAAAATGCTGCCATCCTTAGCTTGTGTCTAGTCGACTGCGTCTGAGTGGTCGTGCGCCACTGTGATTACAAATATCACCAATGGGAAGTGAATAGGTATGAGTTTTACTGCCGTTGTCTCTTAATGTATGTACATTCATCATAACCCAATTAACAAACGCATCTGACTACGTGGAAGTTCGCATAACTCGTCTCAAATTGTAAAATGCAAAGTTGTAAAAAATAATTAGTGTTGATTATTTAAGAAGAAAAAAACTATAAAATGAGTAAAGGATATTCAGCAACAGCAGGAGGCGTTATTTCATTGTCATTTTTATTTATTAAATCACATAATGACAACATTTGTTCTGCTGGATCAGATCACATAGGAAAAGTAATTATATTAATGGATTATAATCGTAATCAATTTTCATTTAAAGATTTTACACGTATTGTATGACAATAGAGGTCAATCCAAGGTTTATTTACTTCCATCCTTTATCCAGCATTGAAGGTACTTTTATATCTTTAACATCAGATTCTAATCCGGTTTGAGTGTAAACTGAAAAAATGGGATCCTGGTCCATTTTAACAAAACCTATCCCTGCGTGTAATTTCAGCGAAACTGAATTTCCTTCCTCTATCCCAGCGAAACAAAAGCCATCTTGAGCTATCATTTTCTGTGCGAGAGCCACAGTTACGTATTTTCCTAACTTTTTGTTTCTGTGTTCAGGTATAACATAAGTCATGCCAAGTAAACCAGTCACGTGCTGTAATGTCCAGGCAATCAACTGACCAGATGAGTCTTCCACTCCAACACTGAGAGCTCCAAGCGACAGAATTCTTTTCACGCTTTTAACGTAGTCGAAATCTTTATACCATACTCCCGTTAAAATTGTGTCATAGTCTTCTTGTCGGAGACATCGTGCAGAATATCCTTTTGGCAGTTCACTAAAAATATTTATAATAATCACTTGTGTCAGGACATTTTGTAACTATTCGAGGAGAATAAATTTATACACTTCTCTGATAAGAAACCTTTCGTTTTTTCGACGTTAACAGCTCAATAACACATGGGTTGTTCTCTGCAAACCTCATATCAAATACATTACAAGAGATTCCAGAGGGATCTTGGCGCCCACCAAAGAATGATCTATGTCTGACAATGGAAAGAGGGATCTTTCCCCTGCTTTTCAAACTTTTTCAAACACACTACATATAAAATTTGAGACAGATCGCTATAGTACTTTCTAAGAAATAGTGCTAACAAACTTCAACAATGAAATCCAAGATGGCGGCCGTGCAGCCATCTTGTTGACCTATCAGTTACAAAATGAAATATGCACAACTAGGGCCCTAGGGGAACCTACATATAAAATTTGAGAGAGATCCCTTCAGTACTTTTTTAGAAATAGCAATAACAAACTTTAACTATCAAAATCCAAGATGGCTGCCAGGCGGCCATCTTGTTTGACCGATCGATCCCAAAACACAATATGCATAACTAGGGACCTATGGGGGACCTACATATGAAATTTGAGACAGATCCCTTCAATACTTTCTGAGAAATAGCAATAACAACCTTTCACTATCAAAATCCATGATAGCTGCCTGGCAGCCATCTTGTTGACCGATCGGTCCCAAAATGCAATATGCACAACTAGGGTCCTAGGTGAACCTACATATGAAATTTGAGAAAGATCCCTTCAGTACTTTCGGAGAAATAGCGGTAACAAACTTTAACTATCAAAATCCAAGATGGTCCCTGTCGCCCATCTTGTTGACCGATCGGTCCCAAAATGCAATATGCACAACTAGGGTCCTAGGGGAACCTACATATGAAATTTGAGAAAGATCCCTTCAGTACTTTTTGAGAAATAGCAATAACAAGAATTGTTAACGGACGGACGGAAGGACGGACGGACGGACGACGTACCACGGACGAAAGGCGATTTGAATAGCCCACCATCTGATGATGGGGGCCTAAAAATCGAAAATTCGATCAGCTTTATCAAAAGGTGCAAAGGATGGGTTGTGGAGCACAAAAGGTCCATAATTCGATGATTTGGGAAACAGTTACAGTGAAATAAGGAAATAAAACCGAAATTGAATTATATTGTATAACGCTGAAGCTTTTCAGAGAATATTATCTGAGGAAAATGCTACAATTTATGACTGTAGTATAATGTAAAGCTGGCATGTTTTGTTTGATTGGTTTAGCGCCCTGTCATCTGCTAGGACCATATAAAGTGGTGCCAGATTTAAGAGATGGGGAGGCGGTACCTGGGGAAAAACCACCGGCTTACAGCCAGTACCTGGAGAAAAACCACCGGCTTACAGTAAGTACATTGAGAAAAACTACCGACCTACATTCAGTACCTGGAATAAAACCATCGGCCTACAGTCAATACATGGAGAAAAACCATCGGCCTACAATCAGTACCTGGATAATAACCACCGGCCTACACTCAGTACCTGGAGAAAAAACACCAACCCTCAGTCAGTACATGGAGAAAAATCATCGGCCTACACTCAGTACCCGGAGAAAAACCACCGGCCTACAGTCAATACCTGGAAAAAAACACCGGCCTACACTCAGTACCTGGAGAATAACCACCGGCCTACAGTCAGTACTGGGAGAAAAACCACCTGCCTACATTCAGTACCTGGAGAATAACCACCGGCCTACAGTCAGTACTGGGAGAAAAACCACCTGCCTACATTCAGTACCTGGAGAATAACCACCGGCCTACAGTCAGTACTGGGAGAAAAAACACCGGCCTACAATCAGTACCACGAGAAAAAATACCGGCCTACAGTCAGCACCTGAAGAAAAAGTACCGACCTACAGTCAGTACCTGCTAACTCCTCAACATAAGATTCTAACATGCAACCAAGAAGTGTAAAAAGTGTGCTATGTCGGGATATCTTTACTTCTTGATCACCATGATAATTAACTAATACTACAGCTTGTAATGTATATTTATTAAAAGGGAATGTTCTTCATATTCAAATACAATATTTTATTATTACTCACGGTAATTGTCCGGCAGATGTACAGCAGTACAGTGGTATAGCGTTGGAAAGCTGTTCTATATAGGCTGACTCCTTACAGACGATATCTTTGATCTCCTGAGAAGTTTTTAAAAACACGCCCGCTATAAGGAAAAAGTTAGAATACCGATAAATTGCCGTGTAACTGGTTATTTCCCCCGTGTCAAATCTTCACGACTTGGATATATAATTAAGATATAACTACTAGAGTAAATAGGATTTTTTTGTAATAATTTCAGTTATCATGTATTTGATGTAAAACCAACTTTGTGTTTTGTCAACTACTAGAATGACAAGTTGCTTTCTTTAAAATAGGAATAGCAATACGTGGGGCAAAGTGATAGTATAAAAACAGTACGCAATAAGAAACCACCGTGTAAACTCTTACTGAACTCTACACTGTCCCAACTTCTCCAGTTTGCGTTAGATTAACTAACGGATTAATGTTATACTTACTTATAAAGATGATTGGCTGACTCAAGAGACCACTGTTTACTAGAAGATCGCTCAGCACGCTATCTTCTGCGTCTTCAAATAGGTAAATGTGTGTGGCCTTTTCGTGGTTTGGGTCCTATTTCATTAAAATTGAATCAAACGGAGTTCAACCATTAACTCTAATTAACATATCAATTTAGTGCATTCAAAACAGGAAATAGACTTAGTTTGCTTTGCGTGTTTAATTACATAAAAACAATATCAACAATATTGTACATATCTTATTTTCTCCTTGATATTTTTTGGATTTTCATTGTCAAGGTGTTTTGTTTGAATGTAAAATAAGTTTCATGATATACGCCTTGTTATACTTTACATCATCTGATTTTCGCGTGTAACTGATTTTTGCATATTTCGCAGCCGATAAAAAAATCGGGAAAATAAAACATCGTAAAAATATTTCAAATACAGGTAAAATAGTTCATTTGAGGTCTACATCGCGAAACTATAATCGCCATGAATAAGTCGTATGGAATGAACCGTCGCCACAAAAATTAGTTGATATACAGTATTTTATCTCCGTTTTGCAATGTACCCAGAACGGTATAATATAATGATATGCATACAGATTTTTAATTATACACCTTCCGTAATACTCTTACACCTGTCAAAAAGTAATCAAGGGAGGCAAGTAACAGATTTTAATAATTAACCCGGAGGTTATTTGATCGCGAAAATGCCCACAAACGTATAATTTGCTGATGGAAATCGCCAAATTGACCACCCGCGAAAATGTCCATGTTTACAGTATAAACCTATTCTGCCATCTTTGTGTTTTAGTACACAGTAGATATATTTCAATAATAGTGCTATTTAGATTTACATATAAACATATAAAATATGTGTATATAGAGACCGCAGTACCAAACGATTTCTCGTAGATGTTAAAGCTGAAATGCAATTAAAAAAAATTTAAACTGAGATTAAAAAAAATAAGCACACTTGTATTTCAAGAATCGTTTATGAGACAACCCCCTATCGAGGTCAGCCACTTTTGTTTTTCGCTCTGTCTGTATCCGGTGCTCTCACCGACCCCTATATAAAGTGCGTGAATCGACACACGTGCGCTCAGTCTATACACGTACATACACACCTGGCAGTTGTCCACTGTGTATCACCTACTAATACGTAAACAAAACACTTACCTATAAACGTATATGGGGCTTGTTATCAACAAAATACATCAAATCCTCTAAGCTGTCATTTACATAAATGAATAGAAATCCAAATGATTAACCATCCTCGTATATTATCGTAACCGATGTACTCGACTGGCCATGTGCACGTGACTACCTGTCCCGAACAAGTGACAACTACTGTACCAAGGACACACACGTGTCGAAGTACGTGTAAAATCTAGTGTATATTGAAGTGTTTCATTAGATCGTTTTGGATATTATATGGGATTTAGCTGACAACACATTCATGTATTATTTCAATGAAACCTTGTCAAGTGAGTGCAGTGTTTATTTTCAGTTTGACATTGTTATTTGCAATATCGGGGCATTTGTATATAGGGGGCTGGCCACTGAAGGTAACTAAGCAGATCTAGAGCAACAATAAAAATGGCTGCCACTTCATTGGATACGGCACTGTCATAACTGGGGAATGTCTCAGAAACAATTTTCAAAAAAAAAAATATTTCAAATGCAAGTTTTTTAACTTGCATTGTCAGCTTTAAGTTTCACAGACCAGGTTAGATTTAAACATTTCTTTATACATTTTCCATCTACATGTCTTTGCCCAAACCATACATGTACATTAACACTGACGCTGCTACCTAAATAACCAACTAGTGGGCTCCACATCATTAGCCTCTCTACGCCATTTTCTGCCTAAAGGGAATATGCTTGGTTTGGTTTCTACAGTTCCTGTAAAGCAGCTTTATGTAGTCAATGGTAATTAGTATCAATTACACTGATTCCTTCGTCGCTCGTTTTCACTAGAACGGCAGTGACTTCCGGCCATCTATCCACGTATACGTCATATCCGGTCAGTCCTCGTGTAATTAAAGAGACGGGCGTGTAAACCTGAATATATACCAAATACAGATCTTAATCAAAATTTGATTCGAATTTGATTCCTTTATTTGCATCAGTATTAACTACGAAATAACTATCATATAACGCTGTCAACGACGAAATATGTTGGCAGTATTGAATATCATTTTTCTGATTTTATGCTTTATTAATGAGCATCTTGTATACTAGTGTCTCTTGTTTTAATGTCTACAAATTGAACTTGGTCATAAAATTGGTTTCTCCTTTATCCTTTAAGCATGTATAAGTGTCGTTGTTTCTGCGCTACCTCAAAGCCTGTCCTTTGTAAGTGTTCCATTGTACTGTGTTGCCTGTGTGTGGTATCTGTTAGCCTAGTGCAGTGCTACATTACTTACCCTCTGTGCATCTGGGAGCTTTGTCTTTAGAACTGACAACAGTTTTGGTAATTCTTCAGCTAACACGTGTACTGCCATTGGTTTTCTTAAGAGGAGAAATACTGCTAAAACATAATTTTTTTTATTCAGTCATGGTTAGTCTTACTCAAAGGCATAATTGTGTCACTGTTCAACGAGTTATGAAGGTTATATTGTATTTTTTCGCTAATGCGGTAACTAAAAAGTATGGATAGTAGAGAATAAACTATTTCTAACGTGGTTAGTAAATGATTTATCAAGACTACTTTACAATTATATAAATAACATTGTTATTGTTGACACGATTTATTTACCTGTTTAAGATGTTGGTTTAACATGTGGTGTGTATCCTAAATTATCCTTGCTGTCTACCGCATATCACAATTTAAGCAGCATATAAATAAGATAATGTAGATACTAAAGATCAATGTTTGTCTTGTGATATTTGCTCTGGTTACTCATATTGATATCAATAGTTGTCTAATGTAAACACTTCCATAGTATATCCGTAGTCTGCAAGTGTAGTAGGACTGAACCTACGTCCGCCTCATATACCCAGGTTAAACACATTTAATACAGTTAAAGAGTTTATTAACAAATATAACAAGGTTCACATGTACAATGCTCACACACGGCAGGTCAGCCAGCCGCTTCGCCTGTATAACGTACGCACACACCTACACAGGCAAAAATGCCACGCAGGTTAATCATGCGTGGCAATTTTCATGTGATTTTCACATGAATCTCATGCGTAAATCATATGACTTTTTGACACGCATGATTTTCGCATGAAAATTTCATGTCATTCTCAAATGATTGTCATGCGATTTACATGTCATTTATTTCACACATGAAAATCGCATGATTTCTATTTACATGTGAAAAACATGCGTATGATACATATGAATATCACATGAAATATTTTACATGTCAGAATCATACTTGAATTTTCTTCCGATTGTTAAATTTTAAACTTTTCCTAAATTTTGATATTTTCACTCTTTTGCAATATCTCATGTCATTTTTCGGTCTATTCTATAAAATCTATTTTCTCCTTAACTGATTGAGTGTTAGAGACTATATTGTATGGGCGGTATGTGCTTTTGATTCGTGCGAGGCAACTAAAAAAATCCAGATATATATATTAAGTACATACCCGCGTCATGTTCGGAAAATATCTTCCAAAAAATCTAAAATGATTACATCAAAACTCCACACGAAAATAGGAACAAAATTTAAACACTTTTGAGAATAGATTTTTAAAGAAACGAGAACTTGTTATCATGAAAGTGATACCAAATATTGCTTTTGTGTAAATATGAAACCGGCCCTATAAAACAAATATAGGCTTAAGTTATTTGTAAGTGTATAGGTGCGCATATTTGAAAAATATTAAAAAAAAAGAAAAGAAAAAAAACGGTTACATTAAAACTCCACACGAAAATTAGGATCAAAACATATCTTTGAGAACAGATTTTAATGAACCAAGACATGAAATTGATACCAAATATTGCTTTTGTGTAAAAATAAGTCCGGCCGTATGATTTTTTTTTTTTTTTTTTTTACTTTCCAAATATAACTTAATGCAACATTATTAAAATATTTTAATAACTGCCATATAACTGCATTTGATATATATATACATGTAACTGTATTCAATGTAAAACATAATGGTATCCCGAGCTAGAATATATCAGGATTTAAATTCTAATTAGCCATTAGGAACCATATCTGTCAGCAATATTTGATCTAATACAAAGGGACGGATGTAGACTGATTTTTTTAATTAAGCAAATTGCAAAATATTCAAATATTATGGTCATGTTTAGGATTTGAACAGTGACCTTAATTTTGTGTCCTTTAGAAATAACCTGAAAATATAAGCTTAAATAGGCTACCATTCAGTATAACATTACAATTGCAAATATGCATTAAAAATTATAATGGAAATATCCTTGTCAATTCCTAGATCTAATTATAAATATTTGGTGGTCCCTGATCATGGCTTCAAAGCCAACTTTCCACCGAGTTAGGATGGAATCCCGGACTTGCACAAGACTGTGACGTTTCTGACGTCACTAAACATTCTAACAACTGGAATCAAGTGTATTCCGGACATATCTATCTACATCAAAAATAATACTCGCTGATTTTAGTTCAGCCAATAAAGTTAGGTTCTTTTTTAAAATAATTCTTAAAGATAAGTAGCAATTAAAAGGATTATTATTTTTCAATCTAATAATTGAAAAATGTCGGTATGGGATTCCACACAGAAACAGTTCAAAAGTGATCAAGATATTTATGGGAAACTAAGAGATAAAAGAAACTGCATTTCAGAGTTATCAAGATTGAAGTCTGCAATACCAATGAAATATAAACGAATATTACGCGAGGAAGATATCTTAAATGAGGAAAAATCTAATATTTTTGTGGATTCTGAATTGAATATCATTGATCGATATAATAAAATAATCGAATATAAAAATTTAAAACTCAAATCAGTAAGCATGAAACTTAACGGGAATAATAGACCCGATGTTGAAATGAAATGGGAGAACCTTTATCAAATACAATTTCAATGGAAAGATATCTGGTTAAATTGTTTTAATATATTAACATGTCTTAAGATTAAAGAATTTCAATGGAAATGTATCCACCAACTTATATATACAGAAAAGAAGATAATGAAATTCGGTAACTCAGATGGAAAATGTCATTTCTGCAAAGTCGAAAACGAATATATACAACATTTATTCTTCAGTTGTGCTTATACGAAACTTATTTTGGATTATATGGATACCATAATGAAAAACGTTGTACCTGAATATATTTCAGGAACACTAGATAAAGAAGAAATTGTTATTCTTGGTTATCCTGGTAAAAGTAGACTTGCTTTATTAATAAACACTTTTATTTGTATCATGAAGTGGACAATATGGAAATGCAGAAATGACATTAAACACAATAACAGACTTCCAAACACAGAAATTACAAAAATACAATTGAGGAAGCAACTTAAAAATGAGTTCTGGCTTTTTTGCAATTCTAAACAGAAAACAGTAGTAACTATTGATATTGTTTCCCAAATTTGTGATAGTATACCCTAGTAATGGATATTTGAATAAGTATGTCACAAGTGTAGCCTGCTACATGAACTATGTGCAGTGGACTTTTGTTAACAGGCCTGCATCTTAAGGAAAATTTTGTAATAAACTTTGTATAATTATGTCATGTGTAGCCTGCTATATGCACTATGTGCAGTGGACTCTTGTTTTTAGCAGGCCTGCATGCTAAAGGAAATTGTGAAATAAATTAACACATTTCAGTTTGACGTAACTCGTATTGTAAAATTAAATATTATATCATATTAGATAATATTATGTCAGATGTTTGGTCTGTAACTATATATAACAGGCATGCTTCAGGCAGGGTAATTTTAGAAAATATGTAATACAACATTGTCATTGATATGTGATATAGAGTATTAAAAATCAAAAGAAAAGTAATCACCGTGATGAGAAAATGAGAATAAAACACGGTATCAGCTATGCAAATTATCTCAATATGTAATATGCATTTGTATGTATGTATGTATTAGTATGTATGTATGTATGTATGTATGTATGTATGTATGTATGTATGTATGTATGTATGTATGTATGTATGTATGTATGTATGTATGTATGTATGTATGTATGTATGTATGTATGTGAGGGTGAGTGTATGTGAGGGTGTATGTACGGACTATGTATGTATGTATGCATGTATGCATGTATGTATGTATGTATGTATGTATGTAATGTATGTATGTATATATATATATGTATATGTGTGTGTGTGTGTGTGTGTGTATGTGTGTGTGTGTGTGTGTGTTAGTGTGTGTGTGTGTGTGTGTGTGTGTGTGTGCGGCATGTATGTATGTATGTATGTATGTATGTATGTATGTATGTATGTATGTATGTATGTATGTATGTATGTATGTATGTATGTATGTATGTATGTATGTATGTATGTATGTATGTATGTATGTTATGTATGTATGTATGTATGTATGTATGTATATACAGTATATAAGTGTGTACTGTAACTTATGCATTAGTTAAAAATGTATATTGTATATTGTGTAGGTGTATGTGTTGAAGTAGAATAGATAAAATTATTCAATTTAAAAAAAAAAAAGAAAATTTGCTGTTAGCTGGTGGTTAGTTGATTCTCTGCTGCTCTGAGTGAAAAAAAAAAAAAATGTCGGTATATCTTCACGTAATATGCTATCCGGATTATGTCGTTTCGGAAATTACACCATCCCGGAACCGATCGCGAAGGACGCTGACAAACGGACTTGACGAATGTTGACAGCAGTTGAATAACAGCTGAACAATACATGGTAAGTTGTACTGGATGAGGCATATAGGGCCTAAACCGTTGTAAGTCAACTTAACAGTTTTTAATTAGAATCACAATGCTTGTTTTTTTTTTTAAATAATGGTGATCAGAACATGCAGTCAGTGATGAGCCACTGTCACTCGCGATCGGCATCAGTTTAAATAAAAAAATACAGTGTGTCGTTGCAACATTACAAAATAAATATAGGCATGCAAAATCAAACTTTTATGCTCAAAATGTTTAGGAAGTAAAACAATACCATGAATACATGAGATAAATCTGGAGTCAGAATTAATCAGGTCGTTTCGGTGCCGAGTTGTACAGTTACTAGGTGCCTACATGTAAGTCGTTTCGGTACAAAGGGAGTCGTTTCGGTACAAGCGAGAGTCATTTCGGTACATTAGTTATTAATGTACCGAAACGATTGTAAGCTATTTGGCGTATAAAATAAATACTGTTAATTAGTGTTAAAGTTATCTATTTGTATAAAGCTTTAGTTGGAATATTACCGGTTTATGATATTTTGAAACAATATTTTAAATGGGCGATACGCATTGATACATCAGATAAGTTTTATTGAAGTTTCATAGATATTTGTCTTCTTAATCAATGTTATTACTTATGTAATCCTTTGATTTTTTTTTTCGAAAAAATGAACATGGTTGTTGATTTTTTAGGTTGATACCACCGATGTAATCTCCAGCTCCTGTGACAGACAGAGAAGGCTACAATACAGGACAATTTAATTTTCATTCAAGGTAAATAATTTAATATATATTGCCTGATGAATTAATCAATAAGCAAACATTCAAGTGCAGACCAATCTTTTTGTGAAAATTTGCTTTAGTAAAGTGATAGCACTGTACAGAGCTACATTTTAGGTTCTACACTTTTATGAGGCAAGCATACCAACAAAAAAAGGAATATCTGACTGACATCCATGAAAACAGGTTAAAAAATATTTCAATAACATAAAATTGAAACTTACATAAATAGTTTGAGTCAGTGGTTTTCAAGTGGGTCTGTCAGGTTTAGGCAAAGAAACAATATTTTATTTTAGGCCTAACTGATAAACATATGGCATATATCAAGGGGCCCTGCTTAAGTTAGAGTCTGATATATCCTTATTGTGGGTCAGTCATTTATCAGTGCCCTTCCTGACTTTCCAGTTTTCTAGTTGTGCATGCATGTACATACATGTGCTGATTATGCCTTTGTGTTACCGGTAATTATTGTTCATCCGTGAAATTTAATAGATTATTGTACAATGCCATATGTAATATTTTCCCATTTTGATTTTTACAGTGAAAGGAAACATGAAAAGAGGCAAGCAACTGGAGGAGCTGAAAAACTGCGAAATTGTGAAGCTGTATTATGCAAGTTACACCATTTATTGATCAATAATAGGTAGAATGCAAATGGTTCAGATGTCATCAATGGATCAGCTCAGCATCCAGAAAGTTGATCATGGGAACTTGAACTGGCATTGACATGAAAACAGCTTAATTTGAAAAGGACATTTTCAATGAAATGAACTTGTTAGGATGACAAGCCTTGTTGGAAAAAGTGTTTTTATCCCACACAACAAAAGACTGAACATTTATATCAACTGGAAGACAGGAAATGGACTTTGATATCCAGTAGTGAATCTAGTGTTGAAATAATAAGGCAAAAGGCATAGATAGTTGAAAGCTTAATGTGTCACACTTATAGACTGACAATTTAACTACATCTAAAATGTTGTATATGTTATTTAGGATATGCATGGAGAATTAATTTTGTTTTACAGTGTATCTTTTGATTGTTTGTGCATAATCAAATTGAAATGAATAATTTTCATCTTATCTGATGAGTTTTTGTCTGTTCCTTAAATTACATTTTGATATAATTTGAGATTTGACATAGGATTGTATTGCTAAGTTACAATAACATAATGCGAGATGTGACATTTGACATGGAATGCGTTCTTGTTATATATAGTGCATTTCTAGAGAAGTTCTAGAACAATTGGAGACTTTTTCTTATCATCATGATAGAATGTCTAGACATGGGACATATAATTTACAAATTTATTAAATGTGCTCTTTTTTGTATTTTACATACATAATTTGATTAATTAATTACAAATATAAAATGCAAGGGAATAGATTACACTATATGACATAATTTACATGTGTGATATGCATCACCATTCACATACATACAATACATGTGAAAAACATGCGTGGCACTTTTCGGCTGATTTACATATGATATAATTTACATGCGTGCAACGCATGTGATACGCATGATTTACATATGTGGCTACACATGATTTACGCATGTTGAAATTTACGCATGAGAATCATGCGTTTCTCGCATGATTCTCATATGTGGCTACACATGATTTACGCATGTGGAATTCTACGCATGAGAATCATGCGTTTACGCATGAGATACAGGTGTGCTCTTTACAGCTCAAATACGCATGAAATTTTCGCATGAGAATCATGCGTTTTTCACATGTATTTCATGCGTGGCACTTTTGCCTGTGTAGGACACATTACAGGTAAGTAACAGGACACAGGGACATCACACCATCTCAACGGTCAGCTAATACATAGCTACTAACGAGAACAAACATACACACGTTCTACACATAGACAGCAGGACAGAAGGAAAGAGAGAAGAATGAGTCTGACCAGCTCGAGGAGCTTCTCCAGACTAATGAAATAGAAGTGAAACCGTGCCTTTATAGCTATAACCGGCCCAATGAGAGTACAGTTTAGGAAGAACCAATAGAAACACAGGATAGAGATGAAAGTGAAAATAGAATTTATATATAGATGAGGTAACCACGTACACATGCACGACAATACATTATATAATCTCATACACTCACACTTCACCATGGCCATGGTCAACATACAAATATATCAAAACTTCCACACAAGTATGACGTTACCCACTTTTGGTTGATTGATCGCTCGTCACAGCGATGAATGTTCTGGGTTCCGTCCCTGAGACATGACTTATATATTCTATGAAACAGATGGTTTCTGCTCTAAGACCTGTTCAACGCTCTGTATAAAAGGATTGTGACGATTTGTTTAGCTGCAGTCAGTACAATGTGACAGGATGGGGGAGTACTTGTTTTGTATCTCTGGCACAGTTAAAAGGTTCCACACATTACGATTATACCAGTCTCCCTAAACAAGTAGACAATGGACATCCTTAAATGAATCACGTTGTTAGTATGATGCTAAGCATAATCAGCTAACGATATGAAATAACATAAAAGGGTCGCTTTAATGCCTTTCAAGGAAATTGGTAAGGTAAATAAGTTACACCAATCAATTGTCATATTACCAGATTCAAATATATAGCACGCGCATGTGGCTGATGACCAGAAGTCATATCAATTTTACCATTTATTGTTACTGTCATAACATTTGTTGTACAACAACATATGTTATTAACTATATAAAAATTACAATCTGATACGATCTGTACTTACATGATACGAATACCCCACCTGTCTCACCAGATACCTTCTTTTCTTGCTACATGATCATGATTGTTTAAAGGGTATTCGTAAGGTCAGACACTTGTCAATATGCACTGTCACGTCCAGGTCATGACAGGAAGGTGACCTTTAAATTTTATTTTACGTATTCAAACTGAAGAGGTGTTTTAGTCCTGTCCTACTACGTTTGCCTATTCAAACTACCCTAAACTTCATTTGAACTTCCGATATATGTGCAAATTGAAATGCACTCTTAGAATTTAACAAAGTCAAGCACACGAATGTCCTATATAGCCACATGTATCATATAGTTATTAATATGCAAGATAAGATTTTGTTTTCTTTTACGTCCTCGCATTTAACTTATCACGTGATCACCAAGAGGAAAATCATTTCCACACTAAATAAAAACTCTACACACTGATAAAAAAATGTTCTACGCAAAACGTTTGACGTGAGCACGAAATACGTTTTCGTGATAATGCAAACAATATATTTTTAGTTTAGACTTTCTTTATTTCGATATCTTTCATTCCACATAAAACATTTCTTGTCATGCACAAACTCTTTACTTGAGTAGGTAAATTAAAAAAACTTTATTTTTCGACTTACATAAAAAACGACAATATTTTAAAACAAGATAATATTTTTTAACCGAGCTCTCATTTACCATTTTGATTGAAACTGTATCCATGCATAATGGTCCCACTTTAAACGATGTCATTCCGAATACGTTTTCACACTTGTATTTTTTCTGTCTAGAGAAACATGACTATTTTGTAAACTCATCGTTACTAAATGCGTTTTCCCCGACCTGAGGTGTACAGTTACATTCCTAAACATTGCTTATTTCTTAGCTATCGTTTTCATTCGTATCTTTCGATGATATTACTGCGTTATAGGCATTTAAAAAGGCTAATGAGGCGCCGCAGACAATATTAGAGTTCAAATTGATTTGTCGTTCTGGGAGGAGGAAAGTAAACATTGAGATATGAATAAAGTTTCTGTGGGCAACCCCTAGCTGACGGAATGATATTATAGAATAAATCGATATAAAAATGTTAGCGATATAACATATATCGGTTTTACTAACGTGCCTGGTGCCGTTGAGTATTAAACAAACATTAAATAAATAAATTCAGAGTTTCCAATATGGTAAAATTATCTCGGATCTGAGGCTACGTAATATAACGTCTGCATGGATGAATGGAGGAAAACTCGCTGGAGCATCGATACGCCCATGCGCATCGAGGATCCAGCGTAGCGACGGACCGATCAATGACGTAATGCAACATAAAAACTGATGGAGACAATAACCAATGAGAGCCTCCGTACCTATATATATATATATTGTATTACAAATCATAAACAAAGATGTCAGTGCCCCGGATAGGACGTATTAAATTACTACTGGCAGCATTACAGAGTACCTAGATGTAAATACGAGTTGGCGACTATTACTGAGATAAGATAAAGATAACTCAGATATATTATACTTCTAAATAGAGTCAAAGAGATTTACAATACATTTAAACGGCAATCGTAATTGACACAGCTGATTGCATTAACCTGACCTAGATATCACAGATGTACACATTTTCGTAACAATATCTATAAAATACCAGAATCAATATGATTTGCGTATTAATTGGTTTGAGGTCAATGACCCACACCCAGGAAAACTTTCGTAAATGAGTTCAGTCGTACATTGCATGACACAAGTTCCTCGCTAGTAGCTTTGTTACGATCGATACGTTGTAATAAATTACCATAGAGTTTGTGCATTTCGTTGCAACTTTCGCATCTTCCTGAATTATATCTGAGGGCACTTGGTGGTATATCTGCCTCAAAACCTGTGGTTATCCTTCTCACACTCTCTGCCTGTAAAGCTTCGTTTTCCCATCGCTTAGGTACATATCTTGAAAGAGGTTTAAATTACTGCACTCAGTAGGACTGTGTCGGTTTTTTTTTTACTTCAAACATCTTTCTGACGCTGCAATTGTGCATCAAAACACCTCTGTTAGAAAACCTACATATTGGTGCCCAATGTAACGGGTGTTTAAACCAGTTTCTATCCAAGTCACAGTTAAGAAATACCACGACTTCCAATGGGCCCAGTCACTGGAGTTTACACAATGTTTTGATAGGTTCTTTTGCCGTATTAATGACACATATACATCTAGAAGGTCTTGTACCGGTACCTTGTGTCGCATTCTGTGTAGAAACAATAGTGAGGTTCTCACTTGCAAATATATCTGAAACAAAAGTATCGCTCTGGTACATCATCAGGGCACAAAACATTTTAATTAAAAGGTTCTTTAATGGCGCCTTTTCCGTTAAGTTGACAGATAACCTACCATGAAGTGTTTGTCGTTGTGTTTGTTTACCACACGCTCCTCCTCATAGTCGACAGTACCGCGAGAATAATGGAAACGAGAGTTGTGGCAGCATGTAATTTAGTTTTATTCCGTAATTCATATTGCCCTGCGTCACTTGGGTGACCTCTCTCTCTCTCTCTCTCCCTCTCTCTCTCTCTCATAAAAAAAATATCAAAATGATTCTTGATTTGAATATCATGCTTTCATAAACTTTTGTTTCGCTGCCTATTTCGTGCTATTATCGTGGTCTTGCCTCATAAACATGTAGATATGTAATGTAACGATATTTGGTACTGTGTGAACTTGTGTAGGCGTATCATGTATAAACCAAACTCCAATCGACCTGTTTTCGGTCAGTTTGATTGAAACTACCTCCGGGTGTGTTAAGAACTATTCCGAACCTGGTGAACAGAAGTACGATCAGAAAAAAATATGCATGCTGTGGTATACAGGTCTATCTAAAACTTAACTGTAGTCACTTACACGTGTAATAATGTTGAAACCCTTCTTGGCTTTTTTGGAAGCTAATAGTTTTACTTCTTATTTCTTCAACAAGGACAACAGAAATACCAAGTATTGCTCAAGTTTAAAACGATCAGCAAAGTCTGTTATGATACTGCACAGCCGACTCACATACGTTGACACACAAATACACACATGTAACATGTACGACAAGGTGTGAGTGGAAAATATAGTGCAATGTAGCCTATCGTTACACAGACATACACAGGTAACAGGTAAGCAATATGTGTATCAATTGTGTGTGTGGATGATCGAGTGCAATGTGATCCACCTGCAGTATGCTTACATGTACATGTAACATATAAGAAGCCGTGTATGAATTGTGTATATAAATGTTGTTTTTATAACAAATGACTTCTATTTCTGAAGACACCTTTCTCTTGGATCTACCAATCACTTACATGTTGTCTCAACACTTTGTCCATTGATACTGCTATGAGAGACAAGCATGTATATAGTGTGTATGTGTGTGGTTGGCTGCATGTTTCAGTCGCTGTTGACACTCCCTCATATCACATCATTATGTGTTATGTTTGTATTATATATCACAATTTTATAGCTAGTTGATGTACACAGGACACAGTACATTATCATTATAATTTCTGCAATAAACAAACGTGTTACTCTGTCCGCAGATGTGATGGCTGTTCGAGTTCCTGTCAGTGATTTGGGTTGTGTACTGACAATGTTGAAGTCTCATTTACCAGACTCTATGGCAGTGAGTATCTGACTGTGTTTTCATATGAAACCGCTGACATTTGACACGTTATCGTATCTGTCTTTGCATAGTACAGAGCAATCTGCTAGTTGGGCATTAAAGCCATGAAATCAAACCAAGCATACAGCATAACAAAAGTGTTCACTAAGTCAAAATTGATGAACAGATCCAGCATGAACGAATCAATTACTATACAAAAAATCAATGCCAGTGATAAAAAAGGAAAAGTATTCGCACAGATGATCAGCAAAATTATAGACTTAAGTGTTCCGAATGAAAATGTGTTTTTGTTAACTGTAAATGAAGATGTTTTAGTGTGTGGTTATTTTCGCCAAATCAGCGTTAAAATTGATCACGCCGTGACCGTTTACTCGCTGTATAAATATAAAATAATTATCAAAAGCAAGGTAGCGGCTGACAAATACTATGCAGCAGAAAGTTTGGAATAGATACATTTTTTCACTCATACCTATGAGTGTAATACTAGCTGGTCTTATGCAATACCCTCATATCGCCTGAGGTGGCATCCCCTGTACATGTAATACAGCCTCGTGACGTCACAGCGTCAACAAAATACTGTTTTCTCGGTTTTAACATTATTATCAGATACTAGGATGGTTTAACTATAAAAGATAAAAAGGAGATTTGCGTTGAAAATATTAGGCAATTTTCTTGTATGGAGAATTGACTTGCAATCGCATTTTTTTTATGGATATAAAGGATGGGGATAGTCTACCCTAGAGATCAAAATATGTTGTAAAACACTCAGCAAGTCTCTGGTTTTACATGATGTGACCCTCGGGAAGAATAACCCTATGCTTCATATCATAAATATATCATATCATATTATAAGTGATAGGGGGTAACCAGTAGACGGCTCTCCGCCAATCATTTGGTGACATTTCTGTACGAGGTGCGATAAAATACCTTATTGCTACCAAAACAAGATGTTTTCGACGTTCAGACCATTCCTTATATGTGTTACACAAACCAATGAGTGGCATTTGCTTGGGTTTAAATTATAGGTATACTTCCCGGTTATGCTGGTGTCTGGTGTCACGTGGACTAAGCGGATATGACGTATGCGTTGACAGACTACCTACCATCACTGCTGTGCTGGTAATGCCAAACGATTCAGCCTACAAAGTAAGTGAGATTGGCTAGCATATCAGAAACAAAGACACATGTTTAACATATATTTAAAATATGGACCAATACTTGAGGCTTCTGTTTGCCAATGATTTTTTTAAGTTATTTAGTCCTTTACTTAAATGTCTTATTTATCTCTTTTTAATACATCAATATCCAGACAATGTTGTTCGGAGATGAGATTGTTTTGAAACCTCAGAAATACCGCGATCCTCTAACGAAAACAAGATTACTTTGGGCCATAAGTTTGCCATGACAACGTTCATATCTAAAACCAATATGGCGTTTAATATTTCACAGCCTTTGATGCCGGTAATACTACATCTGTCATTAAATTAGGGGATGTCAACATGGGGGAGGGAACAAATCTTAGCAAAATCAATTGGTTGCAAAAAACGTGCATCTTATTTGTCTGGAGGCTTAAGCATAAAATAGTGCCCTTTGTGATGCCAGAATGAAATTTCGTATTCCATTACAATGACCTAATGCAGGATATTTGAGAACGGGAGCCCAAGGCTTAATTAGAAGAACATGAAACAAAGGGTTCGATTTGCTTATACTCGTTTCTTATTAATTTGAATTTGGTTTTCATATTATGAATAAACAAAATAGTGGCACATTGCTTAGAAAGTAGAATCACTGGTATTGGTAATCCAATATAGAGTATATTATGCCCGTAGTTGGCAATAAATTAAAAAAGTCCGCAGTTTCATATTTGTTGTTCATTATTTGGAAATCAAAATTGGAAATATATAATGAATGTCCGATGGTGGACGTCCTGTCCGTTTGATCGTTGGCAATCCAACAGGAATGACCATTGACCAATTTCAGAGATAGACCGGATGTAATGAGATTGGTTATATAAAGGGTTATTATCACAGGTACAATGTAAATTTACTGACCAATGAATTGAACCAGGGTACATCTACCCACGCCTATGACGTAACAGTATTAAGATTAAAACATTTGACATGTAATCTTGGCATCATACTAATTGGTGTATTTAAGACTAATGAACAAAGAAAACATAGAGATATTCTCTGTGATATCTGGTTTCACCTTGGCAAAGTTGCTTTTGATACATTCCAAAACCAAATCACTGTAACTTATTTTTGACCTCAATTTAACAAAAACAAAACTTGTTTGGGCTATTTTTTTTATTTTTTTTTTCATATGGCACTGGAATTTCAAACCAGGTGCATGGGTTCGGGGAGTCGGTTGACCGCATACCAAAACCAAGAAACCGACATATATTTCATCCATTGCCGTCCTAGATCTTATTATATATAAATCTATTAGTATTATAATGTCATTGAATAATGGCCATCCCTGTTTGCAATGTTTGAAATTTGTTACCTATGTATGAACATCTGTATGCTTTGGGAGACTGAGATTTATAAGCATACAGCAAAAACGACGCAGAAAACACATTTAACATGAAAATACACTGACAACAGCCAAGTCTCTTACTGTTACTATCTTATGAATTCATTTTAATTAAAGAGGTAGAATTGTAAAGTAGCTTTGATCGGAAATATCATATTATTACATGTCTCGTTAAGGAAGGCTCAGGTGTCAGTTTCCTTGAGACAAACTATTGTCTATACAGGTGATAATTATTTGTGCTGCTAAGGGCTGAGCGTAAAGGGAAATATGTTTTGTTGTTAAGCGGCATGTTTTGGGATAGTATTATCGACATTGAAAGAGTTTCAGTATTGCGTTACGCAACAAACTGCTTAAATGGGGGATGGCAATCAACTAATGGTTTGAAAATTGTTTAACAATGGTTAAATTTATTCAAAACGTCGCGAGAAAAATGTCAATTCACTTTACTATTAGAGCCATTTTGAATGAAACTAACAACTTTTATGAATTTATCACAAAAATAACCCTACACAAACTATGCTTCTATGTATTAGTTTTCAATATATTTGAAAATTCTGGTTACCGTTTCAATAACAGTCTAAAAGAAAACTCACAATGGCTTGTTTTAGTATGTGCTATAACGTCTTATCTAGGATTACCAAATTGCCTTATAGTATATGAGATAATGTCCAGACAGGACAATGCACTAAATGTAACATTGCGAAAAAATGGATCAAAAGAAGGACACGGCGCAAAGTTGTAACTACCTCCTCGAGTTCCCGGTCGATGACCAAGCGATTCTTGTCAACAACTATTATTTTAATCATAACTAAGCCATCCTTTGGAAGTGTCTTCAAAAAATTGAAAACATAGCCGACAGCTTATATCAATTATCAACAATTACGTTTAAGTATTAATTTATTTTACAATTTATGATAACTTACTCTTCATTGTGCCTTTAAGATTAGGAATAAGAATTCTGCGATTCCAGATCGACCACAATTCTCAATTTTGATTGAACGCATAAACGATTTTGATATACAGTATGTAGTGCATTTCTGAAAAACAAAGAAACTGCGCATAGGAAAAACTATTTTGGGCGTTTACCTTCGATAAAGCTTTCATAAAATAATATAGTCAGTGATCAGTTTTTATAATTCCGGTTCTTAACAAAAAGTTGCCGCCTTTTCTTAGTGATAATCGCAATGATATTTGTTTTCTTTTCAGTGTTCGGACCACGAAAAAAGTACTTTTATTTACACTGTTCCTGAAGCCAACCCACGAGCTTTATTATACTGGTCTGGACTATTAGAATACGACCATATTACATTTACTGGTTAGTATTCGACACGACCATACTGTTCTGTAATAACTTACTACATCAAGCATGAAACATATGTCTGTAATTCTCTTTAAACAGCGAGAAGCGAATTCGAATCCCATATGAGGCAGTTCCCGGGTACGGAACCACGAGCCGATGGTTTTCCCTGGGTACTCCACCATCGAACCTGGCATGTCCATACATTACCCTGACTGCTAATAGAATGTAGCGACTAAATTTAGAATTTTGCTTCTTTGCATACACCGGGAAGAAAGGCATAGTGTTTGCCGAACATCATGGCTATATGTTGGTAGATCCGGCCTTCTGCTGCCACTCGCCGAAGGATTAATTGCGCTCCATTGTGCTGCTAAATATTTGTCTATATTCATTGTCCCCTATTACTGTTCGTATCATATTATGTAATTGTGTTCGTTCTGTGTGTCTTAATAAAGGGGGCACGGGCAGATGTGCAAATTAAAGAATAACTTAAGAATATATTTATATTATGATAAGGATCTGCTCTGGTGAGGTTTCAGTCTATTTGAAGTCTCTTTTCAACATTAGTTAAAGAGTTTTTGTAATTTTCAATGTGAAGCAAGTTGCCACATAGAAAACACGTAAAAATAGACTTCTATCGATCGTAGTATTTTTATACACTAATTTTGAGAAATTACCAATTTGGCGGCCATTTTGAAAAGGTGCAGTTCTCACTTTGTAGAGAAGTGGAATTTCACCTTTATTTACTTCAATATTTCTAGGTCGCCGGTGCGACAACTTTTTTAGCTTTAACAAGGTAAGTCTTGCTGTAAATCTTCCCTGGGTTCACTGAGATGAACATGATTAGCATTTAGGTGTGGAATCATAACTTATTGTTTTATGATTTTTATATTTATATTTCTATTCTGTCCATTACTGTTTCAGTTGTATGGAAGGCCATATATGACAAACTGATTAATATCCTCAGCCAAGAAGACTGCTCGCTTTATTCGGAGATTGTATCATCTGGTAATGCGGTGTACTATACTGATAATGTTCCCGACGTTCCGTAAGTAAATTAAACATAGATATTGGACTTGTAAATCACCACTTTATAAACATATATTGTTACTTATATAGTAAACTGTTATTCAAAGGGCAATTATACGTATGTTGCAAAAAATGAAAAAAGAATTATCTCCACAGCCATGTAGCCATTTTCTGTCGAATGCAATTGGCGATTTTAAATTTTGTATAAAACTAAGGCTTTTTAAAACATATCCATTGATGTACATTCACCTATCAAATTGTATGAATAATATCTAAGTATAGTCAGAATAATATTTTAAAGATTAAATTAATAAAACTGCACATTTTTTCGCAAATGTTTCACATACTCAATTACGGAGCTTACACTTTCTCCCTGATTTTCTCTACTTTCTCTATAGGATTGCTTTACAGAAGTTAGGGAAATTTCCTAAACAGTTTTATTTTTAATTTTTTTAATACCCTTGTGCGGAGATTGTTTAGTTATGACGTGATCCTTAAGTTAAGGAATTTTGATGAAACTTGGGTAAGCTGTTACTATATAGATCCTAGTGAACATGATGTCATGAAGACACGCGTCTGTTTCGTTCATTTCATTATCTTGATACAAAAACAAGTTACCGTATAGCGTATTATTTTCGCTGGATTTATAAAATCTGTTATTCGTAAGTGATCGAGATCGGGTTATCTCAGTCGAGGGCTAAGATTTTGTAACATAATCAGAACCGAAGCGTTAGCCGAGGTTGGAATATTAAAAAATTACTGGCTATACGGTATCACCAACTTGATAAACTTTATTTAATATGCATAATATACTGTAAACCATTTTATTTTCCAAAGATACACATTTTCGCGTAATTTCGGAGTTTGAACGCCAAATCCAATAGTTTCGCGAATAATTGTAAAAACATATATATGAATGGACGATTGTCAGTAAGAGCCCTTGATCGCGAATTTATATATTCACGAATATGTTGTCAATAATGATGACGCAAAATATTGTACACGCGGACGTTAAGTTGTTAGCAGTATATGAATTTTCTTCATTGTTTTGTAGTACCTTACCGGCTGGTTTCCACTGTCGTCCTCTAGTCCCTGGCGATCATGAATCAGTTATTACTGGAGTGGAGTACAAACAAGCTGACTACGTCAAGAGTGTGAGACGAATTCTCGCGGTGGGTACACTTAGTGTGGGATTGGTAAACGAGACATCCGGGGAACTTGTTGCCTGGTCACTACAGCAGTTGTATGGCTACTTGGGAATGACATTCGTACGGCCAGAGTACCGCAACAAAGGCTTAGGCAAATACGTCACGGCGAATCTTGCCAGACAGATGATTGAGAAGGATGGCTTCTGTATGGCGGCTATTGGCGGACAAAATTCAGTCTCTTTAAATATGCATTTAAAACTGGGATTTAAACGAATGAAACAATTGTTTTATACAGGGTTGTTCCGAGCTAAAAATGCCACATCGTGCTCCGATATTGCGATTATGAAATGCTCCTGAAAGTTGTGAATTACGCCACTTGAGCGATAACAGTTCGTATCTTAATGATACAAGACAATCATTAGTTGTTATGAAAGTGAGGTGAAGATATCAGTCTCATCAAGTTAAATACGCCATAACTGCACGATTTTCCCCCCGGTTTTTACATGTCCGTAATTCATTGAAAACCATAAGTGTTAATCAATGGATTAAGCTTTGAAAAATCATTCGAAGGCACAGAAAAAAAGGTATGGTGCTATTGACAGCAAACATGTATGTAATTGTCCGGAAAACTCATAATCCGGACGGAAATATCGGTGAATAGGTTTGATTATTGACTGTGTCTTATAAGCCGCAATGCTTACGGAAATAAACAAATTGAATTAAATTGAGTACGTAAGTGGTATTTGACAATCCAGAAATTCGTAATTTGGACGGTTTTGGGGCGGGAACGCAGGTGTTCGGATTATTCAGGGTCCACTGTACACAGTTATAACTACTCATGCATCACGTGCGTGCAACAGGGGTATTGCACATTTACTAGTATATATAATTTACATCGCGGCTTTCTTAAGCACCAAAATAAACCTTGTATTGTGTATATGACTATAAGAATGACGGTTGCGATCTATTACTAATTCCCGTACATAAAACTAAAACAATAGACCAATGCACACAACGTGATTAAGTTTATCCAAACATACGGGAACTGTTTCCATTTTAAATGCCATCAATAACATTTACACCACAGGTATTGTATACTAGTGAAGCGGCCCCAAAATGACATTGACTTTTGGAAGGATTTTTTTTTCAAAATAAATGTTTATTTATAATAAGCATAACAACAAAATACACATCTGTCCTCTCACAGGAAGATACTTATTCGTCGTTCGCACTTTCAATCACACACATACCTTACGTTCATAAATGGTATTATGTAACCTTAAATGTAAGGGAGATAATAAACTAACCGGAAGTTTATAGTTTAACGTGGGCGTCTACATCCACACGTGGCCGATAGCACACGTGGAAATATTAGCAGTGTTTGGATGGTCACACGTGCTTAGTCTCTTTACACCACAGCTATTTTGGTTAAGTACACACATTTTTAACATTTTTAAATGCTTTTGCAATTAATTACCTTTCAGAAAACATTTTTACTTTTGAAATTCATAATTAGCTGGCCAATCAGCGGACGGGTTAAAATTCTATCCTGGGCTCAATCTTGTATACACAGGGGCCATTTCGAAGGTCTTTTTTTATTTAGTTGGTTGTTCCCTTTAAACAATTCTGATTATTTCATTGATAAAGCAACGATAATTGCTCATTATATGTAAGATCTTAGATAACAAAAATTAACGTAAACTACGTAAATAATTAAATAAATAACATAATTATTTATCTAAATAATCAATGAGATGTATATGTCAAATATTAATTGAGTACGTTTTTGTGTACTTCTGTTTATACCTGTACATTAAGAAGCGTGCACCAATATTATGTTCCTGGTATATTACAATTGTTATGTACTAGGCCTATACCAAAAGAATGTATTTTATATATTTTGTATGCTGATTTGTTGTTATTTTTACTTTTCATTGTCCAAAGAGGAATATTATACATTGTGGATTTTATCAAAAGTGATTGTTTGAAATTAAAAAGAAAGAAGAATAAAAAGAAGAGAAAAACAAAAACAAAGCTGCTGAATACTTCAGAAGATGGATTACCTTAAACGACATAGACATTCTTTTTCTTAATTGTGTCAAAATATTATTTATTTTTTTTGTTTATTATTATTAACATAATTAGTGATTAACAAATATGTTTATTTGTTTTCACAATTAATGTTGAAGGTTTTTGAGAAATTAGTATAAAAGGTTAGATCTGCCATAAACACATTATAAATATCGAGACTCTTTTGTCTTTTTCACTGACATAAAAAGATTTATATATTGTGTATCCTGCTAATACTAGCATAAAGTTAAATTGTTTATTTTTTTGTTTCCCGGTTTGTTTCCAATATCCAAATATTTTAATTTTCTAATATTTACAATAATTCCTAATTTATGCATATTCATTGTTAGGGTATGCCAAAATGTTTCTACATGGGCGCACTCGATGAAAAAATGTAAGTTATCTTCAATCTTATTATAATATGGACACAAGTCTGAATTTTCTATCCTCCATCTCTTCAGATTTTTTCTAGTTGGAATAATATTATGAATCAATTGCCATTTAAAGATTTTCCATGCATTTTCATACAAGTTTTTGAAGATGAATTTAAAATTTTCATGGAAATCTTTGTTCCCAGCATGGAATTTATTTCTCCACACTTTTCTATTAGACATGTGTTTTCTTTCTTAGATTTAATTAAGGTGTTATATGTCAATTTATTGGTATATCCATTTAACATATCAATTTCATCTTTATTTAATTCCATTGTTTCTAATTCCAATTTCTCAATCCATGCTTTTGGTATAGTATTTTTTAATTTTCATGAAATTAGCAATCCAATTAGCTTTACTTTAATAATTTTGAATCAATGGTAGCATAATTTATTTTTCCAGCTTTATCATATAAGTCATTTATTGTTATTATACCACTGTCTATCCAATGTTTAAATATATTTACCCCCGCATGTGACGTTGGCATTACCCCATATTATTTAAAAGGATATTACACAATAAAACTTAAGCTTCCCATAATTTTTGATTTCGAAATAGATGCCAACTGCTAACAGGGAAGCAGCAATCCAGTAGAAAGCTCCCGTATTTTGTTGTCTTTTTTATTCTTCAAATGTGGACAGGTGTTTTAGTTAGTGAACCTTGATATGCCATGTGCCTGTTTGTATCATAGATAGTGATATGCTCCAGATTTCGCCTCTTTTTTTACCCAAATCTGTATTACAGATCTAGACGATGTAGTTACGAAATCCCATTACAAATTCCACACATTATACTTTAGCGTTGGCAGTCATTTTAATGGTAACTGTCGTCATAAAGAGTGAAGTGGGCGCAGAAATGTTTTACAGATATGAAGAAACCCTTTTGATAGCATGTTAATCGACTGTCTCAATATTCTGATGGACATGGCAAAACCTAACCACTAATTTGATACCACCAAAAAGCAATGTAATCTATCCTACCTTTCAATTCTAACATATATTGCTGATTTGACACGCCAATTTGTTTCCAAGGAAGCTTAAGGCAAGTAATAAAGATTGTTTTCACGCAAGTGATCTTATAAGATCAGGCCCGTCTCTAATTCATCAGTCGACATTCCAGGGGATTCTCATCAAATATATACAATGGGATCGGACACAAGTTGTCCAGCTTATTTCAAGCCATCTTCCAATACAATTTAATGAATACATGTACACAACAAAATGATAATATACTTACATATGTACAATTTGGAGAAAGAGAGATAGATGAAGCAAGAAAGAGAGGGTAGGAAATAGAAAATGTAAGCTATACAAAAAGGCGGGGGAGGGGGTAGGGGGGACAGAAGAGGGGGAGGGGGTAGGGGGGACAGAAGAGGAAGAAATGAGGTATCACCGCATAACAACTTTCGGTTTATTTTCGTCCTAAAATACAAAAATATTTAGTTGTCAAAGTGGGCATAGAAATGGACGTAACTTTGGTGGCGATAGTGGGCTTAACCCAGGAACGAAAGATCGATTAAATTGATAATAATGATAATTGAAATGAGAATCTGGAAGAAAAAGAAACAGAAAGACAACGAAGATAAAAATCTTCTTTATATGGACTTTTACGTGTATGAATAGAATCACATAAACGTATGTGACAACGTTTTTGAAACTTTAAAATCAAATAATTATGTTAAACATTTACAAATCACTTTCCATTTATAAACATAACCACAAAATACACTTAAAACGGCAATGTGTAGGGTAGATATAAGAAGTTGAAATCTCAAAATTAGAATCAAAACAGTTCAAAGGTCAACACATGAACAAAGAAAATAAAAAAAACCACTTAACCGATGATGGCGTTAGCGTCTTTATTGTTTTGTCTACATCCATGACTCAGGTTAGTGTATCTCTCTCCTTTACAGACCAATATACGATTATATTCATCTCACCAGCCAAGGTAAAAAAATGGCTTAATAGCACAAGAATTGCTGACTTGCTAATGAGCCACCCCTGTCCACTTGACATGTCTATGCAAGACTATTCATCTACACATTAAAGATCTTTTAATGTATTTTGCAACTAAGCAATGGAAACTATAATAACGAATATAGTAATAAACTATAACTTATAACGCATTAAGGAAAATAAGTAAAATATTCTTATGTTAACATTAGCTCACATAAGTTATATCATTAGTAATCAAAACCATGAAGAAAAGTAAAGTCGAATCACATACTGTTACCTATTTTTACGTTATTAAGTTCAATGTACTTCACCTTTTTATGTCATTTGCTTTTTAGGTTAACAGATATACTTATCAATCTAAGAAATGACTGAAAATATCGCAAATCTAAGTACAACATTTTGGAACACATCCAAATGTAATAAGAACAACATAAATATACGTAAACTGTATGCGCGAACTAAATAAGCGGTGAGCATGATTCATGAATGTTTGTATATAAACTAACCACATCAAACGAAATAAATTTGCTACCTGGTACAACCTTTTTTGGTAACCTTGTTAAAAAGTCAAAATCGTCTTTAACAAAACTCGGTACTGTAGGACAAAGTGGTTTTAAAATGATATCTAAAAAATGACTTAGACGTTGTGTAACGCTATTAGATCCACCGACTATAGGTCTGAATTTTAAGTCAGTTGGGCAATGTATAGTAATATACTCAGAGTTTTGTTATTTTATAGCATTAGCAATTTGACTGCTTTTATGAATCTTCGGTAAACCATAAAAGTAACTAGTTTTAAATGAAAAATTTGTTAAGTAATCTATTTCCTCGTTAAGAAGTTCACCGCCTTCTCTGTTAACCAAGTTTACAATTTCTTTAAAAGTCATCTCATCCTGTTCAGAATTACATTCGTTATAAAATTCTTCGTTGGATAACATTTCCCTAATCCTTTTAGCATAATAGTCAGTATCCATGACAACAACAGCGCCACCCTTATCAACCTCCTTAATAATTATTGTCTTGTCTTGTGCTAAATTTTCTTGTGCTTTTCTTAGTTGATAAGACAAATTACTTTTTTCTATTTTGAATAGGAAGCGGATGTTTCTTTAGTCTAGATATAGTTTCTTCTAAAACAATATCGTCACATTTAGGTGGATTATAAGTAGACTTATTTCTCACAAGTGGTACATTTTCTGTGGACTGATCGTAATTGTCAGAAAAATATTTTTCTTCTAATCTAAGTTGTCTACAAAATCGCAAAACATCGCATTCTAATTCTTTCTTATCTGATTTTGGAGTAGGACAAAATTTAAGACCTTTTTTAAGCAAATTAATTTCATGTTCCGTTAAACTGCGTGATGACAAATTGATAACTTTTGGTAGTACCTGTTCAGTCAATGAGTCCTGGTTTTTCCCCCGCCTTTCATTTGATGATGGCGCTTTTGTAAAAAAGAACGTCGCGAAATTCTACCAATATATATTGTACCATCTGTTGTAACCGGAAGCGACAATGGCGGTGAATTCTCCATTTTTTTCCTTGGTCGAAGGATTCTTTTAGATGCTGGTGTAGTACATGTATTCTTCGCCGGTTCTTGGTGTTTTGTTTATCCCGTATTGTTACGTTGCTTAAGCCTTGGAGACAGTGATTTAACAGCATCGGAATAAAAAAGTGGACTTTCTGGTTTTGCTGTTGTATCTAGTTTATCTTTTACAGTCATTCTACGTAGTTTCTGATTCTTTTGTTGTTGTTGACGCGAAGGTGTAGTTTCTTTGCTCGACACCAAATTAGTTCCGTAGTTGTCCACATATTCATTGTACCACTCTTTCTTTTTTTTCCATATATTTGCGGAATGGTGTTCCTCGGAGGCGCATTCTGTCTCCCATTTTGAGATAACTAATTCTGCAACCTGCGAATGAAAACGTCCCTTTTCGCTTGTTATTTTAATCACGTTCCTCATGTTTTCATCGAACTCAAGCACTTTTTCATTAAATCTATTCGCCTTGTTTGTCATGAGTTTGATTTCAGCTTCTGTTTGGCATATCGCAGTACTGATTCTGATTTCTCCGTCTTCTTTTTCTTCATGAGGAATACTTTTGGGTCGGAATTTTCTTGGTATTACCGGATTTTGCTGTCCTAACCAAGCACTGTAGATTGCTGCAGTATTTATGTTTTTAAGGTAATTCCAATATGCCTGTTTTCTTTCATTTAACTGCCTTTTCCATGCCGATGATATATCTAGGATTATAACCCTAGCACACCTTGTCAATAAAGTGCCTGTTAAGGCTTTTTCACATGTCTTTATCACTTTATGTCCACGGAAGCCAATAGTACGTTTGGCATCACGATGAGTAATCCATTCCGAAGCGTAATCCATCCTTAAGCGTAAACCATCCCTATGTGTTATTATTCTCTAAGCATAGTCCACCCCTAAGCTTAATCTACCTCTAAACATAGTTACACCTAAGTGTATTCAATCCATATGCGTTATCAGCCCTAAGCATAGTTAACTCCTAAGCGTAGTCCACCTCTAAGCGTAGTTTACCCCGTAGCGTAATCCAACTCCAAGTGCAGTCCATCCCTAAGCGTAGTTCACCCTAAGAATAGTCCAACCCGAAGCGTTAATAACTCGTAAACAACTAAACATAGTTCATATCTAAATAATCCATCTCTAAGCGTAGTTCACCACTAAGCTTAATCCAACTCTAAGTGTAGTCAATTTCTATACGTTGTCATCCCTAAGCGTAGTCCAAGCTCAAGCGTAGTTCACCTCAAACGTAGTCCACTCCTAATCGATGTTACTAAGATGCCGTCTCATGATAGTCGTTTTACACCAGCCGAATCGTCGTTTTGGGGATGGCATGCTCTCTTGCATAGAGATGGTAAGGTTTTTCTCTATATTGAACTGTATCATGTCTGCCTTTGTTTGGAAGTTGGCCATTCCTCCTAGTACTAATATGTTGCCTTCAAATTCACAGACTCCATAGTCACTTCTGGGGAAACTTGATATTTTACCATCAGCCTTTGGTCGATGGTTTGCCCCAGGGTTGTACGTCAACACGTCGCCGTTTTTTGATACAATGTAGAGTGTGTCTGCTACGACTACCGGCTTATATTGGATGTTTGGTTCATCAGGTAGCACTTGATACTCCTCCCCTGAGTATCCATTTTTTGTATGAAAATACTGCACTCGGTTGACCTGTTTACTTTTGGAATCCAGTCCACCAACAATATAGATAGTCTGGCCCAGCACGGCGCACGAGGCTGATCTTACAGGGATAGACAGATTGTGATTCCCAACTGTTTTCCACCTGAATGCGTCCAGGTCAAACATGTCTATGTTTCGATAAGGACTCGTCTGTGGAGTGTCAATTCCTCCAAATACATACAAGGTGTTCCGAACGATCGCCATGCAATGGCGCTGTCTCCTGGTAGGCATAGGTGGCATATTTTGCCATATGTTCCTTTCACCATCATAACGTAAGAACACGTCCTTATATGAACTTCCACCTGAAACATATATGTGCATACCTCCAGAACACATGGCAAAATCGAATCCAATATCAATAGGCATAGCAGCCAACGCGAACCACTTCTTCTGCGGAAAACTGAAACACTGAACATTTCGATTAGACCCGAGATCGCAACCTCCAATCACAACAACCGATTCATCACTGAAGACATCAGACTTCACTAGACTGAACTGGGAGCGGCGCTGGGTCTTTAAAGACTGCACTGCTTCCTGATATAATGAGTGCTCGCGAATACCTCCGAATTGTTCATCGGATACGACGGCCTCAATGTCTTCTACGTCTACGGGTAGAATACTCAATGCTTCCATGATCGTTTTAATGTAGCAAGCACGGTTGTCAAAGTCAGCGTTTATCCATAACATAACGGCCTTACAGAGAACTGTCTTGTCTGGACAGTTGATATTCTGACCATTCAGGAGGTCTGTAATGTATTGTATATTGTTTAACATCAGGAAATCCTCACTATAACAAACGTCCGGCTCTGGGAAGTGTTTCTTTACCAACGACAGTGCTAGTGAAGCAAGCTCATCATGCTCATGAACTGAAGCTGTTTGCCAAACAGCAAGGCAGTTGCTTTTATTTAGAGTTGTTGATAGAAACTTAAGACAAGCGCATTGTAATGATGGCACTTGATACTCTTTTGCGACGTTGAGAAGATGGACAGCAGATGATTCATCTATGGCGGAATCCCCGATGTAAATAAACAATAGAAACTTCTCACAAATGTCCACCTCCGTGCTTACGTCCAAAGCTGTCAAATCAACTTCGCCGGTCATCGATTCCTAAAACATTATATATGTATAAAGTAAATATGTCATAAAGTAATACAGGATTATAGTAAAACTAACTTAACTAATACTGTGGATTAAAGTAACATCCATTCAAAATAATGGAGGATTAATGTAGAACTATTTTAACTTATATTGTGGTTAAAGTAACATCCATTCAAAATAATGGAGGATTAATGTAGAACTATTTTAACTTATATTGTGGTTAAAGTAAAATTCATTCAAATAATGGAATATAAAAGTAGAATTTATTAAAATAATATTCTGGATTAAAGTAAAATTCATTCACAATAATAGAGGATAAAAGTATAATTAACTTAAATAATATTGTGGATTAAGGTAAAATCCATTCAAAATAATGGAGGATTTATGTAAAACTAATCTAATTAATATTCTGGATGAAAGTAAAATCCATTCAAAATAATGGAGGATTAATGTAGAACTATTTTAATTAATATTGTGGATTCAAGTAAAATTCATTTGAAATGATAGAGGATTGTGGTAAAACTAACTTAAATAATTTCAGTAAAATTCATTCAAAATAATGGAGGATTAAAGTAGAATTAGTTGACATATTAACGGATGGAAATAACGATATAATTGGTTTGATAACCATTTAATCTGTTTTAATTGTTATATTTACATTTTACGTTCTAGTTCAAAGTAAAACATAATTTAGATGCGAGTGAACGTTTGAATTCATGAAAACTTTGTAGTTGTATTATAGTTGGATGATTATAGTTTAAGTTTATCCCATTTATGGCATTAAACTTGTACCTGCTGCCCATTGCATGATCATGAAAGGCGACTAAATTTGGTGTCTTATATTTTCCCTATCCTCCCTTACTTTCTCATTCCGAACATCTCCCTTAGCTTGACAACGCTTCATTTTTGGCTATGAATTGAGCTCCTATGAGGAAATGATCGAGGCACACAATAGTCCATAAAACTCGTATATTTTGTAGTTTCTGCTCCAAAGAGAGTGAGCGGCGACTGGTTTATCGATTGCTAGTATAATGCGATAGGGAAAGATGTGCTTATTCTGTATATCTGGTAGCATGCTTTATTGAAATAGCACTATAAAAAGTGCAAGAATTACACTTTTACAAAAAGGCACTTTAAATGACCTTGACTGTTATTAGGGCGATAACCTAATCAGCCAATGATCTATAACAACTAACTATGTTGATATATTGTTGTTTTACGATTATGTGATACGCAATAAACTAATTGTTGGAAGTTTACCAAAATCAATATGTTTGTTGATTTGCTCAAGGGCTAACATCTTCCACTAAAATTAGAATTAATTGACGTATATTTCGTCCTAATTAGGATGAACCAGCATATATCCGCAAGGGAGATCATTCTGCAAAAATGCAAATACGGAATAGCTGGTAAAGGCCGTGTGACGACCTAGAATTCATGACTTCGCAGACGACCGGCTACACTCGGTTACCTTGACCCAAAATACAAAATGTAGAATGCATAGAATCAGAAGGCCAATGTTCAAATACTTATACGGCTTTCCCTATCTGGTAAACTGAACAATATATTTATAGAATATCCAATAAACCCTATAAAATAGGATATTACGATGACATTCACTATCTCATAAACCCTAACTAAAGATATATACAAAGAATATTACAATGACGTTCACTTAAGGAATGATTATTATTTTTACTGGTGTATAAACTGCATTTTTTGTACACATATTTTAAATGAAGGGCGTTAAAATCATTCCTTATATCTACATTTCGACAGACCTATTTTCATTTAGATTAAGTGTTAAAAAACACATCTAACAATGTTATATATTTGTTGGAACAGCTGGTCGATTGATGGAATCCCGGCACAGCTGGCTTCAAATTGGCGGGAAATGTTGTCAAATTCAGAGAGTACACAAAATAGAGTTCCACATTAACTTCATTTTTTTCATTTCATTTTCATAAACAATATTTGTATACTATTTCATTTTATGATATATAATTTAATATTTCCATTACATTTATACTTGCATTATATTAAAGATTAGTCAATTACAGATACAATTGGCCTAATCGGATGCGCATGCACACTACTGGCGGAAGTCAGTGTTCCGGTGCGTGTATTCTTGCGTAGCAACCACTGCGTTTACGCAAGTGTAAACGATTTGGCAGTTGGTAAGGTTATATAACAAAGAAAAAAGGAAAATGTAAATATTATCTCAAAAACCCCACCTAAACATATATATAAAGAATATTGCGATGACGTTCACTATCTCATAAACCCTAAACAGTATATATATAGACACAATATTACGATGACGTTCACTATTATACATGTATAAACTCTAACTAAATATGTTAGCGCGTCATGTTGAAATATCTGTCCAAAAATGCAGTTTACACACCAGTAAACAACAAACAGTACAAATTATTCCTTATATTTACATTTCGACCGACCATTTTATTTAAATTAAGTGTTCAAATAAACTAAAACTCTTTTTTTCGATGTTATACGATTGTTGGAACAGCCGGTCAATTGATGGAATCCCGGAAAAGCTGGCTTCAATTTGGCGGGAAATGTTGTCAAATTCAGAGAGAACACAAAATATAGTTCCACATTAACTTTATCTTTTTTCATCCCATTTACACAATATTTGTTAAATTTTCTATTTGCTGATATATAATTCAAGATTTACATTACATTCATACATGCAATATATTAAAGATTTTCCATACGGATAAAATAGGCCTAATCGTATGCGCAGTCACACTACTTGCGGAAGTCAGTGTTCAGGTGTGTGTATTCTTGCGCGGCAACCAGTACGTTTACGCAAGTGTAAACGATTTCGCAGTTGATAAGGTTATATAGCAAAGAGAAAACGGAAATGTAAATATTATCTCATAAACCCTTAACTAAATATATATATAGGATATTACGATGACGTTACATACCATCATTGGACTATCAAACATGCATTCGAAGTATTCTGACATGGCCGACAGAACGACGCGGTGACATTGGTACGTTCGATTTCCACACATAACGATGACGTCACTGTATTTGCCGTTCAATCTCAAGCGGTTCAGTCCATTAGTGAGGTCGGAATGATATCGTGACGAAGCCATATCTGGAATACAGAGAAAAGAGTTGACTGGCTTCATCGTAAATATATTCACAGACGAATAGAACATAATCTAGCGATTAATACCTTGTCGGACTCATGTTATTAGTTATACGAATTCACTTCCTGCAAGGGAAAAATGGATACGTCATTTCGTCCGCTTATTCCACTGTTTATAAACTTATTGAAAATATCCTGACATATTAGGGTGCGTGACGTAATCGACCCTTTGCGAGGCAGTGCAGCTCATCACTATCAATGCTTGCCATACGGCGCTCGACACACCTACCTGTGATTTTCAAAAACGTCTTTTCAGCGATTGGGGATTGTTGCTAACGTTTCTCTGATTTTTTTTATCATTAAATAGCATTGTCATGAACTTTCGTTTTCTTAAATGTTAAGCAATGCGGGACGAAACGCGTAATTGTGAGAACCGCGATGAACAACGTAACCCTGTACAATTTCACCTGGATGCGAAGGCTGGTGGATAATTATGTATATTTAATGAGGGCAAAACTTTCGTGCAGATTTCTTACTTTTTTTCAATGATTTATGCATTCTTTCTAAAGACTGTAGTAAAAGTAACACATACTGTTATTCATCTTTAATTCTCCCTCTCTCTTTCTTCTTTCTTTCTCTGCCTCCCTCTCTGAGTGACATGTCACAGCACTTATAGGTTCTCGCCATGTCTGCTAGTGTGATTATCCTGTTTAGACAGGAATTCACACTAGACCTATACACGAAAGAGAAGGTTAACGGGAATCGTTGATGCGCCCTGACTAACGAGGCTCGACTTACGGGGCGCTTTAAATATTAAGGCGGCACTAATAGGAGCACGAAGCGAGAAAATGGCCGACAATAATTGTATACACTTTATAGACAAAGATATTGAAAGGGAACATTAACATTGAAAGTTGCCAACCGATTGCCAAATCACTCGAAACTTCCAACGAGGATTTAATCAGACATATCTGTTCTTCAAATCCATTACAACATCTGTCAGTTGGTTTAGAATAATGTTCCTAATTTGTACTGTAATTAAATAGTGATACCTCTGAAACTTTGCATTTTATTACTGCAAATCACAGAGTTCCTTTGGATGTGGTACAGGTAACTTATCAAACCAATAACGATCGTGTCGACACCCGAATGACATTCCCACTCGAAACTTTCCAACGTATTAACAATGGATTTCATCAGACCCATATCGATCATCAATTCCAAGTACACACAATTGTCTGTCTGGTTAATATAATTGTTCGAGTAATTAAAATAGTGATACCTCTGAGCAACTTTGCATTTTATTAACTGTTATCATACATCAAATTTACAGATAAAATATTACAAGTACTTATATAAGTATCATATTTTTATATTAATGAAGTAAGTGTTAATAATCAGTGCTGTCTCATGACAATTCTTTAGAAAACAATCGTAATTAAATGCTGAAACATATCTTGAGTAATAATACAAAGATTTTTTTTTACTACATACAGTTGAGTTATAGGTGTTTTTTATGAACGTATTAATCAGTATCAATTTCTAATATAGCCGAGGAAATGTCTGCATCTCGGACTCACTCTTGGTCAACACAAAACGCCACCGCCCCATGTATACAAGACGCTCCCCCTCCCGTCATGCAAAGATTTTTTTTGCAAAAGATTTTATTATAGTCTCCGAGACACATTAAATTGTGTTGTTACCATGGATTATAAAATTACAAGTTACATTTTCAAACTGCACGTAGGCAGGATATGGACAATCTATATCATACCAAATTACAAAATCATGACAATTAATTTGGAAATTAACAATAGTTTTACCGTATACTATCATTGCTGTTATTCACATCTACAAAAATACCCATCGTTTTTTCTATGAATAGAGACACCTTCTTCAATTAATTGGATATTTCAAATACCTATAAGGCCACCATTTCTTTATGAAGACTGGGGTATTACTATTATAATACCGTCATGAAGATAACTTTATCCACCCGCGTTGAACATGAACGACCTTTCTGTTCCTGTCATTTATATTCAGTACTGTCATCACGTGTTCAGGCCACGCGTTTAAAACTGTTAATATATGGTGTGTTTTATTTCAGTGACTGCCGGACTCTAATAGAGTTACCAACAGATAAATACTTTTCATTCAAAATACAACGTCAACGTTATTATGAGATAATTTTATATATAAAGACTATATGGTAATAATCTATCAAAATAAGAAAAGTTTCACGTTCTAATTCTTTGGTTTACTACTAAACCCGATATATGAACGATTTTTACAGATTAAAAAGAAACTTTTATCTAGTTACAGTTTGTGGTTTGGAGTCTTGACTATTCATATAGGTACGCGATGTTGTTCGAAAGAATTAGATAAAATAAAGTGTACATGGAATGGTTTGGTATATAAGGCTTGATATAAGCGTCATTTGATAAAATTTAGAATGCCGGAAAGTACGAGTTTCATAAGCGAATTACGGTTATTAGAGATAATGGCGCGCTTTCTCTAGAACACCACCTGAAGCTTCAAAGCCTATGACCCCCGGATTTCCGGACCGGTCCTGTGACGTCACGAGGACACGGGATAGGACTCTTCTCGATAAGTTAGATTTGGCGATATTCGAGTGTCTTGCAACAAGGATTTTATAAGTAAGAAGGATTCGTGTCTGTCTCTTTAATTTGTAAACCACCACGCGAGACTCCTATGAAAGGGAATACCAAACGTTTTTCTCAACAAATACTTGTCTTATCGAAAACGAAACCCAATATGGTTTATTAAAATTTCACAAGGTTTATAACTTATTTTAAGGACGGAAGATTTAGAGGCTATGTCTTAAAACTTTCGTTAAAAACATACGACAGCTCATGAAATGACGGCCCGCTTCAGAAAGTAATTCTTAAACCTCTCAACACCGCAAGCTACATCAAGGCGTGCGCCGGCGGATACAAAGCGAAAATCAATCGTCACGGTCAGTGCAACAAAACAAAATAGCTCTGCCTTGTATCCCCCAAACCAGTGTGACTTATCGGCTTCTCCATATTCGTCCTTGTTGCAAATCTATTGTGACACCGTTTGTTTGAAAATCGATTTTGAAGACACAAATACTGTGTACATGTCCGATACCTATTTAAATTATCTCAATCACAGATATGAGTTTGAATATGCATAATAGGGATTTATACATTACATATATAATGGATGTACCTGTCGTAATAAATGAAACATCTCTGCGCGATTACTGCATATTAGGTTATATAGCAAAGAGAAAACGGAAATATAAATATTATCTCATAAACCCTAACTAAATATATATATAGGATATTACGATGACGTTACATACCATCATTGGACTATCAAACATGCATTCGAAGTATTCTGACATGGCCGACAGAACGACGCGGTGACATTGGTACGTTTCGATTTCCACACGCATATGACGTCACTGTATTTGCCGTTCAATCTCAAGCGGTTCATTTATCTGCTTAAGGATCTGCTCGGGTAAGGTTGCAGTCTCGTTGAAGTCTTGTTACAACATAATCAAAGAGCTTTTTTAGATTTTCAAAAACTGATTTTCTCAATTTGTAATAAATTGCCATATGGAAAATATGTCAAAAAGTAGACTTCTAATGCTTGTAGATTTTTTTATACACAAATTTAGTTTTAACAGTATTTTATTCATATAATGATATATATAATACAGTAAATAAACACATGCACAAATATACATACACCTAATATACACAAATTTCATACACCTAATATCCACAAATTTCATACACCTAATATACACAAATACACCTAATATACACAAATATACATACACCTAATATACACAAATTTCATACACCTAATATCCACAAATTTGAAGAAATGACCAATAGAGCGGACTTTTTGTAGAGAGGTAAAAATATCACATTTTTTTTAACCATAGTATCTTTTCTTAACTCGCCGGTGTGACAACATTTTTAGCTATATTAAGTCAATACTTGCTGTAATTTTATTTAGGTTCGCTGAGTTGAAAATGATGCCCAGGATGGAATCATAAACCTCTTAGTTTTAATGTTTTACATTTTATTTTTTACATTTTAATAAAGATGTTTTCAGTGATTTCAATTTTTAGCAAAATTACTGAAAAAAATAACAAATTTTGTATCAGGACAAAAAAAATCAAGCACTGACACACGATTTTTACCATTAAAAGGAACAGTAACATTTTTTTCTTATGAACTGGAAAATTTTAGAAAAAGTTAAGATATCAAAACTTTTTCTATGAAACGTTGAATCTGCTAAAAATTGTAAAAGAAAAACTTACCGTGAGGTGAGCCTCACGGCAGAAATCCCATCGTTCTCTAAGTAATGTTTGTGAGTACATTCCCTAACGTGAAGTATAAATGACATCGGGAAAAATTACTAAAATCAGAGCAACGTTATTAATTAGAGTTATGGAAATGAATTCAATAACAATGGTGCAATCAATATCTTCTTTATAATTAATCATTGCAACATATGAAGATTTATGTGATATAAAATTACAAAAAAGCTTGATTTGTGCAAATGAACATGTTTAATTATCGTATTTGCTATACGTCATCTTTTTATAATCAGAGACCTTTCAGTGAACAGTAAGGTAGCCATCATAAGTTCAAAATATCTCTAGAACATATAAAAACACCGTGTCATTTCTTTTGAGAATCATTCCATTCATACCTTGCAGTAATTAAGCTAAAAGAGAGATTGCTACAACCAAAGCATCAATATATGCGTTAAAATATACATATTGAAAGAATAAGAAAATGATATATATTCTGCAACCATCCTCGTTACTTCAGGGGTTACCATCACTGTCGTTATATCCATCCTTGGTCCCTGGACTGTCATTAGAAAACAGCGAGCTGTGTGTGCGACAACAAATGAGGCAGGTAGTTTGGTCCTTTGATGTACGTCAACATAATTGAATAGCGGTAGACTGTAGATAACTTTATGGTTTTAAGTTGGACGTCGTTCTTAAAAAAAAGCTCGAATAATGAAGAATCAGTAGACTTTAAATTGATCAGCTTTTTTCGCCTTGGCTGCAATCAGGTTTTTGTTTTTTTTTTTTTTTTTTTTTTTTTATGAAATAGTCCGTGGGTGCAATTAAGACAGTGATAGTAGCCTCTGGAATATCGAGGATATTCTACAACCAGCATTGATATTGTGCATATATTTATGAATTTTTCAAATTTCCGCACGGGCGCCGATTCGACTAACCAACTTTCGAAGCGAAAAATTAATCGAGAGACGAACATGCCTGAAATATTTTTGGCACCTTTTAACCTTAATTAAGTTAAATATGTTTTATGAGCGTTGCAGGATGAGAACTATAAACCAACTTGCTTTCGCCTGCGTGCCGAATAAGTTTCGCGAATAACTTTCGCGAATTTCGCGATCCAAGTATATGTACAATTTCAAATCTTCAAACGCTCGCGAACTTGTTTTGGAATGGAAAATGATAGCCGCGAAAGAAAGTTGGTTTTCTGTATACATGTATGAGTTGTAGTTTTGACTCGGCAGAAAACCAGAAAGCGGCTCAACGAATACTCGCCACTTTTCGTATACATTAACACAACCCTTGCCAAATATATATTATTTTTAGACACCTTTCATATATTGTCTATATTTTTTTCTATTGACGACTGGTTTTTTTTTAATTCTACAGAACGAAATTATAAAATTAAGATATTACGTTACATAGACTTCCAGGAAAGCATCAACGATACTGAAAGCGAAATTGAGAGAAAAGAAATGTCAGTACGAATATAAGAACTCACTGTTATATTTCAAAAAGAGTGCTGACAATGTTTTAATATATTACATAATTTGTTTACACCAATCTATATATGAAGAAATATAATATTTTCAACTATTACGCCGACCGTTCAATAAAACCTTGTTATATTGCACGGTTCGAAGTTATATTGCACGCTTCCATGGAAACGTTATATTGCACGGTTCGAGATGTTATATCGCACGGCTTTAGGAACACCTCGCTGTTGTTGTCTAGTTTTGTGGAAAACTTCCGAGGAATTGCGAGTAACAGTGAGTTACGTTATTATGACGTCACAAAGGTTCACGCTAAATTTCGCACTGGATTTACATATCTCGAATCAAGCACGTCATGTAGACGTTTACTGTATCGAGTAAAGGACGGACACGATGAATGTATAAGATCAAAAGGCTGCAAGCAGGTCTAATAATGTGAAAACAGACAATAAGACATCCAAACCGGAGTTACAACGTGACGTACGTGGGCTATACGTCAATCTTCAATAGGATATTAAGGTTGTTTTTTTCCGTACGGTACGGTGTTGGTGATTTTGTTAAGTGATTGTCGTATTCGTTTTATAAAAAAATATTCAACTGAAAAACTGGTGATTATGTAATAAAACAAATATTCCATGGTTACTGTGCTCTAGTTCATAATATTTACCCCTCGGTGATGGTAATCAACAAATGTTATATTGCACTCGGCCTTTGGCCTCGTGCAATATAACATTTGTTGATTACCATCACCTCGGGTTAAATATTATGAACTAGAGCACAGTAACCCATGAATTATTTGTATAATATTGCATCACTCTTTACACTATATTTTTTTATTTCTACTTTCGTTTTAAGTTTCCTGCGAATCGCCTATTGAGGTATACACAATGTACCCTTGCTGTTTTCAATAGGCCTACACTTCAGTTTCTACACCGAAAAGATATCTCTAATGTTTAACTGAAAATTCATACCATGTCCTATCATGATTAACCCTGTTATATGATCATTTCAACTCACCGTTTTCTCTCTGTCACCAAATATGTAGGTCACGCCCACTAGCCGTGCAAACCGCTTTGCATCGAGTTATCTCCTTTAACTTCCTGTTTTCAGTGAGGTACATCGACGGGGTAACCTGTCGCTAGCTACTCTATAATCATTTATCGTTGTGTGGTTTATTTATTTGTTCATAGAACAGACTAGTTATAGCATAATGTTCAAATAAACATGAAACGATTTTAGTTGCAACCTATTGAAATTACAAAAGACGAATTTTCTTTTTGAGGAATAATTTCTATTCTTGATGTTTTCATATTGGTTGTATTTTCGTTGTCATATTTAATGTGCGATTAATCTAATATGCTTTGCCTTATATCGATCATACATAACACTGTTTATTTAACCTGTACTTGAACCAAAGTCTAACAAAATTACATGTAATGAATTGAAAAACAAATCGATTTATACCGTGCTTTTCGTTATACTAGCCATTCATTTGTTAATCGATCCAAAAATTTTATAATATGGAGAGATAGTCGACCTTGTAAATAACAACTCAACTAATGGCGTATTAAATTTATCGTATTATTATTATTTTATTCTTATTTATCTATTTATCAAGTTTTGTAAATATCAGCAAACTGTTGATTCAATCTTTGTATAACGGTGTTAACAGTTGAGTTCAACGTTATTCGTTTACTAAGTGAAGGGAGTATATGATATCATTTGTGAAGCAGACCAATGCTTCAGTGCACAACTTTTGGCTTGCTAACAAACGCCATCACTGCCCTAAGTTTGATTTGATCGAAGATTACCATCCCTTGTTATACCGATAGACAAAACGTACTTAATTCTCAAAATCTCTATCACTGTCTCTCACATGTTTCTCTATACATTAAATTCAATGTGAAATTTCAAATTTCTTCATATCAAAAAACCCACAAAACAAGACAAGACAAGCCACATATCCTTTGTCTATGAAATCATTGAACCATGGTTTCAGTCAATCAGAGAAAGCATTATAAAATGCGCAGTTAATCAGAGAAAGCATTATAAAATGCGCAGTCCATCAGAGAAAGCATTATAAAATGCGCAGTCAAACAGAGAAAGCATTATAAAATGCGCAGTCAATCAGAGAAAGCATTATAAAATGCGCAGTTAATCAGAGAAAGCATTATAAAATGCGCAGTCCATCAGAGAAAGCGTTATAAATGGCGCAGTCAATCAGAGAAAGCTTTATAAAATGCGCAGTTAATCAGAGAAAGCTTTATAAAATGCGCAGTTAATCAGAGAAAGCATTATAAAATGCGCAGTCCATCAGATAAAGCATTATAAAATGCGCAGTCAATCAGAGAAAGCGTTATAAATGGCGCAGTTAATCAGAGAAAGCATTATAAAATGCGCAGTCAATCAGAGAAAGCATTATAACATGCGCAGTCCATCAGATAAAGCATTATAAAATGCGCAGTCAATCAGAGAAAGCATTATAAAATGCGCAGTCAATCAGAGAACGCGGTATAAAATGCGCAGTCAATCAGAGAAAGCATTATAAAAGGCGCAGTCAATCAGAGAAAGCATTATAAAATGCGCAGTCAATCAGAGAAAGCGTTATAAAAGGCGCAGTTAATCAGAGAAAGCATTATAAAAAGCGCAGTAAATCAAAGAAAGCGGTATAAAAGGCGCAGTCAATCAGAGAAAGCGGTATAAAAGGGGACATCATTTTTTATGTTATGAGACGATAACTCTGTTAAATGGAAATGGTCATTACAAAGAAGATAAAATTATAAAGGAGCATACGAAAAGGCCAATCAGAAGAAGTACATATCGCTTGATTAAAACCATTTGACATCGATATGGAATCTCTGATAACCAAGTAATTTCCATCTTCACAAGCCAAGGATTACGGTACTCTCCACGAGTAATTTCTGATGTAACAAAAATAGCATACTTTATAATTCATTTTTACAGTCTTATCCTCGTTTTGAATTGGTATTCAATGTCGAATACATGATCTCAAAATATGTTTTTATATCGCCTCGCATTTGCATTAGAAATGAAGGCTACTAAAAGAAGAGGAAGGCATTGTTCATGATCTAAATACATATTATATAATAAAGGGAAGAGGCTTTGATGACACAATTCTTAATAATTATTCGCGGAAATTTTTTTTTAAAAAAATTAAACGAAATCTATTGCTAGTAACTGCGACTTGACTGAACTGGGCGAACGTTAACAAATAGAGACACACGATGATAGAAGAAACCGCACCGCCACCAGCAGACAAGATCAGATATTGTTTAATACAATTCTACATATAAAGAAGCAATTTTGATTATAATGTTTTCTGAGTGACTGGTGTACATAAGGCGTTTTATATGGAACGCCAGGGCCTGGCACCATAAAACTATTCTCAGACAGATTTTTAACTCAAGGATATGATTTTACATAGACTTGAGTAAAAAATCTGCCTGAGAAAGTTTTATGGTGCCGGGCCCAGAACTGGGGATCACTAACTATTATATTCGGTGGGTTTGCCTTGGTATTCGGTGCATGTTTCTCTGTATGTGGAACTTTTATATGCGGTATGAGACTACATGGTTAGATAACAAAAAATTACCAAAAAAAGTCACAAGTTTCTTTTCGATGTTAAAATGAAAATGAGAAAATATTACAGTGGATAATCTACAATTCGTTATATAATTTTAAGAACGAACAATAATTTACAGTTATTAGCACAAATGTAATACATAGTACTAGCATGCTGACATGTCTGGGAGGGCCCTGATAAGTACTGACCCACAAGTTTATCAGACTCTAAAATAAGCAAGTCCCCACTGATATGCCATAAGTATGCGTTAGGTTAAAATAAAATATTGTTTGTTTACCTATACCTCAATGACCCACCTGAAAACCCTGATTCAAAATATGTTATTAAAGTTTCAATTCCATATTATTGAAATATATGTAACCTTTTTTCTCGGATGTCAAGAGTCATGTCTTCCTTTTTATTTTATAAGTATACTCGCCTTATTGATAATCTATAAAAGTGGTAGTTTCTGCTGCTGCTTAGCGCTCAATATTCAGAAAGTGGCATGGCTGGTTCTCCTTTTGTCAGTATAATGTGACCGGTGGGGCGTGTTGCTTGGTGTCTTCAGTGGCATGCTTTAGTGATTTAACACTATAAAAACGCAACAATTCCATTATACAAGAAAACACAACACGAATATACCGCAGTCTCCCAAAACACACACCTCGCACTATATACACACTACACACCGCATAGGATGCCATCCTTACATAACCCTGGCTGTTGATATGACGCTTATTAATCAAACAAACAAGCAAAATAACCCTCGTAAAAGTGTAGCAGGTAAAAGATACTAGCTCTATACAGTACTATTACAAAATCTTTGGTCTGCGCTTGAATGTTCCTCTTTTGAATAATTTATCATATAATATTTAACTTGAATGGAAATTGGTAGTTGCAATGCAGCATCCCCGAGGGGCTGGAGATCACATGGTGGTATCAACCTAAAATAAACAACCAAATTTATCTTTTTTCGGAAAAAATCCAAGGATAACATTTTATATAAAAACTGACTTAAAGTGAGTTCTTGTAAGCATGAAGGGCTATCGGCAATTTGAAATATATGTATTATTTTAAAACATCATATAAAATGTCATATCATATAACTTCGACTAAAAACCTGCTACAAGCAAATAACATTAAGATATACATTTTAGATGCAAACACAAAACACGTTTTTAATAATAGATTACAAGTTATTTTAATATAACAGTATGGAAACGACTACCAAAAGGAGCCAACCGCAAGTACCGACAAGACGCCCCTAAGGACCGAAACGACTTGGTAACGAAATTACTCAGTACGAAAACTACTTTATTAATTCATCACAATAAACACCTGTATTTTTTTTTGTATTATTTCTTCCATAACATTTGACCATAAAAATTGAATTTTGTTGACCTATATTTAGTTTGTTTTAATTTAATTTCACATGTTACACTCATTTCTATTGGTTAGATCATTGAGGTTATTTTTTCCATAGACCGAAAGAATTGTACGTCAAGTATTATGACGTCATATATACAAAACAGTTTCGCGGGGAATTTTAAAAGCGGTCCTATCATTGTCCGAACTGAAATATTGGATGGGATATCACTGCGCCACAACTCAATTTGTTTTATTGCCAAGTTAAATAAAAAAATTCACGTCTAATTAGTACATGAGTGAGTTATCTGAATTAAATTACATGCATAATTCTCAATATCTTTTGGGGTTATGAAGTCATAGACAAAAAAAGGACGGACATTCTTTTTCATAGACGCTTGGCGTTTTTTGTCTATGACTTCATAACCCTAAAAGATATTGAGAATAATGCTTAAATGCTGCAACGGAACACTTTATTTCACCGTAAATTTTTATCCGAGGTTAATTTTATTGCCATATTAGCAACAGGATTTGGAAAAATTAAATTCTAGCTTACAAATGCCCTTTCCATTACAATTTATAACACATATGACATATACATCACAAGATGCCTTTATATAATTCATATAATATCATGATTTTTTTCACGAAGGAGAAGAGATAAGAGAGAAGAGAGAGATAGATAGATAAAGACAGAGGAAGAAGAGTGGATAAAGTTTCAAGGTGAGGTGGTATAAATTTGACTGACAATGATCAATTGTACATACTGTCCATGAAAAACAGTCTTTAACATTTAATCCAAGTTAATCATATGAGAAAACAGATTCAATGAAATAAACACAAGAATGACGTTAAATATTGAAAAAGTAATATTTTACTCTTTTCAATATTTTACGTCATTCTTGTGTTTCAAAATTAAGGAAAAACTGAAAAAATTGAAACTGAAACATGATTCTGATATGTAAAATATTTCATGTGATATTCATGCGTATCTCATCCATATCAAAAATTTCAAATATTTCAGTTTTTCCAATGGCTTGCAAAACATGAAAAATTCTAAACTAGTATCATAAATCTAATATCAACGGAACCTCATGACAAATTCTCAATGTCTACTGTATGTAACGTTAAAGCCGCTGCAAGAATGTAAAGAAATCCCTTCTAGTTCTATTCTAGTTCATGATCCGCCATTGACATAGTATGATAGTGAGTCATTAACAGTGTGCTTACATACACCACAAGGGAAACTCATATTTTTTATCAATACGCTTTAATCTGAAGTACAACAGTAAAACAGCAAGTCATATAGAGAAAAGAGGAAGTTATCGTTTTCCGATTGAAGAGGAGACAAAACTAGGTCATACACAGTAGCTACAGTATACTTTCAATTACAAAAGTGAAAAAAATGTTTTTGAATGAAATAAATTTCCAAGCGGGTACGTCAGTCCAAATAAATAAAAGAAACATTTGATGAATAAAGTCTTTAAGAAGACCTTTAAATTCTTTGTAATCAGTAAACTGCGTAATATATTTTGCTTTTATATATACCATCACCTTGATGTAATGTACATTGAAAAACAGATATTGACCGCTAGAAACATCGTACAAAAATGCGTAAAAGGGGTGGATGTCATCCTTTCTTTGGGTGGAAATAAAAAAGAATTGTGAAAAAAGCCTTCAACTCTAAAACTAATTTATTTGTCATGACAAGGTTCTTGGTATGCTTGGATCGCCTTAATAGCTATTGATATGTGTATTTATTAGATCAAAACACCTCAGCATATACTATGTTTGTATGCAGATATAATCTACTATTCAATGTTGAATGAGTCAATGTTTATACTTTGATAAAATTAAAATCTGGCCAATTATATAATGGCACAAAAAGACCAGTTATACTGATGTCATGAGTGGGCATAATGAATGTATTTAAGACGATACACTTTTGCATTCATTGTATGATAAGAAGCAGCTAAGTACCAAACGTAAAAGTTAACCATGTACGCGTATAGGGACTGAAGAACCAAACTAAACAAAATTTCTTGAATTACCCTTTTGGGCAGAAGATAGAAAGTGAATGTTTCGGAGCCTGCTGGTTGAGTATTAAGGGTGTATCACTTTCAAACGTTATACATATTGGTTGTGCAATAACTGTAGAGGTAAAGTATGTAAAGAAATTTCGAAAATCTTTTCTGACCAGGGGAGATAATTAAAAGTGCATTTTCTGTATAGTAGAGCTGTACTCACGAGGATTTTCATTGCACTGGCGGTGTGTGTACCTAATTCCAGGGCTTTTAACGTTTTAAGTGTATCAGCTGCTATGGAAGTCAATTGTAATTTCAGCGGTACGTACAGGATGGCATTACATCCTCACACACACATGTCAGTAGGATAGGACAAAGAAGTAATATCAGCGGTACGTACAGGATGACATTACATCCTCACACACACATGTCTGTAGGATAGGACAAAGAAGCAATATCAGCGGTACGTACAGGATGACATTACATCCTCACATACATGTGTCTGTAGGATAGGACAAATAAGTAATATCAGCGGTACGTACAGGATGACATTACATCCTCACACACACATGTCTGTAGGATAGGACAAAGAAGTAATATCAGCGGTACGTACAGGATGTCATTACATCCTCACAAACATGTGTCTGTAGGATAGGACAAAGAAGTAATATCAGCGGTACGTACAGGATGACATTACATCCTCACACACACATGTCTGTAGGATAGGACAAAGAAGTAATATCAGCGGTACGTACAGGATGACATTACATCCTCACACACACATGTCTGTAGGATAGGACAAAGAAGCAATATCAGCGGTACGTACAGGATGACATTACATCCTCACAAACATATGTCTGTAGGATAGGACAAATAAGTAATATCAGCGGTACGTACAGGATGACATTACATCCTCACAACACATGTCTGTAGGATAGGACAAATAAGTAATATCAGCGGTACGTACAGGATGACATTACATCCTCACATACATACATATGTCTGTAGGATAGGACAAAGAAGTAATATCAGCGGTACGTACAGGATGACATTACATCCTCACATACACATGTCTGTAGGATAGGACAAAGAAGTAATATCAGCGGTACGTACAGGATGACATTACATCCTCACACACATGTCTGTATGATAGGACAAAGAAGTAATATCAGCGGTACGTACAGGATGACATTACATCCTCACACACACATGTCTGTAGGATAGGACAAAGAAGTAATATCAGCGGTACGTACAGGATGACATTACATCCTCACATACACATGTCTGTAGGATAGGACAAAGAAGTAATATCAGCGGTACGTACATGATGACATTACATCCTCACACACACATGTCTGTATGATAGGACAAAGAAGTAATATCAGCGGTTTGTACAGGATGACATTACATCCTCACATACACATGTCTGTAGGATAGGACAAAGAAGTAATATCAGCGGTACGTACAGGATGACATTACATCCTCACACACACATGTCTGTAGGATAGGACAAAGAAGTAATATCAGCGGTACGTACAGGATGACATTACATCCTCACATACACATGTCTGTAGGATAGGACAAAGAAGTAATATCAGCGGTACGTACAGGATGACATTACATCCTCACATACACATGTCTGTAGGATAGGACAAAGAAGTAATATCAGCGGTTCGTACAGGATGACATTACATCCTCACATACATGTGTCTGTAGGATAGGACAAAGAAGTAATATCAGAGGTACGTACAGGATGACATTACATCCTCACATACACATGTCTGTAGGAAAGGACAAAGAAGTAATATCAGCGGTACGTACAGGATGACATTACATCCTCACACACATGTGTCTGTAGGATAGGACAAAGAAGTAATATCAGCGGTGCGTACAGGATGACATTACATCCTCACATACACATGTCTGTAGGAAAGGACAAAGAAGTAATATCAGCGGTATGTACAGGATGACATTACATCCTCACACACACATGTCTGTAGGAAAGGACAAAGAAGTAATATCAGCGGTACGTACAGGATGACATTACATCCTCACACACATGTCTGTAGGATAGGACAAAGAAGTAATATCAGCGGTGCGTACCGGGTGACATTACATCCTCACACACATGTCTGTAGGAAGGACAAAGAAGTAATATCAGCGGTACGTACAGGATGACATTACATCCTCACAACAAATGTCTGTAGGATAGGACAAAGAAGTAATATCAGCAGTGCGTACCGGGTGATATTACATCCTCACACACATGTCTGTAGGAAAGGACAAAGAAGTAATATCAGCGGTACGTACAGGATGACATTACATCCTCACACACATGTCTGTAGGATAGGACAAAGAAGTAATATCAGCGGTACGTACAGGATGACATTACATCCTCACAACACATGTCTGTAGGAAAGGACAAAGAAGTAATATCAGCGGTACGTACAGGATGACATTACATCCTCACACACATGTCTGTAGGAAAGGACAAATAAGTAATATCAGCGGTACGTACAGGATGACATTACATCCTCACACACACATGTCTGTAGGAAAGGACAAAGAAGTAATATCAGCGGTACGTACAGGATGACATTACATCCTCACACACACATGTCTGTATGATAGGACAAAGAAGTAATATCAGCGGTACGTACAGGATGACATTACATCCTCACACACACATGTCTGTAGGATAGGACAAAGAAGTAATATCAGCGGTACGTACAGGATGACATTACATCCTCACACACACATGTCTGTAGGATAGGACAAAGAAGTAATATCAGCGGTACGTACAGGATGACATTACATCCTCACACACACATGTCTGTAGGATAGGACAAAGAAGTAATATCAGCGGTACGTACAGGATGACATTACATCCTCACACACACATGTCTGTAGGATAGGACAAAGAAGTAATATCAGCGGTACGTACAGGATGACATTATATCCTCACACACATATGTCTGTAGGAAAGGACAAAGAAGTAATATCAGCGGTACGTACAGGATGACATTACATCCTCACACACACATGTCTGTAGGATAGGACAAAGAAGTAATATCAGCGGTACGTACAGGATGACATTACATCCTCACACACATGTGTCTGTAGGATAGGACAAAGAAGTAATATCAGCGGTACGTACAGGATGACATTACATCCTCACACACACATGTCTGTAGGATAGGACAAAGAAGTAATATCAGCGGTGTGTACCGGGTGACATTACATCCTCACACACATGTCTGTATTATAGGACAAAGAAGTAATATCAGCGGTACGTACAGGATGACATTATATCCTCACACACATATGTCTGTAGGAAAGGACAAAGAAGTAATATCAGAGATACGTACAGGATGACATTACATCCTCACACACACATGTCTGTAGGATAGGACAAAGAAGTAATATCAGCGGTACGTACAGGATGACATTATATCCTCACACACATATGTCTGTAGGAAAGGACAAAGAAGTAATATCAGCGGTACGTACAGGATGACATTACATCCTCACACACATGTCTGTAGGATAGGACAAAGAAGTAATATCAGCGGTACGTACAGGATGACATTACATCCTCACACACACATGTCTGTAGGAAAGGACAAAGAAGTAATATCAGCGGTACGTACAGGATGACATTACATCCTCACACACACATGTCTGTAGGATAGGACAAAGAAGTAATATCAGCGGTACGTACAGGATGACATTACATCCTCACACACATGTCTGTAGGATAGGACAAAGAAGTAATATCAGCGGTACGTACAGGATGACATTACATCCTCACACACATGTCTGTAGGAAAGGACAAAGAAGTAATATCAGCGGTACGTACAGGATGACATTACATCCTCACACACACATGTCTGTAGGATAGGACAAAGAAGTAATATCAGCGGTACGTACAGGATGACATTACATCCTCACACACACAGTCTGTAGGAAGGACAAAGAAGTAATATCAGCGGTACGTACAGGATGACATTACATCCTCACACACATATGTCTGTAGGAAGGACAAAGAAGTAATATCAGCGGTACGTACAGGATGACATTACATCCTCACACACATATGTCTGTAGGAAAGGACAAAGAAGTAATATCAGCGGTACGTACAGGATGACATTACATCCTCACACACACATGTCTGTAGGATAGGACAAAGAAGTAATATCAGCGGTACGTACAGGATGACATTACATCCTCACATACATGTGTCTGTAGGATAGGACAAATAAGTAATATCAGCGGTACGTACAGGATGACATTACATCCTCACACACACATGTCTGTAGGATAGGACAAAGAAGTAATATCAGCGGTACGTACAGGATGACATTACATCCTCACACACACATGTCTGTAGGATAGGACAAAGAAGTAATATCAGCGGTACGTACAGGATGACATTACATCCTCACACACACATGTCTGTAGGATAGGACAAAGAAGTAATATCAGCGGTACGTACAGGATGACATTACATCCTCACACACATGTCTGTATTATAGGACAAAGAAGTAATATCAGCGGTACGTACAGGATGACATTATATCCTCACACACATATGTCTGTAGGAAAGGACAAAGAAGTAATATCAGCGGTACGTACAGGATGACATTACATCCTCACACACACATGTCTGTAGGATAGGACAAAGAAGTAATATCAGCGGTACGTACAGGATGACATTATATCCTCACACACATATGTCTGTAGGAAAGGACAAAGAAGTAATATCAGAGATACGTACAGGATGACATTACATCCTCACACACACATGTCTGTAGGATAGGACAAAGAAGTAATATCAGCGGTACGTACAGGATGACATTACATCCTCACACACATGTCTGTATTATAGGACAAAGAAGTAATATCAGCGGTACGTACAGGATGACATTACATCCTCACACACATATGTCTGTAGGATAGGACAAAGAAGTAATATCAGCGGTACGTACAGGATGACATTACATCCTCACACACATATGTCTGTAGGATAGGACAAAGAAGTAATATCAGCGGTACGTACAGGATGACATTACATCCTCACACACATATGTCTGTAGGAAGGACAAAGAAGTAATATCAGCGGTACGTACAGGATGACATTACATCCTCACACACATGTCTGTAGGAAAGGACAAAGAAGTAATATCAGCGGTACGTACAGGATGACATTACATCCTCACACACACATGTCTGTAGGATAGGACAAAGAAGTAATATCAGCGGTACGTACAGGATGACATTACATCCTCACACACACATGTCTGTAGGATAGGACAAAGAAGTAATATCAGCGGTACGTACAGGATGACATTACATCCTCACACACATGTCTGTAGGAAAGGACAAAGAAGTAATATCAGAGTACGTACAGGATGACATTACATCCTCACACACAATGTCTGTAGGAAAGGACAAAGAAGTAATATCAGCGGTACGTACAGGATGACATTACATCCTCACACACATATGTCTGTAGGATAGGACAAAGAAGTAATATCAGCGGTACGTACAGGATGACATTATATCCTCACACACATATGTCTGTAGGAAAGGACAAAGAAGTAATATCAGCGGTACGTACAGGATGACATTACATCCTCACACACACATGTCTGTAGGATAGGACAAAGAAGTAATATCAGGTTAAAGGCTACATCCATGTCTTATGTATTCCTTCCCTTTAATCATCAGAGTTAAAACATTTATTTCAAAAATTTGTATAATTAAAGTTTTATTTACACATTGAAATACTCTTCGCAATTTAGAACCCATTAGATGGTTCCGATTTTTCGCTATGAATATAACACTCATATTGAATATATCCGCACTTTCATCTGTTTGATAACACAGCCCATGAAACATATATGCACACATCAATACAAAAACACTGAACCCCATTCAAATACAATAAACGATATATACCATACAAAAAGTCATTAAAGCTGTCAATATTGATACAAATTATCGACATGACTTTTCAATCAATAAGGGGGGTCATATATATAACAGAATATAATGCATACTAAACCACATGCACAATGTCCTTTATCTTGATGAATATAAATATTAGAACATTACGGGGATGCTTAACCCAGTTTGGTATTTTTCAAATACCATAAGCTAAGCAGTCAATACTGTTACGTGTCTTAAGGTGTGGCATGTATCGTATTCACACCGACTAAGCTACCTGACGACGCACTATTAGATTTATTGATTTTCTGAATGTTAGCATTTACCTTGGATTCAAATAAAGACCTGTGACTTCTGCCTATAGTTGTTGCAGCTTTCTAACGTCTTTTGTTTGGTTAAATGTTTGTTTTTTGTGCTTTTGTTTTTTGTTTTTTGTTGTTTTTTTTGTTTTTGTTTTTTTTGTTTTGGGTTTTTTTGTGTCTTTTTTTCAAGCATTCCACGCTAATGTATAATGTATTTTGAATCGTTGAATCAAATGAAGTCCTATTTAAATATTTTACATGAAGTATTCTCTAGATGTGAACCGGTCGTATTTAAAATGTTAATGATAAGAAGATATTACAGTGATTCATTTACCGCAACATACATAAAATGCCCATTGGCCTTATGTAGTACACTGCAGCAAGACAAACCATCGTCTATGATAAACTGTGACAGTTTCTATTTCCACGCATTGTATTCATCTATCAAAATCGCATGAGACCTTATCTAGATATGGCGTATATGTCGACAGACAACGGGGGAATTGGATGAAACCTAATCTAGATATGGCGTATATGTCGTTAGACAACGGGGGAATTGGATGAGACCTAATCTAGATATGGCGTATATGTCGTTAGACAACGGGGGAATTGGATGAGACCTTATCTAGGTATGGCGTATATGTCGTTAGACAACGGGGGAATTGGATGAGACCTAATCTAGATATGGCGTATATGTCGTTAGACAACGGGGGAATTGGATGAGACCTTATCTAGATATGGCGTATATGTCGTTAGATAACGGGGGAATTGGATGAGACCTTATCTAGATATGGCGTATATGTCGTTAGATAACGGGGGAATTGGATGAGACCTTATCTAGATATGGCGTATATGTCGACAGCCACCGGTGGAATTGGATGAGACCTTATCTAGATATGGCGTATATGTCGTTAGACAACGGGGGAATTGGATGAGACCTTATCTAGATATGGCGTATATGTCGTTAGACAACGGGGGAATTGGATGAGACCTTGTCTAGGTATGGCGTATATGTCGTTAGACAACGGGGGAATTGGATGAGACCTTATCTAGATATGGCGTATATGTCGTTAGACAACGGGGGAATTGGATGAGACCTTATCTAGATATGGCGTATATGTCGTTAGACAACGGGGGAATTGGATGAGACCTTGTCTAGATCAAAGGTGTTCGTTTCTAATATAAGTATAAGTATAATACCAGTGGCGTAGGAAGATGAAACGTAATGGTCCTAAATATTTTGTAACTCCATCCCGCCGCCGCACCTACAGGAGGCGATTAATTCAACTCCCAACCATATATGCTTTATGTACATTTTTCATATATCATTAAATTTAATCCTTGTACACATTTATAGACAGTGGGGTTGCTAAAAGGAAATTAACGAATACGCAAATTGGCCAAATATTTTTATTGTAATTAGCGTGTGAGCGCCGAAGGCGCGATATTTTGGTGTTTTAAGGGTCTGAGAGTGACCCCCGGGAAAAAATATTGTAATTTAAAATGGCTGAGATGAGTTTAAAGATGTATTATGATGATTTTGCGAGCACCCGAAACCGCGAGACTTTGGTGTTTTGGGGGTCAGGGGCCTCCCCCGGGAAATATATTACTATTTAGAATAGCTTAAATGAGTTTTGATGAATTTGCGAGCGCTCGAAAGCGTGAGATTTTGGTGTTTGGGTGGTCCGGGGGGTCTCCTCCGGAAAAGGGGGAAAAATTACGATTTAGAATTGCTTTGATGAGTTTTATGATGCATTTTGATGAATTTGCGAGAGCCCAAAGGCGCGAGAATTTGGTTTTAGGGGATCCGGGGGTCTCCCCCGGGAAAAAATACGATTTAGAATGGCTGAGATGAGTTTTACGATGTACTTTAATGATTATAAAGCGTTCTTAACATGATGATTTTTCGATTTAAAGCTACCTGCATTTAGAAATGATAATTGCACAACATTATGCAACCCTACTCGATCTGAATACACCGGCTTTACACCATCGGCACATTGTTGTGTAACATAAAATAATGAATTAATTGTCTCGCTAAGACAAAAACAAATTGATCTTTTAAGAGACATTTTTAAAGCGTACATTGAATCCCTTGATGGACAATTTTTAGTCTAGTTCGTGTGTATTGAATTTTTACTATTTAAGGTTTGACATTATGTAATTGAACGTTTTAGGAAATGCGCCGCGCAGCGGAAAATTTTCTAGAATGAAGTACGAAAAATGTGCAAGAGGACCATTTTTTCTTTCAAACAAGCATTTTTAGAAAATTTCAGTCGGCGAAAATGGGGGGCCCCTGAATACTGGGTCAAGGTCTATAACTCGGCCGGTCATATGACACTACCCAATTTCAGAAAAAGTATGATTATTAACCAACCAAATAGAATATGACAATAGGAATACTCTCAATCGACAGTCAGATAATTTATCTTTAATTTGGTATATGATACAATATAGATCATGCCGTATCAATGTCACTAAGTATCCAGAAACATCGGAAAACAGCCAGATTTCAACTGGTCGGACACTGTGGTGTCCTCCGATAAACACGCCATGGGTAGCTCAAAAACCACTGCATGTCAACATTTCAGCTTCATAGGAATTAAAGTTTGGTAAAAAAAACCTAACCGGTATGTTAGTGTTTATCTATATACCATCCATTTGCTCAATACAGTCTTTTGAAATTTCCGATTAAAAAAATGTGTGTCTCTAGCCGTCATGTTGATATGTGTGTAGTACAGTTGTTTTCTTGGCGTTGATTGGTCCATTAATTTTCGAGAGCCAATCAACGCCGACAAAACAAATCAACTGCACACATACTTACATGGCGGCTAGAGACATAAATTTTTCAATAGGAAAACCACTGCATGTCAACATTTCAGCTTCATAGGAATTAAAGTTTGGTAAAAAAAACACCTAACCGGTATGTTAGTGTTTATCTATATACCATCCATTTGCTCAATACAGTCTTTTGAAATTTCCGATTAAAAAGATGTCTGTCTCTAGCCGTCATGTTGATATGTGTGTAGTACATTTGTTTTCTCGGCGTTGATTGGTCCATTAATTTTCGAGAGCCAATCAACGCCGACAAAACAAATCAACTGCACACATACTTACATGGCGGCTAGAGACATAAATTTTTCAATAGGAAAATTCAAAGGGCTACGTTAGACAAATGGTTCCTATGACGCTGAAGTGTTGACAAGTTGAATTATACACCAGTTGAATTCTGGCTGTTTTCCGATGTTTCTGGATACCTAGTGACATTGATACGGCATGATTTATATTGTGTCATATACCAAATTAAAGATAAATTATCTGGCTGTCGATTGAGAGTATTCCTATTGTCATATTCTAAACGGTTGGTTAATAATCATACTTTTTTTGAAATTGGGTAGTGTCATATGGCCGGCCGAGCTATAGACCTTGACCCAGTATTAAACTTATACTTATATTAGAAACGAACACCTGTGATCTAGATATGGCGTATATAGCTACAAACACCGGGGAAATTGGATGAGACCTTATCTAGATATGGCGTATATGTCGACAGAGGAAATTGATTGAGACCGACCTTAATATGGCGTTAGTCAGTTCCAAAGCTCCTGTTTTAAATGAATGTACGTGTATACGTTTGTTGTACAAGATTTCACTCATTCAGGGTTATTTTATATGTCTTATGGTTTTGTTATCACTAATGAATTCCTATTAGATGGTAACTTTGTACATCAAAATTTTACCATTTGTTCTTTGATATCAGATTACCTCAGTATTCCTTTACATATCTTTATTTTCTTGTGGTTTTGCTGTCATTAAAGAATCCCTACGAGGTTGTGACTATATCTGAGTGTTACCTAGATCTGATGAAATGTGCTGTTAATGAGACAGAGAACGCTTACGCTTTTATATAAATGTTTGCTTTTGTTTAGTTGTTGTTTTAATTAATGTTTACATAAATCCATATTTAATACTCACTTATTTCTCAAATATTCTTTTACATTACCATATTTGATTCTATTTTCAAACAGTGCTGAAAAGCCAAAGCTTTCTGTAGTGATTGTGTTCAGGCTATATGTACAGCACATCAGAATACGTAATGGAGATATAAACTGGAGAAGCCCTATAACTGATACAGTTACCAAGCATTCATTTAGCAAGCTTTTATTGATTGCTTAAGAAAGTTAAATCCGAAAGAACGTAAATCACAATTAAGGTTCTTTCTTATGTATAATGTACCTTGTATACCTTGTTCATTATATGAACAATCATGTGGGATTACGCCCAGCTGTGAATTCTAATTTTAAGATATACGTCCATTTTGTTCGAGTAATCTGATAAGCACGTTAATGTCACTTTTCTGTGATAATTAGGTCATGACTGTGCTCACCATGCACATTTGAAGACGTTTTTATGCAAATTAAAATGTAATTAATGTCGGCCTTTAATGGTACAATATCCGTAATTTTTCAGGTATTTTTATCACAAAACATTTACAGGATACAAACCGAAACGGTACGAAGAAGTTCACGGAAACTCTCGATTTCTGGAAAATATCACTTCGCACGGATTAACAGACACAAACATGTTAGCGGCCGTAGATAATGTGTAGGTCTATACACGGGGGTTTGGCACGAATTTCTAGCCAACAGTATATACAGTACTGTATATATATGTTTTTTTTCTTCAATTTCAATTTATATGTTTTTAATTATTTCTCTTTAATGTAAGACATGCGTCACTAAAGATATGAAGAGCTCGTTTAGTAAAAAAAAACCTCTGATTAAAAATTTGTTCATACCCTTGATACTATAATACACACAAATATATATACTGGTGGTTAGAAATGTGTGACAGTTCCCTGTAGGCCTATATAGAAAACGTTTCGGTAATTGTTTGTTTCAAGATGGCAGGTATGTTTACCAGACAACTTTTGACCGTTCGATATCATAGCCTGTTTATCTGCACAGAATAATGTCATAATACACGTCTTTTATGTTTATTCTAGGTCACTGGTTCAATGTTCGATTGTTGTATATGTTTATGATTACAAACTAAAATGAAGAGCTATGTATATTGGGCCTTTAAAGAATATTTTATATATCTGTGAGACCTAACTGTTCACAAAACGCGTCAAAATGAGCTGGTTACAGCTAACGGTTGACGTCTATGAAGAGGTATCAGGTATTAGAAGCTGTCTTTACACATTAAGTTATATGATATTCAACAGAAGTGAGTTGATTTGTTTATAACCTCCTCAAACTCTATATTACATGTAATAGTCTAGAAAATATGTGTATACTTGAATACACATGAAAATGCTATTATTAACACGTTATTAAAAAGGCTCGTACATGGTTGCTGTCCCCAATTAGAATATATGTATATTGGCGAGTCATATCTGTACTGTGTTTTGTTTTAGCACTAATTTAACTATTTAAGTCATCGAATGACTGCAGACTAACAATAACAATGTCATATGATAACCGTATTTCAGGTAGGCGGTGTCACAGAAACTCTGATACCAGGGTAGACGGTGTCATTGGGAGAATGCTACCCTGACAAATAATGTTACCCTGATAATTTTACCATATATTCAAATCGTTTCAACAGTTGATTACGCGCTTCGATCCACATTCAAATTCTAAGCCTAAATTATCTTACGTAAATGTCATAGAAAATACCTGGCAGGTATAACACCAGCACCGTAAACCAACATTTTGGTCACCTCATTTTGTCACCACTGATAAGCCAAACAAAACTTCCATCCAATGCTCTACAATAACATCCATTAGACATCTCATTAATGTGCAACAACATTATCTAAAACATAATTTAAAATGAAAAGGTTATGACATTAATTTGACACTTTTTACCTTACATTTATTGAATGAGAGACGGTTTGCTGACAATTTGTTTTATCGAGTATTGGCTCCTACAGAGTGATGTCAACACGCTAGATATGCCTCACTGCCACACTGACGCAAGTCTGCCTTACTATTCACTGTGCGGATGACAACAGAATGACCTACATCTACCGCCGAATTATTGGACTTACTCTACTCATCTGAAACAGACTTTAACCCATGTCAGTACATAAGGTATGACTATCTCACTTATTAAGCAATAGGAAGTCATTTTCTATTTTGCTTATTATCTTTGATAGAGATGTTTTTGACAACATCTTGTTAAGTAATTTCAATGCTAACATATATGTTATGTCTTTACACGTGTATACAGGTATTTAATTACTAACAGTCGTTTTAGCTAAGTACTTCAACTTGATTGTTCGATAACCACTGTCTCCCTCAAGCATTACAGTAGGCTAGGTCTGTTTTATAGAAGTTAAGTATCACATATGTACGGACATACAGGCTGATGAAGCCAAGTCACAGGCGCAGCACAATGAAGCACATATTTGGCAAGCCAATTTAACATTTATTGAAGGAGAAAGGCCTATCCCGTATTTAATCGAATTATATAAGATATCTTATATAATTATATCAGATATCTTATATATAAATGAGATATCTTATAACTATATAAGATATTTTATATCTTTATAAGATACATTATAAGATATATAAGATATCTTATAAAGTATATAAGATATCTTATAAAGTATATAAGATATCTTATAAAGTATGTAAGATATTTTATAAAGTATATAAGATATCTTATAAAGTATGTAAGATATCATAGAAGATATCTTACATAGTATATAAGATATCTCATACATAAATAAATAAGATATCTTGTATAAGTATAAAATATCTCATATAGTATATAAGATATCTTATTTCATTTCTATATAAGATATCTTATATCGTATATAAGATATGTTATATAATTGAAATCTCGTTGCCATAAGATATCTTATATAGAATGAGATTTCGAAGCATTTAAAACAAGAAACTACTTTCCCCCTCGAGTATCATTCGGAGCACTTTGGAACAGGTCTTAGAATCGTTCGGAATGACAGAGATGACATTGAAAGGGATAATCAACCGCTGCTGTATTCAACGATGTAGGTCCTACTGAAAACACAGAAGCAGTTAATTCTTATCACTCTAGTTGTCAATTCGAAAATGGCGACAATAAATCTATTTTCTATAATGGTGACCTATACATGAATACTTTTGTCTCATTCAACCGAACGCTTGATACTGTCGTAGTATGCGAAGCCAACAAGAGTCTGGCTGCAAGAGTAGTAGTATACTGTACAACTCTCTATGACTTCCGGGTAGGGAGACTTCATTTCTGGGCCTTTGTTGAAATCTCGTTCTTTTATAAGATATCCTATATAGCAATGAGATTTCAATTATATAAGATATCTTATATAATATATAAGATTTCTTATAAAGTATATAAGATATCTCATATATTAAATAAGACACCTTATGTATTATATGAGACATCTCATATACTATATGAGATATCTTATATATCATTCAAGATATCTTATATATATGCAGTGAAATTAAGGATCGACATTTCTTTTTGAATAAATGTCATGTTGGCTTGCCATACACATAGGGCATTCATGTGACGTCTTAGAAACAGTAAGGAGACCGGTATGTTTAATAAGTTGTCTTTGTGCATCACTTTTAGCACAAGTGTTCTGAATTAAGTAGGTTACATATTTATCAAAATACCAAAGGCATTTATATAGGCTTGTTTATCATATCAGATATACTAATACTAGTAACTCTTTGTAATATAGTATCTAAACTAAAAATATGCAGATTTTGTAAAATAATTTGATAATGTCATATCAATTTTTATCACACTTTTGTCTTTGATAATGAACGTTTTGCCCATGCGATACTAGTGCTGTCTGTGCCGTCATATCAGCGCCCGGGCTGATATCACATTATGACGTCGTAATTTGATATCAGTTATCAGCCCGGGCTGATATCACGTCATCCGGGGTTTTCACTCCGGATTTTAGAGTTGCAGTTTCGATTCAGTTTCATACAGACGATAAGTTGAATAACGGATACAATTTTCAATTTCAAAATAGCTCTCGGATAAACGTATTGAGAAAGATATCAGAAATCAGAAATAGTCTGTTTCATGATGATTTTACTGGACAGTTTAATACGTGTAGTTTAATTTTCCCGTCGAATTCATAATTCCTGTCCGTTGTAAAACTGATCATTTTGAAATGAACCCGCTTTGCCGGAATTTGTTGAACATTATCATTTTTTAAGTGATAGTTAGCCTTCAATAGGATCTTGTTAATTTTGCTGAAAATTTATGTTTCACCTCGTTCATTTAACAGGGGATTATGTATTTGTTAAAAACATATACATTTACTTGTAATTAAGTTTTTCCACTGTTTCAACATTAAATTGGCCTACATTATGACCAGTTGAATATCGGTCGACCAATACGTTTCAATACATGTTTTTAAATTGTTAAAATTTCTTTCTCTTTTTTTTCAAAATGTGTGATAAAAAGGTTAAAGGTTGACCTGATATCAGCCCTCGGGCCTGCGGCCCTTGGGCTGATATGGCGGTCTCGGGCTGATAAAGGGTGCGATATCAATATTGTCATATAATAACCTCTAAATATATGATAGTAATGTGTGTGGCAATTACTTTTTAACATAAACAAAAGAACGTTTCTTTCAGCATTGTTGCACGAAATATAGACCAACGACGAACATTTTTGTGAATTTAATTGATCAGAATGTTTTTAGGTTTTGATATCTTTAGATATAGTCTTTATATGCGCACATGTATATGCAATAGTGTACCACTATAACTTTCTTTATCCATAATATCTTTCAGTAATTCAGTAATATACTAAATATTCACTTTTTATTAATATATTTTTTTTATTTACCATTAAATTTCTCAATCGTGGTTCAATAGAACATTACAATCAACCTGTCTATAATGTCCACCCTAGGAACAGAGAAAATTACTCTGTGTAGTCTGGTGGTACTTAGACAGAGGTCAAATTGTGTTGAAATTTGTCATTATTGAACCCAGGAAAGCTACTTTTTGGGCAGGTTTTACTGTTATTTTCTACATTTGATTTCTAAGTGAATTTATATATCATTATTTCAATATACGATATTTCATTTATCGATAAATAATCACCCATTGTCGATAAGCTAATTTCACTAGAAATGCCACCCCACTTGTTTCTGTAAGTGATTACCGTCAAACCGTCAATAATTAATCGAAGCTGATGAATATTCAATGCATGCGAAGTTAACAAGAAACACCTTTTACAAGACATTACATTAATATTACCAAAAAGCTCAAGGGTAATCGAACGGTCGCAGGCTATCTTCCGATGAATTATTGAAATGAGTTGTTTATTTTTAAACATTGTTTGCGATGAACATATACCACCGTAATAGCCCCATGCTGATTTATTTAAATATACCAATGTAATTTATCAATTCGTTTTAGTATTTCACGTTTTAGTAAGGCTAATACAAACAAACATGCGAATATTTCCATTGCAATGGGTGACGGATTATTGAACCATGGGCGAGAACAGGTGTTAATATTGAAAAATAAACCCGGGTATAAACAATTTCATAATAACACAAAACTGAGATCCTATATTTGACATGTATAAATATTTATTTAAAGCAACATGCCCTCCTTTATATCAATGTTTACTGTAAGTCCATTGTTCAACATAGTCATGTAAATAAATACTACGTTCCAAATGACATATCAGTTCGATACTTTATCAGAACATACTATGTTGAATCGTGTTTTAATTAATTAAGCGATACATTCATGTGTACTTGTTTCACTTTATCGAAAATATTCATTTTCTACAAAAAGTATGTAATCGAAAAGAAAATATAACGAAGATGTAGCAATAATATATGTATTTGTTAGCATAAGGAAATGTATGAATCGTGACCACACATCACGTGTACCCTAAAACCCCAAAAACTTCTTTTTTGTGAATAGAGATTTTCTTAACAGTTTTGTCGTGAAGTGTTGTTCAAAATAGAGTCTGCCCTCAATATTTGCTTTTTAATGGCAGGGGATTCTGTATTGAATATGTCACTAATCCTTTTTTTAATAATAAGAAATAATGAGAGATTTTATTCAAGGTTTCAACATAAAAAAATATTTCATTCAATAGCATCATCTTTTCATTCTATAGACGGCTTACATTATTTTAACTAAAGGCGACCAGACGATATTTGACTCAAGGACATCACTTTGTATACATCCAACAGGAAAGCTTGCAGATACTTAGTATTGAGTATGTTATCTCAATGAAAAACATTTCATATTATCTGAAATCTAGGTAGCCACTTATGAATCAACATAATTGTATCGTGGCTGTATACAATTTAACCAAAGACTACCAGACGATATCTTATTCGAGTACATCACTAGTTATGCCTTTTGTACGACCAATGGAAATATTTTACAAATACTAAGTATGAAGTATGTTATCTCGATGAAAAATCTTTCAGATTATATCATATCTATGTGGCCATTTAAGGGTTCTAAGTTTATCAACATGATCACATCATGGTATATAACATTTTAACACGACCAAACGATGTCCAAGCGAATTCTTAAATCTGTATGGTCTATAACTTTCGTTCTATTTGTCATAGTGAAAACTATTTAAGCGTATACACATTTTCTACGTCTGTCCGAGGTTTAACTTTCTAATTCTACCACTTTCTATAAAGTTGCAGCACTGGAAGTATTCTTTATTATAAAAGTAAAAAATCTCTTTAACGTGTACACGTGAAAAATAGACTCGAAAGATTCCGAATCATTTTCAACTCTTCCGAACATCGTCGCGATAATCTCGGAGTAACATGAGAATTGTGACATCAAGAGAAAATGTCAACAATTTTCGTAAACAAAAACATGTGGTCGACCTCAGCAAGGTAGATCATTACAATATTTGATACACACAATATTGAATTAGGCAATGTGTGAATTAGATGTTTCAAATACTCGCTCTGTGGACATATACCAGCCCGATTTGCTCATATTAGCCAGAAGGAAAACATAAACACCTGATTCATCACGTGCAGGTCGTGTCGACGTCAGTCACGTGATACGATTCGGAGTTCCGACAAAACCCGAAGTCATTTAACATGGCGGTGATTGAAGGCGCTTTATTCAAAACCAGAAATATAAGATCCCTAGATTTCGGCTCTCTTATAGTTGAAATATGTTTTTGGGGAGCTAAATCATCAAGCTACAAGTCCGTGTTTAAATATGAAATATCTAAGCGACATATCGTTACAGTGAAATTCGCATTAAACATAACTTTAAGTCAAGGGCACCACTAGTCATTGAATGTTATCACTGTATCCCGACCTTTTGTACATCCAACGGGAAAAGCTTACAAGTACAAAGCATTAAGTATGTTATCTCGATGAAACATTTCATATTATATCTAGGTAGTCACTTATAAGTTCTAAGTGATCAACACTGTCTTTATAAATCCTTTTCATTGCATCCTCAACCACAGGGGCATGGCACGAAATTTTTTAACCAATAGTATACATATATATATATATATATTATAGTATCAAGGGTATGAACTCGGCGGTCGAGAAAAACGGACCTATTTTTTTAAAACCGTGATTATTTTAATAAATGGGTTCTATACAACATTGACGGATATCTTACCTTAAAGAGAAATAATTTATCTTTCCATTGAGTGCTTGATGAACAAAATTGGCCAAGTATTGACGAAGTTATGGCTTGATCATTTCCCTGTCCGGTCGAAATGTCGTCTCGGCTCTAATGGGTACCTCAAAAACCAAGCCAAAATCACAAAATCTACGCTTGTGGTGGTAAACAGTACCCATAACTGTGTTCATCCACAATCTCCTTTGGAGGTGTCATCACCCGTATTTTGTAGAAACTCCATTTAAACATCGTGTAGCTCACTTACTTTAACCGTCACCGCCATGTTCATTTTTCTCTCGGAACGTTTCTCGACTTTACATATCGTGACTACATTATGCAAATTATGTTATGTTGTGCTTGTCGGTAAACTCGAGAAGCGTTCCGAAGAACAAATGAACATGGCGGTGACGGTTAAAGTAAGTGAGCTACACGATGTTTTAATGGAGTTTCTACAAAGTACGGGTCATGACACCTCCAAAGGAGATTTTGGATGAACACAGTTATGGGTACTGTTTACCACCACAAGCGTAGATTTTGTGATTATGGCTTGGTTTTTGAGGTGCCCATTAGAGCCGAGACGATATTTCGACCGGACATGGAAATGTCTACCTAGCATAATTTTCGTAAATTTCCCGATTCATCAAGCCATAACTTCGTCAATACTTGGCCAATTTTGTTCATCAAGCACTCAATGGAAAGATAAATTATTTCTCTTTAAGGTAAGATATCCGTCAATGTTGTATAGAACCCATTTATTAAAATAATCACGGTTTTAAAAAAAATAGGTCCGTTTTTCTCGACCGCCGAGTTCATACCCTTGGTACTATAACATATATATATGTATACTGTTGGTTAAAATTTTTCGTGCCAGGTCCCTGTGTCCTCAACTGTTTTGTCATGGTTTCACGCACAAGTAATATCCTTTCAATTTGTTCTGTGTGCCTTTCGGTCCATAAGTGTTTTGAGTCTATATATATGTAGTATAAAAATATCCCACTGTAAAAAGCTAACTGGTGAAGGCGATAACCTAATAACTTACAAACTTATTCACGGTAAAAGGGTCGTTAAAGGTGCTGTCCCACTACTCGAGTTACCTAACCCGACAGCAATAACATTATAATAACCGTTTTATATATAGTTACATACGATGAAAAATCCGACCAATGATGATATCCAAACTAGATCCTAGATCTCGGTCACATTCTGATAAGGAACTGAATAACCTCGCATACCGAATGTGTCATATTCATATCATGCTAACTAAGCACCTGGCCCGTTACGTAATGATACCATAATTGATCGATGTTTATCGATCAAATTAAACTGATACCATGTTAAATATAATCTTAGCCTGATTACACCATACCAATAAGCTACTAGAGCGCATAATAATGCTAACCAGAGGAATATCCTGCTCATATTATACCAATTAATTAAAGGCTAACCAGATGACTAATACGTTCATATTATACTCATGAAATGCTAACCAGAGAACTTAACCTTTTTACATTATAATGATGCCATGCTAACCAGAGAACTAGCCTATTCATATCATACTGATACTATACTAACCAGAGGACTAGCCTATTCAAATCATACTGATACTATACTAACCAGAGGACTAGCCTACTCATATCATACTGATACTATACTAACCAGAGGACTAGCCTGCTCATATCATACTGATACTATACTAGGCAGAGGACTAGCCTACTCATATCATACTGATACTATACTAACCAGAGGACTAGCCTGCTCATATCATACTGATACTATATCATACTGATACTATACTAACCAGAGGACTAGCCTACTCATATCATACTGATACTATACTAACCAGAGGACTAGCCTACTCATATCATACTGATACTATACTAACCAGAGGACTAGCCTACTCATATCATACTGATACTATACTAACCAGAGGACTAGCCTACTCATATCATACTGATACTATACTAACCAGAGGACTAGCCTACTCATATCATACTGATACTATACTAACCAGAGGACTAGCCTACTCATATCATACTGATACTATACTAACCAGAGGACTAGCCTACTCATATCATACTGATACTATACTAACCAGAGGACTAGCCTACTCATATCATACTGATACTATACTAACCAGAGGACTAGCCTACTCATATCATACTGATACTATACTAACCAGAGGACTATCATACTGATACTCATATCATACTGATACTATACTAACCAGAGGACTAGCCTACTCATATCATACTGATACTATACTAACCAGAGGACTAGCCTACTCATATCATACTGATACTATACTAACCAGAGGACTAGCCTGCTCATATCATACTGATACTATACTAACCAGAGGACTAGCCTACTCATATCATACTGATACTATACTAACCAGAGGACTAGCCTGCTCATATCATACTGATACTATATCATACTGATACTATACTAACCAGAGGACTAGCCTACTCATATCATACTGATACTATACTAACCAGAGGACTAGCCTACTCATATCATACTGATACTATACTAACCAGAGGACTAGCCTACTCATATCATACTGATACTATACTAACCAGAGGACTAGCCTACTCATATCATACTGATACTATACTAACCAGAGGACTAGCCTACTCATATCATACTGATACTATACTAACCAGAGGACTAGCCTACTCATATCATACTGATACTATACTAACAGAAAGGACTAGCCTACTCATATCATACTGATACTATACTAACCAGAGGACTAGCCTACTCATATCATACTGATACTATACATAACCAGAGGACTAGCCTACTCATATCATACTGATACTATACTAACCAGAGGACTAGCCTGCTCATATCATACTGATACTATATCATACTGATACTATACTAACCAGAGGACTAGCCTACTCATATCATACTGATACTATACTAACCAGAGGACTAGCCTACTCATATCATACTGATACTATAACTAACCAGAGGACTAGCCTACTCATATCATACTGATACTATACTAACCAGAGGACTAGCCTACTCATATCATACTGATACTATACTAACCAGAGGACTAGCCTACTCATATCATACTGATACTATACTAACCAGAGGACTAGCCTACTCATATCATACTGATACTATACTAACCAGAGGACTAGCCTACTCATATCATACTGATACTATACTAACCAGAGGACTAGCCTACTCATATCATACTGAGGACTACTACCATACTAACCAGAGGACTAGCCTACTCATATCATACTGATACTATACTAGCAGAGGACTAGCCTACTCATATCATACTGATACTATACTAACCAGAGGACTAGCCTACTCATATCATACTGATACTATACTAACCAGAGGACTAGCCTACTCATATCATACTGATACTATACTAACCAGAGGACTAGCCTACTCATATCATACTGATACTATACTAACCAGAGGACTAGCCTATTCTACTGATATATACTCATATCATACTGATACTATACTAACCAGAGGACTAGCCTACTCATATCATACTGATACTATACTAGACAGAGGACTAGCCTACTCATATCATACTGATACTATACTAACCAGAGGACTAGCCTACTCATATCATACTGATACTATACTAGGCAGAGGACTAGCCTACTCATATCATACTGATACTATACTAACCAGAGGACTAGCCTACTCATATCATACTGATACTATACTAACCAGAGGACTAGCCTACTCATATCATACTGATACTATACTAACCAGAGGACTAGCCTACTCATATCATACTGATACTATACTAACCAGAGGACTAGCCTACTCATATCATACTGATACTATACTAACCAGAGGACTAGCCTACTCATATCATACTGATACTATACTAACCAGAGGACTAGCCTACTCATATCATACTGATACTATACTAGCAGAGGACTAGCCTACTCATATCATACTGATACTATACTAACCAGAGGACTAGCCTACTCATATCATACTGATACTATACTAACCAGAGGACTAGCCTCTCATATCATACTATACTACAAGGATAGCCTACTATACTATACTAACCAGAGGACTAGCCTACTCATATCATACTGATACTATACTAACCAGAGGACTAGCCTACTCATATCATACTGATACTATACTAGCCAGAGGACTAGCCTACTCATATCATACTGATACTATACTAACCAGAGGACTAGCCTGCTCATATCATACTGATACTATATCATACTGATACTATACTAACCAGAGGACTAGCCTACTCATATCATACTGATACTATACTAACCAGAGGACTAGCCTACTCATATCATACTGATACTATACTAACCAGAGGACTAGCCTACTCATATCATACTGATACTATACTAGGCAGAGGACTAGCCTACTCATATCATACTGATACTATACTAACCAGAGGACTAGCCTACTCATATCATACTGATACTATACTAACCAGAGGACTAGCCTACTCATATCATACTGATACTATACTAACCAGAGGACTAGCCTACTCATATCATACTGATACTATACTAACCAGAGGACTAGCCTACTCATATCATACTGATACTATACTAACCAGAGGACTAGCCTACTCATATCATACTGATACTATACTAACCAGAGGACTAGCCTACTCATATCATACTGATACTATACTAACCAGAGGACTAGCCTACTCATATCATACTGATACTATACTAACAGAGGACTAGCCTACTCATATCATACTGATACTATACTAACCAGAGGACTAGCCTATCATATCATACTATACTATACTAAACCAGAGGACTAGCCTACTCATATCATACTGATACTATACTAACCAGAGGACTAGCCTACTCATATCATACTGATACTATACTAACCAGAGGACTAGCCTACTCATATCATACTGATACTATACTAACCAGAGGACTAGCCTACTCATATCATACTGATACTATACTAACCAGAGGACTAGCCTACTCATATCATACTGATACTATACTAACCAGAGGACTAGCCTACTCATATCATACTGATACTATACTAACCAGAGGACTAGCCTACTCATATCATACTGATACTATACTAGGCAGAGGACTAGCCTACTCATATCATACTGATACTATACTAACCAGAGGACTAGCCTACTCATATCATACTGATACTATACTAACCAGAGGACTAGCCTGCTCATATCATACTGATACTATACTAACCAGAGGACTAGCCTACTCATATCATACTGATACTATACTAACCAGAGGACTAGCCTACTCATATCATACTGATACTATACTAACAGAGGACTAGCCTCTCATATCATACTGATACTACTACCAGAGGACTAGCCTACTCATTCATACTGATACTATACTAACCAGAGGACTAGCCTACTCATATCATACTGATACTATACTAACCAGAGGACTAGCCTACTCATATCATACTGATACTATACTAGGCAGAGGACTAGCCTACTCATATCATACTGATACTATACTAACCAGAGGACTAGCCTGCTCATATCATACTGATACTATATCATACTGATACTATACTAACCAGAGGACTAGCCTACTCATATCATACTGATACTATACTAACCAGAGGACTAGCCTACTCATATCATACTGATACTATACTAACCAGAGGACTAGCCTACTCATATCATACTGATACTATACTAACCAGAGGACTAGCCTACTCATATCATACTGATACTATACTAACCAGAGGACTAGCCTGCTCATATCATACTGATACTATACTAACCAGAGGACTAGCCTACTCATATCATACTGATACTATACTAACCAGAGGACTAGCCTACCTACTCATATCATACTGATACTATACTAACCAGAGGACTAGCCTATCTCATATCATACTGATACTATACTAACCAGAGGACTAGCCTACTCATATCATACTGATACTATAACTAACCAGAGGACTAGCCTACTCATATCATACTGATACTATACTAACCAGAGGACTAGCCTACTCATATCATACTGATACTATACTAGCAGAGGACTAGCCTACTCATATCATACTGATACTATACTATACTACCAGAGGACTAGCCTACTCATACTATATCATAACTGATCATACATACTATACTAACTAACCAGAGGACTAGCCTACTCATATCATACTGATACTATACTAACCAGAGGACTAGCCTACTCATATCATACTGATACTATACTAACCAGAGGACTAGCCTACTCATATCATACTGATACTATACTAACCAGAGGACTAGCCTACTCATATCATACTGATACTATACTAACCAGAGGACTAGCCTACTCATATCATACTGATACTATACTAGGCAGAGGACTAGCCTACTCATATCATACTGATACTATACTAGGCAGAGGACTAGCCTACTCATATCATACTGATACTATACTAACCAGAGGACTAGCCTACTCATATCATACTGATACTATACTAACCAGAGGACTAGCCTACTCATATCATACTGATACTATACTAACGAGGACTAGCCTACTCATATCATACTGATACTATACTAACCAGAGGACTAGCCTACTCATATCATACTGATACTATACTAACCAGAGGACTAGCCTACTCATATCATACTGATACTATACTAACCAGAGGACTAGCCTACTCATATCATACTGATACTATACTAACCAGAGGACTAGCCTACTCATATCATACTGATACTATACTAACCAGAGGACTAGCCTACTCATATCATACTGATACTATACTAACTAACAGAGGAGGACTAGCCTACTCATATCATACTGATACTATACTAACCAGAGGACTAGCCTACTCATATCATACTGATACTATACTAACCAGAGGACTAGCCTACTCATATCATACTGATACTATACTAACCAGAGGACTAGCCTACTCATATCATACTGATACTATACTAACCAGAGGACTAGCCTACTCATATCATACTGATACTATACTAACCAGAGGACTAGCCTACTCATATCATACTGATACTATACTAACCAGAGGACTAGCCTACTCATATCATACTGATACTATACTAACCAGAGGACTAGACTAGCTACTCATATCATACTGATACTATACTAACCAGAGGACTAGCCTACTCATATCATACTGATACTATACTAACCAGAGGACTAGCCTACTCATATCATACTGATACTATACTAACCAGAGGACTAGCCTACTCATATCATACTGATACTATACTAACCAGAGGACTAGCCTACTCATATCATACTGATACTATACTAACCAGAGGACTAGCCTACTCATATCATACTGATACTATACTAACAGAGGACTAGCCTACTCATATACATACTGATACTATACTAACCAGAGGACTAGCCTACTCATATCATACTGATACTATACTAACCAGAGGACTAGCCTGCTCATATCATACTGATACTATACTAACCAGAGGACTAGCCTGCTCATATCATACTGATACTATACTAACCAGAGGACTAGCCTACTCATATCATACTGATACTATACTAGCAGAGGACTAGCCTACCATACATACATACTCATACTGATACTATCATTACAGAGGACTAGCCTCTCATATCATACTGATACTATACTAGGCAGAGGACTAGCCTACTCATATCATACTGATACTATACTAACCAGAGGACTAGCCTACTCATATCATACTGATACTATACTAACCAGAGGACTAGCCTATCATATCATACTGATACTATACTACAAGGACTAGCCTACATATCATACTGATACTATACTAACCAGAGGACTAGCCTACTCATATCATACTGATACTATACTAACCAGAGGACTAGCCTACTCATATTCATACTGATACTATACTAACCAGAGGACTAGCCTACTCATATCATACTGATACTATACTAACCAGAGGACTAGCCTACTCATATCATACTGATACTATACTAGGCAGAGGACTAGCCTACTCATATCATACTGATACTATACTAACCAGAGGACTAGCCTACTCATATCATACTGATACTATACTAACACTGATACTAGCCTACTCATATCATACTGATACTATACTAGGCAGAGGACTAGCCTACTCATATCATACTGATACTATACTAACCAGAGGACTAGCCTGCTCATATCATACTGATACTATATCATACTGATACTATACTAACCAGAGGACTAGCCTACTCATATCATACTGATACTATACTAACCAGAGGACTAGCCTACTCATATCATACTGATACTATACTAACCAGAGGACTAGCCTACTCATATCATACTGATACTATACTAACCAGAGGACTAGCCTGCTCATATCATACTGATACTATACTAACCAGAGGACTAGCCTACTCATATCATACTGATACTATACTAACCAGAGGACTAGCCTACTCATATCATACTGATACTATACTAACCAGAGGACTAGCCTACTCATATCATACTGATACTATACTAACCAGAGGACTAGCCTACTCATATCATACTGATACTATACTAACCAGAGGACTAGCCTACTCATATCATACTGATACTATACTAACCAGAGGACTAGCCTACTCATATCATACTGATACTATACTAGGCAGAGGACTAGCCTACTCATATCATACTGATACTATACTAACCAGAGGACTAGCCTACTCTCATATCATACTGATACTATACTACCAGAGGACTAGCCTACTCATATCATACTGATACTATACTAACCAGAGGACTAGCCTACTCATATCATACTGATACTATACTAACCAGAGGACTAGCCTACTCATATCATACTGATACTATACTAACCAGAGGACTAGCCTACTCATATCATACTGATACTATACTAACCAGAGGACTAGCCTACTCATATCATACTGATACTATACTAACCAGAGGACTAGCCTACTCATATCATACTGATACTATACTAACCAGAGGACTAGCCTACTCATATCATACTGATACTATACTAACCAGAGGACTAGCCTACTCATATCATACTGATACTATACTAACCAGAGGACTAGCCTACTCATATCATACTGATACTATACTAACCAGAGGACTAGCCTACTCATATCATACTGATACTATACTAACCAGAGGACTAGCCTACTCATATCATACTGATACTATACTAACCAGAGGACTAGCCTACTCATATCATACTGATACTATACTAGCCAGAGGACTAGCCTACTCATATCATACTGATACTATACTAACCAGAGGACTAGCCTACTCATATCATACTGATACTATACATAACAACTACAGGACTAGCCTACTCATATCATACTGATACTATACTAACCAGAGGACTAGCCTACTCATATCATACTGATACTATACTAGGCAGAGGACTAGCCTACTCATATCATACTGATACTATACTAGACAGAGGACTAGCCTACTCATATCATACTGATACTATACTACAGAGGACTAGCCTACTCATATCATACTGATACTATACTACCAGAGGACTAGCCTACTCATATCATACTGATACTATACTAACTAACAGAGGACTAGCCTACTCATATCATACTGATACTATACTAGCCAGAGGACTAGCCTACTCATATCATACTGATACTATACTAGGCAGAGGACTAGCCTACTCATATCATACTGATACTATACTAACCAGAGGACTAGCCTGCTCATATCATACTGATACTATACTAACCAGAGGACTAGCCTACTCATATCATACTGATACTATACTAACCAGAGGACTAGCCTACTCATATCATACTGATACTATACTAACCAGAGGACTAGCCTACTCATATCATACTGATACTATACTAACCAGAGGACTAGCCTACTCATATCATACTGATACTATACTAACCAGAGGACTAGCCTACTCATATCATACTGATACTATACTAACCAGAGGACTAGCCTACTCATATCATACTGATACTATACTAACCAGAGGACTAGCCTACTCATATCATACTGATACTATACTAACCAGAGGACTAGCCTACTCATATCATACTGATACTATACTAGGCAGAGGACTAGCCTACTCATATCATACTGATACTATACTAGGCAGAGGACTAGCCTACTCATATCATACTGATACTATACTAACCAGAGGACTAGCCTACTCATGTCATACTGATACTATACTAACCAGAGGACTAGCCTACTCATATCATACTGATACTATACTAACCAGAGGACTAGCCTACTCATATCATACTGATACTATACTAGGCAGAGGACTAGCCTACTCATATCATACTGATACTATACTAACCAGAGGACTAGCCTGCTCATATCATACTGATACTATACTAACCAGAGGACTAGCCTACTCATATCATACTGATACTATACTAGGCAGAGGACTAGCCTACTCATATCATACTGATACTATACTAGACAGAGGACTAGCCTACTCATATCATACTGATACTATACTAACCAGAGGACTAGCCTACTCATATCATACTGATACTATACTAGCCAGAGGACTAGCCTACTCATATCATACTGATACTATACTAACCAGAGGACTAGCCTACTCATATCATACTGATACTATACTAACCAGAGGACTAGCCTACTCATATCATACTGATACTACTATACTAGACCAGAGGACTAGCCTACTCATATCATACTGATACTATACTAACCAGAGGACTAGCCTACTCATATCATACTGATACTATACTAACCAGAGGACTAGCCTACTCATATCATACTGATATACTAACCAGAGGACTAGCCTACTCATATCATACTGATACTATACTAACCAGAGGACTAGCCTACTCATATCATACTGATACTATACTAACCAGAGGACTAGCCTACTCATATTACTGACTCTATACTGATATTATACTAACCAGAGGACTAGCCTGCTCATATCATACTGATACTATACTAGGCAGAGGACTAACCTGTTCATATTATACTGATGCCATGCTAACCAGAGGACTAACCTGTTCATATTATACTGATGCCATGCTAACCAGAGGACTAACCTGTTCATATTATACTGATGCCATGCTAACCAGAGGACTAACCTGTTCATATTATACTGATGCCATGCTAACCAGAGGACTAACCTGTTCATATTATACTGATGCCATGCTAACCAGAGGACTAACCTGCTCACATACCGATAGAATACTAGCCAAAGGACTTACCTATGCACATTATGCTGACAAGACAAAATGCGAACTAGACGATTTATTAAGTCATATTATGTCGGTAACTTGTTGAACGGGTTTTAGCGTCTTTTGTAGGATATTTAATGGCAATACTTTAAGAGAAACACCAGTAGCAGTCGATAAGTATACAAATATTGACTTTTTGTAGCTTAATACGAGGAATTGTTAAACCTGAGAAAGGTGATATTCCCCCGAGGCCGAACACCAAGGAAAATATCACCTTTCAAAGGTTTAACACGATAAAATTATACAATTTTTGTAACTTGAAATAAATTTGAATCAAAAAAAGCAAAAAAAAAAAAAAAAAAAAAAAAAACACAAAAAAAAAACACCAAGAAAATCTTCATTCACGTATCCCCACTAGGTACTTTTAGTACTTCTGCTGTACTTCTTCACAATATAACTTTCGAAGATATAGCTACATTTAAAATGTGTTCAAACATCTTTCCTAATCCTACCTGACTGTTGCCTGCCATGCTGGATTTGGCTATTGCTCGATGATCAGCATTGCTCAGTTTCATTGGTCAAAGATGTGGAAGAGACCGGGAATTCCTTGAGTTTATTTTTAGCCAGGTTACCGGATGTCAAACTCTGAACAGGTGTTCATCGGTCTCAGGTTAATATTGCATTTTGTCAAGACCTGTTCGAGCGGTCTAGGCCAATAAGAAAACGGCAAAACCCACAGTCATATAACAATGCGCCATATGAATCACTAAGGATCAATTCTATTTTTGTATTGTTATTACTTTGACAGAAGAAATGTCATTTTCGTTCATGTTATTAATGTTTCAAAAATGAGTCATACATCGGCGAGAATGTACTCTCAAGGTCGGGAAATATTCTATTAAACTCCAATACTCCTAAGCTAAGGTAAACCAACTATACCTTCCAGTCAATAGGCTATCAGTCAAGCAATAAGTAACGTGTAACTCCCATTGTTATCAGATTAGTTTTCGTGTGTCGTCCTAACACCCTTGAGACAAACTGAATAGCCGATTTTTTCGCGAACCAATATTTTGAACTTGTAATAGATTAAAAAAAAGATTATTCTCTTGCAAGTCAAAGTAGATGCATTGAAATCTTTGTCTTATAGATTTGAAGATTCTTTCTCTTTTCGACATGTTACTACAGACACGAAAATTACACATTGATAACGATGTTCACAGTTATTTGTGCAGAATGCAGGTCCTAATCACGTAATGACGAAGTAAACCTTGGTAAAATTGTGGCACAGACTCATAATACAAGTCTTATTGAACCAAATATAAAATCAATTTATTGTATTGTGGACTCACTTTAACATGAAACTATACTAGGATTTTTAGCCAACCTTTCTTCGGAAAACAAATATTAAAGACGCACTAACCACATATGCCTGATTTTAATTGTAATTTAGAAGAATTTTATGTAAAAATTCTCTTGTAAATTATACAGCTATACCAAAGTCAATATGGGATTTAATGCTACATTTTCCTTATTCAAATCGTTGTAAAGTACCTGTCATTGAACTATGGCTGCAGTGGCTTCTATTAAAGCACGACTACACGAGGACAACGCCTCTATTGATCGAGTAGACGTAGAAACAGTTTGTTGGAAGACAGTTAAAGTCACCGGGGAGTCTCTCCGGACTGATATGAACCATTATACCCAATATTAACATTTGATTTAGCCTCATTGTAGTATTCAATGCTGAACTTTTATCTTCTTCAACAAAATATGTCACTGTTCCCAACCACAACGTGTGATTTTGTGATTGTCTCAAGATCGAAATTTATTTTTTTACTGAAATATGAGTTTATGGCCACATGAGAACTGGAATTTAAATCAAATTAAAATGACTTTTTATTTAATTAAAATGAAATTAGTTTCTTATTTATAATAACGCATAGGAAAACTGAGGGATAGTTAAAGGAAGTTTCTTAGTTTAAGAGATTCCTTAAAGATGCTCCACCGCTGACAAATGGTATTTTTTTCACTATCAAAAATATGAGCAGACGATTTAGTATTTTTCTTCAGTTAAAAAAGTTACTTACTTTACACCATTATCATCATTGAAAAGTTTAAGCTTCTAATTTTACTTTAAGTTAAAAATATAAAAAATAATTAATTGCATCCCGAAAAAATTCCATGTCACTATATCCTATATGGAATGAAATACTGATTGCTTATGCACCAAAGGCAAAATAAATTATTTTATTACATTTTTTGTGCTAATTAGACATACATACACACGATTAAACACCAATTACTGTTCAAGTGATGAATATCATTTATGCTCTGTCGGCGGTGGAGCATCTTTAACTTCTACTACGGAAATCTGTATGCGATTTCATAAAACAAATAATCATTCCCGAAAGTGTGGCCAGGTCATCATGGCTTCAAAAAGGAATGAAGTTAAATAAATGTTTCTGATGAAGTTAGATCCAAACAAATCACCAAAGCAAAATTGTTAAGATAACGTAAGAACAAAGATTAACGTGTTTTTAAGCTCAGCCAGTTTATCGTAAAACGGTTATTTTCGCGGATTTTTTTAGCGAATTAAACTTTTGCTATCTGTTACGTATGCTGCACTTTATTAAACAGAAATAATAGATTTCTTCTTAGATTTCAAATGACTTTTGTTGCCTGATGACGTACATCTAATGTTTTGCATAGTATAATGATGACTTGAAATAAATTTGTTTTTCTTATAAACTGTCGTCTGCTTGTTGAACTACCTACAAGGCAGTTACGTACACTATACATTATTATAACGTATGTAATGAGAAAGACGATAAGCCCTGTGACAGGGATTACAAAGTCGATACCTCAGCGGGACAAAGACTGCGGGTAATGCATCTGATATTAAATATGACAGATTGTTGTTGCTTGGCAATGTTTTATTAGCCTTACCTACCACCATAATCCACAAACAAAGGTATCAAGCATCGCATGGTTATTGAATCGAATCCAGTTACATGTTTGTTTCATTCTGGTTTTGTATATCCTTTGAAATATCAAAGCAATTAGTTCGATGCAAGCATTGGTGGTAGTGTGGTAAAATCGCGTTTACGTAAAACAATATTTTTTTTAATTCGTGTAGCTAACACTACTACCAATATTTTCTTATCTTCCAAATGGTTCCAGTTGTGTGTTCCTTGGAAATAACTGCTTACATGATTTGTATTGCGCCTGAAGTTTGGCATAACCACGATGCTGAATTAAAGCTCTTGGGATTTATTCCTACGGGGAGCATCGGTCGTCCGTGAGCCGTAACTTTCCTTAGGGATAAAAATAACTAGTTTTCAATTTTTACTAATACATAAAAATATTAAAGATGCTCCACCGCTGACAAATGGTATTTTTTCACTATCAAAAACAGGAGCAGACGATTAAGTATTTTTCTTCAGTTACAAAAGTTACTTACTTTACACCATTACCACCATTGAAAAGTTTGAGATTCTAATTTTACTTCAAGTTAAAAATATGCAAAATAATTAATTGCATCCCGAAAAAAATCCGTGGCACTATATCTTATATTGAATGAAGTACTGATTGCGCATTCATCAAAGGCAAAATAAATTGTTTTATATTATTTTTTGTGTTAATTAGACATATATATACACGATTAAACACTATTTATTGTTCAAATGATGAATATCATTTATGCTCTGTCGGCGGTGGAGCATCTTTAAATATAATCGCCTTGATCCTAATCTCTAAAACCTTTAAATCTACAAACCTGGTAATGATGAGACTTTTAAAAATATTTTAGACATTTCTGAAAATGAAAGATGGCAATAACGTGTTTTGCGTTTGATTTACTAGAGAAATTTATGTTTGTGGATTAAAAATTAGAATGTATTCATTATTTCTATTGTGTTAAAATTAAGTGGTCGTAATGATAGTGGTAGATTATCTCTAAACATAATTTAATATTTACTACACACTGCACCAGGTTTTATTATAGTCGCTAAAGCCCCTTCCACACATTGAAGGATGAAGCGCCGGATCAACACGGACCAGCAATCCGGGACAGTCCTCGACAATCCGCCATCACCGTGATAGGGCCGTGTACTTATCCGGCGATATCCGGGGCCGTCCGGCATGTTAACGCTGGTCCGGAAGAATTTTTTCGCTGGACCTACACGGATAGAAATTGTCCGAACTGGTACGTGTACGATCCGTGTATCCCCGTCTGGCATCCGTGATGACCGTGTAGGTACCGAAGTATCTTTGTTAAGTCCAGCGCCTTTCGTGTACGATTTTTTTCCTCCTGAAGAGCACTGGTATCTACGGGTCGCACACGGAGTGTTCCCGGAAGCTACACGGACTTAACACGTTCGAGTGTCGTGATATTCCGTGAATATCCGTATCAACACCGGGTTTCTCCGTGAAATAATCGTGTAGAGACCGGTACAAACCGTAGTGCTCCGTTCTATCGGTGAATCATCCGCCACATTCCGCTGGGTTGTCGGGCGACAACCGGATAGTTACCGTGATCAAGCATAGACAGACCGGTGTTGTTCGTGTCGGCATCGTATCACGACCGCGTTAACACAGACATTATGACGCCAGATATTCCCGGATGATCAAAATTTCCAATCCCCCGGCGCCTCATCTTTGAATGTGTGAAATGGGCTTAAGGGGTCAAATAGAGGAGTACTCAGTTCGACCTGTGAAACCCGGTGAATAATGTAATAGAAATTATCGGGTTAACCAGAAAAACATGGGTTATACAGCTCTAAACTAAATTATTGTAAAGATATTTTCGCCATGGGTGACGAATGCAAATGAGGATTAAAATAATGAGTTATTGACCAATGAAATCAGGTCTTTGTGGCCTATTCTTTCAATAAACGTTACAGAGCAATGAAATTCAACATGTAGGACGAACAATGGATGCTAATTTGAAGTTTACAAAATTATGTCACAGTGTCATGACTTATTCAACAAATATAAATGAAAATTGAAATGATCAACGGTCGATGAACTTGAATTTAATATATTATTCATCATTACGACATACCTTTGAAGAATTGACCTATGTATAGAGCAATCCATACGGATCTTGAATAGCGTTAATGTGACCCTTCAAGACGTTGTGATATAGCCATTTCGTAAGGGAAAAGGACTACGTTCTAAACTTAAATTAAGCACAATCAGGTAATTTTGACCTACTTTTAGAAGAAAAACATGTCCCAGATAATGAAAAATACTTAAAATGAACGACGCATGATCGTACTTTTTAGTATTATCACTGGACAATAAGATCGACACCTGGGTACAGCAATTTGCTTTGAACTCTTACACAACATGGTCACTTTAAAAATAATTATATTTGAATAGATCACATCACAAAACCAACTAGATAACTTTACAGTATCTTAATAAAAAGTGATTATTGTTATTGTGGGAATACAAATGTGTTACAAACATGTTTTCATACCATGGGATTGATTTTAAGTGACAGCAATACTTAATAATTTGCATGATATAATATTGATTTCTGAATTCATGCGTATATTAGATTAATACAAATCAACAAAACAAAATTGACATGATATTTTGTAAATCCATGCACTAAAATTGACGTTTATGTTTTTATTATTTTTTTTTTATACTTTTTCATTGAGAGGAAATACTTGCTTCGCTATTCTTACATCCAATATCACTGCGTGCAGCCAGCGCAGCTATGTGTATTGTACACCTTAAACATGACACGGAGCAATGGAAAGATGTGTTTTACAAATCTACCCTAAATATCGATCTGCTTATCATTTTTATCTTATGTCTTAATGTATAAAATTATGTATTAATAATTTGTTGTAAAATAGATACTACGTGAGAACAGTGTTTGTTTGGCGACTCGTGTCTTGTGACAATATATCTTTCTGTAATATTTCTATTAACTGAAGGGTCCACACATTATCAGTAGTAACTTGCAAACAGCAAAACGTAAATACTGTATATCAAATATGTGTTATATCTAATGCTTACCGTTGTGCATTAGTCAGTGGCCAGCAGTAGTGAATACAGATGTGTCCGTTACGTGATTTTCAGGTATAGCTCCTGAATTGCCATTGGAAGTCTACTAATCACAGCCGAAGCATGCCTTCAGGTGCCGTGCCGTTTCCTTTCGGAAATTGCCGCGTGTGTAACGACCGTGCCACGGGGGTCCATTATGGGGTAGCGTCTTGTGAGGGATGCAAGGTAGGACCACTAAGATACTTTCTATCATATAGCTACAAATACCTACGTAACAGGCAATTTCACGTCAAAAGATATTCCGAAAATCCAGCAGTGGCCGCCATCCTCGTAATTCTGACGCTAATTCATTGTTTCTGTCTGAGGTCAAAATGAATTTCCTGCCAATGTAAATCGCTTCAGGTCATATTACACTAGTGACATACGCGAAATATGAAAAAAGTGAAATTACTGGATATCAGGCGGATTATTTTTCATAAATATAATAACTGTTAATATTTTTTTGTTTGTTTTATGAACATTGGTCTACATATATATCGTTACAGCATCCTTGTACAACGTTCTGAATATCATTATTATGTTTCTTTGTGTGGATTCATAATAGGGTTTCTTTGTTTGGAATCATTATAGGGGTTCTTCAAAAGAAGTACTACCAGAGAAGAGAAATACAAGTGTTTCTTTGGCGGCTCGTGTCTTCTGACACCACAGAACCGCAGTCGATGTAAAGCTTGTCGCTTCCAGATGTGTTTAAAACAAGGCATGGCTATAGACGGTAGGTTGTTTACCACACTTAAGGCTTTATTAGGGTAAAGTTCTCCCAAGGTATTGATTTGCTGTTGTACTTGAAACGTATGTATATTTTACCTGATCGCTCTCATACGTCAAGACGAATTACTCAACTACAAGAAAGTAATACCGCAAAATAATTTTGCAAATTACGATCTTTAACAAATATCTATTTAGTATGTATAAATATAACAGGTTATATGTTGGTTGCTAATTCATATCTGTTACGTATTTAGTAGGTATATATGTTAATGATTACTGTATATCAACTAATTTTATTTATTTAGTAGGTATATGTATATTAATGATTACTATATTCCAACTTCACGTGCGACTAAATTCCGTCTGTGCTGCGGATATAATGAGAATGCAAAAAAGTTGTTATGAGCAAAAACGCAAGATAGAGTCGGCGCGAAAATAAATTGTTCTAAATTATACTAAGAACGTTGGTGTTTTGCTCGACTTCGGACCTTTTCACATATTTATTAGGTATAAATGTAACGGGTTATAGGTTGGAGCATTTGGAAAATATCGAAGAAGAAAAAATTCAAATATATACCTGTTTATACTTCGGCTATGAGTACTATTATTGACTTATTATAGTGTTTTCTTGATATTTTTTCTAATATTGCTATAGATGTACACCGATTTTATCATGGAAACGGTCTCTCACTGACCTGAGAATAGTAGCAAATCGATCCTGTAAGAAGAAACTACTTTTGCAAGAGTCAGATATGGTCTAAATACTTATTTGAATAATGATATCTGAAAGGTAGACTACAAGACAAAAAATCAGCTTTAATTTCAATACGGTTTGGTTTTATTAGTTTAACGTCCTATTAACAGCTAGGGTCATATAAGGACGTGCCAGGTTTGTTGGTGGATGAAAGCCGGAATACCCGAAGAAAAACCACCGACCAGCGGTCAGTTCCTTGGAACTTCCAAGCATGGGATTCCAACTCACGACTAAGAGGTGGAGGGCCTGTGGTAATATGTCGGGATATCTTAACCACTCGGCCGCCGCGGTCCCAATTTCAATACGTTGCTGCACCCAAGCCATAGAAATGTTTAGATACATGGTAAACCATGAGTAATATGTTGGTTGATATACTTGGTTTGATTAGTTTAGCGTCTTGTTAAAAGGTCATTTTAGGACGTTCTATGATTATATGTGGAGGAAAACCGAAGTACCCGCAGTAAAAATCATAGGTCATCGTCAATACTTGGCAACTGTACCACATGGGATTCTAACAAGCGACCCAAAGGTGAAGGGTTTGTGGTAGCATGTTGACACATATTAATCACTCGGCCATCGGGGCCCCAGGTTGATATCTAAAACAGTGCATCTCTATAAGGGATATATGTGAGAGTTTATCTAGGAAAAACATAGATTGCAACACGCTAATATATTATAGAAATGCTTTTAATATTTTCAGCTGTAAAAATGGGAAGAATTCCAAAGTTGGAAAAAGAAAAAGCTTTGAGGGATGCGAGTATCAATCAACCATCTACCCAAGTGTCTTGTACTGACTACAGTTCACCATCCCAACCACAACAAACATATTACTCTTCGCCTTTATCAACAGGGTCACAGGAAATGTTTTCTTCGACACAACATTCTCAACAGAATTTCCTCTCGACTCAACAATTACAATCCCGTCAGAAGTTTTCTTCAAACCAAGCCCTACCATCTCAGCTTGATTCAATGTCGTCACAACAGAGTTTCTCTTCGACTCAACCCCTGACATCAAAGCCAAGTTTCGAGTCGGACCAACATTTGCAGTTACAACCACATTTCTCACATTCAACATCACAACCAAGTTTCCCTTCGGTCCAACCTTTACACTTACAACCGAATTTCTCTTCGACCCAGCCCTTACAATCACAACCGAATTTCACGTCACCACAAATGTGTTCTGTTCAGCCATTACGGTCGGACGAAAATAATTTCTCTTCTTCAGCCCAGCCCCTGTCTTCACAACAGGGTTTCTCCTCGGCCTTTCCCTTACAGTCAGAGCAAACCTATTCGTCGACTCAATTCTCATCGACGCAAGACTTTGCAAATCAATGTAATTTAGAACCTAAGGATCAGTTTGAAGATAAACTAATGGATCCAAGTTATTTTCCGGAGTCTAAAAGGGAGTCTGAAGGGACAAAAGAAAAAGTTTATTTTTCCGAGTTTGAAAAGGGCCCTGCATTACTTTGGAGGTCAAATAACACAATTCCCACCCAAAGGGATGATGACACGGAAAAACACAACAGAGGTCTTTTTCAGAGAGCAGAACGGCAGTTTTTTGAAGATCGACATTTCAATAAAGAATATGACATGCGAGCTTGGAATATTGATGAAGATTCGACGTATGGAAAAACAAATACCTCGACCTCTATGGAGGATTTGCCGTCCCTTTTTAGTGAGACTATAACTGTAATGAAACAGACATCCCCCCAAGAAACACCGTTCCAGCAGCAACCAAATTATTCGTCTGTTTCACAGCCTCAAGCCAACGGCGAAAGGATAAAGGTGGAAATCAGAGGCATTCAGATTCAGAATAATGGTGCCGAAGAAAGTATGACACATGACGCCCACGAAAGGCCACAGATGAGCAAGAAGGAAAATGGAACTGATAAAACAAAACCTCAAAATGGAACTAGTCACAGTTATGGTGGCGAAAGGTTATTTCCAAATAATTATTTTGAAAAGGGTTACCAAACCAGCAATAGTGAATCTGATGTGTTTTCTTCATCCGACGAAAGTTCAAAACAATGGCAATCTGGTAAAGAACAGAATGGTAAGGTTGATACTGTGTCGTCTAGAATGGAGACGGAGACTTGCGAAAAGAATAGACAGTGTCAAACACTAATAACGTCTGATCTGGATCCTGAAACCTTAGCTCTGGTAGAAAGCACGACCAAGAGGATCGAGCCGGTCGTGAATACTTTCTACGAATCGCTGAAAATAAAGAGGAAAATCATCCAGGACTATTTTGCGAAAAAGGTATGGTGTGTGAGGTTATAAATCTGCGTGATAAAATACAATGCTTTATCGTGGTGTAGGCGTTTCTAGATAAAGTATAGCCGGTTATTTTTCACGAAGCTGATATTTTTACAAATACCAGGGTAACTGTCATGGTCGCAAAAATGTGTATCTTTGAAATATCAGCATGATGCATTTACTGTTGTCTTCATGATGCATTTAATATTGTCTTAAACTCTGTGCGTTGGACACTTAAAACAATCCAAAGCTAGCTTCATACATTTGGGTAAACCCATATCATTTTTACTACATGTAATAGGCCTTATTTTGTTGTATTTTTAGGTCGTTTGACCCGAAGGGTCAGGATGACCTGTAGCCGTCATTTTTCGTCCGTCCGCCGTCCGCCGTCCGCCGTGCGCCGTGCGTTAACTCTTCAATTCTGAACTTCTTCTCAAGTTCTACAAGTGCGATTTAGCTGAAACGTGCATGAAATGATTCTAACATGGTCCCGACAAAGTGTTGTTATTTTTCGGGTCGATCCGAAATCGATCATGGCCGACAAAGCAGCCATCTTGAAAACACATTTTAAACTTCTCCTCTAGTTCTACATGTGCGATTTAGCTGAAACTAGCATGAAATGATCATGACATGGTCCCGACAAAGTGTTCTTATTTTTCGGGTCGATCTGAAATCCAAGATGGTCGCCACAGCCGCCATCTTGAAAACACATTTTGAACTTCTTCTCAAGTTCTACAAGTGCGATTTTGCTGAAACTTGCATGAAATGATCCTTACATGGATGGTCCCGACAAAGTGTTGTTATTTTTCAGATCAATTCGAAATCCAACGTGGCCGCCAAAGCAGGCATCTTGAAAACACATTTTGAACTTCTCAAGTTTTACCGGTGAAATTTAGCTGAAACTTGCATGAAATGATCCTGACATGGTCCCGACAAAGTGTTGTTATTTTTGGGGTTGATCCAAAATCCAAGATGGCCGCCACATAGGCCATCATGAAAACACATTTTTGAACATTTTCTCAAGTTCTACAAGTGCAATTTAGCTAAAACGTGCATGAAATGATCCTGACATAGTCCCGACAAAGTGTTGTTATTTTTCGGGTCGATCCGAAATCCAAGATGGCAGCCACAGCCGCCATCTTGAAAGCACATTTTGAACTTCTTCTCAAGGTCAACTAGTGCGATTTAGCTGAAACTTTCATGAAATGATCCTGACATGGTCCCGGCAAGCGTTCTTATTTTTCTGGTCGATCCGAAATCCAAGATGGCCGCCACAGCCGCCATCTTGAAAACACATTTTGAATTTCTCCTCAAGTTCTACCAGTGTGATTTACCTGAAACTTGCATGAAATCATCCTGATATGATCTAGTTGATCCCAAATCGAAGGTTGCTACCATGACACCATATATGATTAATTTGACTATTGCCGAGGTAGTCAGATGACCATTAAGGCCATTGGGCCTCTTGTTACAAATAGATTTCAAATATGTAGAGGAAAAATGGGATTCTCGAACTACCTTTTGAGATATTTGAGCTTGAAATATGCCATCTAGTTAAATTTGCTAACCGAAAATAGGAAAAAAAAATGATAAAATTCTCTTTTTTTTGGTAATATTAGGATTAATGTTGTATCAAACTTGTTGATTTATTTGTGTTGAGCCTCTAACGATAGCCCAAAATACAAAACAATTACATTTTTCAAATGATATTAAATTTTCATACTTTGGCATATTTTCGCCCCGAAACAAACAAATGAATAAGCATAAAAGAAATGTGAAACATTTGGATATGATATACGAAATATAATAAATTGTTAAAATATCATTTAAAAGCATAGGGTCCACAATCTTAGAGGTTGTAACTCATACAAATGTAACTCTCCCCCCTTATCATTCAGTGTCTGTTTACGACTTTCTCCATTTTGGGGTCTAAAGATATTCATTTGCGATTTTTTTGAAATTTTATTTCCGGAAATTTTTGTCTGGTTACGTTCCTTTTTATCATTTCTTGCGACAATGTTTCTTTCTGTGTTTAAAAATTACGACAGGAAAAGCAAAACCTTGAAAAAATAGATAGTTAATTTTCACTATATTGCTTTTATTTGATTTATTAAAAATTGTAGACAATATATATTATATGTTGGCAATTTTCACAATGTTCTGGAATTCGAAACGACCTTCCAAACTTCCTGTGTAGGGTCATATTTTGGCGCGATTTTAAAATGTATAGATCTACCATACTCATTCAACCCTGAAATTTCATAATGGAATGGTCTATTATTTGAAGAACCTTAATGTGTCTTCAGGGTTGGGTAAGTTAAGCACCTTTAACAAAATATTGCTTGAGTTTTACATTGCTGGTAATTTATCATATCACTGAGTATAATCCGAAAATTTAAGTTGATTTAATTGGATTTTATACGATCCAATTCCACAATCAAGTTATAATTACAGATAGCTATGCAGTTTTCTACTCTGGATGGCTTACAAGAAGTATGGAAAATGTTGATAACCAGGCTTGACGGTGTAAACAAAAGAAATATTGGTAAGTTGTATCAAGTGGAGAATTAATTTTTCATGTTTAATTCATAACATAACTTCACATGTCTTTTCCAATTCCACTTCACAGTTTATTGTTAAATTTCGTAGTTCATATACCTATATGTCTCTCTCTTACTTTGCTACAATTTCCTATATGTAAATTTGAATCACGATTTGGGCACAAGCTAAAAATAAAGTAGTAAGTAATCAGATACATATGTTAAAGTACTTTGTTGATTTCAAAACAATTAAAAGCATATATCAAACCATTAAACAGCAATCACTAGGTTGAATTCTTGTAAAGACTGCCGTGTATTTGAGACCTATTGTAGGTCGTTCATTTTCAGTTTTCTTTCATTCTGTTATTATATCGCATGAAGCTTTATTATATCACCTGAGACGAAGTCTCGTGGTGACCTATTCTAATCGCCTTTCTTTCGTCGTCGGCCATCGTCCCTCGTGCGACGATAAACTATTTACATTTTCGACTTCTCCAAAACGGTTGAAAGAATTTCAACGAAGTTTTGCACAAACCTTCTACGGCATAAGGTCAATCAAATTGTGAATTATATGGTTCCCACCCCTAGGGGTTTTTCTTCTCTACTCACAGATGTGGTAGAATCAAATACCATTCATTGATAGAAAGGTATTAAGATTCTTTACAAAAATGGTAATTAAATGACCATGCAGTCTCTAGTTTCCCCCTGGGGAAGGGGACTTTTGTTATTTTTCATATTTTTCAAAATTACCTCTGCTTCCTGTAAAGTAATTAATCCTTTCAATTTTCTCTGTAATTTTTATTAATTTTGCAAACATTATAATCTTTAAATACGACATTTAAATCAATATCCTCCAAATCACAATCCGGGCTATAGAGATTTTAATAAAAAATATGAACCTCGTGAATTTCTTCTTGCTGTGTAATAACCTTTCCATCATCCCATTGAATTTTTGGTATTATATTAGAAATGAAGTTCCTATTTTCTAAGTTAAAAAATAATTTGTGAGGTTTTTCGCCTTCCTCAATCCATTTAGCTTTTGATCTTATTAGACTGCCCTTATCTTTTTGCTCTCTTATTTTCTCTATACTTGATATTTTGCTTCAAGTTGAACTATTAAAATGTGTGCAAGCAGAATTTAAAGAAAAGAAGTATCAGAAATAGAAAGTTGAATATTCTTATATTCTTTAATGTTGATGTTATCTAAGTTATTAACTGGAAGACAAAACATTTCCTTATACTCTGTAATTCACTCTTTTACTAATTCTAGAAAGTTCGAAACATACATTTCTAAGACAAGTGTTATATAGACGGATCTTACTGAATATTTTTGTGATTGGCAGAATTTTGCTCCGGCGTCCCTGGTTTCAGTAATTTAGTCGAATCCGACAGAGAAAAACTAACGCTACGTGCCTATCTTGATATCTGGACGGTAAGTGCTTAAGTATAGTATTATTTATCAAGATGGAATTGTTTGTAAAACTTGTTAGATGATAAGATGCCTTACAAAGGTATTTTAACGGAATAGAGTGTATTCATGCCATTCTTTGTGTTCTACTTGTTGAGCTTTGATTAAAGAACTCAGAGCTTTCATTCATTAGGTTAATTTATGTATTCCACTGAGAATTATTAAAGTATTTCTCCTGCTTGTTTACTATAGGTTTCACAGTAATTTATGTTGAATGGTATCTTACTTCCATTGCAGATACATATGTACTCTGTTTATATTGCAAAGGTTTTATTAATGTTGTTAGCCAGGTTGACAACTATGTCTTTATTGCAGTAGTTCTAATTGTCTGTTACCACCTATCAGAGTAAGCATATCGCTCAGTTTACAGGTATGCAAATAGTGCAAATGCGTTTGTTAACATTGCAGATATCTACCAGTGAATTCTTCATAGACGAGGAAAGTTATATTATTCTCCGAGAAGGACTATTTTACAGTAGAGCCACCATGACGAAAATCATGAACCCAGACATTGTCGGCAAAATGTTTTTATTTGCAAAAAAACTCAACAAACTGGCTCTATCAGACTTTGAGCTAGGAGTGTTGTGTGTAGTTCAGTTACTTATGGGAGGTAAGCACAGTATTTCTATTATTTTCACTATTGTAAGCAAGCTTACTTTTGCGGCGAGTTTCATACCTACTACGTTTTCCAAGGCAATTTTATCGTGTAATTTACAATTATAATCTATTGTACTTTTTAGTTGAATGATCTTAGCGGCAAGTAAGAATTTTAATCTCCAGCGAAATGCACAAAAGTTAACCTAAAAAGTAAAGTGGGTTTACAGTATTGGAGACGTATATATTCCTTTTAATGCTAGAAATACTAGTCATTGTTTAAAGGGAAAATAAAGCGAGGCAAATTCTGTTACATAATCACGGAGCAAAACACGTAATATGTAGCAAAACATCAAACAAAACCTATTGACAAATTCCACGACATTGTTAAGTATTTAAATCGATACCGTTGAAATTCCAAATCGTACAGCATTACGATTAAGCAATACAATATGTACGCTGTACCCACAACGGAGCCAATGTAATTAAACAAATACAGTACATAACCATCGAGGAGTTGGTGATTGTTTAGACAGGGGCATGCATCTAATAAAGTAAACACTACTGTAAGAGCGATTTCATAATTAGTTCTAGATAAAATATGTTTTACTCTACTGGCAAGGACCAGGTTTCGGCATACAAGACGTCCACTCACAATGTTTTATGGCGGACAGCGAGCGAGTTTGAACATTTCACACACATTTCAACCACAGGGTGCATTATTTAGCATATCACAGTAAAACCAACTAATCTGACTTCCATTAAAAAAGGTTTGTTTCCTATATCTGAGCAAATTTTAATGTACTCTAAGACTTAGACTGAATTGTCCCTTCAATGCTCGGCCAATGATATTTGGACCATTGTCATTTCATACCTCATATGCCATCATCTGTTGTGTTTAAGACGAAGACTAAAATAGGCTGTGCCTGATGTCTAACCCTATTGACATTAAAATATGTTTTTGTCAATAAAATTTCTAAACTGAAATCTGTTATGTTTACGACGTATGTTATCTGAGAAAATACTGTTTCATGGTAAACCGTTTGCCTAAAATTTGTTATTTTGTATTGAAGATGAACTTGAGTTGGAAAACAGGGAAGCTGTGGACGAACTCCATTCTCACTACCTAGATGTCTTCATTTACACCATCTCCCGGAACCACCCTTCCACCAGTAGTCGTCTGTTGGTAGACGTATTCCGGTTGTTTCCCCTCCTCAACGAGATCAACAAACTCAACACGGAAATCTTGGCCACCCATAAGATGAAAGGTCCTAACCTCGAAAATTGATAGCCAGACACATCGAATACTTGTTACCATTAATGGTATAAGTGCTGTTTAAGTGGTCAAGTGTATACATTTAATAAAAATTAGACAGGAAAGGCATTTTGAAAAGAAACTCTGATAGAAAATCGAAAAAAAAAATCCTTTTTCTTTTTTTCTTTCTTTTATTTTTTGCTTTTTTGTTTTGTTTTTGTTAACGTATATTGTATCTGTTGTCATTGTATCACTTATATATTGTATCACTTTTTATCAGTTTTGAGAGTACAGGTAACATGACGTCATTTCTCACGGGGAAAAACGAGATGTTAGCCATGTAAAGAGAAGTTGGAGTAGATGTATCCGGTGAAATGCGATGAGGGCTATCTGTGCAATGATGTAAAATATGTGATATATTTGCTTATTTGCTTCTGGTTTTAACGGTTGAACATATTCTTTCAATGTTTTACTCTACACTACATTGTCAAACCCGGTAACGTTCGGTTCATCAGACATACTACTAGTAAGTTTAGGCGGATTGTGTGGGTAACAGACGATGTTATATTCGAATATGAAAGAGTAATTCATGTTACCGTAACCTGCATATTTCAAAGTTGACTTTACATTATGAAAACAAGCAACTAAAAGACATAAATGTAGCATGAGCGTCTTAAACCTCCTATTGAAATCCATTGAAAACTGTTGCTCGATTCAACCATGTTGAAGTAGGGCTGGTATAGAGTAAAACACGTTTATAATGAACACACTTACAATAAATCCATGGCTATAATGTAATAATCTTCATTCCTCGTCAAGTTTCCTTTAAGATGTAATGTGTGTATAACGAACTATGTTTTTAACGAATCATTCGTTAATCATAGTGGTTCGTTACCACCGCGTTTTACTGCAATCATATTATTACGTAGGTAATTAAACCGGTAAAGTAAGGTTTATTTGTTTGAAGCATTCAATTCTTATGATGTTTTCCAAGATTTTTTTCAATTCTTTTGATTTCGTGTGGCCGTTATAGGTATTGATTCAGAGCCATATGCTTATGCAAAAAATGTGTATAGCAATGTACCCGTGATTCAATTCAAAAGGTAACAGTCCATGTATGCTTACATGACTCAACCAAATCTAATCTACATAACACAGAAATACCATTTATAGTTTAAAATCAAAAATCGATCATACGAAAATGTCAGCAAAGACATTCAATGGGAAAGTCAAATCAATCACTCTTCTATTCAGTGACCACGTCCATTATTTAGTGTTTTGCATGTGTCACTAGTGTAATTTGATCTAGAGCGGTTTTTATTGGCTGCATTGGTTGTGATAATGTTGGCTTAGAAGCCGAGTACGCTGTAACAAAATGACGCTTTATTGTTTTACGGTGAAATGCTTTAATTTGTGTTCATTTCATATTCGTTTATAATCATCATTTCATTTTATCATATTTTTGCACAGACCAGCATATGTACTCAATCACTTAATCATGTACCAGACAATCAAGGCATGACAACAGAAAAATCAGGAAAAAATTATCAAAACTTTAGTCTTGGTTACGCACGTAAATAAATTTACCTCTGGCCTCGGGATCATGAAACAATTTTAAGTCCAATACTGTCTTAAGTTTAGACTTAGCCAATCAAAGATGGCGTTACAAAAAGTTACGTCATTAATGATTGGTTAAGTCTAAATTTAAGTCTAAGATTGTTTCATGATCCTTGAGTCTGCAGGTATGTTGCTTATAAATGTCTTATAATTTATGTACTGTCAGAATCTTACAAAAACGAGATAGGAAGCTAGAAGGATAACAATGGTATAGTTTAGTAATTTTCAGATAGTGTGCGTAATTTTTTTTAAGAAAAAATAATATCTTGACTGATATCTTATTAAAAATACATGCACTTTCTTTTTGAATACTATGTGCATGATTTTCGAAAAAGAAACAGGTAAAATTGGTAATGTTCATGCTTGCAAATATCACATTTAAACATCTAAATCGAAAACTCATCGTAACAGACCATGATGTTTTACCTTAAATGTATGTCAATATACTGAAAAGCAGTAAGTCAATTCAAAACATCTCTATGAATATATTTCTGATAGTGTAATCATATGTTGTTAATATTTACTTAGTAATCAACAGTTAGATTTTTTTTCGAGAAGAGTGATATTATATTGAATTGTGTGCATGTAAATATGCTTTGATATCAGTAAACGTAATTATTGTGTAACAAATTACATATCCATCTGCTTGAAAATTTCATGCATATGACTACTGTGTATAAGCCTTATATGGAATTACTTCCTTGCCCCATACATTCTATATTTGATGAATACCCCTGTTAAATGTGAAAGAAAATGATATTTTTATATTGCCTTTGAAGATTATAATTATATATATATTAAAGGAAAGCATGTTTTTATTTTACAAATTTTAGAGAATAATATTCATACATTGATTGCTCAGTATCTGTTTTTACAACGAACAACCAGTTAATATGCTATTTTTGAATTGGTTGTCAGTGAGATGCTTTACAATTTTATGAAATATAGATACTAGTAGCTAGATATTGCCTGATCGGCGGACATTTGGAATCTGTGATACATTCGAGTGAAACGTATACTACCCTAGTTACAAATTGTGCGAGTAATGTACATTCACTAGTGCTAAAATCAACTTTATTCTGTATTGCCTATTACAGAGTTATCTTCCCTTGTGGGTAGGTATTGATTATGATGTCACGTGTTTGCGAGCGTAACGTCACTCTTCTTTTCAGAACATGATCGCATATTTGGTATGTGACTTAATAAGAAATCTGAATATTATAAAGTACATTATGTGAAGCTCAGAATGCGAAATTTAAATTTTGGTATATTCGGGGTCAAGTGATTATGAGAACTTAAATATCCGCGAATAAAATGTAAAGAATGACAAGAACGAGACCAGATGATGGTTATAAATTGTAATTAGAATCAAAGGGAAAGTTCTCCATTATTTCTTTGAAGGCTGAAACCAATGGCACAAGCTTGGCAGCATTCAAATGTATATATATATAAGTATACATGTTTATGGAGAATTTAAATGTGCTTGGATGTTATAAAGTAGTCTCCCTGAGAAATAAAACAATCGTGTAGTTTAAGTCATAAAATTATGTTAAGAAAAGTTTAAATTAGACCAACTTGACAATCAGAGTTTCTATATCTTCATATTTCTTCGGTGAAATGGTTTCAATTTTTTTTTTTAGGAATGTTGGTTTAAAATCATGTGACTTACCTCTCGTATATAACCAGAGGACATATTTGTTATTTGTAATGTTAAACTGTGACCGACTTTAACATGTGAGCCGTCACAAATTTGAAACCAGCGGTCATGTGCAAAATCCTTGGTAACAATACATGTGTTTGTAAACTAGCATTAAGTTGCTTTGTAGCATTCTTTTGATCAATACATGTATATATTTCGTATGGGCAAAATATTGCATAATGAATGTTGCCACGAACCGTCTTTCATACTACATAAATGGACATGATATTTGATAAAAGTGTGGATAAGATATCTAAAGAATGTATTTATACATGATGCTACTATTATTTATAACGTACTTATTTAAGCACTAGTTTTTAGCGCTCTTGGTGCTGTCTTTGAAGCGCTAATTTGTGTACTGCAGTAAATTTGGAAGAACAAAATATTTCCGGTATTTAATCACCGAATTGCACAAATTTATATCCGCGCTAATACATCAAAATCCTAATTTACTGTTTTTCGCATTTGTGATGAAATTTGACTGCGCTAATTTAGCATTTACAATACATGTATTTTGTTTAACCGAAATGGTACATAATGTTGATAGGAACTGTTGTATTTGATATCGTTAAACATGATATTTGATGAATTCATGTGCTTATACGCTACACAACATTCCAATGTGATGTTATTGATACGTTATCCCAGTACATAAAATTATCATGATTGGTCGCGACATCACTGTATACGAAGAATGTATTTGAAAAAATACATAGAGGTGTTGCCCGACTCTTTGTGACGCCCTTGGAAACAGTATTCCGTCTTTGCATATTACAGAGTTAGCTTCCTTGCGGGTATGTATCGATTGTTACGTCATTATTTTATGAGCGCAATTCACGTCGTTTTCTCCAAAACACATGACGTCACAATCAATACCTACCCGCAGGTGCAGATAACTCTGTAATATGCATATTCGGAATAAACATTTCATGTATTTGCTAAGCTGCATAATGCTGTTGTACGTATTCCCGGTACGCCAGACCAATGGTAACAAAATATTTGAAATATTTATTTTTGTATAGACGCATCCATGTGAAATCAGTTTCGTCTTGTGGCATTCCATGACAAAGAATATTTCTATTTCCGACTTTCAATTAAATATTTTATGGTTGTTATGGGATTAAAATCCAAGTGCTGTGTCAAATTAAGTATGTTGAAATAAAACAAAAATATAAAAAAAAATTCGTCTTTGATGCTTTTATTCTTCTACTGTTGCAGGACAGTTTCTACTTTTCCTTTCCAATACCAATCCTTTGTATACATGACATGAATCTTATAATACAAAGTAAAAGCCTTGTATTGTTACGAAATTTAAGTCAAGATAGACGGTTTGTTTCGGTGTCGAACACCATAATAAATTTTGTATAATGTGAACTACGTACTGTAAACCAGCTTCCTTTCGCAGCTGTCTATATATTCTGCAATTTCCATTTCAAACAAGTTCGAAAAGATTAATATTTAATATTGAATTGAATAAATTATGTAATCAATTCACAGAGATCAACTTTCGTGAATTCATTTCGATCGCTAAATTCGGGATAGAAAATCGCACACGAAAGAAAGTTGGTTTAAAGTATTCCGTTTCTTTTTCTTCTCTTAACATCCGAGGCAAGTGCTTCATCGTATGAGAAAAATAACAAAAGGACGGAGAGAAAAGCACCATTCTTTTATCTTATCATTAATAATAATAATAATTTATGAGAGTATCGATATCACTACAATGGGGAATATTAAAACGCTATTGAATAAGAAATCCCAGAGGAATCTTGGCGACCACCAAAGAATGATCTATGTCTAACAATGGAAAGACTGAGTTTTTCTCTGCTTTCAAAACTTTGAATACATCCTACAAATAAAATTCAAGACAGATCCATTCAGTAATTTCTGAGAAATAGATCAATGATCAAAATTCAAGATGGTGGCCTCCCGGCCATCTTGTTCACCGATCAGTCCCAAATTACAATATGCACAACTATGGCTCTAGGGAAACCTGCATGTGAAATTTGAGACAAATCCCTTATGTACTTTCTGAGAAATAGCGGTAACAAGAAATGTTAACGGACGGAAGAAAGGTGATTTGAATAGCCCACCATCTGATGAAGAATATTTAGGCAGTGGATCAGAAATCGTGTTAATTATTTTGACGAATAAAGGATTCATCATATGGACAGATCAGCAAACCAGGCTGTATAGCTTTATTATTTCCTCATCTAGACTTTGTCAAGTGTCAATAAACAGGTTACAGAAAAGGACGTTAAGCTTGAAATGAATGTAACAAAATAGCGAAAAATGAAGGGAAGTATACGAACATTAAATCGGAATGTGATACAAGGATTTGTAATCCTTTTATCTAAACAAGAGGCCCAGAGGGCCTGTATCGATCACCTGGTTTGTAATGCCAAGTTATATTCTGAATACATAAAATTCAAATTCACTCAATGGTTTTAACACTTCTATCACACAGCAACACCAGCCATCCATTCCAGTTGTACCGGGATACTTCAAATTATCCATATTTCCATACCAACAAGTGAAGAAGACATTTAAAACTTTAGAAAAAGGACTGTAATTTCAATAAGCAATAATCAAATATACATTGCACATCAAAGTCCAATGCCAGTGACTTCCACTGAAGCTGTAATGTAAATTATGAGAGAGTCAATGTTATCTTGCCAGTACTAGTAAATTTTTCATTGTGACCCAATTTAGCACTATCTCTATCTGTATAGACGAAGATATGGAAATAGAGATAAGACCATAGAGAATTTAACAACCCATTACAATCTCAACTCATTGCTGGTAATTATATATAAACACAACACAAGACAGTCGATAACAAAACATAAGATTTTATTTTTTTCATTTTTTCTTTTCATTCAAAAGATCCAGTATTGTAATGACAAATTTGTATACCAAATTCCATTGCCTGTCTTATAAATAAACAGTCACTTTTACACAGATAATACCCATTGAGTAGATCTGATAGTCTCAATGCTTGAACAAAGCTGAATTAAACAACTTCAATTGTCACCTAACACAAACTTTCAGTTTTTGTAGTAAAAGAGATCATTAGAAAATTATATAGCTGTGAGCAGAACAGGTACATAAAGTATACATATCGTAAAACACATCGTAAGTAAAAATTCACGAAAGAATTTTAAATGAAAGATTAAGAATCTATAACAAAATCGATAAATCGATTCGGATATAAGTTTGAAACAAATAACAAAAGGACGGAAAGAAAACTTAAAGAAATGGATTTTAAGAAATGGATTTAAAGAGTGGGATAATTGCACCATTTTTTTTTTAACTTATCATCAACCTCGGGTTTTAAATAGAACTGTAAATGAGTATAGATAACCTCTTAGACAATTTAAATTTAGCTGATTTCTCAGACTATCAACTATATTTGATAAATGTCAAAATCAGGTTTTGTATCCAGGACAGTATAATTTATTATTGCACATAAAAGAATAATAGCCTGTGATAATAAATGCGTTTGACATTCTAACATTTCTGGGTCATTTAACTGAGAAGATAAATAGTAGGCCATTGTAGGGCATTATATCACAAGTCCTCCGCTAGCCTGTATAGTGGCTTTGTCAAGTACTAGTCGTATATTTTTTCCATAGACAGTGTGGGAAAGCCAGTGTGGCGCCGTACAAGGGCCGCTTCACGTAAGAAATTTTGCTGTAACTATCGTTTTACAGAACCGATTATATTCCGGTTTGGTACACGTATTCGAAGTAGCATCCTATATTCTCCAGAAAATTATTTCTTTCAAAATAAAGCGTATTTCAATCAACTCCGATACGATTGATTGATTGTCAGTTTTGACGTGTAAATTTTATCAAGGAATGTATCCATAGTATCGAATTCGTAATTGACCGAAATACCACACTGTTTTGAAAGATCTCAAAAAAGATCTCAAGAATCGAAAGAAGGCTATTGCGGTATGGAGACCAAACCGCAAAACAATCGGTGCAGACGACACAATGTCATAGCGGTCCATGTACCGTACATTTTGATCACGTGGCTTTCACACACTGACAGGTCTTTACCATCAAAATCTGGCACGACTATCATTCACTAATTAAACCACACCAGGCCACCTAGTATTATAATACCTAATAATAGGGTAAGGCAATGCTGTCTGGGCTATTATGCAACTACTGTTTATGTTATTCATAAACGAGTGATATTTCAAATTATCATAATAATAGGAGCCATTGCACAATATACATGTGAAGTTGTTTCATGTATTTCAGCATCTTTCACGATAGTGCTTTGGAAATGTTACATTAATACAATAAATTGCAACTATCCACATTTTCCTGAAGAAAATGCCAATATGTATATTCTAGTTATGTTATATTTGCCCATTACCGTTGACTAAATAATGTAGCTAGATATTCATTTTACCCTTCACCTGTTATGAACACTTTGTATAAGACAGTCAATGATAATACAAGGTTTCCATCTGAATACGATAACACAACCTCTAACAATGCATATTCTCATCGTTCAGACAAAAACAAATCGTAATATAAATTTCCATTCTAATATAACATGAATTACAACCACTGATATTTCAATACATGTACATATTGTGTATATTTGAACATATATATAACTACATATATATAATAAATATCAATTCTACCATCACTTTAGCTGCTAATAATAGTATCTGTTCTAACAAAGCAAACAGCATTACTCTCCTATAATCCAACTTCTTTTCGTGGCGACCAATTTTCTAATAAAATTTTCACGTCGATCTAAATTCACGATTTCGATTGTTTTATTGTGGTAATTTATTTTCATGGAGTCTATATAACCAACCACGAAATACGTGAAATTTAATTACACACAAAATTTAATTGGTTTAATGTAACCCCTAATTAAAATAACCTTGCGACCTAACAGTAACTGTTGGTATCACATACACGGACATAAAAGTAACCATTTTCTCACTAGTCAAGGTCCATCATACAACAATAACATGGGAAAGGACAGAGACTTCAATGAAACTAGATAAAGCAAGATCCATAATTTTATACTGTTCTTGGTTCTTCAGTTTTATTGAATTCAGTAAACAAATAAAACATAGCCTTATTTGGAGATTATCATTTAACACGTCGTGCAAATAAATATCTGGGTATGTCTGTTACATATTTTCAACATTATAACCATCGATTATCACAACCAACATGGCAATGCTTAAGGATTATGAAAACAACTGGACACGTTCTTAAACGATTATCGTAAATCAGATGGACAATGATAGACGATTTTCATACTCAATAATCAAGTGTTAAACATCAAAGAGTAGCCATAATTAACAGAATATTTTCAATCAATAACAATTATCAGTTAAGGAATAGGCTAAACTAATCCAGGAACAGGCCTAAACATAAACAGAAGTCACATCGTAATTCAACATCTATTAATTCATTGTTTAAAGGAATTGTTTTTTCTGACATGGTATTCCCCTTATAAGATCACATCAAATACTGGATTATTTTTCAAACATGAAGTAATAAATTTTCAAAATCTAAAACCAGCCATGGATGAACGATAATAGTTGTTAGTCCAAAATGTATCATACTATGGCTTTCAATGCATTATTTTTTATTCAATTCTTTTTCTTACTAATACATGTACAACAAAGTTTCAATATTACATTAATTTTTGACTTGTCCTATTTATAAAAGTAGGTCAAATAATCAATAACAAAATATCAAAACAATATAAACATCAAGAGACAATAAAGTAAGACATCAACAATACATAGAAATAAATAACAAAATTTCTTTTAAAAAAAACCCACGAGAACTAACAAATGAATATACCTATAAAACTGAACAAACCTGAAGCAAGACTTAGCAGAGATATTGGGGACCATTACATCATATAACTGATATAAATAACTTTAAAGTCGTGCATTTAAATAGTTTTAGATGGATTTCATAATGATTATACATGTGGAATTTTAATTTTAGAAACTACGCAATATGATTCATGGATTTCGGAAAATAGCAGATAAATAAAATGTAAAATAAGATAATATAAAAGAGTTCAATGAAAAATCAAGATCGGATTTCTTAATTAATAAATTAACAGATCTAAGAGATCTTAATTGCAAAATAACATATTATGAATTGAATGGTATACAGATATATGACAAAAATGTTTGAAACTCAAATTAAAAAAAAAAAAAGTTCATGTCTTCCAAAAGTTTACCTACCGTCTAGGAGCATTAATTACTTACATGTACATATGTATTTAGCATGATTCTAATGCATTATAATGATACATTTCAGCAGTTCTCTCGTGAAGAACAATTCACTATGTACATGATATTTTATGCTAATAAAATAGATATAATTTACATGATTTCTTTTCTTTTTATATTTAAATTTCCTTATTGAAATTAACAAACTGCATATAAATGAAAATTAAAAAAAAACTATTGGTGGATGTAACACTTTTGTGACTTGATATGCATGACTTAAACACAACTAAATAAAACGAAACTCCCATTGAAAATTGCATTTCACAACGTCTCTGTTTAGTAACAATTTATTCCAGTTTTATGTTTTTACAGTGTAAACACTGTTACCTTCCTACTTTTTTCAAAATGTATTATATTAGAATATTTTTTTTAATCAAAATAAACTTATTTCCCTTTTCGATAAACTAATGCTGTTTTGATTGTATGAAATATAAAATCCAAAATTTGTTTTCAATAAATATTTATAAGAATATTAATATTTTGTTGCAAAACCATTATATTTTCAGTCAAAATCGTTGATTGAAAGCAACACATGAGAAAGGCTTCACAAATACAACAATGGAAGTAAGGTATACATTTTGGCCTTTGCTTGCACCAGTGTCCTGCATTGTTTAATTATCACAATCACATATTAATACATACCAACATATTATTCTGTCACATGTCATCATCACTCTCTCTCATTATTTATTATTTGTTATGTATCAGTCTCCCACTCCATCATGAGTCTGTCTATTAGAGTCCACCTAACACCTCTCCCTGTCATCCTTACTTACTAGAACATTCTGCATTTCTTTGTGGTAGTTTTTTTTACTTGCACCATTACTCTCTTCATATTGTTATTTGTATAGTAAATGATAGTACAGTGAACAAGTTTTCCTGTATCCCTCTCCCTCCCCCTGTCTATCACTAAGATTCAAATCCTGCCATGTTGCAATGTGTCTGTGTCTTATCATCAACCCGCAAGTGCAGACTACAGAATAACTGTAAGTAGTTAGTACAATCAATCATATAATACCTATACCTTCAAATGTCTAAACGTAATCATTCAAAGAGTTCACTTAATGTATATGTATATACTAATAAGCCTGGGGAAATCTATCATTCTATTTTCACCTTCTCTGTTCCCTAGAATACAGGACAACATGGGATGGATATGGAATTTTTTTTCTCTGAATTCATTTTAACAATTTCATAGGGCAAAATAAACAAGCGAATTCGTGGAATTTTCCATCCCATGCTTTCAGGACATATTGTAGGTAAACATTATTGAGGTTAGGTTTAACCTTGGTTGAAACATGAAAAAACAAACTGAAGTCTTATTCGGAAGTCAAATAATGTCCGCTGAAAGTGACTATTAAACTTGGCTAAGCTTTTAAGGCATTTAACTTTTATACTAACTTTTAAGAAAATCGATTTACATTTGTTACAATTATTGCACAGGGAATGGCAGAAAATGATGTTTTCAGTACATCAAAGGGCCATAACTCCACAACATAATGTCGGCAAAAAGTGGCAATCAAACTTGGCCAAGCTCTTAAAGGCATTTGACCTTGTTACCAAGTTTGAAGAAAATCAGTTAATATTTATTAGAGTTATTGCAGGGAAATGGCAGAAGATGACTTTTTTATTAAATCAAAGGGCCAAAACTCTGCTAAATAAGGTCCGTCGCAAGTGGCGATCAAACTTGGCCGAGCCCTTAAGACATTTAACTTTGTTACCAAGTTTGAAGAACATCAGTAAATATTTATTACAGTTGTTGTACAAAAGTGGCAGAAAATTACTTTCTTTTCAGATCAAAGGGCCATAACTCTGCTAATTAAGATCTGCCAAAAGTGGCGATCGAACTTGGCTAAGCCCTTAAGACATTTAACTCTGATACCAAGTTTTTACAATATTAGTTTTAACATTTATTAGTTATTACACAAAAACTGCAGAAAAATGACATTTGTAGTAAATTAAAGGGCCATAACTGTAGTTAAATAACATCCGCTGAAAGAGTTGATCGAACCTGGCCAGGCACTTAAGGCATTCAACCTTGCTACCAAGTTTGAAGAAAATCAGTTAATATTTATTACAGTTATTGTACGGAAGTGGCAGAAACTGACTTTTTTTTTTATTCAAGCGAAGGGCCATGGCTCCGCTAAATAAGGTCTGTTGAAAGTCGTGATCGAACTTGGCCGTGTCCTTTAGGTATTTAACCTTATTACTAAGTTTGAAGAAAATCAGTTTACATTTGTTACACTTATTGCAGGGAAATGGCTGTAAATGACGTTTTTAGTAATTTAAAGGGCCATAACTCCGCTAAATAAGGTCCATCGATAGTTGCGATCATTCTTGGCCGAGCCCTTAAGGCATTTAACCTTGTCACCAAGTTTGAAGAAAATCGGTTTACATTTATTACAGTTATTGCAGGGAAATGTTACAGACAGACAGAAAGACAAACCCAAATTAATATCCCCCGTTTCGGAGAAAGCTGGGGATAATAATAACTGGAGGAACACCGACCATTTTATGACTAGACTATGACATCTTTTAGATTTAAAGTAATATTTATATCATATTAAAACCATCCCCTTTTCAACCTTTAACAGTAAGAATCTACAACTTGATCATAGTGGCCAAAGTCTTGTGCTTTAAATTCTGGCTCTAAATTCATAAACAAGTCTTCAGTCCACTATTTTCAGGTTTCATTAAGGACATAACAAAAACTTATATCATTGTTGCTTGGCTAAGCAAAACACTAGAGTCTAAGACTGATTTATGATTTCAAAACAGGAAGGTGGATATTTTCTGCATGTCGTTAATAATAATAGACTGTTACAAGAATATTCTTAAGTATTTTCTTATACAGACATTGAAGACAAATGCACACCCCTGAATGACATTTACATGCACATAAGCCCTTCAATCTCTGAGCGTGACATTTCACTGCCATATTGCACAAGAATTACCATTTATCACATAATCATTTCACATTACCATATGTGTTATTCAACAAAAACTTGTCAATTAGTATTGCACAAAAACTATAAATATGTCATTCATCTGTCAGACTATTATTTTTAGGTATACCGTATCCAACCCAATGTCATTCTTCTGTCTGGCCATTATTTATAGGTATACTGTATTCGACCCAATAAGCTCACAGAGCGCTTAAAGCAAACAAGGGGGCGCTTAATAGAAACAAATTTGGACTAGCCTTTCATAAAATTAATCTACAAAGTACCATAGATCAATTTGCAAAGGAAATCAGTAACAAAATCAATACAGTTTTCATATTTTCAGTCTGCATTTCATTTGAAGTAAGTGAAATTGGAGCCTTAAAAGGTAGAGGGGCGCTTATAGGGATGGGGCGCTAATTGGGTCAAATACGGTAAATCAATACCTTTCATAGAGTAAAAACCCTTCTCATATAGAACGTTACATGGCATTTTAACCTTGTAACAACTCCAACAAGTAAGCAAAATCATCTTTTAACAAGGATGGTACCTCGAATTAAGTCTATTCACATAACTTTATAAATTACACTGAACATTACAACTGCTTGCTGACTGCTGATATATATCAATCAATCATCATAAAAACAAATATTTACTTATTGTATACTGGTAACTCTATACAATGTGGATGTCTGAAGGTATTTGTACTTCTAATTTACAAAACAAAAGATCATAATAAGTGCTGGTTTTATGTGAAATCATTCAGTCTAGAAGCACTGTACTTATAAAGATAAGTAAGGAATTATGGTAATTGGTTAAATATGCAAATATCCACTGACACTTGGTGCAATTGTTGAAACATACATAATTATATGCTATTTTGCCCCTGACCTTCAACATTACATTTTAATTAATGTGTAGACATTGCAAGTTATTGATTTTAATGTCTACTTTAAATCTATCATGAGTACAATTAAATCAGCCTATGTAATATATAACTTTTTAATATGTATATGAGGTGTATACATAGCATCAGTTAAATATTCATTTGAGAAAATTACGGTAGGACAAAAAATGCATATAGCAACATATATATTTTAGTGACAGTTTTATCTAATGTGTTTACAATCAAATAACATTCTATCACAAAGTCAATAATTTTTCACATGAATTTCATATGAACAGGAGCAAATAAGAGAATTTCATGTATGCATTTATATCACTATTTTCTAATTTCATCTGGATATGAAAAAGTTGCAAACAGATTTTTTTTCATAGTGGTATGGAAAAAATTGGCCAATTAGAAAGACATATATCCTATTAAAATTTTTTTAATTCGATTTGCATATTTGAATAAATTATTAGGAAGTAAGTTTTGTAAAGAACAACCTTGTACTTGGTCAACATCATACAACTGCCATTATTTCATGCATTTAAATTCAAACTTAGTATTTATCTGTTATTGTTGCCATGACAACCATCAAATTCATTCAGACTGAACTTTTAAACAATGTCAATAGTTTTTAAATATTTTATACAGTTAAACCTTGTAAACACCAACTCATCAGAAACCCTGTATTTTGTTGGTCTGATTGAACTTGTTTAATCAAGTAATCTCAACTTCAATACCGTATTTGACCCAATAAGCGCCCATGGTTCTTAATAGGACCAAGTTTGGGCTAACATTTCACAAAACTCAAAATGGGGAAATGGTGCTTATGGGGATAGGGGCGTTTATACGGCCAAAGCAGGTACTTAAATAAGTTGAAGCTTTAACAGTCATATCACGACAAATAACAAAATATGACTGGTTTTATCTACACACATATGTCAAATTATTATAATGAGTATGATATGGATACTTATAGGGATTCTTCATAATTCATCTAAAAGCTTCAAGTCTACCTTACTCAATGACAAGTACACATGATGTGACAATTAGTGCAAGCAATCAATCACTTTGACACATCACTTTGATACTTTTTTGTATTTTCTTATATATATTTTCTGAATCCTATTTAATATAAATTAATTTATTATTGTTATTGAGTGTATGTCAGTCATATGTTTTTAACAAATTTTAACCATATTCTGTAAAGTTATTTCTTTTGATATAGTCAATTTTAATTAGCGCAATGAAGAATTCCCATTTCCACTAAAGTTCATATACAGGTTTGTTTGTTTGATTAATTAACGTCCCATCAACAGCTATGGTCATGTAAGGATGGCCTCCCATGTATGTGGTGTGCTGCATGTATGTTGTGCGAGGTGCGTGTCTTGGGAGACTGCAGTATACTCATGTTGTGTCTTCTTGTATAGTGGAACTGTTGCCCTTTTTATAGTGCTATATCACTGAAGCATGCCGCCAAAGACACCAAGCAACACATACAGGTATGTACTTTTGCAATAACCGATAGAAAGGCAAAATGTGATTTATGCAATCATATCTCAGCACATCTTTCCTTAAGCGAAAAGTGCTAAATTGCAATTACGGTAACTGCTGAATATGTATGCTTACAGTATCAAGGTGATATATGGTCATATATGATTGATGCGTTGACACATTAAGATATTTCAATATTACAGCCTAGTGATTTTAACAGCGGGGTCATGATCATTCATTAAATGGACTTTTAATTCAGAATGAAATTGGTCAGAACAATGAACCTTGCTTCTCATAAGGTATGTGTAAAGCAATGGGGCCAAGTACATTATGTCATCAGCTTACTTGCCAATTATGATGGCTCAATTTGATTTGAAGTAAAGACTTTATCACTACTCACTACTACCGGTAATCGTAAGTTGTACACATCTGAACTTTTTACTGCAACCAGTGTCTACAATTAGTTTTTTTAAAGTGAATGCTGAACTGAAGTGTCTTAACTTAAAATGCGTCCTTAATGTTGCTGAATGGCCTGACAGCTAAGTCCACAGGTAACTGGAAGTTAAACTTACTCAATCTGTCCATGGATTTCAGTGAGTCATCAAAGCCTGAAAGACAGAAAGCACTAGTTTCTTAAACAGTAAATTTGCATTGGGATAAAAGACTGTATTATCATGTATATGACTGAAATATCATTTCCATGACAATTACTGTTACACCCTATATAAAATAAAGACTTAAGAAGTTTTAGTTTAACTTAAACCTGAATTACCATAACAACCAATCTGATTAAATATTTGTTCTTGACTTGTATGTTGCCTAAAGATCTGATGGTCATGTTCAGACAATCACAAAACATCATCAAAAAACATCTGGTATTGACTAAAGAGCATCATGCTTTCATAAGATCATTGACATTACATGTACCTTGGAAACTAAAACGTTCACAGAAGTTTAGAGACCAATAGCTTTAATTGTATTCAATATTAACACAGTAGTTCCTGTTACCATAAATCTATTCAACAAAACATATAAATGAAAATCTACAAAATTTTGACATCTTTAGACCTTTAACTAATTCGAGGCTTTCTTAAGGGAAAACTCATTGAAGTCTAGGTAGTGTTGTAAGTTCCAAGAAACTATGTTTGACAATCTAATCTAAAATTTCAAAGGCGACATGCTGATTATATTATGCCAAAGGTCATTTGAACTTGATGTCCATGGGCATCAAAGAAGAAATCAAGCTATAAACAGGGCCCAGTTGTTCAAAATGTGATAAGCTTAAACACATTTCTTAACAAGAGGCCAAGAGGGCCTGTATCGCTCACCTGGTGTTTTTAGTAATTATCACAAAGACTCTTACAATTAGAACAATTAGCAAAATTGACTCAAAAATGTGTTTAATTTTGAATCACAACCATATAATGAGGCTATAGATACCATACAAATATGCTATCCAATACATAGGTTCAGAGAGGAAGTGATTCTATGAAAATAGTAGCCTAATTGACCTTTTTGGCCCCGCGCCACAGGCCCCAGGGGTTCAGCCCTATCATGTGTACAAATTCAAATCCCCACCCTAGAAGGTTGCTACCATTGCATTATGAGTGCCATCCCATGCTTAGTTGCAGAGAAAAAAAATCCTTTTGATAACAACTAAATTAACCCCTTTTGACCCTTCCCCTCAGGCCCCCTAGGGGTATGTCCTATCATGTGTACAATTTTGAATCCACACCCTATAAGGATGCTACCATTGCATTATGAGTGCTCTTCCATGCTTAGTTGCAGAGAAATCAAAGTGCCAAGGCCACTCATAGATGATGTGAATGAAGGACTCAAACAAAGGAATAAAAGAATTGGTTATCATAACATGTTGTAGAACATTGTATTTATATAATGTACATTGTTGTGTATCACTTTGCTTCGCCAACTTTTGACTTATAAATCATGGCCATTTGTCAAATAAAAAGTTATAATTTGGTTACCTTTTACAACAGTCCTTTGATGATATGGAACATTGTTGCAAATATGTTGTGTATCTTTGTTTAAACACGGGCCCACGGCTTGAACAAATAGAACAGCAAGTGCTATGCAGTGCAGTGCACTTTCACTACGGTAACATAGTAATGAGGTTTAAAGGGAGGCAACTCGAGCTTTCACATCTATAGATGGAAGAGAGTGTAGTAATTTCATCAGATATAGTTCGGTTTGCTACGGTATGTTTACAGGAAAAAAAAGAAACATGGAATTAATGTGGACTAGAGATTGACACCACATGTATAATTTCTATATGTATTTGTTTGAATTGATCTTAGTTATATAATTAAAAGGTAGCTATAAATGCAATGAAAGGCCTAATAGCAATGACGTTTAAAGTGAGGCAACTCGAGATTTCACATCTCTGGATGGAAGAGAGCATAGTAATTTAAACAGATATAGTTCGCAACGTCAACCAAATAAAAGACTTTTGCAAACACATTTAAATCTTATTTTTTGTATAAATCATTAAAACAAACATAATTAATCATCATTTATAGCATCAATTTTGTACCATTCAACTAGATAGATAAACTTTGAAAATCTACTGCAGAAGAATAAATTAAAAAGGTGTTGTGTGTGATTTTCGGGAATACACAAGATCTGAACCAAGATCAAAACGAAATAGTTCTAAGTAAACATCATAGATGCTGTGAATGAAGGACTCAAACAAAGGAATAAAGAAATTGGCTTTTCATTTAAATATAGAATTTAGTAAACTATACATAAGTGTGCAGTGTTGAATTTCGGAGTTTAATAAAAAATGTTTGCGATATGCCGTATTTATTTTATGATATTTGAAGTTTTTCAAGAACAATAAGTTGAATAACTTATTATCCTGAAATAAATGTAATAAATTTTATTTCTAAATTATTTTTGAAATAACGATTTCAACACCAATGAAACCGTTCAGAATCTGAGTATCATTTTTTCATAATTCTTTATTAATTGCTAAATTATCAATTTCATCAATGTCTCTTCAAAGACAAAAAAATAATAAGTAAACATTTTCGTATCTTAATATCAACTTAACATTGAAGAATAGTTTCGGAAAAATATAACAATAGAAATATTACCATTTCCGGATATGTTTTGGTTTCCTTTTTAGAAAACTAACATGTGCTGCTTTGACGACTTTTGACTAATAAATCATGGCCAGATACTTTTGCCAAATAAAAGGTACATTATTTCATTATGTGTATCACTCAGATTTCTTTAAAATTCACAAGAACGCTAGCCGTTAACATCAAGAAAACTTCATGTAATGTATCGGACTTTAGCAAGTCTTCGTAAGCCTAAGTTTAACTGGTTGGCGAGATATTATCGTGCAGAACATTTATCATGAGTTTTGCTTTGCCAACTTTTGACTTATAATAAAAGATGGCCATATACCTTTGTCAAGTTAAGGGTACATTATTTGGTTACTTATAACAGTCAAATTTCTTTTCTTAAGAACGCTATCATCCAGAAAACTTCCTGCAATACATCGGACTTTAGCAAGTCTTCATAAGGCTACCGTACTTTACACGGCAATATAAGTTCATTTGTCACTTTAAGTTGCTCGTACATAATTAGATCTATATTATCATTATATTTTGTAAGTTTATGTTGATAAATTTGGTACTTTTCCCCTTTCAATATACCGCAGTTGTCCATAAACAAAAGACAGAAATCCCAGTGACAGATCAAGGGAGGAGGCACGTACTCAAAACTATTAACTTTTACTGCGCAATAATATCTCAGATATAGTTCGTCAATACAACCAACACAAAAAACTTTATAAGTGTTATAAGAACTTTCTTTTGCAGTTACCTTCCTAACATTTTATTACAATAATCGATCATTAGCATGAATTACGTAAAATTTAAATAAACATACACAATCCAAAATCCACCAAAAGTCTGTCGCGGAGGAAGACAGCGAAGAAGGCGTTGTTCATGATTTTCGGGAGACCAGTGTTCTCGGAGTAATACAAATATCATAGAGTCCCAACTGAACACTACCCCATGCTTAGTTTCAGAGATGAAGTCGTTTATATGTTAATTGCCAAATTGACCCCTTTTGACCCCGCCCCTCAGGCCTCCAGGGGGTCAGCCCCATCATTTGTACAATTTTGAATCCCCAACCTATAAAGATACTACCATTGCATTATGAGTGCTATGCCATGCTTACTTTCAGAGAAGTCGTTTATATGGAAATAGCCAAATTGACGTCTTTTGACCCCACCCCTCAGGCCCCCAGGGCGTCAGTCCCGTCATGTCTAAAATTTTGAATCCCCATTCTATAAGGATGATACCATTGCATTATGGATACTATCCCATGCTTAATTTCAGAGAAGAAGTTGGTTATATGGAAATAGCCAAATTGACCCCTTTTGGCCGCCCCTCAGGCCAATGGGGCCGAGCCCCATCATTTGTACAATTTTCAGTTTGTAGCCCATAAGGATGCTACAAATCAAATTTTGTTGAAATCCGACCAGCGGTTATGGAGAAGCAGTCGATTCCTGATGGACGATGGACGACGGACGCTGGAAGCCACAGTATGGCATTAGCTCACTTTGGTCCTTCAGACCAGGTGAGCTATTTATAGCACATTAATTTTTCATTTCCCATTTGATGCAAAACTTGTGATTATATCTTATCTATAGTTAGCAAGTAGGTAAATAATAAAATGCTTCAGAAATTTAAAAAAGTTTTTTATGTTTGCTTTAAAAACAAGAGATCCCAGAGGGATCTTGGCGCCCACCAAAGATTGATCTATGTCTGACAAATGAAAGAGGGATCTTTTCTCTGCTTTTCAAACTTACACTTCTTTTTTCTGCTTTTCAAACTTTAAACTATCAAAATCCAAGATGGTGGTCGCAAAATGCAATAGGCAGAACTAGGGTCCTAGAGGAACCTACATATGATATTTGAGAACAATCCCTTCAATACTTTCTGAGAAATAGCGGTAACAAACTTTAACTATCAAAATCCAAGATGGCTACCTGGCGGCCATCTTTGTGACTGATCAGTCCCAAAATGCAATATGCACTACTAGGGTCCTAGGGGAACCTACATATGAAATTTGAGAACAATCCCTTCAGTGCTTTCTGAGAAATAGCCGTAACAAACTTTAACTATCAAAATCCAAGATGGCTACCTGGCGGCCATCTTGTTGACCGATCAGTCCCAAAATGTAATATGCAGAACTAGGGTCCTAGAGGAACCTACATATGAAATTTGAGAACAATCCCTTCAATACTTTCTGAGAAATAGCGGTAACAAACTTTAACTATCAAAATCCAAGATGGCTACCTGGCGACCATCTTGTTGACCGATCAGTCCCAAAATGCAATATGCACTACTAGGGTCCTAGGGGAACCTACATATGAAATTTGAGAAAGATCCCTTCAGTACTTTCTGAGAATTAGCCGTAACAAACTTTAACTATCAAAATCCAAGATGGCGGCTGGTCGGCCATCTTGTTGACCGATCAGTCCCAAAATGCAATATGCACAACAAGGGTCCTAGGGGAACCTACATATGAAATTTGAGAAAGATCCCTTCAAAACTTTCTGAGAAATAGCGGTAACAAACTTTAACTATCAAAATCCAAGATGGCTGCCTGGCAGCCATCTTGTTGACCGATCAGTCCCAAAATACAATATGCACAACTAGGGTCCTAGGGGAACCTACATATGAAATTTGAGAAAGATCCCTTGAGTGCTTTCTGTTAAATAGCGGTAACAAACTTTAACTATCAAAATCCAAGATGGCTACCTGGCGGCCATCTTGTTGACCGATCAGTCCCAAAATGCAATATGCACTACTAGGGTCCTAGGGGAACCTACATATGAAATTTGAGAAAGATCCCTTCAGTACTTTCTGAGAATTAGCCGTAACAAACTTTAACTATCAAAATCCAAGATGGCGGCTGGTCGGCCATCTTGTTGACCGATCAGTCCCAAAATACAATATGCACAACTAGGGTCCTAGGGGAACCTACATATGAAATTTGAGAAAGATCCCTTCAGTACTTTTAGAGAAATAGCGGTAACAAGAATTGTTAACGGACGGACGGAAGGACGGACGGACGGAAGGACGGACGACGGACCACGGACGAAAGGCGATTTGAATAGCCCACCATCTGATGATGGTGGGCTAAAAAAAAAAAGGTTTTTTAATGATTTAAATAGTGTCGTTGAAATATGATTAAACTGATTTTAACTCTAACAAGATTCAATAGATATTATTTTCATTAAATAGATTGGATATCAAGCTACACTGATTTAAGTCCATTCCAATTCAGTTTTAAACATACTGGGTCGCGACCAGTTACCGTGATTTTTTCGACGTTTTTTAAGGATTTTGTCAAAACTAACGCACAGAAGGCGTTGAAAATTGACATGAATTATCTTAACTCCAATATTCTTCAGTAACAATAGTCATTGTTTAATTTTGATAATATTTTTTTGACCGGTGCCATTTATTTTCACCGCTAATTGGTACAGTTGACAATACCTACAGGAACAGTTACCGTGATTTCAAAATATAACGGAAATGCGCTTTTAAAAACCTGCTTATTGCACCAATTGTGTTTCAATAAAGTGATCAACATCTATTTGATATCTTTTAATGGAATAATATAATTACAATGCATGGTTATATAGGGATCCAGTGGGGGATCGAAAGTATCATGGAACAAAAAGGCCTATGTGCCTTAACAGTCATCTGACTATTACTACAATACAACATAGTTGTTTAAAGATTTTAGCCTTTTGACCCATTTGACCTTGAATGAAGGTCAAAGTCATTCATTTGAACAAACTTGGTAGCCCTTCATCCCAGCATGCTACAATCCAAATATCAGTACTCTGGGCCTTCTGGGTCTTGAGAAGAAGTAATTTAAAGATTTTAGCCTATTTGACCCCTGTGACCTAGAATGAAGATCAAAGTCATTCATTTGAACAAACTTGATAGCCCTTTATCCAAGCATGTCAAGGGACCAATATCAGGTCTCTAGACCTCTTAGTTATTCACAAGAAGTTGTTTAAAGGATTTTAGCCTATATGACCCCTGTGACCTTGAATGAAGGTGAAAGTCCTGTATTTGAACAAACTTGGTAGCCTTTTATCCCAGCATGTCACATGCCAAATATCAAGTCTCTAGGCCTCTTGGTTATTAAGAAGAAGTTGTTTAAAGATTTTCACCTATTTGACCCCTGTGACCTTGAATGAAGGTCAAGGTCATTCATTTGAACAAACTTAGTAGCCCTTCATCCAAATATGCTACAGGCCAAATATCAGTAAAGTTTACGCAAGGCACAATGCGCACGACGACGGACGGAGGATGATCTAAAAAAGGACTGTCTAAGGGTGTGTTTGATAGGTGACCGGGGAATCACTAAAAGCAAGATTCAGCTTTGGGCAGCAGTAAAATAGACAAGCAAAGTTGTATGCAATCTAAAACTTACAAAAATTCAATAATTACATATAAACTTGTTTTGTTTTAAAAAAAAAGTCAGATTGACAAATACCCAAACTAATCAGACTTACTTGTACGAGCGACATAGTCAGATTGCCTAATACCCAAACTAATTAGACTTACTTGTACGAGCGACATAGTCAGATTGCCTAATACCAAAACTAATAAGACTTACTTGTACGAGCGACATAGTCAGATTGCCTAATACCAAAACTAATAAGACTTACTTGTACGGGCGACATAGTCAGATTGCCCAATACACAAACTAATTAGACTTACTTGTACGAGCGACATAGTCAGATTGCCTAATACACAAACTATTTAGACTTACTTGTACGAGCGACATAGTCAGATTGCCCAATACACAAACTAATTAGACTTACTTGTACGAGCGACATAACTCCAGTCCTGATAGTAGTGATCTATTAGTGTCTGTGTTCTGAACAATAACTTCAACCAGGTCGACAGTTTTCTCTCGCTGGGAAATGAAACAATAATGTAATCATCATTCTTCACATTTTCCGACTGAGACAATGAGGTTTTGGGGTGGCCAATTGAAACTAAACAGAAACTAAAACTATAAGCTATTGGCTAACTAATACCCTATACCGCATATGTTCATCTATTTAGTTTCTATGGTAACCATTAGCAAAACAATACATGTGTAATTAATTTTACAGAATTTATTTTCTGCTTAGAATTTGAACTAATACACTTTCCTGATGTTCGAAAAAGGTATGTTCTTAAAAGAAATTTGACGCAGTAATTTTCAATCTCTGTTAGGGTTCCTTTAAGATGTTTATAACATCTCTATAACAAACTATCCTCATAACAAAGTAATTTTGTTGACCAACGTTATAAACGAACTTTACTGTATCTTCGAATTGTGATGAGTATAGGTATAATAGAGGGGCAGAAAGATCTAGAAGTTTATTATACATCAAATGACTTACTTGAGAGCCAGTGATATGAATGCTTTAAAGTGGGAGTCCTCTGTACGTTTTAGTGGTGTGTGTGAAGTGATCACAGTGTCTATGGCTCCCAGTAAAGTCTGTTTGGCTGTGATTGGCTTCCCGCCCACTATGTCCAGGTGGAAGGACTGAGACAACTTCCTGAATGGGGAGTCATTGTATTCTTTCCCATGCTGTTAGCGAATATAGTTTAAAATTAGGTTCAATAGAAGGACATAATTTAGGCACAGTGGATCATTTTACGTGTTTATGATGCAGTAACAGGGGTTTATATTGGACAATTTCTGATATTTGATTTGCTATAATTTTTTTGAAAAGATGACAAAAATGAAGAAATGTTCAGATTAAATAGCATAATTATTCATATAAGGGTAATTACAAGACAATGCAATTACAGGCTCTGATCATCAAAAAATCAAAAAGTGACCAAAACAGACAACTATTTATAGCAAGAAATAAAATGATTACATACCTTCATTTCATAAAACTTCAGGAGCAGGTCCCAGGCATGCATTTGTTTAGTGACAGCAGCTGATCGGTTCGGTATACAACCAAATGGTACAACACTTGTACTTTGCCCAATCTGTACATTTAAATTAGACATTTATTTCAAAATTACAGCCGACTAAAATTGAAAATAATATTAAATCCTAACCTGTCATTTCTCTTTCGATCATAATGAAAATATCAAAAACAAAATACAATATAAAAACTTACAGCTCAAGCTTTCCTATTTTAACATAAATTAATTTTGTGAAAGCAGATTCAGGTTGTATGTGAATGCTTTATTTACATAAACACAAAGGAGTGTCAAAGATACACAGTTTAAAGTAATCATATTCAAATTGGCTTTCCTTGTCAGTTTACCTAAGGTCTAGTTCTAAAATCCACATTGTTAACACTTTATTCAATAATATATAAGGTGATTCTCTAATATTGAGATTAACTTACTTCCATGAGGCCATGCTGCATGAGATCTCTGACGGACATCGACAGATCTTTTCTCACAGCTTGAGTCAACGCTGGACTACTTTGTTCCTGGCTCTGTGGTCATCAGAAAGAGATATATAGGTAATGTTTAATAAATCAGTTAACTTGGCCAGAATCACTGACCTCTGTGACCTTAAATGAAGGTCAAGTTCATTAATTTTTCAAAGAAGCCATTACTGATATGTTCATTTAAGCTGTTTTTAGGTAGTTTTGCCAACAAAAACATTTAACTGATGAAATTTTGATTGAAATATTTCTTATCTTAATAATATTAATATAATTATTCTAGCTCTAATGGCATATATCAATACAAAAGGTATTCATTCACTTCAAGCAGAAACATATACACATTTTAATCTAATATATGTTTCTGCTTCAAGTGATCATACAAAATCAGATGCTTGATTCTTGCCTAGAGTGGCTTATACAAGAATTTCTAAATTGACTCACCTCTTCTGAGTCACTGCCATATTCATCTTGATTTTCCTGCTTCAAATCCTTTTCATCTTGCTGTTCCTGTGCCAGATCAGCCACCTTGGTGATAGCAACTTCAAGTCTGGCTCTCAAATCACTGATAATATTCAAACATTGTCATTACATGCAGTTCTAGCCATATAAGGTATGAATGATGATCAAAAGGACCTCTTTCACGAACAATGGAATTTTGCCCACGAACCAATTTTATTGAAATTAAATGTAATATGTAGCAATATAAATGCAAACCCTTTAAATACGTTAAAAAAATTCAAAAGGTCCCAGGGGCCTGTGCTATGGTCAAATTAATGTTGCCCAGTAGAGGTGTATGACAGGGTTCCCTTTTTGATCCAAAATGGTATAAAAATAATGTTTCATGTCATAAAACTGTATTATTTTCTGAAGAGTATAAAAAATTACATATAATGATCACAAATATGTAGGCAAAATGGGACAAATAAAATTTTGGCTACATTTTAAAGACAGAAAATATCGAAATTTTGGGTGTTATTTTCGGCCATGTCAATTATTAACAATGGTGATTCACCCACTTCCAGTTTGAGTGCACCAAAAATATTTTCTAAAAAGTTGGCTCATTACCTGAAGTAAATATTTATGAAAATTTCAGAAAAATTGTGGACCGGTAAATTTGTCGTTTAAAGGTTATAATATAGCATGGTCTATTTTTAGTAACGTTACATAATATTATTAAGAATATGCTTATTTTGGATCAATGAAATTATCTATTTTTGTCTTTACTTTTTGACTTTTCTTTTTTTGTTGTGGTTACTTAATGGATAATCACACACCCCCAATGATTGCCCTTTGTAGTCTTTTTCAGAACATTCCTCTGGAAATCTCGACCTCCACAGCCAAACTGACTTAATAGGAACATCTGTAGCACTGTAATTGTTCTCCTCATAAATGCTGTTGTTTCACGAATGTTCTGTAACAAAGATTTTTTATTTTGATATGCATAAATGACCTGGTATAATGCAAAATGCCATTCTTCAAACCTCATAATTTAGAACTTAATTTTTTAAGCATATTTTACTAAGATAAATCGTTGATAATAGGGCATAGCTCTTTTTGGCTATTTTGGGGGCTGATTTTCAGCCCCATTCCCAATAAAAAATACTCATGTTTTGTTACAATTCCTCAAGCTGATTTTCACAATTGCCTTTATGTCCAAAGAGGCCCATGGGCCTTAACAGTCATCTGACTATTGGCAGAATACAACATAGTCATTTAAGGATTTTAGCCATTTTGACCCCTGTGGTCTTGAATGAAGATCAATGTGATTTTTCCAAAAACAAATATGGTAGCCCTTCATCCCAGCATGTCACAGGCCAAATATCAGGTCTCCAGGCCTCTTAGTTATTCACAAAAACTTATTTCAAGATTTTAGCCTATTTGACCCCTGTGACCTTGAATGAAGGTCAAGGTCATTCATTTGAACAAACTTGGTAGCCCTTCATCCCAGCATGCTACAGGCCCAATATCAGTACCCTGGGCCTTCTGTTTCTTGAGAAGAAGTCGTTTGAAGATTTTAGCCTTCTTGACCCCTGTGACCTTGAAGGTCAAGGTCATTTATTTGAACAAACTTGGTACCCTTCATCCCAGCATGCTACAGGCCAAATATCAGTACCCTGGGTCTTTCGGTTATTGAGAAGAAGTTATTTGAATGAAAAGTTTACGCACGGCAGACGACGGACGGCACACGACAATTGACGGTGCATGATGACAATAGGTCATCCTGACCCTTCGGGTCAGATGACCCAAAAATACCAAAAAGAAAGGAAACTTAAATATTTTACGAGATCGTCAAACTGTTTAAATACTAGTTCAAAAGTAAAACTGAAATGAATTGCTTGAAATAAATAAAGTTTTCAGCTTTTTTTTTTTTATTATTTGACAAATTTTGGTCAATACCGCGATTACATTTGTATTTTCAAAATTCTGAAGGCCTCAGCCACATTCACTCAAAAGTGAGAGAGAGCCCAAATAAAACTGAATTATTGTAAGATAATGTTCCGACAAAAAACATGTGAGTAATAGCTATATGTTTTCACTTTTTATTAGGACTCTTTTGATATATAAACAGGACAAACCTTGGCTCTAGCCTTCTTGTCTTTCAGAGAAGGACGTCCACTATGTGGAGGGACACAACAATCCTTCCCATGGTCAGATCCTTCATCACCAAACTGTGTCAAAATAAACATAATCAAATGGACCTGCATTGATTTATCGGATTTCAGAATTACTGTAGACATACTTATTTTAGTGGTAGTTTTATTTTAGTGCTTATTACACTGTCTAAGAAGTGCTTTTTCATGTACAGCACTAGATTTTGTAAGGATTTCCATTATTGAACCACTGAATTTAGGTAATTCATATCCAAACTAATAAATCGTAATTTACAATTTTCCGCATTTGCACTAAAACTTGTCTGATAAAATAAGTATGTTTACAGTACCATCTCACCATAACTACAAGTCTGTAGCATCTCACCAAAACTACAAGTCTGTAGCATCTCACCAGAACTACAAGTCTGTAGCATCTCACCATAACTACAAGTCTGTAGCATATTACAAAACTACAAGTCTGTAGCATCTTACAAAACTACAAGTCTGTAGCATCTTACATAACTACTACAAGTCTGTAGCATCTTACAAAACTACAAGTCTGTAGCATCTTACAAAACTACAAGTCTGTAGCATCTTACAAAACTACAAGTCTGTAGCATCTTACAAAACTACAAGTCTGTAGCATCTTACAAAACTACAAGTCTGTAGCATCTTACATAACTACTACAAGTCTGTAGCATCTTACAAAACTACAAGTCTGTAGCATCTTACAAAACTACAAGTCTGTAGCATCTTACAAAACTACAAGTCTGTAGCATCTTACAAAACTACAAGTCTGTAGCATCTTACATAACTACTACAAGTCTGTAGCATCTTACAAAACTACAAGTCTGTAGCAGTCTGTAGCATTTACAAAACTACAAGTCTGTAGCATCTTACAAAACTACAAGTCTGTAGCATCTTACAAAACTACAAGTCTGTAGCATCTTACATAACTACTACAAGTCTGTAGCATCTTACAAAACTACAAGTCTGTAGCATCTTACAAAACTACAAGTCTGTAGCATCTTACAAAACTACAAGTCTGTAGCATCTTACATAACTACAAGTCTGTAGCATCTTACAAAACTACACAAAGTCTGTAGCATCTTACAAAACTACAAGTCTGTAGCATCTTACAAAACTACAAGTCTGTAGCATCTTACACTACAAAGCATCTTACTACAAGTCTGTAGCATCTTACTACATCTAACTACACAAGTCTGTAGCATCTTACAAACTACAAGTCTGTAGCATCTTACAAAACTACAAGTCTGTAGCATCTTACAAAACTACAAGTCTGTAGTACAACATCTTAGCATCTTACAAAACTACAAGTCTGTAGCATCTTACAAAACTACAAGTCTGTAGCATCTTACATAACTACTACAAGTCTGTAGCATCTTACATAACTACAAGTCTGTAGCATCTTACAAAACTACAAGTCTGTAGCATCTTACAAAACTACAAGTCTGTAGCATCTTACAAAACTACAAGTCTGTAGCATCTTACAAAACTGCAAGTCTGTAGCATCTTACAAAATTGCAAGTCTGTAGCATCTTACAAAATTGCAAGTCTGTAGCATCTTACAAAACTGCAAGTCTGTAGCATCTTACAAAATTGCAAGTCTGTAGCATCTTACAAAATTGCCCTATCAAGTCAATTTCACCAGCATTCGCAGAAGGATAATTTTAAACTTAAACACTCTGATAAAGAGTGGATTAAGATGGCCTATTGTGATAACACCTATTATTATATATTCTGTAAGAAAATAATTGATGTCTCCAGTAATTTTCACTCTATTTGGATTCTCATTGAAACTGAATGAATCAATAAAAATTTTGTATTTTGTATTAGCTGCATAACAATACTGTTCATCAATATCATTAGTAAATTGTTTTACCTGTAAATGGTTAAAATCAGCATAGACATAACAAAGGTGGCTTATGTTATGAAATCTTTAAATCAGTGCAACATGCCATAATCATATAAGGCATTAGCCATGTGAAGTAATTAATTACTTTAATAACTAGAAATGCCTTTGAGATGTATAGGTCTGTATACCTCTGAATGGGATGCAACAAGATGGGACAGGCATGGGAAATATTAGCAAATGCTATCTTTATATTATGACAGGAAATAGTTCAAAAGTCTATGTGCAACTGATTAATATATTCAAAAGATTGTTAGATATAAAAGGCATGATCATAGTTATATGTCTGTAGCTTATGTTACAACTGAACCAAACAGATTCAAGGATTGCTTATCCCTATATAACATATAGAAAATCTGTGTTTAAAGTATTCTATTCATATTTCAGACAATGGAGCCATTCTATAGCACTTTTAATTACCAGGTACAATATCTAAACTGATTCATCAAAATTACCTATTGGGTAGTAACATTTTTCGAAGATACAAAAAATATATATTTCATTATCAGTCAATTCAATCCATCTCACTTGGGCTATAGTAATAGGTACATTATGTATCCTTTGGTTCAACCAAATCATGTTATACCACTTAACAGAGGTTATTAGTGTATGTGCGACCAGGATATTCCAACCAAAGCCTGAGATTATTGTAGTTAATATTATCATTCTCTGTAAAACTAAATTTTCCTCAAATTGTAGAGTTAAGCTAGTTAAGTCTTCAAACCACCAAGCATTAGGTTTAGATTTCTTTTCGTATAGTATTAAAAACACTTTTGCTTGAAATTCTGGTTAGGTAATATCATAAAATGTTAGTAGAGTTATCTCCCGTAGTCATGCATTTCCTCAAAAGCAGCAAATTTACATTAGATAAAAAAGATGCTGTAATTAATTAATCCAGTAGTGCAGTTGTCTTACCTCATCCTTTTTAATCAGAGCATTAAAATAACACGACCAATTAATTAACTTTATAGGTAGATCATTTACAGATTGTATATTCAACCTTACAAGAATCAGACTTGATAGTACTGTACTGTACAGTATTACAAGTTCATAATCCAATTTGCAAATAGCAGCTGAGTGTATAAACTGTCATTATAATAATTTGTCACAAAACACCATTCTCCAAACTCTATGGTTTTAGGCAAAATACATGGTACTCAATATTAATAATACAACTCTTCAATCCACATTCGATTCCAATTCAAAAACCAACATGCATCATTGTTCACCAGAGACTTACCATAAATGGGCTATAGAGAGGACAGAAATAAGATGTTTTATATATCAGCACCAGGAAATACCCTCAGAGACACTCATACTATGTACAGAATATACAGGTATGGTTCCATGCAGGATACAATTCTGGACATTTGATTGCATATGTTTGTGTATAACATGTAACTTTTGATGATGTTGAGTGTGTGTTCATCATTGTAATGAACTATCAATCTGGTATTAGTATGTATATATATATATTTGTTAAACTGTCAATAGTAAATGCTCAGTTATTTTTGTGGGTACAATTTTTTTGCTGTATTTCACTTAAAATGAGAAAATCAATTCCTGCAAATTAAAATTGAGTGCCACAGTACAAAATAGAAATTAGTCAGTATGCAATTCACCCATTTCATTTTTTCGTATTGTAAATTTTTGTTATCATGAATATGTCTCAAATTCTGAGAAAAAATAGTCCATTATACATGTTATTGTAAGTGTATGCTGAACCAATGAGATAGCTTGGTTCGAAAGTATCATGTGAATTCATAGTATTTCTAACAAGTCTATAATCACTGATCAATGTGTGTCTAAATTGCTATTTGCATGTAATAATTAAGATTATATTTCTAATATTACAAATCATGCATGTTTATAAATCTGAAAAAGAATCTGTCTGTACTATGAATTTGTATGTATATGCTATATGTGCTGTTATGTAGCATCATGTGTAAATATATTTTGTGTACCTAAGTTTGTTTGGTTTACTTTGAGTACAATATTAAGAAGATCTAGATCAATGAAGTAAAGTGATAAACTACAAATTGGTACTATATCAAGACTTACCTTGTGTACAGGACATGTACAGCGTTCCTTGCCAAGAGGTCCAGGACTGCTGGCTTCACCTGCAAACAATTCCAACAAAAACCAACATCTTATTCATTTTTTAACCATACCTGTAGGTTCCTTTGTTCATAAGTACATGTACAAAATTCTTCAATTTAGAATTGAAGTCAATCACATTGAAAGAGAATGTTAATGAGAATATATAACAACTTTTCAATATTTTACATTACAATAAGAAATGATAGCAATTATAGGTATGTACAATGTACAACGGCCACATATCAGTTTTGTAGATCTTTTTAATGAATGCCAAGGTATTTGATTGTGTGAACAGGTGAAACAGTATGTCATTGGATTTCATGGGAAAACAGCTAATATTCTCAAATATTAGTGCCATGACTCTAAAAAGCAAATGAAGTATTGTAAAATGAATCGCTACATCCATCATATTATATACAAGGCACTAGCAACACCTATCAGTGTGTACCTCCTGATACTAATTAGGCTGTGCCATGTATACAACTGAATGTTAATAAACATTAGAAAATTCTATAGTTTGTAATACTAAAACTGGAGAGTGGCTATGGATCATGCATACAACACAAAGAATGACAGCTGGGTATATATTTACAGGCAAGAAGTACAAGTCTCCAGAGTTTCGCATAAAATACAAGAAACTAGACACTAAAACCCTATTCCAGTATGAAGTACAACATATATCTATTTATCAAAGGACTATTTATGTTTACCAGGAACTGTCACCAAATTTTTATTTCTGTTTAACAATTAGTAAACTAATTAAGAAATGATTAGTATAATTGTTAATGATAGTGTATCTACATACAACTACAAGCCGTGGACATGTATAGATCTCTGTTAATGTTGTGAAGGTATAAAGTGACGCTCACCTGTTTCAACTGAATTAGAAAATTTTGAAAACATTTATAATTTTTACCCAAATTTGCAATATCAAATTTAATGTTAGCTGTTAGATTAGATATTTACTTCATGCAGTAGTTCTTGGTTATAAATGTACTAATAATATATAACTTAATAAGGAAAACATTTAAAGTGTCCTGCTCAAAGATGGTATTATGACTTGTACTTTTTTTTTTTTTTTTTGTGGCAGTACTTCCAAACTAAGAAATCATTGAAAATACTTCTATAACCTAAGAATACTTTAAACATGGAAAATAATGATAGTTATATCTTTTGAAACATTTAGATACTTCCAAATGATTACCTGTAAATATATTACATCTTCGCATATTACAGAGTTACTTCCCTTTCAAGTAAGTATTCATTGTGAAGTCATTATTTTGTGAGAGAAATTCACATGGATTTTTATGAAAAGTATGGCTAATGCTCAAAACACAAGACCTACCCGTAAGGGCAGATAATTCTGCAATATGCTAATACAGAACACTATTATTTCATCGGGAGAACGAACATGCCCAATCACATTAACACAAATCCCGGTGACTGATCCTTACCTTGTAGGAAGTCTATAAAGCGCTCCAGATCAGTAATCTGGGTCTTTAGTTGGTCCACCAGTTTCTCTTTCACTTTAGCAGGGTTAACAATCTACAGACAAGCAAACAGAGAATAATATATTAGTTTGCTGTAAATTTGGACAAAGCATGTAAACTGGCAGAATAAGTAAATTCACTTTAATGTTTAAACCAATAGACAAGTACATTACTGGATCTTTTATTTACACACCATCCAAACAGCAAAAACAATATTCACCTGTCCAACAGCACGATCCACCACCAATCTTAGTTCTTCAGTACTGAAACAGAGATAGACACATACTTCTCATATATATTCTTCTCTAAAAACTCTAATGCATATGGATGTAGATCTTAAAATTACATTTACCATTGAAAATGTTTAAATATCAAAATCAAACACAATGTATGTACATGCGTATTTGGAACATTTTAATCCACTAAACTATCCTATAATCAAATTTATGTACCCTATTACACTTTTGAAGGAGACCATTAAATCATTAAATATTACGAACCAAACCATACTAATGGTACAGCAATTTATTGTGCTTCTGACTATCATTGCAGACAAGAGAACATACTCAACCACTAGAGCTGAAACGAATAGCAGATTTTGATAATCGAATACTAGTATTCCGACCTTAATGTCAAAGATCTTTGAAACTCCCAAACTCTCCGTACTCATTCAAATTTCCTGCTTGCTTCAGTACTGGAAGTAAACATGGGCTTCGTCCTTTGTGTTTTGAGCAAATTCATGTCGTTGCAGAGATCGATTGAACGATGTTTTATGACAGTGTGATGTTAGCATCAGTATTATGCCCTAAATTACCTGTATTTTACGTGCATAAAATTGATTGCTGATTATTTAGTTAAAGCACAGCAAAATTGTTTGACAGAATCCCAGGAAAGATCAACATATGTGTAACACATGTGCAAGTTAGCAGTCAGTCAGAAGATCATTTTTACACTATCTACAAAACATTTTTTGAATAATATAAAAATAATATAAGTAATTTATTTTTTGATATTTTATTATATTTGACTATTTTACTATGATTTTCTCAATAACCGTCCCGCAGAAAATCATAGCAAAAATGAGTTCCCGATTGTAAACACCAACCCTTTAGTCGGCAGATTTTCCCTGAATGAAATCATTTTATGATTGAACAGGAATCTGGTACGTAATTATTTTCATCTTTATCATATTTCCAATATACATTATTTCTTTTAAACGCTTTTACCGATATTTATCTGATATATAACTTTTCTAAACTGATGAGTAAAACAAATGTAAAACTTATGATTTTCACATGTGAATAACAACGTAATAATATATGCGTCATAAGGGAAACCGGAAGGAAGTTAAATATTTATCAAATATTTGAATACTATTTTACTATTCGAATATTGGTTAATAGGTATTCATTCACAAATATTCAAATATTTGTTTCAGCTCTATCAACCACCACAACAATTACCTCAGTTTTTGATAATTATCAAGATCCAAGTCCAGCTTGTTTCTCAGTTCGTCAATCACAACCTTTTGTTTTTCCATCATCTTGTTTGTAGGTAATTCTGCTTCACCGGTCTGCAGATCAAAAATATCTTTCATAAACACAAAATGTAGGAAATTCATTTTTTGCTCTTCTAACTGAATTTGCACCAGATATTTATAATATTGATCTTCAAATTTTTTATAAGAGGGAAATATACCATAAATTATAGGAGATTACTGTGTTAGGCTATAAATACATTCATAAATTTGAGAAGATAGCATTAACTTCCACATGCAACAGAGCCAATATGTGATGAACAATTTCTCACTTCGTATGCATATGTCTCTAGATCCTCCAGCTGATTTTTTAACTGTTTAATAAGCTCCTGCTGTTTCTCTCTCTGCTCCGTAATCTTCATTTCATGCTCTCTATCACTCTGCAAATCAAAGGAGATTACTCTGAACAACTGTCAGGCATGCAATTCATAAGATGTCTCTGGTATTATCTAAACTAGCCAGACCTCTTAGCTCAATATCTTAGAAATGTGTAAATTTCAAATTCTTTGTAGTTTTCAAATTAAGTTACTTTGAATTTCATGTCATAAAACTTAACCAAAATCACCAATAATTAAGTTGCTTTTTTACTTTCAGTTTGTGAGATTCAAATGAAAATGATGTAGATACACGAAGGGTTTAAGAGCAGACAACAATGTATAAACTGTATATCATAAAACAATACATAATCACAAATTGTGCAATATTCTTAAATAAGCTAGAATTAATCATCATTTAATAGCCAATATTAAAGAATGACCTTAACCATTAAATTCTCGTGAAGGCTTTGGGCTTCCTGTACAGCCGTTCCCCGAACATCTGGAATTCCTTTAAAAGCAAACTGTTCCAGCTCTTTCAGGAGAACCTTCAAACAGAAAATTGTCTTTTAGTATACAGTACACCATGGATTGGATGGAATTTGGTTAAATTGGGACATCACTTTTCTAAATACAATATAATAACTGACAATGATCAAAATAAACAGAATTAAATTAAATTATATTGGTAAATATTCACAAAGCTTAAAAGGATTTGTAATTCTTCATTACTTTATAGCTGATATTGCAAATAAGCTTGATAACTGAGGAATGCTTTTTTGTATTGTTTCAAAGCAAATTTAAATGAATAAACAACACAAGAAATTTGACTCTAGATTTTCTGCAATTTTATTTTAGTTTGGGATTAAATAATTAATATTTAGCTTATTTAAAGATTATTATTACAATAAGCAAACTCTATTGTCAAAAAAGTAATGAAGTATTTGATTTCAAAATATTTGTGTGTCTAATTATCTTGAAAAAAGATGTTGATCATTCGGATTTATACCTCCTTATCATCAGCATCAGCACTGACAATCTGCTTCAGTCGGAATTGCACCTGCGCAAAGTGTGTTGTCAGTGCAAGAAGAGAAGAATTTAATTGTTCCTGTTCCTCCTCAAGCTTCTCCAGTTGTTCTATGTGACTGTGATAAAATAAACACATTTTTGAACTTCAAGATCAATGTATCAAATTTTTTTTTTAAATCTTTACAATTAATATTTATTTATATCTTGAGATAATGATTGATAATTATATACTAATGTAGTATTTATGAAATATTCACAGAAACATTTTTTTTCTCATAGCAAACTGAGCAAATCCCAACAACAAAGAGTAACCAGTATTTTTGAATGAAATGTTAACACCACCTGGCAAATATAACCATATACATGTACCAGGTAATTCATCATGTACCGGTACCCACACACTACACAGTAAATCATTTATGAAATATAAACATGTTTTGTTGATACATTAGTAATTACATTACTAAAATAAATCGTTCCTGTTGTGCATGCTGTTGCTGTCAATGTAGTATAATTTATCTGAGGAGCCATCACAATACCTACACCCTAATATGTACAAGTTAGAAGTAGAACACCACTACGACGTTAGTGTTATCAATATACAACTTACTCTGCCTCTGCCTTTGCTCCAGGGACAGGGCTAGTAGCAGCAGCTCCAAGTGGGGCCCAGCGCTCTGTTGGTCGTTCATCGCTCTGTTCGTCAAAGCTGTCATAGTTGTATTCTACACTGTCATCTAAATCATTAGTTACTGCCGTTTCGTCCATCATCATGAATGCTGCAAGATGATTTTTTCTCAATTTACCATTTCTCAGAAGGTCACAAAATGTGTTTTTGTGAACAAATGTAAAAGGAAATTAATGCTATTTAAATGATGCTGTTGTAGGGCACATAACCTGTAGTACAGATCAAGGATTTATAAGTGAGAAGGGTTTGTCACTGCCTCTTTACACTACTAAACACCACGCAAGACGATTATAAACCGGGAATAAAAGACATTTTTCTCAACAAATAATTGTCTTATCGAGTCAAATGAAACACCTATCACAATGTATAGCTTAATAAACTTCACGACATCTCATCCTTGCTTTAAGGACATATGATTTAGAAGAAATGTGTTAAATTTCCATTAAACTATAAAAAAAATACAACGTCTCATGAAATGACGGACTGCTCCAGAACGTAAGATGATAAGCCATGCAACCCGCAAGCTACATCAAAGGTTGCGCCAGCAGATATCACAGCAAAATCACTTGTCTCCCAACGTTACGGTCAGTACACAAACACAAAAGTGCTTGCGACCTATTCATCCAAAACCCAGAGTGACTTATCCTTCAAATCTACGTTCTTGTTAAAATAAAGCTTGGTCTGTAAAGTGTAACATTAATACTCAGTTACAGTTTACCTTGTGCTGTTGTCTACAAGTGGTTCAACTTGATGGAAGTCTATCACTATACCACCAGCATGTTGTCACTGGACCAGAAAAATGGCAGTGATATATAGAGTCTTGCTAATACAGGATCCAAATACGTATCTGGCTCAGTACCATTCAAAAATGTCAGGGCTACTGAGAAACTGTCACTACTTTACTAAGTAGAGGAAACTGTCTCCGACTGAAAGTCTACACGTGCATGAGCATGATGGAGAGCACGTTCTTATACAATTGTACTGATTGACTTCCAATCACCTGATACTGATTGTAGATAATGTATGCCTTACAGTACAGAACGGTAGTAAACAATGACAGTTTTTATTTTTTTACTGTTATTTCAACTAATTTTTTGTATTTGGAATTTAGGTGTATTCAATACATTACAGATAATTAATAAGTTTAAAAAGTGTATGATATCGGGAGTTTCCTCCAAATTTATGTCAAATCTTTACGACAATGGTCATTCTTAATCAAAGGCCAGAGACCGTCTCCATCAATGCCAGTGGCAGTGACAGCAGTCAGTTGCGTGGGTGGTGTTTGGTCAACATATGCGATTCGTATACTCACTTTTAGTGTAGTTGAATGTACTTTATCTGTAAGTGTCTCCAAAATCCAATGCAGACGAAGCTATAAATCAAAGGACTACCCTCTAGACAAACCCAGACCGGCTGGGTTTACATCACTTACTCGGCTTCAGATGCAACTTGCGTTTGCCAACAACCACAACATCCGGGGATTTCCTGAAGTAAAGTCAGAGACACAAATGAACGTACTTTCGTACTTAAAATGGATTTTTTGTTGTTGTTAATTTTAATTTCAGAAATAATCGTTATCGATATTCTGAAATTATTGTACATAAAGTTTTCATTCATAGGACAGAAAATAAAGAATTCTATCGAATAAAATATTAGCTCAAAGCATTTTCGAGTGGTCTCCCTTAGCACGTCTCAAAAGGTGTGAAACGCGATGAAAGTTAGCACCAGAAGTTTCTGTTAGCACTAACTCCGCCGTGGCCGGTCCAAAGTCCGCGTTGAGAGAGGAGGAGAGACGTAGTTTCGATGTTGCAAATCTTACCCAAATTTCAACATTTTATTGCATAAAATTTCTTGACAGACCTTACGCGGTCATTATAGATCTAGGGGAAAGTAGTCAAATTTCGGACACCTTAATTATAGTAAAACCTTCGTATGCTTGAAACCTAGCCACATACCCCCATAACTGAGGTATTTCTTGCATTTATCACTTGAAACTCGACACAGATACTAAATTTGTGTTATACCAGGCAAAAGTAATCAGCAATGTATAGCTGTTCGAATTTCAGACAGGGGTGTTCTTAATTCGGACATAGGGTGTTCAAATTTCGGACAGCAATTAAAAACCAATTAAAATAAGTATGATTTTCATATAAAACATATATATTGTTACATAATCATGAATTTCATGTGAGCAAATGTATATGCATTGAAATAAAAAGTTTGTTGAGTTTGTTTAGTTAATATAATATATATCTTTTGTAACTTTCATCATATATACCCAGATTTTGGGCTCAATGTGTAAGAACCCTTAAAGGCTTTAGCTGATAAACATGTTCCCTTGTCTACTTGCACTTTTATTTCTAGGATATAACTGGTTACCCTAGTTACTACTTCTACTTTTTTATTAATTTTATAACTAAGGAAAGCTCTGAATTACTAAAATCCATTCAGAACTTTACAAATGTTACGAAAATTGAACAATATTTAAGTATTTATCGATTAATTTGGACTGTTCCAAATAAGGAAATTTTCATATTAGTAATGGGTGTTCAAATTTCGGACACCAAACTTTATATAGGTATAGTGATACAATTCCCGCTGTATTGTTTATTTTTTACTCAAAATACAATAAAAGGATGTGTTTAAACAAAAAAAAAAAAAAAGTTTAATGAACACACTGAATAAGACATGTTTGACATGGAGTTCCATATTGCGTCATTTGACCAGTTCATTTTTGTATATTCAACCGCAGGAAAGGTCGCAGTCACATATTCACATTCAAACTTACCATACAAAATATAATGCTCACATATCTGTTCTTCAATCTTGTTAATTTCCAATTTGAAAGTAAAGCATAGGTCAGTTACAATGACTTTTTATTAAATATCTGGACTATTTCATGAGTTTTTAAGTATTTTCTAATTACTGTCCGAAATTTGAATCCGTCCGAAATTTGACTACTTTCCCCTAATAACGTCAATAAATAATTTCGTGATATTTCGCGAAAAAAGCATCCGCCTTTCTGAATACGGGCTTGGGAATATTTAACTGTCTAATTTTCTAGACGTGCTAAGGGAGAACGCACCCAACAATCAACAAAAAGAAAGTTAGCACCATTCTTGGATTGTTGGTTTCTTATAGGCTACATACATGTAGTGTATATATATCTATAAATACAGTACTCGTATTTATTTGTTAGTTTCTTCAGTACACACAAGAACCCTTGTGTTTTTAAATTTTATTTGTAAAATACATTTTTGTTAGTTTCGTATATTGCTAACTCCATTTTAAAGTTGGCTTCGGCTTCGTTTCTCCGCTTACTACAGTATATGCTTCGCTATAAATATAGCAGCTGGTTTTAACCAGATTGGAGCCCTTCATCTCTGGATTACGAGTTCGAATTCCGTGTGGAGCAACCGCCTGGTCCTGGCCGTAGGTCTGTTGTTTCTCTTGGTCAGGGCCATTAATGTCACTTCTAATTATATTTTCTTTCTTCCTATCCTCTCCCTTGAAACCGCATCTGATTTGGCCTGGAGTTAAGGCTTAAAAGCCCCCCCCCCTCTACCTTGTGAGTGGAGTTTTCTGGGTTCTGTCCCCTGGGCGAGACCCACCATAGTCTATAAAAGTGGTAGTTTTTGTCCATGCTTAGCGTTCTGCCGGAAGGCAGTGGGACGACTGGTTTGCCCGTTAGCAGTACAAGTACATTCTGTATAATGTGACTGGATGGTATGTACTGCCTGGTGTCTCTGGCCGTATGCTTCATTGAGGTAAAACTATAAAGTGGACAATGGTTTTACACTTGCAAAACAACACAATGTATCGTAAAATCTCCAAAGTATACAGACATTCACACATGTTTACTGCATACGGGAGAGACCGTCGTTAGATGCCTTTAGCTGTTAATGGGACGTATAAATTATGTTCATATGTTATCACTAGCTCTCCACCTCTGAATTGCAAGTGCATGGAGCAGATCACTGATACTGGAGGTAGCCTGTAGGTCGATTTATATTCTAAGGATACTCCGATTTTCCTCCATTCCCCTTGCCAGCGCGTTACACGAATTGAAAATAAAATAAACAATAACGGAAAGCCACTTTAGGCGGCACATGTAATGTTGGAGAAATAACTTCTGTTTCACATTTTAAGAAAATACACACGTAAAAGGATTCGCGCAAAAATTAGAGTGTACTCTCAATATCCCGCGAAGCGGTTTTCATCCGGACTTTGTGTTATGGCTTAATAACATACAAATCTACTCCAATTAATTATTATTAATCTTTATTATTCAATCTATAATTCTTCCTTTAGGGAGCCATTACGTAAGAATAATTTATTACACTATATACTTTTGATATGATAATCCAATTTTAAGCCAGTGGAAATGGCCGTTACAAAGTATTGAAAAAATAACCAGAAATTACAATAGCAAACAATTGTTAATTAACTAGCTCTAACTGTGAAATGTGTAACTCAGATTACAATATCATAAACATTACTAGTATATATATATTTGATAGCATGTTTATTATATCATGATAAAGGTAATTATAATCCATTTCCTTGTAAAATGTGCTACAGCCGTGCTTTAATTAGGAAGATAAAGATATATACCTTCTAAACACTAAATGCTGTAGAGCATCGGACAGGTTGGCAGATGCCGCTATTTACCCCTAACCGAACGTAAATAATAGATGATCTGGATTGTGCGCAAGGAGATACCTTAACAACAACAGGGCTTTTACCTGTTCAGGTGTGCCAGTGGAGACACTAAAACAAATATGAAATACTCAACGTTTGCTTCACTTCGCGTCACTGCAACCGATGAAAACATGACTTTTCGACAGAAAATTGCAAAGCAGTTTAAGGAGAGACGAGGGGATTTGGAGGTTACCCCCAGAAACCTAAATAAGCCCGGTCCTTTTATGTTTATAGCTGAGGTGATGGGCGTATGGTACTATGGCGCGTGTCACGCTGTTCCATTCCTGTATTCTGGGTACAACCCACTGATGGTTATAGCAATACAGGCCTTAGTTTGCTTTCTTGCTTTCGAGGTTATGATCAACTGGTGGTGTGTATGCAGTGTGGATTCGAACTACTATCCTCAACGCCATGGGATGCAACAACGAGAGCTACAGTCTCTTGTGCAGGTAAGATACCTTCAAATAGAGAACTAGAAGCAAACCATACATTTTGGCACACAAAAAGTTGATTCCTTTGTAATCATTGCTGAATACGTCAAACTCAGGGGCACTTTAGGCATTTAGAATATATAATTGATAAAGTATACTAACACATACAATCCTTTTTTATTTTTAGGTAGTGACCCATACAAATTCCAAAGCGAAACGTCGAGATATTGAGAGTACCAAAAATGGCTTCACATCCGGTTCCTATTGGTCGTGGAAGTATTGTACAGTCTGTGACCAACCACAGCCCCCGCGGTGTCACCACTGCAGTATTTGCAACCGTTGTTCACTCAAGCTTGACCACCACTGTTTCTTTGCCCGGAACTGCATCGGATACCGGAACTTTCGTCATTTCACTGTCATGGTATTTTGGTCTTGTGTGGCGTCTGTTATTGGCGTTGTTCACGCAGTACCGTTCGTTTTCATGGACGTGTTGCATAGTGATGATTTATACATTGATATACTTCCTTTTGTGGCCTTCGTTCGGTGGATATTTGGATACTCTAACTTTCAGGTGGGCATCATTGTTTTAGGGTTGTGGTCTTTATTTTTGTTTCTTATTCTGTCAACTGCAATGGCGAAGGAGAGTTATGAATGCATTTCTAAAGGTAAAACGTCATTTGAAGTAAGCAACGATGTCCCTATCAGAGACTCTAGAAGCCAATCGGACAAAATCAGAGCCATATTCGGTAAATATTGGGTTTTAAACTTCCTTCTGCCAATGCATTGGGTATTTGAACCGGAAGTGGATCCTGTTTATTGGCCTACCATAAACAATTAGTCTAAGTCTTGAATTTGTCATTCATTAGAATTGTCTTATGATAGGTATGAATTCATGTACACTACACCAAATCCCTGTGGACCCAGTGGCCAATAATTTCATGTATACTGCCCTAGTTCCTAAATCCCTTTGGACCCAGTGGTCAATGTACTGTGTCAATGGCAGATTGTATAGATCTAGTGTTCTCCAGCGAGAAAAGCGGCATACTCCACTGGCCATGTAAATAAACATAATTTCAGTATTCAATACCTCGTTAATAATTGAATACAGCCAACAATATGAAATCAAGGTTTTCTCATTGCGACCGACAGTTACTAACTAGAATGATTGTTCCTCGCATAATCAATAACACCAGTACACAACTCACTCCGCCGTCTTCTAATGATTGATCTTTCCTAAAATAATAATACATTTCCTTTCTACCTTAATTAAGTATCTATTGACAAAAGTCGAAAATGCAATGAATCAACAACACGTATTGGTAAAATGGCTTAAACACCTCTAATCTCCAGATCATTAGAATATATGCATTATTTGTAGCACAAACGTGTGTGTTTATTAGTACTTAAAACTTTAATATATCGTCTGCCAATAGTTTTGGACGGTCATCTAAGGACGGCAAATTAAAGACTAACTCAAGCGACCATTACTAATCCGGTTAAGCCGATATAAGCACTTTACGGTTGACAGATATTAACATAATTGTCCGGCTTTAATTTACATTGGTACGTGCCCGGACACAACACTTTCGCCACGCCACAATTAAATAACAACGGTCAATACTCCATGTCATGGATAAACAGTGACCCGGTCGGTCAGACTATGTTTATACCAACATGGATATAAAGATATCGTCCCAGGCCGACATAGTCCGTGATACTGCACGCGACAAAAGTCGAACTCTTCAACAGAAACTAGCTCTGCATTTAGAGGAACGAAGGAAGGAACCGGCCGCTTCCCCAAGGAACCTTAATAAGTACCTCCCCTTCATATTCCTGGCTGAAGTATCGATTGTTTGGTACTATGGCACATGTCAAGCCATTCCTTTGTTGTATGCAGATTTCGGACAAGAAGTTATAATTACTATACAGGCTGTATGTAGTTTTATGGCATTCGAAATGGTGCTGAATTGGTGGTGCGTTTTCAGTGTTAGCTCAGACTATGATCCTCAGCGGCACGGCACTTACCTAGAATTCCTAGACAGACAAAATACGGATATACAGGTACGTGAATGATATTTTACTTAACCAATACATATGTAAATGATTAAAACACAAAACACCAAATTGTTCCTGTATGAAAATGTGTTATGTCCTCAGCTTTGTAATGCGTACTATGTTTGTTCAATTTAGTTCCTATTTTGATAGCGGTATAAAATATAATAGCATTATCATAACATGAACAATGTTTCCTTGAGAACAAAACAGAGTAATACACGATTTATTGTCAATGAGCTGTCGTCAGCTTCTATTGATCTTGCACCGAACTGTTGCTGTTTCTGAAACAATGAATTGTCATTCTATAAGATGCATCGTTTAATAGGTAACTTTTTTTTCTATCCATTGAATGTGTTTGATTTTACAAACTCGCTTTCGATCTTAGATTAACTAATTAGTTCATGAAATCTAATTTCCTTTTTCAGGGAACAACTTCTGCCAGTGCCAAAAAACAAGGGACACCTAGAAGTACCAACGGTTCTACTTCTGGTACACCAGCACGTCCGCCTTATTGGTCGTGGCGATACTGCACCATTTGTGACCAACCACGTCCTCCTCGTTGCCATCATTGTGTTCTCTGTAACCGGTGTTCACTCAAACGTGACCACCACTGCTATTTTTCACGAAACTGTATCGGGTACCGGAACTTACGTCATTATACCGTTATGATGTTTTGGTGTTGTCTTTCGTCCGTGGTGGGCTTTGTGCACGCCCTGCCATTCATTTTCATGGAGGTTTTACCCAGTACTGGATACGTGGATATGCTTCCATTCGTAGCATTCTTCCGGTGGGTGTTTGGATACTCGCACTTTCGAGTCGGATTGGTCATTCTTGGAACATGGATGCTTGCTTTGTTTATCATATTCACTACCTTCATGCTCTTTGAAATTATCAGATGTGTGTTGAAAGGGAAGACATCTTTTGAGATTGATAACAACATCAAAATCAACGACAGTCGGAGTGTGAACAGCAAACTCCGAGCTGCGTTTGGCGATTTCTGGTTGATCAACTTTCTGCTTCCAATGCATTGGAGATTTCATCCGGAGGAGGATCCAGTTTTTTGGCCTACAATCAACCAGTGACGTGGTGATAAACGTACAGCTTAGTTCTGTTGGTGCTGTGATATAGTTATAAATAAGAAGAATCTTTCTTTTTATGCAATGTGGATACTACACAGGCGTCTGCTTCTGATTTTAAAAAAGTACTATAACCTACCGCTACTACATAAAGTAGGGGTAAGCTATGGTGAACTCGAGATTCTCTGGCCCTGACACCAGACTTTGACATTATGACAGATAGATACATGTCTGGTTTAGGTAACCAGACATCTATCTGTCATAATGTCTAAGTCTGGTGTCAGGGCCATAGTATCTCGGGCTAAGCTATGGTATGTATATTTTTCAAACCAGAAACAGACTTCTGCGATACTGCAGTCGCCAACGAATCAATTTTAAAAGCAATATAAAGTAATAAAGTTGGCTCATTTGGTTTCGCATCAAACCCTCTGGTTTGGGCTCTTGGCCAAGTCATTATGCTCATCTGAAATATTTGTATCCCAATCATCCAATGATGCAAAGATTCATGCTTTGATAAATAAAGAATATTTCATTATAGATATTTATATAATGTTCTCTTTTTGTCGTCAGTTGAGCATCTACATATAATCACAACATGATACTTCAGCAAATTTGGTTCGGTGCGACTTACAGTTAAACTATTTTGTATTCACGTGCACTTGGTTGAGATACTGGAGAATTAATGCAATCAGTTTCCGTTTCCAAGACAACGGAATTTATGGTTTTTTTTTAATTTGAAGGAAAATATTTCGCTATCAAACTCACTTTATCAAGGTTATAGATCTTGCTCAAGCAGCTTAACGAATTTAACGAAACGAAGACTTTTCGTAATTAAAACTTAAACAATATAACTAAACTGGTGGGGATAATAAAACAGCATTCCTGAAACTAATAAGAAGTACAAATAGAAAATAACCTGATTATTTGCTAGAATAAGCGAGTGCAACTTTTTCAGGGCCATCCTTTCGGGCGATTGTTTTTATCCACTAAATTTAGCTTAGTCACAGGCTTCTTTCTATGTGGAACAACGGAATTACAAAAGCAAGTAAAGCTAAACATTTTCGTTAAAATTCTTCTCTTGGAACAAACACACAAACATAAGCTATGGTCAGAAAAGTTAGAAAGATAAAAAACGAGACTGGCCCTTGGTTCACTACCTACAAAGTAATTAAGCTTTGACATGTTATTTTTGCATAAATATAAAGTTTAGATATTATATCATGGTCTATGATAGTTTGTTTCAATTTGAATGTTGTTTTTTTACGGCATTCAAATTTGCAATTTTACTCGGTTTTCGAAAATTAGACACTCATAACCGGAAGTGCACATTCTTTCATAAATATATCGGTCAAAAATATTAATTTATTTTCCCTAAAATGTACCCACACCATCAGAAATAATTACTAAACTTTAACTACATATCAAAGTTATCGTTTTTTATGTGTAACATAGAGGTACATTTGCAGATGCTTACAATGCTTTTGAATCAAGGTAGTCTCGATGATTTGGGAGACTTCCTCCATGAATTCCGTTTACTCTGAAGTAATACTTTGATGTCAAATTATTGCAAATAAACCTGTGATGCTCGACGTAAACACTCCATCTCAAAGAACAAGAGGCCAATGTGTCATAGCGGTCACCTGAGTAAGGATACAGAATGAAACAAAGACATATTTTGCAGATTCGTACCAGTTGTATCGATACGAATTTGTTCATCTCAAATGGGACGCGCGTACCGGTACAAGTGGTTCGTTTTCAGAAGCTATCACTTGGACCCAAGATAGCGGACTCGAGATTTTTCATTTGTGATTGAAATGTTTTCTTTACTGATAGTCTAATAAAGGAAGCAACAACATTATAACAATAATGGCTTTAATGGATACCACTTCCAGAATACATCTATTAACTGTACCAGACTTGTATCTATCAATTGAAAATTGAGAATACAACAAAAATGAGTGTTGCAAATGTCATGAGATATATAGGTCTAACCGGGAAGGTAAACATAGAACAAACATTTTTACAAAAAAAAAAGTGTTTTAAGCAAGAAGCAGGCACAACACACCATGGTAATACTACCGGGAGGGTGGGAGTGGGCAAAAAATAATCAGCCTTTAGCGTGGCTGTTGAAGCACATGTCAATTGAAAACGAGGCGCGGTAAAACATTGCGGAAGTACATCAATTTTTACAAGCACTAAAAATACAGAATGCGGGAAAATAGCGAAACGACAATACTAAAATTATATTTACATGTAAATAACACTTTACTGATAGTCTAATAAAAGGAAGCAACAACATTATAACAATAATGGCTTTAATGGATACCACTTCCAGAGTACATCTATTAACTGTACCAGACCTGTATCTATCAATTGAAAATTGAGAATACAACAAAAATGAGTGTTGCAAATGTCATGAGATATATAGGTCCAAACCCAAGTTGTTGAAAAGGAAGGGAAAAGGGGGTTAGGATACAGGTTAACGAGGAAGAGGTAAACAAAAGAGGTTCATAGCGTTGATACGTTTGCTCCTATCAGTTTCAATATAGCGTTTATAGCAATCACTAGACCATAAACCTAGAAGTTGGATATCGTCATCTGCGACACCACACGAACTAGCCCAAGTAGCAGCCCCCCGCCTCAGAGAGTGACCCCCATAGGAAGCGGCGTAGTACCCTAGTTGAGAGAGAACCAAGCGGAAGGCCTTAAGGAAACCAGAGTAGGATAAGCACTTCCCAGAGGACAAGAGGAACAGAGGTTGGGTCAAATCTGGTCGTACTAAAAGCTGCTGAAGTGGGGCACAGGGGCAAAGGGGGTGACCTTGCTGTAAACGGGGAAGAACAATTTCAATAGGAACAGCTCTAAATTGCATGGTCTTTACAACTTTTAAAGACAATAACATACCCCATGGGTGAGACAACAAATCCAGACACTGAACATGACGGGATGGGTCAAATACACCTTTAACTAAGAAATTATTAGGTCTCAAAAAACCAAAGAAACCAACAAGGCAGGCTGCCCAAAAACCACAGTTGTCTTTACAAGTAAAATCTAAAATATCGTGAATCTCTAACAACAAACGGGGAGTTACTTCTCTCTTAACACCCGTTAAGACATGTTTTACATGCCAGGTTGTAGTAGGATCAGGTAGATTTTCAGACTTGTGCAAGACTGATATAATATTTAAGTAAGATTTTATACTGCTAAATTTGAATTTTTTCACATCAACCAAATAGGCGACATACATTTCTACAGTCTCTATATCTGCCGGAACACTTGCTAACTTATGGGCCTTACAAAAACTCAAAAAAGTCTGTAAATGAGTTTTATAAGTCTCTGATGTGGAACTAGCCCACCCCTTCTTTTTCAGTCTTTTCACACCGTGTTTGAGTCTCTCTGTCTGGGGATCCGCGTAATCCCCACCTATAACATAGAAAAGAAGGGGAAACATGCTTTAACAGCTCATCGGCAGTAAAGTCAATAAGGTTATAACTAGTCACAACACTATACAAGCGAGAAAGCTGAACTTGCTCATGAAGGCGAGAAGCACTATCTGCGATAGTATTAAATCGTCCATTTATGAATTTTGCTTTGATTTCTTTGATTTTGAAATTATAATATGCAGATCCAAAATAACAATCTTAAACAAAACATAAGTACACTGTTCTTAGAGGACTCTTTGTTGATAATGCTCATGGTGGTCATATTGTCCGTTGACACAATCACAGTTTTATTACACCACCAAGGGGCCCAACGTAAAGCTGATAATACGACAGCCATTGTTTCTTTAATATTAATATGTTCGGAGGACATCACTGGCAGGTCTAATTCCCAATTGACATAAAAGTAATCACCATTAAAGTACCCTGCGCATCCTTTATCACACGCGTCTGTCTGTAGGCCTGTTACAGGTGTTGACTCTATAAAGCGGACACAGCCATTAAAAGTTGACATAAACGTTATCCACCAGTTTAAGTCGGAGAAAAACTCATTATTAAGTTTAACTTTTGCATTAGAACTTTTATATTCACTTGGAATCAAATTTAGCATACGTCTGAGAAAGGTGCGGCCTCCCTTTATCACTGAACATGCCCAACTGAGCTTTCCACATAAAGATTCTAGTTGTTTGACACTTGCACGCTTTTTTCCAACAAACGTATATAGTAAGTTTTGAAATTCGGTCATTTTTTCCTGCGGTAAACTCAATGTTAGTTCCGTCGTGTTGATTAAGACTCCAAGGAAGAAAAGCTGCTGACTAGGACCCTCGACTTTGTTCCACGATATATTGAAGCCCAATTTTCTCAGAGTTGAGATGAGTAATCGAAGACCTCTACTGCATTGTTCAAAAGTATTTTCGATAATCAGAAAATCGTCTAAATATGCGATAACTGTCACATTAAAATGAACTTTCATGATATGACACACAGACGAACTCAGCTTTTGAAAGATTTTTGGGCTTTTGGCATGCCAAAAAGGTAATTTTCTGTCATACATATATGATGGTGATGTTTCTCTCTTAAACGTCCACTTTAAGCCTGTGAGAGTATAATCTGAAGGATGAATTTTTACTGAGCGGTAGGCACTTTTTAAATCCACTTTTGCTAAGAAATCACCTGGTTTAATGATAGAAATAGCACTTTTTAAATCCATATAAGAACAATCTGTATCCGAGGTATAAGAATTTAAGCATGCATGTAGGCCGACTAGCATCATGAATTAAACGAACATCCCCGTTAGCTTAAGGGACAGCTCCAAGTGAACTAATTATTGTCGGTTTTGTATCTGTTATTACGTAATTTTTTAGCAATAACTCTGTGAGTATCTGATCTTCAACTTTTTCATTATATAAAGCAGCTGAGGCATAATTGTCTCTTACGACTTCTTGGTATAGACCAAACTTTGAAGTAAGCTTAAATCCATCACGTATACCAACTAAAAGTTCCTCCCTATCCTGAGTATCCTCACAGTCATTGGGGAGAAGTTCTTCCCACGCCCCATGTTTTAAACAGTTTGTACAGTCTACTGCTGAGCTGGCCCGTTTTTGGGGTCCCTATGACAGTGGGGTAAGATTTGGAAGTGTCTTTGGAGTGGTTAACGGCCGAATGAACACTTGAAAGGCAAATGGCACGGGATGGATGCAAATGGATGTTCGCGAACCCCTATTGTTCTAGTGTCAATTTTTTCAAAGTACGAGTTTTACCTATTCTCACCTCCATATTTTTGCCTAGATTCACAGTGTCATATTGGGGAATAGGGTCCTGCCAGATATGGTCTACGATTTTTAAACATTTTCGCTGTTCGTTGTTATTGTTCAAATTGTTCAATATCAACACACCGACACTGGCAACGGCTCCACTCTCGTGACCTTGACCATGATCCCTAGAATTGTCTGGTGTCACGTAATCTTTTGCGAGTTCGGTTCGTATTTTTTCCTTTTCTTCATTAATTTTTCTTCGTATCATAATTTTTTTCTCTGTCAATTTTTATCCTTTTCAGTTCGCTTTGCAGTTGTTGTAGCTCTTCGTCGTCATGGTCGTCCACGTTGTCGCCATCACTCCCCGGCATGGGTCCATGTTCTGGCATCGTCAAAGATTCATGGAAAACGTCTTCCGTATCACTTTCGCGGGATTCTTCTTCGTTTTGAAGGGCGTCGATAAACCCTTTTAGTCTTGCTCCCGCTCCTGTTCGCTTGGGTAGAGCCCCGCCGTTACCTTCAGTCATATTTCAGCAAAAATCATCAGCAAAAAATAATCAGCCTTTAGCGTGGCTGTTGAAGCACATGTCAATTGAAAACGAGGCGCGGTAAAACATTGCGGAAGTACATCAATTTACAAGCACTAAAAATACAGAATGCGGGAAAATAGCGAAACGACAATACTAAAATTATATTTACATGTAAATAACACTTTGTTAAAAACAAGACAGCGATTATCTATATCCAATAAAATTACATGGATTATTTATTTCTATGTATTCCGAAACTATTTAGGTATAACTTTTATATCAATTTTATTGTTAACAACGAAAATTCTTGGTTTTTATATTCGAAGCTTATTTTTCATATGGGTGCCGCCATCTTGGAAACCATTTGGCAGTGCCGTATCAATTTAATACAACTGGTACGAATCCGCAAATGGAACGCACGGTATATATTTGCCCATCAGGCCCTTGAAATCAGTCATAAATTTGACTTTTTAATTTATGAAGAGTTTTTGGTTCCATTAAATATGTGAATTCAAAAATTTCTTTTGTCATTGTGACCGCATTTGGCTCCACCCTACTGGTCCCTGGGGATCGGCGAGGACTGATATCAGAGATCTAAATATATAGGCCTATACTATTTAAATCTCTGCTGATATGGATATGTTAAAATGCTATATCTCGGGGTAATAATTCTAACAAAGTTTGACTCCTTTACTATGAAAACTGAACAAATAATGTTCATAAAAGTGTTTTACATGTACTACACAAAATATAGCAAATTTGATCCACTCCCCAGAGGAAAATCTGAGATCCCAGGGCTATAAAATTCACAATTTGTATCCATGCGAAACGCGTTTGTGGGGGATATTAAATTGGGCTCCGTTCGTCCGAGATTCTTTTCCGGGCTTTAACTCAAAACCCGTTCAATGCATCAGACAAGTACCCTAGTTGTGCCTTGTGCTATTGAGGACCTTCCATTTTGGGAATGTTGTACGTTTCCATGGACATTTAGTCATTAATACCAAATTACTTTTTCCGGACTATAACTCCAAAACCGTTTAACGCAGCTTCATGCATTTTCTGAATACTTTTGCTTTTGCGGACCTTCCATTTGCGCAGTTCTATGAATTTTCTGAATATATCAGCCTTATTTGTGTCCTTTGCTATTGCGGACCTTCCATTTTGGGATGTTTTCCGTTACCATGGAAACTTAGTCAAAAATACCAAATTATTTTGTTTGTTTGGTTTGATTCTTAACAGGACGGCCTCCCATGCGTCGGGTGTGTTGTGTGTGTGAAGTGCATGGTGCGTACGGTTTTCTTTTGTTTCCATACTATAACTCAAAGAAACGTTTAACGCAGCTCCATGAGCTGTCAGCCAGGACCAATGTATATGGGTGTGATGTTAAAATACTATATATCAGGCTAATATTTCTAATAAAGTTTGACTCATTTTCTATGAAAAGATGAGCAAATAATGGTCATAAATGTTTTTCCCATATAAACTACAGTAAAGTTGATCCCCCTCCCCATCGGTGGGAAACATGAAACCCCATCATCATATAAATCACAATTTTTGTAAGGGTCCTTAAGACCTTTTCATTAATGAAGTACAATTTCTGGAATTTCAGAAGAATATTACGTTTCATCCAATTTGATCTCCTTTGGCCCCACCCCTCAGGCCCCTGGGGTCGGGGGCTGGGACAATATAAATCACAATTTCGGTTCACCTTTGGCCATGGAATGTTTAAATTTCAACAAATTTGGTTTAGCAGTTTTGGAGAAGAAGTCAAAATTATAAATTGTTTATTGCCATACGACACACAAGGGACGACGACGGACAAAAGGCAATTATAATAGGTCACTTGAGGCTTCGCCTTAGTCTTATTGTCGACAAACGACAAAGTAGTCTATAATTGAGAAATTATAAACTCTGATACTGCAAATTTTAACATTCCAAATTATTTTGTGTTTGAATTAGCTGGTTTATCTGCTACTGTCATGGCTAGACATCATATTGATTATGTCATGGTCAATACCTATTTTGGAGCATCGTGTAATATTGTGTATCTGACAGTAAAAAAAATTAATTATCAACAGGAGATCCCACAAGGATCTTGGCGCCCTCCAAAGAATTATCTAGTCTGACAATGGAAAGATAGATCTTTTCCCTACTTTCAAACTTGTTCGAACATACTACATATAAAATTTGAGATAGATCGCTTCAGTACTTTCTGGAAAAATAGCAGTAACAAACTTCAATTATAAAAATCAAAGATGGCTCCTTGGCGGCCATCTTGTTGATCAATCGGTCTCAAATCGCAATATGCACAACTAGGCCCCTAGGGGAACCTACATATGAAATTTAGAATGATCCATTAAACACTTTCTGAGAAATAGCGATAACAAACTTTGAGTATAATTATATATATATATTATAATACAAAATATATAATTATAATACCAAATGTACAGGATTTTGGCAAAATTGCAAACCCCTCATCCCATGTATACATATCTGGAAACTTATTGATAAAATATATAGAAAAAAGAAACAACAACAGAGATTTTACTAAATTAATTTGTTCACATATTTTTATTGTTCATTCATATTATATATTATTGTTCAACAACTGGTTAATAAAGGCATAGTCATGATTGCATATTTAAATTTCAAAGGGACATTTGGTCAACAGTCACACCAAAATAATTCTAAGACCATACAGGCATGTTCAAAATTCATCACCACACTCTCAAACATAAATAACATAGCATTACTGTAATATTGATAGTCATTTACTGACCGTGCATGTCATTTCTATGAAATAGCTGTAGCACAGGCGTTTGATTCTATAGTTATACAAACTCCTCTATATGTGTAATACTGGTTTACTGACTGTAGAATCAAAAGCCTGTGGTCTGAGCTTTCTATGGCCCTGACACCTGATTCAGACAATGTCAATGATCATTAACTTACTATTTGTTCCAAATGAACTTTGCAGGTATACATTTTATATTGCCAAAAACTCTTATCATTTATACTGTCAAAAATAAGGGATCAAACAGTGCTGAAGTGTCCATTTCCATATATTTAACAGGGATTTTAATGTGTACATTGCTTGGAATGTCCTTCTAGATATCCAGCTTTATTACTTATTATGGAAGACACATAAGAAATACTCAGAAAGTCAAATTTTGTTGTCAATCCTGTTTACTTGTTCAAAACATTATACCTACACCTACTAGCCATTTTATGAAAGTGCCAGACTTTTTAGTGTGGAGGCTGTACCAGGATCATGGAACAGTTTAAACTTAGTCAATCACAAATGATACTATCAAAACAATCTGAAATGTTTTCACTTTCCTGAAGTCAGGAATTCCTCTAAAACACAAAATATGGTGGAACAAAGAGCTTCTCCATCCAAGTCTTGAAATTTTAATGAAAAAATTGAGACATAGTTGTAGAGTATTGGACAGATAAACCAAATGCATGGTTACAGTCTGGTGTCAAGGCCAGAGAACACTGAACAAACCTACAAGTAACCATCACAAATAAGGAAACTAAGGCAACATTACACAGGCACTTGACACAAATTTCCAACTAATGGTCAATATATACATGGTTTGATACTATTGATCTTTGGAATTTGGTGGAAATTTGTATTGAGTCCCTGTGATTAATTAATTATATCAACAGGTGTTTTTTCCACTATTTCTTCAATAGCTTTGTAGAAGATTATCAAAATATTTTTGGTTAATGTTTCTTTTTTAAATTATTGTTTTGTCATGAAAAAGATTGACAAAAGTTTTACATGTATATGTATTTGGTAATCGCCAGCTGAAAATTCAAAGGAATTTTGAATAAAGAGATAGAAATAACAAAAAAATTATATTTTAGCATGGATACAGACGAGCAAAAATGCAGCTTAAAGAGCTCTGTTTTAAATCCCATTTCTGTTTATTATATTTGTTTCTTTCATTTTACATCCGTTTAACAGTCAGAGTCATTTAAGATGATAACAAAGGTTTAGAAGGTGGAGAAAAGTCAAGTGGCTACAGAAAAACCACCAACCAGCTGTCAGTAAGTCTGGCAAATACTCCAACATAGGTTTCATAGCAACCCAGAGGTGGATAGGAAAGGGTTAATATGTTGTTTACATGATATCACTAATCATTTATGATTGAGCTATTCTGTATTTGCATATTGCAGATTTATCTGCCCTTGCGTAGATATTAATTGTTACATCATGTTTTTATGAGTTTGTTTAACCCAATATTTTTTCAGAGAAAATGACGTCATTTTTGCACACACAGAAATGACATCACAACTAATACCCTGAAAGGGAGATAACTCTGTAACATGCAAAGACGGAATAACAAATCAAACTTACTTTAACATGTAGCAATACATCATCTAACACAGTGTATAGGATTGGAAAACTCATAATTATTTTAACATTTTGACAAATTCAATCTTCATTGTGCATAACATTAAAGGCCCACTACCTTTCCGAAACGGCCTTTAATTTTTAAAATGGGAATGTAAAACAAGATCGATAATTTTGTAGAGTCGCAAAAATTATTAACTTACCGTTAATACTACATTTATCATCACCTTCTGAACGATTTGATTAGAATAAATAAAATTTTTATTTTCATACAGCGGGTCATATTATGTTTCCCGGCGTCATCCTAAATACCGCGCGGTAGTTGACTATCACTGCGCCAGACAGCAAAACAGCGAATTGACTCTCCACTGTTTTCATATATTACGTAGGAAATCTGGCATATGTTTGGTGTCGTAACCTTATTTTAGGTCATCGGAATGCATTTTCTGATGTTATCAATGTTTTTTAAGAAACCTTTATATTTTGCTCCGGAAAAGTAATGGGCCTTTGATTAATTAACTTCTGGTAATAAAAATTCTGAAACATCAGTTTCTGTATTTATTTTTGGATCGTTGTGGCGAACATTGGTTAAACAAAACATCTAACAAACAAACAAAAAATAATGTCCTTGCACCACAAATAAGACGTATCCAACACCAGGAAAAGCAAAATTTGCATAGATATCATATTTGTGCATTAAAAACTCCATAACTAATAAATGAGGCTGGATTTCTCAAGGTCAGATAAAGAAGACCACACAGTGACAACATTCTACCAATGAGGAGCACTTTCATAAATAAATACACATATTTCTCCTACCATCACATCACAGACAAATATGGAAAATGGAGAGTAAACCTATCTAGTGGGGTGGGGGGAGCAACTGCTTAAGTTTAAATCAGTGAAAGAAAAGGTAACAGGTAATATTATGTCCAATTAAATGCATTTTACATTATTGCATATATACAAGCTATCATCATAGAGTGAAATGTTAAAGCAAATGATCAACTTGAAATGAATTGTAATTTCTACGAAGAAAGAAACAACAGATTGTTTGATCGAACTAATTTATATATAAATGTAATGTCCAAGAAAAAATAATAATGTAAAGTTAAATTGACATGTTAATTGTTCTTTGGTAGTTTTCATCTATAGGTTTTTGTTTGAAACAGAATATCACCCTAAACAAAGATAACAATATTCTGTCAGAGTTATCTACTCTTCTGGATAGGTATTGATAATTGTTGCGTCATAGACGTATATGTATCAGAAAATATCAATTTGTGGCAGCCTGATACTTTAAACAAACCAACTATGGATCAAACATCTGCTTTCAAAAGCAAATACAGGGTACCACTTAATTTTGAAAAGACAGAAAACAGACTGTGTTCATAATCTCATAACAGTCACATATACAACATTTCACACAAGAATTTGTTTGACCACAACCCTTAATGTCTTTTTGAAATGTCATTGCAAAATACAGCAAATGTTACTTATAATGAAGTCAACAATGTTTTTTCCATAAATACATTGAAGATACAAGGACTTCAATTGTAAAGAAAATATAGATGTCACTCTAATATGGTATCTATTTGTGCCGTCGATTGTGAGTTTGAGGCCCGGATACTCGGATAGGACATGAGTCAATAAATTGTCATGCTTTGTTAAATTGTGTTTCTTTGATATTTATTATTTTCCTACAGCAAAAGTACTAACTGGTATTTAACTTGATATCAAGATTTCACGTGACATGGATCTACAGCTGCTTTAAACCTCATTCATATTATTAAGATGAATGAACACTGAATTTCATTAATGAATAGTAAGCTGAGTATAATAGAGAGGGCATTATGGGTAACACCATAACTTTAGGAAATTAACTAGAAAGGGCATTATGGAAAATTAACTAGAAAGGGCATTATGGGTAAGGGCTGTTCCAGCAAAACATATATGGCACCCAGGGAAGGCACTTTAAAAAATAGTATGTGCCATGGTAGGTTCCAAATAATATCACTTCTGTGCCAGGGTGGCGTTTCAATGAAATCACTTCTGTGGGTGGGTCTATCATAATCTGAAGCAGTTCTAACTTTTTGATATAAAATGCAAAAATTTGTGTTTTATAATTTCCGTGTCAGTCATCCTGACTATAAAAATAACTATTGAGAAAAATATTAATTTCTGACAATATTAAAGCATTGATCATCTTCAATAAAAAACAATTATTTTATTTTATGGATGTTTTGATATAATATTCACAGAATATTTATCTAAAACATATTATATTCAATCAAACTAGGCAATAGTACAGAGAAAACAACAGATTAGTTTTGGCAAAATACTTTTGTCAACAACAGGTCTTTATTTAAATTCACTGGTATTATGTCGAGGAAAACATGTCAGTTCACAAGCTCAGATGTCTACTCTTGCATTACGTTTATGGAACACTTCGGTATCTTTAATAGATTTTCTGCTGGTTCTAGGAAGATTATACCTTTATACAAATTAGCAATAGATGCAGCAAATCAAACAATAGTTCACTGCACCATATACAGTACGATTTTGTCCTAGGTCTCTTGTTAAATGTTAGAAATCAAAATATGTAAATCCAAAAAGATGTCGGAGCAAAAAAAAAAATTCCCTTCTATGCCATGGTCTTGTTCACAAAAAGAAAAATATGTGTGGGAGTCAACAAAATTGAAAATCACTTCTATCGGTGGGTCTCCTAATTTCAAAGTGCCTACCCCCCCCCCCCCCTACCATATATGTTTTGCTGGAACAGCCCTAACACCATAACTTTAGAAATCAACTAGAGAGGGCATTATGAGTATAACTTTAGAAATCAACTAGAGAGGGCATTATGGGTAATGCCATAACTTTAGGAAATTAACAATGAAATGAATCCATGCATACATCAATCATGTAAACTCCTTTACAATTGGTAGGACACAAAATTAACAGTACTAACTATCTAAAATCTCAAAGTAAGACAGGGACAAAACATCACTGAGATCAGAGCCAATGCTGAAAATGTACACAACTTCAACATCACCAGTGGTATGTGTGTTCACAAACTACAGGAAAGCGTCTTGTGCAGTTTAACTGAAAATCTGTAACAACTCAAAGTTTGTGTACATGCTGAATAAAATAATACCCTTTTACACATATTTTCATTCCAATTCAATGTCTATTCACACACTCACTCATACTATAAAAATACGTTTCATTATAAACATCCATTCACTGATTCATCATCAATTGTTGTCATTCACTATTGTAGTATTACAAGAATTATAGTTGCTTAGTGCTCAACGAAATTTATCATTGTGTATGAGTATCAGGGCAAAAAATAAAAATATGTATTTAGAAATGACATCTTTAGATGGTGTTGTAGTATTTTGTTGATTTGTATTTTTATAGATAAATGTCCATTAACTTGACTAGAGGTGGCTTCTGATGGTAATCAATGCCTTTCAAACATTATACAACTTTATGTTTCACAATTCTTCTTTCACAAATCATAAATGTAGTCAAAAGTCATGGGAAAGGCAAGCACTAAATGCTTACTTCCAAGTATTTTTGTTTTACATGAAAGTATTGATGGGAAAATAAAATGGAAGTTTGAAAATAATGAAAACTCTAGCATTGTCTTCTTTCACGTATCACAAAGTAGACTTTTTTCCTTGTTTAAATTGATATTTGCACCAAATAATTTTTTTAACATGTAACAGGTAGTCCTCATCTTCAATAACTTTTACCAATTTTTTGTAGAGTTCCAATTAGTTATTCAACCATAAAGACAGGGAAAAACTTTAAAAGGTAAGAAAAACCCAATTACCTTGAAACTTATCAAAAATAAAATTACTAATCTAAGCCCTCAACCAACAACCTACAAAAACTTCCCAAAAAAGGCCGTGCTACTTAATAAATTAAAGCTTTAAAATCACTTCTCTGAGATTTCCATTCTTATCTTTGAAAATCTTGGTGAATCTTATTTTTTAACCAACAAATCTGTTGAACATGCAACAGCTTGGTTGAATTAATCATAACAACATTTTGATTAAATAATTTGTTTAAATCTTGAAAAATTATATTACTATTTCACAGCACTTTTTACATTCATGTTACCCTTAGCAAACTATTAAATTATGTTCTAGCTTTCATAATGCCATGTACTCGACTCTTGTCATCAAACAGGCCACGTATAAGTAATACCTGTGTGAGACCAACGGATACCATGATAAAAACCTGGATCCCTGAGAACCAATTCACTCGTTGGAAATTAGCTTCAGCTGTGTTTCGATCCCTTGCTTCATAATTTTTTAAGACGTGTTGAATCTGTGCTGATTTGTCCAAATTGTCTTTCATTGTTTCTATTTTTGTCTGAAACATTGATGATCAAAACAAACATCATAAAATATTCTAAAATCTGTGATAAGATACAAATGCACAAAACAATTAATGTATGACTTGATCTACTTTTACCAGCAAAATGTATTGATTACAAAAATCATGTTCATGTGATTCATTATTCAGTATTAGAGTTTTTAAGCTTAGACCTTTATGTACCTTAAAATCTTGAATCGTCATGTCAATTAATCCTGACAATTCTTCTTTCGCAAAATTCCAGTCCTTGTCGTCATCATCATCTTCATCATCCTCATCATCAGAAACAATTTCAAAATAGACCACCTTAGCATTGAAGTGACTGAATGTGTTATCAAAACAAAATTTATAATCTCCAGCTGCAGCAGCATCCACTCTGAAACACATTATTTATACATTATCACTTATCTACTTCACTGATCCATGACCTTCATGAATTAATATTTAAATTTAATTTCAACTATTTCTCTATTGTAGAAAATACAATATGTAAATGCACAATTATACTACAGATAATCTTTTCAAAAGTTGGTATACAATATGGTAATACTCATCAAGTACCGGTAACCGATACTCCAAATGACCTGGATGACTTTCTAAGTTCTTTTAGATGATTCTTTCAGAAAGATTGCTTTATTTTAAATATGAATTATCTCTGCACATGGTAGGAATAATGGTATGAAGTGAATGATTCTTTCTTAAAAGCATCAACCCCAGAATACTGCTTTTTTTATTAGATGTTTAATTTGCTCAAATTTTGATAACAAAATATGTATTGTGATACTTTTTGCATCTCATGATCAAATTGATGGAGTATAACTAGCCTTTAACAACAATCAGGTACATTAATCTTCTCCCTCTCTCAGTTAAAGAAATTTCCTTACTTATGAACTGCATCAGATTTCTGAACATCCGATATGAGCACTTGACCACTAGGAGCCTGTATATAAAAACTGATATCCAGGTCGCCACCATCTATTACCTGAAATAGAATAAAGATACCAGGTAGTTAACTTTGTGAGAAGTGAATTATAAATATCTTACTGCTGAATGTCTATAAAGCCATGTATTCAGACGAGGGTCGTGTTGTTGTAATCTATCTTTGTCTGATATTATAATTCTTTTAACAAAAAGAGACACAATCATCATCAGGTGTATTGTGTGAATACTGTGGTAGTAAGTAAGTCCTTGCCAATGGTCTGAATTTTGTTTCATATATTATTGCTTATGAAGCACTGAGGAAGGTAATATATGAAGCATGCTTCATCGTCACACTTGTAATAAAAGTATCCCCTGAAATTGCAATTGTACCGCCTCTCCTGAAAGATAATGAAACCCCTGTGAAATCATATTTTTGTGAACAAGCCAGCAGGTACATGTGTAGTCTTAGCTTTGCACTTAAACATGTTTAATTCAACCCATTTTGTAAAAAATGAATTATATCTAGGAAAGAAATGAAAATGATCATTAAGTGAAAATTGCAATAGATATACAGCTAGTTTTTAGATACATGTACATGGCATTTTTTCTAACTGATTTTATTAATAATTTTGCAGACTTAATTTTATGTTGTCCGGCTTGGACAGGCATTTTTTTAAAATATAGTAAGTAAAGTGTCACAGGCACGGTGGGCGTGGTTGCCAATGTAAATAAACACAATCTCGACTCCTCCCCTTCTGCTCTTATGATTGGGATGTGAAATAGTTTCTCCAAAGAGAAATATTTACACTATCATGCAAAACAGTACATATGGTCCATTAAATATATTTAAATTAGAATGTTGTAAAACACTGAGTGTAAAGGGATGAAGAGGATTAATGAAATTTGTCAACAACTTGTCAGCATCCGATTGGTTGCACACGTAGGCATAAGCATGAAAGTTACTTGCAGCTTTTGACACTAGTGTCAGCGATGTCCATTACCTGATATTCAATCTCAATTCCAACAGGTTTTTTCACATGTTGGTAGAAACAATCCTGGGTCCCTGCGTTAATTTCTACTGTAAGATCAGTTTCGAAACTTACAACAAAAGCGACAATGGTGTAAAATAAACATAACACAGAGATGAACTTAGCCATTTCGGCACACAGCACCTGCCAATACCGGAAGTAAATATACAGGAAATGACGTTTTATTCACTGCGAAACTACTCGAACTTTTTTCAATGGCTATTATCTAATTATATCAATAGTTCGGTAAATATATAGTTAAAACGTTAGTTATTGTCAAATATAAGACTGTCAAACGCCAATTAATGTTACCAGATGGGCGTTCAATGAAACAACAATTGAAATTGCTGGAACTATTTGCTCCTATTTTGCATATCGGTGTGCGCACGAAAATAGTACACAAAATAGTCCATAATAATCGTCGTAAAATTATATTATTTAAAGCGTGTACGTTTTAATTTCCACTGTTCTGAGTATCATTATTGTTAATATCTTATTGACAGATACGTTTACTTACAATATATAATATATCAAGAAATTAACTGAGTGTATGAATATTTCTGATGTCCAAAACCTTGTGATAAGGTCAAGCCAGCGATGTATCCCAAATGGCCAATTATGCAGGTGTGATAATTCCAAATTTTTATTTGGAAGAAGACGTTCTACTATGTTTTGAAGATGGGTAGAGTGGATATGATAGCACGGTATTTTAATTCGGATATCAAAGTGCTTATTTTATTCATTGAACTTGGGATAAATACGACAATTCTTATTTGCTTTTGTTTATTGCGAGAAAATTTCTTGAATGACGTTTTTCACTCTTTTGCAGAAAACTGCAAAACTTTAGAAAATAATGACATTGTTCCCAATGTTTATTGTTCAAGTTTAATAGCTTAATATGGATGACCTCGGAAATATCGAATTATCCGGTTGTGAACCAACACACGTACCCTTTGATTTGAATTTGGGCCAAACAACAACAGATGACAGGAATATGACAGAAAAAGTTGATGGAGAGTTTACCTCATCAGCTGATTTGGGGTTACCTTCGCCGGTACCGGTTGCAGAGGATAAGAACGATGCAGCATTGGATGAAGCTGACGACAATAAAGAAGACATCGACACTCGAGATCCTCTTAGTCCTGAACTGCAACAAGGTTATAGGATTCTGAAGGAACTAATGGCAGATGGCAACAAATCTGTAAACTGGCATTTTTTAGAAGCTGTTGATTCAAGTCATCCTGAAACTGCAGATTATTATGAACGAATCAAGAGACCTGTTTGGTTAGGGAAAAGTATGTCCCATCCCTTCTTCACTTAATTATTTTCTACATATTTTTTTCCACATATAACATATTTTTTCGTTTGAATACAGGCATTTGTGGACCAACTTATTAGAAATAACCACAACTAGTCCACATAACTAACTGACAAGAATATTTACTAATCCTTTAGATTTTTTTTAGTAGTCTAGAGCAAAAGAACTACTGTTTGTTTTCAAAATTTGATCCCTGTAGTATAATTTTATTGTGCAATGAATTTGAAAACAATTGGTGTATTTGTTTGTGTAAAAATTAGGATTATGTAACACCATTGTAAAAAAAAAAATTCAATATCTAAAATAAATGTTAACAAAAACAAGAACCTATGATTGGATCAATGAATTTGGTTTAAATTTCGTTTTATGGTTGAATTTGTTTCATTTCAGTGTTAACTAAGTTTGAAGACCGTCTATATGAAACAATCACTGAATTTGTATCAGACTTCCGTCTTATGTTAGAAAACTGCTACCGTTACAATGGACCAGACCACTATGTTTCTAAGAGAGGGCAAAAGCTGGAGACAATGATGGAACAAAAACTTGCTCTTCTTTCAAGGTAATGGGTAAAGAAATTCTTTTAACAAAACACGAATCAGTAGAGATATACTTGTTTGAACACCTTATTTAACAAAATATCAGGAACACTGTCACATCGTGAATTCATAGTCCTTGGGACTCCAATAGTTAAAACGAGAGAGAAATCCCTGTATTAGACACATCTTTTAGGGACCTTGACAGGTAATCAAAAATTACTATGTTATGACTTTTAGGTTTAAAATTTGCAAGTCCCTTATAAAATCATTGGAGTCTTTTGGCTAAAATTTATTGTAGATCTTATAACACTTTCTATGCTGTACCAGAAATATATCTTGTACTGTAATAACTGTATATGCCTTAAAGAAAAAGACAATTATTGCTTCTACTTTATATAATGACCTGTAATTTTTATTTTAAATTCCTTCCACATTGAGTCCCAAGGACTCCCATCATTTCATTTTAAGAGTCCCTAGGCATTTTTATGCCTAAGAGATGCAGAAAAACCTACGTCCGGGGAAATCCCTGCTAATATTTGTATAATAAATTTTGCTTTTAACAAAGTTGTTTTGTTGGTCCCCAGAGGTTCGTTAAAACCATGTTTTACTGTTCTTTGTTTACTGTGTATCTCTGGATTTCAATTACAAATCTTTTAAATTCAAGTAAGGATTAACTATACAATTGCTGTTGTTATTTGTTAAATGTTGACCATGCAATTTTTTTCTTCGTAGAGAACTACGTGAGAAAACATCCATTGCAGCAACATCTGGACAAAATGGTGACGAAAACATTTCTTTTTCTGGTAATTTTCTTTTTCTTTCAAAAAATCAATCTATGTTCAATAAGATGCTGATTTATTTGGTATTCTAGTAGTATTTTGGTTTTATTTAACGTCCTATTAAAGGCCCACCTTTCCGGAGCAAAATTCAAAGGTTTTTTAAAAACATTAATAACAAAAGAAAATATATATCGATGGCTTGGGATGAGGTTACAACACCAAACATATGAAGATTTCCTGTCTAATGTACGATAACAGTGGAGATTCATTTCCCTGTTTTGCCGTCTTGCGCAGTGATAGTCAACTACCGCGCAGCATTTAGGACGACGACGGGAAACATAAAACGACCCACGTTATGAAAATTAACATTTTATTTATTCTAATTAAACAGTTCTGAAGGTGATGATAAGTGTGCTAGTAAATGTATAGTTAATAAATCCTGCGACTCTACAAAATTATTGATCTCGTTTTACATTCCTATTTCAAAAATTAAAAGCCGTTTCGGAAAGGTAGTGGCCCTTTAACAGCCAGGGTCATGTAAGGACGTGCCAGGTTTGTTGGGGGAAGAAAGCCGGAGTACCCGGAGAAAAACCACCAGCCATTTTACCTGGATTTCAAAAATTATATTTAAATGTGCAGCACTGATATCATGTTTGTCTTTTTACAATCCTATGCAGGCTTACGAAGAAGAACACGGACAATAATTCCCCATGATTCATCAGCTCTGCTCAGTCAGCTGAGAGAGGAGGAACTGCGACGTGATCGTGAACAACGTAAACAGCAGATAACGGACAGGAAGGCAGTACAAGAAGCCCAGCTTCAGGAAGTCTTAGACTGGGAAAATAACATCTTTGATGGCAACGTTGACTATATGAAGGCAATGTGGGAGGTTGGTGTAATTAATTGTATAATTTAAAGCTGCAGCAACTTGCTTATCATTTACATTTCCATTGCTCCCTTCTTTAATACAAAAATTAAATGTAAGTAAGTGAAAGCAACTTGCTGCAAATATTTATTTTAAGTTTTATGTATGTTGAATTTTGTATATGAAATATCACATACAGGCTTCAAATTTTTCTTTTCTTGTTTTTTTTCAGCTTCCCCAAATCGGTCACTTTTTGTTCTTATGTCAAGATGCACTAAATATTGGTGAAATTCCCCAGTTTGAGTTGGAGCGTTGTTTCTACATGCCACGTGAAAGTGCAGTCATGCAGAAAGTAATGACAGCTCTGCTTAGTACTCCATTCCAAAGAATGAGGTTAGTACTACAATGCATCAATTGGATCAAATGGTGTTGGTAAAGTGTGATTTAACGTTGACTTGTTCTGGTGATTGTGATGTCTATTTGCACATGATTTAAATGACAATAAATCATACTTAAACTTACATCTAAAAAATTTTGTAAGTATACAATCAGTCGTTTTTGATCTTTTCATTTATATAAGTACTGATTAAACTCCTAATGTAGTCAAAATGAAATGCATGAAATCTTTATAATCTTGATAATATGTTAACCAACTTTCTTTCATGGCTACTGGTATATTTAAAAAGAAAAAAAAAGTGAATTATTTTCTATTGTTCAAGGCAATTGACTGATGCTATAAAATACATCACTGATGGTCCAGTTTTGTCAACAATTGATAGAAAATCTCTCTTATGTGAACATTTCAAAATGTGAACTTCGTTTGTCTCACTAATAAATATCTCTGTCTTCCACAGGATTGACAAGAAGACCCTGATGCCTTACAGTATTTGGGATGAGAAATTAAGAGTTAAACTGAGGCAATGGTACAAAATATTTGCTGATGGCCATGAAGACATTCAAAGGGTTTGTAGTTTGTACTTTTATTATTGCAAAATGAAACAAGAACTTCATAAATCATAAAAAAACTTTTTGAAATTTTTAGTGTGCACGCACTATTATTTTCCTTGGGTGTAGAGTCTGTGTACATCTGCTATGTTCAGATTCCAACTGCGCACACGATACCGGAAGTCAGTGTCTTACACCGTTTGATAGATTTCGCCGTGATTTAGTGACACCAACCTTTCAAAAACATATACTAAGATATACCTGCGATGTTCTTCTATAAGTTAATAACATTGACATTAGACTGTATTAAACGCATTTGTTTTGAGTAAACTTCAAGTGGCGTATCATACAAACTCCTGCATCGGTCATGATATTCTAAGAATCTGATCAACTTTTGAAACTTTCAGAACAATACAAAGCAAATCAGGTTTATATAGTCAATGAAAGAAAGTGTTGAAACGGATAACGTTTAGTACCGGCCACATAGTTAATTTATTTCACATTATCCTAGGTACTAGGTGTACGTTGCAATATCGCTTACTAAACCCTGTGATCACAGACCGCATTTGCTGCAGTTCTAATAAATATATATAAAATTACACAGCCTGCCTTAAGAGAAACAGAATAAAAGAACCATTATAAAATATCAGTCTGAATGTCTGAGCTCTAGATCTAATGTACCCCAGAAAGGCATTCAAGCATTGCACGGGTAAGTCACCATGTGCACAGAGACTGGACAGTGTTCTAGCAGACAACTATTTTGAACAGTGAAACAAGTCTATCGTATCAATATCAATATGATAATAAACACACTTCTATGTAACAAAGAACACACTTAACAAAGTTCAAAGTAATTTCACATTTAAAGTTCTGATGAAGTAAAGGAAAGTACAAAAACTACAATACACCAAGGGCGTAAACCATCTCCTTTAAATAGTCCCAAGGATAATGAGCGAAAGTGCTACGTACACCTGTGCCGAGGATGATTTCATACTGGAAATTAAGGTTAGGAAGTAGTTAGCGAGCACTTAATGTCTTACAGACATGTTTCTAGTTTTATTTGTATTGATAATATGCTGACCATTCTGGTTTTTGAACATGTATTTGTTAAAATTAAATGTGTTGGACCAGAATTGTAAAAAGGAATATGTAAAAAAAGCGAAGGAGTTATCAAATTTTACATCATTTTCTGGTGTTTACATTAATATTAGAAATACAACATCAATTTAAAGATATGTTTGATATTGATTTCATTCTTTGCACCTCAGGCTGCAGTAAAGCTAGGAATAGATGGCAATTTCTTTGACATAGTTGGTAAGTAGATTAGAGTCACATTTGACAATTCGTCCATCTCATTTTTCACCGATTTGTTTCTAAAATTGTACTTGGCTAGTATTAAAGAGAGAGATATATGGAAAAGTAGACTTGCCAAGAAATTATAATTGATGCAAGGCACTTCAAACAATTATGCAATAGTTAAAATTGCAAGTTAGCTTCACCTTTATATAAATTTTCCAAGTGTCCATTTACTTACTTCTTTTGAAGGTGTTAAACAAGATATCATTCTTTGTTTATAACATCAGAAATATTTTATTTACAGGTAGGAAAAACCCATTGGAAAGACAAAAATTCCATAACCTTTGTCCCTATCGGAGAGTTTGGATTGTCAAGTCATTGTGTGACTACTGTCTGGTAAGAGGTTCCTACTGATTATAAATTTATAGGTACTCTTTGGAAATTAGAGTCGCCATGTGATAACCGAATCTACCATAACATGCTAACAAGTTAAGGTTATTACTAGATCTAGATACTGGAACTTTCATTTACTCTCAGATTTACTTTGAGTTTGTAATGATAACAAAAAAAAAACATTAGCTTACTTTGACATAGTCCTCTTGCAACCATGTGCAATTTTTTCTAATATGGGAAGTAGTTATTATTTGGTCTTCATATTTCCTTGCTCTAATAACAATGTGTTTACAGCTGTGCTACCCCAACTGAGAATGACGCGTGTATATAAACCCCTACCGCTCTACCGCTGACTTGTATTGATGTATTGAATGAGTGTACTGTAGCCATGTTATTTATAGTCTTGAGTACTGTCACCAAATCCACAGGTAAATTGGTACTGGATGCTACGCTCCGGCCTCTCATCCAGCTTAACGAAACTGAATGGCTAGTTAGTTTAACCGATCTATATATCACCAACAATGCGTCTGTATCTACTTAAAAACAAAACAAATATTTTTTCAAATTGCATCAACATTCACTTGACTAGTATGTCTTTACTTTAGATATTTTAACAAATCGTCATATTTCTAGTAAAATTGCATATGAAACTCCTTATAGATCTAGTAATGCTCATTGCGTTGCGAACTGCCATGTGTCTTGGCTGCAGGCCGTGTGCAAAAAGTCAAAACACATGTGGGATTTATAAGATGGGTCCTAAACTGTCCTATATTTAGGATTTTCAATAAGTGGTTTGTAATATTATTACAGCAAAACTAACAAGCTACAAGGTTAGTGGCATTTTTTAACCATACTGTAATATATAATCAGCCATCAGCTTGGATCTGGTTACCTACAAAATGTAGTGAGTTCATCACAATGTGATTATTGCAAGCCAACTTATCTGCTATCCGCGATTGCTCTTTAAAGTTTGTTAATGATCTCAAACACACTAATCACTAATAACTTATACGTATCAAATAGTTCTGATAACTATTCATGTGTAATCTCCAACATTGATATGTGTACAGAGTATGGTGGACTGCCAATGTTTTTGACATGTTCTGCAAGATATTTCACTGTTTCAGTTACGGTGGCCAATAAAAGAAAACAAACACAATGCAATTATATTATGTTATTTCTTCTAAATACAACACTTCTTTGTGCAAGTTGTCAAGCATTTCTAACATTGAATTTGTGATTCCCCGGACATCGTTTTCCCACAAATTTTTAAATGCGCAAAATATACCAATAGTGGATTTTTTCAGCATTTTCAGCCTCAAGAAAAAATACATGTGAAAAGTACACTGGTGTGTAAGTTACACAAGTTTTTACGGTATTTGTAACAATTACGATTGTGTTTGGTACAGCTAATATAGCCAGGGCGCCCGCAAATTACCTTTGGATTGGTGGCACAGTACTCGAGTCTATAGATAACATGGCTACAGTACACTCATTCTATACATCGATACAAGTCAGCGGTAGAGCGGTAGGGGTTTATATACACGCGTCATTCTCAGTTGGGGTAGCACAGCTGTAAAAATATATTAGTATCTCATGGCATGACAATGCTACGATGGAATATTGCATATAGATTTGCAACAGGTTTTAAAATGTTGTAAAATAGTTTTTGAGTTACAAGTGTAACTGGAAAAATTATTAGTGCTGGCATTTTAAATGTATGAACTTGTTATGTTGTACAATTGAATTTCTGGTTTATAAGATTGTGTAACATGAATCTGTTCTTTATTTTGGTGATTGCTATAAAATCACTTTTATCTGGTGTTCAAGGTGTCTAAAAGTAACACATTCTCGTGAACCATTTTAGAATATTTATGCTGAAAAAATACTGAAACATTCAAACCAAGAAACATTTCATTTTATACAAGTATCAGATAAAGAGTGCCGTTACCATATTAGATGGTTAAACAAGAGAACATAACCCTTTCTGAATATGTATATTTTAGGAGCACCAAGAATCCATAAGAGATGCTATTGAGTCACAGCCCATTGAAGAACAGCATGACTATCTACTGGGAGTAGATTCCAATGGAACACGTTACCTTCACTTCCCTCAGTTCTGTGGGGCTGATCTAAGGATCTACAAGCAAGAAAAAATACCCGAACCCAAAATACCCTTTTTCCTTGAAACACCAAAATTGGAGGTAATTTATTCATCAACATTGTCTTCAAACTGAAAAGTATGGTTGATGTGTAAGGAACTAAGGCTATTTGTTACAAACTAGTGGATGTTTTGTATGTGATGTTTCAATGACTAGTATGGTACACGGTCACCTTCATCAACTTGGTCTGACTTGGTCGGTACTGTTATGATATCATACTGAGTCGTTCATAACAGTATCCAACCCTAGTGACAGTGCACAGAAGCTGACAGGTATACATCGTACAACTGAATAATACATCACAAAAGAAGCATCCACTGGTTGTGTAACAAATATCAGAAATAATGAAACAATGTAACCACATATGTATTCTCCTGTCCTGTCTTGTGTTATTCCACTCAGATATTTGGAAACAGGACACAGTTATTATGAGTTTCTGTAATATCTGTAATCATTTATTCCATGCAAATTATATATCTTTTGAACTGAAATTATGTTTTTTATTTGAATACCCAAAATCTTTCAAGTATCAAGGAATTGTATGAATAAAAGTGTGCTACCTATATTATTTTATATATTTTATTCATTATCTTGAGTCCTGTGATCAAAGAATTTTCAAAGGACCCCTAGAAGTTCTGGAAATGATAGTCGGTAAATTCAGCGATGTGGTACTATTTCTGATGTAAAGGATCGATGAACAATAATCGTGAATTTGCCATTGTCTAGTAAATCATCATATTGTTGTTATGTAATACTGTATGTTGTTTTACCTGAAACAGGAAGTAGAAAGTGAAGCTATGGAAACCAATGCTGAAATTGATAAACCACGTAGCTCTAAAAAAAAGAAGAAAAAGAAAAAGAAGATTAAACCAGATGTTCCTGCTCCCCCTACAAACAGGCCAAGTCGACTAAGACAGGTATTGTATAATCTGAAAATTAAAAAAATGTTTTCTTTTAAACCATCTAAATAGAGAATACATGGTTAGTATCTTACAATACAAAGTTTTTTTTGGCGTGAGACTTAGGAAAGCCGAGATGACATGACTCAGCTGAGTATTCTGTTTATTCTGCAACCATTATGACATTCAAAACGAAAGCAAATTTCCAGCTATTTACTTGGTTTCCCTTGAAGCGAGACACTTCTTTGATGGGGAGAAAAAGATTCATTCACTAAACTAAATGGGAGTGTACTCCTTTTTACTTCCATGGAAAATAAATAAGCGCATTCACAGACAGTGTCTGTGATTCTATTTAGTGTGTAATGTCACTGAAACGAAATATGAAAATACTCAAAAAACAATAATTACCCATCACAAAATTACTTTACAATACATACCTTTTTCATGAGCCAAGAAAAAGACGATGCCGCAATAAGAAATTTTCAATAGAGTAAACATGACGTCACTCCAGTCAATGTGACGTCATCTTTTAGTGGGACTGAATGACATTACATTTACCAGATTGGGGTCAAGTTAGAAAAAGTTCAGTCAGATGTGGAACAAATTCACATGATCGTATTGACAGATACAGCATTTCGATAAGTGTGTGGGACAGTTGCAGGATAAATACTGGTATTACTGACTGATAATCTCATTAATGTACATGTCTGATATTGCTTATTTTACTTCATAACTTTTATTTTCTGCTTTAAATAATTTCATGATTATTTTTTTGTATAATTTTTCCAAACTTTTACCTAATAATCTTAATTTTATATTGTAGAAAATTAAGACAGTGCTGCCTGTTAAAAACTTTTCGTCGTCATCATCGTCTTCAACATCTGCATCTTCATCTGATGACGATGGAGGTGGTGAAAGTGATGGGTCTGATGCTGATACAAGGACTAGTTTTGGAGATCAGAGTGACTTCAATCTAAATGACAGTGGGATATGTGATGATACTCCGAGAAAAAGGAACAATGAACCCCCAAACAAACCACTACATCGATTGATTGAAAGTGACAATTGTAGTGATACTTCGTCCATTGATGAAGATGGTGCTTGTAAGCGGTCTCGAACACGTAGACTTGTGAGGAATGGTTTATTGAGAGATTTTAATGTATCTGAACAGTCTTTAGATGAAAGTTCTATGGATAGAGATGAGATCTCAGAGGTTAAAGACGAGACTATGTCGGAGACCAGTAACACTGTAGATAGTTTAGAGGACAGTAATGGTGGTGCTTGTAAACCTCGTGATATCAAAACAGAGGGTAAAGTTACGCTTAATAAAAGTGAAACAGAAGTGTGCGAGAGTGATACAAATTCACAAATGTCACATTCTGTAAGTGTGAAAATGGGTAACGACGAACCGATGGATGTTGGTGAAACAGAATTCCAGGATTCGTGTATGGAAGTGGATGCCAAGGGAGATCATCCACTGGACAGAGAAACCACAAATACTAAAGAGTCTTCTCCCTTTTGTGATAGCCTCCCTGCTCATAATACTGAGTCACCATTTAGTGGCATTAGTACTAGTCATAGTGATCAGCCCAGCGATGAAGTGTCAGCCAGTGACGACAAACAAAACAATGTGGATATGTCAGAGTGTGATACAACCAATGACTTAAAACCTGAATCAAATACTCCAACATGTAACACACCTGAAAGCATATCAAACTCAAATCAGAGAGTGAGCAGAGCAGAATCTGAAAGTCCTCTTACATTTGTGAAAGACACAAAACATTTGGATACGAACAGGAGTGATATTGAATCGTTCAACTGTGATAAGATTGACACTTCAAGCATTAAAGTGAAGGAAGAAATTAAAGAAAAACATCCGCATAAGGAAGAGGTGCTTGATCATGACTACTCTGGGAAGAGCGGGGTTGGTCAATTCCTTGACCATGATTATGGGCAGGGCTGTAAGACTGATGTGGACAATGTGAAGGAAGAAAAGGTGGACAGTACAGAGGTTAAGGATGAGATCAAGCAGGAGGAAGAAGAAGTGGTGGAAGAGGTGAAGGAAGTGGTAAATTCTTATTTTTCCTCATATTTTCCTGCGTCCAATAAGTCTGTCTTGGGCAATTTCTAAAAGCTGTGCATGTCCAACTCTCACGAATATACTTTTTCTTCACTAAAAGAAGCTTTAAGATATATATCAAAATATGTAATTGTCAGGCCTAGGGTTGTGTTTAGAGAAATTCAAATATATTAAAAAATTACTTAAAGGATCAGAAGGAATTCTGTTTGGTGGAATTGTATTTATTAAAAGCTGTTTTTTTTTTTGGTTTTTTTTTACAAATGAGTATTGGATGTACACAATTATTCTGTGCTCTGCATGAAAAATGTTTTATAGTAAGCCTAAGAAATATGCTTGAGTTAGATATCTTCAATGAATTTTTTATTTCAGTTACCAGAAATTGGTCCTTTTAAACTTATCGTGGAATGTGTTGATGACCTTAAACAACTAGTTGAATCATTTGCCGAGCAGGAACCAGTTGTAATTGGTAAAGGAAAGAAGCAAAAGGTAACTTATAAAGCTCAAAGATGCTTACACACTGGAAATAGTAATTTCCTTCAGAGATACTATACATATTAAATTGAATGGAATTACATGCACTACACATGCAAAAGATTGTAAATATCAGAACACTTATAACACTCAGTTCAGGGAATCTCTTGTTTAGATTTTAGAACATGATACAAGTCAAAATCACGACTTAATGTTCTATTTTTTTCTCAGTATTTACTATTTCATTCCACTGAAGTTGTGTTTTTTTTTCTTCAAAACATTGCATGTTTCTGTTGAATTTTAAAATTACTGGTTTGCTTGTTGATGTGGGTTTAGACAAGGGCCGGTTTTGACTGTTAAATACTGTATCTTCATTTCTTGATATCAAGTACCATATTTAATACCGTATTTCACCACAAATAAGACCCCCCACCCAGAGAAAAAATAAAGGTCAAAAGTGGTGGGGGTCTTATATGCGGACAACCCGCCTGATAAAATCGATCTAAGAGGTCGCCATCTTGGATTTTTCCAATGTCTTGTCATTGTTGTAACAATCGTATGATAGATGGGTAAGAGCTAGATGTTCAAGTATTGATAATAATAATGAAGACGTATGAGTAAAATTAAATCAAATTAAAATATAAACAATACCAGGGCAGTTAAGTTGTAAGTCTGAAAGCTTAAGGGAAACGGACAATGCTTTCACAACACACTTTTGCAAGAGTCTCGCGGATATTCACCACTGATTCAAAACGAAGAAACACTAAATGCATCATAAGCAATATTATTTTAATCCAGAAGTTTTAATAATCGTATAGTTAGTTTAGGTTACTGTTTACGTTACATCTCCGTCTTTGATAGTAAACATGCGTACGTGAATCAATCGCCGTGAATTGGAAGGACGATCGCCATTCAGACTCGGGCCTATTTAAACTTCACTACACACGATAACATCAAATTTGATCATAAACAGATGAATTTATGTACATTTGTCTCAGCCAACTGAGCAAACGATCGTGATTAAACTTCAGCATGCAGACATGCATCTGTTTGTAACATCGTACACACATGTGTAGGAAAATGGCGTCGGGTTGAAGCCATGCTTTCATATTTTCACATCGAGTCGTGTTTGGGAATTTGATCGGTATTGCTATTGATACAACGATAGTTTGATAACATTTCAGAGATTAATGCAAGTATTAACTACATTGAAACATCCTAGCAAGTAATTTTGTATCCAGAGTAAAATACAAAACTTTGTGGCTAATCATATTATACTGACTGTGTAAAACAAAACATGGCGGGCGAAAAGTAAAGCATGGTTTCTCCAACTGATCGTGAACTACAGGTATGTTACGTTCACAAATGAACATATTTGAAATGGAAATTTATTGAATTATAATCCACGACTGCAAAAACGATGAGTATCAATGACGAATATCTTTGCCGATTCATGTCAAATATGACAAGACGTACGAAACACTAAAACGTGTTGACCATGCAGGTTTGAAGTGAAAACAGTGCCTACATGGAAACATATATCAGTGTATTTGGTCGAAAATAAGATTCAATGAGACTCATTCACGTACCACATGATACCCAATAGCATTTGTGCAGGACTATTGTTTCTATTGGTGATGGAATGATGTTAAATGACGTTATCGCAGGAAGATTACAAAGAGTTATATTCCATCACCACTGGAGATACTAGTCTGGCACAAATGTTATCGGGTATCATGTGGTACTTGAATTAGTCCCATTAGATATATATATATATAGGCACTGTCCACAATTCGTAATTCTTAATAATTAAAATAAATCACATGTGAATTAACTTGAAATAAATGACAGAAATAACCAACACAAACAGTTGTTTACTACGTGATTTTTCTTTGCTGATGAAACAGATATAAAAAAACAGTCCCGATACAAAATCATTTCGGTGACCTTTTTTTTATTACCCCATGCTCAAATCCCCATCCAATGGAAAAATATGTGGGAGGTCTTATTTTCAGACATCCCCCTAAGTCCAGAAATGTGTCAAAATAGGTGGGGGGAGGGTGTGTGTGTCTTATTTGCGGGAGGAATCTTATTTGCGGTGAAATACTTATTTATCAGGTATACACAGTGAAAAGTTCAGTATTGCACATCAGTGTTGTATTTTACACACATATTGTCACTAAACCGTGTCATGTATAAAAATAAAAGTTTTATTATCTCTTTATATTAGACATTACACTTATTTTTTGACCAGAATTAAAAATGTTGAGTAGTTGTTTGTAAAGTTGAATTTTGTTTTGTTACTCAGGTCATTAAGCCACCTCCTCGTAAGCGATGTGTGGTAGACCTCCATGGGAGACTTTTGTTCCTGTTGAAGGAACTGGAACCTTGGGAACAAAAGCTTATCCAGGCTACTCGCAAAGCCAGATTGAAGATGCATAAGGAACACACAACATTCGTCGAGGAAAAGCCAGAGGTATGCACATATAGCAAATGAAACCATGCTTGAAAAAATTTGAATAAGTTGATTAAACATGGTGGCTTTTGATATGGTTGAAATTTAGTTACTCTTTATAATTTATGTATAATTTCTATTTAGAAAAAAGTAACATACAGCTCCTCCTATATGAAATCCTCATTGTACTAAAGTCATATGCCATTGCACCCATTGCATTTAATTTAAATTTAATAGTGCATTATTCATACCAAGTGTTAACAATAATGATATCAAGACACATACATTTAATTAACTAATTACCTTTGGTAAGCAAATGGATTGTTAAAGGTTTTCTCGAACATGAAAAATCAACCTTCAAAATGCAATTGCTTGAAGTCATATGACTGTACTTTTTTATCCACTATGACTTCTGTAAATTACAGTTCTTACATGTGAAACTATGAGACTGAAAAAACCATTGATCAGTAAATACCTTTGCATACTTCATGTTTAATATGAATTTCAGGATGAAAAGTGGGAATCTGAACATTCTGAATCCTCGGAAACTGAGGATGCAGAAAACACTGACTCTGGGAGTGATGATGAAGGTACAGATGATGTGAATGGGGATGTGATAGTCAAGTCTCTCACTACAGCAGTGTCGTCTTCAAATAACTCCATCTCTCAAAGTGGTAAGAATGTATCTGATATTTACTGCACCGACCAGATTCTTATGAGACTGATTTACAAGATCTGTTTGAATAAATATCTAAAATATACTTTTTATGTGACTACATAATAATGATGATAGGCTTATTAAAAAAAAATCATCAAATTTAGAAATGTACTAGAAAGATATAAAGTAACTGATAATAGATTTGACTCTGTAAACAAAGTTATAAGTTCATGGCTAGAAGAAATGTAAAAATTATCTCTACATTTTTTCAGAAACAGTGGAAGATGTTGATGACATAGATGTGAGCTCAAGAGGACGTATCAGGAAAAGACGTATCATTCCAAACAACTCTGAAGATCCTGGAACCCCAAAGAAACGAAAACTAGTCAATGTTTCTCTACCATCAACTGTACCACATGTGCCAAACATACTGCAGCGCCCAGGGAAGATGTTACCTGCTATAGATCTTAGTTCTCTGGACAGCAGTACAGCAAGTCAAATACTGCTACAGACGAGCTCTGGAAATCACACACTACTGCCGTCGAATGTGAAACTTGTGTCTGGAGACAAGGTGATTCAGCCCCAGGCCCTGTCACTGCTACAGAGGCCAGTCCAGTTACAACAACAGATGATTGGCCAGGGGATTTCTCATGCTAAATTACTACAGGGTCTCTCACAACATACTCTTTCTTCCAAACAAGCATCTCACCCAGTAATACAACAGCTGCTGTCCACTTCACATCATTCTGGCCCTCGTGTTAGTCTATCGACATCTAGTAACCCCATCCCTGGAGCAACACTATCCACCCCTCAAAGAACTGTTCGATTCCAGCCTGCCAATAAGAATGTCCGACCACCTGTCGCAAAACTGGCATCCCCAGGTAATTACACGTGTGTCATGAATACTTGATTTATATCATTTTCGGAATCGCTGTTATGTATGAATGAAACTGCCTTTTTAGCCCACCATCATCAGATAGTGGCCTATTTAATTCGCCTTTCGTCCGTGGTCCGTCGTCCTTCCGTCCTTCTGTCCGTCCGTCCGACCGTCCGTCCGTTAACAATTCTTGTTACCGCTATTTCTCAGAAAGTACAGAAGGGATCTTTCTCAAATTTCATATGTAGGTTTCCCTAGGACCTTAGTTGTGCATATTGCATTTTGGGACCGATCGTTCAACAAGATGGCCGATCTTGGATTTTGATAGTTAAAGTTTGTTACCGCTATTTCTCAAAAAGTGCAGAAGGGATCTTTCTCAAATTTCATATACAGGTTCCCCTAGGACCCTAGTTGTGCATATTACATTTTGGGACCGATCGGTCAACAAGACAGGCGGCCATCTTGGATTTTGATAGTTAAAGTTTGTTACCGCTATTTCTCAAAAAGTGCAGAAGGGATCTTTCTCAAATTTCATATACAGGTTCCCCTAGGACCCTAGTTGTGCATATTGCATTTTGGGACCGATCGGTCAACAAGATGGCCGACAGGCGGCCATCTTGGATTTTGATAGTTAAAGTTTGTTACCGCTATTTCTCAAAAAGTGCTGAAGGGATCTTTCTCAAATTTCATATACAGGTTCCCCTAGGACCCTAGTTGTGCATATTGCATTTTGGGACCGATCGGTCAACAAGATGGCCGACAGGCGGCCATCTTGGATTTTGATAGTTAAAGTTTGTTACCGCTATTTCTCAAAAAGTGCTGAAGGGATCTTTCTCAAATTTCATATACAGGTTCCCCTAGGACCCTAGTTGTGCATATTGCATTTTGGGACCGATCGGTCAACAAGATGGCCGACAGGCGGCCATCTTGGATTTTGATAGTTAAAGTTTGTTACCGCTATTTCTCAAAAAGTGCTGAAGGGATGTGTCTCAAATTTCATATGTAGGTTCCCCTAGGACCCTAGTTGTGCATATTGCATTTTGGGACTGATCGGTCAACAAGATGGCTGACAGTCGGCCATCTTGGATTTTGATAGTTGAAGTTTGTTACCGCTATTTCTCAAAAAGTGCTGAAGGGATCTTTCTCAAATTTCATATACAGGTTCCCCTAGGACCCTAGTTGTGCATATTGCATTTTGGGACTGATCGGTCAACAAGATGGCTGACAGTAGGCCATCTTGGATTTTGATAGTTGAAGTTTGTTACCGCTATTTCTCAAAAAGTGATGAAGGGATCTTTCTCAAATTTCATATACAGGTTCCCCTAGGACCCTAGTTGTGCATATTGCATTTTGGGACCGATCGGTCTAGATTTTGATACTTAAAGTTTGTTATCGCTATTTCTTAGAAAGCACTATAGCGATCTGTCTCAAATTTTATATATAGTTTGTTTGAAAAAGTTTGAAAAGCAGGGAAAAGATCCCTCTTTCCATTGTCAGACATAGATCATTCTTTGGTGGGCGCCAAGATCCCTCTGGGATCTCTTGTTGTTGATTTCCATGATGATCCATTTTTATACAAAAATGAAAACTCATGAAAGATTTTGTTCATTAGTATCTCCTAATAACTCAAAACAGTTTCTATGTAAATTAATATTGCATAAATCTGGTCTCGGAAATTATTATAAAGTATGAAGTTGTTAAAGTCATAACTCCTCATACTTTTATGCTATGAAATGAATACAGGTATTGGCTGGGAACCACTTTTATCAGGTACAAACTCTCTGCATCACTTCTGTATTTGTATGATTCCACATAGATGTTCTTGAAAAATTTCATCTGACAAAGATGCAAATTTTCACACAAAAATCCATAAAATTTGTGTGTATTTATACAGTTAAATAATATTTGATGGATAATGGCAAGACTTTGTGTTTGGTGAGAACTGATTGCCAGCATCAAACATATACAAAACTAGAAGACCATATAAGTTCACAGTATTTGTTCAGTATCATGGTCACACTTGTTTAAAGGGCTTAGCTGCATAAACTTAAATTGAAATGTCTGAACTACATAGTTCTATTAACAAACAATCTCCTTATGGTTTTGTAATTGTCTGTTACAGGTTTATCCGTGATCAGCGGTGCAGTAGATCCTCAGCTCCCTAATATATCCACTACTGGAGGCAAGATTCAGTACTATGCAGCCAACATCAACACTTTACCTCCATCAGTCTTACAACAACTCATCAAGTCAAATGCTCTCAAGATCCCACCAGGCCCCAACCAGTCTGGCATGGTCCTACTCACCACAGTCAACCCTCAGGGCCCCACTTCTAGTCAGAGTCAGACCATTGCTGGAGTACAGATACAAACAGCACAGAAAACGCCAGTCAAAAAGACCATCATGCCTGTAGCCAGTCAAGCCCCTGGTGGACAGCCTAAGGCTGGTGTACCAAACACTATGATCAGACTTCCAAATAGTGATCAGGTTACCATGGCTACTGCAGCAATGCCGGGATCAATGATCAAGAATGTTGTTCCCCAGATGAACAATGCAGTCAATATACGTATGAATGTGCCTTCTACAAACTCTGCTATACAGCAACTACAGAATGCTGTCATTGCATCCACTGGTAGTGTGGCGACTACTACACCTATTGAAGTAGTACAAAACATGACTATCGCCAAGAGTGTTAGTGCCGAGAGTGTTGGTAGTGGTACGCTGATCGTCACTAAACCTCAAATAAGTCTCGGCAGTAATTCTCTCTCCCCTACAAACATCTCCTCAACTTCTCCCAATAGACAGTCTTACAAGTATGCCAACAATGTCACTGTGAAAACTTTACTGGAGGCTCGGAAGGATGCTGAAAAAACGCCAATAGAATCCACTAAACCCAATCCTGTTAAAAAGGCATCTGAAATTACATCCTCAGCACCCACTGTGTTGCTTCATCCCACTTCTACTGGAATAAAGACTTTGAAAATCCCTAGCAAAGCTGTGTTGGATTCTGCTGTACAGGCCGTTGTAACGGATGTTCCTACATCTCTCCCAACAGTGAACATTAAAGTCCCGGCCCCATCAGCAATGCCAGCTATTCAGCCACGTTACAATGTCACTAAAACCATACAGAGTATGAAAGGTCCCATACCAACAGCACCCAGGCTGGAGCCTGCATCATTGTCGAGTAACACACCCGTAAATGTTACATCACCTTCACCGGGTCAGAACTCCAGCCAGTCTCTGCTTGCACAACTTCAGACGGGAAACAACCCAATCATGTTGACTACCTTGAACAAAAGTAGTGGACTTGGTAACATGGTCCTTGCATCAGCACCACCACAATCACAAGACAAGAAAAACATGACCTTGAAAGTGATGCCTCAAGGGTTACAACAACCACAGCAAGGAGTAATGCAGGGATATCTGACCCCACAAGGGCTGATTATACCACAAGCTGCTCTCCAACAGCAGCAAGTTAACACAGGGTCAATCAGCAGTCAAACTCTCACTCAAGGAATAATTAAAACTCAATCTCCAGTCACTGTCAACAGCCAAACTGGAACTGCAGGAACTGTAAGCAACCAAGTTGTAGCTCCTGTTAATATTAACAATCAAAATCTCAGCTCAGGAGCAGTCAGTTTCCAAACTGTATCAAAGGCTGCAGCTGTTGTTAACCAGAATCTCTCCAGTACATCTCTTCAGCTAGGATTTCAAGGAGGAAGTATAGCATCATTAGTGTCTGGTAGTCAACAGGTACCTCAAAATAGCAACATACAAAGACAAGTTATTAAAAAGACGGTTCAAAACAGTGGTATAGTGTTACAAAATTCTGTGCAAAGCAACTCTGGATCATTATCAAGCACTGCTTCAGGCATTCAGGGCAAAACCTTGCTTCTAGGAGGACAAGGCCAGACAGGAAATCTCATTACCGGCCTTGTAAAGCCTGGAGGAGGAAGCAGTGTGGTAGGGACCAGTTCGTACAGTACTGTTCTCAGTGCTTCTCCCATGCTCTCCACCACAGTTACATCATCAACTAACATAAAGACATCAATTGGTTCTGACAAATCAGCCAGCACAGTAATGGACGGCCAGAAGGTCCGTATTCAGGCGGTGGGAGGTGGAGCATCAACACTCCTAGATCTTGGAGGAATCTCAAAGCTCCAAGGTCAAGGTCAGGGTCTTATTGTTCCCGGTCTGATCCCAGGGATGAACTTAGTTAATGTTGGAGGTCAGCTCAAATTACAAGAAGGCAGTAACATGACTGTTCTGGGAAATAATTCCATCAATTTATCCACAATTGTTTCCACAGCTGTATCGACTGCTGCTATGGCAAATACTTCGGTGGTTAGTTCCTCTACACAAGTTGGAAATATCTACCCTACAGTTACCCTGACTGGTTCTGTGATGAACTCTGCTGGGTCATCTGGAGGTCAAACTGGTCAGGTTGTACCTCCCTCCCCAGGGCCAGTTCCTCAGTCACCACTTCAGTTAACATCACCCCTACTGGGTCAGCTCACTAACCCTATTGGAAATGTGGGCAACTTTGCAACGGTTTTAGGGCAAATTGCAAGTCCCCTCAACAAGACTGGAGTCGTAGGTCAACAAACAGCCCTAACAGGAAACCTTCAATTGCTAGCTGGTCAACCTGGGATTAAAGTTGCTGGAAGTGCAGGCCAAATACTACGACTGCCAAATCAGCAGATGAACATTCAAAGTACATCACCTTCAGTGATTGGTCAACAACTGTGCTTGTCAGCTAGTAGCAGTCCTATGATTGGTCAACAATTGACTAGTCCAGTAGCCAACCAGGCACCTGTGGTGCTTGGTAACATTTCACAAGGGTCTTCATCAGACCTCATCAAACAACTTGCTGCTGCACAGCTCCAGCTGTCTGGGCAGTCATCGTCGGCTGTTGTAAATCAGATTCCAAATCAGATGGTGCTGCAGGTCCCTGCTTCCCAAGGAGTGAAAGGTCAGGCCATGATCCGACCTACTGGTCAGCAGAGTCTCCAAGGAAATCAGACAATGCTACTTTTGTCACCACAGAAACGTTTGCAAGGTGCTAGTATTTCAGCAGGCACACAACAACCAAAACAGCTAACACTGAGACTCAACTCGCCTGTACTACAACAAACCCAGCAGATAAAAGTCCCTATCGTGTCATCAGCCAAGTCAACACCGGATCAGAATGCCACACAACTGTCAAAGGTCAAACTGAATTTTGATCTTCAAACTGCTAAGGTAAAACCTGGTCAAACAACTGTATCGAAAACTTTGCTCCAGACACCCGTCATGGGATCAGTTGCTATAACTACTATGGCACAGACCCCTACCATTCCACTCCAACAGAAGCTAGGTGTAGCAAAAACAACCACAACCACCATAGGATCATTGCAGCAGGGAAATGTTGTAAGGTTTAACGCACCTGCATCACAGGTTCGTCTACAGATGCCACCTCAACCATCTTTGGTGGTGAGTCTGCCCAGCACCATCAGTAATGCCAGTCCTCTCTTGTCACCTGCTAAATCCGCCACATCCCAAGCTGGTGCATCCCAAAAACTTTTCTTGTACAACATTGGTGGTCAACTTGTTACCCCTCAAGGCGTGCCGGTTACAGTTGACAATGGTGTGTTAAAGGTGCTTTTGCCACAGACGAAGATGGTGTCACCGTCATCGTCTGTTTCTCAGAAAGTGACAGGCACCTCCAATCCCCCAGTGACTGTTGTGTCGGGTGCTAACATGGTGAGATATGTTGTTCCCTCTAAACCAGTGAACGGGACACAGTCCATAAACGTTGCTGGAAACTTGACTGTAAGTACTGCCAAACCAAATGTGGTAACCAGCTTGACTCCCAGTCCTGGCAGTATACTTACTAACCAGTGTCCCATTGTGTGTTCATCGTTTGGTAAAGTGCTTCAGTCTGGCTCAACTATCAACGCATCATCGGTAGTGGTTGGAGTATCATCACTGAGCAACAAAGGGGTATTGTCTCCATCAATTGTGTCTCAAAGTGTTATGTCTCATCAGTCAATTATAAATACTCCTCAGACCGTGAAGAATACGACAGTGAATGTCGGCTCTGGTATACTCCCTCAAGTAATGATGAAAGGAAAGACAATTTCACTTAAAGACCAAGTTGGACTCGGAAATCGAAATCAAGTTGCTGTGTCATCTAACCTTAAAATCAGTCAGCTTCTCAGCCAACAACAAAGTAGTGTACAAGATGCCACAGTGCAACTCACTGGACCCTCCACCATAACCGGTTCAGTCAGTGTTCCTAACAGCAAAGGGTTTGAAACTGGAAATCTGAAAGCTCCCCAGATACAAAGTGACAATAAAACACAGATAGGATACCAAGTGTCGCCCAGCATCAGCAGTCTGATTGGGTCGGGCCAGGGGTATATAGTGATGCCTGGCAAAAAGACCCAGATCATATTTCCACAGCAAGGTCAGCAGAACTCTTCATCACCCTTGGACACTGTGAAAGTTTTAAAGACTCAAAGTTTCTCTGAGTTACTGAAGTCCCAAAGCATTCCCCAGACTGCCTTGCTTCAACAGGTACCGTCCTCTGGAACAGAGGCATCATTAAACGCACAAACAGTTCAGTTAGAAAATCCAACTCAAATTGTCAACACTCAAGCAGAGCCTAAGGCTGAGGTGTTGAATAACAACGTAACACAATATCGATCTCAGAATATTGTGGATAAGAAAAGTACTAGTGTTTGTGTTACTAAGGTGGTTACTATAGACACCAGTGGACCAGATGGTACCTCTGTCACCAACGGTGTAGGGGAGAACCAACATTTGTCGGATAAGGTCAAGACCAAGGTGGACACGAGCCAGGCAAACACTTCGATGGAGCAACCTAAAACCACAGAAACACCTAAGGGGGCAGAGAAAGAGGAAGCTGCCCTCAACCTCCTCTCATTAGCAAACTTAGCATTTAACAGATAATATTGTTCATTATTGAAAATTATCTGTTGAGAAAATTAAGATAATTTAGATTTTTCTTAACCGTCAAGATACTTTTAAAGTATATTAATTATAAATTTTCAAAAGTATAGACAAATTTTTTGAACTTGGATAACTGGAAGGCATACTTTTATAGGAAGTAAAGTTTCAGTTTGAACTTTGAGCAGAAAAATAATCATAAAATCTTGATTGAATGTTTGTCTTGCTTATAGTGAAATTTGTCCTACTTTGAAATGAAACAAATTATGTAAGCATCTTAACTTGAACAAGAATACGATTATAAATCAAGGCAAATCCATGATATTCACAAAGCTGCTACTTACAGTGTAAGTTTGGTATAAGCGAGAAGATGAAATCAGAACTTAATATTGGTTTGGTTCACTTAATTTCTATTGCACTCATGATTGCAATGATTATATCAGTTTGAGTCAATATTTTGCCCTGATGTTTCAGAATATCTCATCCATGGATCAGACTGGAATCATGTTTAACTTACAATGTGAGAATATAAGAATTTCAATTAAAATTAGAATGAAAAGGTGAGAAATAAAATTCTTACTGTAAACCACTTATTTTTTGCAAGATACAAACTTACATGTTATTTTATGAGGGAGCTTGAATGTGAATTCATATGTTTTGCGAATAATTGTAAAAACTTATGTAAGAACCCATGACTGCAATATACATATTCACAGATATGTTGAAAATAATGACTCAAGGGTGCAAAATAGATATACAAGAAAATTAAGTGGTTAGCAGGAGTATTCAGTTGGTAGTTTATATGATATTTGATAAAACATAAATGTGTTAGTTATGGACTATAAATTTAAAGGTATTTCTGCAATTATCGCATTTCGGAATGAAGTTGATAGAGTGCTTTGATAATTAAAGAGATTTTTGTAGGTACATGTGCCATGTATTACATGACTTTTATCAATAACAACAAAGTCCCTTTCAGTGTTCAACAGACAGCTTTTTGTATTTATTGAAATGTTCGCATATGCAATTTATTTTATTTGATATTATTTCTACTGTTAGAATAAGGCATGATCATTTTATCATGCCTATTTGGAAATTATTGAATATGATATATATTTATTGAAAAGAGTTTGAATTATTTATAATTTAATATATGTAAATGGTAGGAAGTTAGATAATGTTCAACATCATATTAAATTGTAATTTATTTCAGTCTCGTCACAATATTGGAAATTTCAAAATCCATAATCAGACTTCATTTTGCAATATATTCATTTGTTTTATAATTCATATCATTTTGGTGTTGAACCATAAAAACAGGCTTCTTGAAGGATAATAGCATCTTTCCATTGCTTAAAAATATCTCCATTTTAATTTTGAAATGATGTTTACAAAATTAATGCAAACTGTTACTGGTTATTGTTCATGCAACAGTTAGAACTATATTGCCATTTTGGAAGAAAATCTTTCCAAGAAACCCATAGTATTTGATACCTGGCCCAAACACATCTTGTTTAGAAGCTAGTGCCATCAATGTTAACCTGTTTGATAAATAAGAGTAAATAAGGTAATCACACAACCTCGGTGTAGTTTTGTTTTTGATCAGGGTCAGGTACCGTATTCGATCCAATAAACGTCCAGAGTACTTGAAAAATTGAAGCAACCAGCAAATGAGAGACATATAATAGAAGCAAATTTAGACTATGCTTTCACAAAATTATTCTACAAAGTTAGCTATAAATCAATATGCAAATAATATCGGTAAGGAAACCTGACATAGTTTTAATATTTTCAGCCTGCATTCAAAGTAAGTGAAATTGAAGCCTAAAAAAGAGGGGAGGTGCACTTATTGGGTCAAATATGGTAATACTGTATTTTAAATTGAATAGCCCTTAAGGTAAAAGCATCTTTATTGGAATACAATTTTTTTAAACCAAGATGCTGACGGTAGTATTGATGTACATGTACTAGATAACCATCAAGTTTGGTGCATATTTTTGTCTATGCTCATATATGTTGTAGAAGATTCTGCTACATGTACATAACACCTATTGCTTTCTTACACTGTGCTTTATTAACACAGAGATGCTTGATGTTTCTTCTTTTTCCATGGAAACAAACTCCTTTGATATTTTGAAATAGGACGTTATACATAATAAGTAAAACTATTTTGAAATATTGATAAAGAATATACCATCAAGAACAGTTGATTTAAAAAATGAAATATTTTGATTTGAGGAAACAAAAAAAAGCTAGCATAATGGAGCAAAAATAATACACTGAAAATCTGTGCCACAGCAAATGGCCTCTTTCATAAAAGATTTATGTTATTTTGAACACCATGACTTTGATAATTTGGATTAGGCGGTGGTTTGTCATCTAAAAGACCATGTGAATTTAATACAGGTTTTAATATGAAATTATTATACCTTGTTTCATTCCTATATGATTTTTATGCCAGCATAACTTTTTACTTTACATTTAAGTTTTGTGTGTTATGAGTGGATGAGGAAATAAGCTACGTTTGACTGTAGACCTGTTATTGTGTTGCATCCTTTTGAAGTATATGCATCATGATTTTCTTTAACAACTTGTTCATGTAGTTTTAAAAAGGAAATCAAATAAAATGAAGACTTAGTGAAATGTTTGTGTCTTCAGTAAGAGACTAATTAAAAAATTTAGTTGTTGGATCGTGTATTCTAGGAATATCATTTGAATCTAATCTGAAGCATGTATTATCTCGCAGTTTCCTGAATAATGGAATTTTAAAAGTTCATTTTTATTATGACAACATGTGAGAGGTGATCAATCATTTCTTAGCATAGTTTTATATATGTGTGTGAATGTGTTTCTCCTTCGTGTATACACACATGTTAAGGAAAGAAAGATTTATTGTTTCTATTTTAACAAAGAAGTCATTCTAGCATGCCATACGGGGATTCTATCATATCTTTATGCTGCTTAATCCATGTTCGCTATGCAAGAATTTCCAAATGTTATAATGGAAGGCATAACAAAATAATGTATTCTTTAGTTTTTGTGTGTGCTTGCAATGAAAGTTTTCCATTTCCACTATATGCACACAAATCCATCCATTACTCCGATCATCATTCCATCAAAACAGACTGCTATAGTGTGGTATTTAAAATACCGATTTGTGTTAAATATGTTTTGTATATTCTGTTGGATTTGTTTAACTTGGATATACGTTGTAGATATATCCAACTATTTCTGACAACACCAGGGTATTAGATTAATTTACTGTAAACCAACCTTTTTTTTGCATAAATTTCGTAAATTTAATGCTCCAAGTTAATTCGCGAAAGTGTATCTCCGCGAATAAATATCTACTTATATATATTGATAGTAGTTTTATTCCACAAATGCTAATCCTCGCAAACTTGTTTTGAAATTTAAAGAAAATCGTGAAATTTAGAAATCGTCAGCGAAAGTTGGTTTACAGTGTATACATAAATCATAGTGAAAACCGGATGCACCATTATAACATACGGTGTGTGTGTGTGGGTGTTGGTAGATATTTGAGATCGGGTGAATATACTACATCTGGTGAATGTTTTCTTTTACGTCTGTTTAAAATTAATGTTACAAGTGTACTGTACAAGTTTCCCTACAAGAGTGATAATAGAATGAATTGGAAATATAGGGCATTTCCAATGTTTGTTCCATATATTATAATAAATATTGACGTTAAATTTGAAAACAAAACCTAGAGTGTAATATTTTTGTCTAAACAACCCTAATTTTTCTTTTAAATGTCTAATTAATATCCTAGTGTGATTGAAAAAGTTCTCAGAATTTTCTTACTTTGTACAAGTTGCTTGAATCGTGTAGAATTCATGTTTACTTGCTTGATTCCCTTCCAGCATAACATTCCAAAACCATTTTATCGTAGATTTCATATCAATTTGACCTTAAAAAAAAAAAAATATCTTATATTTGCCATTCAATCATTTGAAACAAAAGTATAGCAATCATTTTATAGATTTCCTGAAAAATCATCAGTGTATAGTTCTTAACATCATTTAAAATGATAAAAGCTTAAGTGAAATTTGCAAATATTGACATACATAAAGCATGGCTTTATCGGATGTAATCATAATACATCCAATATAAGCTTTTTGTGAGTGAAATAAATGGGATTATTACATTATTGATATACTGATTAGATTTGAGAGTGTAAGTGTGATTGTGTGTGCTGTATAAAATAACTCTATTTTCTTCACAGAACATTGTTATTGATCTTGAATGCTATAAACTATAATGTAAATATTGGTTATTTAATTTTTGGAATAAAAACACTGTTCCATTTCTTATATAACTCTTGTTGACTTGTCTTATCTGGCTAATATAATTTTATCTCCAGAAACAAAAACCGATTAAACAATTTGTTTCTTTGCCCATGTTGGGTCACCTGAGAGGAAATCGGTTCAACCCACTGTGAATTTTAGCTGTTGACATTGCCATTTTGCATCAACCATCTTTCCTACACAATCTACATTAATTAGTCTTTTCAATTATCATAAGGCCAAGGGACCCGATATTTGGCCTGTATTACAAATTGATGAATTGAAGTGCTACCAAGCTTGTTCACATGAATGATATTGACCTTCACACAACAGAACAAAGTGACTAAGATGTCAGATTCCAGTACCTGATATGGGGTCTGTAGCATGCAAGAATTATCAATTAAAGGCTACCAAACAATTTGTAGTCACAGAGGTAAGATTTGCTAAAACATTGTATAATTTTCAAAATATATTTTTGTCTTCAAAAATCTCCGAGAACAGATTTTATTAGGCCCATCAGTCATAAATATGGTAAGACACGTGTGTAATAACACTTTGAAATCATAGGTAATAATGATGTCATGATCAAAATATGACGTTGCATGATCTAAAATGTCTACTCGTTAAAACAAATTTCATATTACATGTATAACCACTTGTGTAAGATCCTTTTATTTTTGACTTAGCTCATCGGTTATAAATAACTTGAGCTAATACTGCCATCTCCATATCGGTGTTGATGTCGCAACCCAAACTTCCAACTTTTCACTATTATAATACATTAAATCAAACTTGAATAATCACACAACCATGTCCTATAAAATTTGAGTTGAAAAGGTTAAATTAATAATTAAAGACATTTATCACATAATCCGCCTGATATCCAGTGATTTTGCCCGTGTAATATTTTTGCATATGTCACTAGTGTAATATGACCTATAGTAATTTTCCTTGGCTGGAAAAATAATATGACATCGGAATTTCGAAGATGACAATGGTGGCCTCTTCTGGATTTTTTGATGTGAGATTCTTCGAAATGCGCATTGTTGTAGTATCTTAAATTTGTGTTTATAGATACAAGATTTTATGAAACGAATCTAAAAAGTTTTTATTTTTAGGAGCCTTTCTGAGCAAAAAATTAAATCTTTGAGACGAGTTTCATAAAATCTCATATGAATTGAACACTAATTTAAGATCCTTTATTTATATTGTATACAAAGGTACTACCGTATTTGCTGTAATTAGCACCCCTCCCCTTTTCTGACGAAGAGTTAAAGTTGTATAAACAACCCCCCATCCCATGGATTTAACAATGTTTTACAACATATGATGCATCAGCATTGTATCCCCTATTACATGTACTTGCGAGTCTTTTAAATGTGCATCATGATATACCAGATAATAATGCGTCTCACAGGACGTCTCTTACTGTAAAAGATTTATGTACCACGAGTTTACTTATCATAAGTGCCCTGGGTGCTAATTACGGCCACTATATGGTAAGTGAAATTTGAACAAACTACCAAATTATGTAAAGACATCTTTATTGACCTACCCAATACATTAAAGGAAAATAAAGTAAAACATCAATAACAATGACATACATTCGTACATGTAGACATTTTGTGTATAAATAAAACTTAAAGAGAATTTCTACATTATGCTTCAAAAGAAAACATTACAGCTAAAAATAAAGTAAACTCAATTAAAGCGTTGTAGTTCTACTCTATAAAATACCTTACAACTCCACCTTATCCGCCAGTCAAAAAAACTGGGCAAAACCATACCAATCATAGTTAGAAAAGATTTATTCATGAAATAAATGAAAAAAGGCCAAGTTTACTTTGTTTTGGTTCAACGTCCACCCTAATTATAGCTCAGATCATTTAAGGATGTGTCAGATTAAAGAGGTTGGAGGAAAGCTGGAATACACATAGATGAACCAGTACATTTATTTCTAATTCAGATGTATTAGCATATTGAGATTAGGCAAATAAATAAGAAATTGTACATGCAATTGAGTATTTAAATGACAACTTTCTGTGTTATCTACTTATATGCAAGCAGTTAAACAGAGAACAAAATATAATAACTTTGGGCGCAAAAACATTAATTCCTACTTCCTGAAATTTACAGAAAATTTTAGAATTACATGAAATCTCAAATTTCTGTTCCAATAAAATCTGTTTTTAACACACATAAAATAATTCGATTACATCAACCATTTGGAATAATAACTACATGTTTCGTAATTCTTGAGATTAAGTTTTATACATTCATTTAACTTTTAAAATGTCAAAATTAACTCTAATGTGATACTGATTTGAGACAAAGCTAGATTTCTTGGTACCTTTACCCAATTCATAGACTTTACTATAACCAGTACTAAGTATGATCAAATACCATGTAACACAGCATATTCTGAATATCACTTGGTACCAACAAAAGAACGTAATCACAACTTGATAAAGATTGAGCTAATCCATACAGGAAATTGAGATTCTCTAGCACATATTAATTTGGTAGTTTTTCTATAGTGCCATAAAAACATAGAAATACATATCATTCATGAATTGTACTAATGCACCATAAATGACATACATTCAGTAACGTTGATGCTCTGTCGGCGGTGGAGCATCTTTAAATTCTGCACCTACCATAATCCTACACATGGATAGGCGTCCTTATTCCACCTGATTTATGGGGACACACAATGTATTGTTTCGTAAGTGTCTGGTCGTATTGACCTCTAACATTGTTGGAGTATGTCTACCTATCTCTACGGGAGACCGTTTATACTGTAAGCCAAGTAACTGTTTTATCTACTTGTACAATACAATATTAATGAAATCACCAATGGATAGTTTACATATAAGGTTGTATCAAACTGAGAAATTTATCTTAATTTTTTTTAAAGTAGACTAAGAATATTTACACTATTGTGTACTTGAATATTATTTCATTTAAATGTAAAAATATCATTAAAGATGCTCCACCGCCGACAGAGCGGGTGTATCTCTGAACGCCAACATTTTGGATTTACCTGCACCTACCATACTCCTACACGTCCTTATTCCACCAAATTTATGGGGACACACAATGTATCTCTACAGGAGACTGTTTATACTGTAAGCCAAGTTACTGTCTTATCTACTTGTACAATACAATATTACTGTCAGTAAGGAAATCACCAACAGATAGTTTTATCAAACTGAGAAATTTATTAATTTTTTTTAAAGTAGACTAAGAATATTTACACTATTGTGTACTTGAATATTATTTCATTTAAATGTAAAAGTAATAATAATTAATGAAAGGAGCACTACAACTAGCAACACTATCTTTTTCAAAGAGCACAAAATCAAATTGGGAACTAATAGCAACAATAGAGACATTCGTGGAAGCCGTTCAACTTCCAGGTATCACGTCCTTCCGTTGTGAGGAATATCTTCCCATTATAGAAGATATGACAATTTATGCAAGGGTAAAACAACATTTCGAGTTTTGTGAAACAGCACAACATTTCACACAATGTAATGGGATAACATATTAGCAGGGTATTACAATTCTACACAGTGGAAGGGACTCTGGAAGAACACAGCACTGAATATGTATACTACATATGATACTAAAATGAGGACACTTTACAAGTGCAATACAATATCACCTTATACAACTAACTGCTGTCACTTATGTGTTCAAATTGTTTTTTACACAAAAACACTTTACACAGATCATGTAGAAATGTTCATACAGATATTTAACTACAACCGGTCTGAAGGACTACCAGTACATATATTGGACTATGTATACAGTGCTATGACAAGGCTTTCAGAAATTCAATTACAAAATCTAAACGATAAAGAAATATTAAGTCATTTAGGTAAAGCCATGAAAACACAATTGTTAAAATCTATTTGGGTAAAAAATTGTTTGCATACATGGGGACTACAAATATCAAAACTAGAGTGATTGTAATACAAATTAATGTTCTTAATTTAATATGATTGCAGATTTTGCTTTGTCACTAGTTTTATTTGTCAAAGAATGAAACAGGTATTTGTCAAAGAATGAAACAGGTATGACAAAAATGCTTGTTATTTCATCCTTTGTATTTGCCCCAGAGGTAAGTCGTTTAACTATTTTAATTATACATCAAATTTAGCACTGAAGTTCATGATGAAATGCAACTATCAAATTTCTACTAGTTCACTCAAATTGAGTTTATGACAATACCAAAAGTTACAATAAGACATAATTTTCCTTTTTCATGTACGGAGCTCGAGATCGTCTAATATTACAAGTGTATTTATTTTCTATGTACAAGTATGGCATAATAATTGGGGTTATATTAAAATAGACAACAACACAACCACAGGGACCTGGCACGATTTTTTTTAACTAACAGTACACATAATATATATATATTATAGTATCATACTATAATATATATATGTATACTGTTGGTTAAAATTTTTTGTACCAGGTCCCTGTGGACACAACCAACAACCTTATCTGAGAAGGAACACAAACTGTAAATCGTGACATTTTGATTCAAGGTATACTTTGTGAAAAGATTGAATATGCCAAAATAGAACCCTAAATAATAACATTGTCAATATTGCCATGCTCAAATTTTCTAATGCACTGTTGTTTTTTCTGTATCTTTTTCTATGATATTACATCTAAGTGATTGATGATAAACTTGTGAACAGGCACCTACAGATTTCCAAAAGCTTTTGACTTATTATGGGAATTGCTTGTTAGGAATACAACATGCGCAAAATATTGGTACAGTAAAATGTTTTAATAACGCATATGCTCACAACAAATTTGTGGTTACAACGTAGTTATTTTAATTTCTTGCAAAGGTTCCTATAACATGTCTGTAATATGTGTATAATAAACTGTCCTTTTAACAAATTGCTTTTGTTGGTCTCCAGAGATTCGTTATTACAGTGTTTTACTGTAAAGGGTTAGTTACAAAACATTTCGACACATCAAATTTAAACCAGTTACTACCCTGTTTTAACAGAGACATACCAAAAATTTCTCAATTCTCGACACTACAACTTGCATCTAAACAAGACACAATGATTGTTAAAAACAATAAATAAACAAATATATACCACAGTTACACATCTAACATATAACAAGATGTCATAAGACAGAGAATTTGGCATAAATTTTACATGATTTCAGGACTTTGTTAACTTTTTCTTTTAAAATATCAATCATGCTAAATACATATGTTTTCAATATATTTGGGAGTCTTTTGCTAGAGCAGCAACATCAATTCTAAAATCATTTCATAAACAGAGAGTCAGTCTTCCTCAAACTTTATCATGAAGAGTGTACCAGTTAGTTGTATTTGAGGACAGACATGGAATCTATGACGATTTTGTTCATAAAATGACGTAATTCAGTAACAGATCTCATAACTTGAAAATGAATAATCTCATAAAGTGAATAGAATTTATTTTAATATCTGAACATATAAAATATTGCAGTTTACCACTGATGACAATGGGGACGTGACAAAGTTAAAATATCATCCATAACAGAAAATATCACAGGTATATCAGTAAAGAAAACACAAGACATTGCATAAAGGTGCTGGGAAAAATATAACACCAGCATTATAGTTCTCTTTTGGGACTTAAAAATTCAATCATATATTTGAAATACAAAATTTCTGTGTTCTATTAATTACTCATCATAATATACACATTTTTCTTTCAATTTATGGGAAACTCAAATATGCTCTGATTTTACACTATTCTCATGAGCTTAAGTGTGATCATGTGGATGTGATATTTTTCATTATATAGTGATGCTGTTTTTCCTTATCTAATATCAGAGCAAGTTGAAACTTCACCACAATATTACCAGTTATGTTAATATTATGCTTCTGACGTCACAATGGTTCAATAGTTATATATATTATATTTCCACAATAAGGTGACCTCTGGCCAGTAAAACGTCTTTTTAAAACACAACCATATCTAACAAACAAAAATCAAGGTCGTTCATTTCGGTTAATATACCCGTTATAATTAACCAGGTATAACCTACGTAATAACCTCTTCAGAGACTTCACTTACTTTCTCAAAATAAAGTACATGTAAAGTACAGTATTTTTACCATTGATCATTCAAATTTTAAATCGTTTTGAATGAATACCGACCTGATCTATCAGAAAGTGTTAAGACTTAATCTTAAAGAACATATCAACTTCAACCAAAGTTAATCTAAAATAACAACCTATTAATGGACACAGTTGTTTCCAACCGTACAATTAATGCTACTGCCATTGACTGGCATAGTGATAGAATTTTAATAATTCTGGGTTCGTTGACAATATAATTTAAGGACCAGCAAACACATGTTATGGGAATGTCTATACTGTGCTATACTTTACTCTTGACTAGATCTCTAATTATTCTATCAAACATTTTGATTCCAACTTTTGCACATTTTTCACGTAAAGGAATTTATTGGATTTTTTCTTCACTTTTCTTTGATTTCTGGACAAAGTTTCGTAACTAGTCTGACATTTTACGTGACTTAAAACTTAAAATAATACATCTGCACATGCTTTTAATTCTAAATCAGATAATTTTTCAGAAAAAAAAATTAAAAAAATCAAAAAAATTTCTTACAAAGATATCATTTCCGAAAAAGACTTTTTTAAGTTTTAGAACATACACTTGGTATGAATTAGATGAATCAAAGTTTTGAAATTGCAATCCATTTCAGACTTTGCCTTAAAAAACTCATCATAATAGGACTGAATCTGTAATATTTTCAATTCTGTAAGTAAATAAATAAAATATTCTTTCTTTTTAACATGGTAAATTATTGGATTTATAATATGAATCTGATGTAACAACATATCATATCATTCTCACAGCCAAATTCTTTCGTACATGACTTTAATAACAAAAACATGAGACCAAACTTATGTGTATTGACTGATGTTTCAGTCAGATACAGGGTGAGTCTTCCTTTTCCTCACACTTGATTCTCCGTCATCCTCTTCTTCCTCCTTCTTATCCTCCAGCAACACATCCTCAATTTCTGCATCATCATCCTCTTTTTCCTTTTCTTCACTCTTTCCTTCCTCCTCCTTTTTGTCTGTATTTACTTTCTCTCCTTTCTCATCCTTGACTAGCCCTTCCGCAGTTAGTGTTTCCACCTCTGGTGAAGAGCTCTTTGACTTATCTCCCTTTGATTTGTCAATCACCTCATAACTGCTAATGTCGGGACTGGAGTCATTGGATTTGCTGTCCTTTTCCTACAATTTAGACATATGATGTTTCATTTTTTATTCTAATTGCTCTTATAAAGTATGTAAGCAAAATTCTGATACTGAATAGTTACTAATATTTGTAATTTTACATGAGTTTAAATTTCATTAAATTTGCAAATTAACCCTAACTTGCGAAATTTAAAAAGTCAGAGAATTGTTCAAAATTTGTGGTTTTACCTATCACATCATATCATGTGAAAATTCTTTCAATAAATGATCTTCCATTTACCTAGTAAAGACCATTCTCTTTCTATATTTATACTTACGCTAAATAACATGATGTATATTCATATGTAAAACACTTTTGGGTTTTTTTTTATTCGCTAAATTGTAAATACAAGTATTGGTTGTCAATATTTTTCACATGCATTGGTGTGCAATAGATATTGGGCTATCTAAACGTAACAGGGTGCAGGATTTACAATAAATCCTTTAATACCTGCCTCTGTCAAGGATCTAGCCGAGTGGCATATTACGGCTAGTATTAAACAGGGTTACATACTCCCCCTCAAGTAAACAACTCGTCCTCAAGTATCTAGGGGTCACTACGATTCCTTTGCAGGTATCGTGAAGTATCATTCCCGAGTCCCTACATGGGCGCCAATGTAACAGGGTGTAGGATTTAAAATAAATCTAATAATGTAACATAATTCCTGACATTATAATATCATTTAATTCATAATAAAATCTATGTGTATGTGCATCCAGTAATGTCTGACCTTAACTTTCAGTAAGTGCTCCTCATTATCATCTTCAGCAGCTGCCTCTACAACCTTGGTTGACACAGAATTCATAGCCTTGAGTATCTTAGCCATCTGTGCTTCAGTCTCCTGTAGACGACGCTGCAAATCCTGCATCTGTGACTCACTGATGTTTTTGTCCTCAGCTTTACTCAACACATCCTCAATATTGGCCAGTTTTTCCTCTGGAGACTCTCCATACATATCAGCCAGAGGTGCAGGTTCACCTCCAGGGAAGTTTATGGGTCCCTCTTTATACTGTCCCCCAAGACCTCCCCTGTATGCCAAGCCCCGTCTCTGTTGGTCCTCCTGCTGTCGGCGACGGATATCTCCCTTCCCTTGTTTATTAAAGACCTGTCAGCAAACAAACGCAGCCCATATTTAACATAGAAATTCAAAATCATTAGTGTAAATCAATGTCAAATAGCAAGATGCCACAAAAGATCGGAGTCAAACTGATTAATAGGCTACTAAAACACATCATTTTCCTCAATATTCTAAATATGTTGAAAACATTAACTATACCTGAGTGAGACCTATGATGTAAATGCAAGGTAGGTGCTTCAGATACCTGTCCTCAGGGTCAGTTAGATTTAATAGGCCTCTCTGACCTGTCACATGAATGTCTTTCATCTTCCAGTTGACCAATACAGCAGTTATGACAGACTTTTTTAAAGCATGATCTACTTAATGCAGCAGATAACTATTTTGAAACATATTATATAATAACAAACCTTGAAGAGAGTGTAGATTAGATAAACCACAATGCCCACTGCGTACATTGGCAGGACCATCCCCATGATTCCCCCGCGACCTCCACTTGCTTGCTTCTGCTTATTCATCTCTGCTGATGCTCGCATACCTGGATGAGGACCCGGCTATTCAAAAACAAGATAAGTACAAAATATACCTAATAAAGAGTAATTAGAAATATTTGTCTTTGGAGGTCAATTCAGATTTCTAGTGACTATTTAAAGAGGATTTCCAGGCAATTAAACTTGAATCCTTGGTTTTAATGCTATAGCATTTTTTTTTCTTTATTCTACATTTTCACCTTTCTTTCAGAGAATTGTTTATCATTTTAATTCAGCTAAAACTGAAAAGTTCCTAGTAATGTTGCTTGCTATATAAAATATCCGAAAACATCTTTGTTCTTATTTTGAAGCTTTCAAATTTTGTAACAGAAACAAGACGAGTATTCTCAAGTGAAATAACTTACTCTCATGTGTTGTTTGATGTCATCTGGATGGCCTCTTGGGGGACCATGTCCACCAGCACCCCGGTGAGGTGGAAAATCTGAATAACAAATAAATATTGAACTGATACTTATCATTGAAAACTTCCAATAACAGATTTATTGGTTTATAATCCTGCATTTGCATTTTACAAGAGTTGTAGGAAGTTAATAAATGATTGCTATGTTTTGTTTTTTGTGAGTTCAATGTCACATTTTTATAGAAAATGAAAATTTTGCTCACATATAATTACCGAGTGTATCATTTGGAGCAGGGGAAGATAACTCTGTAATATGCAAGACCAGAACATTGATTTTCTTCTTAAGTCCTTAGCATTATTGGATCAATCATGTTATCTACCTCAATAATCTGATCCAGGAATTACTATTTATTGTCATTATTTTCACCCCTTGACTTGTTATCTCATACTAAAACTGGAGGCAGCAGAGTTGACACAGGTAATTTGATGTACATCAAAAGGGCCGTTAGAGTGGTAGACTGTGGTTGGCTGTATGGCTATGAAGTTGGGCGTCGCACTCCCTCAAAAGAAATCTTTACACACTAGCCTGTGATTGGTTCAGATTATTTCTTGGAGTGTGTTGGCTTCAGTTTTACTAGAAAACAATTAAGGGGTGGATGTAATGTCAGTTATAGTAACCCCTGGAGTATTGACAATGATGTGGTATTAACAATTAAACAATTCCAAAAAGTAAGGTGCCTAATTAAAAACAGTGTTTTAATGTCTTAGAGATTGGAGATTACATCAAGACCCTTCTTCCTAATCATTCCCCTTCATTTCAGTATAAATCCTGACGGACCAGCAGTTTTTGAGACAGGTCTAAGATGACCAAGGCTTGTCTGAAAACAATATCAAATCACCAGATCTGTCTTTAATTAATAAACGTACAACTATAGGCCCAACCAGTCAAACTATATAATTATTGTTGTGTACCGGCCAGACAGAGACAACCATGAGTGACTTTTTTTCAAAGCAGAACTGATTTTATTACCTTCACAATAAGACAGTTACAATTAAGCTGCAGAAAGGACCACAAATCCGGAATACTATACAATTACAAATACATAACAATTATAACAAAAGCGGCCTTCATTATGGAATTGTGCAGCTATTTTCATTCAAATAATTTTGAATAATAGTTATTATCATAATTTTTCCATTTCATGATTTTGATTTTAAAATGGTTTAAAAACTATCTAACCCAGGTCCAAAACAACCCCAGGTATTCTGTATGCATCCTCAATATTCTAGGGGTTGCTATCAATGTCATATCAACCCCTGGGCAATCTGGTTCTCATTGTAAAACTGAAGGCAACAGAAGACACAAGTGATATGATTCTTTAATGTATATCAAAAGAGTCGAATAACTATGTGCGTATACTCTGGTTGACTGTGTTGCTTTGAAGTTCCCCATTCTCTCTCCAAATGCAGTCCCTGATAGGCCTGTAATTTTATTCTAAATCTGGCCAGTTATTTTCCCCTGAACTGCATCTCCAGGACTGGACGTAAGTGATTGTAACAAACCCATGGACTATTGAGGATAGCATCATACAGGTATGGCCCCTAAGGGGATAATGATAGGCTAGGCCTAATCAATTTTCCCTTGCGAGTTTCCTCCCTTGGCCTTGGTCACAGAACAATCTTATTCGGAGGTATTCAGCCTTTGGGATTTACTCACAAACGAAATGTTATGTTCAAAGTATGCTTTGACAAAAAAACTTTCAATTTTCTCAGATTGAGAGCGGTAGTTAGATCAATTCGTTAATTAGCTTTCTTACTGTTCTACAGTAGCCTACCTGGCTGACGTTTGACGGGAGGCTCTGGTGCCATTCCAAAAGCTTTCAGAACTAACGGATGAAAAAATCTCGGATATATCACTGTGAAACAACCAACAATGATAACTACAGATATGATAAGCCGAACATTTGGCGTTCCGCCTGTGGGACCGTCGGAAATCATCTTCATGCAGCAGCAACTTCTCTTGTCAGAAATGTCAACAGAGCCAATTCTCGTTTAGAACGAGATTTCATTTTCTAGGAAGTGTCTTGATGATTTAAATGAAAATATTAATGGCCATTAAAGTATGAAAGGCACAAACAGTTCTAATTTGAACAATATTTGTATAACTTAATTGCTTTTAGAGATAAATCGTACGAAAAGAAAAACAAAAACAAACTTCAGCAACGAGATTTAACGAGATATCAAATTCAAGATGGCGCTTACCTTGAAGGAACTTGCTTCTTTGCTAAGGTTTTTGATCGTTTTCCATGTTTACGAAATTTGTTGAAAATCGATAACATATCATTTTGTCACATTTAGCCCTCCTGATCAGTGTACCGCTATAAAATTACAAGAATATTTTGCATGATGTTATGTTTGAAACCCTAGTTCCAAATGTAAGTTTTTGGTCGATGGACATTTCGGCCAATGATGCTTGTTAAAGAACTGAGCTGTTAATCAACCTGATATATTAAACAGGAAGATCAACACTCAAATATTTCTTTTTTTTTCAAAATGAAAGTACATATTGTTGCAGTTACTTTGAAATCAATTCGTAATATATAACTTCAACTTGTAAAACCTTGCAATATGATTGAGGCCGATATGACTATCAGCTGACTATCTTAATAATATAATGGATGTACATAGAAGAAAAACATACCCGGGGATCTCGAAACTTAAGATCAGCAGGCTTCGTTTTTGCTGACGATTCCTGACACACCATCTACACTAACGTCATTCCCGATATTCCAGGGATTATAATTTAGGCCTACTATCACTGCATGTCCATGGTTGCGCCAATTTTGAAGCTAACCAAACATTGTTTATTAACATGCATCTTCACATGTTGAGGCAAGATAATTCATTAAACTCCTTACTAGCCTTGACAGATTCCGCTGCTTGTAATTAAGTACTTAATGCTATAACAGATGTCATTTGTTTTGCAGTGTGCTGTCTGAAGATGCTACTCAGACACAGTCATTTGAATCTTTGGCAGCAAGCTTCCATCATTACTTCACCAAGCAGGATCATTTTAAAGTTGGATCAGCATTGGTAAAAAATGTCAATGTAATATGACTGAAGGCAAGGCCTTAAAGAGCGCAGCCAGATCAAAGAAATGAACTCAGAGATTCAGATTTCTCTGAGTGCATGTCCATTCAAGGCCTGTAGTGCCGCGTATGCGAATCCTATGATTTCGCGCCATTTGTTGATGTTATGTGACGTCATGACTCCTTGTGCTCATCTTTGCCTTGGTGGATATTTTGACTGCACTCTATAGCTTTTAATTTTCAAAGTGTTATTATTATTATTTAAGAAATAATAAAATATATTTATAATTACTCCCGTTATGCATTTGCATTAGTTAAATATATATTTACTGGGGAGAGCAGTACCGGAACAATGCACCACTCCCCATATGTATGAAAAAGTGACGGCCGCAAACTGAAGTTGTCAGTGTGTAGGATTGAATTTTGAAGATTGTGTTTTTTCTTATACATGTATATATTTTCGTGTATCTGTAACCTTAGAAGTGCTTCACACTTCGTCCCCTTTGGGCAGGAAGGGCTGCGCCCTTATAAACTACCCTAAAACAATCAAAATTAGATTCAGTTAGATCTATGAAAATAGTTAATGCTAGAGGTGTAACGATTCACCGATGCATCAATGTATTGCATCGCTTGGTGGTGCATCGTGTGCAGTTTCTTTGCATTGCGATACCTGAAAATGAAAACTGTACATTGGATTATCTCCTTTGGTCCTTTTGGTGGAATCCCACAAAGAAAACACTAAACTTTCTGGTCTTATTTTGGGTTTTGAATCTGTCTACTAAATCTAGAAAGGGAACATGGGAAATGAATAAAAGTCGCGTCTTTTGTAATAAGTGTATGCAAAAGCTAAAATATTCCGAAAATACAACTAATCTAACAACACATTTACAACGACACCATGACATTTGAAGTGTCTATTAAAATATCGTGATAGGCATCATATCGTGAACCCTGTATCGTGATACGTATTGTATCGTCACATACCTCGCGATACATAGCACTAGTTATTACATGGTATGAAAAACAATGAATATAAATATAGTGCTCTAAATCATATTCACTGAATCAAAGTGTCCAAGTAGGTATAAGCAAAATAAAAAGGTGAACTAAAAGTTATTACCCTGTTAATTGTAATTCTAAGAAGGAATGGTCTTTATGCTATTGTTAAAAATTATGAATGATAACGGGTATACATATATATGAGCAGTGACATTTTGGTATGCTTTATCAATATTGTAACTACTGATTCCACAAAACATTTATATAAATATGGGCATTGTAATAAATATGTATTTCAGGTTATGATGTAATGTTGATTTTAGGTACTGCTACTCCAAAACAGAGACTTGCTGCCCCATCCAACACAGAAGTTGGCTGCAATCTTTCTACTCTACGAGATGTACAGGACTGAACCGATAGCTGTCAATCCATTTGCTACTGTCTTTGTGCACTTATTGGTATGAGCCATTACAAATACAAGTAATACAAATAATTTTGGAGGAGACTGTCATTTTCTTTCTATGGAAATCTTGTGTTAGTTATAATTAAGTTAATTACCGTAACAAGATAAATTGTTAGCACTGCATGAACTGAGAAATTCAAAACATTAAGAACAAAATGTATGCTTCTTTATTATTTATTAACAATAATAGCAACAATTGACTTTATTTATACTTGATTACATGCTGAGCAGAACAGTTTGTCTCACACCTGTTCAAGGTAAATATAAGATATACATTAGTACATTTGTATTTACAGTATTAACCAATTTACTTAGTAGTATATGGCTCTCTTCATTGGGATAAACTTTGTGAATGAATCACTGAGAATAACAGCCCTGATAATGTTTTGTATGTTTTAGAATCCTCCCACAGAGAACCAGGAAGCAGGGCAATTTGATCTTCACTGGGCTATTCCAGCCATTTCTCCATCAGAGCGTTACTTCCTCTCACAACTCATCTCCAGTCCCACTAAAGAAGTATGTGTTCAGGAACAATTCATATTTAAAGTTTGACATTGTATATCCTTCCGCACAATATCTTGTCCCAGTCAATGTCACTTCACATGGGCTAGACATTATCTTGCATGTGAAAAGTTGGCCATTTTCTGCCATTCTCTAATCATTTTAAGTATATTTTAATGAGGTAACTTAGTTTCATACACAAAAAGAGGGTTACTGTAACCTGTACTTTGATGATGTTATCAAATGAAAATATTGTTCAGGCTCTATTTCCTATTTGCCAAGAATGGGAATAATTCACGTTCCATGTGATACCCAATAACGTTTATGCAGGACTATTGTTTCTATTGGTGATGGAATGACGTTAAATGAATGTATCCCGCGCTATTGTCATTTCAGCGTGAACATTACAAATAGTTACGTTCCATCCCCACTGGAGATACTAGTCCCGCACAAACGTTAACAGGTATCATGTGGTTCGTGAATTAGTCCCATTGTTATTTTTTTGAATTGTTTTGTTAACAAAAATGGGACAAACGACAGCTTCGTAAATCAGTTACTCTAATAGGATCATGTAAGAGTAAGCTTAGAATATATACTATGTTTTGATACATAACACCTTTTTTTTTATTTCAGATGTTCAAGAAAACACCTACAAATATCATTCAAATGGATGTGTTGAATATGCAGGTACAGATTTATTCCATTATTGATATGATTTCATATTCATGGTATGTATAGATATGTATGGTGGTGCCAATCATGTGCTTGTTTTGCTGTAAAATTGGATGGATCTTTATGTTAAATTGTGATGGATAACAACATTATGGGATGAATAAGTCTACGATATTACTTATAATTTTTACAATTAACAAATTCTGTTTGTATAATTGTGGATGGCTATACATGTTCTTGATTAAGTTATGTTACAATCTACAGCTAAAACGTTGTTGTTATTTTTGTGTTCAACCAAATTTGGGATATTTCTTTGTATCAATGTGATCTCAGAGAAGTTTGATAATGGTCAAAATAGGTCAATTTTTTCAAGAGTTACGAGACTTTAAATTTGTCAAAACCAATAAATCCATGGTTTCTGCTCGATAACTTAGATATTTATTGTCCAATTCCAACCAAACTTTGTTTTAATATCAAGGAGATCTCGTATGAGTTCGATAATGGTCAAAATCCATCAATATTTGCAAGAGTTACGGAACTTTAAAATCATCAAAACAGATAAATAAATGGTTTCCGCTCAATAACTTTTATATATAATAGTATTTATTGTCCAATTTCAACCAAATTTGCTATATTGCTTTATATTAATGAGATCATTGAGATCTCAGAGTGGTTTGATTCTGGTCAAAATCCATCAATATTTGCAAAAGTGCGGGACTTGATCACATCACCTAACTATTGACAATATTTTCAACTGTAAATAACTATTTTTTGTGGTTCTGTGCAGGCGACACATCCACTTCCATGGAATTATTGCTTTTTTTGTAGTGTAACAAAATTTAAGCTAGAATTTTTTCCACCGTTGCATTTTGATGTGAGTGGGTTACAGTTGATGTTCTTTCTATTTCAGAATTTTGATGTGAGTGGGCTACAGTTGGCATTAGCAGAGCGACAGTCTGAGATGCCTGCCCAGAGTAAATCTGCAATGCCTTGTGTTGTCCCTGATCCTGACAATAAACCAACGAGGTCAATCTTCTCTTCGTAAGATTAAACAACAAGTCACAACAGCATGGCTCTGTCTCACCTAACACCAAGATCCTGTCCTAAATTCTTTGTCAATTCTACAATGTGTGATTTTCATGGCCATTTTATGCCATGGCAATCAACTTTTTAGCCCACCATCATCAGATGGTGGGCTATTCAAATCGCCTTTCGTCCGTGGTCCGTCGTCCGTCCGTCCTTCCGTCCGTCCGTCCGTCCGTCCGTCCGTTCCGTCCGTCCGTCCGTCCGTCCGTTAACAATTCTTGTTACCGCTATTTCTCAGAAAGTTTTGAAGGGATCTTTCTCAAATTTCACATGTAGGTTCCCCTAGGGCCCTAGTTGTGCATATTGCATTTTGGGACCAATCGGTCAACAAGATGGCCGACTGGCGGCCATCTTGGATTTTGATAGTTAAAGTTTGTTACCGCTATTTCTCAGAAAGTTTTGAAGGGATCTTTCTCAAATTTCACATGTAGGTTCCCCTAGGGCCCTAGTTGTGCATATTGCATTTTGGGACCAATCGGTCAACAAGATGGCCGACTGGCGGCCATCTTGGATTTTGATAGTTAAAGTTTGTTACCGCTATTTCTCAGAAAGTTTTGAAGGGATCTTTCTCAAATTTCATATGTTGGTTCTCCTAGGGCCCTAGTTGTGCATATTGCATTTTGGGACAGATCGGTCAACAAAAATGGTCGACTGGCGGCCATCTTGGATTTTGATAGTTAAAGTTTGTTACCGCTATTTCTCAGAAAGTTTTGAAGGGATCTTTCTCAAATTTCATATGTTGGTTCTCCTAGGGCCCTAGTTGTGCACATTGCATTTTGGGACAGATCGGTCTTCAACAAGATGGCCGACTGGCGGCCATCTTGGATTTTGATAGTTAAAGTTTGTTACCGCTATTTCTCAGAAAGTACTTAAGGGATCTTTCTCAAATATCATATGTTGGTTCTCCTAGGGCCCTAGTTGTGCATATTGCATTTTGGGACCAATCGGTCAACAATGATGGCCGACCGGCGGCCATCTTGGATTTTGATAGTTAAAGTTTGTTACCGCTATTTCCCAGAAAGTACTGAAGGGATCTTTCTCAAATTTCATATATAGGTTCCCCTAGGGCCCTAGTTGTGCATATTGCATTTTGGGACCAATCAGTCAACAAGATGGCCGACCGACTGACGGCCATCTTGGATTTTGATAGTTAAAGTTTGTTACCGCTATTTCTCAGAAAGTACTGAAGGGATCTCTCTCAAATTTCATATGCATATTCCCCTTGAACCCTAGTTGTGCATATTGCATTTTGGGAGTGATCGGTCAACAAGATAGCCGACTGGCGGCCATCTTGGATTTTGATAGTTAAAGTTTGTTAACACTATTTCCCAGAAAGTACTGAAGGAATCTTTCTCAAATTTTATATGTAGGTTCCCCTACGACCCTAGTTATGCATATTGCATTTTGGGACAGATCGGTCAGCAAGATGATCGACAGGTAGCCATCTTGAATTTTGATAATTGAAGTTTGTTACTGCTACATATCTCAGAAAGTACTGAAAAGATCTTTCTCAAGGTTCATATATAGTATGTAGTAAAAGTTTGAAAAGCAGGGAAAAGATCCCTCTTTCTGTTGTCAGACATAGATCATTCTTTGGTGGGCGCCAAGATCCCTCTGGCAATCAACTTTTTAAGGAAATGTTCGAATACCAGTATTTGTGCTGATTTCTGAACCAGTTGTCACAAATTTCTGTCTCATGATCATAAAAACCTCTTCTAGTTCAAATTAATCCGGGTTGTGTAGTCAAAAACTGTGTCACTGATATAAACTTCTGCAGACATACTCATTGCAGCCAAAGTTTTATTTTAGTGCTTTTCGCATTATCTGAACTGTTAATTCATGTACAGTGCTAAACTTAATAAAATGATATTTCCGATATTAAACCACCACGTTGCGCCAATTTATATGTATGATTACAGAAATCTTGTCACCATGGAACAAGCATTTTTTAACACATTGTCTTAAAACCACTTGATCAAATAAACCAGTGTTGGTATGAGATCATCTTCCAACCTTGTGCAATCAAAAACTTGGTCACTTTATCTAAAGGCTACAATCCTTAACTAAATGGTGTCAATATTACTTATTATTATACATGTATATAAAGGCTACATACATGAACATTGTCACAAAATCTCATACATAGTAATTAAAACTGTTCGGTCAAAAATGAAGTAAAATATATATAGGACATATGTGATATCTCATCCCTTTTTTATTTCAATAAAATTGTTTTAAATAGATCAGTCAGTGTAAGTAAAAATAGAACAGATCTTAGAGGCTGCAGCCTGCATTTCTTGAGGATTTTATCAAAATGTACAATTAATCATCAAAACACAAAATGATAATTAGTTTAACCTGAAACAAGGATAAAAGTTAAATGGAGTTTATTTTGGTTACAGTTTTGACCAGTTTGGTAAGCCAGGTGTAATCAATCCTGATGTACAGAGACAGACAATCGAGGCCCTGCTGACTGGTTTACGACCACCAGTAGAGAACTGTATGATGCCCGAGTTTATTAGACTAGCACCACCACTACATGTAGCTGAGGATGAGGTTAGTCTGTAGACAACTTACTGTGTTGTATGTAATGGGCATGATGAAGGTTTGAGTCTCAATATTGTCTTTGGTAGTTTACTCCTGATCCTATATATAATTGCAATTAGTACCCAAAGCATTAAGAACAGGAACACCTAAAAAAAGATAACAAATAATACATTCTGGATTGAAAAATTCACCTTTTAAAAAGTCAACAAGTAGTATGATAACACGACATCTTGATTTTGTTTGTCAATATTACTTCTTCATGTCCATAATCCAGAAACATAAAGACATTTAGTTACAATGCATATAAAATCTGTGTTGAAATGCATGTAGTTTTACTTAAACATGATAAGTTAGGTACACATCATAGTGGTTTGGCACTAATAATAGCAAGTTATATAATGACTGTTAACATGTAACTGGTTACACATCTTGAATGTAATGTGATTATGTATTTTTATTATGTATTTTTAATATTTACTCATTCATCCCTGAAATTTCATAATGGGCTGCTGTAGTCTTTGATTAAGGCGAGTCTAAATCATCTTTAGGGATGAATAAGTTAAGCAAGTACACCTTTATTGTTAGTTGTGTTGGCTGAATCCAGTAGAGGGGGACTACAACATTGCTTGGGACACCACCATGTGTGTGAGCAGTTCTGCTGGCTTTGAGGTGAAGAGACTCATGTCCAAGGCTTTCAAGGGCCCACTTATTCTGTCACAACAACAGCAGCTCTTGGGGGAACTGGAGAAGGACCCTAAACTTGTCTACCACATAGGTCTCACACCAACAAAGGTAGGTTTTACTACTATGGTATAGAAAAAAAAAAAAAAAAAAAAAAGTCTGTCGGTAGGCCACCATAGTCATTTGGAAGACAGTACAAGTTCTCTGTACAAGTTCTCTGTCCCTCTTCATTCCATTAGTGCAAGGAGATACAACGCAAATACACCATGAACCTCCCAAAACATACATATATTTAAACATCACAACACATTACAACATACAGCACACATGGGAGGCGATTTTTAAATAACTCCGGCTGTTAATAGGACTTTTAACCTACTAAACTAAACTGTCCCTTTTCTCCTGTTCGTTTATCAAGTCCTGATATTTCTAAAGAAGCAATCTGTCAAATTGAATCTTTTATTTTGTATATCTTCATTGTGTGTGATATACAACCTTCTGAAAAACTTTAATAATTTAAATGCTAATTCTGAAAAAGGATTTTAACTGAAATTCTGTATATAGGTGGTTGTGTTTGGCGAGTTGTGCTTTACAATAGATGCACAATATTAACAGCAGTTATATAATTTGACCTTTACTTGAATGTTATACTATACCACCTGTGCCATGTGTGTTACAGCTGCCAGACCTGGTGGAGAAGAACCCTCTAGTAGCTATAGAAGTTTTACTCCGACTCATGCAGTCAAATCAAATCACAGAGTAAGTCACCACATTATTTCAGGATTCATATTGATAAGAACAAGACTACCTTTGGATTAGCAATAAGAACTTAAAAATGTACATCTCATATGAAATGAGCACTTATTTAAGATCCTCTATTTATTGACTGATAAAGATATTTCTGACTTGTATTTTACAGATATTTCTCAGTGCTTGTCAATATGGAGATGTCTCTACATTCAATGGAGGTAGTCAACAGACTCACTACAGTAAGTTTGATTAATTGTCAATGGGACTAAATCATGTAACACGTGATACTCGAGAACATTTGTGTGGGACTAGTATATCCAGGGGTGATGGAACATATCTATTTGTAATCGTCCCGTTGAAATAATGTTAGCGCATGATAGCATCTTTTGACATCATTCCATCACCAATAGAAACAATAGTCTTGCACAAACGTTATCCAGTATCACATGGTACATGAATTATTCCCATTGAATGTTTGATTATTAAAATGTAAACAATTTTCTTGATGTTATTGAAAACGAACAGATTACCAACAGATTTTGTAGAGAGGGAAAGGGATACCTGTTGTGAACAACTCAATCCTTACAAACTGAGTCAATGCTTCTCTTCCAAAAATATTAATGTTAAAGACAAATCATTCAAAAGTCATTATCAGTGTTGATGATGCATCAGACATATATAGTTGTTGTGCTCTTTTGACTTCATGCATGTTAAGTTTGATATCTGTATAAATCTCTGCCCTTTGATATAGCTTAATTTCATTGTTTGATTTACATACAAAAACATACACGTATATAATCTAAATATAACAAAACATAATATTGACTTGCATGCCGTTATGAAAACATGATACATTAGTACATTGTTCTCATGCTTTGGTCACTTAAATTGGAAAATAATATATCGATGATCACATCTTTATGAAAGTCTAGCACTGAAATTATTTGGAAAATATTTATAAACGTATCTTCAAAATAATAATACAACATCTGTGTTTGAATATTGTTTAGGCGGTAGAGCTACCCTCCGAGTTTATACACCTGTACATCTCTAACTGTATATCAACATGCGAGACGATACGAGATCGGTACCTACAAAACAGACTTGTCCGTCTCGTCTGTGTTTTCCTTCAGTCTCTCATCAGGAACAAAATCATCGATGTCAAGGTAAGTAAATATCTATTGGTTTGTGTATATATCATCTGCATATGTCATATGTGTAGGTAAAACAACATTTCTTGGTGTGAATGAAATTCCTTCTGAAATACCAGTCATTATTTGAATATGTTTTTCAATTATTTTTGTATTCAACTGTATAAAAGAATAGCTTTGGTTGATTTTTTGTTTGATTTTCCAGGATATATTCATTGAAGTGCAGGCATTTTGTATAGAGTTCAGTAGAATACGGGAAGCAGCTGGTTTGTTTCGACTGTTGAAATCTCTGGACACAGTGGACGCTTCACAGATACCACAGGCTCCAATCAAATAGAGAAGATAGTGCAGAAATATTGGGTACAGATTTCAGGAATCTCAGCTATTCTGAGAGGTTCTTTGTTACGGAATACATCAATGTGATATGGACAGAAGGGAAAGTCTGGTCAATGTATTCATAAACGTACATTACCAGCATCAAGGAATGGCCTAGGTTTCTATATCGTTAAGACATTAAAAGAGACATCTGTTGAAGAAGTGCTTGTTCTTGTGTTCACAGTATTCTGATACTGTTTGTGCAAGGTTGTGTTCATGACTGCATTTATAGATTCAAACTTGTAGACCAGAGTTGGACCAATCATTTGCCAAATTGTGTTTCCTGACATGGATCAACAGTTTCAATGTTGAATGCATAGAAATCAGTCGGGCAACGACATTTAGCTTGTTCTAACAGACCAATAATGTAACAAGCGATATACTTACAATTTAGGTGCATCAAATGCTATTAAAATGAAATATAATGTGCTACATACATAGTCTTATTGTTGTTTTTTTGGTTATTGAAAATAAGATGTCAATAGTGATATGACGTTACCAATGTTAAAATATAAAAATTCATAGATAAAACAATGATATCTTGTTTTTGACCAATCATTTTATTTATGAAATCATGGAAAAGGTTATATGTGAAATAATTGAAAATGAATTCTCTACAAAAATATGATATTTTCGCTTACTGACAGAGGATAATAGACTAGGTCATTGAGGCCGTAATACAGGTCCCCTGCCCAAAATAATCTGACCTCTGATCTTTCAGATGCCAAATTAACAGAAGTCAGCATTTTCTGAAAGGTCCGATTCTGTAACGGTGCAAGCTTTACTTCTTCCACATATAGATTCAATGCTATCTTATGAAATCGGACTTACTGGAAACTGTACTTTAGGTAGGTCTCTATGAGAAATGCAGGCTAAAATCTTGTGATTAATTTGGGATGGCGGCTAAAAGTAGAATGGGTTTGAAGATCACACGATATTTGGCGATGGTGCTTTTCATAACAAGCTTTGGTCTGTATAGGCAAGGGATGCCCTTAATTACCAATCGGCTGGAGATACCAAACCTATAGATTCCATAGGCAGCGTAGTGGGTGTCTAAACTTAATGTTTAGAGACAAGTTATCAAGAGTACACTATTTTGTTCATGCCCAGATTATTTGACACTGGAAAAAGGTGACAATGGACTTTTAGCTAAAATTTGGTGGTGGCATAGATAATGGAGTTAAAATTCACTCATTTTGGTTTGATTAGGAGCAAAAATCGTGAAGGTGAATCTGTAAACTTGTCACAATTAAACAAACCATTACTTTCCCAACCATAAGAGTTCCAACAAAGAAAACCGAAACGTTACATCCAACATTGCTGAAAAGGATAATGGATGAAATACTAGTAGAGTCTGTCGAGGCACCGAAATCTATGGTACCGTAAAACTCATAAAGTTCTTGGATTTAAGTGTTATATAGAAGCAACATGCGTCATTCTCCAAATGAGAAAGCACCTGTTTTATCTGCATACATTGCTGAGTGTGCATCACAACTGACAAAAGTTTACCAATAGTTAGATGATTACTCGTCCCTCTTAAATACCATACATGGAAAAGATATAGATAATCAGAGTAATATCCCCAAGTCACTTCCTTGGCAAATGCTGAGAGGATAGAAGAGAAGAAGAATACATCAAATCCCACTATCGCTGAAGTCACCAATTATCGTCTTGGTGATGGGAGCCTCGTTACAGGTGTTCGAATACATCAAATCCCACTATCGCTGAAGTCACCAATTATCGTCTTGGTGATGGGAGCCTCGTTACAGGTGTTCGAAGACCATTTTAGCTTCTTTAGGCCTGGATTGCAAACCAAACAACATTTCACAGTTAAAGCCTCTCTTTGGAGTGTTGCACCTAAATGGAATCGGCTAAAACAAAGTGCACTATCCAAAAAATTCTTATAACAATATCAACCGCTGCTTTGTGACATAATCCATCCAAACTCCAAGACAAAGGTCGGGCGTCGGTCTTCATCACAGTCGTTATCTTCAACATTGAAGAGACTGCTGGCAACAGAAAACCCTTGATACTCCAGGGTACTATTACTGACGACGTTATATACACCCCTGGGCTACCTCATAGTATAAATGTATGCAGTTCAAGAGAAAAAGCTGACCAATCACAGGCTTTTGGAGACTTTCTTTGAAGATTACAGAGAGAGTGGCGCCTAACTTCAAAGCAACACAATCAAACAAAATGTACCGTTACTTAATTCAGTTGATGTACAATAATCAGTTACCAGTGTCTCCTGAACTGCTCCCAGTTTTATTTGGAGATAGTCCTGGGATGGATATAACGTCAGTATTAGCACAGGCGTCTGCTTCTGGTTTGATAAAAAATATAATAACCTACCCCTGCTATATGAATATAGTAGGGTTAGGACATCGTATTTTTCCAAAACCAAATGCAGACGCCTGTGGTATTAGTAACCCTTGGAGTATCGTGGTTGCAGGAAACCAAAGAATCGACATACGCACAGCTCTCATTAGACACTCTATCTGTCGTACAAATAGGATAGCTTTTGCTTTAATATCAAGAAACATCCCATGTAGACATCTTAAGTTAAAAACGACACCACATACGATTCTATGGTTTAATTACCAACTCGGTAAGATTGTTCCAAATTTTCAAATACCTTTCAGAATCGTGGATGATTTTATTTGTTCTTTCACACGCAGACGAGAGATGAAAGCGTATGGAAGGCCCTACATACGTGTATTCTCAAGGCTAGTACATCCATGACATGCATCTTCCTTCCATCCACCGATTAAGTGGTGATCGATGTGGGAACTTTCTGTTCAACCATATGGAGGGAGTCCATATTCAATAGTATTGATGTACATAGCACTTTAGTTTTACATTTGATATAGCTATCAGTTAAAAACCATTCAGAATGTATTCGTTTACCAGTCAAACTTATTTTTTTATGAAGTGGCAAAACTTCAATAAAATCACAATTTAAAAATAAATGTGAAAAAATTCTTAATCCAATGGGAGAATGACGTTGTTTCCGTACTTATGACAACGTACTGTAGAGATCTAGAGATCGCAACGACAGTACTTTACTTCCTCTTCTTAACAAATAAAATAACTTTGTTAGGATATTAGCTACACAACATCCTCGATATTCCAGGGGTTACGATCACTGTCGTTATACCAAGGATGTTCCGAGACTAATGTTACTTGCGCAATATCTCGTGGAAATCGTGCTAAATGGGCTTAAAACTACCTCGTGGCGATAACGTGATATCTGAAGCGTGATATAGGTAAATATATCGCTCACAATTACACTGGCCTTGGTGCTGTGTACATTGTTTTGTAGCGCACTCGTTACACTCTATACAAATATGGTTGGCAAGAGAGTTGAAAACGTAATTGAAATTAGGGCCTATATATATCAAAGGTAGTTCTCTACTTGGCTTAAAGCCGGTGGATATTCATCGTGAGGTGTGTGATATATATGGGAAGGGTCAAATGTCATATATGACTATTTGTAGGTGGGTTGCTCGATTTAAGTCGGGACACCAGCAGCTTAAAGATGCTGCCCACACAGGTCGCCCTGCAACAACAACAACAAAGCATAACATTGAACTAATTCGGCAAATCCTTTAAAAAGATGCAAGGTACACTGTCCGGCAGTTAGCTAAAATGACAGGCTTGTCTGTAGCACGTATTCCTTGCATTTTAAAGAAACATCTTAAGCTGGGCAAGATCAATGCCAGGTGGATACCCCATTTACTAACTGACAACCAAAAGAGGTCCCGGGTCGACAAGGCCATATCCTTATTGAAGAAATACCCAAAATACAGCAAAAAGGCTTTTTGATAATTAGGTCACAGGTGATGAAACATGGGTGTATGTTTTTGAACCCAAAAGAAAATGCTCTAATCGAATCTGGGCAAGCAAAAACGCCAGGCGCCCTAGCATTGCTAAAAGAATACGCATCGCAGTGGCGTAGGAAGATGAAACGTCATGGGGGGGGGGGGGGGGGCAAAGGTCTTCAATATTTTGTAAACCCAACCACCCCCCCCCCCCCCCCCGCCACACCTACAGGAGGAGATTAATTCAACTCCCAACCATATAATGTATACATGCTTAATGTACATTTTTCATATATCACTAAATTTAATCCTTGTACACATTTATAGACAGTGGGGTCGGTAAAAGGAAATTAACGAATACGCAAATTGGCCAAATTAGCGTGTGAGCGTCGAAGGCGCGAGATTTTGGTGTTTTATAAGGTGTCTGAGGGTGACCCCCGGGATGAGTTTTATGTATTTTGATGATTTTGCAATCGCCCGAAAGCGCGAGATTTTGGTGTTTGGGGGGTCCGGGGGTCTCCCCCGGGAAAAAATTACGATTTAGAATGGCTTAGATGAGTTTTACGATGCATATGATGAATTTGCGAGCGCCCAAAGGCGCGAGAATTTGGTGTTAGGGGGGTCCGGGGGTCTCCCCCGGGAAAAAAATTACGATTTAGAATGGCTGAGATGAGTTTTACGATAAAGTTTAATGATTATAAAGCGTTCTTAACATGGTAATTTTTCGATTTAAAGCTACCTGCATTTAGAAATGATAATTGTGTCGTCATAACATTATGCAACCCTACTCGATCTGAATATACCGGCTTCACACCATCGGCACATTGTTGTGTAACATAAAAAAAAATTAATTGTCTCGCTAAGACATAAACAAATTGATGTTTTAAGAGACATTTTTTTAAATAGTACATAGAATCCCTTGATGGACATTTTTAGTCTAGTTTGTGTGTATTGAATTGACATTATGTGCTTGAACGTTTTAGGAAATGCGCCGCGCAGCGGAAAATTTTCTAGAATGAAGTACGAAAAATGTGCAGGAGGACCCTTTTTTCTTTCAAATAAGCATTTTTAGAAAATTTCAGTCGGCGAAAATGGGGGGGGGGGGGGGGGGAAAAAGACATGTTTGCCCCCCCGTCCTGCGGGGGGGGGGGGGGGGGGGGCAGTTGCCCCCCCCGCTTCCTACGCCCCTGCATCGTGAGGAAGGATTTCTATGCCATATTCTTTGATAACAAGGGTCCAATCATTCAAATCCCTGTTCCAAAAGGCAAAACTGTCACAGCGAAGTATTATAGAGACGTTGTACTTCGAAAACTTAAGAAAGTCTACAAACACCGCCGCCCACAGACAGGTTTGAAGTACCTCAGGCTCTTACATGATAATGCGCCAGCACACAAGGCGCGCATTGTAACGGAGTTTTTGAAGGCAGAAAAGGTCACTGTCCTCCCCCACCCTGCATATTCACCAGACTTGCCCCCCCCCCCTGTGAATTTTTCTTGTTCCCAAAACTAAAATTTCACCTGTCTGGAACAAAATATAAATCAAGAAATGCCCTTGGCTCTGCCATTTATCAGTATCTTATGAGTATACCAATTCAAGAGTACGAAAACTGTTTCCAAAAGTGGATTGATCGGTTGAAACGATGCATAAATGCAGATGGGGAGTACTTCGAGAGACAGGGCAAAGTAAAATGATCAGAATTGCTTCTATCAAAGAGAAATAACCAAAGTAACAATAATTTTGGAACACCTCTCGTATCAACCTTAGCATATTTCGTAGTGAAATTGAAGGCATTTCAGAAGAAGAAAAAACTTGACCAATCACAGGCCTACACAGGGTCCACATGAAGATTACAGAGAGCAACACTTCAAAGCAGCTATGTGCCATACAGTGTACAACTAGTATTCTTGCGTTTTGGCATTCGATACATTTGTATATCAAAGAATCCAAACTGCTTGTCTCATTTGCTATCGCACACAGCATTCATCTGAAGCTATGATATAGTGCAGGGGTAACCTTCAGCTATGCTATGATATAGTGCAGGGGTGGATATATCAACAGTGATTATAATCCCTGGAATATCAAGGATTGCATAGCATGATTGAACGAGTGAGTGAATATAGGTCAAGCTAAACAAATTTAGATATATAACAAACTTATGTATACAATAAGATATGGAAACAACATGCAGATGCCTAGTTAAAGATGCTCCACCGCCGACAGAGCATAAACAATATTCATCAATTTAACAATAATTGGTGTTTAAATGGTGTGTATATACATCTAGTCTAATTAACACAAAATTAAATGAAATAATTTATTTTGCTTTTGGTGCACACGCAATCAAAACTTCATTCCATATTGGACATAGTGCCACGGATTTTTTTTCGGGATGCAATTATTTTTAATATTTTTGTCTTGAAGTAAAATTACAAGCTTAAACTTTTCAATGGTGGTAATGGTGGAAAATAAGTAACTTTTTTAACTAAAAAAAATACTTAATCGTATGCTCCTGTTTTTGATAGAGAAAAATACCATTTGTCATCTTTAACTAAGCATGCTATCTATGTAGATTAGTCTAAATATGATAAAATATGGAATCATTATGTAATGCAAATGTCTGCTTTACTTAACATGTGTATAAAATAAGATAGATATATAGAATATGGATCTATTTTAGCCTACAATTGTATATTAGTGATGTCAAATTTATTGCGTTTATGCTATTTGAATTTGCTACAATTGAAGTAACAATCTTAGGCAACGAATACATCGTAAAATATAAGCAATTGTTTGGTAAGCATACAGTGTAAATGTATATATATATATAACATGTACACACCCTTCGGATTGCGAACATTTACACGTGTATATTTCTTTAACATTTACGTATAACAATGAAACTAGAATCACATGATATTGGTCATAGTAATACAATGTATAGTAAAAATTTTGTATTTACCATAGGTGCATCCTCGCTATTCCATTTACCAATTAATTTCCTATATCCACATCGAGAGTTTTTCATAGGGAAACTGAAGGCTCTATGTGTAACTGCGGATAAGACAGGTAATTTGGTTTTTTGAAGAACATCAAAAGAATTGAAAAATGGTACACCGTGGTTGACTCTATGACTAAGAATTTGGATGTTGCTCTCTACAGATGATTGGATTTGTTTTCTCCTGAAATGCCTTCAGTTTTACAATCATGACATAGTCTAACGGTGGATAATGTTATGATAGTATTAGGTGAAAATAGGTTTTACCAAAGGAAATAACCAATAAGTACGACTGTATATAGTTTACTAAGTCTTTTTTGTTTCCTGTTTCTTAGATAAAATATCAAGCAACCAAAAAATAGACAATATTTTCAAATTTGCGAAACTTATCTATGGTCACTCTGGCTCCCATATTTAACCCAGTATTTCAGGGGTTACTATAACTGTCATAAGAGATTTCAAGAGGAGAAAAAACTGACTTATCACAGGCCTATTGAGTCTTCCTTTGAAAATTTACAGGGAGCGACGCCATATTTCAAGGATATACAGTGTACATCAAAAAACCAAATTATCTGTTTCATTTGTTGTTGCACACTGATCGTCAGTTTTGCATAATGTAGTCGAGGGTTAGATACAAACATTGTAAACAATGTTTCAGTGCTACGATGGGTTACGTTAGGTTGCAGATTATTCTACTAAATATTTTTACGTCATATTCTTAAATATTTGAAAATGTTACACATCTAGTTTGAAGTCACTACTTGATGTCAACAAAGGAATGTTAGGTCGTTATCGTGGACATGACTACTAGACGCACACAGAAATGGTCCGTAACATCAAACCGTTTGGGTCGTTTGATTCTAACTTCCATGTAAGTTTTCTGTTACCTGCGGATGATGACTTGATGTTCCGTATTATAGACTATAGATTCAGGGGAAAGTAGTTGGCCTATCACTTCGTATGACCTCGATCTGAGTCGGTGAACGGTAGGTACGCCCCTATTGTTTACCCAACCTACTGACAGTGGAGCAAACAGGAATGCCGTCCTTTAAAACAGACAAACATCCCGACCAGGATTATATTCAAGCGTAAGTAATTCTGTTTGTGTTAATATACGGAAAGTAACATAATGTGTGCTTTATTGGCTATTAATAGTTTAACATAAAAACTCACTCTTTTATGTTCTTGCCAGCTTAACTGAAAGTACTGCAAGGTAAATATTGTAATTCCTAATAATACATTTATAACAAATCTGATAAATGACGTGTTATACGAAGGAAATGAGGTATTCAATGTGCTGAACTCTGTTTAATTGCATAAAAGGGATACTTGCATATCGTATTATAATGTTTGTCTGTATGTTTGGGTTATTCGTAGTTTGATAAAAAAGATGACATTTTAGCATGGACAAAAGCCTTAAATCACAGAAAGTCATCCAAGTTGATCCTAGTCTGTATCCATATTAGAGCGCTTTCATGGAACCTTCTCGTTTCTGTAACATAATTTTCGTTCAGAAAGCTACGCGATGCATGATGGTAATAGGTTTCTATAGTTTATCAAGGAAAATTTTCGCACATCGTCCACTACATGTAATAATAGTACAGTATACGATTATAACGAAATCACCTCGTTCTAAGCACAATTTCGTTATACACGTAGACATCTTATAAAAATCTGGCAGGTAATGAAAATCACTATGTTATAACCACTAATTTGTTATAAACATGATTTACTGAAGTAGGTATGTTAATTAAGTAATTTTGTAGTATAATGCAGAGGCAGTTAATTTGTGGCTTTGAAGTTTGACGTCGCCCCCTGTAATCTTCAAAAGAAGTTGCTGCTGTTCTAAGATAGGTCAATTTTTCTCCTGGACTGCCTTCAGTTTTACTTTGAGACAGTCCAGGGGCAGATATAACGACAATAAGATTAACCCATTGAGTATCAAGGATGTCGAAGATTTGTATTCAACGGTCTCTACTTCTTAACCGTATTCGTTTTAAAAATATTTAAATGTTTGTAATGTCACGCACTTTGCTCGCCAGAATAAAGCATGGGATTCAGTGATATATTAAGTACTTATAGAAATGGGGTCAAACGACTTTAGAAGTTGAAAGCAAATCAGAGTGAAAAATAAGTAATGTAAACCAAATCTCTTTCGCGTGCTATATTTACTTTTGCAAATTTCGCGACCAAATTCAGAAAGTTTATCTCTGCAAATTGATATCTACACCATAGGATTTTCCGTTCATTTTTCAAAGATGTCAGTCTTCGAGAACTTGTTTTAACCACGAGGGAAAGTTGGTTTGCAGTACACAAACGAACATGAGTTAGCATCATCTAGTTCTGTTTCAATATGTACCATAACGCACTCTGAAACTAAAATCCGGATCTCCTTTCGTTGATTTCACCAATGGATGGCAATGCATATATAAAATATGTCTAAGATTTATTCATAATCAGTTGTTGTCCGATGTATTAAATAGAGGTTACACAATGAGTGGTTGATGAATATTGAATTTATTCCACACGAGTGAGTTATTTTTTAAAAGTTACAAAAGACACGAGCTTTGTAATTTTTAAGAAATGACTTACGAGTGTGGAAGAAATTCAATATTTATCAACCACGAGTTGTATCACCTGTTTCTACCACATTCATATTCGTTTTTTTAGCCGATAGAAATACGACAGGGATACGGTAACGTGTACTTACCGAAAAATGCAGATAAGGTGTAGTAATATTTTCATCAGCAAAACGACACTAATTAGTATTCAAACGTCATCGTTTGATAAAGAATCCATCGATATCAAATTCTTCTAACTGGGAACATCTTTAGGGTTAAATAATACTCATTTAACGTCTTATTGATTTCAAATCTGCATAGTGCTTCCAGAAAATAAAACTCAATGGCGGATTACATGTATACATGTAAAAGTATTCGCACGACACGACATCGTCTATTTCCCGCCAGATAATCATCAAGATTCCCATCAAGATCAACTTCGTTTCATACACGTTTAATCTACAAAACTCATCAATAAACTTCTTGTCCGTCAAGATGTTTTATTAGTACTAAAGGTCAATTTAACATGCATGAAAACACGTATTTTGACACAACGACAATAACGCATACAGTACGCTTTACAGCAGCAGTTTTGGACGTCAAGCGGCGTTTACAACATAGAATGACGTCATTTGATTATTGATGACGTTGACAATGCTGACCTGACACTGAGAAATAAGTAGTTCGGTCAAAGTTCACCGTGTCAACCAATCAAAATGCGTACATAATATTTATACCACGTGTTGTATAAACAAAGTGTTAATCAACAGCTGCAGTGTTTATTCAATGTCCTGAGAGTTCCTGTGTATTGGTGCATATTTATACCGAACGACATTGTTAGATAATATAAACCCGTTTATTGTCCTTAGCGATTAGAATACATGAACATTAAAATCTCATGAACAGTAAATTTAGTCAAGAGCACGTGGACTTCCTAAATGATTATATTACAGCAGGTTAAATAGTTGTTTGGTTTGTTATACAACATTATGTCGTCAGGCATGGGGACGTGTGTCAGGGAAAATAAACAGAAACAATATCTAGTGCATTAATGTGATTTATGCAGTCAAACATTCGCCCTAAGTGGAATATATAACTTCAAAATTCAAATTGCTGATCTAGAAGTTCCAGGATAGTGGAAAAAGACTGGCCAATACAACTTTACACTTGTAGATGCAGTTATCACCATCACGAACAGACATGCTCCTTCATTACAACTCTTAAAATGATTTCAGAAATTCCAGACCTAATATTCTCTTATCCGATTTTTTAAACTCTGTGTCTCAGCACTACAGTCACATTTTATTGAAAATTTGAAATGGGAAAAAAAAACTGGAAAAAAGAGCACTATTGCATTTATTTAAGGTAAAAATATATTTATTACTGAAATGTTCAACTTAAAAAAATAATATCTTCGTTATTTCTCGTCGTGTCTCGACGGAAAATGACGAAGCAGACATCATAATTTAAAAGACTAGAAATATATGTAAGAAAAGAATGTTACAGAAAGAATGACATGGTATCTAGTTTTAATAGCATGTAAGACAATGCTCAATTGTATGTAGAACACAGGCTCCATGTTGGTGTACCATATCTTAACCAAAGTTTATTTACGTTTTAGATTTTGGTTTTTAATTAAAGAGTGTCCTCCATTGATGTCGGCATTGATACGATGTCTATTTGTGACGAAGACAATGAAGACGGTCCTGGTAGCCGGCCATCCTTCCTTCGGAGGAACGCGTTACTGGTGTTGGTACTAATAGGCGTGGCTGCTGGATTCGGCCTCGGATTCGGACTCCGGTCCTCTAACCTCTCAGACGACGCTATCATGTGGCTAGGTATATGTGTTATGTTTTGTAAGTTTCAAGTGATCATTTGTCCATGACCATTGACGATTTGAGAAAAATACTGTGCCACATCTGTTAATACGAGGAAATTTCTGAGACGTAAATCTATTTCAGCAACAATAAAATAAATGAAAAATGGAATTGCACATTGTATTCCGTTTTGGTAACTAGATAATAATTTTTAATTTTAAATTTGAGAAACTCGAAAGCAGCATGTGAAATTCAAGTTTACATTGTATTCATATCAGATGGCTGACAAAAAGTCTAATCTCAACCTTCTATTTCAGGTTTACCTGGAGAAATGTTCATGAATATGTTGAAATTGACTATACTACCTCTCATAGCTGGTAGTATCATAGCAGGTAAAGTAACCAGCTACCGTATGTATCTATACATGTCAAAATATGAAATAGTCGATAATACCACCGACAGAGGAAATAGTGTAAAAGGACTGGTAATAGAAATAACTAATAACGTAACAGACCATTAAAGGATATATCTGGCAAATTCCCGAGCCGAATTCGAATTTAATGTGTGAAACATTACATAAACACCTCAGTATCATATATACAACACTTTAATCCATTTCACTGATTAAAATTATAATATATTTTCAAATCGAACAATTTAAGAATATTTCAACGTTTTTTCAGTGAATTATCACACTGACTTAAACTCAATGTTTTGGTGACCTCTATGACAATGATTGTGGTATTGGTACGCAAAAGCCTAACAGACATTAATATTGGAAAATACATACATTGGGCTTAGTAGCAACGTATAGGTACTGCGCAGTGGCAATGTAAATATTTAATCTTAAACTACCTTTTTCTAAACTAGAATCTATATAGATGCTCACGTTTTGGTTGCCATTTGTATTTACATAGATTTTACTTTGGCGTGGTTAGTTTATACAGCAGAAGTGACAAGTAAATATATTTACATTTACATGTTTCCCTTCGTATATAGGCACAGCCACCACCGACCCTAAATCCAACGGGAGAATCAGTATGCTGTCCATAGGTTTCATCGTTACCACCAATATGTTTGGAGCCATTATGGGTATATTGGCCTATTTTGTGCTCAGTGCGGGTACGTAGATATAAACTCAAGTAGAATCTTCATGGTCGATTGTCATTGGTTTTTTTATAAGTGTATAATTCATTCTTGCTTGAAACAAGCATTTTCATTGGCTTAATAGGTTATCATCTCGTAACGTAAAACATATGACGTCGCCGTCTGTAATGTAATTTCTGATTGGCTGAAACAACGCAGTGATTTGATAAAAATGATATCTCGTCATAGACTCCTTCGCGATTTATATAGAGTACGCTCTGATTTTTTGCGTTATATCTCCATAACATAATGTAATTAAATAACTTAAAATATCTACTGGTGAATGAAATTAAGGCAATCAAAATATAATAAATACTATAAGTGATAAATTGTGATGTTTTTTGTATTTGTCTTTGTATACTGTGAAAAAACTTATAAAAATGTGTTTCAAGTGAAAAAAGGTTTATCCTGAAATAGTTTCGTTTGTATCTAACGTTTAATTGTTTTTGAGTTGCAAAGCATAAAATACAATAACAATTTAACTATTGTGCCATATAAACATATACATATTAGTAAATAAATGTATATCCACATTATAAATGTTGTCCTAATAATCTGAATGCAATCGGCATTTGCACCACAAAACGGGACAGGAAAATGGTTTCACGTGTCAAATTTTTATGGAAACAAATGAACACTACATAACTAAAAATGTCTCATTAGAAATTTTAATGATTATTAAATTTGGAATAATCATACGAACTTAAATGAAAATTAAACATCAACCTTTTGTTTGTGTAACATATTTTTTCCAAAAACATAGATATTCCCATCTGCCAAAAACATAAAAAAGTCAAAGTTGTGTTAAAAGTAGCACTAGTATCGTCTGTAAATTTTACAATAAAACCAATATGCCATCAGTATCATGTCATTAACATATTTTTTATACTGAAAAAACGTTCACGATCAGTCGGATGTTTGAAAACTTAAATGATACAATTTTGTTTATGTATCCAAGGAAGTGACATCACAAGCACTCAAGTTGACAGCAGTTCCAGTCCAGACTCCCATCACATTCAGACACAGGACATGTTTGCAGATTTATTACGGTAAAGAAACATCTCTTGATAAACTAGACTATTTATCAGTTTTATTACTGTAAATTAATACAGAGAATATTGACTAATTTTTATAATAATACATTGCATTTTTGTATATACTGTATGTCTTTTTACTAGATTTGAGCTGTGACAAGAATCTAAAAGATAATAATTATTTTTTATGCTTACCACTTTTCGAGTCGGTATCAGCGAAAGACTGACATAAATATTGGTAAAATAATTTTATGGTAGAGAAAATTAAAAATGTTACATGCGTATTTAACATATTGCAACACTAATACATGATTAAAAGGTTTATTTTGTGTGTGTATTTTTATTCATTTATTTACAGAAATATTTTTCCAGACAATATCATAACAACAGCCTTTCAAAAAGTAAGTGAAATAATGTTAAATACATGAACTTTTTGAAAAAGTTGAATTTTTGCTGACTACGTTAAAATGCTTTGGATAATTGTATATCGTACGCATATAAGTAATTAATTCATTTGTTTTAATTGAGTCTTATCAATATTCTCAATTAATAATTACCACAACGAGAAATGATTGTTAATATGAAAGTCCTATATCCTATTTGTAACACATTTTGTCAATAAAATATTCAGATTTGAATTAAAATTAATTTAACAAAGTATTTCAGACATCTATTACATTAAAGAGTATACAAAACTGCTTTTGTTATGTCTATGTTTTAAATACACATTTAAAAAAATAAGTACATATACAGGCCCAGACCCGTTATAACTACTACGCTGTCAGTTGTGGAAAATAACGGGACAAACGTCACAATACAAGTTTTCGTACGTCATGTGGGCGTGGCTAACAGCACAAATGTATTAGGTAAGGTTACGAAAGAAAAAAAAGAAATACAAATACAAATTCTGTATCAAATATTACATTTTGGGTAGCGTGACATTTGCGAAGGCATACGTAAATTTAGATTCAATGTATCAGTATATAGAATCGACAAAATGAGATTGTGTCATTGAACCTACGTTTGTATTGTCGTAGAGAACGCTTCCTCTTTTGGAACCCTTCATAACATTTTCCTCTCCTTATTTTTTCTAGATATCTTGACATTACATATTTGTTATTTTAATATACATTAGATTAAATTGTTATTATGTCGTTTTTAATTTAAAAACAGCAACTATGTTTTAATGAATCACATACTTACTGCTTTGCCTTCCATAAACCTTTCAATGTGATTATTGCGTAACGATATAGCTTTTTCGGTCCTCAGGTGTAATTCTGATATCAGCGATCGTTGGGTTGGCCGCCAATTCTGTAAAGGAATCTTCAACTAGTTTTGTTCCATTTTTCGCAGCTACGTCCAATATTTTCATCAAAATAATGAAATGGTTTGTTTGGTAAGTAGTAGGACTAAAACTTATTAGTATATTTGTCAAAGTTGTCTAACTGATTTGCCATATTTCAAAGAACTTTGTAACAAATGGTGTCATCTCCAAAGAATATATTACTTTGGTGAATGATGTATTTTTCTGGATTGTCCCTGTGCCGTAAGAAACATATATCATTCTATGTTGTCGATCAACTGACATATTGTGGTGGTGATCATATGCTAATGATGTGCTAGAAATTTTGTTTTAAAATTTGACATGTTCATCTAATTTTCTACTGTGTTTTTCAAATTACAAATTGCAAATGTGCGAGTCTTTTTTTCCGATAACTAGTTCAAAATCAGTTATGCGCTAAATTTGCATATCCATCATAATATTCCCTGGGACGTGTAACTAATAAACTTTAATTGTTGAAACTAAGATTTTACTGAAACTGGACCACTACTGAGGATAGGGTTGAGAATAGATGTTTTCTTGACTGCAGTGCTTTTACATTGTATTGTAGGTCGACACCTGTGGGTGTAGCGAGTATGATTTGTGTGTCACTGTTACGGGTAGAAAATCTCGAGGAAACGTTTAGAAATCTCGGAATGTTTCTCGTCACTTTTACGATTGGAAATCTTCTACAACAGCTTGTATTGGTCCCTGTTGTCTACTTCCTGGTGATAAGGAAGAACCCTTTCTCCTTCCTCCTGAGTACAGCTCGGCCCTGGATGACAGTGTTTGGTCCTCCAAGTTCGTAAGTCTGGCTACTAACATTTTATGAAGACAATCAATAAATAATCAAAAGCTTTATTCCTTAATAGCTAAGCTACTGATATCGGTCAAAAGGCTTATATATAGTGCCCAAGACTTGCACTCTTCATTTTTCACAGAGTGATAAAAGAATAAATTGTAGATCTAAATGTTTTTATTTTACGCCGAATGTAAAATGATTTATGCAACTTACATAAATAATTTTCTATTACCCTGATATAAGCGCGCAAGTTTTCTACTGTATTCGCTCCGATGTTTCTCGGTAATTTTCTCTGCGATGTAGAAGTCTGCGATGTAGAAGTTGACTTAGTATCGCTATATGTTTTTACCTGTTTCACCCATATCCCATTGGTTCATTGAATTTGATTGTGACTATTTTACACCTGTAGGGTCGTGGGTATGCCTGATATGATCACGGTCTGCGAAGAAACACATCATGTCGACTCGCGTGTGTCCAGCTTTGCTATCCCATTTGGCGTGACCCTTGGTCGAGCCGGAAGTTGTTATTTCATCAGTCTCTCAGCACTTTTTGTGGTTTCCATGACCGGACGGAATCCGGATATTTCCGAAGTTGTGTTAATTGGGTACTGTATAATAACATGTTTTATTATAACCATGCTTCCTTTTTACTTTCTAAAGAGTAGAGAATAGAAATGCTATTAAAATCTGGTTGTTTTAAACGAACTATTTACCTGAAAATGAGCTAATGCAGGACAGTGCGAATACACAGCAAGTTGTTGAAACCTCAGTAAATATTTTAAAAGACTACCCACTATCGATGATATGGTGTGTGGAACAAGTGAAAATATCAACGGGTTATTGAGTAAGTTTTATGCTGAGTTGAAACAAGCTGATGTTTCTTTCTCAGTATACCAAGATTTCGATGATTACCATCTGATACGGTTTACAGAATCATTTTATGAAGAAACGCGATGAGAACATAATAAACGGCAAGCAATTTAAGAAAGCCAACGAAATGTTTTGTCAGTCTTCGTGCAGTTAAAAAAGGCAGAATTGGGCGATACAAAACACAAAAACCAAATTGATTCGAAAGATATGAAGAAGTTGTATCAGAGTGACGTTTTTCCTACCAATACTGCGGAGGGATTACAGAAAAAGACACTGTTCGAGTATCATTATTATTTTTGTAATAGGGGCCGAGAAAACGTAAGAGAGACATTAAATAACATTGAAGAGACATAAACCTTCGCCTCGGGAAATAGTTTATGACTCGGGGAACAACAAAAGTGATATTTCCCTGATGCCCAGTCAATAACTGTATATAAGTCTTGATCAGGATTTCGTCATGTAACGAGATTACCACATTATGTATATTAAAGTATAGTATGAAGGGATAATAAACAAAAGTCATCTATATATGGTCAAGATCAAAGATATATGTTCTAGAAAGCAAAATATAGTTATAAAAGTTCTAGCTTGCCAGGGATCTACTTGTCTCTTGAACGAAGTAAAATTCAATTAATATTTATTATAGATACTTATTATTAAACATATTCGCAACACAAAAACAAAAACTGAATATATTTGATTTCAGTTAAAAGATATCGTGATGTTAAATCATCAATATTGCGAAATAATTCAGTAAGTTCAGTATGTTCATTTTTTCACATAGGATCCTTACAACACTAGGATCTTTGGCACTGCCGTCCATACCAAGTGGTTCTATAGTGACAATCATCATCGTCCTGTCCTCTCTCAATATAGACACTACTTCAGTAGGGGTACTGATGGCACTAGAATGGTACACGTAAGTATAGATACGTCATCAATAGGGGTACTGCCGGCACTAGAATGATACACGTAAGTATAGATACGTCATCAATAGGGGTACTGCCGGCACTGGAATGGTACACGTAAGTATAGATACGTGATCAGTAGGGGAACTGATGGCACTAGAATGGTACACGTAAGTATAGATATGCATTAGTAGGGGTATTGATGGCACAAGAATGGTACACGTAAGTATAGATACGTCATCAGTAGGGGTATTGATGGCACGAGAATGGTACACGTTAATATAGATACGTAATCAGCAGGAGTACTGACGGCACAAGAATGGTACACGTTAGTATAGATACGTCATCAGTAGGGGTATTGATGGCACGAGAATGGTACACGTTAATATAGATACGTTATCAGTAGGGGTACTGACGGCACTAGAATGGTACACGTAAGTATAGATACGTCAACAGTAGGGGTACTGCCGGCACTGGAATGGTACACGTAAGTATAGATACGTGATCAGTAGGGGAACTGATGGCACTAGAATGGTACAGGTAAGTATAGATACGTCATCAGTAGGGGTATTGATGGCACGAGAATGGTACACGTTAATATAGATACGTAATCAGCAGGAGTACTAACGGCACAAGAATGGTACACGTTAGTATAGATACGTCATCAGTAGGGGTATTGATGGCACGAGAATGGAACACGTTAATATAGATACGTAATCAGTAGGGGTATTGATGGCACGAGAATGGTACACGTAAGTATAGATACGTCAACAGTAGGGGTACTGATGGCACTAGAATGGTACACGTAAGTATAGATACGTCAACAGTAGGGGTACTGATGGCACGAGAATGGTACACGTAAGTATAGATACGTCAACAGTAGGGGTACTGATGGCACTAGAATGGTACACGTAAGTATAGATACGTCAACAGTAGGGGTACTGATGGCACTAGAATGGTACACGTAAGTATAGATACGTCAACAGTAGGGGTACTGACGGCACTAGAATGGTACACGTAAGTATAGATACGTCATCAATAGGGGTACTGCCGGCACTAGAATGGTACACGTAAGTATAGATACGTCAACAGTAGGGGTACTGATGGCACTGGAATGGTACACGTAAGTATAGATACGTGATCAGTAGGGGAACTGATGGCACTAGAATGGTTCACGTAAGTATAGATACGTCAACAGTAGGGGTACTGATGGCACTAGAATGGTACACGTAAGTATAGATACGTCAACAGTAGGGTTACTGATGGCACTAGAATGGTACACGTAAGTATAGATACGTCAACAGTAGGGTTACTGATGGCACTAGAATGGTACACGTAAGTATAGATACGTCAACAGTAGGGTACTGATGGCACTAGAATGGTACACGTAAGTATAGATACGTCAACAGTAGGGTTACTGATGGCACGAGAATGGTACACGTAAGTATAGATACGTCAACAGTAGGGGTACTGATGGCACTAGAATGGTACACGTAAGTATATATACGTCAACAGTAGGGGTACTGATGGCACTAGAATGGTACACGTAAGTATAGATACGTCAACAGTAGGGGTACTGATGGCACGAGAATGGTACACGTAAGTATAGATACTCAACAGTAGGGGTACTGATGGCACTAGAATGGTACACGTAAGTATAGATACGTCAACAGTAGGGGTACTGATGGCACTAGAATGGTACACGTAAGTATAGATACGTCAACAGTAGGGGTACTGATGGCACTAGAATGGTACACGTAAGTATAGATACGTCAACAGTAGGGGTACTGATGGCACTAGAATGGTACACGTAAGTATAGATACGTCAACAGTAGGGTTACTGATGGCCTAGAATGGTACACGTAAGTATAGATACGTGATCAGTAGGGGTACTGATGGCACTAGAATGGTACACGTAAGTATAGATACGTCATCAATAGGGGTACTGCCGGCACTAGAATGGTACACGTAAGTATAGATACGTGATCAGTAGGGGTATTGATGGCACGAGAATGGTTCACGTAAGTATAGATACGTCAACAGTAGGGGTACTGATGGCACTAGAATTGTACACGTAAGTAGATATAATATCTTTATAAGGTCTTAGCACAAAAATGTATAAGTCATTATACTTCAACCATTTAACAACATATTCTTCTAATGTCTTATAAAGTTCCTCATTCAATGTTTCCTTTTTGATATTTTGAAAACAACGATTTTGCATTAGACAAAATGATTCGCTAATCGGTATTTTTTGCATATTTTATTTATATTCGGAAAAAACCCAATTCAATGGTGATTTCTTAAAAGCAGTGATTTTGCGATGCTTCTACTCTGCTACTTAAACGGGAATTCGAGCTGCAAAAAGTAACATTTGTTTCATTACTAACATCTTGTTGGCTTTGTTTAACAGTGATCGGATGCGGACGGGGAGTAATACCTTACATATAATATTATGTACGGTTGTAGTCGATAAACTCTGTGCCAAACAGCTTCGAGGACTTCATATAAAGAAGGAGAGCGAAGTAGTACATACATAACGAACGAGCTATTAACTTTCATATATCAAACTTTTTTATAATCTATTCCTGATGTAAAATTATTAATATGAGAATGCGAAAGAATATTTTATTCTACCAATGAACTTTCTTTCTTTTCTAAGTTTATTATTTGTCAAACCTATTTATAAGTACACATGTGCATTGTATATTAAATTGTAGAATGTTTAACCAATAAAAATATTTTAATTGCTATGATTTTTCTTGAAAAAGTTTAAGCAATTTGAAATACAATACGCTCGATTTCTTTCAAACTTGTAGTATCATACTGATATTCCTACAATAGAACAACTACAATACATTGTTTATATAGATTCAAGGTATATTTACAATATTGTAATGTAATCAGAGTTTGGTTGGGTAGTTTAACGTCCTACCACACACAGAGACACTGTCCAGTGTCATCTTAATACATATACTGGTATATAATAACAACGTGTTTTCACCGCAACTCTTTTTCCTTCACAGAGATTTTTTTTCGGATGAGTGGGGATTAGTTTTCGATAATTTTCCGCGAGATATGCGAAATTCAATTGAACGAAGAAATATTTTTTGTTGACCGTATCATCTTTGGAATATACCAAATTTCCAATTTTACTTAAAAATTTAAAAATTTAAAAAACCCGTGTTAGTAGGTTTTTCAATAGATATCAAGCAAACAATTTCTTTATTTTTACTATTTTCATTTTGCTTTTGTGTACTTAAATCTGGATGTAGAAGACACTATACTATGTGTATTTTGTTCTTTAACCTTGGTGTACCGGTGCTTGTGGGGGTTTTAGTACCTGAGGCCAACACTACTTGTTGTAGTAGTACCACTGACGTGTCGTAAAAATAAAGTCTTAACTTTGAAGGCATTGACATTTTTTGTGTCTATGTACACATTTATGATAATGTGTTCTTGTTTTACCGTTGATGATCTGTCCACTGCAGTTTTTAATATTGGCCATGTTACCTTGGGGAGTAACCTTTGAATTCACCTGTTGACACTGACTGCATATATACTTTGATGATAATCCTATTGATCTTTATTCCCTGTGCCAATAACCCAGGCGGTAAATGACCTCTTTATCCCTCCGCCAATACCCAGGACGGATAACACGTTGGTACATTTCTATGTTGTTTAAGGTCGCTAAAGGCATCTGAAGCACTCCGTACTAGATGGTATCGTAACCATGCCTACTTTCCTGTCGGATGATAGAACCTGTCATGTCGTATCATGCGATATTACATAGTACTATTTTTATACCGGTGTAGTTCCTGGTGAATGGCTACTTAATAGACCCCGCCCGGAGGACTAGGGGAAGGTCGGATACCATTCATGTTGATAACTAGATAAATTTGGTTGATGACTAAATCAACATTGCTCCGTGAATAAATGACGACTTGACTCGCCACATCATAGCTTAATCCTCATACATTTCATTTAATATATCTCTTTTTTTATCTATAATTAGGCTGTCGTCAAATAAACTTTAAAGTCTAAGGAAACAACGCATATATGATTTGTTTTTATTTTATTCAATGGTGTCACACCACTAAATAGAAATGTCTATATCAAATAATGTATCAGATAAAATGTTCCGTGTTAAAAAACTTCGATTACGCTGTTGCTATGACACCACAAATATAAAAACAATTAAGTTCATTCCATACAAAACTCATGGTTACAAAAGCTTACAACAAATATTTATCACCACGCAAAATAATAAATCCACGCAAAATAATAAATGAATAAATAAATAAATAAAATAAATAAATAAATAAATGAAATAAATAAATAAGATAAATAAATAAATAAAATAAATAAGTAAATTAACAAAACACGACCACACGACAGTGTGCTGACTTGGTGACAACATTACCTCTCATAATAAGTCATATTTCTATTACTACTGACATGTTTCCATTTAAACGTAGAACATCAGAAGCAGGGGTTTTTATTTTATGGTCCCGGTGGCAGTGTGATATGAAGGTTTATTTACCCGAAGGTGTGATATTATTACATCTGACGGTAAATAAACCTTCATATCACACTGCCATCGGGGACATGAATTGTTTATCATACCGAAATTTCACGATTCGCTCTTCTGGGTTAGATATTACTTAAATTTGCGATAAGTGAAAAATGACGTTTTACGCTTCGTCCGTCTTTGTTGTACAATCGGAAGGGGATATAACTATGTGTGAAAGACGGGCGGTCACCATAGGGGCACGCGCCTCAGGGAAATACGATGTTTTATTCCCCCGAGGGAAATACGACGTTTTATTTCCCTGTCATGTGATGTGTTTCAGACACTGTTATAAGCATGCGGTATAATAAAATGCGTTGTCTGTATTGTTACTGCTGTTAAATAAACCATCCTATATGTTGTAGCTTTCTTCATCTCACATATAACTTTGAAATCAAAATTTAACCACTATTCTTCTATGGTCAAAGGTTAGGTCAAATCCATCACTCTCTCACTCTCGTTTGCGAATGAACTGTAGTGCACTTAAAGACCATCTCTTCATCAGAAATTTCATTGCAAGTCCTGTATGTAATTGTGGTGAGGATATTGAAACCACTTTCCATTTTCTAATCGACTCGACAAAAACATTCATGCCGCTCTACACTTACAACATCATAGTTTGATGCATTAGATAAACCTTCGATCACCAAATACTAACGAAAATTGTATAAATGTTCATAAGGACAGTTTAAGATTTTATTTGAGCGGGAGATTTCAAGTTTTGAATTAAAGTATATATATATTATATATAAATATCTACATCTAACAACGAGGTTTATCATGGGTTTATATCTGGACCATTGTTTTTCATTTTATTTGTAAAATATCTCCCCTTATGTATCACCTAACGTGACGTGTATATGAATGCAGATGATACTACAGTGAAATGTTTTGATGAAAATAAACCTTAATGAAGATGTGTAGTTAACATTATTATGTTGTTATGTAAATAAACGTGTTCCAATGCTGAACAAAACCGAAACTACGATTGGAATGTTGTGGAAATTTTAATCAGATCAAAAATTGTGCAGTCCTTTTATATTTTAAGAAGGAAGCGAATGACTATTTTGTGTTAGACTGAGTGTCCTATTTAATATTCATATGTACATATATATTCTTCTTTATTTATTTGTACCATGTATGAGACAAAATGTTCAGCATAATTAAGTGTATAAAGTTACAAAGTATGACATAAGACATGCACGCACATATATTTTAACGCTACAAAAAAAAAAAAAAAAAGTCAGAATTGGGCTTGTTAGGTCAACTGCCCACCTCTATTACAAATCGATCAATCAATCTCGCATTTGAAGGACACCCGAAATATGGCGTCGGACGAAATAGGGACATTATCCGTGTAATCCCTTTTTAGATTCGTGCTGGTTGTACTAATTTGACACCGCCTAATGGAACGTGTTAATATGGTGGACATATATTACAGTTGTAAAGCATTTTTCAATGAAAATTGATTTCTTATGGCTAGTGTTTCAAAAAGCAAATTTCGATGACAAAAATTAAATCTTCCGCCATCTTGGATCTAAGTGGTACGCTTCAAGAAACGAAGCACTTGTACCGGTTCGATTTGAAAGGCATGGTGTGTTACGTTACAAATACGGTAGATTCTTACTGGTACAACTGGTACGGACCAGCAAATGGAGTGCACAAAATATTCATTTAAGTAGTCCATAAGAGGAGTACAAATTAGTATCCTAACTCAATAGGATATCCAAAAGGTAATCCTTGCGATATGCACATACATTGAAATAATAAATATTAGATTAAGCTGTATAAGCCAGTCAGGTATGGAGGGTCATGTGTGCAACCCCGACATTACAATATAACTCAAGTCGAATTAAGCTGTTCGTCTTTGAAACATAATATATGAATACACAATCATGAATATGCATATGTTTCAAGAAATGTTAATCTTTATTGAATAACACATATTGTAACTGGATTCTACCTTAGCTGTATACAAAACCATAAAACATCAAAAAGCAATTTAATAGTCTTTTTTTGGGTCATGTAAATGATGTTGTCAGTTTGAAGTTAACGCACATTGACAGTAGTGCCCTACTGTACGACATTCATTACATGCTATACTGTTACAACACTATGTCTACTGAACGTGCATACGCACATGTGATTACACCGCGTGCAAGTTCCTCCTCTCTTCATCATGGAAGTGGATGGTATGCCAGTATCTATGTAAGTAAATACAATTACATTAGCATCAAATTGATCATTTTACAAAACGCTACACTAGTTTTTCAAATAAGAAGTCTATGTTTTATATATGAGTCGATTGTGAATCAAGTTATGCAAATTATATGCAAATCTCTTCCGATGACCAGGATGTAAGCGCGGGGGAGGTGTAAGTGTAGGATATTACCCTTAGTTTTTATTGTGTCAGTGCAGCGAATCGACCTCCGATCGCCTAGGTAAAAGGCAATTGGCTACAGCAGTTATAGACTGATTTTAATACCTCGCCGGGAAATACATTATTTCTCTCTCCGACCACGGGCTTGATTTGGCCCTAATTTCTCATATATCATAGCGCCAACTCACTTAAAACTTGCACCATTTCATCATGTTACTAAATTATTGGCCCCTCCGTTTAAAATTCCATGCTATTAATCACTTATATGGTAAAGTTAAACAAAACAAATGTGTATGTATCACGGCTAAAATAAGATATTACTGTTGACCTTTCTGAAGTTTGTAAAACTCGACAAAATGTACGTCCCACTAGTTTGTAACATATTTTAACACCAAATAACCATGACATTATTTATATTAGTGTCTATAGCAGGTGCGACCAGCGAATGATTGACCGAATTCGACTCAAAATATTCACATTAAGTCCTTTTTGACATAAAAATAGCATAAATGAAGGGGCATTTCAATTGAGAAAAATACTTCTATTTATAATATATTTTAGAAACCCTGACTATGAGACGACTGTTTTGAGAACAAAACTTGTTCATCCGTTGCACTTTGCGCAAAATATGTAGATTTGTTGAAAACGCCTCAAAATGATAATTAAAAAACAAATAATGTACTTTTTCTTAAAACGTCTTCTCACTATGCTCAGATGCTATCATTGCATTGAATATGTGTATTAGTATCAGTTGAAACACAATCATGTTGACGTGATTTATTTCAGAACCGCCATATGCATGCCAACGTATAAAAAGACTCAATGCTTATCCGTTTGTTAAATCAAACTAGGTCAAACAAACGTTGCTGTGGCTATTACAGACACTAGTAAACATAACGACGTGGCTATTTGGTAACATACCTATGTTCCGAACCTGATGGACACAACTAATTATTGGTCAACAGTAGTACCTAACATAAGTAATTATCCAGGCACACCTTTTATCAAATTTGTTATGTACAAATTGATTACTTATATGGACATGCAAAACAGTATTAGTTTAAACGGAGGTGATTTAAACACCTCTTTACCTTTATGTATTGTATAGTTCCTGTCCTCGCGTTTTAACGTTTTAGCTATAGAAATCATTGTTATAAGTAAAATTGCTTGGGTCACTTAGTGGATGCATTTCTTGCCTGCGGCTTATTAAATTCGTCCCATTTACAAAGACATCTGATGCCAACAATACAAGACCTACAAGACTACACAGGTGAAACTTTTAAAGTCAAAGCCTAAAAAGATTAAAAAGTCAGTTTAGGGTGTATATGTGACCCGAAATTGACCTACAAAGGATTTGACAGAGTTGACTTCAATTTAGGTCTTAGGGTCTGGTGAATTTCTGGTCAAATTGACTCAAAGATAATCTGATATTGGTTGTGTGAAAACACAAGTGAAATGTGATTTTTAAGCTTATATAAAAATGAAGTAACATACGATGCTATTTACATCGATGGTCAATATTTACCGATTTCCTTTGTGATAAGTAATTAAACTGATTTAGAGTTTCAGAACAACGCAAGGCAAAACGAAATGGTCGTTGTTCATGCTTGAGGCGAAACCTTTTGTTGGTTCTGGTAGGACTGGGCGTAGTGACGGGGTTTGGCCTTGGATTTGGACTCCGGTCCGCAGACATGTCAGATGACGCTATCATGTGGCTAGGTAAGAATATATATATATATCATTCAATCGAAAGATTTTGTCTTGATTACACTCTGGAAAAATAATATTTCTTTGAATGCTGTTCAAAGGTTTGTAAAGTTATTTGTTTATTTGTGCAGAACTTCCAGGCAAGATGTTCATGAGGATGTTGCTGTTGACGATAATACCGCTTATTTCCAGCAGTATAATCATAGGTAGGAAACAGATGTTTCAGTGTAACAAAAAATTATTGGCGTTCTATTGCTGCAAATGTAACATGTTAAAGAACATGATACATGAATGGATGTTGCAATGCATTTGGAAAATGGCAATGACCGCAATCGACAATATCAATAAAAAGTTATTAATATGGCATATTGTGTTTTATGTCTTATTTAATAATGACATTACCATCTTTCTAGATATATAAACGTATGATAAAGATTTTTTGATTCGATATATATATATACCACCAGGAACAGTCAATGCTGACCGGAAGTCTAGTGGTCGAGTCGGCGCACTGTCGTTAGGGTTTCTGGTCCTAGCGAATTTCCTTGGAGCCATACTTGGAATTATTATTTACTTTATATTTACGCCAGGTAGGTCAAAATCCTGTTTTAATTTATTCTCATGATCAAATTAATTTTTATTTTGTCGTCATTTCCGAAATCAGACAAACGCTTCTATTAGTTACCACCTGCATTTATCACTCTTAACCTCCTGCTTTTCTCTCTTCTTCTACAAAGTCGAAAATCTAGGCTAAGAATTGTATGTCTCGTATCGTAATGGAAGCAGATCACATAATTCCGCAGCAATTTTTTTTCTCCAATAAAATTACTACAGTATGGCTTTTGTAATGCTTTATGTTATTATGAAGTCTATATGTTTTGTTTCCCCGTCAAGGTAGCGATACTCTGTATGTTTCCTCAAATAGTAAGCCAACTCCAGATTCCTCACATCTCCAGACACAGGACATGGTTGCTGATCTATTACGGTGAGAAATGCTTTTTCAGTAGCAAAAAATGTTCGAAGGTGTCATACAAAATGCATACCAATGATGTGGATTCCCTTCTTTAACTACTGTGTGGTATATTTTATTTGTGGAGAAAAATTGTTGCGATATTCGCGATCAAGTTAATTTCTTAAAACACGGGGATGAAACAGGAACAATCACAAGTAAGATAACCTTTTTGGTATTACTGTTAGAAATCGATAAATGACTCAGCATATCTCCCACAAACTAGCATTAATGGGGATATCGCGACATATTCTCCTTGATAAATTCAACAGCCTCACAGTTAGTAGTTCTGGTTACTTTTCTATCAATTATTTGAAAGAAAACTGTTTTACCATTTTGGCCCAGGGGTATCTCCGCCATTTATGTCGCGGTTAATCTAATTATACTGAACTTACCTGTGCTTTGTGTCACATTAACATTTTTTCTTCAATTTTTTTTATTCAATAGACATATAAATAACATTATGTTCCTTTCACAGAAGGATTTGCACACAAATTTCCATATTTCAATAGATTATTCTAATCTTGAACACAAACTTTCACCGCTTTCACATTATTTACAGATATATTCATCATTTATTCATCATTAACTCTCAATCATTCATATTCATTCAAAATAAATTGATATTTGTAATTTCAAATAATTAATGTACATTGTGTATATATACAGATAGTTAATATTGCCATCAAATATGTCAAGTAAGGGGAGACAACTCTAAATAGCATGACATAACTGATCCTTTCAGAGGAGAAAGGAAGGCTTTGTTTAGAGCAATATAGTTTTGACAAGTACTCGGAACTGTTACACATTCATCTCTCACTAGGACAACGCGATGCTGATAAAATCTAAACATATTAACTAATAATTCAGCAAAAGTATCAGGCTTCTCATATCGGAATATAGTCCTTTTAATGTTTAATCCAAGAAACTTTATTGATCTGAGTGTAAACGACTATTACATATCCAATGGTTTATATAAAAAATGTTTTAATTTCTATATTTTTATTTTAGTAACATGATACCGGACAACATAGTTAGCGCCTGCTTTCAGAAGGTGAGGTTGACGTTTTCTTTATAGTGTTCCGTTTTAAATTGCTATCAAACATACCATAAGCTTGGTATCATTATCTAATTAATATACTATATCTAAAAGTCCACTTTTTTTTTTGAAAAGGCTTATTTTTTTAGGAAAAGGCTTTATCAATGAAACTATCTTTAAATATAATCATAATGTTAATATTCACCCCTGTATGCAAATCAAATCTTGCTAGATAGCAAAAAGCAGTAGCATAACATTTCTAATGGAATTAACATAATGTTGATCTAATAAATTGTAGACCCAGACGCGGTATAACATAATGTTGATCTAATAAATTGTAGACCCAGTCACGGTATAACATAATGTTGATAATAATTGTAGACCCAGTCACGGTAATAACATAATGTTGATCTAATAAATTGTAGACCCAGTCACGGTATAACATAATGTTGATCTAATAAATTGTAGACCCAGTCACGGTATAACATAATGTTGATCTAATAAATTGTAGACCCAAACACGGTATAACATAATGTTGATCTAATAAATTGTAGACCCAGTCACGGTATAACATAATGTTGATCTAATAAATTGTAGACATAATGTTGATCTAATAAATTGTAGACCCAAACCCGGTATAACATAATGTTGATCTAATAAATTGTAGACCCAGTCACGGTATAACATAATGTTGATCTAATAAATTGTAGACCCAGACGCGGTATAACATAATGTTGATCTAATAAATTGTATGATCAGTCACGGTATAACATAATGTTGATCTAATAAATTGTAGACCCAGACGCGGTACGTTGTTAATCCAGTATTGACGAACAGCACCAACTCAACTCTACCACGCTATACCCGAGAGGTCGGCATTGTGAACAACATCAACGTTTTAGGTAAATACTTAATACTTGGTATAAACCACAAAATTAAAGGAAATATTCCATTTTCATCAAAATGAAGTGCCGTAGAATGCATATAGAACTTTTGTACACATACATTCCAGGTGTGATTCTGATATCGGCTGTTGTTGGACTAGCCGCGAGTACAGTGAAGGAATCCAGCGTTAGTTTTGTCCCATTCTTCAGGGCTACCTCCGATATTTTCATCAAGATCATGCAATGGTTTATTTGGTATGGAAAGACAATTTTATGTCTATTTATTATTAACATTCTAAATACAGTTTTAAATTCCATGGTAAAGATAGTTTTATGCAATGCTTAATATGGTAAAAATTAGTATCACTATTAATATTGTATTGATCAAATCACTTAATAGTTTTTGTGGTGACTTTAAATTTTATCGTAATATGATAAAGTAGATTTCAGAGAAATACGCCCAGAATATCAAAATAACATGGGATATGTTATGTATTTTTTAATCTGAAATATATGCTTTTAACTTATTATGGTCTTTAAATTTACTTTGAAAATGTTTTTCTTTCGTTGATTATATTGTAAGGTATTTCAATTCAGCTTTTGAATCCGCGAAAGCTATTCTCCGCGTTCTTGATGTGAAACTAAAATCGCGAAATGTAGAAGCCGAAGAAGAAAGAAAGTTGTTTTACAGTACTGTCAAACCTGTGTATAAAGACCACCCGAGAGACCAAGAAAAATACCCAAGTGGTTGTATACACAGGTCAAATTGTACAAAAATTACCATTTGGAACTCTTAGAAAGTTGTCTTATTCAGACGACGGTCTTTAGGTCTATACAGAGGTAGTCGCTCTCGGGCAACTTTTACTCTTAATGTTTCTTTGCGTTCATGATGTTTATACTATTATAAGTCAATAAATGTTTATAATGTTTAAATACTATTGTAGGTCAATAAATATTTATAATGTTTATACTATTGCAGGTCAATAAATGTTTATAATGTTAATACTATTGTAGGTCAATAAATATTTTATGATGTTTATACTATTGCAGGTCAATAAATGTTTATAATGTTTATACTATTGTAGGCCAATAAATAATATATATGATGTTGATGCTATATACTAGTGTAGGTCAATAAATGTTTATGATTTTTATACTTTTGTAGGCCAATAAATGTTTATGATTTTTATACTATTGTAGGTCAATAAATGTTTATGATGTTGATACTATTGTAGGTCAATAAATGATTATGATGTTTATATACTTTTGTTGGTCAATAAATGAGTATGATGTTTATACTATTGTAGGCCAATTACCATGATTATGATGTTGATACTATATACTATTGTAGGTCAATAAATGTTTATGATTTTTATACTTTTGTAGGCCAATAAATGTTTATGATTTTTTATAACTATTGTAGGTCAATAAATGTTTATGATGTTTATTACTATTGTAGGTCAATAAATGATTATAATGTTTATACTATTGTAGGCCAATAAATGATTATGATGTTGATACTATATACTATTGTAGGTCAATAAATGTTTATGATTTTTATACTTTTGTAGGCCAATAAATGTTTATGATTTTTATACTATTGTAGGTCAATAAATGTTTATAATGTTTTTACTATTGTAGGCCAATGAAGATTATGATGTTTATACTTTTGTTGGTCAATAAATGAGTATGATGTTTATACTATTGTAGGCCAATAAATGATTATGATGTTGATACTATATACTATTGTAGGTCAATAAATGTTTATGATTTTTATACTTTTGTAGGCCAATAAATGTTTATGATTTTTATACTATTGTAGGTCAATAAATGTTTATGATGTTGATACTATTGTAGGTCAATAAATGTTTATGATGTCGATACTTTATACTATTGTAGGTCAATAAATGTTTATGATTTTTATACTTTTGTAGGCCAATAAATGTTTATGATTTTTATACTATTGTAGGTCAATAAATGTTTATGATGTTTATACTATTGTAGGTCAATAAATGTTTATGATGTTTATACTATTGTAGGCCAATAAATGTTTATGATGTTTATACTATGGTAGGTCAATAAATGTTTATGATGTTTATAGTATTGTAGGCCAATAAATGTTTATGATGTTTATACTATTGTAGGCCAATAAATGTTTATGATGTTTATACTATTGTAGGCCAATAAATGTTTATGATTTTTATACTATTGTAGGCCAATAAATGTTTATGATGTTTATACTATTGTAGGCCAATAAATGTTTATGATGTTTATACTATTGTAGGCCAATAAATGTTTATGATGTTTATACTATTGTAGGTCAATAAATGTTTATGATGTTTATACTATTGTAGGCCAATAAATGTTTATGATGTTTATACTATTGTAGGCCAATAAATGTTTATGATGTTTATACTATTGTAGGCCAATAAATGTTTATGATGTTTATACTATTGTAGGCCAATAAATGTTTATGATGTTTATACTATTGTAGGTCAATAAATGTTTATGATGTTTATACTATTGTAGGCCAATAAATGTTTATGATGTTTATACTATTGTAGGCCAATAAATGTTTATGATGTTTATACTATTGTAGGCCAATAAATGTTTATGATGTTTATACTATTGTAGGTCAATAAATGTTTATTATGTTTATACTATTATAGGCCAATAAATGTTTATGATGTTTTATACTTATTGTAGGCCAATAAATGATTATGATTTTTATACTATTGTAGGCCAATAAATGATTATGATGTTTATACTATTGTAGGTCAATAATTGTTTATTATGTTTATACTATTGTAGGCCAATAAATGTTTATGATGTTTATACTATTGTAGGCCAATAAATGATTATGATGTTTATACTTTTGTAGGCCAATAAATGATTATGATGTTTATACTATTGTAGGTCAATAAATGATTATGATGTTTATACTATAGTAGGTTAATAAATGATTATGATGTTTATACTTTTGTAAGCCAATGAAGATTATGATGTTTATACTTTTGTAGGCCAATAATTGTTTATGATGTTTATGCTATTGTAGGTTTACTCCAGTAGGTGTAGCTAGTTTGATAAGTGTGTCAATTGTCCGTGTCGAGAGTATAGAGGCCACCTTCCGGAGTCTGGGATTGTTCATACTCTATTATACGATTGGTATACTGGTACAATATTTCGTCATCATTCCCATTGTTTACTTTATCATTGTCCGCAAAAATCCACTCAAGTTCCTTCTGACTGCGGTCAGACCATGGATGGCCACTTTTGGAACTGCAAGTTCGTAAGCAAACATTTATTTTAATTCTTAAAAGATTCATTTCGAAATACTGCATGTAAGTATAATGCAAGTTTTATTAAACGTCTATATAATTTCATTTTAATTCCAAGTATGCCAACCAACTTATTTAGGCGACGAATTTAAAATAATGTCGAATAACTGTCCAGGTTTCCCTTGCTCCCATCCTATACAAATTAATTGTTTTTCCAGCGATCTGGTTCTGTAGTTCTACGAGGTACACAATTGCTGACAATAGTGCGATGCTTAACGTTGAAAGCATAATTCCTTATACAAGATGTAACTAGAATCAGCGTTATTAGATTTATTCAACTCATCTGCCCATGTAGTCAGAAATGAACTCTTCTGATTCAAAGACTGAGATAGTTTATTACAAAGATTCAGGTGTGAATGTTCCATCATGAAATTACATGGCACCACTTGATTTATTTCAGAGCTTTAGCTATGCCTGAGATGATCAACACCTGTGAAAATATGAATAATTGTGACTCTAAAGTATGCCGGTTTGTCGTACCGCTAGGGGTCGCATTGTCTCGACCAGGAAGTGTCTACTTCATTGTAATGTCTAGCCTTTTCATCACCAACTTGACCGGGACTGGTCACTCTGCCGCAGATGTCCTACTTACTGGGTAAATACATATTACATGTATAATATTCAACTAACATTGTAAATATACATCATGTTTTCTAAACTATATAAAATACCTTAAGTTCAAGAAGCACACATGTAAAAATCTTCGTTTTTTGTTAAAGTTATACGAGGATGAATCCATATGGCACCTTAAGTGCTAAGTCTAACGGTATGCTATATATACAGTATAATGAGATGAATCGAAGTTAGAGGGACCACTGTAAAAAAGTTCGACCCATCGGGACTTCGACGCATAAAATGTATAGCCGACGATCACGAACTTCACGTCGAAGATATATACCGTGCATATACTAGCTGTATCAAATGTGAGACTAAAGGGGGGGGGGTCAAGATCCCTTGTCCTGTAGATTCTCATTTGTCAATTTATTATAACAATTTTGTAAACATCTCTCATTCTCCTTACAACACTAGAAGACGCATTAAATGTCTAAGCTATATAGTATATGTTTAATTGTGTGAATTGTGTACGTGTGTCTGTAATTGCCAATGCGCACTATCTTAACTTCCATTTATTGTTTCAAAAGATTATTGGCCACTGTGAGCTCACTGTCCATCCCAGCCATACCGAGTGCTGCTATTGTTATCATCATCATTGTTCTTGAGTCTATCAACGTGGATACGACAGCTGTTGGGCTCCTTATGGCTCTAGAGTGGTATACGTAAGTACAAATCATGAGAATATTGAGGTTCATTGAGGATATTCTCAGAAATTCTTTATTCAATTTCATGTAATTATTTTTTTTATATTAACTCCGACTTTCTAATCGGACGATTCTTTTTCTTCATAATTGTTGAACATTATCTAATTTCGTTCCGTAAAATATCGAGATCCGGAATATCATTTCTATGATTCGCTATTCCTAAATTTATATGTAACCAAGCCTCTCTTTGAATAAAGATGTGGACGGCATGGCAGCTAAGAAAACTTCTGTCTACTTGTATTTTGTTTGATATGACAACTCCACATCAACATGGTGGCAGCGGTGACGGTCGTATGCTATGAACTGTACTTCGTACAACGTAAGTGTTGAACTGTTCTATGACTAAATCTATGAAATAATGGGTGAAGAAGGTCAAGAGGTTTTCCTTCCCGCAGCCGAGGCAATGGCCGTACCGGCAACCCAGCATATCAACACAAATTTACGTTTACCCCCCGAATTAAACATTCATTCAGGAAATGTGTCAGAGAATTTCAAAACATGGAAACGGCATATCGAAATATACTTAACCGCGAGTGGAATCTCACGGATGGGCGGCGAAATACAAACCGCAACAATAATTAATTGTGGAGGGGAGGCCCTATTGAAGGCATACGATCACTTTACGTGGGAAGACGGGATGGATAAGAATAACCCCGTAGATGTTTTCAACAAAATTAGAGATTACTGTAATCCTAGACAAAACGAGGTCGCCGAGTCCCACAAATTTTGGACTGTACAGTATTTTGAGCCTTTTGATCAATTTTTGACTGAATTGAGATCACGCGCAGCATCCTGTAATTTCGGGACACAGGAAGATAGGATAATAAGGGACAAAATAGTTTTCAGCGCTACTGGAAAAGTACAGCAACTGCTACTACGTGATGACGACCTTACCCTCAAGAGAGCAATCAAAATATTGTCAATCTTATGAACAAGCAAATAGACAGGTGAGTCAAATGAAAGAACCTGCCTATAAAGACTCTAAAGTACACGAACTGAAAGCCACTACCAAGCCCAATGTTAAGGGAAAACAAAAACAACCGATGAACAGTAGGCCTAATTACAGGGAAATCAAATGCTAGTGTAACTGTCAGAGAGTGTAAATTTTGTGGACGGACACACACTATGAAAAAGGAGGCATGCCCAGCATGGGGAAAGACATGTACCCAGTGTAATTGACGAAACCGCTTCAAAGTTAAATGCAAAAAGAAAAATCTTCATATCGTCGGTGTGGAGGGAGAAAACTCTGATTTCGACGAAGATGGAAACGACCAGTGGTTACACTCTGTCGCGATTAAACAGAGTAAGAACATAATTACTGCCTCCATAACTGTAAATGAGAATTCTGTGAAATTTCAGCTAGGCAGTGGAGCTGATGTAAATACCATCAACCAAAGATATGTTCGGAGAGAACAAGTTCAGCCAACAACTCTCACCCTACACATGTTTAATGAGAGCACACTCAAACCATTGGGAGAGACGGAACTCATGGTCACGAATCCTAAAACAGGAGAGGGACAGTCTGTGAAATTTGTTGAAGTCAATAATAGATTACAGAACATTCTTGGGTTAAGATCCATACAAGAATTGGATCTAGTCACTATAAACAATGAACGGTTCATTGGAAAAGTGGAATCATCAACTGTTACCAAACTGGGTGACCTAGGGGAGGCAACTCTTACTCTTGACCCTGAGGTAAAACCTAAAGTTCTACCTTGTAGAAAACTACCAATCTCACTCCAAGATCAAGTCAAGGCTGAATTAGACAGTCTGGTGGAGAGACAGATTTTGATACCAATTACCAAACCTACACCTTGGGTAAGTCAAATGGCGGTGGCCCATAAGGCAAACGGAAAACTTAGGATCTGTTTGGACCCCCAAGTACTTAACACAGCCCTTCAAAGAGAGCACTTCAAACTACCGACAATTGACGATGTTTTGCCAAAGTTGAACAATGTCCGCGTATTTAGTAAACTAGACGTAAAGGAGGCTTTTTGGCATATACGCCTGGAAGAAGAATCCAGTGAATATACAACCATGATTACTCCATTCGGACGATATAGATGGGCTCGACTACCTTTTGGACTGAAGGTATCTAGTGAAATCTTCCAGAGGAAATTAAACGAAGCCCTAGAAGGACTAGATGGTATTTTCGCCATAGCTGACGATATCATTGTTGTAGGAAAAGGCGCGTCAGACGCAATCGCTCTGGAGGACAACAAAGAGAAACTAGAGATTCTTTATCAGCGATGTGAAGAAAGAAACATAGTCCTTAATGAAGAGAAGAAAGCTACAGGTCTCAAGGAAATACTCTTTCATGGACATACCATTACCGCCAATGGTATTAAAGCAGACCCTCTGAAAGTTGAGGCCATTCTGAAAATGGCCAGTCCTACTGATGCTCCAGGAGTGCGAAGATTTTGTGGTATGGTTCAATACATGGCCAGGTTCTTACCTTCTCTCTCGACAATGATAGAACCACTACGTGAGCTTACACGTAAAGATGTAGATTTCAAGTGGACAAAGACACATGATGCATGTTTCTCTACTGTAAAACAGGCACTCACATCTACACCAGTCTTAGCATACTATGATCCCAACAAGGAGTTAGTAATCCAGGTTGACAGTAGCAAAGATGGTATCGGTGCTGTTATGTTGCAGGATGGAAAACCATTGGAGTATGCATCCCGAGCACTTACTTCCTCGGAAAGGAAGTGGGCACAAATCGAAAAGGAAGCACTCGCTACCCTATATGGTGCAGAACGGTTTGACCAGTATACATATGGCCGGAAAATAGTAATTGAAAATGATCACAAGCCGTTGGAGTCAATACTGAAGAAACCACTTAGCAGTGCCCCAAGGAGGCTTCAGGATATCATCATGAAACTCTACCGGTATGATGTAGAATTCCGTTTCCTTAAAGGGACATCACTTGTCATTGCTGATACTCTGAGCAGAGCATATCTTGACGAAGCTAGACCTCGCATCATGAACATAGAGGTCAATGAGGACATTTCAGACAAATGGCTAAGAGAAATATGTGACGCCACATCATCAGACCCTGATCTTCAAACCTTAATGCACACTATAGAAACTGGATGGCCAGAAACAAGGGAGACTACTCAAAATCCTTGTAAGCCCTTCTTCGATGTAAGAGACACTCTGGGGATTATAGATGGTTTGATAGTGAAAGGAGAAGCTGTCATCGTACCCAAATCACTACGAGCTGACATCAAATCTAAGCTTCACAAATCACATGTTGGATTAGACGCCACTATGAGGAGAGCCAGAGGTACAGTATACTGGCCCGGTATGAAAACTGAAATAAAGCAGATGGTGGAAACCTGTGAGGCATGTCAAGAGATGGCACCTCGATCTACGAAACTACCACTCAAACAACATAATGATGGTGACAAGCCATGGAAAAAGTTAGGTATGGATCTATTTGAGATAAAAGGGAGACAATACCTGATAACTGTAGACTATTACAGCAACTACATAGAGGTTGATTACCTCTCAAAGGTAACCTCAACTGCTGTCGTGAACGTTCTGAAGAAACAATTCGCTCATTTTGGAATTCCAACAATAATTGTGTCAGATGGAGGACCACAATTTACCTCTAGAGAATTCCAACACTTTACCAAGACATGGGGTATTAACCATGTGACGTTATCTCCTCAGCATCAGCGAGCGAACGGCAAGGCTGAAGCAGCTGTAAAAGTGATCAAACATCTTATGATAAAATGTACCAGAAACAGAGAGGACCAATACGAGGCCCTTATGGAACTAAGGAACGTGCCTAGACAGGATACAGGACTCAGTCCTAACGAGATGGTATTCGGTCGACGAACGCGTACGCTCCTCCCAGATTTGAACCATGGTCGCGAGGAAAATGACGTGGTTAAACGAAAACGGCGAGAGTCGGAAGAAAAGTGTCAAACGTTACTATGACAAGACTGCTCGTGATCTACCTTATGTGAAGGAAGGACAGAATGTCTATTTTCAATACAAGGAACATGAACGATGGATACTAGGTCGTGTTTTGGAACAGTGTAGTGACTCTACCTACATGATACAGGCTCAGAATGGTGCTGTGTACCGTAGAAATCGAATGCACATTCGACCAACTAAGGTTGAGGCAATTATCCGCGATAGGTCACCGTGTACACGTTACCACAGCAACAGTGACACCCCGGACAAGAGTGATATTACGGTACCATAACATCAACCCATATGTGTTAGCCATGAGTTGGACAATCGAGCAAGCCTGATTAAGCGCGATGAGGAAAAGTGTGCCCCTAACACTTCACCATCTAAAACCATGGAAGGAACCACAAAGGGAAGCCTTAACGTACCACCCAGAAGGTCTGGAAGGGAAAGGAGAGAACCTACTCATTTGAAAGACTTTGTTCGTTATAAGTGAATCTCCTCAAAGAATAGGTGGTTCTCGGAAACTCCAGTATTTCGGATGAGTTCCAATCAAAGTTTAAAGTTTGTTTCTAGTAGTTATAGTTAGTTAAAGTAGTTAGTGTGTTTAAAAGGTCCTAAAGACTTGTTTGAACAGGACATTTTATACTGCCGGTGAAATTATGTGAAGGACACTGTTAAAAATAATAATAATAAGTCGGAGAACACAAGTTCAGTAAGTTTACTGTAATACCTTTATTTCTTAACTTCTAGTCATATATATCTGCTAGTCAAGAGACATTATCATAGATGTGTTTATGGTAAACCAAATATTTCAAGTTAAAGCTATATATGTTCAGTGCTACCTTAGATAGTCTTTTTCTTAAAGAAAAAGGGATGTTGAACATTATCTAATTTCGTTCCGTAAAATATCGAGATCCGGAATATAATTTCTATGATTCGCTATTCCTAAATTTATATGTAACCAAGCCTCTCTTTGAATAAAGATGTGGACGGCATGGCAGCTTTAAAACTTCTGTCTACTTGTATTTTGTTTGATATGACAACTCCACATCAACAATAATTACACTGAAGAGAAAATCTGATAATGGCGCGAAAATCAGACGTTCTCATGGCGTCACAAACGCGAACTCACACAGTTGTAAACAAAATTTCTTTCATACTCCGATGAAGTAAAAAATAGTGACATCAATGCTTTAATAAAGAGTAAGATTTGCTATTCGTTTCTGGCTCAGAAACAAATATTCGCTTCCTGTATTGTATAAATTTGAAAGACGGTTTACGGATAAGTTGGATCATTAGAACGTATGGAGAATGTTTTAAACGGTAAAAAGAAACCCAACAAGATTGACTTTCTTGTGAAAATGGAGAATTCCTTCAGTATATGTTGTAGTCCAGACCGTTATTATTTTTGTATCTGGGCGTCTTCCTGCGGTTTACCTTGATAAAATGATAGCTTAGTTCTATTGAGAATAAAATGATACTAAAGAAGAAATTGCTCTAATCAAACTATATGACAATTTGATTAAACCAGTTTCTGTGACGCTGCAGAGAAAAGCTTTATAACCTGCACCCTTTATTCTTGTATTTTCATGAAAATACGTTTACCATATTTGAAAATAATGGAATTATCTGCCCTTGTGTCATTACTACAATATTTACACACAAGGGAAGATAACTCTAAACATGGAATATCGATTTATTATATTTCCAGAGATCGGATTCGTGGTGCGAGTAACGCCCTACATGTTCTCACGTGTGCCATGGTGGTGGATAAATTGTGTGTTCCCAGAGAGAACGGAAAGAAACATGATAGGAATGATGAAATTGTGTGAAAAACAATAAAATTTAAAACTTTGTTTCCATATATACGATTGAAATATATCATAAGGAATATTTTACCCTTATGAAACTAATGATTATTTGTAAATACATTGAACTTTCAAAAGTATAATTTAGTAGCTAAGATATATTGTGTATATATATATTTTTATCAAAGAGTGTAACACATTTCATTTAGATATTAATATGAGAAAAATGTGCCGGCTTATCAATTAGTCTGCAATATATTTGAAGTCAATAAATCGTTCTGACCGACACGTATGAATTCAAAAGGGAGATTAACCTCCGGATGTTTCGGTCAATTTGAAATTGTTAATCAAAGGAAGATACGCGTTATATAGGTAGATTACTAAGTGATAGCGGAAGCTATCATATTGTCCTAGAATATATTTTTTACCCTTTGGCACCGTACGGCGGTCAAGGCGTGTGTAACTATTGTATTCGTGTCGTCTGTCAAAAATTTAGCTGAGAAAGCCGGTTTGCCTATGATTATCACCTGTAGCCATCCAGTGCATATATAAGTCAAGAGGTTTAAATGGTCATTACCAATAAACCTCTGAAACTATTCGCGTGGCTTGACTATTTTTATAGGTAAGAATTCTATGTTATTGTATATATTTGTATATAACCTATTTTAAATATTATTATTACTTATTAATTGTGTAAATTGTTCAGTGATTTAATTATCATTTTTGTAGTTAATAACACAAAGCGATTTATCAGGTATTATGATTGTACAGTGTATTTCAAATAAAATATGGCGGTCTCCGCTTTGCGGGACCTTATCAAAATCGAGTTTGAACCTATTGAGTTAAGTCCTGTCATGTGTAACGTTAACTTTATAGGTTAATTATAATGGTTTATCTTTGTAAATATAACCATTATTAACTTACATTATCTATAATAAAAATACTGTAAGAGGTATCTTCATAATTCTAATTGTTCTGAAATCAGAACGATTTTTTAAGTGTTCCAGCAAAATTAATGTAGTGTAACTTACTTACATTTGGAGAAAATCGACTTTTTGTGTCCCAATTTTCCTGATGCAAATATTCACTGTTGCCATACTTGGAAGGTCTTTATCACTACGGTGTTTATTCCCGTTGAAAACAAACGTTCTGACGCCCTTCGCGGGTTAAGTTCATTTTACGAATTTAAAGTCAACAAAAGAAGCGGAACAATATCAAGAAACAGTGCATTTTCAGCTCTAATATCGACATTAGTCGGGCACAGAACTAGATACCAGATAATAAGAATTTCCTGTAATAGTTGAAATAGAAAAATATTACGATGTCAGTAAATAGATGTTTAATTTCTTTCGTTTGATTCAATTTCTAAATTTGATGACTTGATCCCGAACATTCCAGTGACGTCACTTTTAGTAGGAGTGAATGAAACGGCAGTCAGTCCCGCCAAACAGTTACGTCACAATCACCGGAATGACGTCGCTTACATATTTCCCACGTTAGTAAAAAGGAGTACACACTTATTCGATTTAGTAAAAGCATCTTTTCTTGATCATCAAAGAAGCATTTCGCTTTAAGCGAAATCGTGTAAATATCAGGCAATTTGCTTTCGTTTTGAATACCATCTTCTGTATGTATAATGAAAAAGTTGCAGGATAAACAGAATACACGGTCACTATCTTACAATACAAGTTTTATTTTGGTGTCGACAGGGAAAACCGAGATGACTCGGCAAAACCTCCTCATCGCACAAACGATAGCAGCATCGATATTAATTATAGCAAAATAAAATGTCCAACGTTGGAAATATTGCAAGTACATTCATTATTTACATAAACCAGTAATTAGAATAATCATTTATTTCATCTAGACTAAATAATTTGCAAATCCCATACACCGCCTGCAAGGAGATGTCCTTGGCCTATCGCTACCCACGATGCTCTCGATCGTGGTCTTATATTGTGTAACTTTTCATGAGATATTAAATCTAGATATATCTGTTTTCGACAGTTAAATATCTATGAACACGTGTAAAACAAGCAGTCTCAACTGCTATTCCGAGACCGTAAAATGCAATCTTGGTCATCTCAGCCAAAACATAGGGGCACGCAAATTATGACAGAAACGTTTATTAGTAATTTGATACATACATGTATGTCATTTAAAAGTATTGGAGACCTTTTGATATGCACGTGTATATCATGACGTTTCAAGTGGCTGCCCGTATTATTTTTTGTGAAAAAGAATTATACCTATATGTTATAAAACTCGGTTAGCTTTTTTTATTGTCATTATAGTTATAGACACTGTATGTGATATTTAAACGAAAACACATATTTTACCTAAGAAGCCAATGATATATATATAATGTAAGTATCGGTTAGCTTGTAATTATAATAATATCTGCATATGTTGATTATTGTGGGAATATAGATTATAAGGATTTAAATAATGAATCTTATTGAACAGACATGATGTATTTTGAGACAACAATCGTGTACTATTTGCCTTTAATACTTGTTGTAAATATGAAATTAAAACATGTTGTAGTGATTGAATTGTTAGCCATAACTAGGTTATTGTCTTTAGAATTAGCATATTTACTCATAAATCTTTCTGTATTTTATTATAATCAAGAGCATCGGTGATGTTGTCATCTTCGGAAGTAATGTCATTTGTCATGTAATGTAATGTCATGTTGCTTTGATTATTTCATATTAAGAAATTATCTTGTTTTGCTACAATCTGTAGTTGGTCAATTTATTTAATTACTTTTAATTAAGATTTTACTATTGTTAATCTTCCCGTCGGCTCCTTTCACGCAAAACATATATTATGTACTCTACCATAAAATAATTAGTTTCTCCCTTTTTATGAATATTTCCCCAAAACAAAAGAATTGTTTATTCAATATTGTAACCAGTTCACTATTTAGAAAATAACTTGTATTCGAACTACTACATTGAAAATTAGGATTTATCGATTTCGGTTGTATGTTTTAAATCATGAAACATCATTACCGATAAACCTCTGAAACTAATCGGGTCGCTTGACTATTATTACAGAACCAACTACAGCTACACAGACCAACTACAACTGAACTTCAAAACAACAACAAATCACAAAATAAATACATAAAAATGCCTCAAGAGTGGAGTACAGTGTATATGCTAATATTAGCGGGGTCGCATTCGCCAATTCATCCAAATTTGCAAAATTTGATGATTTTCGAAATTAATCAAAATCATGAAGAGTAAGTGTGTATGGTTTTATTACAACAGATACCATTTACATTTTAATTCGAGTATAATTTCAAAGGGGATTCAGAAGGCAGTGAGAATTAGTAAAAGAAGTATAAAACCATCCTTGTGTTTGTATTTCAGGAAATAAAAATTAGAAGAAACACAAAACCGTTTCAAGTTAATTAACGAGTTTGATAAATTTCATATCACATAGTCCCGAGTGTAAGATTCTATTTATCATATAACTTTTATGAATAGAGATATTTAAAGTAAAACATTAAATTTCGTCTCTTCATAAAACAGTCAAAATCCAGCACGATTGCCGTCTAATGAAACAATCATGCGACGTCATATATATATTATGACGTCAAAACTACAGGTGACGCGTTATTACACTTGTGTCTTACGATATTTTTGACATGGCCGTATGCCATGGCTGGCTGTTTTCAGTATAAACTAGCAACACATTGTTTTCTACACACACAAAATTAAACAAAGCATATGTAATACGTAGCAAACATCACATTTAAAGCAACAGCATTGTCAAAGATTATACAAATGCGTTTTAAAAATTAGCATGCTTTTTTCACATCTTAAACAAACCAAAATGGACTTTCGCATTCAAATTATTTCAGAAAAGAAAACTCGAAACTTCACAAAAAAAAAAAAAAAAAAGCCTGAACCGTTCCCTTATATAACAGCAAAGTCCAAAAAACAATTCCAGGGTTTACTATCACTTACGTTACACCCAAACTTCAAAAACAATCAGTGTCGCGTTATTTGATTCTGTTATGTGCATTTAAGGACTAAACAATCTGTTGCCGCATATTGAGCTTTCATCTACTATGAAATGGGTGGATATAACGACAGTGACAGTAACTTCTGGAGAATCAAGGATATGATAGATCTCATAGATTCAAGACCAACAAGATTTACTTTATGAACGTCATCAATTACATTATTATCATGATGATGACTGCACTAAATTATTGAATGCTATTATGAAAAGTGTAATGCAACTCCTTAATTGATAAATTAAACACTAGGCATACTTCAAACAGTTCTTTCAGACATAAATGACCAATCAGTTATGTCCTGGGAAAAAAAGCAAGACCAAATTAGAGATATGACCATGAAATAATCGTATTGATTTGTATTAAAAACAGAAATGCTGAAACATTAATGACGTAAATCATCTTATAAATTGAGAGAGCATTAAGTATTTGAATACAATTCTATCGCGCACTATCTTGACAACTAAATCTTTATTGACTGTGAAGGCAGTTATCAAAAGGACTGTTTTAGTTATGCTAAAAAGCACCTCTCAATAAATCTCGAGATACTTGCAATTTTATCTTTTGAACTGCAACTTTCCTTTGCTCTAATCCTGTTTCTTTTCCTTCATTTCCTTGTGAACATCCAGAGATTTACAAAGCCATTTAACCAACACGGAAAGTCCTTGACCTTTTGTGTGTCCACACATCGTAGTCTTAGAATTGTCAGGATGTTGAGTAAACAACTATAAGTCATGGCTATCACTATAAAGTAGGACGCGCCCGACATTGTATCAGACACTTTGGACAGGAGTTCTTGTGCGATGTAGGAGATGGTGATGGCGAAGGACATTCTTTCGCCTGAAGAAACCGGAAGTGGAAACACAAAAGAATTCAAAACGCATAACAATATAATAGGACTTATCAAAGATATCATGAAGTACCTTGGTTTTCTAGTAAGATAAATATCATGTCCAATAACTGTTACGTAGGGTCGGTATTGTATTTCTTCTTCATCATATGTCCTAACAACTTCCCATTCCTTACTTGGTGTAAAATAGTCAATGAATATGTCTAAACTGTTTGGTGTGAGCTTGACGTCACTAGGACAGCATGGTGGCATTATTTTTGTTGAAAATAAATGCGAATCTGACGGAAAACTCGCCATGTCCACTGTACATATTACCTTCAACAAAATCTTTCCAGGGTCGAATGATATTCTAAACTCAAATTTGGTAGACCCGTAATCTTGGTATTCGTCCGAGGGTAACAAGGGTTGGTTTCCATACGAGAGAGGAGCTAAATCCATGTTATACCGCCAAATTCACTCGGGTCGCATTTCAACCGGAAGTCATACCACGTCAATATCAGTCGGGTGGATATCCTGATCGTTCCGGTCCACTCATAAAAATCCAAAATGGACGTATGGGAAAATAGTGTATCGATTTCCACTGTGTCGCTTAGGTTGTATACTGGTCTCATCTGTTTGTTGTAGTTTTCAAACAGCCTTCTCTTCAGATTTTTGATGTCCTCCATTGTGCAAGTCGCCAGTGCGGACGTAGAAATCACGAGGTATGTTAGTAATACCTTTAGCGTGAATGTTGTTTCCCCCATTCTTTTCTTAGGAATCCTGGTTTAGCAAAATGAAACACTAAAGGAAACTAGACAAAGGTATATATATATAATATGTTTTGTAGAAAATGCAAGAGAAAGGAATTCATTGGTTATATAAAAAGGTAATGGAATTACATAATATTTAAACCTATCTCGTCTTCAGAGACGTTCTACTCCTTGCAGTATTTCAGAGGAAATTAACTATCCTGAAAACTCGAAACTGTGTTACGGTTTACAAAGACTTCGTGATTTCAGATCCAACTTCACTGTTCATATACATGAAGACAATGGAAATCGATTTTGCAAGAGTAACACATTAAACCGTATGTATAATAATCAATAAATCGTAACAGAGAAAATGCTTTAGCATAATAAGCAAATATGTTGAAGATGGACACATCGCCAGGTTAAGTACAATCTGAAATATCATTCAAATAATGTAGCTAAATCATTATTTACTTAATTAAAAGCTCAGTTCATTGGTCAGGACGAACAACCTAATGTCAACACTTAATTAAAAGCTCAGTTCCTCGGTCAGGACGAACAACCTAATGTCAACACAATCCCTAATCCGTTCTTTTGTTATTCAGACAATGGCTTTGTATGTGTTACTGGGGACAATAATGAGATAGACATAAACATTGGCTAGATGGTATACAACAATAGCTTTTTTTGTCAGTCTGTTGTTGTTATGATATCGTTCCCCAAAGTATGCTACATTGCCTACGATATCTAATATATACAATTATACCACAATAATAAATTCATTAATATCAGATTTGCAAAAATTTGTCTGGTACTGATTTTGTAGAATTCCGCCAGATTGTGATTTTTATAATTTAATTTTTGTGTTTTAAACGTCCTATTACTAGCCAAGGTCATATAAGGACGTGTCAGATTTGTTGGTGGAGGAAAACCGGAGGTATACTCGGCAATTACCCCACATGGGATTCGAATTCGCAAGCTAGAGGTGGAGGGCTTGTGGTAATATCACGAGACATCTAAACCACTTAGCCATCGCGGACCTCATCTATTCTATTATATTGTAGTGGCGTACTAGTGACCATCCTCGATACTCCAGGGGTTCCGATCAATTACGATCTCTACACTCCTTGACTATCTCGTGGTAAAACTGAAGGCAGCTCAGAGGAAAAACTCTGAACCAATCACATGCCAGTAAAAATATCTTTTGAAGACTACAGAGAGAGCGACGCCCAATTTCAGTCACACAGTCAACCACAGGGCACCGTTATACGGCTCTTTTGATTTATATCAAAGAACCTGTTCTGTTGCCTACCGTTTTAGTCCAGGAGTGTAGATGTCGTAAATGATCGTAACCCCTGGAGTATCGAGGTTGATTATGACGTGAATGAGATGGACTGTATTATTTCTGTTTACTGATCTTAAAAGGACTACATATGTCAGTGGTCAGTTATGGATCATAAAAAACCTGTTGTTGGTGATTGAATGTGATATTGTAGATACTGATTACACACTTAATAGTATCAATGTGGTAATTTTGTTTAATAAATAGTCGAAATTCACTGAAAAATGAAAAAAATAGTCATAACATTGACATTTTTCGACTGAAGTAGACAAATGAGATATCAAAATGCCCACAATAGAACAACAAATACATGTCAGGACCAAATAATCCAATATATGTAGTGATTTGAACGCAGGAAATGAAAAAATACAGTTTTAAGCTCAAAAATGGTAATTTTTCAGCATTTTTTCATATTTGGCTTGACACAGCAATATTGTTTCCCAATAACAAATTATTATTCGTAATCAGTTTTTTGACCTCTTATCAGCCAGTTAAAACAACAACAACAACAACAAAAAATATATAGAAATGCAAAAGAGAATTGTTGTTATACCATCATTTGGTTTACAAAACATCACCGGATGCGGCATAGGATTGTTATTTTTTTCCAAAACCACTGACACTACAGTTTCCTGGTGTCTCGGAATTTCCTGAATATAACATTGGCTATTGACGATTTATATATCTTAACAAATTTGAATGAATATCTAAGTTGGACTTCAAAATAATTCATTTTCATGTTCGAAATATTGTAGACTAGTAGCCTCTCAAACTGAATTATTACAGCAAACCGCCAACTAATAGCTATAGGGTATCAAATTAAATTCCGCAAATACCATGACACTTTTCGAAACGTGTTGTGTCTTTTAGAATGAGCACATCCATTATTTACTTCCTGTGTATAACGTTAGGAAATATAAGATGGTTACTACAGTGTCACATATTTCTTTCACTAGTTCTTAATGATAATCATTTTCGTTGTGCGTGCTTTCTCGACAGACATTACATTATCGGGTTACCATCGTGGTTCTAACTTGTCAATCGTCCATGATATAACATCAGAAACATCGGATTCAGGGATGTTGGATCTCTTCCTCTTTCCTACCTAGTTTCACCTAGATTCACATATTCACATATCGTATATGATGTTCCAGACTTCCCCGGCATTATGGAAAAGACACCAGATCCACATTCTGCGGAGGATTGGGTTGGTTCTCCTTAATTCGTATGAAGCACAATTCCTCATTCTTGTGAACCTCAGTAACCATAGGTGGCACAGGTGGATTTCTTTGAGGTCATAGATGAGGTCTGCAGTGAAGTTTCACTCTTTGCCAAGTCTGGAAAGCACTGTAGTACTTGTAGAGGTCTTCAATGTTCTCTTTACGCATACACCAGATGTGACACAACCAGCACCTTCAAGGGAGTGGGAAAAGTCCGACCAATGAAAAGCATTTAACATTTATGGCCTCATTAATGACCTCGATGATATCACCTGTGCCATTTATGGTTGCACGAGGGTCCACACGATTGATGAATAGTACTTCATACGAATTATGGAGCTATGCGCTAAGGAGAACTCATGAATGTGGATCTGGTGTAATTCCCATTATGCCGGAGAAGTTTGAAACAGCATATATGTACGATATGTTAGAATCTGAAAGAGATCCCACATCCCTGAACCTGTTGTTCCTGATATGAACTCTTGCCATGGATGGGTCATAAAAGAAGACAAGCTAGAACAACACTGGCATTGTAGCGTCACATCAGCTCATCGACATCGAAGACGACGCTCTGATTTTTCAACGAATTACCGATATACCGATATCTCGATTACTATGATTCGGACTGCATGTGCTGCCAGCTACCAGATATGCCGAGTCTCTTCAGTGGATAGTGCAGTGAGGCGAGAAAGCACGCACAATGATAATGGTTATCATTGAGAACCAGTGAAAGACATATGTGACACTGTAGTAACCATCCTACATTTTGCTTATGCTATGCATAGAAAATAAACAATGAATTTGCTCATTTTCAAAGACACAAACGTTTTGGAAACTGTTAATGATATTAACGGAAACACAGCTTAGCTTAGGTTACATTTGTTACGCTATGATTTGTAATCAGTGGGTCATAAGGGTTCAGAAAAATATTGGTTCGGGGTTTGGGGGGGGGGTGCATGTGGGACCCTCTTAGCCCCATGGCCTATATAGGAAGTAAATGCAGATGAAATAAAACATTTTAATAAGAATGACAAAACTTTTAAAATTATGCCATAAATGACCAAAAGTTGAAAGTTGCTTATGCATATTTCGAATTTTTTCCAAGGCAATGACAGAAAATAAGCATAATAGATAAATAAGAGATACAATACATATTTCAGACAACGAAAATGTGTTGCTAATTAGGCGTTCTGACATGGCACCTCCACATATCAACTGCATATCCAATAACCATATATATAGCAATTGTCAATTACTGACTGTACGTTGGTGGATTGTCACTGGGTACTCTAGTTTTTGAATTTAGCACGTCATTAAATGATCATTACCGTTAATAAAATGTCAGAAAAAAACATTAAACCAAACGGACATTTAATTATTAGATACGACTTACAGATTCTAGAAAGTTCATATGCATAAGTCAACTGAATATATAACGTGCCCACTTAACATGTGAAATAGATTCCCCTGTCAGCCACCTTACCTCAAACCAAGTTTAATAAGTCAGTCACATAACTACAGATTGCAGATTTTCATTAATACACTGATAGGTTTTACTTTCACTTGGCGAACATGTAAACGTTTTAGCAAAGTATACCCACGTAAACATGTCTTCGTTTGAATGATATATAAATACGAAATACACTTATAAATCATAAGCAGAACCGAGCTCCCTCCATATCTGTACTCTATTTAATGACAACCTCTACAGAACGAATCTTGACTTGTGTCACCAAGTTTCCGTAGAGTGGAGTGATGGATGACTTCATTTCTATTATGTTTGTCTGTGAATTCAGGTACACAGTTATACTCTCTGATATCTTTCAAATTTTGTTTGTTTTAACTCATTCATTCTGCAGATCCACAGACGAGTATAAATTAAGACAGTAAAAAAAAGATGTGAAGACTCACAGCTGTAGACATGGTTGTCAAAGCATTAGTAATTATTTATTATAATTTAACACATATGAATTCAGTTACACAGTTATACTCTCTGATATCTTTCAAATTTTGTTTGTTTTAACTCATTCATTGTGCAGATCCACACATTATTGGTATTATTCGACCATGAAAACGTTTTCAATAATCAAGATTGTATTTCACTTCAACAGATATAATGTGTAACAGGGTGAAAGATAATAGTTTTGTATGTAAAGATGGACAATTTACAAGTTGCATGTTATATAGTAGCATACTCCTAAAGTTCCAAGTAGTCAAATGACTATGGTGCAAACAATTACTTGTTAATTCTGTCATGAGTGATTTAGGTATTTCGTCATGATTTGCCATATCTCCGCCCCTAAAATATTAATAAATAGGCAAAAAAAGAAAATGAAAACCCATTCAATTTTACAATATTTGTATATGATATGCTCAATGTAATATATTTTTAAAATATCATGTTAAACAGTGTTTAAGTTTGTAACTCACAAACCTACGCCCATTTATCAACTTCAGTTCATACATGTTTTTTTGTGATATTACATCTGGTTATATCTGTTTATTTTTATGATTTTCTCCAAATTTTGTGTTTTAAGAAATCCGTATGCGATTTTTTTAGAATTCCGAAATTTCGGTCCGGATGGGTCCCCTCTTATTATTTATTGCGACGAACATCGCTTTCAGTGCTTGAAAATCCTTTCCCATTTACGACAGGGACCGTAAAAACCTTAGAAATATCATCTAATTTTCACTTCATCTCTTTTATTTGATTTATTTAATGCTTTTTAACAATCAATTTCAAAACTAGAAAATTTTCACATATTAAACGAAAAATATCCAATTTGGATGTCGTAGCGTATCAGAAAAAATTCTGGAATTCAAAACAACATCTGCATTTTCCGGTTTAGCGTCATATGAATTAGCGCGGTTTTCAAAAGTATGGACCTATCTTAAATGTATGACTTCCAGCAGCTACCAGTGAGTGTAGAATTCTGTATTATTATGAACATAGCGATTCGGTGACAAATACATAGCTGTTTCCATCTCTGATATCTTACTGATATTATGAAGTTTAAATGTTACTGAGCATATATTACGATGTTTAAAATAAAACAAACAAAGCAGGGTACATCAATAAATGTGCTGGATTTGCATATGGTGCTGTTACTTATTTCAAACTGATGATAAACGCGATTTATCGACACTACACTTTCAAATCTCCATTGTGTTTGTGTCATGAAATGTCCATATAACAGCTGAATCAATCCTTCTATTTTAGTATACGTAACCTTATGTGTAAAATATTACTCAGAGATGTTGGGATTGGCATAATTATTGATATAGTTAAAAAGAAACTGATATCCGTTTTTAAAATAGTGCAAAAAGAAAATTGGACGTTGTCACTCGCATGTCCTTTCTTCAAAATATCCACAGATATTTGTATCGTAATCGTATAGACAAGAAAAGCTACCATCAGTGAGAACTTTCTGTTGAACTATTTCTACTTATATTCGGTCACAATGTCATGTTTTATCAGAATTATATTATTGTATGTGTTTGTATATGCTTTTTCCTCTTCATAACTCAGGTGATGGTTTGTGTCTGTTTTCAGTATGAACCAACGACAAAATGTTATCCATGAAGAAAGTTTAATAAAAACAAATATAATGAGTAGCAGATATAACATTTATCATTTATATGAATTCAGGAAAAACAACTCGAAACGTCCAAGAAATGAAGGAAATGTTCCCCTATGTAACTGCAAACGTTTGCAATAAAAACATTGAACGTATTCTAGGGGTTATTATCACTGTCATTATACTAACCCTGGAACATGTTATTGAAGGAACGTAAGGAGAGAAAAAACATACCAGTCAGAGCTTTATAATGTGTACTAACCAGATACACGTACATCCACAAGATTCCAACGTTTTCATCACAGAAATGCTACCATGGGGTGGTTCTTTATTTACACTCCTGTCTCAATCTCAAACATTTGTATGAATGTAAAGGCAGTTATCAAAATTACGGCTTCAGTTATGCAAAATAAGGATCTATCAACAAATCTCAAGATCCTTGCAATTTCATCTTTTGAACTGCAACTTTCCTTTGCTCTAATCCTGTTTCTTTTCCTGCATTTCCTCGTGAACATCCAGAGTTTTACAAAGACATTTAACCAACACGGAAAGTCATTGAGCTTTTTTATGTCCACACATCGTAGTCGTAGAATTGTCAGGACGTTCAGTAAACAACTATAAGTCATGGCTATCACTATAAAGTAGGACGCGCCCGACATTGGATCAGACACTTTGGGCAGGAGTTCTTGTCCAATGTAGGATACATACACAGCAAGAGACAAAACGATGGTGACGGCGAAGGATATTCTTTCGCCAGAAGAAACCGGAAGTAGAAACACAAAAGGATTCAAAACACACAACAATATAATTGGACTTATTAATGATATCATGAAGTACCTTGGTTTTCTCGTAAGATAAATATTGTGTCCAATAACTGTTACGTAGGGTCGGTATTGTATTTCTTCTTCAACATATGTCCTAACAATTTCCCATTCCTTACTTGGAGTAAAAAGTCCCATGAAAATGTCTGAACTATTTGGTTTGAGCTGGACTTCAGTCGGATAGTAAAGTGGCATTATCTTTGTTGAACATACATGCGAATCTGATGGAAAACTAGTCATGTCTACTGTACATATTACCTTCAAAATCTTTCCAGGACCGAACCGTATTTGCCCATTGCTTGATATTCTAACGTCAAATTTGGTAGACCCGTAATCTTGGTATTCGTCCGCTGATGAAAGGGTAACAATGGTTGGTTTCCATACGAGATTGGAGCTAAATCCATGTTGTGTTATACCGCCAAATTCACTCGGATCCCATTTCAACCGGAAGTCATTCCACGTCAATATAACTCCGGTGGATATCCTGATCGTTCCGGTCCACTCATCAAAATCCAAAATAGACATAATGGAAAATAGTGTATCGATTTCCACTGCGTCGCTTAGGTTGTAAACTGGTCTCATCTGTTTGTTGTAGTTTTCAAACAGCCTTCTCTTCAGATTTTTGATGTCCTCCATTGTGCCGGTCGCCAGTGCGGACGTGGAAATCACGAGGTATGTTAGTAATACCTTCAGCGTGAATGTTATTTTCCCCATTCTTTTCTTAGGAATCCTGGTTTAACAAAAAGAAATACTAAAGGAAACTAGGCAAAAGTACGACGGAAAATAGAAGTTTTTTTCGCGCTTTGGTCGTTCATAAGTAGACCATATAATAATATCATGTTATATAATTTTATAGAAAATATATTGAAGTAATTTGTTGCAAACATATATTATCGGTAATGAAGTTATATAATATTTTAAACCCACCTCGTCTACACAGACGTTCTACTCCTTGCAGTATTTCAGAGAAAATGAACTATCCCGAAAACTCGAAACTGTGTTAGGGTTAGATAAGACCTCGTGATTTCAGATCCAACATTACTGTTCATATATAAAAAACAATGGAAATCGATTCTACAAGAGTAACACATTCTCTATACAACGGTATCTATAATAATCAATATATTGTAACAAAGAAAATGGTTGTAGCGTTTTAGTGCATATATGGTCAAGATGCACACATTGATAGGATAAGTGTTATCTAAAATTTAACAAGTAGAAAGCAAATACTATCACTAAATCTCTATTTACCTAAAGCACTGTTTAACTGTTGTCAGGACGTACATATTCCGCTATTTTTAATAAAATAATAACCAGCTCCTTTGTAACGGTAACAAACATTCAAATGAGGTATTTTATATGTAACTGAGGAAAATCGTGACTACAAAGATAGAAATAGACAATGGCTAAATGGTATAGAACAATAGTTTTATCTGTTAATGTGGAGTTGTTATAATATCATTTTCAAAAGGAGAAATAGTCGAGAACCTACTACATTTCTTAAGACACTTATTTACCACGACATATAATGAACTCTAATATTATGTTTGCACATTTTAGGAATGTTCGGTTTTGTTTTATACAGAAGCCTATTGGGCTCATTTTGGTAGAAAATTCTGGTAACTTTATTTCGCGAAACTTTCGCTTTATTAACGCGAAACTTTCGCTTTATTAACGCGAAACTTTTGGCGTTATTACGCGAACTTTTGGCGTTATCACGCGAAACTTTTAAACAATTAATATTTTAATGATGTTATACCGACGCGATTTACATAATAGGAAGTTTTCATTTTATATTTTACCGGGGCAAAATTACACCTATATGCACATTAAGCGAATCAAGCACCTCTGATTTGTATTAGATAAGATTTTCTCTGAAAGATGTAAATAGGGTTATTCGAGGTGCTTGTTATCAAGAAAAAGGATGGCCATAAGACATTACCATGATGAGCTCAATGTTTTAGATAGTGAAATTTAAATGTTCAATATCGATGTGACTATGACGTCATAACACTAATATTAAACGGACGTTTCTAAAAAATAATCCGAGTTTATATGCTATACATCGACCTTCGCGTGACCATGGGATAAGTAGAAATTGTGTCTTGTACATTTGGATTTCCAACAATGAAATGTCATAAGCAGTAACGCGAACGTTTAAAAGAAATTCATTGCACATCGATGGATTTGTTAGGACGTATAGATACTCATGGGATATATTTTAGGAACAGTATAGAGAAAATTTGCTTCTTATAAATTGTGTGCAAAATAGTAAACAGAATCTATTCTAAAATGAACACGAAACTTATGTGGATGCACGTGAGTACGGGAGTATATTGTAGATTAAAGTCTGAAAGTTATTAAAAGCAAATCAACTGTCAAGTGGTATCTAAATTAATTGGAATTAACAAGATGGAAACATTTTTCAGATTTAAACGATGTTTTAACATTTATTTTGAGTTACCTTCAGCATTCCAGACAACTTCAGGTGTATAGATGACAAAGTGTTTGCTCTTCTGTAATAAATGTAATAAGTATCGTAATAATATAGAAATAAAAAGCTAGCATCAATGAGAACTGCCTAGTCAACTGTTTTCTAATAGATGTGCTCACATGTTTTACCGGAATTAAGTTATTTTATGTGTTTATCTGTTTTTCTTCTTCATTACTTGGGTGATGTATAAACCGACAGCACGTGCATACCCGTACATATCATGACGTCAGTACGTACACACATTGACTTTACACGTGTATAAATACTCAAATTATCTGCTTGTGTTGATTGTTTTGGATTGACATTTATCTTTTGAAACTGAATTCTACCACTGAAAAATTGCAGCAGAATTATCTAAAAAGGTTAAAAGTGTTGTCGATACATTGAGCGCACTTAAGGACCCCCAAACAATCAAACATGTCGTTGGTTTACTCATTGATAATGAAACAGACTTTACAAGCATCAAAGAGCATTGAGAGTCTGAAGGCTGAAAAAGATTGAAACTTTGAACGATCGTATGGATGAAATAGAGCAATACTCCCGCCCATTCGCATTTTAACACAAAAGCTCTACTGCATGGCTGTGACAATTGTGATGAATGAAAAAATACATATTTATCGCAAAGTATAATAGAATATATATCTGAAACAAAAATATTTTTTTTTAGATTTTTCTACTGTGATAGGTTGAGGAGATACACTAATAATAATATTCATTCATAATGTAATGTTAAATGTTAAAATATTTTATTGATAATTGTACTATACCGGATTTGTTTGGAAATAATATAGGCTTTGCCTGTTGCCAAATCCATTTGCATGTTATTTGCATAAAATTTGTTGAAATGAAAAAATGGAAACCGACAGCACAATGTTTTCCATGAAGAAAATTTAATACAAAACATATGTAATGAGTAGCAGATATATCATTTTTAAGTAACATCAATGTCAATGGTTGTTATACAAATCTGTTTAAAAAATATATGTCGATTTATTACACATTTAAAACAAACTTTCGCATTCAAATTAATTCAGAAAAAAAACCCAGAAACGTCCAAGAAATGAATGAAATATTCCCTTATATAATTGTAAACAAGCATGCTAGGTATTCCAAGGGTTACTATTGTTATGATCAAGAATAACAGAAATGAGAAACCAGCAGCAGCTAAATGTCCACAGATAATTTGTAAAGTTCCAGGCAATATGAATAAATCCAAACTAGGTGTTGTAATAATCCACAGATAAAGTCACAATAGCACTCCCAATAGAATCTAACATGGCGCTGTACAATTCTTGATATGGCTAATAACAGGTCTCATTACAGTTCTGATTAGCCTTGGGCAGCTGGAGTATATATAGCTAAACCCTTATTTCAAGAATATTGGAGAACCTTATATGTCTAGAAATATCTAACTAGACACAGTAAACAAATATACACACAAAACTTTCTAGAAATAGATCATTTTAGATCCCTACTTATAATCAACATGTTTACAAACATGTATGTTTACGCATGATAATATTTTAGAAAGTTCTATAACCTAAATTAAAGAGACAATTCACTCAGGCTAATTATTTTACATAACCAAGAAGCAAAATATGGCATAAATGTTTTGTTCTACATTTCTTATGAAACATATAGCATAAGATATTGACAAATTCCACGTCAATGTTAAGTATTTTAATTGATTCCGTTGAAATTACAAATCGTTGATCAATACCATTAAGCGGGTACAATATGTACGCTGTACCCATATCCGAGCCAAAGTCACGCACGGTAAACACATGAACTACATAACCACTGTGGAGGTGATAAAATGATTTTTAGACAATACAATTCACCTAATAAGGTAAACACACTACTGTCAGAGCGATTCGAGCAGTTCTAGACAAAAATAGGATTACTCTACGAGCAAGGGACAGGGTTCGGTATACAAGGTGTTCGACTACAATGTATAATGACGGACAGCGAGCGAGTTTGAACATTCCCCACGCATTTCACCACCATATACTTTTCTGGCATACCACAGTAAAACCGACTGATCTAATTTCCTTACGAACTGGGTTTTTTTTGGCCATATATGTACAAATTTTAATGTTCTTTTAGACTGAATTGTCCCTTTAATGATATGAACTTTATAGGATGTATTGATAATAAAGCTATAGGAGTTATCTCCCTTATCTACTAACTACATATATTTAGTGTCATACATAACACTATCACCATCACTGTCATTATACCAACCCTTGGAATTTATCATAATTTTAAAGGAATGTTAAGAGAAAAAACCGACCAATCACATGCCTACAGAGCGTACATTTGAAGATCACATTGAGAGCGCTGTCAAACTTGAAAGGCATACAGTGTATAATTATTTGATTTTGTTGATCTCCATTAAAGGAATAAACTAGTTTTTGCCGCATATTGAGCTTTCAACTTTACCATGAAATGGGTGGATATAACGACAGTGATAGTAACATCTGGAGAATATGGATGTGATAGATGTGTATAATTCTAATTTATTCTGTTATTTTAATTCTCGCTCTCAGGGATTCAAGTACAAAACGATTTATTTCATAAATATTTAAAGCTCCTTAATGTATTACACCATCAACTACATGATTATCATGATGAGGACGAGTGACGATAATGAAAAAGTGCAATGTAACTTCAATATTATATTGATAGATGAAAAACTAGGCCTACTTCAAACAGTTCTTTCACACGTCAAAGATAACATATTTATGTCATGGAAGATAGAAAAACCGAATTAGAGATTATGACCATGACATAATTTTATTAATATGTATTAAAAGCAGAACTACTGAAACATTAAAGAAGTAAAGGAAATTTAAGTGATATAGTCTACCAAAATCTTACTTCTTATTTTTTCGTCATCATAAAAACATCTAATTAAAGATACTCCATCGCCGATTGAGCATAACTGATATTCATCGATTGAACAATAACTGGTGTTTAATCATGTATATATGTCTAATAAACACAAAAATAATATAAAATAATTTATTTTGCCTTGGGTGCATGGACAATCAGTACTTCATGCCATATAGTGTATAGTGCCGCGGAATTTTTTCGGGATGAAATTAATTATTTTTATATTTTTAACTTTAAATAAAATCAGAAGCTCAAACTTTTTAATGTTGGTAATGGTGGTGTAAAGTAAGTAACCTTTGTAACTTAAGAATTTTTTTAAAAAATATTTACACTCCAGTCTCAATCTCAAATATTTGCATTAATGTGAAGGCAGTTATCAAAATAACTGCTTCAGTTATACAAAATAAGGACCTATCAATAAATATCGAGATGCTTGCAATATCATCTTTTGAACTGCAACTTTCCTTTGCTTTAATCCTGTTTCTTTTACTGCATTTCCTCGTGAACATCCAGAGTTTTACAAAGCCATTTAACCAACATGGAAAATCATTGATCTTTTTTATGTCCACACATCGTAGTCGTAGAATTGTCAGGATGTTCAGTAAACAACTATAAGTCATGGCTATCACTATTAAGTAGGACACGCCCGACATTGGATCAGACACTTTGGGCAGGAGTTCTTGTCCGATGTAGGATACATACACAGCAAGAGACAAAAAGATGGTGACGGCGAAGGACATTCTTTCTCCAGAAGAATCCGGAAGTAGAAACACAAAAGGATTCAAAACACACAACAAACTAATTGGACTTATCAATGATATCATGAAGTACCTTGGTTTTCTAGTAAGATAAATATTGTGTCCAATAACTGTTACGTAGGGTCGGTATTGTATTTCTTCTTCAACATATGTCCTAACAACTTCCCATTCCTTACTTGGAGTAAAATAATCCATTAAAATGTCTGAACTGTTTGGTGTGAGCTTGACTTCAGTCGGGTAGTATGGTGGCATTATCTTTGTTGAACACAAATGCGAATCTGACGGAAAACTCGTCATGTCCACTGTACATATTACCTTCAAAATCTTTCCAGGACCGAACCGTATTTGCCCATTGCTTGATATTCTAACGTCAAATTTGGTGGACCCGTAATCTTGGTATTCGTCCGCTGATGAAAGGGTAACAATGGTTGGTTTCCATACGAGAGAGGAACTAAATCCATGCTGTGTTATACCGCCAAATTCACTCGGGTCCCATTTCAACCGGAAGTCATACCACGTCAATATCAGTCCGGTGGATATCCTGATTGTTCCGGTCCACTCATCAAAATCCAAAATAGATATAAGGGAAAATAGTGTATCGATTTCCACTGCGTCACTAAGGTTGTATACAGGTCTCATCTGTTTGTTGTAGTTTTCAAACAGCCTTCTTTTCAGATTTTTGATGTCCTCTAGTGTGCCGGTCGCCAGTGCGGACGTGGAAATCACAAGGTATGTTACTAATACCGTCATTGTGAATGTTGTTTTCCCCATTTTTTTTAGGAATCCTGGTTTAACAAAAAGAAATACTAAAAGAAACTAGGCAAAAGTACGACGGAAAATAGAAGGGGTTTTTTTTGTGTGTTTTTTTTTGCACGCGCGATTTGCTCGTACATAAATATGTTATATAATCATATAAAATTCTTTTATAAAAATGCAATTAAAAGGAATTCATTACTTACATATATCAACGGTAATGCAATTACATAATATTTAAACCTACCTCGTCTTCACAGACGTTCTACTCCTTGCAGTATTTCAGAGGAATTAAACTATCCTGAAAACTCGAAACTGTGTTACGGTTTAATAAGACTTCGTGATTTCAGATCCAACTTCACTGTTCATATACAAAATGACAATGGAAATCGATTTTGCAAGAGTAACACATTAAACCGTATCTATAATAATCAATAAATCGTAACAGAGAAAATCCTTTAGCAAAATATGCATATATGTTGGAGATTAATACATCGCCAGGTTAAGTACAATCTGAAATATCATTTAAATAATGTAGCTAAAACATTATTTACTTAATTAAAAGCTCAGTTCATTGGTCAGGACGAACAACCTAATGTCAACACAATCCCTAATCCGTTCTTTTGTTATTCAGACAGTGGCTTTGTATGTGTTACTTGGGAAAATAATGACATAAACAGTGGCTAGATGGTATACAACCATTGCTTTTTTCTGTCAGTCTAATATCATTTTCCAAAGATTGCTACATTGCCTAAGATATCTAATACATACCATTATTCCACAATGTGTAATTAATCATTAATATTAGATTTGCAAAACTTATCTGGTACTAATTTTGTAGAATCCTACCAAAGCTTCACTTACCCATCAATATGATGATAGTATTAAAACGTTTCACTGCATTGTCACTGTTTTCTATTGCTTATTTAAACTTTGACCTCACGTTCATGGGATAGAAGGTATCGACAATATCTTCAAAAAATATTTAACAAGATGTGATAATGGAAATATCTTCTTAACCACCAATAATATAATCAGATAATGCATTTTGAGCTTGAATGCAATAACAGGCTAATGTGATGTCATATTTCATTTAGATGAATTGTTGTGCTAATTGCAGTACCTGGCAACTGCCCTACTTGGGATTCGAAATAGCGACCCAGAGGTGGGGGCTTGTGGTCATATGTCGAGACATTTAAACCACTCGGCCACCGCGGCCCCATCTTTACAAAACGTCTAAATTGTCGGCATTACAAAAAACTCTGATAAGGGTACGTGTGTGTATATGCATCATTTATTCTATTACATTGTAGTGCCGTACTAATGAGAAATGACCATCCTCGATACTCCAGGGGTTCCGATCATTTACGATTTATACACTCCTGGACTATCTCGTGGTAAAACTAAAGGCAGCTATGAGGAAAAACTACAGAGAGAGCGACGCCCAACTTCAAAGTCACACAATCAACCACAGTGCACCGTTATACGGCTCTTTTGATGTGCATCACAGGACTAAATTTCCTGTTCTGTTCTGTTGTCTCCAATTTTACTGCGAAATAGTCCAGGGGCGTAGAGATTGTAAATGATCGGAACCCCTGGAGTATCGAGGTTGACTATGGCGTGAATGAGATGGACTGTATTATTTTTGTTTAATTATTTAAAAGGAATATGTATGACTGTGGTCCGTTATGGCTCATAAAACCTGTTATTAGTGATTGAATTGTGATATTGTAGATATTGATTACACACATAATAGTATTGATGTGGTAGTTTTATTTAATACATTATGCCAATGTTAAAATGTTGTAAATATTTATATCTTTTCACCCGTTTTTTTATCAAGTAACCGTATATGCATATTTAGTGTCTAATTAATAGTGTCATATTCTCAGCAAATATCAAGTTTGTTCGAGATTGCGTTATTATTTCAAAAGAAAACAAAAATTAAAAAGTAAGCCGTAAATGACGAAAAGTTGAAAATTGCTTATGCATCTTTTCTTTTTTTATCAAGGCAATAACAGAAATAAGCATAATAGATGAATCGGAGATATAGTAAATATTTCACACAGCGCAAATTTATGTTGTAATTACTAATTTTTATGTTATCATTTTTAAAAAGGTCGAGCCGAAACCTAAAAGGTCCTTATTCTTTTTTGTTTTCTTAATTGCTAGTTTTAATGAAAATAACGATTGACATAATATATCCATAAAATAGGGGTCGAATAATTAAGGCGATCTGACATGACACCACTACTGCCCCTCCACATATAGGTTGCATAGCCAATAACCATATAGATGAGCAACTTAAGGTATTATCGACCCCTAACAAATAACGATTCCTACAGTTAATATCATAAATAACTCATCTTATGCTGGTGTATTTACCAATTTATCTCCAAGTTAACAAAGATTAAGGCATTCGGATCATCTTTTGACTATTATATAGTCTTAAGCAATAACAGAAACTTCCGAAAAAAATTGTGGGTAGGAGTTCGATAAAAAAAGATTGATAAATCGGATAAACTTATAAAGTATGGACCCCCCTACATCCTGGTAGTAAGAATGTCTTTATAATCAGGAAAACGAGTGCGGAATACCTATTAAAAGAATTTTCTTTCTTAGACCGTGAAGCAAGTCACTGTCAACGAAAGTATGTAATATGATAAACAATTCTCACGATTACTTTAACGAAATTTTGTCTAATTGCACTGTACTGATATCAATACATTAGTGCATTTACTTTTGCTCCTAGTAAAAAGAAAATAAATTATTTGCTATGTCTTTCTTGTTTATATTAATCTAACTATTACATTGCAATTGCATCTGTAATGATTGCTCATACTTTTGAGAAAATGAGGCACTGTAGGGTTAACGACTTGATTAAATAATTTACGATAAAAAAGAAAAGGAAGATAGCAGAGTTAATATAGAAAACGAACAAAAGAATGAGGGAGATCTGAAACATAACTATAAAATTAGGAATTGGCGGAAAGAAAAAAGAAAGAGATTAAAAGGAGAATTAGAAACAAACCGAAACTGAGAGAAAGTGTAAAAAATTAAGCAAAATATGAAAGAGAATTAAGCAGCGACACCCCAACATCTGAAACAGAATGACAGGATTTCAAATTCGATATATAGGATGCATGGTTTTGTCGATTAAGCGATAGATCGTTTCCATTATGTATGTATGCAGTCTTAGGTAATATATTGTATGCATGGTTTTGCATGCAGACAAGAAAATATCATAAGTGACCTGACTCTTATGCCAGACATATTGAAAACGTAGAAGTTTATTTGTGTATTTTGCATGTAAATATACGCTAGTAATAGCAATTTATAAATAAACCGTATGAATATGTACATTGTATACGTCTAATCAAATATATGTTTTGAACAATTATATATAACATTTCTTTAATGTAAATCAAGTCTAAGTGTTTGATTGGTTGATATGTTCAGTTTCAAAATTATCTTTTTATCGAGGTTTGTATTCCATGTGTCTCCCAATAACGATAGTACATATATATATAGTCCCGGGATGCCAAGTTTCATAATTGTAGATCAAGATTTAAAATATAACATACATGTATTATTATGTTTCTCATCTGGATAATACATGATTCAGTTATTGCAATATTCTGTGCAAAATACAATTATAAAGCTGGTGGATCATTTTCAAATGGGGTTTGCCTGACAATTTGATTAGACATGTTTCTTTTGAATATTTATATATCAAAGGGGTCGATAATACAGTGTGATAGAAGGTCTATATATGAACCTGTTTCTCAAAAATAAGACCTTTTTGCATAGCAAAACAACGCCAAAACACAAGTACAAAGTATAATTGACGATTTTGCATGACAGTATAGAAATTTCCGATTGCATTCTTCCCCTATAAATTAAACATTATTAAGGGGTCGATAATACCTCAATAAATGTCAATTACTGACTGTACGTTGGTGGATTATCACTGGGTACTCTATTTTTTTTTAATTTAGCACGTCATTAAATGATCATTAGCGTTGATAAAATGTCAGAGAAAACATTAAACCAAATGGACATTCAATCATTAGATACGACTTACAGATTCTAAAAAGTCAACTGCATATCTAACGTTCCCACCTAAGGTGTGCAATTGAGTCCTCTGTCGGCCACCTTACCTCAAACCAAGGTTATTGTTTAGTGACATTACTACTGAAGTACAGATTGCATATTTCATAAAAAATACTGATAGGGTTAGATGTATGTCAACAAATCGGTATTTACCAAATGATATTTTTACTTTCACTTGGCGAACATGTAAACGTTTTAGCAAGGTATACCCACGTAAACGTGTCTTCGTTTGAATGATATATAAATACAAAATACACTTGTAAATCATTAGCAGAATCGCGCTCCCTCCATATCTGTATTCCCATTAACGACAACCTCTACAGAACGAATCTTGACTGGTGTCACCAAGGTTCCGTAGAGTGGTATAATAGATGACTTCATTTCTACTCTGTTCGTCTCTCTGTATATGTGTGATAGTATAAGGTATAGTTAGAATGAAAATGTCTCCGTTTGTCATGCGAAATGTGTTGAAAATTTTGAAGAAAAAAGAAACACAAAAAAAATATTCCATTCTCTACTTTTTGTGTTATTTCATAGAACCTTCCAAAAACCGTATTTTGTTTACAGTTTGTGGTACGAGTTCGTTATTATGTCGCTATTGTTTGAACTACAATCAATTTACTCATTATATTTGTGACAGGTACCGACTGATCATACCTCCATAGTGTTAGGTAACACATACAGTACGCGTCAGATGGATTTGTTCTCATTCACTCTCGGAGTTACGAGTGCCACACGAGTGTAGGGGATTAGTATAGCCAGTGTTTCAACTCGGGTGTTTACACCGACCGCCACCCGGCGGGAGTCGACGAGTGTAAGGGATTAAGATAGTGAAACACATGTGTGAAAACTCACAGCTGGAGACAAGGTTGTCAAAGCATTATTAATTATTTATTATAAACTATCACATTTTTTCAAAGTTTGCTTGTTTTAACTCATTCATTCTGCAGATCCACACATTATTGGTATTATTCGACTATGAAGTGCACGGAAAAGCACTATGAGACACTTTCAAGAGTCAAGATTGTATTTCACTCCAACAAATATAATGTGTAACAGGGTGAATAATAATAGCTTTGTATGGGAAGATGGACAATTTACAAGTTATACGTTATAAAGTTTCAAGAAGTCAAATGATTAAGGTGCGAACAATTACTTGTTGATTTTGTCAGAAGTGATTTAGGTTTTTGGTATATTTTGCCATATTTTCGCCCCTAAAAATCAATGAATAGGCAAAACAGAAAATGAAAAGCCATGTCAATTCTGAAATATTTGTATTTGATATGCCCAATGTTATATATTTTTCAAATATCATGTAAAACCATTGAAACTCAAGACACTAACCCCATTTCATCCAGTGCTAAGATGGATCATATTTGACTATTTTTGAAAATCATGCCGCAAAAAAAAAAAAAAAAAAAAAAAAAAATCCACATTAGTTCATGTTTTTTTTTTTTTTGTGATATTCAATCTGGTTGATGTCTGTTTATTTTTATGATTTTCTCTGGTTGATGTCTGTTTATTTTTATGATTTTCTCCACATTTTGTGTTTTAAGAAAATCCGTAAGCGAATTCCGGAATTTCGGTCCGGATAGGTCACCTCTTATTATTTATTACCAATCCTCTCCGCTGGGCTGCGCTCATATACTATTTGTATTTTCGGAGCGTAGCATAGCGGAGAGTAGAAAAACTATGGCAGGCAATCCAGTCTACGGTGTTTGAAAATCCATTCCCATTTACGACAGGGACCGCAAAAACCTCGGAGATATCTTCTAATTTTCACTTAATTACTTTTATTTGATTTATTTAATGATTTTAAACAATCAATTTTAAACCTAGACAATTTTCACCTATCGAAAAATACCCAAGTGGAATGTCGTAGCGTATCGGAAACCATTCTGGAATTCAAAACAACATCCGGATTTTGCGGTTTAGCGTCATATGAATTGGTACAGTTTTCAGAAGTATGGCCCTATGATGATAAACGCGATAAATTGACACTTTACTTTCAGTTTTCCATTGTGTTTGCGCCGTGAAATGTCCATACAGCGGTAGAAACAATCATGCTATGTCGGTGTACGGAAGCTCATGGGCAAGAAATCTTCTGGGAAATAATTGTCATAAAGTTAGAGGGCATATCAATATTGGTAGAATCCGGTCCTCACGTCATGCATGTACATCAATCAAAACACGTCTGAGAAGTTTCCGGAAATCTGCGGAAATATAAGATGTGTTGCGATCATTAAATTAATTGCAATATGTATTAAAATTCAAACAATCATAATCTGTTTTAAGTTCAGCGTGAAAACTTAATCTTGCTACATCTGTACATAGCTCCACTCCTCTCAGATATTAATCTATCGATGCTTTAATACTAAATTCTTTAACTTATTTGTGTTTTATTAAATGCAATTTATCACATAACTGTCACATATCACATATGTCATACGGCCATGTCATAAATACCGTAAGACACATGTGTAATAACACTAATATGACGTCACATGTAGTTTTGACGTCATAATCTATATATGACGTCTCATGATTCTCTCAGTAGACGGAAACGTCCCATCCGAGCCGAATTTTTATATAAAGACTTATATTACTTAATGAATAATTATTTATTAATTTCTATTAATAAAAGTTATGTGATAACTATAATCTTACACTCGTGACTATGTCATAAGAAATTTAACAAACTCGTTAAATAATTTGATAAGCCACTCGCCTCATGTTAAATTATTAGGAAACGAACCGCGCCATAACATCCTCATAGTTCTGCTCCACCGCCACACTAAATGAATTCAAATAGTACGGTATTTACCGTAATTAATGCTAGAGAAGTTTTGTGTATTATTGAAACTCTTTTGTGCTATAAAATGGCAAGTCATACAATGAACAATAGGTTATCTATTCATTGCTTTTATTCAATAACTTTTATCAGATGCTAGAGTTTTAATTATAAATGAATCACCTTTTTCGGATGTAAATAATTTACAATGTGTTAATGCACTTCTTTATGTTATATATGCATTTGATATTAAAAGACTTATATTGATATTTTACCACGAGTAAGGGATCCCGATTCATATCATAAATGTTTGTGATTTAAAACACTTATTCAAAAGGGTGTTTCAATCATCTTTGTACATAACGTGTTTATTGGTCCGTATTATTGAGATATTTCATTCGTGCACATACGAATAAGAGTCTCCCTACACAGTAAGTCCTAAATCAATCAACTGGACAACCAGGAAGAAAAAAAACAACATTTCTCTACTTAAGCGTTTACAGGTATAACCAAACTGTAATAATGCATTTCACCGACGTAGGGACAGCTTACTTATGTCTGCTGTTTTTAACGTATGTTAAACCAACAGAGACTGTCATAGCCGGAAGGTAAGACATACCATTTTAACGTCATTTATATTATCTTCTTTTTGACACAAAGAACTGTCAATCAATTCTAAATAGTTCTAAATAATTTTGTTTTCGTGCTGTTTTATTTTAAGATTTGAATTTATTAAAACTTTTCAGTTTTTTAAAATTCTATTCACTATTAGTATTTTTGGTATCTATAGATAAGGCAGACATGTTCAAATGTTTCTTTTAGTGTACTTGAACGTTTATGTAAAACAAATATTATAAAAGAATTGTCAATATCCACTTATAACACGATATTTTCGCGACTTTTTTATGTTTTTTTTAACTTATCAACTTATATTTGCCTAATGACAATGGAAATCGAGTAATACACGAACAACTAATTACTGGTATATGTCACTGTATATTGTAAATAAACATTTTTACGCGCGACCTACAATGCACACAATACAGGTACCTGGTATATAGTACACTCACCGTGTTCAGGGGCTATATTCTATAAAAGAAAATATAAACTTTATTTATTTTACATCGATTGAGAAACAAGTTATACAACTTATGTAATTCAATCTCGATGGCCCCGGCGAGGGGTCTTGGTGTGGGAGGAAACTGGAGTGCCCGGAGAAAACCCACGTTATCGGGCAGGTGACCCCTAACCTTTTCACGTCTGTGCCGGGGATCGAACCCGGCTAGGTGAAAGGCGAGCGGCTTAACCACTACACCACCCGACCACCCATATAAGTATATTCTATACTTGTTGACACTTCGTTATTTTGTATTTTATGCGGAAAATATGTTATAATGGAGTACATTGATCTGCTTAATTAGTACATTTTTTTGGAAAAATAGTATCTGTGTTAGATGGATTGATATTGTAAAACAGTGAATAATCAATTACATGTTCAGACACATGGAATATTTTAGCCAATCACAGTAAAGTGTTGTATTTAAATATATTGAAACATGCATATTTGTCCAAAGTGTGAAGATTTCAACAAAAATAAGATAAATCCATAAGAATTATTGTTGTGAAGTTTGTAGAACGTTCGTTGATGCTATCAAAGATACAATGGGGCTAAATTGAAATAAAGGTTACCAGAAGTTCAACAAGTGATTTTATTCATCATTGTTTTTTAAGAAACCATGTATGTGTCAGACAAGAACGGAGGAGCACAAGATATTACACAAAATGTGGAACGTTTAATTGGGATCGATGTAGAAAGACCAGGTAAAAGATATATTAAACATTTTAGTCAGCAGTAAATATCATGGATTTTTCATTTCTCTCGTGTAAATAGATTCGGGTCTATCATCATCCTGAAATACTATGAAACTTACAAAAAAAATATATGGTATTAACATGACTTATATGACAATAATATCATTCTAATCTACATTATCATCTTCGTTAATTGATTGAGAAAAATGACATACAAACTCAATAATAGGAGAGGAAAGCTCCAAATAGATCATAGATTTCTCCACACATTGTATAGGTCTTAGGGCTATAGCATTGGGCGATGAACTGGGATATTAGCCTGTTATGTGGACCTATTGTTAATGCCACAAGTATTATAATTAATCAGGTACTACTATGTTTCTGTGGCCTACTGCTGCGATGGATATCTATCGAAAGACAACATTGCATGTGATTATGGTAAGACTTGATGTTTATATAAATAGATGATGATTTATGAAAACTTATAAAATGAGCATCAAATTTTGATCACATCATTTTTAAACCTGCATCTAAAAAGATTTCAATGTAAAATGTGCTGGAAAAAATTATTGGTGAAATATATTAACAGTAAATTCTAGTATGCAATCAGATGAATGTTTCTGCTTACGTGTTGCGCCTTATAGAACTTCTGAATTGCTCACTTTAAAAATGCAGTCATTAGTATTTCTCTATATTTAGCTATATGTGCTAGAAGGGTTGATCCAAATGCCTGCAGCATATACCACACAGAGTACGTAGAGTACAGAACTGGTGTTCGGGAACACAACAGTGGCGGTAGTTGTTTATCACCGGAAGTGTGTGGAAACTGCAATGACGGATTCTATGGCAACGGCCCAAATTGTGCTAGTACGTAATCTAACCATAAAGTAAAATTTATCTATGATGTAGGTTTATATACATCAGTTGAAAATATAGGTTATTTAGGTGATAAAAACGTAACATTATTTATAAAACATTAGTTTGTAAATATATGTATACAAATGGTATTCCAAATGGTATTCATCACAGTAGAATGAAATTTCATGTCGGTTTGCTTTCTTTGCAGTTTGTCCAAAAATAGCAAATTGCAAGCACCAGCGGTGCACGACGGTCAGTGACGTCAGATGCATGTTCTGTGATGGAGAGGTTATAGACACACCCGGATGGAGAGCCTATACAAGACATGTAGATGACACGGTCTCGTGTAAACGTACGTGTCTTATTGAAATACTGAATGTTTTCCTGTCAATTAGATATCACCAGATGCATAAAAAAAGATATAGTTTGCAGTAACGTTAGGCAAACAAATATTTCTGAACGGTTACGAACCATTACGATATCAAGAAGCGGTTAAAACGTTCTACTATATATATATATATATGAATATTTAACTTGGCCTTTCCTTACCGGTAAAAAACTTTTCTACCATTGTTCTCATTTATATTATGTCTGTAATAAGACTAGGGGGTGTCCTCGTCTAAGACGTTAATGGTTTAATTTATGATTTAGTTGGCATGTATTTGCTGTTTAAATGTTTAGTAAACACAACATTTATTCTTACAGAGACGTGTTCTTGGCGGTCTAACAGTCGCCATTGTTACCCCGGTACCTGTGACGGAGAAGTAGTCGAGAACTGTCGATGTCATCCAGGGTTCATAGGCACTCATTGTGAAACAGGTATTGTAAGGGTATAGGGGCTATAGTCGTTTATAGAAAATAATTGTTTGTCTTTCTCTAAATGTAACAAATTAAAAAAATAAATCCGCGGACGGATCTTAAGATTTGAGAAGGTCATTTTTTTATGAAATTCTTTATAAATTGTAACTTTCACTGTTTCACATCATTTAAAAAAACTAACATTTTTTTGTTTGCTTGTAGTTATGGATGATCCTTCAGTTTTGTCAAACCAGCTAATCTTGACCTTCCAAAACGAAAACAAAAAGTGCCCGGATGATCCTAATCTAACCCATACTCCAGAAACTGTGTGGACGAACATTAAGGAACTGAATCATACGCATGCGTACTTCACGGCGAAAAATGTTATCCAGGGGTCAGTTCCTACACCATACGCGTTTATAACGAATTTTAAGTATGGCATCATTGCTGGGACGATCGACATACAACTTGTTAGAGGTAAGCATGTTTTATGATGATCTATTAGTATTAGGGTATTTTTGGTTTGTTTAGTTTTACGTCATATCCACAGTTAGGGTCATGTAAGGACGTGCCGGTTGTGATGGTGAAGTAAAACCTGAGTACCCGGAAAAAGTCCTATGGGATTCCAACTCACGACTAAGAGGTCACGACCATCGCGACCCATTATTATTGAAATACCAAATAAATCATTATATGTAAATGTACTGTATAGAATAAAATATTCGAGTGTCCTCTCCGGGGCCGAGTGGTTAAGATGTCTCGACACATTACTACAGGCCCTCCGCCTCTGGGTCGCAAGTTCGAATCCCATGTAGGGCAGTTGTCATGTACTAACTGCTGGTCGGTGGTATTTTTCCGGGTACTCAAGCTTTCCTCCACCAACAAACCTGGCACGTTCTTACATGACCCTTGCTGTTAATAGGAGGTTAACCTAATCAAACCAAATACCCGTGTACTTTCTTTCGTTGTCTGGAGCTTTGATATCAGAAATTAATATATTAGTGGTTAGCTGATAGAGCCAGAGTGACAATAATACACAAACCAAATTTTGTGTTTTGATATTAGTGGTTTCCACAGGGACCTGGCACGAAAAGTTTTAACCAATAGTATACATATATACATATTATAATATCAAGGGTATGAACTCGGCGGTCGAAAAAAACGGACCTATTTTTTTAAAACCGTGATTATTTTGTTTAATTGGTTCTATACAACATTGACGGATATCTTACATTAAAGAGAAATAATTTATCTTTCCATTGGGTGCTTGGATGAACAAAATTGGCCAAGTATTGACGAAGTTATGGCTTGATGAATCAGGAAATTTACGTCAAATATGCTAACAATCGAGTTGAATACAAATATCTACGTCGTCTAAATGCACTCTTTTCTATCTCTCTATATAGGGTATTTATTCAATACTCGGCGGCCATGAATGGTAAACAGAATTTGATTGGTCTCTTGTCATTTGACAAGGAAGTTGTCTGACGTTGCTAGTTCATATGTTGTTGCCTCTCGTGTTCCAAATATAATTGGATATACACAAATAGTAAAGAGATTCTATATGATTGAAGACTTAGATCCTCTCCTATATAAATATAAACTAGTAAAGTAAATTATTCTTATTAGATATTAATCAATATTTCCATGTTTCATTTCATATACTAAAAAAGCAAAACATTAATCGTAATTACTTCGGCAGGAATGTTTAAAGGATCATTTTATGAGGGCCCTAGCCATATTCTTATATCAAATTAATTAAGTCTATATATAGTGTCATAATTAAAAATAATTTTTCAAAATCTATTTTTTTTTAATTTACGAGCACAATAAAAACTTCCTTAGCGATCATCTCAATATTACACCTTCTTATTAAGACTACTTTTCTATGGTCCTGCATAACGAACACTTTACTTCAGTGTTAGTCTTTATAGACAGGTAGGATAGCTCTATCACTTTGATTGGTTACAATAATTGGTTCTCATGACTTTTTGTAATGGTTGGCGTTCTATTATGTTATATTATATTATATTTTCCTCGATATTGTATTTCACGACGATTTGATTTAGTAACTAAACAGTTTAGTTTTGACTTGTAATTGACACTTTGTTTGTTTGTTTGATTAATTAACGTCCTATTAACAGCTATGGTCATGTAAGGACGGCCTCCCATGTAAGCAGTGTGTTGTATGTATGTTGTGCGAGGTGCGTGTTTTGGGAGACTGCGGTATATTCATGTTGTGTCTTCTTGTATAGTGAAACTGTTGCCCTTTTTATAGTGATATATCACTGAAGCATGCCGCCGAGGACACCAAGCAACACACCCCATCCGGTCACATTATACTGACAACGGGCGAACCAGTCGTTCCATTCCCGATATGCTGAGCGCTAAGCAGGAGCAGAAACTACCCCTTTTATAGACTTTGGTGTGTCTCGGCCAGGGGACAGAACCCAGAGCCTTCCTCACAGGGGCGAACGCTCAACTCAAGGCCAAAACTGAGGCGGTGCCAAGGGAGGCATTAGGAAAGATAAAGTCAGGTAGGAAGAAGAGAAAAGATAAGAACCTAAATTTAGTCGCCTTTAACGATCATGCAATAGGGGCAGCAGGTACAATTCTAACGCCCTACCTGCAAGGCAATGTAATTGACACATGCTCGGGACTATTTTTTTCTCTCGAAAGTTCTGATTTTTCGCAAAATACGCAAAAATAAGCTTGTATACATGTATAATGATAGATTAGTCGCTATTTCCTGAAGGAATATGTTCATATTTTTTCGTTAAAATACTTGAAATAGAAACATAGGCCGACATTACGACAAAATCGTGATCAACACTCGCAATTGAATACAATGGCAGATACTTTCACGGAGACTTTTTAAAATAACAAGGATAATAAATATCACAATGTCTTAGGGGAGTGGTACGCGTTCAAACTTTTCATACAGAAATAGACTTAATTGATTTTTAAGTTTGCCTCATTACAATACAAAGTAAATAGTATGCTCCATCTCAGTGGGTTTTTTTCTATTATGTCTATGCCATGTTTAGTTAAAACATGTTTCGGTCTACAAAGTTAAACATGCTTATACAGATTATGTTTTTGAAATGAAATCCATTCCAGTAATCAATATCACAATCGATAACAGTACAATAGCTATGAACCAGGAAGTTGTCTACATAACTCACTGTCATTGGTTTAAAGGTCTGAATGTAGGTATGTAAAGTATACCTATGTATCAAGCGAAAGGTGACTGGCTATCGGCCAAGATGGTAACGGGTCGTGACAGATTTATTGCACGAACATTGAAAATATTGCGTAGTATTTAAACCTGCCAATCTAATCTACTTTGGTTTGTTTTCGTTTAAAAGTGCACGTCTAAATGTAAACAGCTTTAAATTATGAAAAATATAGTAGAACATTGATACGTTTATAATCACTTCCTAAAAAATAAAAATGTATTAATTAATGTTTATTGTAAACCGATTTTCTTTCGCGTGACAGTTACTTTGCCGAACTTCGCGATACTAGTTCATCAATGATTGATAGTGATAGAAAATTCCAGTCAATTTTTAAATCCGCGAATGGTAATCTTCGTGAACATGTTTTGAATGAAAGTTGCGAAACGTTTGTGAACACATCAGCAGATAACCCTTTACCGCATGCAAACTAGTAGACTGCATCATCATGCTTCCACGAGGAAAGTACCCAATGTTCAACGCGAACATCGTTGCAACATCAAGTGTATGCACCATCTCAATGGCACTTTGTGAAGTTTTCAGTCTTGATTTATAATACGTTTTTAAAGTTAGATTTATCTACTTTCATGTTAAAGTTGCTTCAGAATGAATCAAACTACACAGTAATGCTATCATTTCCAAATATTATTCGATATGAGGACTTCAAAAATTAATAAAAACGTTTAGATGTCAGAAAATGGGCGATTTTCTCTGTCGGAAATATTGCCAATTTTTTTTAACTTTAAAAACAATATGCACAAATTACTTGAAATATCGTTAACAAACTAATTAATATCTGTATCATGGCTCCATCAATATATTTGCTCTGAAAAACACTGTTATTTCCGCTTTGTCCGTGCCGGTTCACCGCCCGTTCACCGCTACTTTCACTTTCTATCGTTCCGAGTAGTGTGTTTTTTGTGGAACGTTAGTAAATTATTTGCCTTGAAAAATACACGAAAATAATCTATCAACTTTAAATGAAGTATATTAAAGGTTTATTGAAGTTTTGACAACAAGTTTTTAAAAAAAATTATCAACACTCACGGCTGTAAACTCGCCAGCCATTCCAACACGGCGTCAGGTAATGGCGATAGTTGAAAAATACATGAAAATAATCTATCAACTTTAAATGAAGCATATTAAAGGTTTATTGAAGTTTTGACAAGTTTAAAAAAAAATTATCAACCTCAAGACTGTAAACTCGCCAGCCATTCCAACACGGCGTCAGGTAATGGCGATAGCAAGGGACCTCGCCGTTCTTCATGACCGTCAGATTTCCGTTCGGTCAAATTGAATAAAACATCGTCTAAACCATTGTCAGATTATATGCTTTTAGGCCTGTGCTATTTAAAGTTATATGTGCCGTATTTTTCATACTCACGAATCAAGACGAGCTTTTAATATGTTATTCAACACCAACAGTTACTAATATTTTGAGAATTACAATAGGTTTTAATTTACATGTACAAATAAGAGCTGAAAATGATTTTTGGCAGTACTGCCAAAAATCATTATATAACATTTTCAGTGTAGTGAAATGAGTACATACGGTCAGACCATGCCATATTGCTGTTTACAATTTCGTTTCACATTTGTACAGTATTATTAGTAATTGCAAAGTAATTTCAGAAGGTATGTTTTCATCAAAACATGTATAAGGCTTAAAAAAAAAACAAGAATTTAACAGTGTATAACCTATGTGTTCTAACTAACGTTTATAAGGCATCATATATGTTTGTCTGTCCATTTGAATGATTTTCACAGCTTTATTCATTAAAACGTATAGGTTTAAATAGATAATTGAAGAAAAAATAAAATGTCAAAATTTTCGGCCAGTTACGGCACATTACAAATATATGCCGTAATATCAACAACAGAAGCCATGATGGCGTCCCCGGTAACATGAGTGAAGCAGTGAACACACATGTGATTTTCTCGGTAAAGTGAGTTTTACGTGCCGTCACGCTATAGTTTCGGGGCATTTCTCGGTAATTTTTATTCGGAGTTTTATATAGTAACACTGTGCATTGTAGTGAGTCGGCAGAGTTTGTAACAGTTGTCTCCCTTTGTACGGACTGTTCTTGTTGACAGTTTGGGGGGAATTCCAGTTCATTTTTATAAACTATTAGTGGATAGACCTAGCAATATTCGATTAAATATCCGTAATTGAAAAGACATTTATTGTCAGTTGGATTATTTTTACTTACAAACAAGTTTATAAGAGCGCAGCTCTCTGCGCGGCCGAAGGCCGCGTAGAGCGAAGCTCTACTAACCATAACACGTGTGTGAACATATAGATTCAAATACATTCCAGTACCCCTTGGACTTTGAAATTGTGTCCCGCGGGAAAAGTCTCGCGCCTCCATGTAGGCAGCCATGTTTTAATTCTCGTTATCAGCATGACGAGATTTTAAATTTTCTCTGTAGGCAAAACGTATCACCAGGATATACTTTAAAATTACTTAAAGTAGTTTTAGATAACTACACAAGGACAAGAACGACACGATAAATGTACTGGTCAAAATGGTATACTGTCTGTGTGTTGTCAAGCGCACGGCACCGTCAGCCGTGACGTCAGGAAGCTTGGTGCTAAAGATGACGCCACATATTCCCGCGCATTTTTGATACATGACATGGAGAAAAAACAAGATCGAAAAAATTGAAATAATCCAGTTGAATATTTCTTTCTGATCTGTATATGACGACAGCTAGACACAATGTTGAAGAATATCATTTACTATAAATCAATGATCGTTTAAAACAGTTTTAATCTCATTCTGAGATTATAATCCTAATTATATTTACATTTTTTAGGTCATCTGACCCGAAGGGTCAGGATGACCTATAGTCATCGTGATTTGTCCGCCGTGCGCCGTCCGTCGTGCGTAAACTTTTTCCTTTAAAACGCTACTCCTCCTTAACCGATAGGCGGATGTCAACCATATTTGGTGTGAAACATTATTGGGGAAGGACAATCATATTTTTATAATGAGCTTGGTCCGACCCCTAGGGGCTGAGGGATGGGGCCCCAAAAGGGCAAAATTTTCTTAATTTTAGCTTTAAAAAACTTACTCCTCCTTCATCCTTTGATGGATTTCATCCATATTTGGTGTGAAACATCATTTGGGACGGACAATCATATTTTATATAAATGAGCCTGGTCCGACCCCTAGGGGCTGAGGGGTGGGGCCCCAAAAAGGCAAATTTTCTTAATTTTAGCTTTAAAATCCTACTCCTTCTTCATCCTTGGATAGATTTCATCCATAGTTGGTGTGAAACATCATTGGGACGGACAATCATATTTTATATAAATGAGCGTGGTCTAACCCCTAGGGGCTGAGGGGTGGGGCCCCCAAAGGGCAAATTTTCTTAATTTTAGCTTTAAAATCCTACTCCTCCTTCATCCATAGTTGGTGTGAAACATCATTGGGGACGGACAATCATATTTTTATATAATGAGCGTGGTCCAACCCCTAGGGGCTGAGGGGTGGGGCCCCCAAAGGGCAAATTTTCTTAATTTTAGTTTTAAAATCCAACTCCTCCTTCATCATTGGATGGATTTCATCCATATGATGTGAAACATCATTGGGGACGGACAATCATATTATAAATGAGCCTGGTCCGACCCCTAGGGGCTGAGGGGTGGGGCCCCAAATGGGGAAATTTTCTTAATTTTAGCTTTAAAATCCTACTCCTCCTCCATCCTTGGATGAATTTTATCCATATTTGGTGTGAAACAACATTGAGGAAACACAATTATATTTTATTTCGTTCCGAGTAGTGTGTTTTTTTGTGGAACGTTAGTAAATTATTTGCCTTGAAAAATACACGAAAATAATCTATCAACTTTAAATGAAGTATATTAAAGGTTTATTGAAGTTTTGACAACAAGTTTTTAAAAAAAATTATCAACACTCACGGCTGTAAACTCGCCAGCCATTCCAACACGGCGTCAGGTAATGGCGATAGTTGAAAAATACATGAAAATAATCTATCAACTTTAAATGAAGCATATTAAAGGTTTATTGAAGTTTTGACAAGTTTAAAAAAAAATTATCAACACTCAAGACTGTAAACTCGCCAGCCATTCCAACACGGCGTCAGGTAATGGCGATAGCAAGGGACCTCGCCGTTCTTCATGACCGTCAGATTTCCGTTCGGTCAAATTGAATAAAACATCGTCTAAACCATTGTCAGATTATATGCTTTTAGGCCTGTGCTATTTAAAGTTATATGTGCCGTATTTTTCATACTCACGAATCAAGACGAGCTTTTAATATGTTATTCAACACCAACAGTTACTAATATTTTGAGAATTACAATAGGTTTTAATTTACATGTACAAATAAGAGCTGAAAATGATTTTTGGCAGTACTGCCAAAAATCATTATATAACATTTTCAGTGTAGTGAAATGAGTACATACGGTCAGACCATGCCATATTGTTGTTTACAATTTCGTTTCACATTTGTACAGTATTATTAGTAATTGCAAAGTAATTTCAGAAGGTATGTTTTCATCAAAACATGTATAAGGCTTTAAAAAAAAACAAGAATTTAACAGTGCATAACCTATGTGTTCTAACTAACGTTTATAAGGCATCATATATGTTTGTCTGTCCATTTGAATGATTTTCACAGCTTTATTCATTAAAACGTATAGGTTTAAATAGATAATTGAAGAAAAAATAAAATGTCAAAATTTTCGGCCAGTTACGGCACATTACAAATATATGCCGTAATATCAACAACAGAAGCCATGATGGCGTCCCCGGTAACATGAGTGAAGCAGTGAACACACATGTGATTTTCTCGGTAAAGTGAGTTTTACGTGCCGTCACGCTATAGTTTCGGGGCATTTCTCGGTAATTTTTATTCGGAGTTTTATATAGTAACACTGTGCATTGTAGTGAGTCGGCAGAGTTTGTAACAGTTGTCTCCCTTTGTACGGACTGTTCTTGTTGACAGTTTGGGGGGAATTCCAGTTCATTTTTATAAACTATTAGTGGATAGACCTAGCAATATTCGATTAAATATCCGTAATTGAAAAGACATTTATTGTCAGTTGGATTATTTTTACTTACAAACAAGTTTATAAGAGCGCAGCTCTCTGCGCGGCCGAAGGCCGCGTAGAGCGAAGCCTGAACAGCAAATGTCAATACACCTATGCAATGTCAGTGACTGATCCTGCAGGAGTTTTTTTCTTGTAGCATTTTCCCGAACCCCCATAACGATCCGATCTCTGATAAGACTTTCCTCTAATGCACTATAGTTACATGTCTTTGCAATGACCTTAATGTTGCGACATACGCATCTATTGTTTCCCCTTGTTCCTGACCTGACTCCTGTTATTAAAGAGGTAAAGTTCATAAGTCTCATTAGTCTGTCCAATGCAGAACTTTTCGAATTTGTCCAACACTTTGTCTACATCTGTTTTGTCGTCATCGTTGTCAAACGTGAGGCCATCATATATTTGTAATGCATCTGGCCCTATACAAGTTAGCAGAGTAGCATTTCTCAGTTCTTTAGTTTTGTGTTTTAAGCCACTCCCGATCTCATAATTGTCCCAAATACGACGGAATTTTTTCCAGTTAGCACATAAATTGCCTCGTAAGTCTAGCGCTGTGGGAACGGGTTAGGTATGCAGGAGCTTGTACAACAATGGAACGGCGGCATTATATTTGGGATTGAGAAGTCATGGGGAATTGTACTAGAGGTTGTGTTTGTAGTACCAGTAGGACATTTTCACGGACACGGAGTGTTGTTTTGCACATTGAGTTAGGTTTTACCGTTTGCACTTTGTGTTCATTATTTGACATTCGTCACTTCGTTTGAATCTCCCAGTCTTACCACACACTTCTGACACCATGCAGCGTCATTTATGATGTTTGTGATCGACATAAACCCAACACACTTATCAAGCTTGACTATTCATTCTCACATCCATAACATGCACATGGTATACACAAAAACTGATGGCATCATAAACCGGAAGTACCATTTTCAAGGGAGTGTCTATTATGGGGAGAAACCATTATTGTAGTTTCTATATTATCGTTACACCTTATTGTAACATTGAAAATAAGTCTGAAGTAATTAAGTGGGAAAATATGACTGAAACATGTGATAAACGGAGAACATCTGACAGTAACAACACACAACGTACGTTGCAATACACAGTGTAAAGTTATCTCCCATAGTTCCGGAAACTGTCGATAGGATTACCAAGGTATAGTGTTCCGGTGATCATTGAAAACCATAGTCATTGCATGATGGCAGGACTTATTCATAGAATATTTTTCATATCAATCTTATCTTGTAACATCCTTGAAATAGTTGGAAACTAGTTGGGCAATATTGCTGTGTTTCTGTGTTAATAAACTGATTTTTATTCATTTGGTTTGTGATTCTTTACAACAGTTAATAACTTATCATATTATTATTCCGGAAAGGTAGTGGCCCTTTAAATAATTAATTATGTATAATTCAAACAATAACAGTTTGGATGGTTATGACCTGTGCAATAATGCACGTGGACTCTTGGTCAATCCACCTAACTGTCATCCTCGATACTCCACGGGTTCCGATCACTTACGATCTCTTCACCCCTGGACTATCTCATAGTAAAACTGAAGGCAGGTCAGCAGAAAACATTTGACCAATCAGAGGCTAGCAAAGATTTCCTTTGAAGACTACATAGAGAGCGACGCCTAACATCAAAGCCACACAGTCAACCACAGTGTACCGTTATACGGCTCTTTTGATGTACATTAAATGATTAAATTACCTGTTCTATTCTGTTGCCTCCAGTTTTACTATGAGATAGTCCAGGGGTGTAGAGATCGTAAGTGATCGGAACCCCTGGAATATCGAGGATGCCTAACTGTATATTATCCCATATAATGTTACGTCTATTATATACATATTTAATATGATACATTATGTATATATATATATATATTGATATTATGATCACTATATCCTCATGTTTTGATTATAATTGTGTGTAATGTGTGTGTTATGGTGTGTCTGTTTGTGGTAAACCTGAGTTATCTCCCCTGAATGTTATTGTACTTTATTCATTTCAAAAATATTAATGTAACAATTTATATATAGATATAACTGATTTATATATAAACACTCAATCCACCAATGGAGAGAACTTATATAGGCCTAGCCTGTTGTTCCATCCTATTGACTGTACCATCAATTTGTCGATAAAATTTGTTGAAATGAAATGGCAGGCGTATATTACACACGCCTCCATAAAAATGGAAAACGAAATATTGCTCTTTGTCATCTCATTTCACCCTATTAAAGGAGGTGTCCACAATTTTGCCCTGCATTAAAACTACTCTCAGGACATTCTTTGTCTATGCGTAAATTAGTTTCAAAATTTAAATGCGGCAAAACAGTTTTTGGGTGATTAAAATATTGCGTGTGTAGGAAGCAACAGAACTCTGTTTTGTTAATATACTAGCTAATCATTCCCAGTTTGAGATTTCAGAGTCCAATTTAAGTTAAAATTAGTGTATAGTAATAATTTTGGACGCTAAATATAATAGTAATAGTTTCAAACATATTGGTTGCCATGGTGACAAAATGAAGGCCTATCATTGGCTGATATTTTGACCATGTTAGATTGAAGTGAAAATTGGTACAAAGGAGTTAAGAGGTATGCTGAATATCATGGTTTCACTTTCAAAAAAAGAATGGTTGCCTTGGTAATAAAATATATTTCCATTTGCTCGGGACTGACACTATATAACCTTACCAACCAAAAAGGGAATTTCTGAAATCATAATTTTCCTTTAACTCCCGTTGGTGAAGTGATATGTAGAGCATGTATTGTGACATCGTTCTGAACGAAGTAATGACACAATGCGCATTTTTGTGCGTGCTTGCGTGTACAGGAATGAAAATCAACAAATTTCCGATGTTATTCGCAACAATGTTTGTAGTTATGATTTTTAAATGTTGAATATTCTAAAGATGGAATATATGGATTAAACTGTTGGAAGTGTACCGATGATTTTATATTTATTTCCGTGCACTTATTTTTTTTTACCGCGAATGACGTCGGGAGTCCTTAGGACGTCACAAGAAGAGGCTCTACTGACGGGGGCAGCGGGGAATTTGATTTAGTAATTGCGATTACAGTGCATGTACATTACAAGTTGGCTTAAAAATAACAGAACACGAAAAATATAAGCATTTAATTGCCTTCTTGTGGGATATATGGTCCCATAATTTTCCCAGGATTGCACGTTATTCGATTTGTCTTCAATCCTGGGAGAATTATAGGACCATAAATCCCAAAGAGGACACTTTAATGCTTAATTTCATTATTCTATCACTAATTGTTGTTAAATTACGGTAACTATGGTCAATTTTGAGCTTAGAGTCACCTAGGACGATATTTCTAGAGAATTCTTTCTGGCTAAATTTCGGATTTTTATGTTTTTTAAAGCATGTGATATAAGATTATACATATGGAATGTTTTTGAAATTATTTAAAAGTGTGGACAAATCGATAACATGCCAAATATTTGGTGCAAACCCAATACCCTTAAGTTTTATTCTGTCAAAAAAAATGATATTTTTGCTTGAAAAATCCATTTGTAGTCAACATAATTAGTAAATATTATAAATAGGTAAACAATAAAAGAACGAATTACATTGTATTTTTCATTAACAAAAATGATAAAAATTGTTCAAAATGTGACCACAAGGGGTCCCCTTGATACATACGCAAAGTATTGTTACAAAACATCATTTTAGGCCTTTTAATGAAACAAAGTAGATAAAATCACATTTTGAGTAGTAATGTACCTAGACCTATAACACTGCAAAATTTGAAAGAAATTGGAGCGTGGTTAGATTTTGAAACCTCACCTTAAATATCCGCGAAAGAAAGAAAGTTGGTTTACAGTAATTCTCCGGTTGATTGATCATTATCGGAGTAGTTACCATTGTTACCATCCTGTCGCTGACTATCACTACGCCACGCTGTAAAGCAGTGAATTGTCTAAAGTGTCCAAAAAGTTTTATTAAGAACTTTAACTTAGACAATATTCATAAAATTATTGTCTTTAAACTTTTAATTTTGTTTCAGGAATGTGATTGTAACCTCCATGGTACAAAGAAACACAATATTCTGTCTATCTAAACCCTTCTGGTATTTATTAGATATAAAGTTTTATCTTATTTGATATTGATGTTACTTCTGATTTATATTCTATAACAGAACGTAACGTTACAATTTACCCCTGGGATCCTTGCGCCAATCTGTCCGCCATTGCTAATGTCACGAACTCCATGGAAAATCAACCACAACCGAGCAACGTCACTTCCGGAAATAGTACAAACAACGTCACCACTACAGAGACAGATTTACCAGAACTTTTCTGTGTCAACGATACGTACCATATGACATGTGACTGTCCTGGCGATCTGTCTGAAAATTCGACCTACCTTCCCGATAGCTTACATGTCAACTGTAGCTGTCCTATTCTTGATGCGCAAGATTTAACCTCTGACCTTGTGAACTGCTCGTGCTTGAATACTACAATGGATGATGTTTCCAACTGTACTTGTGTGTTCGATATTTCCTACAATTTCCCAACAGACCCCTATTATGAGATAGTTGTTGACAGATATGACATAGAGAAAATTTGTACATCTGCAACCCAGGACGACCCGATACCAGTTAATTATAACTGTGAGCATGAACAGGCATTAGAAGAATGGCCACTTCCGTTTGAGCACAATGATACGTAAGTTCATCCACTATGATATTATATCATTCTAAAGGCAAATTTTGACTCTTAGTTAAGTGATGATTGCCATATTTATTAAAGATCCAAGCCAAGCATATTTCTGAAACCGTTTTTGTTATGATACACCATCTAAAAAGTAGCAAATGTAGCAGCAATCATGAAATGTAAACCTGACTGTTTAAAGTTTAGTAAATATAAAGTGTTTTCTTCCTTATTTCAGTGTAACCTTTGACCTCTCTACAACAAATGGCGGATACGTACAGTATGTTGATAGAGACCATAATGTCACAAAACGATATAACCTTGTGGGCAGAACTTTTAGTAATACATATACCGTCCGGTTTGACTTTGTTATTCCACGACACTGCCACCTTGACCCCTTACCCTCTAACCTCTGCAATGAAGATGACCTCGACACCCTTTCTGTACCAGACATTACGTCAAACGTGAGTAGTATGTCATTATGCTGACTTTTTTATTTCTATTTCACGAAGCCGTAAGATTCGTAGTCTCACCATTGTTGAAATGTTGAAATCAAGTGAGGAATATCTGGTGACACATAGAGAAAAAAATTAGTCCAAAACACTTAACAGATTTAGTCAACAGGAGGAGGTAAAATTGAAATCATATACAGGATAGTGAATACGTTTGACGATGGCGATTTATATTGAACTATCATGCAACCTAGAACACAATTGAAGACATGCTTTAACAAGCAAAACTGATGATTTATCCCTTTGTTGTCATAAATACCATTATCTTTATAGACACTGATGGAATATCTGTGAAGGAAAATAATGATTTAAATTAAGACATTTTCCCATTTTTCTATTTATTGTGTTAGATAAATGCAACGTTTTCCTGGTTTGGCTGGTATGACGAGCTGGCAGGGATCGGTCACTATCATTACGAGGTGTTTGTTCTACAGTCGGACGGTACAAACCTTACAGAGGGCGCTGTTGTCTACAGCAGTAGCATATTATCCCAAGACACATATAGTGTGGGTATCAGACCTATATTTCTTTTAAAAACTTTAATGAATCAGTGTTTAGAACTAATATTCAAGTTAAAAACCAAAACATAATTTCCATGGTTTTATTAACTACCTTTGGCAATATACACTCTTTGAGGGAAGGTGATTTCGCAATTTGATGACAATGACAATTAACATTTCCCCACTATTAAAGACTATACCGAAGGAGAATGTAATTAGCATGACATTGAGTCCAATCCTCGGGTGTTTTAATGTTATCATTATTTCTATGCAATAACTGTTTTATAAGAACATTAACAGTATCGATTAATCTGAAATGGTTTGTTTTATTTTGAAAAAAGCAGTATTGGAATAAATTTGTAATGGGGGATCTCTGGGCGCGTTACTCACAAATTTACTGATTTTATAACTGAGCCATTTAGTATAACGTCAACTTTCTCATTTCTTTCTTTACAAACCAGTTTCACTTTTCTATTTACAGGATCACTTTCTTTATCCACATCCGGGAATGTTCTCGATTATCTTCTCTGCATTTGACAAGGGAGGTAACCATCGCAGTATGAGGCGTCTGTCGCTATTTGATGACCAGTCCAGAGTCAATGTCATGCCACAGGCCGACACATATGTAGCAACAGCGTCGGTTACAACTAACTACACATGGCTAACTATAGAAACACAGAATATAAATGTCACGTGGGTCGGACGATTTGTAAATTCCCGCCATGACGCCGCTCATTGGCTGCGTTCTGTGGAACCACATGTTGGAGTCGAGGAAGACCTTGATGACCATGAAGGTCATAGGAATATTAATTTCACCGATAACGTCAGAGGCACGTTGTTTTGTTTGTTTTTTTAAATATGTATGGTCAATATTTTGCATTTTGTTACTTGATATTTGCTTATATCACTATCGAATATTTTTTCATCATCTTTACAACGTTTGGCGTTTTATCCACTACATTATTATGTATGGTGGTTATACTTTCTATTTGTTTCCAAGAATAGAAAGCAAATTGCAATGAAAACGCCCATGACATTAAACATAGAACATCGTTTCGCTATCCTTTCAGGTATCGTGCGATTCGAAATCGCCACTGAACATGAAATGTACACCGGTGTCAACTTAAATAACTTCACCAATACGTCTGAATTGTACGAGGAAGGGGCGCAGGTCAATATTTCGATGGAAGATGGCGACAAGCTGAACATTATGGTCAGGGCCTATGACGTCATTGGGACATACTGGCAGGATGATATTTACATCATACAGGACGTGTCTCCTCCTCTTATAGAGGATCTGTGGCTAACACGAGGGAACCGTCTCAACATCAGCGTCCACTCATTGGAGGAGCTGACGGAAATGACGTAAGGATACCACGGAAGTTACAAAAGTTCAGAATCAGACAGATGACACCATATTCTTATCGCTTACCACTTAAATATACAGATTTGAAGAAAATCCTTGTATAAAGTAACATTTTAGTGTTTATATCACCTAGTCATTTCTTTTGAATCGATCATTATATACATTGTATATCTATTTTTATTATTCTTTTTACGGACTCTGGTGTTATTTTTATCAACTGCTGATTATTTAGTTACAGCATTACTTGCTTTTAGGCTGTCTTATCATTCGTATATCTCAGGTTTTGATACTTGATACATTTTTTTCGTTCGTTATATATAATTTACATATATGTATATCATATTACCATACACTTTTCAGCATTTATTGTCAATTATATCACTTAATCCTACCTTTAAACAGTGTAGAGTGGCTGGTGTATGACTACCACAGCGGGATGCACTCGGTACAATGGCGGCTGTTTGATAACTTCACAGGAGAGGAGGTACAACATGGAATGGACTGGTTGATAGCACAAGGAAACTCAGAGGTGGTCAATTTTGTTTCTTTTCATTGTTTTTATAAACAATTCGCATTGATAACGTGTCCACGTGAATGATTGCATATTCGAGATAAACCATCTTGTTGTCGATCTCATAACATGGTTGAAAATATGACATTCGAAGAATGGATATTGGTCTTCTTTGCTGGCACCGGATTCGTTATTCAAACTCAAAACAATTTTTTTGTGGTTGTGAAATCATGTTTCGATCTGTTTTTTATTGTCTCGAAATTGTTATTTATTTGTTCATTTTTGAATCCCGAATAAGGTGCTGGTACCGGATTCGTTATTCGAATCCCGAATACGGTGCTAACTTGATATTGCCCTAAAACAATGGTATGCATATTCTTTCACTAAAATTTGCTCATCATTTAATAAAGTTATTATTTGAAAGATTATTAATATTTACTAGATGTTTTCCATATTATATCATTTTGATTATTATTATCTAATTTGGAATATAGAATCTGACTGATTGTGAGAGTCAGTATGCGTCCTACCCAAGGGGAGCTAACTGTTACTGTACGCGTTACTCCGGATGTTACCACCAACACTACCATGTCAAGCCACAACTGGTGGGGGATCCTACAAAAGGTGGGGTTTACACGGGCAAGGAGAGGGGAGTCCATAACCATGACTACGTGTTTGAAGTGACGGCAACCAACAACGCATTAGTCAATAGTACTCTCTCTTTTAAGGTAAATATTTCATTAGGTTACGCGTTCGTATACTGTCACTATATATTATATAAAAAAAAGTTGTTTAATACAAGCAAACTGATATTGAATTGTTATATTTGATAAGCACAAAACATAAAAAACACGTACCATACATCATATTTACCAAATTTTCTGAAAGGAAAACGTCACATTATCTGATTTAGAACTCTTCCAAATAACACTAGATAAAATCCGTCTCAATTTGAGTTGAGAAATGGGTTACAAAAAAGATAAAGAAAAAACATTCATCAGAAAGATGTTACCTTTCCGATATTGTAACGTGACCCTACCCAAATTTGAACACTTTTTGATGATAAGGATAATAAATAAAAAATATTACGTGTGCTTGAATCCATTTTTTTCTTAACATAAATAAATGCCTTTTGTTTTAATTTCATGATTCGTTTACTTGTCAGAAGTGCATATATACGAGTACCGAAAATGAAATACCACCTAAATATGGTTTGATTAATAAATGTCTTCACATGATAAAACATGCTTGAATTCATTTAAAGAAAATTCAAACCTTTTCCATTCATTTAAGTCACATAACTTTCAAAATATTTCATTCAGAAATTATTTTCTTGGTTTTGGTTTTTTTTTTTTAATATTTGGTGTTTTAAGGGTTGTCACACGACGTCGTTTCTGGGGTCTTTCACAATTTCATATAGTTTATGTTTAAATAGGGATACTAAGCAACAGGAAAGAAAATAGCCAAAAAATGTTCAATTTTGGGTTGCGTTCCTATTTAGGTAGCGTATGGGTAACTTATGTATACTCAACTATTGTATTTCCATTTCAATTTTATCGGATTGTAAAATACCGAATATCATTGGCTACTTTTTAATTTGTTATAGATAACTATTGATACCACACCTCCACATATTGGATATGTTATGGAAGGTCAGCGGGGTCAACCGGAAGTGGATTTCCAACAGGATCTGGTCTTCCATACTTACTGGGACGGATTCTTTGATAAAGAGAGTGGTGTTTTGATGTATCAATATGGCGTAGATCAGGAGTGTATTCAGGGAAACAAATTCCAGGCGAACGGCCGAGGAGAAATGGTATGGAAAAAACATTTACATACTATTAATATTTCAATTAAAGTAAAATCCTTTTCTTTCATTTACAAATTATTATCCTTAAAAGGAAAAGGAATGTCCAAAACAAACGTTGAATAATGTTTAACCCTTGTAGATGTAACAGAGTACATGATAGTAGTTTTACTATATCTATGATCAAACCTTTTTGATAATTTATAATAATTTTATCTAAAAGTTGTCTGCTCTTCCGAGTAACTAGGTGATATATCTACGTAGTTATCCACTGATCATGAATCGATAGATCTAATAATATTACATGACCTTGTATGTTATGGATTTTGAAGAAACATGCAGAATTTGCGTTGTTAACTAATTAATTATTACATAAATTTAAGATACATGAGACCTATGGTACCTCGGCGTTGATCAATGTAACAACAGAGGGAACATATCATGTGACAGTGGTAGCCTACAATCGAGCCATGGAAAAGTCCGAACCGGTCTGTTCTGACGGTATCACCATAGTAACGACAGTGCCGAATGTTGTTGAGGTTGTTGTCAAGGGAGGAAAGGTCAAAGGTGGTGTTGTTAGGGACAGTGAAGACCAGGTGTGGATTCTTAATAGGAACAGGACACGTAATCAGGTCATGGATCCTACAACGGACTGCAGGTAGGGTTTACATAATAATGGTGAAATAATGACTCACATTGAAATAAAATAGAAAAGCTGAAACCTGCTCATGAATAATGAATACAAAAACTCCGATGGAAGTATTACTATAGGGCCATTTTTTTATGGAATCTTTTTTATTTGCATGGACAAGACTTTTTTTTCTTTTGTTTTTATTCATTTTAAAACAGTTTTAGACAATGCAATATAAGCAAAAAGGGGCACAAAAGAATAGAAACATTATATAATATTTTCTTAATAAAGAATACTTTGATCATTATCATTTTGCTGTATCATGACTGGTTTTTTTCTCAGGGACAGGGCAACACTGATAGATGACATATCGTTGGTACCGATCAACCGATACCAGAATGGTACCAATGTATTAAGTTCCAATGGAGATTGCTTAGCCTCTCTTCCAGCGCCTAATTCAACAACTACCGTCCTAGGGCGGACTAACAATGTGTGTACTTTATTTTATACTATTTCTCTGAATGAATATTTACAATTGGAGGTTATGCTACAACTAAAATGTTTTCTCTCTTTCTCAACTTTTATCTGCCATCAAAATGTCTTCATATATTGAAATGCTCACTTAGTAACGTTTTCATACGGTAAACAGAATACAGAAAATTATATGTTCAATATCGTCATTTTTTATAACTATACTCATACATTATCTGTTATATTAATTTTTATTGTTTTGCATTTCAGGGGCGACTTACTCCAATTTATAATCAATTTTATTAATTATTATATTACAGCTTGACATATCCTGGACTATTTCGTCTAATGATAGTGTTGTGTTTGATTACGAGATTGGTCTCTCCACAATACAAACTAACCCTGTACCAGACTTATACTCCTTTATCTCCACCAATCATCATACACATAGCCGTATCAGACATCCGGATCTTGTAGAAGGAGTCATGTTTTATGTACTAGTCAGAACTACCAGCAAGGCGAACGCTCATGTCTTACAAGTAAGTATATGTTGCTTCATCAAGTTAGGAGAACTCACTTTTTAGATGTCAATAAAAAATGTTAATTGGAATATAGGTTGTAATAACGAATATGTGCGTAAAGGAGCATTATTCATAAATAAAAAGTTTATACAATTTTAATTTGTTTGTAACTTATTTTCCATATATAACGTAGGTCAAGGTAAACGTTTAATTAATACAAATAATAGTATATACACAAATATTTTAATTCTTAAAATGATTTCATATGTGCTGCGACCATATTTAAAAATGATTTAACTGAAGTATTGAATGGAATTACAATTTTTCGTTTTGATTACAATTGAAATGATCGCGAAATGTGAAAACAATATATGTCTTTCTGATTATTTCTAGAGCATCGGTCCAATGATAATCGACACAACACCACCTGATATAACAGGCCCGATTACCCTGGAATACAACGCGGGTTATCTGGTCACGTGGTGGGCTACTGATGCTGTAACTGACACGGAGGAGCCTTACAACCTCAATTATCAATATGCCATAGGTAATGATAGTTTTGAATTAACGATTTAAAATATCATAAAATAAGTAGAATATCGCTTTCATTCAAAATCTACGTACAAAAGACTTGATAGTTTGATATGAAGTGTTATTTAGCCATACATTGTTGTGTCCTTGAAACAAAGAGAAAGAACTACTTGTTTAGAATCCGCTACAAAAACGGAATATTGCAGTTCTGTTTAGACTTATGTCTTTGCATTAAATATTATTATTTTGACGTGCCAGGTAGCTCGAAAATAATACGCACGTGAATGAAAAATCAATTAAGAAATAATATTTTAAAACAATAATGATAAAACGAGCATAGACGTATTTAATCACGTTTGACGTATACATTATCTGTCTGCTAATATAATGTTTTGGTTTTTTATTGAAAGGTCACTCGAGTTTCACCACCGATATACAGGGATATGAGGACATACGAGAAGGGTCTACCTGCTTCTTTGATCATTATCCGCCTACCTGTACTGCTGTAGATATATCTAAACTAGCCTGGGATCTCCATGGTCACCATACTTATTACGTCACGTTAAAGGTCCAGAATACAGCTGGATTATATTCTACTGCCTCGTCGGAACCGTACACACATGACGTCATGTTACCAACACCTGGCAGCGTGTTGGAAATTTCTGTTGAGGTAATTCCAAATAATGATTAGCCTCATATATCATAAATGAAGAAACTAAATTGCAGGTTTCATCGTTACTTAAAGTAAATTATATAAAGCGAGGAAAGGCATGATATAATTTTCATTTGCACAGGACCCTCGAACGCATTTTTTCAAGACCCTATTCCATACAAACAACACAAACTCATTGCTGGGGTACGGCCACAGATTTTTAATTTTCATTCACACAGAGACCCTTGAACGCAATATGTTTCATCGACATCTTTGGTGATACATCGACGATTCTCTTTCTTTTACCATAATACTTAATTCATGTGAGTTGCAAATATTTTGATACAATCTATATATGACGTACATCTATTTATTGGCATAAAATACGTCAATGTTCTTCTTTTGTCAATTATGTAATAGACGTTTTTGTTTTTTCAACCCATATACATTGCAATCTATGTAATGTTTTTATTTTATCATTGACCATTTCAGGCCACTTCACCTAATGAAATGTGGAAGGTAACATTCTTACTAATTTGTCATTAATTTAAAGTTACAACTCCTTCTGTCACATCTATTTTATAAAATCAGTCGTGATGAATACACTGTTTATTTATTTTCGTCAAAATTGAGAGATTGTTGGGTTTTTTTTTCTTTTTACATCTCTTTTAGATATTCCTGATTATTTATATGACATTTTGATTTTTTTAAATTGAAATAAATGATACAGTGTTTCCGTTTCATAGGACATTCAAGACATTGACTTCCAGAATGACATATCTAACCTGCGTGTGAAATGGAAGGGCTTTTCTCCCTCTCACCTTAACGTTACGTACACAGTATCTGCCGGTACCACAAAGAACTCCTCGGATATGTTCGGACCTCTGTATGTAGGATACGAGACCACATACCTAATAGAAGGATTACAGATGGAACAATTGGAGGTATCAATGTAGAAATTCAATGTTATCAAAGTTATTCTTGTAATTCCGCTTAACATGACCCCTTGCTTTGAATTGGAACATTTCGGGACATACTGCTAGACGTTTATAATTCCGAATGAATCACACCGAATATTTCGTAGGCTACACAGTGATTGGCTTACCATAGGGATCATGCTGAGGTGACCCCGAACTGGATAATTTTAGATCTTGTATTGGAGCATCGAAGTGGAGCGGAATTTCAATTATGATTTTAATTAGACTGTGGAGAAGTTATGTGTCGATGAAAATTCGAGATTGGTTACCTCGGTTTCATTCATTACCATTCCGAGATGATAAAATCTATCATAATTATCCTTCCATTATAAAAAAAAACGTAGTAGTGTAAGCATACCTATTACAATGAATGTCTATTCTTTGTTTTGTTTTTAGCATGATGTAAAGAAAATGTCGTTACATATTACGAATTAAACATTTTACCGAGTGACCTTATCTTTTGCTTTGAATTCATCTGATGTAAACACATTTTAATGCAATTGATCAATATAACCATTTAATGTGTTTTGATAGTTTTAAAATGATTTGACCTCGAAAATGCAAATCCAAATTGAATGCATTTTAAACTTTAATTGTGGTCGTAACGGTATAGTGTTTGATTGATAAGTTACATGATATAATGTATGATTCTGATTGTAGACTTACTACGTCACGGTCGAGGCCAACTCATCCGCCGGAAGTGTCACTATGGCGTCAGATGGAGTTACTATAGTGTCATCAATATTTGAGCCTAACATTCAAATCATGGACGGTTCAAGCTGTCTGGACGAAGGTTAGCTTCATTATCTACTTAACCAAACATTGACAATTTTAGAATTAATTCAATAGTGTCCTCAATTAGTTACTGTCAGCATGAGTTTTGTATGGAAGGAACTATTTTTTTTCAAATATTTATCATTTTTAAAGGAAATAATACGTTATGTGGATGTTTAAATAAACAAACATATATTATACAGGTGAACACCAGCAAATGTCGAACAGTAGCCGGGTAAAGGTCAGTAATTTGGCTTAAAATCATTTGCTGTTCATTCTTCAGTGGTACTTGACTGTGACATTAACTTTGAATATAAACATACGAAACCTTTAATTTTATATTATTACTTTTTCCTTGTTTTTTATACTAAATCCGACTTTCTGATTGGCCTATTCTCTTTTCTGTATACGTCTATGAAGTAAAAATCCGAGAATGTCACAATAGAGACATCGAAGTTGCGTATTAATTTGGAAAAAATAAACCCTTGCGAAATCACTGGAATCGTACATTTAACATATTTTATTTTATCAAGTAGTCAGAAAAAGTATCTATACAATAAAATTGCATTCCTACCCCGATGAATTCAAAACGAAATAGTTACAACAATGCATAAATAAACGCGTTTTAATGCAAAACTAATAATACTTTTTATAGGATGGACGTCTGTGTGATCTGGACTACCAGTCGTCTACTTTCAATATAGACGCCCACTGGACCATTCCTGATAATCTGACAGCCTTCATCACAAGGGCGACATGGTCTGTGGAGGAACGTTCGCCCTTCTTTGGTATGTATACCTTAATATTTGTACATGTTATTAGCGATATCGTTTTTGAATCATCAATGCCCAAATACATACCATCGTAAATCCTGAGCTTTAATATCAATTTTTCAGTTGAATTTAAGAGAAAATAGAGTTACTTTTAACAATTTATTGAAATGCAAAAAGAAAAAAAAAGAAAAGTAAAGGTAGAACCAGGTCAGAATAATGTTCGACGAATTGACAAAAGTTATTAACAAAACATACATATTTACTACCCGATGCAAGCAGGATGATATATTATCAAATAAGCATTCACATACACACATGTAGTTGTATCGTAGACATCGCCGACGTTGGTTGGTTGTATTAACGTTCTAAAAACTGTTCAGCATGTTTGTGTAGGTCTCTTGTCCTTTTTATAATATCATCTCTCATAAAATGTCCTAACCGAGACACAGAACAAACTTGCACCATCAACTCACACATTTTATCCAGTTAAAAATAACAATGGGCTAATCCGTCCGTCCTACTCCTTTTGAGGTAAACATGATTAAAAAAACTACCACTTTTATAGACTAATGTGTGTTCTGGCCAGGGGACAGAATCCAGAACATATCTCACGGGAGAGCACTCAATTTATGACAGAAATTGAGAAAAGAAAACATTCCAAATGAAGTCGTCTCTCAAGATCTTCAAGATCTTGCAATGAGGCAACATATACAATTCTCTTTCCAGATATATGGTATCAGTTCCTGGACTTCGTCCCCACCGATACACTATTCAGTACCAGAGCTTGGTCCTTGTTACTACAGCCCGGCAGGAGATACCGGTCTGCCGTCAGGTTCTGTGCAGGAGAAATCTGTTACCAGTCCCGATACAGTTCCGGTGTCACTGTTATTCCAAGTCCACCTGTCACAAGTCCTGTCTCTGTTGGCGTCAAGGGCAACAACACGGTAAGAAGTATAATATAGTCGAATGATCATTAACTTACACATTACACTCGAGGTTTCAGATGTCGTCGAAGTGTTCATTGCATTTGTTATATTTTACTTTGACAGGGATACATCTTATTAAGTACGGGCGCTTCTGCTTCTGAATTTCCAAGAATGTTTTCCTGATTAAACATTCTGAACCGTTAATGATGTCTTAAAACCTTTGTATAAACACACTTTAATAATTATGTAATGTAGTAAGTTACGAGACATTGTCTTAGTGAGCAAAAATAACTCATTTTGGATAATTCTTATCAAATTAAATCAAATTTTAATAAAATCTTAAAGTGACGCGGTTTTGGGAAGACCTCAAAAAACAATTCTTTAGATTTTTTCATAATTGGACTAGAATTACAACCCGATGCCTTTGGCATGGCATCTATAGGGATCAATGTCCAAAAGGTTGCATATAAAGAAATTGTGTGTCTGTGTTTTGCAAAGGTCGCAACATTCGAGCGTTTCTATGACCCCGATATTGAGGAATACACTCAGGCACGTGACATAGTGTACAAATATAGCTGGGCGTTGGCAGATGGGTCACATGATAACTCATTGTTGTCATCGTGGAACGATACATTTGAAATGAACACAACGCACGTGAGTATATGAAACCAACTGTTATCTGTTGTATTCTGACATTTATCTAAACAATAAAAAATGAGATGAGAAAAAGTAAGAATACATTCAAACAGTTTCCTTTTTAGTAATGCGCTCTTATCAAATCAAGAATAATTTCATAATACGTCATTTCTTTTTCGAGAAAATAAGAGTCTACAATGACAATATCCGTCGTCACCAATTCTGATACATTCTATGTAGTTATGAAGCCATCATATTATCATGCACACCTTTCTTACAATTCTACGATATTTATGACGGAGCAAAACAAATATTATTAAGGTACATCTACCCTTTCCTTATAGGTTATAATCGCATTGCCACCTACTGACGTCTACGTGGCTACAACCTGCATCCGGGTCATTGTGATGGGGTACACTAAGGTCAACATTAGTGGAACGGTATCAGCTGACGTTTCTGGTTGTACGGAACCACGATTTGATTATATCATATCAGCCACCGTATTAGACGCCGTTGGATTACCATTTTATGACGAAGGTATTAAATGATATTTGTTCAAAGACATGTTTTTCTAGTACTTCCAAAACCTTCCTCTGTAGCTTCATCACAAAGTGTTTTCATTGTATGTTTCAAGAGCGTTGCATATACTATTCTTCAACATCATTAATAAGTTTCTATAATTTTGGAGACGCACTGGCTAAGTGGTTCAAGTAACAGATAACTGTGACGTCATTATCACAACAACTCGTAATAAATCAATTACGGTATTAGCAGCTTTCTCTTACACAGTTCGTCCTTAAATGACTTTAAATGGCTCTAAATTTTATACACATCGTTAACCTCCTTTCTCATACAGACGGGTCTCCAGTTGAAGACACGGGCCGCGAAATACACCTATCTGAGAACGCAGCATGGACAGAGGAGGATCGCGATTATACGCCATACACGAACCTGCTGTCGGCGGTATGGCCTCGTCTGATGTATGACGAGTACACGTGGGCGGTTCTTATTGTCACAGACATGGCACACATCAAAGGATTCACGGATACCTATACAGAACATCTCACAGACCTCTGTTCTCATCCAAACACTATCAAGTGCAATACAACACGTGGGTTTTAACGATACGTTTTTGCGAAAATCATTCAATCTTGCTTTTCATTGGATTAAATTCAGACCACTGGTACATAGCGTCAATCAAAAAGCTTAGAATTTTGCAGAGATTATCAAAGTAGATTGATTTATAAGGATTAATTTAAATATGATTTTATCCTATGTATATATAACACAAAAATCATTAAATACATTAATAGATAAGGATTTCATGTTTTTGGTTCAAATAAGGGATAACATTTCAAAAAGGACGCTGAAGAACCCATTTGGGCACCAAACCTTAAGTTCATATGTTCCTGTGCTAATCACTCCTAAAAAGTGGTCATATTTGGGTATATAAGTCTATTAAAACAATTTAGAAAGCAGATACTGCGCATTCATTCACTTGTTTATTTAATCCTTTTGGTAGTTCAAATGATATCAAGATACGTAATGTTTGTATTTACAGGTAATAAATTCGTCAACGTGCCTTTCTCAGAAGGACAACTTCAACACGGCAAAAGATACATGATATGTATACATGCAGAGTCTGCTACAAAAGACCAAGAAATCTGGGAGCTGTCATTAAACCAGACAACAGATTGTAGCGATGGGGTAACTGTTGATGTAACTCCACCTCAGGCTGGGCAGGTTTGGATTGGACAGGAGATACACATTCACTATCAGGTAGACACCCTTTACCTTTTATTCTGTTTTATTAAATAAAGAACAATTATTTTGCTAAGTAAGTATACGGATTTCTGTTCACCACTTGAAATTCACAAATTTCGCGAGAGTTCTAATGCGAATTCAAAATAATTATGCTTCATTATTTGCCGCTGTCCAGTTGGCATTCAATCTCGCATAATTGCCCACTGAATACAGTTCATATGTAAAAGTACAACATAAACGTCTTGACGTCCCCTAAATTGTAACATATCATTTTTTATTTTTCAGACATCAATTTATGATATGTCAATAAACTGGAAGCCATTCATTGACGTAGAGGAGTTCGGGTTCACGCCTCATTTTACTGGCATTAAGTCCTACTGGGTGTCGATAGGTTAGTTTTTAAAGATTTATAAAAATATAGTTAACTTTGACGTATAATCTCAAAATGTTTTCAATACCAGATGTTTCACAGATGAAAGATAGGTTTAGCGAGGAAAAAAAACAGACGAAAAAAAAGAAATTAAAAGAGAAATTGCCAGCTTATATATATAACTTATACCTTCTATGAAACAAAGTCAATATAAATCTGACTTTTTTTACCTCTTGAGTCATACAATTGCACTATTTCTATCGTTACTTACAGGAAGCCACCCGTTCGGACAAGACATTATACAGCTAACGAATGTTGGTGTCGTCGAGCATGTTACGATTCATGGACTACAATTACAAAATGGACATACTTACTATGCTACTGTACAAGGTATGTGAGAATTCGTACAATGTATTCATAACAAGAACGTGTACATATCGTATTCCAATTCTTAGATGGTGTTAAATCTATATTAAAACCTCCTCTCTGAATTTCATTAATTTTAATGAAATATACAATATAACTTCAATTTAGTAAGGTGATTTATTGACCTGAAATATTTCAGTCATATATTATGTTGCTTTTTGATCTGAAAATACAGCAAGACAGCTTCTTAAGTTTGATGTAATTTATTTGGCGTCCTGGTAAGAAGTCACAACATTCACAAGTACAATATAAATGACACAATACACATTTACACAAGATCTCTAACATATTAGTGTATTGGGATAGCAGATATCCTACTAATACAATGAGTACCATTTACAGAGAAATGAACTACAATAGAGATCAATGATGTACAAAGAGAATGTATGAAACTTTACAATTAAAGTTAAGAATTGAGGTTACACAATTAAAGAAATGTACATTAGAATGGGGAATAATTAGCTGAATCATTATAAGACAGAACTTTAAGATATGTAAATATACAAATAAATTCTCAGGGGGGAAAATTAGCTTTATCACATAGAATTAAGTGATACAGAGTTAAATGGTAGAACTGTACTTGGCATGTGAAAGGTAATACTAGACTATTAAATTATATGGAAACAACAGACAAATAATGACACATATAGAAATACAAATACACAACAATAACAAAATAATATTGCATGGGCCAACCATGTTTGTCATGGGGGCAGCCATGTTTGTTTACACACTCATGATCAAATGTTGACATAATAAGGACCACTTCCGGTCACAGTATAAATGGAAAGTGAGTTGAAACGTCATATAAAATCATAATAAAAAGATATGAAAAATTTATCATTCAATACAATAAAAGTATTTACAGGAATCAGAATAAATGCTTACTCTTTGGAATATAGAAATGCACTATTTCCTATAGACTATAATATCAAAATGGTCTAGAGTAAATCTGTATTATGAAAAACATGCTTGATGCGAATCAAGGTGCGAAAGGTTAATTTATAACATTTTATAGCAATCAGAACAGCTTTGCGCATAAGGATCAAATTTGGAATAAATTAATCATTACCTGTATAATAATTAACATGTCGATGAAGGTGACATGCATTGTAAATTGTTTGATTGGTGATTTTTGGTCACAATACAACATTGTTGATCAGTTTCAATTTCGAGTCGGAAATGCAAGGGAGACAATTCCACTAGTACTAATAGATAACTCTGAGGGCGCGCGACAGTAATTCACTGAAGCACATTAATAATTTGGAATATGTATTTTTGAATAATACTGAATATCAATTTAAACTAATGCTAAGCCTATTATTTATATCTTGAACAATTTCTAACTGAGAAATTGTTTAACAATATCAAATGCTATGATTTACAATCAAGTATAGTAAAATTAATTATTCGACAAGAAAAATAAAGAAAGATTTATATACAGTACATTAAATACAGTATCTGTAACACACAACTAGAACAATCAAATAATAATAAAAGAGATTACATAGAAAATTGTACCAAAGTTTAAATCATAAGGAATGTACATATAAAAAATATAAAATGCTCACCTGAAAATACAGCAAGACAGCTTCTTAAGTTTGATGTAATTTATTTGGCGTCCTGGTAAGAAGTGAAGTATTTCGGCCAGGGACGCGTATATACAAACTTGCTATCTTCGTCAGGTGAGAATCTGATTGGTCAGTTATCATAAGACCGCGTGGGTTTAACACCTTTAGCTTAATTGACCAGCGTACTGGCTTATTACATAATACGTAGCGTGGACAGTCCGTTCTCAACGGCCGTAAACAATAACTTGTTTGTCATGGTTAAAAGCCACAAAGTGACGCGTACAAAAGATACATTAAGAAAAAGGTTACTCTATACAATTAGCCAGCTTACACATCCTATTTGAGATGTTCTCAGGTACCAGGTAAATCCTTATGTCTATAGAGACAGATTTGAGTTATTTACTTGAGAACTTAGCTAAATGGAAATTTCACAGGATTCCTTAAGCTGACACTAATACGATGTAATCGTTAGCAAATTACAGAGAAAAATAGAATTCTAATTTGTAACATTGATTTGCTAAATAACATTTTGTGTTTTATTTCAAAAACAAAGTTTTAAATGAATATAATTTGATTTTTAATTAAATATAAGTTTTATAGAAAATCGCAGATTTTCCTTATGAAATATCCCTATTGGTTGAAAAAAATCTTTGTCCCCAAAGATTGAACATGTTAAGGAAACAAAAATGGTAAGCAACAGTTGCAAAAGAATAATCATCTCATGAAAGGGAGATAACTGTTGTACTGTACAATAAAAAAAAATAAGGCAATACCACATTCTGATAAGCATATCAGACGAAGTTTCAAAATATTACATGTACATGTGGTATAACACTGCCTATACAAGGCTTGTTTACATCAAGTGACACTTGAAAAACACAGAAATACAATGCTTTGTAAGAAGTCATGTCAGAATGTACGTATTACAATGTCCTTGCATTTGATAACTATTATTGCAATAGTTGGAAATATCCATGATGAGTCAAAACAAGATAAGCAGCATATGGCTGCTTAAGTAGTTTCCTAATGGCACGTGCTTGCAAAAGGGAAATACGCATTGTGTTAGGTATGTACATACAGGATTGAGTGTAGTTATTGGAGAAAGAGAAATTATCCCAGGATACTGTTAGTACAGGTAACAGGTTACCATGCACCTGGATGTTACTGATGTCAGTAGGTGGTAGTATGGTCCAGTTTTGTGGACAGAGGGGAAGAGAAGTGACCCGAACTAACTCGCAGTCCGAAGCTGTTGTTATTTCAAGACATACAGTAGTTTTGTTATCGGAGCGGAACTTTCTCCAGAGGAAGTATATAGCAAAAAGAATAAAAACAGTAGTTAAGAATGAGAGTGTAACATAGGGCCATGGAGTCATTAGTGAGTTATACACATGGTCAGTAAGAGAGGGAGAGGTGGGAGATTCAACAAGCTGTTGGAAGTGAAAGCTGGGAACGTTAGGGGGAAGTGTGAGTGCACGAGTTGAGGATAGTTTTTGCATCAATAGCAAAGCAGCTGACAGTTTCCTTAATTTAGAATATAGTACCACAACTAAAATAATAGCTATAATTGATGTAACAGTCCCAATTAATGCAATAACACCACTTGTGTCAGGCCAGGTTCCTGTTGTGTAGGGTATTTGACCTTCTAACATTGATTCCGATAAAGATGTAAAAATTGTTTCACCTTTACGAGCTTTCTTAACCATTTTCTTAAGACTTAGGTGATGTTGTTGATCTTTCGCTAATGTTTCAGAAAATGAATTATTATAAATTTTGAAATCTGGCACTTTGACTTTAACAAAATCTGGATAAGCAGTATCTCCAAAAATAGACGAATATTCTGATGTTGGAAAAAATTCTTGCAACAAAGCAAGGTTTACTGGATGTATGACAGAAATATCATTACTATAATTTTTACATAGTCCTATTCTTGTTGGTACAAATAAAAATCTGAAGTAACAGTACATCTACAAGGTACATTTACCACACAAAAATCACAACCTTTGATAATTTTCTGACCAGTTGGGCAATCAAGAGCTAGCATAGAAATTTTATACATGAGTAAGGTGGAAGGAGCTAACTCTCTGATAGATGGAGATAATGTGTTCTGAATAAATCTGAAATCGCAAGTATCCTTGACAATTTCTTTTTGATTGTAGAAAATTGATGACAAACATGTGTGTTTTGCTACTGAAGATAGTGCAATGTGGAAGGGACAATAAATAATATCACTACCAAAACAATTTTGTAATTGATCAGCTGACATATATGCAAAATGCTGATTATCACTTGTGTGTAAGAAATAGTCTGGTGTATCCAAAAGTTGAGTAGCATGTGTTGATGTAGAATTGATGGATACAGGCACTGAGTACACTTTATACAAAGGTAGTGGATGAGTGAATGATGAAATTGGTATCTTAAGCATGACATACAAAAATGAATCATGTCTGGAAAATACAAAGTTACCATAAGAGTAATAGTGTATGGGATCATTGTGAATAATACGAAATCCTGGAATTTTTCTTGTCATAATACTTTGAACTTGTTTTAGGGCTGACTTAAGGTCATGTGGAGAAAAGAGAAAGGGAGATAACTTTCCTTTAACAAGATCATGAATAGCTAATTGAGCATGTTCTAAATGCTTGTTTAGTACCGTAGTGACATTAATTTGGCTAAGCATCATATTCTCTAATAAAACAAATTCATGTTCAATACCATCAAGAGAAGCTGCAAACTGATTTGACAGAGTAATTGTCTGATCATGATTGATTTGTACAGCTTTCACAACATTATCCAGGCGATCATTCACTGTAGACATGAAAGATGTAAGTTGATGAGCTTCTTGAGCCATTGCCTTGGCAAGTTTGACGTTGTTGTTGTTTAATACTTGCATGTGACGTTTAAGGTTCTCAACATCATTTGATGTTGCAGTACCAAACAAAGACTTGGAAATTTGTCCAATAAAGTCGAAAAGACCACATTTGGATCTTCTAGAACTTAATGCAAGTGTGTTTTGGAAGTATGAATGAGGAACGAGATGATGAATTTGCATCACTGTTGCGTTGATACTCGACATGCATTGCATGCGTAAATTGTTCAAAGATTTGATGACAGTGTCGGCCATTTTGCACGTTTGTCGTCGACATGGAGGGATCTCTGGTAAATACATCCTTTTGGGCATTGGCATCTTGAAGGTATGGGACCAGTACTCTTGTCCCAAATAAACCTTTGCTGTAGGTTCAAATAGAATGCCATAATTTAGTCGCTGAATTGGAGTTTGGGTTTCACTTTGCACACAGGAGAAGAACAGCATCATCACAGCAAAATACCAGATCAGGTTAGTACCATTCAGACCTATGGAAGAGGAGAGTAAAAGAGCATAAGCATATTGTATGCTGGTGGAGGGTGATCAATCCTCGAAGCACTACAGTAACAGTTTAGAAAACTATTAAAGTCTTAGCACATCATACACTAAAAGTAGAAGAAGAGTATAAAGTTAAGTAAGGTTGAAAATGGTAATATCCTAATACTGTTGTATTTTATAGCTATGTAAAACAAGTCAAATTGGACTGTTTCCGTTTACGAGCTTTCCCACTTTGTGTTTTTGCAATGTGAAATTCCCGAACGAGCCAATCAGGAAGATAATGTACAGGCTCCCATGTTTTGTTAGGATAACCTACCCATTTGACACGAAATTCTTTAATACCATTGCGAACTCTATAGCATATGAGTTTTTCGATGGGATAGGTTCTGTCATCCTGTGTAGATGATTGTGTATCAGGAGTAGCCTGTAATTGTTGTCTTCCTTGAGATGATTGAGAAAAAGCAGGAGATTTGTCCTGTTGCTGAGGAACATTAGATTGATTTGGATGTAAAGGAAGTGCTTGACTCTGAGATGGCACCTGATTTGGTGGGGGTGCTGGATTTGGAGGGGGCACCTGATTTGGTAGGGGTGCTGGATTTGCAGGGGGCACCTGATTTAATGGGGGTGCTGGATTTGGAGGGGGCACCTGATTTGGTGGGGGTGCTGGATTTGGAGGGGGGGCACCTGGTTTGGTGGGGGTGCTGGATTTAAATCCTGTCTAGAATTTGGATTCACATAGATCTTTAAGCGATTGGCATGAATAAGTGATTTCAGTTCTTTATGTGTTGAACACCGTCGTAACTTGAAAGTATGATTTGGTCCTTTGTCAGTAATGTAGAATGGACCATCCCAAGGATCATGCAGTTTGGGAGATAAACCTTGTGGTACCTTTGTCGAATGCAGCATGACAAGGTCATTGAGAGCAAACTGGGGCTCAGCTGACTTTTGATCGTGACGTTGCTTTTGTTTTGCTTTGGCCTGTGCGATGTTCTCCTTGGCTATGTCTTTTACATATTTCAGATGAGACATGAGATAATCAACGTGTGTCTTTGCATCTTTGTTTAGACCATCCTTAGGAATTAGAGATGTATCGAAAGGTATGTTCATTTCCTTACCATACAAGAGTTGATATGGAGAATGTTCAGATGATTGAGTAGATGGACTCATGCGAAATGCCATCATTATGCTTGGCAAGATTTCGGGCCAGTTTTGTTGATTTTTATCAACATAAGCTCTTAGACATTGTGCAAGAGTACTATTCATTCTCTCACAAGTAGAGTTTGTCTGTGGGTGGTATGAACTAGTGTAGTGTCTAGTTACCTGAAAGAGTTCACAGACAGCTGTGACTAGCTTACTGAGGAAATTTTGTCCTCTATCACTTACAATCACTCGGGGACTTCCGTATCTACAGAAAATCTCTGTGAACAACACTCGGGCAATTTCCTTGGAATCTTGAGTCTTTAGTGGAAATGCTTCTGGCCATTTGCTGAAAGAATCTACTACTAACAGAATGTATTTGTATCCTTCTTTACTGGTGGTGATTGGACCTAAGATATCCATGTGTAGGCGAGAAAATGTATCCTCTGTTGGCATAGGTGTTAAGGGAGCATGCTTCAGGTTTGTTGGTTTCTTAATGCGTTGACATGTGTCGCATGTTCTGATATAGTCTGCGACATTTTGGTACATTCGCGGCCAAAAATATTTCAGCTGTATCGCATGGTATGTGCGATCAAGGCCAAGATGAGCTCCGCCTGCTAGACTATCATGATATGACTTTAAGACGTCATCTCTCAATACACGAGGTATTGCTACTTGTCGTATAGGAGGTTGATTACAATGTGTAGAGCGAGGATAGTAGAGATGGTACAGAGTATTGTCAAGCAAGACATACTGATTAGAATGATAGAGTACCTTATCAGCACTGACTTTGTCAGATGGAAGAATGCCTGATAGGAGATATTGATAGATAAAGGAAAAATCAGGACATTGAGATTGCAGGTTTGGTAAATCATTCAAAGGTACAGGATCTGTAATCTCTGTGACAGTGGCTGGGGGAACTTCTCTAGAAGATGAGTCAGGAGAATACTCAAAGGTTACCTGAAAGATAGGTGTGGACTCACTGTGCTCTACTGATGAGTTGGTGTTCCTTTCTTCTACAGAAAATACATTAGCACTAGGAATAGAATCTTCTATAGGAACAGAGTCAGAGTTGGAATAGGTACGACGTGACAGAGCATCTGCAACTTCATTGTGCTTACCTTTCTTGTAAAGGATTTCATAGTCATATCCTTGTAAAAGTATAGACCAACGAGCTAGTCTACCTGTTGACTCTTGTTTGACATCTTTGAGCCATTTTAAAGAAACATGGTCAGTATAGATTTTGAAATGTTTACCAGCTAAGTAAACATGGTAATGCCTAATACCTTCTACAATAGCTAAGCCTTCTCGTTCTGAGACGGTATACTTACGTTCATGTTGATTTAGTGAACGTCCTCCATAAGCAATGACTTGTTCTCTGTTGTGATGATCACGTTGACCAAGCACATAACTGATTGCTTCACCAGATGCATCAGTTGTAAGAAGAAAAGTTTTAGAATGGTCAGGATAGGCAAGAACAGGAGAAGAGGTTAAGGCTATTTTGAGAGCTTCGAAAGCTTGTTGACACTGAGCCGTCCATTCAAACTTTCTGTCTTTTCCTGTGAGACTAGTGAGAGGGGAGGCTAGCTTGCTATACCCTTTGACAAATTTCCTGTAATAATTACAGAGTCCCAGGAAAGATCTGAGTTCTTTTTGACTCTTGGGAACTGGAAAGAACTGCACTGCATCAGTTTTGGAAGTGTCAACCTCAACACCATCTTTTGACAAAACATGTCCTAGATAGTAGACACGAGACTGGGCAAACGTACATTTACTAGCTTTGAGGGTGAGGTTGGCTTCTCTTAGTCTATCAAATACTTCCTGTAAGTGTTTGAGATGAGAATCAAAAGTACGAGAAAATACCAAAACATCATCAACATATATGAGGCATGTTTTCCAGTTTAGATCCTTGAGAACTTTTGTCATGAGAGTTTGAAAACTGGCTGGTGCATTAACTAAGCCAAATGGCATACGTCGCCACTGATATACACCAGTTGGAGTCACAAAAGCAGTTTTATGTGCTGTTTGTGGGTCCATTGGTATCTGCCAAAACCCTGAAGCTAAATCCAAGGTTGAAAAATACTGAGCCTTGGCTTCACCAATGGAGTCAAAGACATCCTCAAGACGAGGGAGAGGAAATGTGAATTGTTTTGTAACAGCATTGAGCTTGCGATAGTCAACAGCAAAACGTAGCTGACCATTGCGTTTCTTTACCATTACAACAGGGGCTTGCCACATGGAAGTGGATTCTGTAATGATATCATTTTCTAACATTTCCTGTATTTGTCTTTCTGTTTCAGCTCTAACTGCAGGTGATTGACGGTAGAATCTCTGACGTAGAGGAGCAGAATCACCTGTGTCAATAGAATGATACATGACATCTGTTTGACCTAACTCAGAAATATCTGAAGCAAAAATAGATCTGTTTTGGTTAAGAAATTTGAGTAGAATTTGCTTTTGGTTTTCTGAAAGTTCTGAAGCACTAAAATCAAAAGAAATGTCAGCTGTTTTGTTGTCCGTTGCTTTGTTTTCATTTTGAAAACTTTTTTTCTTATCAGGTGATTCTGAAGAAGAGTCCAAAGGTTTGACAAATTCATTGTCAATGACAGATGCTGATGCTAAGGCTCTGTTATTGAAAATTTCAATATCCTTGTCTGAAGGATTCATGACTTGTAATACACATTTCTTGCCTTTTTGAACTACGGATACACATTTAGCACCTGCTAAGCCAATCTTTGGTAGGTCTGGGAGGGGTTCGAGTAAAATATTGGAACCTATAGGAAGACTCGAAACTTCAACCTGAATGTTACAGACAGAAAGAGGAGGAACAGTCAAGCGAGATGTAGATCTAGCAATGCCAATGTTGGTATTGACAGAAAATATTGTTTCTGTTGCCTTATCTTTTAATTGCAGAGTTTGAGATGCTGCATCGATGATGGCTGAATTGGCCTGTAGAAAATCTATGCCTAGAATTAGAGGCTGGTGAAATTTTTCAAAGATATGAAAGTTATGTGAAATAACATGGTCACCAAATGAGATAGGGAGGGATATAGATCCTAAGCTGCAGTGATTTTCTCCTCCGGCTACAAATACACTAACAATATCACATTTTTGGAGCAGTGACAAATCAACTTTTAGCCTATCAAGTAGTGGTTGTGCTATACAGCAGATAGAGGCACCTGTATCTATAAGGGCTCTTACTGGAGTACCTAAGATATCTACACTGACAGTGTTTCCTTCTATAGGGGCTACAAGATTGACTACTTTTGGTTGTGTGGTGGTATCACTAGAATTAGCACTAGAAGTAGTAGGTTTAGTATAGGACTTACTATCTTGTTTGTCAGCAACTTTGCTATGGTGCCTATCCTTGTTAGGGATAGGCGCGTATCCCTAGTGACTGTTAGTAGAGGGAAGGTTGTTATAATAAGTTGGAGGTTGGTTATTTAATTTCCTATAGCAAGCATCTGCATTGTGGTTCCAAATACCACAGTGTGTACAACGTTTATTTTGTGCAGGACATTGTTTACGATTTAGACATGACTTACCACATCCGTTGCATCGGTATGTCTGCTGCTGTTGATCATCCTGGTAGCGAGGTTTTTGGTAGTTTGTGTGGTCGCTCCTTTGGTGGTGGTGTTGTCGTGGAAACTGCTGTTGCTGATGGTGACGAGGCCGGTTTTGCGGTTTGTTCCAGCGTCCTTGTGGGAAGGATGATGCTTCTTGTTGCTGTCTGTCCATAATTGAACATATTTGCAGTGACTGTTGGTTTATTGTGTTTTTAAATTCACTGGCCATATGCTTAAAGGCTTCACACATGTCCTGGATCACATGGACACTAGCAGTGTCAGTTTGTTTCTGTTGACAAGATTGCTGTGCCATAGCAAGTTCCACAGCCTTTCGGAGTTCAGCGAATGTTTTAGGTTCTCTGCCTATACATGATGATTGGATTTGGGGTAGTAGTCCCTGAAGTGCAGCTTGAACCTTAATCACTTCGTCGACACGTGTTCCAAGTCCATTTTTTTCAGCACGTTGAATGAACAGTAAAGGACTCTCTGATATATCCTGTTTCAACTGCATAAACGACATATCGGTAGGTTTTCTGCCAAATCGTTCTATGAAAGCAGACTTAAAGTCTGTCAGAGATGTTATATCTGACACTGTCTCTAACCACAATGCGGCGGGTCCTTCTAGTAGTAACGGTAAGGCTCCATGCATTTTCGTGTTATCATACCCATGCATTTTTTGCCAAGCGTCCATACTTGAAAGCCATAAATGTGGAGACTCCTCGCCATTGTATTTCTTTAAAGGTATGTTTGCTGATGCCATGCCTGTATTTATGGGTGCTGTATCTTCCACTTGCTGTACTTCTATGATGGCATCCGGTTGTTGTTCGTCTTGTAGGGACGAAAGGTCATGAAGTCCCTGACTCCTTGTTACTGGACGATCTGTGATGTCATAGTTTATGGGTCTGTTGTCCATATATGGTCTCCAGGATCTTTTGGAAACTCCACCAAGTTATTATGTTGCTTTTTGATCTGAAAATACAGCAAGACAGCTTCTTAAGTTTGATGTAATTTATTTGGCGTCCTGGTAAGAAGTCACAACATTCACAAGTACAATATAAATGACACAATACACATTTACACAAGATCTCTAACATATTAGTGTATTGGGATAGCAGATATCCTACTAATACAATGAGTACCATTTACAGAGAAATGAACTACAATAGAGATCAATGATGTACAAAGAGAATGTATGAAACTTTACAATTAAAGTTAAGAATTGAGGTTACACAATTAAAGAAATGTACATTAGAATGGGGAATAATTAGCTGAATCATTATAAGACAGAACTTTAAGATATGTAAATATACAAATAAATTCTCAGGGGGGAAAATTAGCTTTATCACATAGAATTAAGTGATACAGAGTTAAATGGTAGAACTGTACTTGGCATGTGAAAGGTAATACTAGACTATTAAATTATATGGAAACAACAGACAAATAATGACACATATAGAAATACAAATACACAACAATAACAAAATAATATTGCATGGGCCAACCATGTTTGTCATGGGGGCAGCCATGTTTGTTTACACACTCATGATCAAATGTTGACATAATAAGGACCACTTCCGGTCACAGTATAAATGGAAAGTGAGTTGAAACGTCATATAAAATCATAATAAAAAGATATGAAAAATTTATCATTCAATACAATAAAAGTATTTACAGGAATCAGAATAAATGCTTACTCTTTGGAATATAGAAATGCACTATTTCCTATAGACTATAATATCAAAATGGTCTAGAGTAAATCTGTATTATGAAAAACATGCTTGATGCGAATCAAGGTGCGAAAGGTTAATTTATAACATTTTATAGCAATCAGAACAGCTTTGCGCATAAGGATCAAATTTGGAATAAATTAATCATTACCTGTATAATAATTAACATGTCGATGAAGGTGACATGCATTGTAAATTGTTTGATTGGTGATTTTTGGTCACAATACAACATTGTTGATCAGTTTCAATTTCGAGTCGGAAATGCAAGGGAGACAATTCCACTAGTACTAATAGATAACTCTGAGGGCGCGCGACAGTAATTCACTGAAGCACATTAATAATTTGGAATATGTATTTTTGAATAATACTGAATATCAATTTAAACTAATGCTAAGCCTATTATTTATATCTTGAACAATTTCTAACTGAGAAATTGTTTAACAATATCAAATGCTATGATTTACAATCAAGTATAGTAAAATTAATTATTCGACAAGAAAAATAAAGAAAGATTTATATACAGTACATTAAATACAGTATCTGTAACACACAACTAGAACAATCAAATAATAATAAAAGAGATTACATAGAAAATTGTACCAAAGTTTAAATCATAAGGAATGTACATATAAAAAATATAAAATGCTCACCTGAAAATACAGCAAGACAGCTTCTTAAGTTTGATGTAATTTATTTGGCGTCCTGGTAAGAAGTGAAGTATTTCGGCCAGGGACGCGTATATACAAACTTGCTATCTTCGTCAGGTGAGAATCTGATTGGTCAGTTATCATAAGACCGCGTGGGTTTAACACCTTTAGCTTAATTGACCAGCGTACTGGCTTATTACATAATACGTAGCGTGGACAGTCCGTTCTCAACGGCCGTAAACAATAACTTGTTTGTCATGGTTAAAAGCCACAAAGTGACGCGTACAAAAGATACATTAAGAAAAAGGTTACTCTATACAATTAGCCAGCTTACACATCCTATTTGAGATGTTCTCAGGTACCAGGTAAATCCTTATGTCTATAGAGACAGATTTGAGTTATTTACTTGAGAACTTAGCTAAATGGAAATTTCACAGGATTCCTTAAGCTGACACTAATACGATGTAATCGTTAGCAAATTACAGAGAAAAATAGAATTCTAATTTGTAACATTGATTTGCTAAATAACATTTTGTGTTTTATTTCAAAAACAAAGTTTTAAATGAATATAATTTGATTTTTAATTAAATATAAGTTTTATAGAAAATCGCAGATTTTCCTTATGAAACATATATTATGTTGTTGATTCGTTGACATCGGTTGACTTTGCAGCTTACGATTTCTCCAATAAGTCTACGTCAGCTACATCAGAACGGACACGCATTGACATCACCCCTCCTGACAAATCTACCGCTCCAATCACTCTGCCGACTCGACACATTGTTTCACATTCGTCCATTCAAGTCTGGTAAGTCAAATTTGATATAATGGAAGCGTACTGAACTAATACCAAATTATCCGTTGAAGAAATAAAGTTTAGATTGTTAGAATAAATCAATACGAAATTTATTCCTTATTTTGGAAGAGCACACATAAACTTTTTTTTCAAATCCAGACCATGGCGCGATCTCCGATTTCAGATATGCAAAAGGATATACATGTATTGACGCATGAACATGTTTGACTTTGTATCTTAAATATATCCGTAAAAAGATTGGATGCCAATGGTAAAACTTTCCAAATCTTCATCCAACTGCATTTCTCAAGAATCTCTGTCGAAAATGTCTGTCTCAACAGACAACATATACAGCATATAACTATATTTCATCGTGGTCGTGATATTGTCCTATTGCTGTGCATAACGTCATCTTTTACCTTTGTGTAGTTGGACTGGTGTGTTCTGGGACGATGAGAGTGGCATTACATACTACACATGGGCTTTGGGGTCACAACCAGGTGACGATGACGTCATGTCTTTCACTTCAGTCGACGGTTTTTCCGAATGTGCCGAGTCTCAATCTGACACATATTTGAATATGACCGATGGACATGCTTATTACGTATCCGTCATTGTAAGTGTTATCAAAAACTATGTATATTGTTTTCGCTTTCGTTAGCAAGAATCTGGCTATCATGTTATTGTAAGATTTTCTGCATATTGTTTGACATGTTTATTGTGACTGACATGCGTATCTGTCATAGTACGTTTTGTTACAAACTATAACATTTTACCGCCTTCGGCAGCAATGATATGACTTCCATATTTACATTTTTCTATATTATTTGATATTCTCATCGTCAGTGACATTTAGTCAGAAAAAAAGCACTGCGAAAGATCATACTGCATATACCGAGAGGTAGAAACTAATAAATGCGTCTTATTGCTATAATGATATTTTGCAGGCTTACAATGGAGCAGGTTTGTCGTCATTGGCAACCTCATGGGCGTTTGTGGTAGAAACTTCCCCTCCGGTCGGTGGTGAGGTCTATGACGGCGAGTTCGATGCTGCTAATCATATCAAGGACATTGATTACCAAACAAGTACATCTGTGGTATCAAGTCACTGGGAAGGGTTTCAAGATCCACATACAGCCATTACAGAATATGTGGTGTCTATTGGACAGTGCAAGCAATGTGAAGACATTATATCTGAATACAGTGTTGGGTTAAACACAGGTAATAACATTTGTCCATTGTATGGTTAGTATCCCATTCCATGTATTTGTCACCACTCACCATATACTCTTGATTTATCATTTTTATATATGGTAAGTTATTTTTAAAATAGATGAAAACAGTATCTGTCAACAACAAGTATTATATTTTGAGAACGTTGTAATCCTTGTTTTTACAATTAGTTCACAGAAAAACACTAGACATACATTTCTTTTACTTGTCCTAATAATGCGATCAAAGCGCCAATTAGATACTCTGAATTTATAAGAAAACATCTTAATTATCACTCACAGAACTGAGGATTGAGCATTTGCTCCTTAAACCAGGACAAACATACTACGTAACAGTCACAGCCTGCAACACCGCTGACCTCTGTACCTCCGCCACCTCTGATGGCGTCACTATTGACAACAGTGCACCAACTTCCGGAATGGTGTTTGATGGGATTGGTGGTGACGATACTGAGTACCAATCCCACAGGTAATGCTATACATACACCCGGTTTATGTGTGGCTCTAACTTATGTTTATCTGCATCACAAGAACAAACCTGTTTGATCAAAATCCCTCATACTTGTTACAATGTCATAGCATATCAAAACTCTGTCTAATCTTTTCTACACTTATCTTATCAAAAGATCCCGAATAATCAAAATTATGTGCTGTAACAGATCCACATTAAGTGCTAAGTGGTATGGATTCGGCGATCCTCATTCCGGCCTAAGTCACTATGTTGTGCGTGCTGGGACGTCACGTGACAGTGACGACATAATGGCGCCAAAGGACTGTCATCTGAGCGAAGAGTTTGTGAACAATCAGTTACCTGCACTGTTACCTGTTGGCAAATATATCTTTGTTACAGTTCGAGCCTATAATAAAGCAGGTGAGGTTAATAACTATGATAATAATCTAATCGTGTATTTGTTTCACTGTGCTTTATGAAACCGCAATATTACACGTCTAATAGCTTAATCGGTTATGTAGTTATACAAATGATGATATAATTCTAAAACATTATCATTGTTTCTTTTTCCTATAATTTGTCTGTGTTATAAATGAACGAAAATGTAAACAATGGATGGCGTTCTCTCCTAAAAATTTAATCAGATCAATTAATTGGAATATGGGGATATTTCTAGATTGAATCAGTTGAAAATGAAAATATTAACTTTGACATTTCTCATATTAATCTAATGTGAAAAGTATCTCTAATTTTTATTTTAACTTACAGGTTTATATACAGAATCCTCCTCCAATGGCTTCATGATAGATGACACCGCCCCGACCTTTGAATCTCGACCGATATTATCGTCTGAGGCCGGGTCTATGGTTACCAATATTTTGATATTCCGCACCAGTATGAAAGTTGCCTGGAAGGTTTCTGACCCAGAGTCTTTTATAGAGCGACAGTACATATCCATAGAATCCCATGTGGGTGGTGACTTCAACATTAGTTCTAGGCAGGTGCGTCTGTGTCATTATGACTGCTCTCCATATGAGGACATTCATATTGTTTAAGCCATGATACTTCATGCTATTTTCGTTATCTATTAAAACTAAGGTGATCTATAAAAACACATTTTTGATTTATTCCTAGTTGGACGGTTTTACTCGTGACTTCATTCTGACTGACCTTGACCTTCATGATGGAAGTACATATTACGTCACAATCGTGGCCTGTAATGGAGCAGACGTGTGTTCCAGTTCCACATCTGAGGGCATCCTTGTCGATTCTTCACCACCAACTCGGGGTAATGTATTCAAAAATAAAAATAAATCGACAAAAGAAATCTGCATTGATCACTTATGCTCTCTTTTTTCCAAACGTTTTATTTCGTTATCCATATTTCAAATAAAAATATTTTTTTAAATTCCGCCGATTCTCATGTGGTGTGAGCAAACTAAGATACTGGAAAGTTAACTTGGGACAGTATCAAACCTCTACTACCAAACGCAACCAGATGTCTACTGATCAGATGAGTAACCGCCTATATGGAATTCATGGTAGACATCTAAATTTTACGGTCAAATTGATAATTTTATTATATCTTTTTTCTTAAAGATCATCAGGAAATGTCTTAAGCAGATATTCCTATTAAAGTTTTGTCCGTTGCTGAATTGCTGTTTAACCTTTTGTTACGTTCCAATTGGTTTAATTGGTCCAATTCCGTTCTGATTGATAAGCAATACGTTAATTAAAATGTTTTCATTCTTTGTATGTAGGCATGTTTGCTCTGCACACGGAACATTCGGTAAATTTGCAGTTACAAAGAAACGTTACGGACTCGATGGTGTGGTCGGAATTCAGTCTGAAGCTTGCCTGGCTCGGGTTTAGTGACGTTCATTCGAACGTGGATCACTACGTCATTTCCGTTGGTGAAACATATATGGCTAACGACCTTCTGTTGGTAAGTCACACCGACTGCATATTTAATGTGATTAGTGATTTGTTTGTATGTGCATCAATGTTGTCGATGGAACAGAAGATCATTACCTTGATGTTATTGAATGATAATTAAAAGCAAATATGCGTTAATGGTCGCCATGCAAATTTAGGAATCCTCACTGAATCTATTCAAAATTCAGCAATATGAAAGGGTAAACTATAACTTCCTTTTATATTCTGTTAGTCTGACAGAAAAAGACACCTGATATATTTGGATAAATTTTCGTTTCAGGGTTGTCAGGTCGATATAAAAACATACTAATACTATTTTTGTCTTCACTCTAGCGGCTTCATTGGAAAGTCCATTAATTCATCTAGAACTATAATTATATCAGACCGAAAAAAATCCAAATATCTTGAAAAACTGAATTTCAGGTTTCTTTATCAGGTTCATTGCCACCTTTTTGTTAAAAATATTATACTATATCTTGCTAGTTTATGGAGGCTAATTGCTTCAGTGATACCCAGTATGCTTGTTAAAATAACACATTTCTGATTTTGTTTGTAACTAGTCTATAAAATAACACATTTCTGATTTTGTTTGTAACTAGTCTATAAAATAACACATTTCTGATTTTGTTTGTAACTAGTCTATAAAATAACACATTTCTGATTTTGTTTGTAACTAGTCTATAAATAACACATTCTGTTTTTGTTAACTAGTCTATAAAATAACACATTTCTGATTTTGTTTGTAACTATTTATAAAATAAACATTTCTGATTTTGTTTGTAACTAGTCTATAAAATAACACATTTCTGATTTTGTTTGTAACTAGTCTATAAAATAACACATTTCTGATTTTGTTTGTAACTAGTCTATTAAAATAACACATTTCTGATTTTGTTTGTAACTAGTCTATAAAATAACACATTTCTGATTTTGTTTTTCTAGTCTATCAAAAATAACACATTTCTGATTTTGTTTGTAACATCTATAAAATAACACATTTCTGATTTTGTTTGTAACTAGTCTATAAAATAACACATTTCTGATTTTGTTTGTAACTAGTCTATAAAATAACACATTTCTGATTTTGTTTGTAACTAGTCTATAAAATAACACATTTCTGATTTTGTTTGTAACTAGTCTATAAAATAACACATTTCTGATTTTGTTTGTAACTAGTCTATAAAACAACACATTTCTGATTTTGTTTGTAACTAGTCTATAAAATAACACATTTCTGATTTTGTTAGTAACTAGTCTATAATATAACAGACTTACTGATACCTCGTTAGTATATTTTTGTTTATTGCCGTTAAATGCAGTACCCTAATGAGCGGTTAGTTCATGACGTGAACACGCCATACGCCAATGCTGAGGACTCGATACAAGTGTTCAACATCAGAACTAGACGTCTGTTCTCCTCCATGAATGTATACATCTCAGTAACAGCTGTCAACGGGGTAAAATTATTTTAACAAAAGTCTATCATCAAAAAAATAATTCTAATAACTAAACTAGGACAATAATTATTCAAGCTTTCTTTGAATCTGATTATTTTGGTTAATTAATGTCATTAGAAAATAGTTTTGTTCCATTGCGCCCTTCTACAAGATACAGGCGGCAGATTGACTTTATGAAGAAATGTAGTATATATTTCGAATAATTTCAAGAATGAGAATATGATGTTGTAGACGCGCTTATCTTGACACAAAACTGATTTTGAAAAATTTCGTACAGTGAGAAAGTTGTGCATTTTTAATATTTGGTATTCTATCTCATACAGAAAATGCAAAATATATCCATGGCACGAAAAGCTCTAAATATTATTCCTGCTTAAACACTTTAACATTACCTTGTATGGTTAGTATCCCATTCCATTTGTTAGTCAATCTTGATTTGGATGTGTTTAAATAATACCGTTGTATATCATTATCATAATAGGCAGGATTGCGGAGTCCAGTGGTACACAACCGGTTTGTTTTAATCGATGGAGGTGAGATGGAACTGGTCAGAAGATGTCTTAGTCTGTCCTGTGTCGGCCATTGTGTGTGTTCACCTCAGGACCAGCAGTGTCCTACGTCACAGACGTGTGTAGACGTCACACAAGGTAGATAACTGTGTATGATAAATTGTGAAAGAATAGTCTATCTGTGGTGTAAACTATAAAGAGCATAGAGCTAATTTAGAAGACCTACGGTTATGAAATTGCTAAAATAATCTGAATGTTCAACATTTGATTATCTTTAAGGACGATTTGAATTATAAGATTGAAAACAACTTAAAAACGATAGGTGATTTAGAATGTATGCATTGCACTATTTCGACCTTATTTATGTGTAGTTTATACCATGTGTGATTTAAACTAAATGCTATTTGTATATACGTATAATTGGATTCCATTTGTGCTAAACCTTTATTCTCAGAGAACATAGGAGGGGTTGTAGCGATGGACATTCAGAACATCAGATCCTCGTCCCAGTCTGACGTAGACTACATATACACCAACATGGCCATCTCCGCCACGTGGTCTTCTGTCGGAAGGAATGTGCTTTGGTGAGGAACTTCAAAATAACTTTAACAGATTTATGCAAATCTTCTAGATTTGGACGGAGGTTAATAAAACGTGCTGCATACATTAATAATTAAACTAATAATTAAACTATTGAACGCCTCTTCTTCCACGAATGAGACATGCCATCTAATTCTACTTAGTATTTGCACTGATTTTGGAACGTTTTAGACCAAATCTCGTTGAAGTGATTCCTGTAAAAACGAAAAAAAAGAAGCAAGGAAAGGAAAATAGAAATATAATCCAGTAACATTATTAACCTATTGGTGTACCGACAGACCTGTACGAATGGACGAAAATGCATACACAATACATTAAAAAGATCATAAATCATTCAAGTGATTCCTGGTAATAAGCACAAAGAACAACAAATAGAAAAGATATCCAGAGTAGTAACATATTTCAATACTATTAACCTATTGGTGTACTGACAGGTACGAATGGAGCATTGGATATACCCACAGTGATGTCCCAGAGGGTGTGTATGATCACCTAGACGACCGGGTCTGGCACGATGCCGGTCAGTTCCATAACGTCACTGTCACCTTCCCACCAGGTATGTAATTATAAATCATAGGGCTTTATGTTATGGTTCTCTTCTGCTGGAAACAGCTAAACCTCGTACGAAAAGCATTGCTTGCTTTTTTGCTGTTATTTTTTTGTGAGTGTGTGTGTGTGTTTTGTAAATCGACAGATTATTAACAATAAAATAAAGAAACATATATAGGTAAATGGATTGTTTTTAAATGCGAAGAGATTACTTCTTGCGACAAGTAAGATAGCATATCAAACATTTTACAATGAATATTTCCATGTTATTCCAGGGAAGGAGTTGAAGAGCGGGTTCCAATACTCCGTATTCATTCGATCATGGTACAGCTCTACTACGTACGCATTGTATAAATCGGACGGTGTCACCATTGTCAACCAACCACCCAGTATAACCAAGCTACTGGGAGCAAAGGTCTCGTACTTAATACGTAGTCATTATCAATGTAAAGCGTAGTTTAGTATATAAGTAAAGTGTGTCTATATAGTAACCGTTCATACGCATTTGTCTCCCATATATATTGAAAGTCCTATTCTTTCTTTCACTTGCGCAAGTGTATACTGAATTTTTTTTCTTTTTTTATTGTCAAAAATCTAGGCATTGTGTTGCATCTTTTGAGATTCCAATTTAGTTGTAATTTCCTATCAACACATTTGGCCTTATTACTAGTATATAGTTAAGCAATACGAAACAAATTGTGGAGGACAAATAAATGTACTTTTTGTTAATGTTGGAAAGATGTGTGTAATTTGCTGATTTGGTTTGAAATGTGCAACTGCTCTGAGCTATTCTAAGTTTTCGTTAATTAGTTTCATTATACCTGCTCGTACAGGTAAAGGAGCGACAACATGGATCTAAAAAGAAGGAGATTGATTTCACTGAGGATCCACGGAGGCTCTATATAGACTGGTATGGTGTGTTCCTTAACTCTGAGGAACATATTGAGAAGTATGACATCTACATAAGTCTTCTTCCGGGAGGTACGTACAACATACCGTAATAGGAAAAGGAAACTAAGGATTAAGTATTCGTTTCCTAAGTAGCGACTCGTGTCTCCTTGGATACTTCTTCAGTTAGCATACCACATTTTATTGGCTTGTACTCTCGCATCTTTTGCTTGTTTTACATAACTCTTTTGAGTATACTAATATGAAATATTTTTGTGGTTGGAGTTACTATGTTGGTGTACTTCTAGAATAAATTTTGTTGCTCTTAATGAAGACGATGTGTCCTGTTTTCTATGTAAGTCGGTATAAGCTTTTCCTGTACCATTATTTTGTGCGATAACTGATTATCACTTCATCATTCTAAAATAATTACCGTTTATGTCTTATCTTTATCTTTCTCCATTCAGGCCATGGCGTATTCGAAAATCGAGTAAGTCTTTCGGCAGAGATGACGTCATATAATATTACATGGGGACGTTTCAGGTCACAAGTCAAATACTACACGAACGTGATTGGTTACGGTCGATCAGGAATTCACAGTACAGCTGTATCAGACGGTTTTATGTTCGACACAGAACAACCAATCAGTGGCGTCGTAGCAGATGGAATCGGTAAGTTAAAATTACTCTAAGTACCTAGTTACTCTAACATGCAATAAATACATAATCTGATCTCTTGATAACAAGAATAAATTATTATTGCAAAAACTATGGTGAAGTCAACGTCACCAATTTTACAAGCAATGTGACCTTAATGCGATTCCTAAGATAAATATTAGATCGCATTGGAAGTTTTTGTACCCCCGCTTTGGTATCATATGTATTGCTCTTGATTTTTTTTTCAAAATAGGAAACATAACATAATAAAATGTTAATCTTTGTTTTAGGACTCCATGATACGGATTATCAGAATGCCTCAGAGCAGATTGGCGCGACTTGGACGGGATTCAGTGATACCACAGGCCTAGTAGGATATTACTGGTGTGTTGGCCTAGCCAGTGGTAACTCTGACTGTTCTGTCCTTCCATGGCAGTTTGTCGGTCTCCGTACAGCCTTCCTCCGGAACTTGACAACTCACATAGTCCAAGGTAAACAGTAGTACCGCTACATTGTTCCATGAATCAATATATGTCAATCACGTATCTCGAAATTTCCTCAAATCTTTTTGCATCCTGACCGTTTCCTTTTTTTATGTTTTTGAAAAGGAAAGATTGCAAATTAAACACAAACTGTGTTAGATTGTTGTAATATCATATCTGGATTATTATCCATATAATTTCAAATAAGCTTATAATAATTCGTCCTCTTCCACTTTTCATGCAAATGTCAATTATACATCAATTATTTCTAGTCTTCCATCCTCATTATCTGACTATTTCCACTTTCCACAGGTTCTATGTTATATAACAAAGTTTATGCCGTCGATGTTGTGGGACACACGTCAGCGATAGCTGTCTCAGACGGGTTCGTCATGGACTACACCGCACCAATACCGTCACAGTATATAGCATGGGGAGTGAACATAGTGGCAAATCCTTCTTTCGATTCAAGTCTTCAGAATTCTATGAACTTCTCGATGACATTAGAATCAGATATGTGCGATATGCTAACTTTTTATAGACCTGTATACTGGAGCTTAGAGGGATGCGGTGGTGTGGTGTTCACAACAAAGGATGACGTGAAAAATGCATTTCTCCTTGTTGAAGAACTCGTCTCACAAAAACTAGAAAATCTAGAGATTAATGCAGAATATAAAGTATCCTTCCTTACCAAACACTTGACAGTAACATCGTCGGTAATCTCTAACGCTGAAGCTTTTGTGAAGTTTGGTCCCAATAAACACGTGTTCTCCATACACAAGAAGCATGGAAGAAATGAAAACGGACACCGGGAAGACTTTGAATGGGAAGAACATTTGTTTTATTTCTGGGCAACATCTGTACGTGAAACCCTTATTATCGGATCGACTGGTCCCGGAATGGGATTTATGATAGATGACATAGCAGTGCAGAAATTTGACAGCGTCTCGGATTTCAGTTCCGATGAGAAGGGTCATGTAAAAACCATGCTGCATTTCATCCACGAGCAATCTGTTATCCGCGCCAAGTGGACTTTTGAAGACATGGAATCCCCCATCGTAGACTATGCCTGGTCTATAGGTAATGTACCGCCAATCAACACATCTAAGCGAAAATACTGTATCGTAATATACTTGTACATTTGATGCCAGTTCAGTTCAGTAATATATTTGTCTATCTGTGTCAAACATATGAATTTAAGAAATGACAAAATGCATTCTACAAGCAATTCAAGATTCTTTGAGAGCTAGATACCATTTGACTAGGTCTTTTACTCCGCTTGTAAAATAAGATGTTTCTATGAAATAAAGATTTCTTGCAGATGTCCACATACTGACTACATTTAACGCCCTTCATCAAATCCGATAAATACACATTTATATATCGAGCCACATCATATAATTTGCTTTCCTGTCTTTGAAGAACTTTCCATTTGTTCCAGTATACTCTTGGCAATTGCGATAGAATTATGCTTCAAAAAAGCATTTATTCTAATATTATACTTATTCAAGTATAAATGCTATTCATTATTTCATGTCTGTATTCTAACGAAAAGTAATAACATCCAGGTACCGTAAGAGGGGGTCAGATACTACAGCCACTGAAAAGTGTGGGGAGGAAATCGTTTTCCTCTAACAGCGGCCTCGTTCTGGATCACAAAACTCTCGTTCACGTGACCATGGTGGCCACTAATGCAGCTGGATTAAGATCAATATTATATGCTGATCCAATACTTGTCGACCTCACCGCACCTGTCGTGTTGAGGATAAACGATGGCTCAGGTAGATAAAAATATATTTTGATAACTATCATTGTGACATCGTTATTATAATACTTTATTTTGACTTTAAAGTAGATTTCATTTAATTCGGTTATGACAGATTGTATGTTCATGTAAAACGGTCTGCTGTACCAGTAATAGAAACTATTATGTAGATGATTAATTAACGTTAGGTTATGCAGAAAAAAATCTCAAAGTTCTGTTAAAGTAATTCTGTGTTTTAGGCGAAGATCTCTCAATGCAATCCAGTAACATTATAACAGTCAACTGGAAAATCGAAGATCCAGAATCCAGTATTCAGTCGTGTGCCTGGAGCATCGGTAAGTGGGAAGGTTTCAATAAATTCTGTAAAGATACTTATTTAAATAGCAGAAGTGTTATTTTAGCTCCTTTCGCTCAGTCTTTGAAACGCTAATTCATGTTCAGCGTTAAACTTTATAAAAGGGTAATTCCGATATTGAACTCCTGAATTACGCTAATTTGTGTCCGCGCTATAAAATCATGATTTATATATTTTTGTATTTGGCGCTAACATTTGACTTCGCTGAAATAAGTACGTTTACAAATTGACGTGATTAGGTTTTTGATTTTTATTATGAGTAATTGAATAGATAATAAATTAGTTTCGTACTTGGACTGGTTGCATTTGGTTCAGTCGTTCATAAATAATTGTGAATACACAAGTACATTTACTTCATTGCACTAACCAATTCAAAATGTAGCTTGCTCTAGATTTGAATGTGCCAAAGTGTATGATACCATTTTTGTGTACAGGTACCAGTCCCACAGAACAGGATATCCAACCTTTCACGTCAGTCCCTGTGACTGCAACCTCAGCTTCCACTGAAATTGATATTAACAGAATCGAAGGTAGAATGGTGTATTCTACTGTCCAATGTGACAATGGGGCCGGTCTGAGGACACGAGCTGTGACAAACGGTGTTCAGGTGACCACTAGGCCTCCTGTTCTACCGCACGGCACCATTGATGTGACCGAGATGTCGGACACAGAATACCCGACCCAGGACGGTTATCAGAGTAGTACTAGAGGTATCAAATGTGAATGGACACCGTCAAACAGCACGGATATCCTATATCAGGTAAATACTTAGGAAATTTCAGGAACATATTTTGATTGAATTCTGCAAACTTTAAAAAAGGAAAGCACATCACTATTCACATCAAAGGTCAAAGAATTTTCATCTTCACTAAGCTGGGAAAATATGTGTGCTATTTACTGATGTACGTTCCGTTGTGAAATGTTGCATTTTATGTTTGGTCAGCATCATTTGCTGATCGGCACAACATTGTCCCAACTGGTTGGCTCAGTTTTGGCCCAATGTTGGCAATTATTGTGTACCCAATGTTGGGCAATTATTGTTGGGCCAACATCATCTTATTCATCAGCCGAACGTTGGGCCTTCCAGTTAAAAAACATTTTAATTTACCCTTATTCATATGTATCAAAATACATGTAGTTATTTTAGTGTATTTCATTATTTTATACCCTGTTTTATCAAACGTTGCCCAAATATTGGCTCAATAGTCTATGACCAACGATGAATTCGACAATATAATTCCAATGTTGGCCCAACAAAGTCATATATCAATGGTTGTTTCAACAATATTTAACCAACATTGGCCCAACTCTCATAAGTCAACAGTTGTGTTCACATTATTGAACCAATATTGGCCCAATACCTTTGTCCCAACACCGACATTTAGCCGATAATACAACCAACTACCAACGTTGGCCCAACGTACCTCTGCTTCTCGTATACATGTCAGAAAACAGAGGACCTGCTTCAATATTTCTTTACAAAAGACATGCAAGTTATCAAATATAAAGTAAGAGAAATGCATGTATTGATAATGAATTCTTCATACGAGTTTATTATACCCTTATAATACTAATTGAACGCAATAAGTTAGAAAATTAGTAAGAATGAATCAGCGATTCACTGAGTGTGTATTGTACATGTACTCACAAATCCTGTCTTAAAACACTTGTGTAATTGCTGCTTTATAGAATCTCACGACTGATTTTCATTTTAGTTTTCCGTCAACGGACCTGGTATCTCCTTCAGTGACGTCATCGAATCTATGGATCCACTGGTGACTAAAGTATACTTATCAGGAGGGAAGATGCTCTCTGGCGGAGTTTACAATATCTCGGTTAGTGCCATCAACTCCCTGGGGATGACGAGCAGCGCGCTAGTGGAACAGCTGAGGATCCACACAGCTATGGACAAGTCGTGCCGAGGTAGGAAGTACAGAGGACGCCATTAACATCTAACGATTTTTTGGATACTTCCTTCGCGGTTTTATACTTTTTATTTCGCGATTAACCTATGAAAATATGGCAGTATTTTTGAGTATATCATTGTGCATATTTTATTACCAACTAAGAGGATTACGTAAGGTCCTAAAAGACGAATACTTGACGAGACTGTGGTATATTCGTGTTGTAAAAGTATATGAATTTTAATGAAATTTTCGTCCGTAGTGCCTTGATTGTAAGACATAAAGTAAACATATCATTTGTATTAGCAAGAATTATAATTTTGTACAAAATGTTTATTTTCTAGCAATTGATGTTATCATACCTTTGGTATGTTTATTGCAGGAGACAAATTCGAGACCATTGTATTGACTGGAAATATGCTGAGAGTGCTTTGGACGGATGTGTTTGCCGAAACAAACGACATCCATTACTACGAGGTATCGGCGGGGACATACGGAGGTGCGGACATCGTACAGTGGCAGTACACAACCAGCGACTACTTAGAACTTCACATCCCAGATAAAATAGCCAATGAGGAAGCAGTATTAATACACGTGATCGTCAAGGCCGTGGAGCGCAGTGGTGTCTTCACTACCTGTAAAACAAACTTGTATTTTTGATAGATGTATGCTCATTGGCTCCTTGGCAACAACAACAAAATTGCTTCTGAAAATGAATATGTACTGATCACTCGCACGACTGTGTCTTCTCATTTAATCACTCAATTACCATATATGGAAGCGTGGAAATTTGTCGTTAAAACTACCATAGCTTTGTCATCAAGATTTACTGACATGACTTTATGAAACAAATATCATTCAAATAAAATGTTGAACTTTGAACTTGAAAGTGGATAATGCGATTATTTTCTTAGGCAAAGATTAATTTTACCTTACGATTACAGTTGTGAACAACTACAACACTCCGTGATATTGAAAATTGTCTTTTCATCCCAAGACTAATATACGGAAATACGCCTGCTGCTTACAAGGGCACCTCATCAACAAGGATTTACGTGGTAATTGACTTCACGTCAACAAGATCTATCTATTTTCCACTTTGAAAGCTAATAATGCAATGACAGTTTTTGCTTTATAATGAATTTTGTGATCATTCGGGTACGACTACATATGATTCCATTGTAGTTCTTAATTGTTTACAGAAATCCTCCCATTATTTCATGACGTTTGTTGTCTTGCTTCTCCTATCGAGTTGTTTTGTTTTTGCCTTGACCCATACTATGACGACTTGCCAAATCCTTCGTTATGACATAAAAGCTCAAAATTTTCATTTATTTTGGAAAAGATGGAAAAATACTAAAATTAGAATTAGAAAATGAATCATTTTAGGATTTTTTTTTCTGGCGTCAGATAACATAGTCATTGGTATACGATTACGATACGGGTAATTTCTACTGGATTTTGGGAACGATTGAATATTTCTTGCTAGTATGGTAAAGTGTGTGGTAGATTCGACTTTGCTTTTACTATTTCGACATTTTCTTGTAAATTTGTTGATATGTAACAAGAAATAACAATATGGTAATCGATCACAAAAATAATTTATTCTCTTGGCTGATAATTATACATGCGGAATAGAATCACTAATGAAGTTACGATAACTAAAATTCCATATACAAAACAGAAGAAAAAAAAACCAAAACAAAAATACTTTACTACATATAATCTCAACGAAAACAGCGAAGTTATAATAAAACAAAAATTGCACTGATAGTTTCTATACTACGTTAACTACAACAGATCGTTAATTAATTATATGCTAAAGTTTTGTGTATTGCATTGATAATCGAAGCAAAATACTTTGCTTATGTAAAAGTGAAATATCTATCAAATCAATATTCATCCACACCGATATTAGTATTAATGGGGAAAAAACCAATCCGTGCCAACCTTTTATTTTTGAATAAAAAATCCGTTACTGTATGTTATATGTTATAATCCATACATGACTGACGATTTCGGAAAATACCAACATTTTATCATGCAGTTATCATTGATATTGATGGAATGTATTTGTGATAAATTATGTACTAACGGGAAATAACTGTTTTAGAAAATAAGTGCTTACGTGCACCATCATAAACTGACCTAATTGAGTCAATGTTTAATTGTCGAAAACAAATTGAAAAATAAAATATTGCTAACATCTCTCAGCTTAAATATTTAAATGCTTAAATGCGTCAGTTATGACTTAGAATATTGGCATACGTCTTGAAACGCTGGAAATATTTGCTTTATAAAATATTGCGGTTCATGCGTTACTTTGTGGCCACATAGGCTAGACAGTCCGCAGGAACGGAAAGTGAATGAATAGTTCAAATCTACAAACATTTCATGTGTAAACTTGATGAAGATTCCAACAAACCTGAGAAAATCGTAAACTTATTATTAGTGAAGCTTGAATTCGAATCACTGATTATACAAATTAAATGAATCTTAATTAATAAGATATTATAGAATGTCATACCTATCGGGATAATCAAAGCAGGACGTTTCTACCAGAGATTGTCACATAAGAACATAGTTATAGTAGATTTCATGGTGAACCTATAACTTTCCCGCTCAATTGCAGATGGCACAACATTAAGACCTCACGAGGGAAAGTAAAGCTGACCTCACGAGGGATAGTAAAGCTAACTTTTGTTATCAACTATTACAAGCTGTATAAAACCATCTGTCCGCGGTTGTACGTTACAAGTAATAACCGAAGTCATAAACTGATGATTTGATCAAATTATAATTATCACAACAAGAGTAAGCACCTGTTTAATTAGTGATACCACTGATGGTGTATACATTCACGTGGAAAACTTAAATAAACGACGTCCTCGTGAAGGATTAAACTGTTTCTTTGATTATCAGCCTGCATTAAGCAATGTGAATCTTACAAACTTTAACACTACCAGCTAAAGACTATCAAAACTATCCTTTTATACACAGGTGGTTACTATATACAGGTGGTTTCTGGCAAGTTATACAGATCACAATGGCACCAATGTCCTCAAAAAAGCATAAAAGCAACCAACACCACATAAGTACTCAATAACGTTATCCTCAGATCTTCATTCAATATCACCATCCCCAGTACTTCATTCAATATCGCCATCCCTAGTTCTTCATTCAATAACACCATCCCAAGTACTTCATTCAATATTGCCATTCCCAGTACTTCGTTCAATAACATATTTCTAAGTACATTATCGACGAAGTAGTTTCTTATAATAGTCATATACAACAATATTCAAATCTATTCTGATATTAACAGTAATTTAACCCAATGTCCTACTAAACAAAATTTTACCAAATTTATATTCCTCCCACTAAACTCTTTATGAAACAATGATCCGTTTTGAGCGTAGTCCTGCGTCCATATATATACAAATCTTATAATCATTATACATCTGTATCAACGAAACTTTGAAGCTATGGTCATTATTACATCCCAAATTGCTTTGTATTTCTGTATTTTTACAAGTTTACTAAAATTTTAGACATTTTTAATTACTGTAATACAATGTATAACTTGTGCTTTTTTCAATATCTGAATAATACTGGACGCATAAGCTTTCAAAAATGTAAATACATAAATCATTAAATAAACCCCAATCCAATTTGATTACTGTAATCATTGAATAATACGCCCTAATCATTTTGATTACCATAATCATCAATTAATTAAAATATCAATAGCCTAACCAATTTCCTAAGTACTGACAGCATATCATATTGTAACTATTAAACAAAGTACATTGTATCAACAATATTAACAAATGTAATGGTAATTTCATGCCATACACACAATGATCTAAATTTATATTTGAAATTTGGTTTTGATACAAATAGTTTACCATATTAACCTCATAGTATGTGCAGAGAGGTAAAACTATAAACAATGACTACAATAACTAGTGAGCTTTTAGCAAGACAACAAAACAGCATTATAACACTTTGTAATGGTTACAGATTTCATATACATGCGAATAGTTTTTAACCATAAACATGTAGATACATATATCAACCATTTTATCACACATTGGATTTTCTATTATTTAAATAACAGCCTTTTACAAAGCAGTACCGTAAGAACTTGTGTTATTTGCGCACCAGTGTAATTTGCGCAGGTACTTTGGGGGGCTGAATATGCATGTATTTCATTTTTCCTACAGCAAAATGTTTGATGTCATGCAACTATATATATGTTTGACGTTTCATTATTTATTTCTTCATTCTTAACATTTTCTACAGTGAAATCTCTAGGGTGGTGAAAATGATATAACACTAACAGATATTGGTAGTAAATTCTAATATCCAAGGTCAAGTTTGGCTTGAATCATTTATTGTTAAACTGTTTAAGATATTATTGTCATCCATAAATTGTTCTTTGTAGTCGCTAACTCCTATGACTATGTTTTATAACATTTTACTAATTAAATTAAATGTTTTTAATTTTCTTCTTTTAAATTCAATGTTTATCTATTTGACATTTCAATATGTATATCTATGAAATTAAGATCTTCATGTATTAAAATCATAGTTCATCTTACACTACTGAAACAATTGCACTTCTGGTTTACTGTGATATGCATGTACAAAAAAAATAGAACTTGATGTATATATCAGGCAGACATTACTATGACTTACCAATGAAGTGGATGATGACACCAGCAGTATCAAACTGTGCTACACCAAATTATATAAATTGTTTGTTAGAAATAACACTAAAGTTCAGATACTGTAACCATAGATATCATTTCCCAAACAGTTGTCAATCACAGATGAATTTTAACAAATGATCCACCTGTTGGCCATACACCGGGCACATGGAAATAAAAGATATCTAAGTAAAAATTATTGTGAATTTAATTCATTGGATATTCAATTTTCCTTTTGTTTGAAGATCCTCAAGAGGTCAAAGCATTGTGAAAAGAGAGAGTCACATGGATATTATTGTCAGTTTTCAAAAAATATTTGTAGTACGACATTTTTGTTGTTGTTCAACTTTTGATTTTTTTTCTCATCTCAAATTATTGTAATTCTTAAGTGTTCACACACGAGTATATTTACAAAGAAAATGCAATAAACCCCTACATGATTACGTATTTACACAAATTTGATTCCCAGATTTAATACACAATACGGTTCTAAAAGAAAGTGACATAAAATGACTGCTAGAATGATCTAAATTAGTAAAGGTTGAAATCCTAATAATGACAATGTTAGTACCACTTTTAAAATGATTAATATGTTGTCATGGTAACTGTGGTGACTAACTATTTGATGATGCAATAGGACGTGCTTTCACAACACTAAAATGACTTTGTTTTCAGAGGGAGATGTTTGAATTTAAATTAACATTCTGAAAAAAAATCCAGAAGTATTAAATCATTTAAATTATCAGTAATTTGACAATTCTGCTTCACTTCCAACAAAGAAATCCAAATTTCGAAAATATATTTCAGATAAACAATCGTGAAGAAATTATCAGATCTTGAAATGAAAAAATATTAAAAATATTAACAGATCTTAATCCTTATATGTAACTAATTAATATGTAATAATGACCACAATTATTATTCATAATTGAAGTCCTAATCTTGAACATTTGACAGTGATAATGGCCACAATATCAGGGATATGTAGAGCACCATAAAGGTGAGTTTTCGTCAATACATATAGGATCTTACATGACTGTTCATTTTATATGAGATTTTATGAAACTTAAGAAGTTTTTGTTTTTGCGAGCCATGGGGAGCAAAAATCAAATCTTTGAGACAAGTTTCATAAAATCTCACATGAAATGAACATAAGTTTGAGATATTTTTTAACACAACTACAACAACCTAGCTACACTTAGAGGAATTTCAAGATCAAAATGTGCTGTAAAAATCAGGTGGAGGCTGCCATTTTGTCATGACTTCTTTAAATCTTGACGTCACATCTTTGTAACATCAGTAAACAATGCTATGACGTCATGATAATGCTACAAAGGATGGTCTAACTTGGCAGTTCGGAGGATACATGGTGTTTTCTTCAAACTTGATTACCTTGATTTACATATATATAATTCATGTATACTATATTTGGTATAATGTAATAAAGTATGTGACATCATGTAATGGTATTTCACTCAAACAAGTGTTTAAATTGTATTTGTATGTTTAAATAATGCAGCTTATAGGATTCTTTAAGCTGAATTTGAGTAGCCTAGTGCGGCCAATGTTTCATACGCTACCATATGGTATATAATTCATTGTTTGCAGACGTAACTATGAATTTCCAACCAATGAAAAAGCGCTCTAGGTTACACTACACTAGTGTCATAAGCAAAAATATTACATGGGCAAAGTCACTGAATTAGGCGGATTATATAATAAAGTTATAATTGTTATATGAAACAAGGTCATGTATCTGAATCTTGTATTTATACGATACATGAAGTATAGGATAACAACAATGTTTCCAAAAATCAGAAAGCTAGCACTTCTACAAGATATTGCATGGTATATCCTTGTATAAATATTATCCATTTTTACTTCTTGCATTGTTTAGAATATGCCATTGGTTAAGTTAAACTAGGGCAAAAGTGTATAAAATATCATGTGATTTAGAGCAGAGGGCGGGTAAATGGTAAGTTACCAATAATAAGAGAAGGCTATTTAAGCATGGCACATGCATACAAAGAAGTTCTGAATTTCAAATTAATATGTTGCATTTTAATTTATATTATTTTAAAACCGAATTATATAGATATCAATTTCAACTCAATGATTCTTAGTTCATCATCCAGCTTTAAATTTAGAAATTATAAATGGATCTACCAGAGGTATACTTATGAAATCAAATTTGAAGCTTGCAACCTCAAACAAGACTTCAAATTCAGAATTTCATCCATGGATGGATGTTTTGATGGATCACCTTACTATCATATCAAATAAACTCTGAGGTTCCCCTACCACAAACCATGAAGTGGTAGAGTTTAACAGGACTACCGCAAAACCATTTCTTTAAAAAAAAAGATTACACATTTGCAATGAATTATATTCCTAAAAGGAGGCAGATTTACTTAAGTTTTACACACTTTTCTGTATTCTACTAGTGAAATCGAAATGGCTGGCTAGATTAAAACTATCTAAACCATGTCATCAATTAACTAAAATCAACAACTGTTTGTATAGCTTTGATAACTGACAAATAAAGAGTATGGTTGTACAAATCCCACCAATGAAGTCCAAATTTAATACATCTATTTTTTTTTTTAATTTTTAAACTATTTGTAAGTAAAATTGCTTAAATGCTTTGTTTAGTGATAATGCAACAGTATATTTTTATTACCTTGTAATCCTTTTCAAGCATCTATATGCTTTAGATCCATAGCTGCAAGATGTAGGATATTGATTCAACATATGATGGAAGTGGTTACAGGGATTAATTTACAGTAGTTAAGAAACTTGTAAAGAATATTTCCAAATAATTTTAACTGGAATGTTGATAACAACAATATCCCTCAATCTTAGAATAAAAGCAGATTTAATGAAGAAAACAAGGGAAAATAACTTTGTATATTGATTCAATCAACTTTGGGTTAAAATGAATAAAAAAATATTTAAAAAATTTTTTACTTTGAAAGATATTTTCACTAGAAGTTTTCATGCTTTGAAAGTAATTTAGTTAACATATAACTAATTAATATCCCCCCAAAACAAAAACAAACAAAAAACATCAATATAATAGTTTTTTAACAAAGGAAAAAGAAAAAAAAGTAAAATATAACTAATTTATATAACCGGTGGATTAGACTTGAAACAGAATTTCTTCATAAATTAAAAGACATAATATACAATCTTAAACACAGATAGCACACAATATAGCACATATAAATATTAGCACATGTATTAAATCAGATCCTTTAGCTGAAATGATTGGGTGAATACCCATCAACCGTTCAGCTGAGAGTTGCAGGGCGGGCATCTAAAGGCATGATCCCGATGACAGACGACACTTTATCAGCCACCCACACAGGTAACAAGGGGTAAACCATTGTCAGTAAGTCTGCTCCCGTCCCACACGGATAGCGAGCACGGGGACGCTTTGATAGAAGTCCACTGCGCATTGCCCTGATGACTGGCGTTAGGTCGTCAGGATAACGTGTGGCGCCGGCCACAATACTGTTATACACTGTGTCCAGGTATAGTTGTCCGTAGGTATGGCGAGCACTCTCGTCCATAGATTCCCATACCTCTTCCTTCCTGCTCTTTATATTGTGTTCTTTCATATTCTCTGTAATTATAAGGTTAGTGAAATTAAAACACTAATGTATCACTCATTTGTGGCATTTCAATTCCTGTATCACAAATTTACACTAGTACAAATTACATTGGATATTGAAATAGATTTATTCCAAACACTAATGAAGTCAAAAGGGTTATCTGTTTCTGGAGCATACATGGGAGGGAGGAGTTGGGTAAAAAAAACCACATTAGTTAAAATGATTACTATGCTACATGATTTTGATATGAAGACACAAAGTAGCTCAACTCTCTTACTGTAGATAGTACGTACCTGTATAAAATCCTGTGGGTTCTATCACAGCCACATGTACCCCCCCACTTCTCTCTTACTGTAGATAGTACGTACCTGTATAAAATCCTGTGGGTTCTATCACAGCCACATGTACCCTTCACTTCTTCTCTCTTACTGTAGATAGTACGTACCTGTATAAAATCCAGTAGGTTCTATCACAGCCATATGTACCCCCCACTTCTTCTCTTTTACTGTAGATAGTACGTACCTGTATAAAATCCTGTGGGTTCTATCACAGCCACATGTACCCCCCACTTCTTCTCTCTTTCTCAAGATGGTATACCTGTATAAAATCCTGTGGGTTCTATTACAGCCACATGTACCCCCCACTTCTTCTCTCTTACTGTAAATAGTACGTACCTGTATAAAATCCTGTAGGTTCTATCACAGCCACATGTACCCCCCACTTCTTCTCTTTTACTGTAGATAGTACGTACCTGTATAAAATCCTGTGGGTTCTATCACAGCCACATGTACCCCCCACTTCTTCTCTCTTTCTCAAGATGGTATGTACCTGTATAAAATCCTGTGGGTTCTATTACAGCCACATGTACCCCCCACTTCTTCTCTCTTACTGTAGATAGTACGTACCTGTATAAAATCCTGTGGGTTCTATCACAGCCACATGTACCCCCTACTTCTTCTCTCTTACTGTAGATAGTACGTACCTGTATAAAATCCTGTGGGTTCTATCACAGCCACATGTACCCCCCACTTCTTCTCTCTTACTGTAGATAGTACGTACCTGTATAAAATCCTGTGGGTTCTATGACAGCCACATGACCTCCACTTCTTCTCTCTTACTCTATATAGTACGTACCTGTATAAAATCCTGTGGGTTCTATCACAGCCACATGACCCCCATGTCTTCTCTCTTACTGTAGATAGTACGTACCTGTACAAAATCCTGTGGGTTCTATCACAGCCACATGTACCACCCACTTCTTCTCTCTTACTGTAAAGAGTACATACCTGTATAAAATCCTGTGGGTTCTATCACAGCCACATGTACCCCCCACTTCTTCTCTCTTACTGTAAAGAGTACATACCTGTATAAAATCCTGTGGGTTCTATCACAGCCACATGTACCCCCCACTTCTTCTCTCTTACTGTAGATAGTACGTACCTGTATAAAATCCTGTGGGTTCTATGACAGCCACATGACCCCCACTTCTTCTCTCTTACTCTATATAGTACGTACCTGTTTAAAATCCTGTGGGTTCTATCACAGCCACATGTACCCCCCATTTCTTCTCTCTTACTGTAAAGAGTACATACCTGTATAAAATCCTGTGGGTTCTATCACAGCCACATGTACCACCCACTTCTTCTCTCTTACTGTAGATAGTACATACCTGTATAAAATCCTGTGGGTTCTATCACACTCACATGTACCTCCCACTTCTTCTCTCTTACTCTAGATAGTACGTACCTGTATAAAATCCTGTGGGTTCTATCACAGCCACATGTACTCCCCACTTCTTCTCTCTTAATGTAGATAGTACGTACCTGTATAAAATCCTGTGGGTTCTATCACAGCCACATATACCCCCCACTTCTTCTCTCTTACTTTAGATAGTATGTACCTGTATAAAATCCTGTGGGTTCTATCACAGCCACATGTACCATCCACTTCTTATCTCTTACTGTAGATAGTATGTACCTGTATAAAATCCTGTGGGTTCTATCACAGCCACAAATACCCCTCATTTCTTCTCTCTTACTTTAGATAGTACGTACCTGTATAAAATCCTGTGGGTTCTATCACAGCCACATGTACCCCCACTTCTTCTCTCTTACTGTAGATAGTACGTACCTGTATAAAATCCTGTGGGTTCTATCACAGCCACATGTACCCCCCACTTCTTCTCTCTTACTCTAGATAGTACGTACCTGTATAAAATCCTGTGGGTTCTATCACAGCCACAAGTACCCCTCATTTCTTCTCCCTTACTGTAGATAGTACGTACCTGTATAAAATCCTGTAGGTTCTATCACAGCCACATGTACCCCTCACTTCTTCTCTCTTACTGTAGATAGTACGTACCTGTATGAAATCCTGTGGGTTCTATCACACCCACATGTACCCCCACTTCTTCTCTCTTGCTGTAGACAGTACGTACCTGTATAAAATCCTGTGGGTTCTATCACAGCCACATGTACCCCCCACTTCTTCATCTCCTGCCTAAGCGTGTCGGTGAAGGCCACAAGTCCATGTTTAGATACACTGTATGCACCGTTCCCCGCCATGGTTATTCTACCTGTCATCAGATAAATATTTTCTTATAAATTTTATAATTAGGAATTATCTGTGTCAAAGATGCCCATGTCACATACAATATCAAAATTTACCAAGCTTTTAACAGCACAAAAATTTACCAACTTTTTACATTATCACAATTTACTAAGCTTTTTCACAGTTTCAAAATTTACCAAGCTTTTAACAGTATCAAAATTTACCAAGCTTTTTACAGTGTCAAAATTTACCAAGATTTTTACAGTATCAAAAATTTATCAAGCTTGTTACAATATCAAAATTTACCAAGCATTTTACAGTATCAAAATTTACCAAGCCAAATACAGTATCAAACTTTACTATGCCACATACAGTATCAAAATTGCCAAGCTTTCTACAGTATCAAAATTTACCAAGCTTTCTACAGTATCAAAATTTACCAAGTCACATACAGTATAAAACTTTGCTAAGCTACATACAGTATCAAAATTGACCAAGCTTTTTACAGTATCAAAATTTACCAAGCTTTCTACAGTATCAAAATTTACCAAGCCACATACAGTATCAAACTTTGCTAAGCTACATACAGTATCAAAATTGACCAAGCTTTTTACAGTATCAAAATTTACCAAGCTTTCTACAGTATCAAAATTGACCAAGCTTTTTACAGTATCAAAATTTACCAAGCTTTTTACAGTATCAAAATTTGCCAAGCCACCACATACAGTATCAAAATTTACCAAGCTTTCTACAGTATCAAAATTTACCAAGCTTTTTGCAATATCAAATTTACCAAGCCACTTACAGTATCAAAATATTAGTTTATCTAGGTTTTTATTGCTGTTTTGTTATTCATAATATGAAAATGTTACATCTCTAGATTTAGATCATAAAGAAGAATTTCTATGTGCCTTTGTCTAGAGCTTTAATTACTAGCCTTTAAATTTCAAATTTTAACTCTTGTTATTTCTTTCATCAGAAGTGGTAACGTTCATTAAATAATGAATAGTACTTACCTAAAAGACTTGAAACGTTAACAATCCTTCCCTTTGACCTGCGTATCAGAGGCAGTAAAGCTTTGGTGAGACGAATCGTGCCAAACAAGTTGATGTCTAAGACTTTACGAAACAAGGCGTCTGATGTCATCTCAATCTCGGAGAAATACCATACACCAGCATTGTTTACCAGACCCCAGAGACCTGGAAATTACGACGACATATCTTTGTAATAAACAACTTAAAGGCAATCAACAAAACACTGTAAAAAGAAAAGGACTTTTGCTCCGAATTTTGATTTTGCAATTAATTTCACAGATTTTTTGTGTCATAATCACATTGTAATCAAACGAGTACACCAGTTTAAAATCTAGAACAGGCAAATCTATTTCCAGTAAGAGCAAATCGACAAATTGTCAGAGAAGATATTCTATTTTTGCATATTACAGAGTTAGCCCCGTTGCGGGTAGGTATGGTATCCATTATGAAATCATTATTTAGTGGGCAAAATTTCATGTCATTTTCATCTGAATTGTATGAGATTACGCTCGCACACACATAATGTAGATCACAATCAATACCTACCCGCAAGGGCAAGATAACTCTTTTACATGCATGCAGAAAAGCCACAAGTACCCATGCCAGTGCTTTCACACATATGTGTACCATTCAATGATGAAGCAAATGTCATAGAATATACACAATACAAAATGTAAAGTCAATACTCAGGCAGTTTGATATACAGAAGGCTTAGGCATAATAGGTATTGTTCCATAATAGGCATTACTACTTGATACACAGAAGATAAACAAAACAAGAGGCCTTCTTGGCCTGTATTGCTCACCTGGTTATTGTAATGACAAGTGATTATCTGATTACAGGTTCATTGTTTCTTTTCTGAAGGAATTCAAGATTTACCTCAAATTTCCCTATTAGGAGCCAACATTTTTACAAACTCTTCCCCTTCCCCCAAGGATGCATCTGGCCAAATTTGGTTATATTCCATGCAGAACTCTATGACTAGAAGTGATTTAAAGGATTTACCTCTATTTCCCCTATTGGGCCCGGCCACTCTTGCCCCCTGGGGATCAGAGCAAAAATTTATACAAACTCTGTTCCCTTTCTCCCAAGGATGTTTCTAGCCAAATTTGGTTACATTCCATGCAGAACTCTATGACTAGTAGCAATTTAAAGGATTTACCTCTATTTCCCCATTGGATCCCGCCCCTTCTGCCTCCTGGGGGTTAGAGCCTAAATTTATACAAACTCTGTTCCCCTTCCCCAAGGATGTTTCCAACCAAATTTGGTTACATTCCATGCAGAACTCTATGACTAGCAGCAATTTAAAGGATTTACCTCTATTTCCCTATTTGGCCCTGCCCTTCCTGCCCCTGGGGGTCAGATCCAAAATTTATACAAACTCTGTTCCCCTTCCCCTAATGAAGTTTTTGGCCAAATTTGGTTACATTCAATGCAGAACTCTATGACTAGTAGCGATTCAAAGTATTTACTTCTATTTCCCCTATTGGGCACCGCCCCTCCTGCCCCTAGGGGGTCAGAGCCAAAATTTATACAAACTCTGTTACTCTTACTTAAAAGATGTTTCTGGCCAACTTTTTTAAAGGATTTACCTCTATATCCCCATTGGATCCCGCCCCTTCTGCCTCCTGGGGGTTAGAGCCTAAATTTATACAAACTCTGTTCCCCTTCCCCAAGGATGTTTCCGACCAAATTTGGTTACTTTTCATGCAGAACTCTATGACAAGTAGTGATTTAAAGAATTTACCTCTATTTCCCCTATTGGGTCCCGCCCTTCCTGCCCCCCGGGGGGTCAGATCCAAAATTTATACAAACTCTGTTCCCCTTCCCCCAATGATCTTTTTGGCCAAATTTGGTTACATTCCATGCAGAACTCTATGACTAGTAGCAATTCAAAGGATTTACTTCTATTTCCCCTATTGGGCACCGCCTCTCCTGCCCCTTGGGGGGTCAGAGCCAAAAAATGTATACAAACTCTATTCCCCTCACCTCAAGGATGTTTCTGGCCAAATCTGGTTACATTCCATGCAGAACTCTATGACTAGTAGTGATTTAAAGGATTTACCTCTATTTCCCTTATTGGGCCCTGCCCCTCCTGCCCCCGGAGAGTCAAAGCCAAAATTTATACAAACTCTGTTCCCCTTCCCCCAAGGATATTTCTGGCCAAATTTGGTTACATTCCATGTAGAACTGTATGACTAGTAGCAATTTAAAGGATTTACCTATATTTCCCCTTTTGGGCCCCTCCCCTCCAGGCTGCCCCTTGGGGGTCAGAGCCAAAATTTATACAAACTCTGTTCCCCTTCCCCAAATTGCAAGGATGTTTCTGACCAAATTTGGTTACATTCCATGAAAAACTCTATGATAGTAGCGATTTAAAGGAAATGTTGACGGACGGACGGACGCCAGACGCCGTGCCATGACATAAGCTCAAGCTAAAAACTAGGAATATGTCTGTTAGACTTTAAGTGCTCGCTAACTACTTCCTAAAACCTAATTTTCCAAAATGATATGCATCTACATGTGTAAGGCTTCTGCGTTGAGATATTAAAGAAAACATAAGACGAGAGTAAGCTCGCCCTAAAAATCATTTTGTGCAACATTGATACCAATATACATTATTGAGTATACTTATAATAATGCATTGTGTAATTTTTAACTCTATTTGTAGAGCTAAGTCATGTTATGTGTAAAGTAGACTTTAATACTTACCATCCTCTCCCTCATGCACCTGTATAAAATCCACAACATCCTCCACTTGTTTGGTGTTGGTAACATCTAGCTGTAGGACACATACTCTGAAACAACAGCAACATCTCTATAAACAACAACATCATCTCTATAAACAACAACATCATCTCTATAAAAATATCACCATATCACTTCTATGAACAACATCATTTCTATAAACAACAACATCATCTCTATAAAAACAACATCATCTCTATAAACAATAAAATCATCACTATAAACAACATCATCACTATAAACAACAACATCATCTCTATAAACAACAACATCATCTCTATAAACAACAACATCATCTCTATAAACAACAACATCATCTCTATAAACAACAACATCATCTCTATAAACAATAAAATCATCACTATAAACATCATCTCTATAAACAACAACTTCATCTCTATAAACAACAACTTCATCACTGTAAACAATAACATCATCTCTATAAACAATAACATCATCTCTATAAACAATAACATCATCACTATAAACAGCATCATAAATATAAACAACAACATCATCTCTATAAACAACATCATCACTATAAACAATAACATCATCTCTATAAACTACAAAACAACAACTTCATCTCTATAAAACAACAAACATCATCTCTATAAACAACAACATCATCTCTATAAACAACAACTTCATCTCTGTAAACAACAACTTCATCTCTATAAACAACAACTTCATCTCTATAAACAACAACATCATCTCTATAAACAACAACATCATCTCTATAAACAACAACTTCATCTCTATAAACAACAACTTCATCTCTATAAACAACAACATCATCTCTATAAACAACAACTTCATCTCTATAAACAATAACATCATCTCTATAAACAACAACATCATCTCTATAAACAACAACATCATCTCTATAAACAACAACATCATCTCTATAAACAACAACATCATCTCTATAAACAACAACATCATCTCTATAAACAACAACATCATCACTATAAACAACATCATCACTTAAACAACACATCATCTATATAAACAACAACATCATCATATAAACAACAACATCCTCTATAAACAACATCATCACTATAAACAACAACATCATCTCTATAAACAACAACATCATCTCTATAAACAACAACATCATCTCTATAAACAACAACATCATCTCTATAAAAAAACATCATCTCTATAAACAACAACATCATCTCTATAAAAAAAACATCATCACTATAAACAACAAAATCATCATCAACTATAAAACAACATCATTATAAACAACAATATAAACAACAACTATCCTATAAAACAAACATCACTCTATAAACAACATCATCATCTCTATAAACAATAACATCATCACTATAAACAATAACATCATCTCTATAAAACAACAACATCATCTCTATAAACAACAACATCATCTCTATAAACAACAACATCATCTCTATAAACAACAACTTCATCTCTATAAACAACAACATCATCTCTATAAACAATAACATCATCTCTATAAACAACAACATCATCACTATAAACAACAACATCATCTCTATAAACAACAACATCATCTCTATAAACAACAACATCATCTCTATAAACAATAACATCATCTCTATAAACAACAACTTCATCTCTATAAACAACAACATCATCTCTATAAACAACAACATCATCTCTATAAACAACAACATCATCTCTATAAACAACAACTCATCTCTATAAACAACAACATCATCTCTATATAAACAACAACATCATCTCTATAAACAACAACATCATCTCTATAAACAACAACATCATCTCTATAAACAACAATCATCACTATAAACAACAACATCATCTCTATAAACAACAACTTCATCTCTATAAACAATAACATCATCTCTATAAACAACAACATCATCTCTATAAACAACAACATCATCTCTATAAACAACTCATCATATAAACAACATCACTCTATAAACAACAATCATCTATAAACAACAACATCATCTCTATAAACAACAACATCATCTCTATAAACAACAACATCATCTATAAACAAAACATCATCATAAAACAACATCATCAAAAAAACAATAACATCATCACTATAAACAACATCATCACTATAAACAATAACATCATCATCTATAAACAACAACATCATCTCATAAACAATAACATCATCTCACTATAAACAAAACATCATCTCTATAAACAACATATCTCTATAAACAAAACATCATCTCTATAAACAACAACATCATCTCTATAAACAACAACAATCTCTAAAAACAACAACATCATCTCTATAAACAACATCAACACTATAAACAATAACATCATCACTATAAACAACAACATCTCTATAAACAAAACATCATCTCTATAAACAACAACATCATCTCTATAAACAACAACATCATCTCTATAAACAATAACATCATCTCTATAAACAACAACATCATCTCTATAAACAACAACATCATCTCTATAAACAAACATCATCTCTATAAACAATAACATCATCACTATAAACAACAACATCTCTACTATAAAAAAACATCATCACTAAAAACAACATCATCTCTATAAACAACAACATCATCATCTATAAACAACAACATCATCTCTATAAACAACAACATCATCTCTATAAACAACAACATCATCTCTATAAACAACAACATCATCTCTATAAACAACAACATCATCTCTATAAACAACAACATCATCTCTATAAACAACAACATCATCTCTATAAACAACAACATCATCTCTATAAACAACAATCTCTATCATCATCTATAAACAACAACATCATCTCTATAAACAACAACATCATCACTATAAACAATAACATCATCTCTATAAACAACAACATCATCTCTATAAACAACAACATCATCTCTATAAACAACAACATCATCTCTATAAACAACAACATCATCTCTATAAACAACAACATCATCTCTATAAACAACAACATCATCTCTATAAACAACAACATCATCTCTATAAACAACAATAACAATCATCACTAAAACAATAACATCATCACTATAAACAATAACATCATCACTATAAAAAATAACATCATCACTATAAAAACAAATAACATCATCATCTATAAAAACAATATCATCATCACTATAAACAATAACATCATCTCTATAAACAACATCATCTCTATAAACAACAACATCATCTCTATAAACAACAACATCATCTCTATAAACAACAACATCATCTCTATAAACAACAACATCATCTCTATAAACAACAACATCATCTCTATAAACAATAACATCATCTCTATAAACAACAACATCATCTCTATAAACAACAACATCATCTCTATAAACAACAACATCATCTCTATAAACAACAACATCATCTATAAAACAACAACATCATCACTATAAACAACATCATCATCTCTATAAACAACAACATCATCTCTATAAACAACAACATCATCTCTATAAACAACAACATCATCTCTATAAACAACAACATCATCTCTATAAACAACAACATCATCTCTATAAACAACAACATCATCTCTATAAACAACAACATCATCTCTATAAACAACAACATCATCTCTATAAACAACAACATCATCACTATAAACAAACATCATCTCTATAAACAACAACATCATCTCTATAAACAACAACATCATCTCTATAAACAATAACATCATCACTATAAACAACATCATCATCTCTATAAACAACAACACATCATCTCTATAAACAACAACATCATCTCTATAAACAATAACATCATCTCTATAAACAACATCATCTCTATAAACAACAACATCATCTCTATAAACAACAACATCATCACTCATAAACAACAACATCATCTCTATAAACAACATCATCTCTATAAACACAACATCATCTCTATAAACAACATCATCTCTATAAAACAACAACATCATCTCTATAAACAACATCATCATCTCTATAAACAACAACATCATCTCTATAAACAATATCATCTCTATAAACAACAACATCATCTCTATAAACAAACATCATCTCTATAAACAACAACATCATCTCTATAAACAACAACATCATCTCTATAAAAAACAACATCATCTCTATAAACAACAACATCATCATCTCTATAAACAACAACATCATCTCTATAAACAACAACATCATCTCTATAAAACAACCAAAACATCATCTCTATAAACAACATCATCTCTATAAACAACAACATCATCTCTATAAACAACAACATCATCTCTATAAACAACAACATCATCTCTATAAACAACAACATCATCTCTATAAACAACATCATCATCTCTATAAACAACAACATCATCTCTATAAACAACAACATCATCTCTATAAACAACAACATCATCTCTATAAACAACAACATCATCTCTATAAACAACAACATCATCTCTATAAACAACAACATCATCTCTATAAACAACAACATCATCTCTATAAACAATAACATCATCACTATAAACAACAACATCATCTCTATAAACAACAACATCATCTCTATAAACAACAACATCATCTCTATAAACAATAACATCATCTCTATAAACAACAACATCATCTCTATAAACAACAACATCATCTCTATAAACAACAACATCATCTCTATAAACAACAACATCATCTCTATAACATCTATAACAACAACATCAACATCTCTATAAACAACAACATCATCTCTATAAACAACAAATCATCTCTATAAACAACAATCATCTCTATAAACAACATCATCTCTATAAAAATCAACAACATCATCACTATAAACAACAACATCATCTCTATAAACAACAACATCACCTATAAACAACAACATCATCTCTATAAACAACAACATCATCACTATAAACAATAACATCATCTCTATAAACAAAACATCATCAATATAAACAACAACATCATCTATAAACAATACATCATCATCAACTATAAACAACAATATCATCATCTATAAACAACAACATCATCTCTATCATCATCTCTATAAACAACAACATCATCACTATAAACAACAACATCCTACATCATCACTATAAACAACAACATCATCACTATAAACAACAACATCATCACTATAAAACAACAACACATCATCTCTATAAACAACATCATCTCCATAAACAACAACATCATCTCTATAAACAATATCATTTCTATAAACAATATCATTTTTCTATAAACAACAACATCATCTCCATAAACAATATCATTTCTATAAACAACAACATCATCTCCATAAACAATATCATTTCTATAAACAACAACATCATCTCTATAAACAGCAACGTCATCTCTGTTAAGAACATTGTCTCTACAAACAAATTCCTAGAATTTACATCCTCCGCTTTCGTTAATCAAAGGCCCATAACTACGCCAAATAGGGTCCGATGAAAGTGCCAATTGATCTTGGCCAAGCCATATTGTATCAAGACATTTAACCATGTTACCAAGTTTCGAGATAATCCGGTAATATTTGCGAGAGTTATTGAACGCAAACTGTTGAGGCCATAATTCAGCCAAATAGGTTCCATCAAAGTCCTGATCACACTTGGCCAAGGCCCTGAGACATTTAATCAAGTTACTTTTAAAGTTTCCAGAAAATCTAGTAATATTTGCGAGAGTTATTGAACGGAAACTGTTTCAATTAGCATTTTTTGTAAATCAAAGGACCATAACTCATGCAGAGCAATCCTATGTGAGCCCATGGCACATTAAATCACGTGAATTAGTTACAAAAAAATCGCTTAAGATTTCTGGCAGTTATTGCATGGAAACCAAGCGTTACAGACAGACGTCAGACCAAAATTAATATCCCGTTTCGGTGAAAGTGGGAGATAATTCATCATATCTATAAACATCATCTCTATAAACAACATCAACCCCATAAACAACAACTGTCAACATCACCTCTATAAACAATAACATCATCTCTATAAAGAACAGCATCATCTCTATTTAGTCCGCTAAACCTGCCTACATTATTATGAAGTTCAAAATCCAGTAAATAAATTATACAAGTTTAATAACAAGAGGCCCAGAGGGCCTGTATCGCTCACCTGGTTTGTAATGCCAAGTAATGTTCTGAATACAGGTTCATTGTTTCTTTTCTGAAGGAATTTTAATATTAACCTCTAAATCCCCTATTGGGCCCCACCCCTCCCGCCCCCAGGGGTTCAGAGCCAAAATTTATACAAGTTCTGTTCCCTTCTTCCAAGGATGTTTATGGCCAAATTTGGTCACAATCCAAACAAAACTCTAGGACAAGAAGTGATTTATAGGATTTACCTCTATTTCCCCTATTGGGCCCCACCCGTCCTGCCCTCGGGGGGACAGAGTCAAAATTTATACGAGTTCTGTTCCCCTTCCCCCAAGGATGTTTGTGGCCAAATTTGGTTACAATCCATGCAGAACTCTATGACTAGTAGCGATTTAAAGGATTTACCTCTATTTCCCCTATTGGGCCCCGCCCCTCCTGCCCCCAGGGGTTCAGAGCCAAAATTTATACAAGTTCTGTTCCCCTTCCCCAAAGGATGTCTGTGGCCAAATTTGGTTACATTCCATTCAGAACTCTATGACTAGTAGCGATTTAAAGGATTTACCTCTATTACCCCTATTGGGCCCCGCCCCTCCTGCCCCTAGGGGGTCAGAGCCAAAATTTATACAAACTCTGTTACTCTTGGGGGACCAGAGTCAAAATTTACACAAGTTCTGTTCCCCTTCCCCCAAGGATGTTTGTGGCCAAATTTGGTTACATTCCATTCAGAACTCTATGACAAGTAGTGATTTAAAGGATTTACCTCTATTTCCCCTATTGGGCCCCGCCCCTCCTGCCCCTGGGGGATCAGAGCCAAAATTTATACAGTTCTGTTCCCCTTCCCCCAAGGATGTTTGTGGCCAAATTTGGTTACAATTCATGTAGAGCTCTAGGAGAAGTAGAGATTTAAAGGATTTACCTCTATTTCCCCTATTGGGCCCCCCCCCTCCTGCCCCCAGGGGGTCAGAGCCAAAATTTATACAAGTTCTGTTCCCCCTCCCCCAAGGATGTTTGTGGCAAAATTTGGTTACAATCCATGCAGAACTCTATGACTAGTAGCGATTTAAAGGATTTACCTCTATTTCCCCTATTGGGCCCCGCCCCTCCTGCCCCCGGGAGACCAGAGCCAAAATTTATACAAGTTCTGTTCCCCTTCCCCCAAGGATGTTTGTGGCCAAATTTGGTTACATTCCATTCAGAACTCTATGACTATTAGCGATTTAAAGGATTTACCTCTATTTCCCCTATTGGACCCCGCCCCTCCTTCCCCCTGGGGACCAGAGTCAAAATTTACAGATGTTCTGTTCCCCTTCCCCCAAGGATGTTTGTGGCCAAATTTGGTTACATTCCATTCAGAACTCTATGACTAGTAGCGATTTAAAGGATTTACCTCTATTTCCCCTATTGGCCCCACCCCTCCTGCCCCCAGGGGGTCAGAGCCAAAATTTATACAATGTCTGTTCCCCCTCCCCCAAGGATGTTTGTGGCCAAATTAGGTTACATTCCATTCAGAACTCTATGACTAGCAGCGATTTAAAGGATTTACCTCTATTACCCCTATTGGGCCCCACCCCTCCTGCCCCCGGGGGACCAGAGCCAAAATTTACACAAGTTCTGTTCCCCTTCCCCCAAGGATGTTTGTGGCCAAATTTGGTTACATTCCATTCAGAACTCTATGACAAGTAGTGATTTAAAGGATTTACCTCTATTTCCCCTATTGGGCCCCGCCCCTCCTGCCCCTGGGGGATCAGAGCCAAAATTTATACAGTTCTGTTCCCCTTCCCCCAAGGATGTTTGTGGCCAAATTTGGTTACAATTCATGTAGAGCTCTAGGACAAGTAGAGATTTAAAGGATTTACCTCTATTTCCCCTATTGGGCCCCGCCCCTCCTGCCCCCAGGGGGTCAGAGCCAAAATTTATACAAGTTCTGTTCCCCCTCCCCCAAGGATGTTTGTGGCAAAATTTGGTTACAATCCATGCAGAACTCTATGACTAGTAGCGATTTAAAGGATTTACCTCTATTTCCCCTATTGGGCCCCGCCCCTCCTGCCCCCGGGAGACCAGAGCCAAAATTTATACAAGTTCTGTTCCCCTTCCCCCAAGGATGTCTGTGGCCAAATTTGGTTACATTCCATTCAGAACTCTATGACTATTAGCGATTTAAAGGATTTACCTCTATTTCCCCTATTGGACCCCGCCCCTCCGTCCCCCTGGGGACCAGAGTCAAAATTTACAGATGTTCTGTTCCCCTTCCCCCAAGGATGTTTGTGGCCAAATTTGGTTACATTCCATTCAGAACTCTATGACTAGTAGCGATTTAAAGGATTTACCTCTATTTCCCCTATTGGCCCCACCCCTCCTGCCCCCAGGGGGTCAGAGCCAAAATTTATACAATGTCTGTTCCCCCTCCCCCAAGGATGTTTGTGGCCAAATTAGGTTACATTCCATTCAGAACTCTATGACTAGCAGCGATTTAAAGGATTTACCTCTATTACCCCTATTGGGCCCCACCCCTCCTGCCCCCGGGGGACCAGAGCCAAAATTTATACAAGTTCTGTTCCCCTTCCCCAAAGGATGTTTGTGGCCAAATTTGGTTATATTCCATTCAGAACTCTATGACTAGTAGCGATTTAAAGGATTTACCTCTATTTCGCCTATTGGGCCCCGCCCCTCCTGCCACCTGGGGACCAGAGTCAAAATTTACACAAGTTCTATTCCCCTTCCCCCAAGGATGTTTGTGGCCAAATTTGGTTACATTCCATTCAGAACTCTATGACTAGTAGCGATTTAAAGGATTGAAGTTCAAAATCCAGTAAATAAATTATACAAGTTTAATAACAAGAGGCCCAGAGGGCCTGTATCGCTCACCTGGTTTGTAATGCCAAGTAATGTTCTGAATACAGGTTCATTGTTTCTTTTCTGAAGGAATTTTAATATTAACCTCTAAATCCCCTATTGGGCCCCACCCCTCCCGCCCCCAGGGGTTCAGAGCCAAAATTTATACAAGTTCTGTTCCCTTCTTCCAAGGATGTTTATGGCCAAATTTGGTCACAATCCAAACAAAACTCTAGGACAAGAAGTGATTCGGGGGACCAGAGCCAAAATTTATAAAAGTTCTGTTCCCCTTCCCCAAAGGATGTTTGTGGCCAAATTTGGTTACATTCCATTCAGAGCTCTATGACAAGAAGCGATTTAAAGGATTTACCTCTATTACCCCTATTGGGCCCCGCCCCTCCTGCCCCCGGGGATCAGAGCCAAAATTTATACAAGTTCTGTTCCCCTTCCCCCAAGGATGTTTGTGGTCAAATTTGGTCACAATCCATGCAGAACTCTAGGACAAGTAGCGATTTATAGGATTTACCTCTATTTCCCCTATTGGGCCCAGCCCCTCCTGCCCCGGGGGGGACAGAGCCAAAATTTATACAAGTTCTGTTTCCCCTCCCCCAAGGATGTTTGTGGCCAAATTTGGTTACAATCCATGCAGAACTCTATGACTAGTAGCGATTTAAAGGAAATGTTGACGGACGGACGGACGGACGACGGACGCCGCGCCATGACATAAGCTCACCGGCCCTTCGGGCCAGGTGAGCTAAAAACATACCTATATAACTAAGTACATATACAAAAACAACAGCGTACTAAAACCTCCCATATTATTGAATATTAAGTTTATCTACAGGAATTTTCCTGGGCTGTAATTTTGATAATAGGAACCATGTATTCAAAAATGAATTTGTTTCTATAACGTTCAAAATTCAGTAACAAAATTCAAAAATAAAAAAAAAGTTTTACTTAAAACAAGAGATCCCAGAGGGCGCCCACCAAAGAATGATCTACGTCTGATAATAGAAGGAGAGATATTTTCTTGGCTTTTCAAAATTTTACTACATATTACTACATATGAAATTTGCGAAAGATCCTTACAGTACTTTCTGAGATATGTATATAACAAAAATCATTTAATTAAAATCCAAGATGGGTACCTGTCGGCCATCTTGTTGATGGATTGGTCCGAAAATGCCTTATGCACAACTAAGGTCCTAGGGGAACCTACATATAAAATTTGAGACTGATCGCTTTAATACTTTCTGAGAAATAGCGGTAACAAACTTCAATTATCATAATCAAAGATGGTACGTAGCCTGTAGGTCATTTTGTTCACTGATCAGTCCCAAAATATGAATGTAATATGTATAAGTAGGGACCTAAGGGAACCTGCACATGAAATTTGAGAATGATCCCTGCAGTACTTTCTGAGAAATAGCAGTAACAAACTTTAACTATCAAAATCCAAGATGGCAGCCTGGTCCCAAAATGCAATATGCACAACTAGGGCCCTAGGGGAACACAAATATCAAATTTGAGAAAGATCCCTTCAGCCCTTTCTGAGAAATAGCGGTAACAAGAAATGTTAACAGACGGAAGGACTGACCACTGACCACGGTAATAAGAAATGTTAACAGACGGAAGGACACCACTGACCACGGACCACGGAGGAAAAGTGATTTGAATAACCCACCACCAGATGATGATGGGCTAAAAAACAGGCGAAGTAACATAAAGGACTCTAGAAAAAGGCTTTAACAACAAAAAATTATACTGTACATGTGTGATTTAAAGCTTTGGTAACAAATGCACTTTTTGTATACCTTTCTGAACAGTTGTTGCGGAGAGCTATAGCTCCTGGTCCGTCAGCATTTAGACAAGTAGCATACACTCTCATACCAATACTGTCTAACTTCTTCACTAGTGCCATTCCAAATCCACTGTCACAACCTGTAAATTTATTAATATAAAGTGTAATATAATTCAAGACAAAGCCTATTTGAGGGAGCAGCAGCTGCAGTTGATCCATTATTTTACTTGTTGTGTGTTTAGTTTTTAAACTTTTACGAAATATTTGAATATATACATGTATATAGTTGTTATGAATATTAATGCATTTTATAATTAGATGACAAATAAATTTGAAAGGCTTTATCGTGTTGACGCTCTATCTTGTTTCATATACAAGTGAAGAAGAATATATACCTAGAATAAAATGGTACATTCAAACCTCGATGATTCAAACTCAGATGAATCATATTTCTCGCTGTATCAAACTTTTTGTGTGGTCCCGGATTTTTTCCCTATATAACATTACTAACTAACCCATGTATGAATTGAATTTTTATGAATCGAAGTTCTCGATGTATCAAACTTTTTTTCATGGACCATTTGTTATAGAATCATAGGTAGCTGACATTCGATGATTCGAACAAATTTTTTTTACCTGTACAGATCAGGTTTTCACCGATACCCCGCGGCATGCTGTCATACGTACCTACATGTAGCTGTCTCGCAACAGCCCTTCGCCGGACAAAAGGAATTATGACAGTTTATGTTGCTTGCTTGATATCATCAAGATAATTAATATCACAGATCAGGCCGATACCTGGTGCTTTGTTTTTACAAGCTGCATTATTAAATCATTAGTACAGCAAAGATGCAGTTAGTCATTTTTGATGTTCGCCGCCGTGTTGTTAATTATAATTATCATACTGGTACATTTAATTTGTCTTGCTTTTTTACTTCAAAGTTCCAACTTCCAAGGGTTATCAAGTGTGGTAAAATAGCTTCAAGTTTAATAAAGTCATAATATACTATCTGGCATAAATTATAATTGAGATTATATTTTTTTAATGAGATTATCAGAGTGCATATAATCTTGAAACTTTACTGCTCAGGAGTTAGCATATTGTGCATTTGATTTAGATTATAGCAAGTGATATTAAAGCAATATGGCATTTCAACTTGCCAACATGCATTCACTCCATAAATCAGGATTGAACTTCAAGTCTTCTATAATTCACTACATGTCTCTGTAAAGTACTGCGACAAGCATAAATTATTGAAGAAACCATATATCATTCATGATGATCATGAGTATACCAGTATATTCACAAAACAGAAAAAATATCGAATTATTCAAATTAATCCAAAATTGTCCTCAAATATCTATTAATAAAATGTGTAATATCTATTAATAAAATGTGTAATGTTCAAATATATCAAATCTTGATCAGGTAAATTGATAATACCATGCAATTAAGCGGACTATTCATATAACCGATATGTTAATAAGTGGAGTTTTTTTCCAGTGTGTATAGAGTATGGCACTTCATATTACCTGTGATCAAAACAGCCTTGTTTCCTACTGGTAAATGACTCGCGGGTAGTACAGAATAAATCAGCAGACAACATACAGCAAATGTCAATACACCTCCTGGACCTTTGATGAAAAACTGACATAAAGGTTCTCCAAGGAACAGTACAATCAAACTCAAAACAGATCTAAAACCAAATCTAAACTCGTGTGTCAAAAATTTGGATAATACTGCCATGGCAAACACAACAGTCACGCTGGAATATAAAACTGCATAAAATATGATATCATCGTCTATTTCGGTAAAATCCTCGGTGAGATCCATTGTCGTGTGTGGTATTTCCCGCAAGAAACCTGCTGCGATATCAACGAAATCAGTAAATACTTTATGCATCAATGCTGTAAACCATGTCCAACAACAGCCGCCATTTTTTATCCGACTCGACGAGTGAGATAAAACGACATATTTGATTGGAGGAAATAAATGCGCTTGGTGTAACAGGGCTTTTCATTGGATCACAACGCTTCGCCTTACTTTCTGTCAATGCAACATGGCTGCGCCCATGAACACTGTGAGGATGTTGGCACATCTGGCGATTTTTGTTTGTATAATCGGATCATTTGATGTCGTGGTGAGTAAGAATAGTTAACCGTATTTTGTTACAAGGGACAGATGTTCATGAATTCTTATTTACGCCACAAATCCATTTCCACATTGAGAACACCTGTCCCTCGGATCAGAACCAGGAGGCTGGACTCCGGGTGCTGATGGTGAACGCACACAAAAGCAAGGTTAAATAACAGGAATTTGACGTTTATCGACTCATCTTAATTATTTTGTAATAATATGACTGAATGCAAGGCCTTAAAGGGCGCAGCCAGATATTTCAGTTTTAAACCATTAATTATGCACTGTTTAAAAGGTTCAATTTATGAAAATAACGGAGCCGAATTTTCTGTTTATTTTTTATTCATATATTTACACTCTATCCTTGTCCCAAAACCTACACTTGAGAAGGAAATCCACATAAGAGAAGGAAGAATTTTTTATTTCAGTCACAGATATTCCGTTTTTGGTCAGCTGATTGTATTGGAAGGTGGTCTATCACATGAACGCTTGCATATAAAGAGCACGGGCACGAAGGGCTGTGCCCTTATAATTTTAGGCAAAGCCTATCTGAGAGCACAGCATTTAATCCATTCTTTCGTTTGTTTATTTTTTTAATTGTGTAACTAAACAGAATTATAGTATCCGCGAGCGAGCGTGGTTATTACTCCCTATATCGGCATAGATCTTGGAAGGAGAATGAGCGCAGGTCTAGGAGGAACATGAAAAAGGCATCATGGTTTCGACCAGCTGACACCGTAATTTTCGTACCATCAACTCCTGGTGCAGAACTTGCCAGACGTGTACGAGGGGTGACAGCGGTACAGGGGCCCAGACTTGGCGTGAATATCAGGGTGGTTGAAACTGGTGGGCAGACGATCAAGCAGCAACTTGTTCGTACCGACACTAAATTTAGTGACGAGTGTCAACGAGGAGAGTGTGTGCTATGTCAAAGCAACCCTGGTTCTGGTGGTGGGTCATTACATTTCCAGTCCAAGTAGAGAGCGGTAATCTCTCTAATGCTCTGGCTAAGCACTTGCTCGAAGAACACCCAGGAGACGAAGGTGACATTTGAAACTTCAAGTGTGAAGTCCTCAAGACCTTCTCCAAGCCACTCGAACGACCAGTTTCAGAGGCGGTCGCTATACACGGATCAGTTGCTGACAAGCTCCTCAATTCTAAGTCAGAATGGGAGCAACCTGCCGTAAAGAGATTGGTGGTCACTAGGGAACCACGGCTGTGAACAGCAATATGTGATAGGCAATCTGATTAAAATACAGATCCTTATGGCCACTCTGGTGATAAGAGGATCTGACAGCGTCCCATGGGGGGTCATGTCATGTTCAGGTGACCTTTATACCACCTGTACTCACGACCACGTGTAGGTTCTGCACCTTGCTGCATCAAGTGTAAATGACATTTCGTCCCAGTATACATACACGGTAAGCTATGTTGTGCTCTTGGGGCGAGATGACTTCGTCAGTGGCAAGATTTTGCAGGCAGCAATTTGACTGGCCTTTATCAAGGATCATGTGGACGTGGCCTCTAGTGGGATTTTCTCTGATCTTTCTTTATCAAAGGTAATGGTAATGGGAATCTGCATTTTATTTTATTAGATTTGATGTGATAGGCACTATGTTTACAGAATAGTGTGAGGTACGAGTTGTCTCAAAACAATAACATACCCTTAGTCGATTGTCAAACTTTTTGACCGCAATTTCGATTGCCACCTCGAAAAGCTGATATATCGGACATTTCGACCGTGCATGTGATTGCATATAATATCCCCTTTTGATACATCAGTGTTATGTTTATGGCTACATGAGTCTATCTGATAAAGTATCTTGTGGTTATAACCATTGTTTAAACACTGTGGTTGATTTAGTGCACATAGCATGTTGGGTCGAAATAACCCGCTAGTATGTTGGGTCGAAATAACCCGCCATATACATCAAACAGGCCGAGACATTTCGTACCTGCACACTATAGATGTAAACAAACATGGAGACGAACACGTTAACGTTGTGATAGTGTTATTTCGGACTGAAGAAGGCCCTATAGTGGCTGAATATATATTCCATAGACATGATTTTGATTTTACTTTGAATTTATTTTGGCCTTTTATTTCGGATTATTAATATACTAGCTTTATACCATTTTTTACCTCATTATGAAACAGAATTATGGCAGGTAAATAAAGGATTTTCATTGGCGAAAGAGTAATCTCCCCTGACCCATCAGTCTTGTAGATGTTGACATGTGTTTTGTTTTTATTGCTTATTGTGTGCGCTGACTAAATGTACTGCTAGAAACCATTTATAGAATTATTAATTATTAGAATCATAGCTTTGCTGAATTAATTTTTACTGGCATTGAGTTTATAACAAGAAAAACAATATTGAACACAGGATTCTTCAACTTTCACTTTCTGCAAAAATACCTGACTGCGGCTACAAAATATATCTCAGTGCCATTCTCCGTTGCCAGGCGGAAAATTCCGAAGCAACTGCACGCATGAAACGGCTTTTAAGTTAAGATTCAGGACAAAATGTAATTGTTAGATTCAGACAAGAATAAATTGGGAGGTTTATCTTTCACTAATGTTTTCATTTTGAAGTTTTCCAAGTATAACTTGTTTGTAATCACGCGAGAGTGTGACTTTTTGGATACTGTCTTGCGCAACGCTGGATCTTGTGTTGACTTCCGGTTTACGAGAAAGTTTTCCAATTCTACATATATTGAATGATTTACATAGAATAACGTTACCGAGACACCTCTATCACAAGAGTCTGTTCGCTGCGCTCTCTATAATATGACAAAAGGCAATGCCTTAAAGGGCGCAGCCAGATGTTTTAATATTAATCATGCACGGCATGGGAAGACTTTAAATTATAGAAGTATATGATGTAATAATTGTCTAGCATAAACTCAAAGAAATGAACTCAAAGATTCGGATTTCTCTGTGTCCATTCAAGGCCTGTAGTGCCACGTATGCGAATCCTATGATTTCGCGCCATTTGTTGACATTATGTGACGTCATGATTCCTTGTGCTCATCTTGGCCTTGGTGGACATTATCATTGCATGCATTCCAAAGCTTTTAATTTTCGAAGTGTTATTATTATTATTTAAAAAAATAATACAAAATGTTTATTTACTCCTGTTATGCATTTGCATTAGTTAAATATATATTTACTGGGGAGAGCAGTACCGGAGCAACGTTCAACCTCCCCATATGTATGAAAAAATGGCGGCCACAAATTGAAGCTGTCATTGTGTAGGATTGAATTTTGAAGATTGTGTTTTTTCTTATATTTTCATGTATCTGTTACCTTAGAAGTGCTTCGTACTTCATATCCCTTATTATTCATATTTCAATTAATTATTTGGATAAATTGAAACTCACCATCATGACCATTGCAAAATTGATTATGAGGAAATTAGTAATATGCCATTGTAACATTAGTTATTAAAAATGATTTTCAATTCATAATGTCTGTTATCTCTCGGGTTTCTTGCTCTGACACCAGACTTAGATATTTGTCAAAGAAATGTCTGGATTATGATCAGAGTGTACAAATGTACTATATTTTAAAGGCCGATTTTAACCTTTGGAAATAAAAATGAAAAGTTTGTTAAAAACAGTGATAACATCAGAAAATGTTTACAGATAGCCTAACAACATCAAACAAATACAAGATTCCCTTTGTTATCAATATTAAAAGTTGAGATTAATTTTGTTGTCTGTGGCAGTGAAAGTCAACTTTAAATGCCCGGTAATAAGGACTGCAGCGGGAAACATGAGATGATCAACCCATGTTGACACAAAACTATTAATATACATTTTTAGCTCACCTGGCCCGAAGGGCCGGTGAGATTATGTCATGGCGCGGCGTCCGTCGTCCGTCCGTCAACATTTCCTTTAAATTGCTACTTGTCATAGAGTTCTGGATGGATTGTAACCAATTTTGGCCACAAACATCCTTGGGGGAAGGGGAACAGAACTTGTTTAAATTTTGGCTCTGACCCCCCGGGGGCAGGAGGGGCGGGGCCCAATAGGGGAAATAGAGGTAAATTCTATAAATCGCTACTTGTCCTAGAGTTCTGCATGGATTGTAACCAAATTTGGCCAGACACATCCTTGGGGGAAGGGGAACAGAACTTGTATAAATTTTGGCTCTGACCCCAAGGGGGCAGGAGGGGCGGGGCCCAATAGGGGAAATAGAGGTAAATCCTATAAATCACTACTTGTCCTAGAGTTCTGCATGGATTGTAACCAAATTTGGCCAGAAACATCCTTGGGGGAAGGGGAACAGAACTTGTATAAATTTTGGCTCTGACCCCCCGGGGGCAGGAGGGGCGGGGCCCAATAGGGGAAATAGAGGTAAATCCTATAAATCGCTACTTGTCCTAGAGTTCTGCATGGATTGTAACCAAATTTGGCCAGACACATCCTTGGGGGAAGGGGAACAGAACTTGTATAAATTTTGGCTCTGACCCCAAGGGGGCAGGAGGGGCGGGGCCCAATAGGGGAAATAGAGGTAAATCCTATAAATCGCTACTTGTCCTAGAGTTCTGCATGGATTGTACCACCCAAATTTGGCCAGAAACATCCTTGGGGTTAACAGAATTCGTATAAATTTTGGCTTTGACCCCCTGGAGCAGAAAAAGTGGGGCCCAATAGGGGAATTAGAGGTTAATATTCAAATTCCTTCAGAAAATAAACAATGAACTTGTATTCAGAACATTACTTGGCATTACAAACCAGGTGAGCGATACAGGCCCTGTGGGCCTCTTGTTTAAAATTACTTGTTTTGCTTTTGGTGGATGCTCAATAACAGTACTTCATTTCACAGGGTATAGTACTAGTGCCATGGATTTTTTTTTCCGGCATACAATTAATTATTGTAAATATTATCTTGAAGTAAAATAGGTAATGTACTAGTAAAAAAGCAAGTAACTTTTGTAACAAAGGACAAAAAAATTGTCTGATCTTGCTTGTGACAGAAAAAAAAATACTATTCCTCAGTGGCGTAGCATTTTTAAGGTTCCAGAAACATTAAAGAAAATAATAACATTAAAAAAACATATATCTATATATATTATACTTTCTCTTTATTTAATTTTGTAGGGAGAGGACTTCTATGATGGGCAAAGGACATTTGATGTTGAACACTGTTTGGATAATGGTAAATTTATAAATATAAACAGTTTTAATTTGATAATTGTATAATGACTTACCTTGGGTATGTATTTAGTATATTGCCTTATAGAGTATATATATGTAATAATGGATGATTAAACTGAAGGTTCACAGTGGGGACATATAGGTTGGTTGCATGTACATACACTGTAAATCACTTGGGTTTCTCTGCAATAATAGTTGACTTTTAAGTGATAAAGGAAGTAAAATGTATGATAAACTTCATTAAATTAAAATATTTTAACATGAAGTTGAAGTAAAATCATTGTAATCAAATCTGTTATTCTTATTAGATCAAGAGTTACCTGTTTTTACCAAGAGAGGAACAGTTGTTGTGAAGTCTGTTAAGAACAACAGAGCCTTCCTCTCCGAGCCTGTCGGTTTATCACTGGATGAGAAAAGGATGCTGAAAGTAAGTTTTATAAAATTCTATGAGTTGTCTCCCCTAGATTGTGATTGCTAAATACATCAAATTTGATTTAATTCAATTCTCAGTGCATGGTGTGCTGATCTATTTTTGCCCCTAGCTATATCATTTGATAAGAAATACATCAAATACTTCAATTGGTTTAAATTCTTAGTAGATTTCTGCTGATTTACAATAATTGTTTTACCTGTAGAACCTTGTCAAGTCCAACGACATCTACAGAGTACGTATTCAAGTACGAACAACTGGAAACCAAGAAGAAGATTATGTATATTCCTATACACAGGCGGTATGTATCAAATAAAGCTTTTTCTATTGTTTTCTACAAACAGTCTGTATCTATTACTGCCCCTCTATCTACTCCTAAACACAAACTGTAACAGACTGTCTCTATTACCTCCCTTTTCACCACTAACTGATGACTATTCCCTATCCATTTATATTTCCTCCTAAGACTGTCTCTGTTACCTCCCCTTCTACCTCTATTATGATATAATAAACAGGCTATCTTTATTACCTCACTTTTCACCACTATCTGACTATTCCATATCCATTATATTTACTCCTAAGACTGTCTCTGTTACCTCCCCTTCTACCTCAATTATAATATGATTAACAGGCTATCTTTATTACCTCCCTTTTCACCACTATCTGACCATTCCCTATCCATTATATCTACACATAAGACTGTCTGTGTTACCACCCTTCTATCTCTATTAAGAAATAATAAACAGGCTGTCTTTATTACCTTCCTTTTCACCACTATCTGACTATTCCCTACCCATTATATTTACTCCCAAGACTGTCTCTGTTACCTCCCTTTTCACCACTAACTGACTATTCCCTATCCATTATATTTTCTCCTAAGACTGTCTCATATAATAAACAGTCTGTCTTTATTACCTCCCTTTTTACCACTATCTGACTATTCCCTATCCATTATATTTACTTCTAAGACTGTTTCTGTTACCTCCCCTTCTACCTCTATTATGATATAATAAACAGACTACCTTTATTACCTCCCTTTTCACCACATGACTATTCCATATCCATTAGGCATTTGTCTTTAGTTCTTGTTAATTGACTGATAATAAACAACTAGAAAAATATGGAGGATTAAAATGGTTGATAAGCAGTAAACATGTCAAAACTTATAGGTATGGAATTATTTATTAACATTACACCCATCTCTAACCTGTCTGGCAATTTGATTTAGGATTTGCTAATTTTGTGAAAGAAATCATTCTTAAAAACATTCATGTACAAGTTATAAATTAGGCAAACTAATATATACATTTTAGAAAGCTTTTGCATATGACCTGGCTATCACAAGAGAAATACCAAATGAAATATCAAAAAGATATGAAATAAAATTTTAAAAGCCTGAAATAAAATTCTAAAAGCATGTTAAGTATTTCTCTGCTAATGTGTATACATTTCATTTATCCAGTGTGGAATTTACGAGTCAGAGTTGAGTGACCATCTATGGATCCATTTTGACCAGTCAGGGGAGATAATTGGGTTTTCCATATCCACTGACCCAGCACAGTGTCTGGGTACAAGTGTAGACAACTCCGACTTATCTAGATGGAATACTACTAGTTGATATATCTCAGACTGTTTTAGGACCAGCGTAAGTAATACAGTTACATGCTATCAGGACTTTGGTTGATGCGTAAGTAATACAGTTACATGCTATCAGGACTTTGTTGATATATCTCAGACTGTTTTAGGACCAGCGTAAGTAATACAGTTACATGCTATCGAGGGACTTTGTTGATATATTCTCAGACTGTTTTAGGACCAGCGTAAGTAATACAGTTACATGCTATCAGACTTTGTTGAAATATCTCAGACTGTTTTAGGGACCAGCGTAAGTAAATGCAGTTTACATGCTATCAGGACTTTGTTGATATATCTCAGACTGTTTTAGGACCAGCGAAAGTAATACAGTTTACATGCTATCAGGACTTTGTTGATATGTCTCTAGACTAGTTTTTAGGACCAGCGTAAGTAATACAGTTACATGCTGAGCAGGACTTTGTTGATATAATCTCAGACTGTTTTAGGACCAGCGTAAGTAATACAGTTACATGCTATCAGGACTTTGTTGATATATCTCAGACTGTTTTAGGACCAGCGTAAGTAATACAGTTACATGCTATCAGGACTTTGTTGATTATCTCAGATGTTTTAGGACCAGCGTAAGTAAATACAGTTACAATGCTCTAATCTCAGATGTTTTTAGGATACCAGCGTATGTTATTACCAGTTACATTGCTGTTGATCAGACTGTTTTAGAAGCGTAAGTAATCACTTGAACATTATCTCAGACTGTTTTAGGACCAGCATAAGTAATACAGTTAACATGTATCAGGTGTTGATATATCAGTGTGTTTTATTAAACTAGTTTATGTAGAATATTTGTTTTCCTAAAGTAATTCCATGTTAATTTTGCATTTGTACAAAAAATCGCAACCAGCGCTGAGGACCTATTTGTTATTTTCATCTTTGAATATGACGTTTGAACAGTTGGGCTTCATCCCATGAATAAGTCCTTAACTTTGATACAAAAAGTGTAGATGTTGGCCCTTCCAGTTTAATTGTTCTTTGTGACGAAAGATTAACCCATGATTTCACTAAAAGTAACATTGGGCTAGTCATTTATTTTAAAATATATAAGTTACTTTTTTGTGATTTATTTTTTTCAGTTTCCTTCAATACAAAGTTTTGACAGATTCTATGAACTAGACAAAATCCATAAGTTTTGTTTTGCTTCAGATATAAATATACCAGTACACATGATTTCAATAACTGATGTTGCTTTTCCTTATTAAAATAGATTTTTAGATATGTTTAAGCTTTTTTTTTAGCGACAACTTAGTACGACTTATTTTTGATAAAATGCTGAGGGTACTTCCTGTAATGGCATGTCTATATGGTATAATATGTTTCCCAATTTTATTGAAAAAGGTGTCACCTTAATTTTAATCCAACACCTGATATATTTTTCCAGACCGGATACCCAGAGTTATATAGAGAAGATGAAGAGGGATGAGATGGAGAAAACTAGAGGTGCACAGAGTGATAATCGCTCATTCTTTGCAAAATATGTAAGTACATTATTTCTTATTGAATATCTACTTCATAAATTTTCTTCCCTGCATTTTATTCCACATAGAAAACACCTGTAAAAAGGAGATAAAATAAATGATACATGATCAGAGTATTAATTTATTGAAATGAGTATTTTCGTATGATTTGAGGAAACAAAAGTTGCAAGCCTTTTGTGAACCTTCTCAGTCTTCTTTGTCCCAAACCTAGAAATGACTTTACGATATTTATCATGTAATTTAATGTAACAGGTATGTTCAATTTTAGTGCGAGCATACTCTCGCAGTACTGTTTTCCTTGTCGCCTCGTGTACGTCTGCTATGCACAGATTCCAGCTGCGCACACAATACTGTAAGTCACTGTCTTATACCATTTAATAAATTTGGCCTGATTTAGTGACACAAACCTTTGAAATACATATACTAAGAGATATGTGTCAGGGATGTTCTCCTATAAATTAACAATTGTGACATTAGACCGTGCTAAACACATTCGTTTTGTGTAAACTTCATGCGGTGTATCATACAAACTCTTGCATCGGTCACAATATTCTAAGTATCTGATCAACTTTGGAAGCTTTCGGAACAATACAATGCAAATCAGGTTTATATATTCAATAAAAGAAGTGACAAAACGGATAACTTTTAGTACCAACCAAGACATTTACAGCGTTATTTTGCAGATTTTATTTAATTTATTTCACATCCTTATAGACGATTGATGTCAAAAGGCTATTGCTCACCACATGCACTAACCCTATTTTTGAACAGAAACAAGTCATAGACCACATTTAACTGCGGTTGGATTAAAAGAAAGTATTTAAAATAACCATAAACCACTCTTTGCATTAGTCTCAAGTAATGAGAGAAAGTACAAAATTGGTATGGGTGCCTGATATGATGTTCCCTCAGAAAGGGACATTCAAGCATACTGACTGGAAATTTATGGTTCAGGTAAGTTACACCTCATGCAAACAGAGACTGGTTCAGTGCTTTCGCATCGGTACGACTCATTTTGATAGGCAGTCGTACTGAAATTCAAAATCTATTCAGTCAAATAGGAAGGTGGGCGCTGCCTATAGGAAGTGATGAACTTTTGGTCTTATGGTTACATGCTTTTGACAGTCACTGTACGAATACGATGCATATGATATATAGCTAGCCATTGTTGGAGGTCAATAGTTTTCAGGACTTTAACTAAAAAGATAATGATAAATTTTGGTAACTTTAAATTTTTGCAATCTAGCTTAAGGATATATATGATTCAATTATATCTTAATATTTTGTGGATAAACTTTTTTGAGATCAAAGCTATGAAGTATGAAATTGCAAAATTAGCGCCCCTCCCCCTATAAACACCACTCCCCTATTTGGAAGTTAAAGATACATAAATGACCCCATTCTGATTAAATGATGTTTTACAACAGTGGGATTTTATAACATTGATATAATAATTGTATCCCTTATTACATGAAATACGTGTTATGTCATGTGTATTAACTTGCAAGTCTTTCACCCAAATGGGGGATATTAATTTGGGTCTGTCTGTCCCTCTAACTGTCTGTAACGCTTGTTTTCCGTGCAATAACTATCACAAATCTTAAG